>NC_088678.1:54188459-55438459 GCF_950023065.1 Planococcus citri | reverse complement strand
GCGAATCGACTGGTGATGTCAGATTTTCACAAAACTGTTAGGAAAGTGGTACTTTGGGCGCAGAAAAAGGGCGGGTCTGCATTGATGACTTTTTTGTTAAATTTTTTGAATTCCTTGAAAAATAACAAACATTTTCGAGAAGACCATTTTTTGAAATTCAAGTTCATCTATGTACTGAAAAAAGACGAAAAAATTAACAACTTCGGCAAAAAGTTTCACACCTCAGGCTCAAAGGGTTTTTGGTCAATTTCAATTTAAACGAGATAGCAGTCTAAGTGACGTACTTAGATGTAGAATCAAGCGGTTCGTGCCCGAGTTGAACATTTTTGTGGGGATACCTACTAAGGATATACATAATAACATACTGAAAAATTTTCAAAATTGGGTAAAATGAGGCTGAGAAAAGTGTGATTGAAGTTTCAGAAAAGGGGGGAGGGGTCCCCAAAAAGGGAAGGGGGTGTGGATCTGAAATTTTTCACGCGGAAGTTTCTCCTTCGTACCCACCTTCCATGCTGATATCAACTCGAACGCTTTCGGGGACCATTTCACCCCTCTTAGGCGCCTACAGCCTTTATGTATTTTCAAGGAACCCCCCTTTTTTGAATGGTTGTGGTTCCACTCCCCTTGAACATACAAGGAAAGTTGATACATCATTAGATCGGAAATGTGACGTAGATTCTTTTATCTAATAACATATTTTTCGCTAAAATGCAATGCGGAGGAGAAAATGGCGAAAAACTGATTTTTGGGGGGCTAAGATCCACTCTGGGGGAGAACGCACACCCGGTCGGGTGGGGGAAGTTGTGCGGTTTTACTTCTATGGACCTTATAAACATATTCCAACAATAAAATCTTTGCTAACAATATTTTGTCATACTCTCTAAATTTGAAACAGTCAATTTCACTGCTTAGCAGTCACGGCATTTTGCCTTTTTAAAGCAGTAGTTTTCTTTTACTGCAAAACAGTGAAAAATTACTGAATTGGTCAGTAAAAAATCATTTTGACTGATCAATTCAGTAATTTTTCACTGTTTTGCAGTAAAAAAAACTACTGCTTTAAAAAGGCAAAATGTCGTGACTGCTAAGCAGTGAAATTTGACTGCTTTAAATTTAGAGAGTAATAATTGAAGAGCTCTATTCCAAAGTGGGTTAAGTCAAATTTAAAAAAAATTGAGTTAGCACCGCCATCCAATAGTTCAGAGAGGTACTTACAAAACATAGGTATCAGAACTTTCATACCTACCTCATATCAGTGTTGCCAGCCCTTTAAAAATTCACATTTTTCCAAAGTGGGTTAAGTCAAATTACTTTTGGTTTCCAAAATGGGTTAAGTCAACACTGCGTGAGATTCAGCTAATTCGGATTCAACCCTCATTGATGTGCAATACGTCGAATAATACATTTTCGAGGTCGTAGAATTCGAATCTGCACTTATTTTTTTTGTAGGGGTGGGGGGTGAGGCGTGGGGAGCGGGAAAATTTGAAATGTTGCTTATATTATCGTGTAATATATCGATTAATATGTTTTCGAGGTCGTAGAGTTCGAATATGGAGTTATTTTTTTGGTAGGGGTGGGGGTGAGGCGCGGGGAGGAAGGAATTTCAAATTTTGCTTATATTATTGTGTAATATGTCGATTGATATGTTTTCGAGGTCGTAGAATTCGAATCTGCACTTACTTTTTTTGTAGGGGTAGGGGGTGAGGCGTGGGGAGTAAGAAAATTTCAAATTTTGCTTATATTATTGTGTAATATATCGATTAATATGTTTTCGAGGTCGTAGCGTTCGAATATGGAGTTATTTTTCTGGTAGGGATTAAAAGTGAGGCGTGGAGAGGTGAATTTTGCTCATTGTGTCGTTTAATATGCCGTTTGTCATGTTTTTGAGGTTTTTTTCATTGTTGATTTGAAAAAATCATTTTATAACTCAAATAATGTATTTCAATTAAAATTGAATCGAGTATATCATGTTTCGATCTTAAAATTGCGATAGGTATATCCGCAATTCTGAAGAAAATTGATGTATTTTTATTAGAAAAAGGAACCTGCAAAGCAATGGGGCAATTTCGGGCAAAAAATCGCTAAAACATAATATACACTACTTCTAAATACACATCACTATGCAGAAGAGAACACACGATATTGCGCGATTATATGAGTTTTGTTCCAAAATGTGTTCTGATTTTGTGTAAAAAACTGCAAACTTTAAAAATCAGTGGTATAAGAAAACATCAAAAAGTAAATTTGGAATTTTTCACTCCCCCACGCCTCACACCGCACCCCTACAAACAAAATAAGTGCAGATTCAAGTTCTACGACTTCGAAAACATATCAATCGACATATTACACAATAATATAAGCAAAATTTGAAATTCCTTCCTCCCCGCGCCTCACCCCTCACCCCTACCAAAAAAATAACTCCATATTCGAACTCTACGACCTCGAAAACATATTAATCGATATATTACACGATAATATAAGCAACATTTCAAATTTTCCCGCTCCCCACGCCTCACCCCCCACCCCTACAAAAAAAATAAGTGCAGATTCGAATTCTACGACCTCGAAAATGTATTATTCGACGTATCACATCAATGAGGGTTGAAACCGAATTATCGCCGTTTTTGGGGGTCTGTGGCCCACTGTGCGGCGATTCTTATTTCCAAAGTGGGTTAAGTCATTGATGTTTCAACTTCATATTTGACAGTCCAAAGTTGTGAAAGGAAGACTTGACCAATTTCAGAAGAAAAAAACACGAAATGTGCAGTTTGTAGGGTTCAAAACGGCGGATTTCATTCTTACGGCGATTCTTATTTCCAAAGTGGGTTAAGTCATTGATGTTTCAACTTCATATTGGACAGTCCAAAGTTGTGAAAGGAAGACTTAACCAATTTCAGAAGAAAAAAACACGAAATGTGCAGTTTGTACGGTTCAAAACGGCAGATTCCATTCTTACGGCGATTCTTATTTCCAAAGTGGGTTAAGTCATTGATTTTTCAACTTCAGTGGTGCAAAATGGTCGAAAAAATAACTTTTTCTACGATCGATTTTTTTTGTCCAAAGAGAGGAAGGATGTATCAACCTTCTACAATTGGTGCCACTTCAGGAACAGAACAAAGTCTACATCAAAAATTTCAAATGCGTTTTATGAAAAATGAAAAAATTTGACTTAACCCACTTTGGAATAGAGCTCTTCAATTGAATTCCAGTTCTCCCAGAATATAATATAGTTTGGAGTTGTCGATGTTATGTTGATGTGAAAGTTGATTGTCCACAAATACATCAACACTAACATCAACCAAATTTTCAAATATTTCTCAAATTTGGAAAATTACATTGATATTGTGGATGTAATTGTTGATGTCGAATCTCACATCAACATAAACATTGACATGTTGTCGACATGAAAATGTATTAGTATTAGTTTAGTACTCTTAGGTAAAGTATTGCACCTTTCTCAATATAAAGACTTTAATGATCGACTTCTAGATTGTACTGACTTTCTGTCTGTACTTCTCGGAGATGGCCTCCGCGTCGATGCTGCTTTCAGCACGATCGAGCAATGGCTACCTAAGAGAAATCATTTTTGGAAAAAAAATTTCAATTTTGAAACTAAAATTTCGTAACTTTATGTAGCAAAAGGTCGATGTAAATTTCGATGCCAATGTCAATCCATCCGCAATCCACATCCGTCACATTTGGGTCCTACATGTCGATGTAAATTTCGATCCTGTGTAAAGCCAATTGTTGACATAAATGTCGATCAGCATTGGTCGACAATTGCATCGACAATTGGCTCGGCATAGGGTCGAAATTCACATCGACATGTGGCATCCAAAAGTGACGGATGTGGATGGGTCGACATTCACATCGAAATTAGCATGGTCATTGTTGTACGGGTTAATTTGATTTTTAAAAATTGAATAGGTAATGGGAAAGGTTTCAACAACCCTTGTGGTGTTACATTTATTTAGTCTATTTTTTGAAATTGAACAATGGGAAAGATTTGAAGAAACTCCACATCTTGCAAAATTTTCAAGCTCAAAAATTCCGTCAATTCCCCCGCTTTTAATTTTACTTTAAAATGATCCATTTCGCGAAGCTTTAAATGTTCTACAAAATCTCCAATTGTAAGTAGAAACTCTATAGTTATACCTACTTGTACTTAGAAAGATAGGTATCCGTGCATGTGCATTTTACGACCCATTAAAACCTTTTATTAGCACCTTTCATCGGTCTCGTTTTTAATTGAAAAATAATGCAACGATAAACACGCCTTTGAAAAAAATTACCATCATTAATTCGTTTGAAAACATCAAGTTGCGTGATATAGTGCACCTATATCGTGAGTCGAGATGTACATATTCAATTATAAAATCGTATAACGTTCTTCACTGAAAAAAAAATATATACTTAATACCTACTCACACGTATAGTAAAATGAGTTATTTTAAAACGAAAAAGCACCATCATCGATCGCTGTATAGAAATAAGAAAAGCCAACTGATATAAGTATAAGCAGGTAGGCGCAGTGAAATGCGATGGAAAATTGGTATGAGAGATGAAAAATATACACATACGTACCTACTACCTATACGTTGTTACTCACATAACTACTACACACAGGTATAGGTAAATTGAATATGTGACTTCGTCTGTTCGGCCTTCACCGTCTCATATACCACACAGTAAATTGGAACAGGTAGATAATAATTCAACTTCCCTGCGAATCAACATTCCGGGGAAATTTTTCAAAATCGGGTATCGGTTGGAAAAATTTTCAATTTCCATTAATACTAGCGAATAGACAGCTATAAACAAAAACTTTGGGTGGAATTTTTTTCTAAAATAATATCGGGAAATCGGAAAAAATTTAATTTAGCGAGGTACCTATCTATTTTCTCGTGAAAGAATAGATTCTGCCGCGTTGGCGTATTGTTCGCCAATTAACAAGTTTTTTAGATTGAAAATTGTTTCGAGAAATATTTTTTCGCTTTTTATCAACTTTATAATCGTTTATTAAGCATTTTCATTGTTTCGTTGGAAAATCAATTCGCACCTTTGGTTTTTCCATTATTACAGTTTGTATAGAATGTTGGAAATTTTTCAATTAAATGTAATAAAGTTTTAATGATGAAAATGTAATTAAAAGTTGAGGCAGGTAAAGTGATTAGTGATGAATATTATGCATTAAAAAGAAGAGAAATTTTGCAGACGTTTGACGTACCAGCTGAAGAAATAGGTGCTGCATGAAGCAACTAGTAAGATCGAGTAGGTATTGAAAAAACAACAAAACGAACAAACAAATAAAAAATCAGTCCAGAGTTTTTTCTTTCATTTTAAATTCAAAATTGGTCCTTTTCACTTTTGCAAATTCGTATTCAAATATGATTTTTTTGTAGAGATGTTAGCTTTTCGAATCATCCAAACATAATATCATCATCAACATTCAAACACCTTCCATCAGTCAACTCAAATTTCTCTCAAACATTCGTCTCATGTCTTTCAAAAATAAAAGAAAACTCGGTATAAAATATGTTTCACGCCGTAATCGAGTCCATTTTGAACCCGAGTACGTAATTCAACATCTTGATCGAGTGAAAAATAATATATCAAGTCCTCAAGTCGACATGCACACGTAAAAGTCTTTCTCATGTTGTTAAATTTAGTTTACTAGCGATATAGGCAGACATTCATGATACCTATAAATACAATCCGACAGAATGACAGCGAAATGTCGTCCGATGCCATCTAAATTCTAAATTATTGATTTAAAAGGGTTCCAAGTTGAAAAAAAAAATAGCAAAACATTTACCCGGCTCGTTCGAGTGTTAAATAAAACAACAATAGGAAAAAACTTTTGGCCAATAGGTGTCACTTCTACATCTTTATAACTCGCTGTCTCTCAATCAATAACAGGAAAACGTGAGAAAATTTTCGCTATCAATCACCTTGGGTCAATTCGACGACTTTAATCGCTGAAGTTGTTCATGCGTGAGATATGTGATACATGATTAGAATTTTATAGTTCTCTTTCTCGCGGTGTCGACTTTTATGCTAAAGTATCACGTAACCTTTTCGGATTAACAACTTAATCCTTAAATTGGAACTCACACGTCGTTTACACGATCGAGGCAAATTATCCTTTGGCTGAATTACTTCATTACGCGCCCCTTTTATGTGTAATATTTGTCGAGGGGATTTTCTAATTAACGTGGATTGCAACGCATTAACGTCCAACCAGATTTCGTATATTATGCTCGATTTTTCTTGCAGGATGTTCATTTGCAACTAATTTACATACATCTATATACAGCGAAACAGCAGTAGGTTAAATCTACAAATGTTTTAGGTATTTTAATGGCATACTCGGTTTGTTTCAATAATTGCCACACTAGAAAATGGGTGTTGCGTGTTAACGTGTAATTTATCATTTCTAAGTATACCATTACACCTTAAACAACTGCAATACTTATCTAAATATACAGCGGAAATACATAAATTCAATCCACGAAAAAAAATAACAACAAATTATTTTCTGACGAACACTGTACGATATCCAAATTTCTTGTTCAATATCTCGAATATTCTTCAAAACTTGAAAAAAAAATGTCAACGGTTTAGTTTCGAGTATCTTTCACAGAACTCGTCGCGAACAACTAAACTCGTCGAGTAAAAATTTTGCCCATCTTCAATAAGTAAGTATATTTGAAAAGCTATCGAATGAATAAACTTTTATTATAACATAAGTTCTTTAAAACATTGAAAGTTTGGTATCGATTCTAGACACAAATCTCCAAAAACTTTTTTCGAACATAGTTCGTCGCAAAAATATATAAGAACTAGAAAAAGCACTACACCGCATTAACCCTTCTTTTTTTCAATTTTGACTTCTTAGCCTACTTCTTTCGATATTTTGAATTCGAATTTCTCCAAATTGTGCCAGCGTTCTTGTCATAAATTTTTTATTTTATCCGAAGATAAGATAGAAAACTGGAATGGAATTACGTATTTGTTCATCTTTCTGTTTATATAAGGATAAGGATTTTGGGTGGGGCATGGCATGAACATTCTATCGAATGAACTGAAAGGTGAACATGGTTCCTAATAGGTAACTAAATTATACCTACCTATACATCCACGTATTTTTTAAAAAATCTCCTGCAGTTTTCACATGAGACGTAACCTCTTGAAACTTTTTCGACTGCATTTTAAAGGCTGATTTCACCATCTTATGGGAGGATGCCATTTCAACAGTTTCAACGAACTCAAAAACCTACAAAGAAGATTCGAGGGAAGAGGTCGAGAATAAGGTAAGCAAGCACTAAATTACAGTTTTGAAGTCAATTTGGTAAAACTGATTTTTTTCACATTTTTAGGCCAAATTTACTTGTTTTTTTACTTTTTTCCATTAACGTGCCTTTACTGCTACAAAGGGCCACAGGCACGGCAGGTAAAAAGGTTAGAGTTGTGTTAGAAGTCTGCTGGAGTGTAGAAATTTAAAAAGGTTGGCAGTAGTATCTGGGTCATCACATAGAATTCCTGATAATGTGCCTATTTAGTAACTTCATTTTTTAATTCGCAATATTTCAAACAATCAATTAAAATGTGATGGATGGTGATTTGGACAGAACATATGGTACAAAATGGAGGAGGTCTTTTTTCTAGGAGATAGGCATGTGTGAGTTTTGAGTGCAATACGCTTTCTACTCAGAGCTGTTTCCTCTTGGCAGTTGATTTGGTAGGAGGTGGGCCAGACTTTAACTGAAGGTTCAATGGATCTGAATTTATTAGATGAGTAGATGTAATTCCAGTTATTAAACCATTCTGAACATAAGTGGTTGTACACAACAATTTTGAAGTCAGCACTATGGACTGGTATGTTTGGTACTAGTTAAAGTGAGGCTGCTGCTTTTGCCATTTTGTCAACTAATTCGTGTCCTTCAATGCCTTTATGTCCTGAAATCCATACCATTAGGGGTGTTCGAGCATTCTACAGAACACTGCAGAATTTACAGAAAATGTAAAACATTAGAGTTTTTGATTTGAGCGTTCATGATAGACTCAAAAATCAAAATGGACTACAGACTAATGCAATTTTACAGAAAACTGCAACAAAAAATTTACGTTTTCTGTAATTGCTGGGGGTTTCTGTAACTTGCTGGAGAGCGCTCAAATGCCCCTATTGTAACCGGACTGAAAGGAAGTGTAGTCAAAATGATTATTTTTTAGCCAGTGGATGTTGAGAATGATGATGCGGATTCAATAGGCAAAGAAGTGCACTAGCTGTGTATAGCTGATGTGAGTCAAGTATAATGAGAGATTTATTTTGCATGATTGAAGTTTGTTGAACTAACTACTAATTTAATTGCAAATAATTCAGCAGACCAGCGAGAATTGAGTAAAATGATGGTAAAGAATATCAAATGACACCAAACTTGTCACTAAGCACTGCACATCCAACAAATGAGGCACATTTTGATCCATCTGTGAATATTTCAACTCAATTTTGGTAATTATGTATCAATTCTTGATGATGAGCTCTTTTAATTACATCACTATGTTGGTTTTCCCCAAAATTAGGCGAAGTCAATCTTTATCTTCGGTTCTTCCCAAGGTGGTAGAATCCAGGGTGGCCAGTGAAAAATTATGGCAATGAAATGTTTGTAGATTGTAAAGTAGTGTTGGCATGGTTGAAAAAGTGAAATTTCTTTTGTTCAGAATTGTTGGTTATCATTGATTATTAAAAATTCACCAGACACCCTGAAATTTCAGCTGGAAATGTAGTTGAAATATTCCAAAATACATGAGAAAAATAGGTTCAATTTTGGCAATAAATAAGCCCTAATTTCGGCTCAGATTTTGAAAATTTTGCATTATCAAAAAAATTAATATCAGAACAATTTTATCTTTTCTCCTTCTTTCAACTCCAATGCAAAAAATTGTGATTCATCTCCAAAAAATTCATAATCATCATCACCAAAAAAAAAGTAGAAAGCTGTTTTTTCAATTTTTTTTCAATTTTTTTCTACTTCAGGTTCTAACCAAAAAGCCCAAAAAATTTCACCATTTTCACTAGCTACCTACTTTTCCCATTTTTTTTTCTTTTGGAATGAGGTTTGGAGGTCAAAATTTTAAAAAAACACTTCTTGAGAAGGTGTGATATACTACTATGTACCTTACTATGGCTATGAAATACCTATTATTTTAAAAATCTAAAAATTGAAATTTTCTAAAATTTATATTATGTTTCTTTTTTTAGTGTACTTTTGCAGTAAAAGTGATGACTGATGAAAATCAGTTCCGAAGTTGATATCGACTCCGCCAAACCAAATTTCATAATTTGCAGCTATTGTGTGGCCTTCGGCGAGATTTTTGATTTTTTCAGTATATTTGAATTTCTCCTGAGTTAAAGGATGCAAAATGCAAAAACTAATGTGGACACTTGAAAAGCTGATGTATGAGCATTCAGTTTTTTTAAAAACCCAAACTCTTTGAAAACTCATAAATTTGTACCTATACCCACAATGAAAATTTTGAACTGTACAAAGTTGAATCGAAAGAGCATGCAAAAATAGGTAGCTAGATCTAGTTACATAATTATATCATCAGTCAGCATTTTGGAAAGCCAAATTGAATTTTTTGATAAATTTTCTAAAATTTGGATCAAAAATGTCAAAAAAGTCACAACTTCACCAAATTAACCTAGGTATAAAGTTAAAATTTGATATACCTATGTACCCTGTTTTCGATCTCTTGAGCTGTTCTGGAACTTTCAGCAGGTTTTTGAAAGTTGAAATTAATTCGGAACCCTTTCCAATCAATTTGGAGGGTCGAAAATAGAGAACACATGAAATTTCAGTTTTCTAGATCGATTACCTAGGCAAAATTTTGTTATTTTTTCAAATTTTTAGTGAACATATTTTCAACGATTCGTCAAAACAAAAAATTGAAAAATTCACTTTTGCTTTTAGAATTTAAGCTGGTGATGTCCTGTCCTACATATTTTTTGCATGACCCTTTCGATTTAGCTTTGTCTGAAAAATTTTCTGCTGGTTGGGATACACCTCGCTTGTCAGACTGTTGATGAGGTCAACTTCTTTACAAAGAATCAGAAGAGTAGACCAAAAATTCGAAAAATCGAAATTTTCTGGTAGTGGAGGAAATGAAATTTGCTCAAATTATTGTTTCTTATTCTTATCACCTAGCCAACACCCCCAATCTATAAACTCGTTTTACAGATCGAGAATAAGCTGGAGCTCGTTTTTTAGCTGTCCATATTAATTTCCCCACCTTCTGCGATAATTAAAAAATTCTCGAAAAATTGTAGTAAAGGCCTCAGAATACTTGGAACCGATGGGGAATTTGCTTTGAAAGAGTTGATAGGTATTTCAGCTCTCTTCAGAGCTAATTATCATCGTTTGTAGTTACTGGGGAAAAAACATAATGTTTTTTTAAAAAAATATCTTCATCATCTTAAACACTCATACCACATCACGTCGTCGTAATCATATTAAAAAATAAACACACTCGAAAATCTTTCCATCAAGCAGAAAGCTCCCACCACATTATGAATGACGTACATGTAAAGCACACCTACTGCATCATTTTCAGCTCCTTCAATCAAATTTCAACTTGACTAATACGAAGCTAAAGGTATTACGTTAAAATGAATGATTACACGACAAATGAATTAAAGGCGATGATCAACGAGCAAACAATAAATGTAGACATTTCTTCATTAACGAGATACGAATGATTTATGAGCAACAGTTTAGCGCTCTTTTTAGCAAACCAGAAGCACGTTTTTTTGCGGGAAAAACGAGGTACGGTGCAGTGTTAAATTTCGATAGTTGAATTCGCGCGCGAGTCCAGCAACAGTTTATTTTCTATGAATAGAGCAAACAGGGGAAAAGTGCGCGGTGCAGGCGTAACTAGGTACAGTACAATAGAAGTGAGGTAGCTATTTTTAGTATGAATAATTCATTTAAAAATCAACGTGTTGCGCTATGAAACTAAATAACATTATAGAAGTGAAAAAAAAACACACAATACATCATTTTTTTGCATTGTACACGAATAATAAAACATCATCAATAGGGTGAATTTTATATGCTTTTACATTTCAAATTACCTACACATAAAGTGAAAAAGTTTTACGAGACGTTCGTGTTTATTAGTTTATACATTACAAATTCAACCAAATTGGCGTTAGTCACGCGAAAAGCTAAGGTATAGGAGTAGATTTGTTTCATCATCGTTGTAACAAGATGAAGCTCGTCCTTATTGGATGATGAATGATGCTATGGCTAAATATAATATATAAGTGCAGAAAACATAGAAAATCAATTTCTAAAAACAAAAAAAAAAATGCTGGAAATTAGTTTTGCATCCGAATTCAACCTTCAACGCGAATTTAGAATGGAAACAGATGTAGAAAAATTACCAACGCAGCGAATTCATGTGGGTAAGGTAAAAAGTTGCCTAAAATAAAGTTATCGTTGCTTTTGTTTGAAAAAGTTGAAAATAATTCGTTGATATAGAAAACTTTTCTACGCGTTATGGAATTAACATTTCGCCTGATTATATGATGCAGACGTTTTGCAAAATGAAAATGTCAACTTTACGATGAATAACTCGTGTATATGCTTTTTCACTCTATATTTTTGTTTTGATGCGTAAGAGTATTCCTCAACGTTGTAAAGATTTTTGTAATGGAATTATATATCTACTATACCTACTCACGTAGCTAGATAGGTATAGAGATACCGAGTACATTGTGTTTTTAATTTCACTTATTGAAGTTATATCCCGACGCGAGGCGAGAGATTTTACGATTTTACAAAAGTTGATACTTTGACATAAACTTTCATTTGCGGTGAAGCTTTACTCGAATTAATTCTTATGTGTACTACATAGATGGATAACTAGTTGAGAGTGAGACGAAAATGTAGTCAGTATACCGAGTATTGAGAGAAATTCCGTAGCAGCGATGGAATTTCATTTTATAAGGATATTTCTTTGTATAGATAAAGAGAAAAGCTACGTTCGTCGTTCGAGTCGAGCCACATGAAATGAAAAATACCGACGTCATTTAATTGAGATCCATTTCACGAAAATTATCGCGCAGTTAATTGAGAATCGACGTAGAGCATTGAACGATTTATAATTTTTGTTGCGAGTAGGTACCTACATACTTTTTAAAAATTAACTTTCGAAATGAAATCTTACAAATAATTTAAAAGCATCTGGGAACGTTACGAAAATGTGTTTTCAAACATGAACCAATGTTTAAATAATAAATCATCGAAGCTTTGGTTTATTTTCAAACCATCATTATAAATAACCGTTCGAACATTTCATCATAAATTCCCAACAGAATCACTGTTTTATTGTTGGCGATTTTTTTTCTTTCCGGGAAAATTTTTGAAGGAAGGCTTTCACAGCGATGTTGTAAATTTTGTATTTCTACTTGTGTTGTCCTTTATCGAATAACTGCTGTAAATAGGAATAAGAAGCAACAAATTATGGGCAGAAAAAACCTGGGAGGAGTAAAATTTATTGCTACCTACATATACGAGCTCGGATGATTTTCACAGATTTTTTGTTTTTGAAAAGGCCACATAACTACAGAAATAATCCTTGAAGCATCAATGACCGGATGGTCACAGAATCGTGCTAATTTTTTAAAACTTCACTTGACAACTTTGAGATAAACTGAAATAGATAAAAAAAAAATAAAATGAAAAAAACGCAATCAACTTCATTAGGGAGATGGTTTATTTTGTAAACCATCGATAAAAATTATTAACTCGAATAAAACCCGATCACAAAACATTATTTTTGTCGACAAAATTAAAACGAAGAGCATACTAGAGCGCTGAAAAAAAAACAACACGAAACAATTGCTTCGTAATGTTTGCAAAAATACTCGTGTAAAAAAGCTATCTACAGTGTAGGTATATGTTAGTATATGGGATGAAAATTTCAAGAGGGTATTGTCGCTGAATGCGCAGAAATGGTAGGTATCTATATAATAATGAGATATACGTTATTGTTGTTAGAAATACACACCTATTGTGCGCTTTCTTCTGCTAAAGAACATCACTATATTGTTATTCGTGAGCTGAAATTTCAGGTAAATGTTTAGCGCTGATACGAGGCAAACTCTCGACGACGACGACGCAGAGTATGCAACACGAACACAAACAACCAACTCGGTTATCTTTTAAATAAACTTTTCAATAGTTCGCGAATGATTTTAAAAACAACGTTGAAATTTCTGGCGAGTTAATTTGCGCCCGTGTTTGTCTGAAGCGATGAAAATCTTCATATAAAAAGCATTTAATGTAAAATCACAACGAGCAGCATAGTGAGATAAAAAAAAAGTAGCTAGTATGCTATAGTTGCCGGTATAATAAATGCACCTGTACCTTTTTAAACGCTAACGTTGTACATTATCTTGTATCCACTTATTTTGCTAGTCGCACGAGGGAGTTGAACGATAATGTTGTGTAAAAGCACACTTTTATGACTATCGATTCGTAAAAAAATTTCAACTCGTTAAAAATTTGTTATTCAATTCGTAATAAGTTAATTAAGGATGACGTACCAAACTACCTAGTACCTATGTATGTTTCGTTAATGCATATTTGCGGCGAACCGGGTATGCAATTTTATTAACACCTTCTTGTTTATCATTATGATAATCGATTCCAAGGCGCTTATTGTTACATGAAAGAAAACGAGTACCTAGGTAATGGTAATTTATAATAATGAAACAGTGAACGGGAAGAAAGTGATTAAAAATAAATGTTTCAACCAACGAAGAAATTCCATCATTTTCAAAGTAAATATTTTTTGAAGCAATAAAACTGTAAAAAAAAAGTTTATTTTTAGTTTGATTTTGTATCTTTCGTTAGCCTTATTTTTATTTCTTCCTCTACTGTTGAATTTTTTTCACTTTTCAAACTCGAAAGATATTCTGCTACATACTGACAAAGAATATATTTTATCGACGAATTTTATTGAAGTCGGCAACGTCAGTTCTACGTGTTCGACATTGTTTAAAAACTTTTTTTTTTTTTTTTTTTGAATAACGATGATGTTATGTTATTTATATTTCGATGATTTTTTTTCTACTCTCGTTCGAAAAATATTAATATCGTCGAACCATATTTCAGATGTAAAAAATATCCCAGTAAATACCACGCAATTACCATAAAATGAAATTTTTTCCTGCAACGTTGGTAATTCGAGCTGGAATTCCGATGTGAAAGTGGTTTTTCAAACTGTTTATATTTTACTTCGGAAAAATGCGTAGCTCATCACAAATAACTTTACCCATTTACCTACCTACTTGTCTTTTTTCTGTCTTACAATATCGATAATTCGACTAAATGTTTATTCAAAAAAAAAAACAAAAAAACAAAAACAAAAAACGAAATGAACTCCAATTTATTCTTTAGTAAAAATTTTCTTTAAATTTCCATTGAATAGGTACAAAAAAAAAGATGAATCAGAAGGAAACCAATAAGTACCTTCTAATACAATACATATCAACAAACAAAACGCATATGTATTTATTTATTTTAAAAAAATAATACCTAATCAATGAATAGATTTTTTTTTTAATTTTACTTATCTACATACTTGAATTTTGTAGGTTCATTTCCTCGTTCTTCTGTTATTCTGTTACACGTTTCTACGAAGTAAAAAGGGAATCAACGATTTAATAAAATATTTGAACTTGTATGAGATTACTAACCAAGTTGCGGTTTTCCTAAAACTACCACATGGAGATGTATTCGCGAATAATTTACTACATTTTCGAATTAATTTAATGGGATAATTTGCATCGTATGAAAATTCTTTCGAGCTCGTATCAAATTCACTTTTGAATTACAAAATATCCATACACCTATTTATTTCAACCTGTGAGTAATTTTATGTGAAAGGGGCTGGAAAATGAGAATGACGAGAAAAGGTTTCGTAAATTTTATTCAGAAAGTTACGTATACGCACAATTAGGTATTTTTGAATAAAATTTTCACTACCTATTCCATTTTCAAGTGTCGACTTCTCAATTTTTTTGGTTGTTAGAGAAAGAAAGGATAAGTATGATATCTACGATGTAAGCGTTTTTCTGAGAAGAGCTACATTATAAGCTGAAAAATCAATCATTTTTGATTCTTTGATGGTTTTTTCAAGTAGGCAGATCTAAACTACATAGAAGTAAACATCTCAAACGGCTGTATCGTCGAAAATAAAAAATGTTTTAGTCTGGCGGCATTTTAAAATTATTTTCTTTTTGAGTGCACGATCGTACCTCTCAGGGAAAAAGAAGCTTGAAAATCAAATATTCAAACGCCCTCGAAAACGTGATAACTTTAAGATTACGAAATGATTTTATGTAGGTTGTATTCTAGAAAAGAAGCTGCGGTTCATTTCCTGAAAGAATTTGGTACCTACCTTTATTTTTTTTCAAAGAAAAAATGGTCTTGATAAATTCTTCTTTGAATTTTCGAAACTTGAAAGTGCAAAATTCACGAAAGCAAAAGTTTATTTTAAAACAATCAAAAGGTAAAATTTGAATCCAAGTTTTAAGATTTGGATTCTGAAATTCTAGTCTCATTTTGGATTCGAATCTGATCATGAATTTGATAGATATACCTAGTTACTAAGAAAGCTCTAAATAAATTGATTGGAAGATTTGATGATTAAAAAAAAATCTAAATCATGAGGTAGGTAAAATGAAAATAAATATTTAATTTTTTTGAAAAGATCGAGAGGAAGATTGGTCTCATGAAGTGGCAACACTGTACGTTCAATTTTTTTTCAAACCGGTTATCGGTTATCTCGGTTATCAATCGATTGTTTTTTTTTTGTTTACCTACTACATGCGTTCCGTGTAGTTCCGTGAAGTTGAAAATTAAAACAAAATAATTTGATAAAAAAAACTTGCATTTTCATAGATATTTTTCTTATATCGTAATGATGTTGCGGTTGCGGATGCTTTGGAGTTTCATCTCTTTTTAGAAACAACTAACTAGACATCATTGGAATTTGGAACACTTGGTAAGTACTCAGTACATACATATTATCAAGTTATAACTTGTAAAATTTATCTTGTGTTTGAGTGAACTACACGACTAATGCGTTAGTTTTGATATTGTTACCTATAGTGACTGCCTCCGGAAAGGTAATTCCAGCAGTTATCAATTATGATTCGAATTGTTGGCGAATAATATCATTTGATTTCAACGGAAGGAGGAAGATTCCTGAAGTTCTCATTCAGCTCTGATTCAAATAATACCTACTTATTGTTTCGGTTCGCAGTAAACAACGATATCATCGAGCATCGACATTTAAATGATGTAAGTTGTGCAGATCACGTGTACAGTACATTATAATGGTGTACCTATTATTTTAGTTTAAATTTGAAACTAAGTATCTAATTTTTTTCTTTTTTTAGTATCAATTGAAATGGCTCCAGTAGTACGCATTCCCAATTTGAAAGAAATCGCATCTACATGCGTAGCAGTCGCTTTATGGAAACACATAGATCTTCCTAGTATTTTGTGGGCGAACCATAATGACGAAAATAGCGATTTTCCGTTAATCCGCCATGTATTCGAATCAATGAAGAAATTGAAAGTTCCTCAACGCATTACAGAACTTCTCAAGACCCAAGTTCAGAAAGTAAAAGAAGAATTGAAAGATTGGGTTCTTTATTTATCCTATGATGTTCTCCGCTGTAATGGACGTAAGAACGAATTGTATTACGATTTAAATGATATAGTTTGGTATTCAGATGGCACCATTAATCGTAAAGCAACGGCTAGAAATTTATTGAATTCTCTCAGATTTAGCGAGATTGAAAAGTATCACATTCTATGTCACTATTCTTTGATAGATGATATTGATCGCTTATCACCGTTGCTATTTACGAAAAATATCGTAGATCATGTCGAGTTTCGTGACGATGCGTCGATTTATTATTGGAACTGTTACTTCCGAAAAGAGTTGGATAAAGTGCCCAAGGAAGGAAATTTATCCCTGGATGTGTTCATGTTTCGACATGAGGCTCTATATTGGTGGTCGGCGAAAGAGCCCTTTTTCGATCGATTAAATGCGGAAGAGCAAGTCGAGAATATTATCTGGTTGATTGATCATGATGGTGATACGTATTCGTATATAAAACTAGCATTGATGAAATTGTCTGAGAATCAATTGATTCAGGTTTATATGGCTCGAGCTGTAGAGATAATAGACCTGTTTTTACAAGATGATAATAATTATAAAGAAGTTATTTCAACGTGGTACGATTTTCGCGATTTCATCACTCAAGAACAGTTTGTGTCTGTGTTCACGACTTTGCTAGATTCGCATGTTCCTGGCGCTATTTTAACAGAAATTTGGACCAGCGCCGGTGATGATTTCAGAGCTTATATTCTAAATCAAGAACATGTAATTTTTGAAAAAACGTTGAACTGGTTCAAAAAAGCTGGAGACGAAAGTTTTTTAAACACGTTGCTCCAATATGCGAATGAAAATCTCAAACAAGAAATGATTACAGGACCATTTTTCAGAAAATTTTGCGAAGAATTAATTGATCAGATCCATGATGTTAAATTAACGAAGCTGGAACGTCTATTTAATGAATGGTCTCTAAGTGATGGCGATAATTTGATTCAATTTAAACGAGAATTCACGAAGACTACATTGTTTGCCGACGTGTGTGATTCAGTGTTGAAAGATGCCATAAACGAAGATGAAGAAGATATTACTTTATCAAAGTTGAAAGCGTTGGAGCAATTGTGGAATATATGGTTTACTAATGCCGAAGAAGTAACCAGTTTCAAGCAAGATTTCACTGGAAAGGTATTGTTCCAAAATTGTTGCAAAAAATTATTCGTTTATGAAAGATTCTACGCTTTAGAATCGTTACTGAACTTATGCCTCGCAGATGATGGAGAATTTGAACGAAATTTCACGAAAAATATATATTTGTATGATTATTGCAAAGAATTTATGGTACCCGGAAAAGTATGTTTTCTCCAACAAATTTTGAAGGCATGTTTTGGTAATATCCGTTTACTGACTGAATTTCAAAACAAACTAATAACTGAAAGATTTTTCGTAGATAGATGTGAGAGAGTGATTGAACGTAAAGATTTTTTCTTTCTGAAAATGTTGTTCGATTGTTGTCTTTCAAATGCCGATGCCGAGCAAGCGAAGAAATTCAAACTGAACTTTGTAGAAGATATGGTTAAAAGTCGTTTTAATAGTTTTCTTCATTACTGGGAACCTGCAGATGTAAATCAGTTGTTGAATTTATGCCTTCCTAAATCCCCTGAATCGGTTCAGTTCATGCGAAATTTGGTATTTAATTCAGCCAACTTGAGACACCATTGCTTCTGGTGGTATCGGACACCCTCAATGATTAATGATTTGCTCATGGAGCTCCTATTATCACAGCCAAACCTCGTATCAGAATATAAAAAACATATCTGGTTGTCATCAAGTGGTACGTATAAAGCTGAACGCATTTTTTCAGAAAATGGTGGAAATGCTTTGAATGAGATCATTGCCGATATTTTTGCTGATGATACAGATTCGGCGAACGAATTGAAAAAAAATTTCGCATTTTGTCCAGAATATATGAAAAAACTGCAACAAATGATACTCGACGGTGAAGCATTGAGCCAGGTGAAGAAACACATCGACATATTTCTTCAGTCAAACGAAGATCGACGAGCATTGAAGAAGCAATTAATTGATAATCTGCAGCCGAAAATCGCTGAAATCTTTCATAATTACGGTCACTCAGGATGGCAATCTTTGATGGATTGGTATATAGAAGACAAAAAATCGGTACGAGAGTTGAAATGGAAATTACCAATTGATGATATTTTCGAACGTGTATTCAAAGATTGCATTTTTCAAACGTATGACGAACATCATCGAGTATATCGTTGCACATTGAAGAAAAATTTTGTGTTTGATTCGATAGATGTACTTCTGAATTGGTATTTTGAAACGCCGAAGGAAAGAAAAGAGTACAAGATTCAGAAACTTGATGCTTACGAGAATATCAAAACGATTAGCACGTTGTTGAAGAAGAATTGCCATTCTTCTTATGTGACGAAATTAATGGACTGGTTTTTTGAAAACGATTTGGTTGAAATGGCTAAATTCAAAAAGAAGCACAAAGGAGAACACTTCGTCAATATGATCAGAATTTGTCGCGAAAGTTATTTTGGAAATAGACGTACGTTGTAAAAGCAGATTTTTGAATTTTATCGTTTCTGTAGGGAGTTGATTTTGAATTGTGATTTTTTTATTTTTATTTGAATTAAGTATACCGATGTATTTTTTATTTAATTTGGACGTGTTCATTTTAAGTGAATGTAAATCTAGTACATTTTTTAGTTTTGTAGGTACCTGCGTAGTTACTATGAAATGAATTCTGTTGTTTTACACTTAGGTAGGTTCGTTAAGTGTTTTTGTATGAATCATATTGGTAAGTTTAAAAGTTGAAAATTATTTTTATTTTTGTTTTCGTTTTGTAGGTACTTATTTTAAGTTTTGACTTCGAACATGCACTCGTTAGTTCATCTTTGTACTGATATTGTTTGATTTAACATCGTTTTTATTAAAATGATTTCGTTTCGTAATTCGTATATAAACAAGTATTTTTTGCTTTAACTTTGCCATTTTGCATGAAACATTTTGAGTTGACGACGAATGAATTTTACAATTTACGAACAACCTCTTCAGATTTCAAATCCAGAAAATTTATTTTTATTCTTGTGTATTCAATTTTCAAGAGTTATAGGTAACACGAGGAATTATACGTACGTATGTACCTACCTACCTACCTACCTACCTACCTACCTACCGACTACCAGTAATTCGTATTTAACCTGCGTTGTAAGCACCCACTTATTTATATATTGAAATGTAAAATGAGACATCTCGATTATACGATCACAACACAAGTATAGTTTTGTAACTGAAAAACAAGAAACATTCGCCAATTCGAGGGTCGAGTTGTTTACATAAAACTCAATTGGTTCAACTTTTACGCAGCGAATTACACGTTCGAATCAAAGTTTATGATTAAGTAATAAGAACCGTTCATTTGAGTCATTGTTGTATGTATATAGTAGCCTATAGGTACCAGCAGACGAGCAAAATTCACGCCAGCTAAGGAGCTTTTCGATGAGTAAATTTCATTAACCTAATTTGAACGCTTTGTTTAAACCCATCGCAGCTTGCAAGCTTGGTGTTTACTTGCAAAAAAACCACTTCACGTTTCCGCAGGCTAAAAGCCTGCCGAGTAGTATTTTTAACCGCTCGAATTACGCGTCCCAGTATCTCCAAGTATTCGTTTTATCCGCTCAATTTAATAGAATTAAAATAAAAAAGGTTGACTTTGAGAAAACATTTAAAAAAAAACAATTTTTCAGCGTTCCTTTGTCAGACTCTCTGCGAACGTATTCAATTGTATATTTGAAATTTTCACTCAACGCTTTATCGTTTCTCATGAAAGTAAAAATATGCTGACTAAAAAACGCCAGTAAAAAATTATTATCCGAAAACTTTTTGCAATAGAATTCTGACTTGCTGAGGCACATGAAAAAAAAAAAGAAACAAACATACGTAAAATTATACGGTAAATGAAAAATTATCATTTCGAGGGTTCTATACGCACAAAGTTATTGTCAAACTTGAAAAATCCTTGTTAAATAAATTGAAGTTTTTTTCTGTACCTAGTACCTACATCAAAAACAACAAACAAATAATATACTTTTATAGTAGGATTTAAAGGGGAAAAAAGAGTTGAGTCTGTTAAAGATGGCAATATTTATTTTAGGCTTCTAAAAATAAATTTCCAGTGTACCTTGTAACTGTAACTTCGTCAGAGTTTTAGTGGATATATTTTTAAATAAATAAGAATTGTTGATAAATTATTTACATCGTGATGTCAAACTCCGAAAGCAACAAAACATTTTGAACACTTTGAGAACGAGGTTTTCAAAACCCTTCTTTCGATTCTGTTCACTTTTAAAATTATAATCTTCGCTATACACACGTGTGTGTTTGTTTCTAATTATTTTTATTTATTTTTCTGCGTTAATATTGACATTATAATATTTTTTTCCTCATACGTCCTCATATGACAAGTTATTGCTCTCAACAATTGAAGGTCTCTTCTTCCCTTAGAATTTATTTTGACAAAAATCTACTATACCGGCAACATTTTGCAAAAATATAAAATTGGAAAAAAAAACAAGCGAGACGAAATTATTGAAATTGAAAAAATAGCCTGGCATTGATGAAAAACTGAGGGTACCTTAATAAGTAAATGTAAAAAAATTGATGAATGAATTCGAAAAATTTTAAGCTTTGTTTTGAATCCACTCTCTCCTCTTCAACCTCGAGATTTTCAGATCAGAAAAATAACCTCTTCGATAAACCGCAAATAATCATAGGCGAGCTACACGCTAATTATTTTGAAAATTCTTCCATTCGGTTACATTGACCTGTTTTTGAACCGAAATATCGATTGACTCAAGTCTAAAGAAGTACAACTACGGCAAGAAAATCATCATCATTTCGAAAATCGGCATAGAACACGCCTACAGCGTATCGTAAAATGCTAGCAGATTATCGAGTAATAAATTCGCCAAGTCAAAGATTACACCTGTTAACCCCTTCAAGACATGAACGCTGCAATTCATCATAAACTGAGAACCACACGAACGTTGAAAAGTCTTACTTCGAGTCGAATTATTTATGCCTACAATAAAAACATCTAGAAGAAATTCCAGATACTGAAGGGAAAAATAATTAATGGAAGTGTCGCCGTTGAAATTTAACGCGCCAGATTAATTTAGTGAAAATGCTTTTTATGGATTAAAAGCAATTACCAACTTTTATTGAGGAATTGTCTCGTAAAAGTGGAAAAATTAAATTTAGAAGATGAACTTTTCGAATTAAAATTATTAGAAATTTACAATAATGTGAAAAATATACAAATGAAGATCTATCTATCTACTTATCTACCTTCCTACCTACTTACATTTTATAAAATAGGTAGTAAAAGTTACAAAATAAGCTGTTTATATGAATTCTTTTTTTCAAATCTTTGCCGCACGAATTTGGATTCCCATCAAAGTGATTATATTCAAGTTGAATAAGAATAGGTAAGTAAAGTGGGTATACCTATTCATGCCTCTACTAATAAAGACGAGTGATACTGCATGGTTTCAACGTTGTTGTAGGTGTAATGGAATCTCATGTGGGTGATATTTTTACAAACAAATACTTTTTTTTTTCGAGGAGTTGATAAATTAAATTAATGATACTCTAGGTATATTTTTTGGTTCTTTTTCCTGCTTCCTTTTTTTTCAAGGATTCAAATCATTGTTGACTTGAAAAATAACGAATAGACTTTTATAATAGGTTAGTAGGTAGGTAGGTGCAAAATTCTCAAAAAATCATCACGACAAGAGCCGCGAGTAAATGAATATGTATCAAAAAATTAATCCTATTATCCTAAAAATAAAAGTAATCAATCCTTACCTTTTGCAACGCTATTATTACATTCAACACGCTGTTCGTTATCATAAGGGCACATCGGTAATGATAAAACGAGTCAAATTTTCAATCCATTTTAATTAACGAAGCTTGAAAACAACGTCGATTTTATAATTAAAAAAGTTAATCGCGCGAATCATTTTGTTCTTCCAAAAAAAAACAACGTCTGAAAGAATAACACTCGGAAAATATTTGGTATAAAATCGCCTTCGAAAAAAGTGATTAATACACTGGGGAAAAAATTACAAATTTTTCATCAATATATTCCTGGAGAAAAAAATTGGCCCGAATAACGAGTTCGCAATTGGTCAACTTGATGAACCAGCGAAAATACGGTCAATCGGCGTGACGTTCATGATCCAACTGCCAAGCATGCGGCAATACGCTTCTGCTCGAAAAAGACAAACCGAAAATGTACTCCCGACAGTGGCTAACTAATTTTTCCATGGCAACCGTTAAAAACACCTATAATATTTTTTCGTTTGTCGCTTTTAGAATTCGTTGAAAATTGAAATTCTTTTTTTTTACTTTCTTTTCTCTTTAACAAATACCTATCAGTTTTTTTAATGTCAAAAGGTTAATAGTACTTAGTTTGTATAATGATGATTTTTCTAATGAAACGATTAACTGAGGGAACTGAATAAGTATTACAATTTCAGCATCGAGTTTTGTCAAGATAAATTTTGATTTTTTTTATTTACCTTTTTATTGGAGAAATTTGTTGATAGATTTCGATGCGGTGTTAAATTTTTTTTCCAACTGAATTTTTTGAATCAATTCATCATTAAATTATAATTAATGATAAGACTGATAAAAATATGAATAAATTTGTATTTCAACACTTTCGGCTTTATTATTGCATTGCATTACATGTTTACCTATTTATCTGTTTCAGTTGTGTTGTGATTTAAACTGCGATGAATACAGAAGAATGAGATGAGAAAGAGAAAGCCCGGAGCCGAGATAGAAATAGAAGTAGGGCGTAGGGCTGTACGGTTATACTTTTTTACTTTTTAGTTTTTAATTTTAGTGACAAAAATTACCTATGTACGAGTAGTTTTGAACTTTTGACGAGATTTTGCTTGAAAGATTTTGAGGCTATGGCTATACTACACATCAAGGTGGGATGAAGTAGCTCATCGTCAACTTTAAATTTTTAGTCCTTGGCCCTGGTGTGTGGTGTTGAATTTTCTTGATGGATTTACGGTGAATAGTGAATACTTTTATCATTTCCGATAATCTCTTCTTTTCCATCCATTTCCATAACCTTTTCCTTTCAAAAAAAAGCAAGCTCAACACTTCAACAGCTCAAGCAGTTAATCCTCAAAATCTTGAACAGTCGACCAGTCGTATATTCATGTCCTTTCCAAAGTTTGGTTTGGTTTGTCAAATCAAAACATCAAAAACATGTCAATTGGCAAAACAATTTTGCCAATTAATTATTAAAAACAAAAACAAAGAAAATCTTGTATGAATATTTGAATAATTTAATTTAAACTCAATCGTAAAATTAGAGAAAAAGCAGTAATACCGTCCTCAATACCGAAATTACGAGAATGAGAAGAAATGATAACGAAAATATCGACATTTTCATTGATCGATTGTGTTACAACACTGATAAACAAAATTTTTTGATGGCGCAAAGTTGTAAGAATTATAAATTTAAAACGCATTATTCTTTATAATTACTTCACTTTTAATTTATTCAGTAATGTTGACTTTAATGTAACTATTTCTTTCCAAATTTGAATGCTGTGATAAATTGTTGAAGACATTGGTCTTCAGGATATGATTTCATGTTTAGAAACTGCCAGTTCCTGAAGCAATTAAAATAACAGGTAGATTACTTACTTATCTATAAAAATTATCTTATTTTTATTGCACAATCGTAAATGAAAGATTCAGTTTCATCTCTTTTACGTGATGATTGAATATTTCATGAATTTCGTCTCTCGACAGGCTTGATAATAAACACTTGAATCACGTGTTTTCTGTACACATTTTTTATTGACAAATATTACGTAATAGATAATAACCGGGTAAATTCATTCATAAATTCAAATATGTACTCAGACGAATTAATTTTTTTTTACAGAAATGGAAACTCGCCGATCAACTCGACTCGTTCAGAAAGAGAATTCCAAACCGACATCCGTTTTTAAAGCAACTAATCAAAATACCTCGGACGATGCACCAAAATCTAAAACAAAACGGAACGGTTCCACTTCTCCTGTGCCGAATAAAACATCAAAATCGAGTTATTTCGATCCGGATTTTTCTGAAGAATCAAGCTCTGGATCTGATTCGCCTCCTGTGAAAAGAAGAGCTCGAATTGTGAGCAATTCTAAAAAATCAGCTAAATCTCGAAAACGTTATGATTCCGAAGACGAAAGCAGCTCCGACGAATTCGTCAAAAAACCGAAATCCATCACTGAAATTCTTCAAAGTAAATCTGAATTAAAGTTGAGCTCCGATGAATCTGATTCCAGCGAAGAATCTCCCCCTAAACGTAAAAAGAAATCGGACGGTTCGCCGATGAAAAAATTAAACACATCTGCGAGGATAAAATCCGATAGTGACAGTTCAGATGAGTTCGTAAAACCGAATAAATCTTCGAATTCGAATAACGTTACTAAAAGCGAACCTTTGGACGAACCAAATATTAAAGAAGAAGAAATCGAATCCAGTTCCAGCCAAGCTGAATATTTTGACTTTACCGCGCTTGTCAATAAAGTTAAAGCGAATGAAAACAGTACTCCTGTTGAAGAAATCATAATTGAAGCCGAACCGAAAAAAACAGAAAAACTAGAGAAACCGACTCCGAAAAAATCCAAAAAAGTTACCGCTAAATCTGAACCCAAAACTGAAAATAAAGCAGATTTGGAAGTATTTGAATTGTTAGCCATGGGAGAAGATACGGATATGTCTGCCACAGATATTAAAGAATCTGTTAGTCAATCTTCTCAAGAAAACTACGAAATACCCAAACAAGTAGAGGTGTTATTGGATGCTCCGGCGTTGAAAAAGAAAAAACAAACCGATTTAGAGATGACCTTACGACGTAGATTGAATTTTATTCGGCGCGAAAATCAAGTATACGTTCACAAAGTCAGTATTTTATGCTGGATTGCTCATGGCATGCATGTTAATTCCATATTAAATTCTCCAGAGTTGTTATCCTTGGCTTTATCTTTACTCCCGAATGATAAATGTTACCCTGCCAAGCGAATGGATATGGATTATTTGGGTAAATTGATCGACTGGTTCGTGAAAAAGATCAAACTGAAGAAAGAACCTGTAGATGACAGAAAAACCCAGCTCTCTGTTTCTTTGGAATCGCAACTTCAGAAAATGGAAGCCGAAAATAAGAACGATTTATGCTTTATGTTCATTTGCATTATCCGAGCTTTAGGAATCAAGTGCAGATTGATCGTCAATTTAAACGTCGTACCGATAAAACCAACCAGTGATCAGTTATTACCAATAACTGCGAAAAAAGACGCAGCTACACCGACCAGCACTAAAAAAATGTTGGAAAAAGAAAATTCGGCAAAAAGCAGCAAAACAAATGCCAAACCAAAAGCGGAAACCTCCAAAACGTCTTCAAAAGATACAAAACAACGATCACGTTCCGAAAACAAATCAGAAAAATCTAAAGAGAAAGAAACACCGAAATCTTCTCATTCCGAATCGAAACGATCATCTCAAAGTAAATCTGAAAAATCGGACAAAAAAGATACTATAACTAAAGAGGAACGATCGTCTCATTTTCAGTCTGAAAAATCAAAAGATTCGAGCTCTTCGAAAAATATTTCTAAAGAAAAACCCAAAACCACTTCCGAAAAATCCGATGAAAAAAGTTCTCAGGCAACAAAACGTTCATCTCGTTCTCAGTCGGCGAAATCCAGCGAATCGAAATCTTCAAAAAATGGTCCTCATAATGAGTCCACCTCCACAGAATCGAGTAAACAAAACACCGAAAAAGAACCTGTCAGAAGATCCGCTCGATCAAAAAGTTCAAGTTCGAAAGACCAATCAAAATATTTCGAAGAAGAAAAGTCTACTCGAAAATCCGAACGAATCACCAATTCCAGTTATTTTGCTAAAGACGCGGAAGATTCGAAAGCATCTAAAAGTAAAGAGTCATCAAAATCCAACAAATCTAAAGATAGCAAAAAGTCGACTTCGAAGAGCAAAAGTAGTAAAAAAATTGATCCTGAAAATTTGGTTGAAGAAATGAGTACTTCTGATGATTCTGAAGAAGACGATACTGATGCTACGTTTGTACCGACGAAAAAGAAGAAGAAAATTGATCGTCGTGTTCTATCATCCGAAGAAGACGTCACTGTCGAGGAGAAATCTGAAACAAAGAATAAGCGAAATAAATTGAATTACTGGCTCGAGGTATTCTTGGAAGCTGAAGAACAATGGACCAGCGTGGATATTGCGAATAAAAGTTACCACTGTACTCAGCAATTATTTGTTAGTATGATAGATTTTTTTAAGTTTTAAAATTCGAAGAGTAAACTAATGCATTTTTTTTAAATTACAGAATCAAGCTGCCCATCCAGTCAGATATGTTATTGCATTCAATAGTGATCAAACAATTAAAGACGTCACTAGAAGATACGTTCCTCAATATTTATCGGTGACGAGAAAACTCCGGGTTGATGATGCTTGGTGGAAGACCACCGTGAATCCGTATAAACCACCACAAGATCCTCAAAATAGAGAGGAAGACGAAGCTCTCGAGAAAATATTGGAAGAGCAACCGTTACCAACGGCCATTTCTGAGTTAGTATTCAATTTATACATCTTTTTGAATTTTGAATATTATTTTAAAAATCATAATAAATTGTATTTCTTTTAGATATAAAAATCATCCACTGTATGCTTTGAAAAGACATTTGTTGAAATTCCAAGCTATTTATCCGCCAGATGCTCCACCGCTTGGATTTGTAAAAGCTGAACCAGTTTATTCGCGATTATGTGTTGTGCAGTTACATGGCAGAGAAATGTGGATCAAGGAAGCTAAGGTGGTGAAAATGGGCGAAAAACCGTACAAAATTGTAAAAGGACGTCAGAAGAAAGATAAAGTAATTTTATTCATGTTTTCAACTTTGCTTTGAAATCCTACGTACTATAATGAGTTGTATTTTATAGTTTGGTTCCGGTGAAGGTCCTAAAGATCTGGAATTATTTGGCTTATGGCAAACTGAAGACTATGATCCTCCTACAGCTGAGAATGGTCTCGTACCCAGGAATAGTTTTGGAAATGTTGAACTTTTTAAACCTTGTATGTTACCCAAGGGGACTGTGTACTTACAAAGTGAGTTTCTAATTCAATTTATTTGTACATATAATGATCTCAATTCGAAAATCTAATCAACATTATTTTATTCGCAGTACCTGGTCTTATGCGTATAGCCAATAAATTGAGCATCGATTGTGCTGCCGCTATCACCGGATTCGAATACAGCACCAACGGTTGGTCGTATCCGGTCAAAGACGGATTTGTCGTTTGCGAAGAATTTAAAGATATTCTCTTGGATGCTTATAATCAAGTATGTAAATTTACGCATAATTCGAAAAAAAAAATTATTGAACAGATTTCCTCAATACGTAATTTATTTTGTGTGGTCCAATAGGAAGTTGAAGAAGCTGAGAAAAAAGAAAAACAAAAACGGGAAGAACGTGTTTACGCGAACTGGAGACGTTTAATTAAAGGAATGTTCATCAGAGAGAAACTAAAAAGGAAGTATAATTTTGGCGATCCAGGTACCTCTTCTGATCAAGACAAATCTGAATCGAAGTAATGTTTTCTACGCATATCCTGATTTTGTGAATTTTTATCTCTATGTTCCTCAAGAAATACATTCAAAAATGTACAAAATATTGTGATACAGTATTGGTAAATTTTAATGCGTTAAAACGATCATTAAGTGTATTTATCTCGTAGTTTCAATTCAAAGTTGTTCATTTCAAAATATTACGGATAAATAAAGATGTAATTTTCTGTTTCATAAGAAGTAAGGTACTCACAATATTAATGATTTTCCTCAGGTATTGATCGACATTGTGACGTTTTTTAATTATAATTTTATCGTTTAATACAGTGATTAATGTTATGCTCAGTATTATTAATAATAAGCATTTCTATGAATGAGTTTTCCTGTTGTGTTCAATTCTCATAGATTTTTTTTTCAAAAGAATACAACTGAACGATACGAAAATGATTTTTTTCCAACACAAAAAACTACAAAAGTAATTAGGCATTCGGAACATGTTACGATTGCATTGTATTGTACTTAAAAGAGTTAAGGATCAACAAATAACGTTATTGGTAAATGTGCATTCGGATTTCTATCAGTAATAACATCAGACTGCCAAGGCACTATACGAGGTTCTCCGTTACTTAAATCTCGCATGATAATTTCTTTGCTAAAATAATTGAACAAAAAATCATACGATTTCATTTTTAAGTATCGTAAAGATGGACAGCACTTGAAAATGGTCTTTGGGCGATCAATGTGGCATAAGTCCTGAAACACCAATATAAAATTACTAATACATAATTATGTATCATGTATATTTTACTCATTCAACTGCGAAAAAACGTACGACTATCTAAATGATGAAAATAGACTTACTAAGACAAGATGTTCAAGAAATTTTAATTCTCGACAGAGATTTTCCAATCCATCCTCGAATATTAAATCACTCATTCGCAATTTTTCCAATAATGGAGTATTTTGTGGCAACCAATCCAAATCGCATTCTGTAGGCTATGTTATTTGATTAAAAATCAGTACAAAAATATATTATCTACAAAAAATATTTCAAATTTATTACTTTACAGCCGTTAATTCGCAATACTTTCAGTTGTGGAAATTCAAATTTGGCGATCGCTTTTCCATTTATATCACAGTTGTTCAATTCTAAATGTTTCAAATCTGAAAATAAAACACTTCTGTCAAAATAGCTCAATGAACAATCAACTTGAATTTATTATTCCAGATGAATTTCTTACGTGGTAACTTCACGTGTTCAAAGGCAAGATTATTAATCCATAGACAGTCATTTAAAATTAAAGTTCTCAAATTGATCTGAAACAGAAATTATACTTTTAATAGAATTTTAGGACTATGAATTACGATTCATATCACGAAAGTGACAGTTTCACCTGTTTTTGAAAAATGAGCTCAGGAATCCTTGATTCATGTTCTTTACTAAAATTCTTAAAATGAAGGTATAAATATTCCAAATTATTAAATACACTGAGTAACTTGATGACTATATCGCCGGGGATGAGCGCCGTGGTGATATCCATCAATGAAAAGTGTAAATGTCGCAGTTTCCCATTCGCTGGCAAATTTTCAGAGTCGATACTACCGTCGGTTGTGAATTTATACCACGAAAAATAACACTTGAATTTTTTCAAAGAGGACTTGGATAAAATTCTAATGAATTCATCTTTAGGAATCGTTTGGTTATTAAAATGAAGTGCTAAAGATTCTAGATTAGGAATATGACTGAGTAAAAATTTGAAATTGTCAAAACTGCACATTTGCCAGTCGAATTCCACAGAAGTCAAATTCATCTGATGAGTAATGAACGTTTTGAACGTATCGAATGAATTTGGTCGATCACACTGTATCAATTTGAACTTTTTCAGTCTGTAAAAAAAGGGCAAAGAATTACTCGAGTGTAACTGCATAAAATAAAACATAAACCCGGCAATTACCTTATATTAGGAGTAGATGCGAATTCTATAAGATATTGATCGGCAGGACCACACATCGCGAGAGGACTTTTCAAAGTTATTTTTTCAATTTGTTTACATTTATGGCTGATATTTTTATAGAATGCAAAATATGTCACAACAGAATCCGATGCAAATTCATCCATGCTTTGATTATAAGGATAAAACCTTCGAAATACCCGATAATCACAATTCATGCGAACGTCGTCGAAAACTATTTTCTTTACGTAAGGATAAACGCTAATGAATAGATTGAATATATAATCGGACATCCAATGACAGCTCGAAAATTCCAAATATTCTAATTTCGGTCTCATTATTTTATCTGGTTCCATGTTATCCATGATTTCAAAATCGTCGGTATAACACTCGCAATTTCTAAAACACAATTTTTCCAGATTCACGCAGTTTAGCATTAGTTTTTCGATCGTTTTCGATGAAAATTTACAATCGACGAAACACAACGAGTGAATTTTATCGACATATGATTGTATACATGTTTCGAATTCATCATTCAAAGTTGTTTCCTTAAATTCGAAATTGTAATATGATGCGGTGTTTGGAAACGTATCGAACATTACGGTGAAAAGGTTGTCGTATATTGAGCCTCTGAACACAAATTTTCGATCTTTTAGTTTTATTAACGAAATATCTTCGCTGATTTTACACCATCTTGAACATACGAGCTTGGCACGTTTTAGTTCTTTACACGTTAAGTAGGAGAAGATTTTTACGATGAGCTGCAATTAGAAGGATGGCTATATGAATCTCTAGATTAATTAATTACCTATACAGAAAAGCTAAATGTACCTCATAAGGAAGGTAATCGAAGTAGTTCGTTGCTTCATCTGATTCCAAATTATCGTTCGGATCGTTTACGAACATTTTGGTAGCTATTCTAGGAACTTTTTCAATTGATACATTTATTTTATTGATAGTACTTGAAGCGAATAATTCAACTGAAGTTTGATTTTAAATTTCGCTGACAAATTATTTACTGGAAACACTAGCGAATGATAAGAATGTGTTGGATGATGGCGGGAGGGGCAGGACGAGGTTTTGTTGCACTAGGGAACTGTAACCCAGGTATGTCAGACGGCCATTTTGTTCCTGGTTTGACGAACTTAGCATTGCAGTATATGGGAATTCGGCAAACTTTAACCGCGTATATCTTCAAAACCGTGCATTTTTACAACTTTTTCATAATAACATTTTTGAAAGAGAATTGAACGAGCTTTCCAATGGTATGCTACATGTATCAATTGAAATACATTTAATTGTTTTGAATTTCAGTCATTTTTCAGCACTTCATTTTTGGGTTAAAAATAGTTTGAAATTGTGTGAAATTCACAGCATGTGCTCTAATTCAATGATTACTTTCATTCTATGCCAGAAATTCCGTCATAAAAACCTTGAATCGAAAAACAACAATTTTTTTTCGTGAGGAACAAAATGGGAGTCTGACATACCCGGGTTACAGTACCTTAGTTGCACATGGCGGGTCATACGGTTCAATCATGTTATCAGTTTGCATTTTTTCGTCATGAAAATTTTGATTTGATACTTTTGAGTTTTGACGTTTGATGAAATAAATTTGGAATGTGGTGAAAAATTAGGGGAAGTTAGTCCTTTGAGTATATAATATTACATGATAGAGTTAGTCCCAAAAGTTTGTTTTCTACGTTCGATTCTCTTCGTAAACTATTACAAGAAGGAAATCTAGATAAGCGAGTATGTGTTCCAAATACTTACCTATAAGTTTTAATTTCTATTTCAAAGCAGAAGACTTATTAAATTCAATTTCAGGTTCAATATATGATAGAAGTGATGTATCAAGTCAGGAAAGACAAATTCAAAGATTATCCAGTCCTAATGGGAGAACTTGATCTTATTGACGAAGAAGAACAAATCATGCATATGGTTTCTATTCATGAAAAATTCGATAATCAAGATATTCTGAGTAAATATCAATGCATACTTCCGTAAATAGGTATCATTATTGTATTACATTTATTTGAATATTTTTATTTCATTGCAGATGTATTTAGACACGATCCCGATCACGAAAAAAAACGAGAATAAATACAAACAGTTATGTAAAGAAATTTTAGGAGATGACGAAACTGACGACGATGATGATCCAGACTCTGATAAAAGTAATTGAACATCCGTTGCATGTTTTGTTGTTTTGGTTTATCTGAATCAACTCTGTAATTTTATGTTTGTATGTATTACAGATTTAATTCGAGACGAAATAGAAACTAATTTAGTCGCATTCCGGCGACCGGTCTATTTAACTATCAATAATTCGTTAGATTTCGAAGAATATGCACACAAGTTACTTACTTGAAATGCAAATGAAACCTGGACAAGAAGTAGAATTGTGTCACATATTTTTAGATTGTTGCACGCAGCAACGAACGTACGAAAATTTTTTTGGTTTATTAGCACAGGTAAAGTGTTTTTTACATCCCTTTCTCAATGTGAGTGTTTCCCTATCTTAAATTACCATTTTTGTTTTTCAGAGGTTTTCTCAAATTAACAGAATTTACATAGAACCGCTCAAACAAATATTCGTCGATAGCTACCACACAATTCATAGATTAGACACGAACAAACTACGCAACGTAGCGAAATTCTTCGCTCATTTGTTATACTCTGATCATCTGATGCGATACCGTAGACAGTTTTTGCCGTAATTCGACTAAGCGAAGACGATACTTCTTCTTCAGGAAGAGTGTTCATTAAAATATTATTCGAAGAACTGTGCGAATATATGGGATTGCTTAAATTACGTGTTCGTCTTTCGGATCCGTATGTTTTTTGAGTTTGTTTTTAGCGTGTATTCGAAATATTATCGCTAATATAATAAATATTCAACTTGCAGGGAAATGCAGGAAGCTGTCGAAGGATTGTTCCGTAAAGATAATCCGAAGAATACCAGATTTTCCATTAATTTTTTCACTTGGATCGGGTTAGGAGGTCTGACGTAAGTGATTCCTATGCATCCGCCGCTATATGTTTTAAGTAGGTACCTATTTGAAATTAATCCTTTTTTTTGTTCTGTAGCGATGATTTAAGGGAATGGCTGAAGAATGGTGCTGTGGAAAATGCTCCGCCTGTGATAGAATTTATCCAAAAAGCTGTACAAAAAGCAAAGAAAACTAAAAAATCTGCGTCTCCTGAAGAAAAATCAAAGAAAAAAGCAGTTTCTAAAGAAAAGTCGAAGAAGAAACCAACATCCTTAAAAGAAAGGCAACATGAATCAAGGAGAAGATGGTCACCTTACTTCTTTCTTTTCTTCATCCTCCAGTTCTTCGTCGTAGGGACGTATCATAATATCGTTTTTAGTGAACATAAAAATATGATTATCGAATTTACATATTTAATGCATAATTTGTGTTTTGACTTTTGATGTAAGACTTATGATTTAATGAATTTGCTAGTTCATTTTTAATTTTGTTTTTGTCGTTATTGAAGAGATGAATAAAAGTTGATATTCACTCTTTTTTATTTACGAGTAGTTCCTTCGACTCGTCTCGATTTCAACACGGAGAATGAGAATGTTCTTTCAATTTTAACTGATGCATTTTGATTTAAATATCATGTCAATCATGAATCAATGAGAGCAAATTTCACAGGTTTACTAAAATCATAGCACTTTATTCGGAAGTTGGCCATCAATTAACATCACGCAATTAACAATAAATTATCATCGATGTAAATTATAAATCTGTAGCCCTGTAGATAAATGGTCGATTCAAGCAATACAATGACATTCTAATATGTTCTGTTGTTTTTTTACTGAGAGCTTTAGCTATTGATGATCGTTAGAAAGTTATTCAGGTTCAAAGTTGTAAAAAGTAAAAACAGTCGCGAAGAGTACATAAATATCAAAATTTTGGATTAAAATTGCTCGAAATTTTTAGTGAGCACCTTGGCGTTCTACTAAAATAAAAAGCAAAATTCTTTTATAACAACAACAATAACTATGAAAATTATTAAAATTATAAAATTTTAATGAACTATTTTTTTTAAAAAAATTCAAAAATCACCTTCCTATTTAAAACACCTACACTACAAAATTTAAAAAATTTCTCACCTCTTTTTTGTGCAACAACGAAATCCGAAGTAAAATACCCAAAAAGTTTCAGTGTTGTTGTTCAGAAGAACACAACATGTTTTTCAACCAAATTCGCTAAAGCACTCCAATTTTTATAAATTTGCGAAAAATTCGATATTAAATAATAATTTCATTTTAAAACGTAGATAATCAACTCTTCGCTTTGTTTCATCGACACCGTTACAAATCCGAAGTCGAATAGAATTTCAACTAAAAGTGTTTTCATCGCATCCAAAGAGAAATTCGAACCATTGCAAGGGAAACTCGACAAATTGACATTCACACAATATCAACATTGCAAATACGCGTAATCAGAACATAATGTCTTCAAGTTTGTCACATGGTGTTTATAGTGTTTTTGCGTTTAATTTAAGTTTTTTCGAAAATTAACTATTGAATCGGTACTAAAAAGTACATTTTTAATTAATAACACTCCGGATTACAAGTGCAACGTTAAATTTAGACAGTTCTCGTAGTATTCCTCAATAATAACCGGTTCGTCAGTAAAGCGGTTCCGGCACTCGTTGAATATAGTAGATTTCAAAACGTGACAACGTAAATATTTTATTTAATTCGTATTTTAAATCGTTATTAATCGCGCAAAAGTGTTTATTCCGATAACATTAGTTTGTAAGTCTAACCAAGGTCCAATGCATTTTATTCACAGCGACGACCTTTTTTCATTTTTCTATTTAATCCCCTTGTAACGTAATGCGGCATGATAAAAGTCGACATCACGAAACCTTCGTTGTGTTTCAAATTTTAACTTTTATTTCAATTTTAACTCGTCCGTTGCGCGGTTTCGATCAGTTTCTATAATCGTCCGCCGCTACGATTCCACTTGCCCATATAATGGCAGCGGAAGTATCGAAAAACGGTGCCGCCTCGTGCAGTAAAATGAACAACGTTTTTTCATACGCCAACGCCGTATCAAACGCAGCCAAATCCAAGACCATCTCCAACGATCAAGAAAACACAATCAAAGAAGAGGAAAGCAAACCGGCCCCGATCGACGACAATAACAGTAATAAAGAAAACGAGAACGTAAACAAGGAGAACGTCAATTCACAAAACACCCTCGAAGAGAAATCTTCGGACATTGATCTCTTAAATTCCAACGACCAAAATGTCGATCCCGAAGACGACTTCATAGATTATAGCGGTTCCAAAAGGAAGAAAAAAATCGCGAAAAGTAAAAAGAAAGAAGTAGCCTTTAAACCTAATCCTATAATTTTAACGCGAAATAGTCCTATAAAACAAGATAAAATACGCGATAGAAAGCGTGAAAAACCTATCGTTTTTAACGACGATAAAAGCGATGTAATCAATACAATGAGCTGTGATGTAAAATACGTCGAAGCACCGGTACCTAAAGTCAACCCGTGGACTATAAAAAGAAACGCAAATTCTGTACTCAAGGCAGATACCTTTTCGTGTTCTGAAAAAGAAAATTCGCCCGATGGTAAGAAATGTTACATTTTACCTTTTTTTTCTCTATCTCTCTCTGCATTATACGAGTTAATTTATTATTATTATCGTCTACGTTTGTACGTTGCATAAGTAGTATTATCGAGTGTGTTGGTTTACTTGGCATTATCGAGTTATATGTACAATACTATATCAATCAAGTATTGGTAGAATTCTATCCATGTACGTAACATTAACTAGCTCACAATACACCGAAACTTGTTCCTCGATAATTACTCTATAACGAGGATCAATAATGTCGCAAGTTACCTACCATTTATATGTATTATACATATATATTGACAAGCGAAAAGTCATAACTATTTTGAATCGATCTTCCAAATGTACATCTATAATATTGTATTTGCCAATACGTAACCATTTCCGATTGTTTACTCAGTTCCTTGCCTATCATAAATAATGACATGTGTTCGCAGAAACCATATCGGTGAATCAATTATAAAAATTTTTCAGCCTCCCGAGTCACTCCGAATCGTTATTATTTTTGCAAAACATCGGCCGAGAATCGTCACACCATCAGTGAATAAACTCGAATTTCAAAACTCTTCGTAAAAAAGAAAAAAAAAAGAGTCCAACTTTTGCGATTGTTTATCAACTGTATCGCGTTATGTTTACAAAACGACGACGAAACACGTTCATTTATAAATAACGCCTAGAAAACTGGCAAAAAATTCGAAAAAATTGTGTTTTCAAACACCAACCTTTGAATAACTGCGTAATTTTTCTCGAGATGACCTTCCATGAATACATATAATATGTTGGCGATGGCGATTTAATCGTCTACGGTAATTATACTACCGTCGTTGATGCGTATTTATTTTTATTTTAAAAAAAAAAAAAAAATCACCCGGTTAATTTTTTAGTCCCATACGATGCGGTTTTACAGTCGTACGTACTTCGCTATCATATCACGAGAGAAAAAGAGCATCGATAATTTTACATTAGCGCGAAATAATTTCACTTTTTATCGCGAAAACACACTAAAGTACTGAAGTCTTAAAACTACCGTGTGTGTTTGTTGCATTATGAGACATGTGTGAAAAAAATCTGCGTGTTTTAGTGACCTGAAAGTACAGTGAAGAAGAGGAAAGATTATGTAAGGAAACGAATTCCACATTCGCAGTGTCTAGATCAGGGACAAATTCGCGTCAAGGTTGCATGTACTTAGACAGTATATTATTCGATCTACGTATTTGAAATGGTTTCGAGTGTGTGTGTGACATGGAACGAAAATATTAACCCATGATTGAAATTTTCTGTCTTCGTACAAAGTGAAAGATTATTCGATAGAAAAAAAATTACATCGAGGTGGAATGTAGTATATTGTTTTCTAACGTTGGAAATGAGTATTTAAAGGAAATGGTTTCGTAAAGTGCTGGTTTAACCACATGTTCGTTATCGTTTAGCTATAATTTAACCTTGAACCTCGTTGGAAATTTTTTGCCACACCGTTACTCTCTCTTACACTCTTAATATCTTAATGGTGCTCTTTTTTTCATTCTCATTTATGACGTTTTCGCTGATATACCGACATCTTTTTTGGCCAAATTTTTACCAACTGTACTACCGAGAAATTAGATAGTTCGAAAAAATGTTCGTACGTGTAGAAACTGCTCGTTCTCGGAAGACTCAACGACCGAAAGTACTATTTTTTTGTCAACTTGTTGCTCGAATATTGAATATAATAACGATAAGGCGGACTGACCGGTGTTTTTAGGTGTGTTTTTCGTCGAAAATCATTCCGAAGAACAAAATTTTCGCGAAATGAATTGATAATTTTTTTGATAGTGAAAGGCTCTGGTCAGTTTCGAGGAAATGATACAAAACATCAGAATTAATTTGTAAAGGAAAACTGAAACGAAGCTTGAAAAATTTTTACCTCTCGAGAGTGCTTTGAAGAGGACTTTGGCCCCCTCCCCCCTCTCCCTCCCTCCCGAAAAAAATTGAGAAATTTTTGGAAATACAATCTATTTGACCTACTTTTTAGACGAATATGCGAGAGATATTTTTTCGATTTTGAAAAATATTTTTGTACAATTTTTCGAACATTTTTATAAAATTTATTTATGATTTTGGTAAAATTTTTGTTCAACTAGTTAACTTATAATATCATGAATTTGAATTTTTTTAACTTATTTCCGTGACTAATTCTTTCGACATCATTTCAAGACTGCCTTGGAACAATATTCTGATAGCATTTTTGAAAAACTGATCCCATTTTTGGGTTATTACCGAGAGATTTTTTCCCAATTTTGCAATTTTGGATTATTTGTACTTTCATTTTACGTTTGTTAGATCGAAATAATTTGAATCAGATTCATTGTAGAGTAAAAAGGTTTTGTTGTGTGAAGTTAGCATTACCTGAAATGATACTTCGTTCACTTTTTGGAATTTTTGTGGTCAGAAGAATTAATTATTTTTTAGGGGGAAAGGGCTGTATACGATACTTGATTGTTTGCAATTTGATCCAAGTTTTATTAATTATTGCCAACCTATTATGTGATTTGAATTTTTGAATGTTTTGGTGTGTGATTATTTATGAATGGGGGAGGGTGGGGTCGGGTGAAATTACTTTTGAAGCGATGGGATGGCTTGACTTGTCATTTTTTGAAATTGGTTCGATCTTTGAAATCAGATTTTTGGAGGGGGGGGTGAATAAGCTCCATAATGGTACGTCGGTTTCAAGTATATACTTTGAATCAAGTGTTATGATATTGAAAATTGGAATGTTTTTCTTGATATTTTGATCTGGGAAGCTCCCTTTTTTCTAGAAAATTGAAGTATGATTTCAGCCCAAAAATATCGAAATTTTTTTGGTACAGGGTGTCTAAAATTATTTGGGCATGATGAAAAAAACACAATCAAATGAAGAGAAAAAAACTTCCCAACTCAGAAAAATGTTTAATTACGAGTATAAAACCATAAAGCTGTGCAAAATTGATCAAGTATTCAACTTCATTATAAAAATATCGTTTTCAAAAAAAAAAAAAACATGTTTGAAAACATTTTAAAATTTTTATACGATAGAGTGAAGAATTTTTTTTTTTAAAAAGGGGTGAAGGGGAAGGGGAAATATAGGATTGAAACAACGATGGCTGATTTCGTTCACGATATTTCAGCTTCCTATGATCCATCGTTTCTCAAGATGATGTAGATTCATAAGAAAAATGTCTTTCGAAATCAAAAATTTTTACTTTTTCGTTGATGGTGGAAAAAATTAATATTTCGGTTGCTCATAGATCTGGATGCATTAATTTATCGACATACTGAATCGATCTTACTAGTTCGATGAACTCCTGAGTTCTTTCAAAGAATTTCAGTCTCTCTATCATCGATAAATTCATCATTATTTCATTTATTTGGTTTTCGGTTTTTCTTTCTCTTACTTTTTGAGAACACATGGGACAAATTTTATAGCTGAAAAGAAATTCATTTTGAAAAATTATAGGCTCGAATACAAAACAGATATAACGTCGTATAATGTGGTGTTATTCTCTGTAGTGGAAAAATTTTGCTCTCGGCTGTTTGTTTGTTTTTTTCTCGCAGTAAAGTTGAAATTTTCAACTCTGATTGGAGAAAAACTTGTCGTCGAAACGAAAGTTGGCAACGTTGTTTCATAATACAACGTGTTTTAATTCTCTCGGTCGTACGATATTTTGTATTCAATGTAAATAATACTTGATAATAAAGAGTAGTTTACTTCTCTTATAATAACTTGATTGCATAATTGAAGTTTTTTCTTTCTTCTTTGGGGGGGGGGGGGGGTGTATTAAAAATTGGTCGAAATTATCGAAACCCTAATCTATGTAAGAACTTATTGGAGAGATTACATGTATAGGTACATATTTTTATGTGTAGTGATGGTGTTGTGTGTACATAGTTACACTTACAGCTACTGTGTTTTCATAAATAGGAAGTTTCAAACTTGAATAAGACAAAATTGTTATCTGTCATTTGTTTTTGAATCAGTCTGACGTGAGTGCAGTGCGCCACTTGCCAGAGATGTCTGTTCGACGCATCGCTGGTTTCAGAATCTATTCTCAGTAATTGATCTAGGTTGTATGTGCATACAGTATTATTGTGATTCTATTCTTCAAGTATACGCGAGCCTTATGCCATGTTCTGTTCTCTGGCATAATACTTTACCAACTGCTTCGTCGTCGTCTCAGTCGTCAGCTACAGCTACAGCCGCAGACAGTGAGATTGACAATATTTTTTTTTTACACCGTGTAAACCAACTCAGTGGGAGATGATTCGCCGCACCGCCGCCGTCTTGGTTTCTTGAACTAGTTTTTTCCTTTCATTCTTTCCTTCTTTCTTTCGTTCTTTCTTTTCTTACAATTCATGCTGCAGCAGTACAGTGTGTTGAAAAAACCCGAAGAACACCCTAATAGGTTTCGAATCGTTGCTAATAGCGAGATGATTTCGGCCAGTGTTGAGATTGCATTTGAAAAACGTTTTCAAACCAGTCTAAAACACCTTCGGTGGATGTTTGTATTTTGTGAATTGAATGCACGTTACTTATCTGTACCACAGAATTGGGCATTTGCTAATTTTGAAAAATTTATTAATTCAAAAATGAGAAAATGTTTGGATTATTCAAATGACTCTTCTAAGCCATATTTATTACTCGAGTGAACGAATTGAAAAATGTTATCGTAACAAAGTACCAATTTTCGAATTTGAAAGGGTATTACTATTACATCCTTTTATTTGAAAATTTTTTTCAGTGCATTCAAGTTCAGGATTTCAATTTGTAAGAAAAGGGAGAGGTTCAAGATTTTTCAGAACTGAATTTGAGTCATTTTTGTGAGCAGATGGATAATTTGGCTAAATGTAGTGAAAAAAGGTAACAAAAAATTATGATTTTTTGAAACAATGGGTCAGCTAATTTGCAGGGGGAGTGGAGAGGGTATATATTTGAATGATTTTCTGAAATGTTGATGAAAACTAGTTGCAGAAAGTGGTTGTGATACAAAACCGTTTGCTTGTAATTTGTTACAAGAAGTGACGTTGAAAATGGATTTCAATTTTTTTGATAATTTTGAAAATTTTGTTCTACTCAATTTTTCACATCTGTACAGCTGGTTTCAGAAAGCCAACGTGAGGTTTAATGCACCCTTTGCCTCTCTTCGGATGGTGCATATTGCCGAAGTGTGATCTCGATCGATGAAATTTATTGCACAAAATTGTACATTTCTGACCATTTTTTTTGTCGATTACGACAGATTTTTAAAATCATTGAAATCGAAGGTGGGGGAATAACAAACCTGTCACGCACATAATGTTTGAAATTGAATATTTTTTTTTCAAATCGAGACCTTGTTATGTACTATCTGTTGCCGGATTTATTCTGGTCTGGATCATTCAAAGTGAAATTGCCAATAAAAATGGTATGTTTTAATGTGAACTTATAATAGCATATTTTGGATTAGGCTCAACTGGAAAAATATTTCTGAAATCAGGTAGTGAAAGTAGTGAAAAAGTAGTGATTTTAAAAATGAATAGTGAAAGTAGTAAAAAAAAGTAGTGAATTTAGTCGAAAAGGTAGTGAAAAAATGTCATTGTTTTTTTTTTTAAATAACTTTTATTGCAATTTAAAAATACTTTGCTTACAAATTTTCTTCCAATTTCAATTTTTTTTTAAATTTTCGTGTGAAAAATTTGACTTTGTTAATTTTTTGTGTTTGTGAGGAATGGGGGGGGGGGGGTCTAGTGGAGAGCTTTCTGAAAATTTGCTTGAAAAAAGGTAGTGAAAAAAGTAGTGATTTTTTTCTCCAACAAATTTTGTTACGAGTAGATACCATGAAAACGAAGTCTTGATTTTCGAATCAGTTGTCTATCATTTTCAAAATTGACGATGAAAACGCCTTCAAAATTATCAGTTTCATTGCAAAATAATTAAAGATGAAGGATATTAGTTTCTTCTCGTGACATTTTTTCAACCATGTATGTACTTAGTTGTGTACATTAAGGTTATTCAACTTCGCGATGATATAAAAAAATGCAAGTTATTTTTTGAGGAATCGCAGACAACTGGTTCTAGACTTGTAAATTGTTTTGGAAACGCTTATTATGAATTTCTTGAGAACCCAGTACTCATTTATCTCATCAGTGAGTTATCCTCTGTTTCAATTTTTTCAAAATCTCGTTCTAGAAATCTTATAACAAATACAGTCATGCCAAAAAAATTATAAATTCCCGATTCAAAGCATTTTTGAAGTAGATTTTGAAACTGATCGGATCATGTTGCTGAATAATCAAGGATTCGAAATTCATTAGGAATTTTTTTTGTAAATTTTGCGACGTAATTGTTTTGTTTTTTTACGATCATGTATGGTATGGCAGGGTGTCTAACGGCCATGAAAGTCATGAAAAGTCGTAAAAAGTGATGAATTTTGCTCGAAACACATATAGAAATGTTTTTAAAAGCCCATAAAATGAAAAAGAAAAATTTGTTCAAAAAATTAGAAAAATGAAATAACTAAATTAAATACCTTACTTGCTTACAAATAAAAATGTTTTTTCGCGCAGTTACAAGTTATTCAATTTTGAGGGGAGGGGGGTATTTTCATGTGGTAAAAATTAAAAATGTGAGAAATAGGCCATGAAAAAGTCATGATTTTTTTGTCTGGGAGTTTTGTAAAACACCCTGTATTGGTATTGGGAATCGAAGCGTGACGTCACAATGACGTCAAAGCACATTTTTACCATGTTTACACGATCTCATTTGGTCCCAAACAAAAAGTAGTCCCATAAGAAACCATGTAAAAATGGTATGCTTGTCGTTCAAATTTCTCAATGAATAAGACACTTATTGATAAAAAACTTATTTAAAACGAAAATTCAGACTTTCTAACATATCATATTGAAAAACGAGCCTTTTTTAACACAAAATTTCAGAAAAAATTGAAATTGAAAAGTAGCAAATTTACATGCAATCTTATGGAACGCTTCCGCAGGTTGGGACCAAATGAGATTGTTTACTTACGCACACAAACGTACGTTTACAGCACACAAAGATCCGCTTCGATTCCCAATACAGATGCACTGCAGGAAATGTGTAAGACGGAGAGGAGACCGAACAAGTACTCGTAGCTTTTCACGTCAAAACGACGAAAATTGATTTGAAATTACCGACCTGGGAACGAGCAGTATGATTCTTGCATACAAAGTTGTTATAAGTTTGAAAGTTCGAAAGAACTGTATTGGTGCATCGTGCTTCACGATTGTGCTGCATGTCGCATAGCTACGGTTTCTTTTTCTTTTTTTTGCGATAAGTCTTCGTCTTCGTTCTCTCTCTCTCTCTCTCTCTCTTTATTTTATTGCAAAAATTCAAGAATAACACGAGCTATCGGTGTTATTAGGTTCCTGCTAAAAATTAAAGCCGAAGAAATAAGTAGTACTTACGCATGTACGTAGATAAGAAAACGCTTATCGTTATTTTAACGATGATTTATACGTACTACTACGCCGGTACAAGTGACGCGTATACTTTTATTAGTACATATTCTAATTTACATCGCATATTTTTTGTTTTTACTCGATAAACTACTCACGTATAAGACGACTTACCGCCGATACGATGTACCAGCTAATCGTAATCTGTCGGTTTTAAAAAAATAACCCAATTTTTTGGCTCATTTTGTCCGTTTGTTTGTGTTTTGTAGATACTACGAAAAAGATCGTCGCTAGTCAATCAGAACCACCACCACCAACCATCAGCGAAAAACCATCCAATACTCACGGTCTTCCAGTAACGACGGCTGATAAGGTGAAGGGTAAATTGAGTAGAAAAGTGAGTACCTCTACCTACCTACCTACCTTTGCTCGACGCGTGTCTGGTCACATGTGTGTCTGTGTTCTTCTTATAGGGTCTTCGGGCGTTTGATTATTTTTACGCTCGGTTTGTTTACGTCACGGTGGTAATTTTTTTTGCCCTCGTGGTGGCTTTTGTGCTTGTTGCAGGAAAACGGCCTAACTGATGTTGAAAACTGGCCATCGTTAGGAAGTGGAGTTAATCAAATTGAAGTAAGTGTTTAACTGTGTACTTATGGTTCGATTATTTTGTAAGAAAGTAAGAGGGGTAGGGGTTTGCGAATGATGGTACGATGTATGTTATCATTAACGTATTCGACCATGCTGATACGAGTAATGTTGATAAATTCGATAAGTGTTGGGAAAAATTAGGTGAGGTGATTCTGGTATACCTATTTAATTTACGCGTTTAATCAATTCGCGGTGCGGATGATGAAAGATCGAGTAGATGCGACCTTTCAATCGTATTAGAATGTAGAACGTTGTGGTGGTATCGCGGATCCGAAATTGTGGGGAAGGAGGAAGATGGTAGGTAAATAAATTTTCATTGATCAGACTCGATTTCACAATAGAGATGCAGGAAATTTGAAAGCTCCAAGATATTTTAAGTACATATAATTTTTGGATGTACGAACTTGTACTGTTCGGAATCTGTTTCGTCGCCCCCTGCTTCGCGAAATAAGATTATTCTAAAAAGAAACTCATTTGTCTGAATTCATTTGCGAATATTTGACATGAAAATAAAAGTATAAAAGAAGAAGGGAGGAGATGAATGAAACACTTGCAAACATCTGGTAATACTTTAGCAATGAGTAATGAGACTTTACTTTTTTGTAATTATCTGGCATATGCGAAACGACTGCAACGATGGAAATGTGTATGTACTGTGCAGTGTGCAGGTACAGGAAGGCAGGTTGTGTTCTACGAGGTTGTACAGAACTTTTTTCAGAAAACAATAGCTTTTTTGTTTTTCTGTCTTGTAAAGAATTTTCTACTTTTCGATACAAATAGAACCTGTTTAAAACGTATTTTGAATAGGAAAAATGAAACTAGAAAATGATCGCGTTGCATGATCAAAATTTTTTGAATTATTTGTTTAAAATGTGTTTTTTCCCTCTAAAATTATGAAATATTTTTTTAGCAGTAAAATTGGAAAATTTTTATTTTTTTCCATTCATTTTCATCATAGTGATATTTTTCAATTTTGAAAAATGTAACCACCATTAATCGAAAGTGAAGAATAAAAATTGAAAATGTCAAATTTTGCTAAATCAGGGAGTCCCAACTGTCCTGCAAGTCCTGTTTTCTTTCCTTTTTACCAAAAAAAAATTTGAATATTTAAATTCATAATATCCCTCCTTTGTAAAAAAAATTCCTTTAGGAAGTAGAATTCTCCATTTTCCAAATCGCAAGTTTGAATTTAAAGTTTTCGGTTCGGCAAAAAGAAAATTACAAAAATCAGTCCTCGCTTCGCTTGGATACTTGAGCAGAAATAGAGTTTTTCCTCTGTTAGTAGTCATTTTCGAAAATAAGATTACATTTCTTGGAATAAATCCGTTGGAAAAATGTGATGAAACTAAAAGCAAAGTCCGACTTTTTGCCAAAATTGTCAAAAAAGTTCTTTTTTCCGGCAAAATTATCAAAAAATTTAATTTTTACCGAAATTATCAAAAAAAAAGTCCTGGCGAGAGAAGCTGTTCTTGTCAAAATTGCCAAAAAAGAGTCACTCTTGCTTTTTTCCAAAATTCTCTATAAAGTCCTATTTTTACCATAAACTTTACAAAAAGTCTTGTTTTTTGTCAACATTGACTAAAAAAGCCTGATATGTTTTTGTTAAAATTATTTTTTTTTGCAAAAATTTTCAAAATGTCCTTTTTTGTCTACATTATCAAGGCCTGTTTTTTCCAGAAGTGTCAAGAAAGTTCTATTTTTGGCAACATCTTTTTAAAAGTCCGGTTATTTTTCTAAATTGTTCTTTGAAGTTCTAACTTTTTCCAAAATTGAACCCCAATCAGTCAAATCCGCCCAAGCGACATTTCCATCACCCCAAGAAAATTGACTTTGTAACGTGCTATTACATGGTCTGCGCCGTCCAATTTATAAGAAGTTTGTTTTTCTAAAGAAAGTATCAAAAAGGTCTTGCTTTTGTCAACATTTCCTTAAAGTGCTACGTTTTTTGATTTTATGAATCAATATTTACATTTTCCAATTTATTTCCTTTTGAATTTTTTCTGCTTCATTTTTGCTAATTCTCTCGGAAAGTAGAAAAATTTTGTCATGAAAAAATTCAGGCTTAAATAAATTTCCACTTTTTTCTCTCCAAATTTAAACGTTCAAATTCGCAATTTTTTATTATAATGTCACAGTCAGGACAGTACTCTAATTTTGCGTTGATTTTAAATTTTTTCTGTGATAATTTTGACCTTGTTCATTTTTTGTAGGAAGATGAGATGAGAGGAGCTTGAGATGAAAAGTGTCTGAAAATTATGTAAAAAAAATGAAAAAATTAATTATTTTTCAAAAAAAAAAAAAACACCAAAAAGAGGTGATATTTTGAGAGGATTTACCCATTTTGTAAACAATAGAAACGACTCTTGAAAATCTGACTCTTTTGAAGTGTTCGCGTTGTTTTCAAGCTTGAACTTTTTTTTTTAAAGCATGATTTAAATTTTACAATTTTGAAGCAAAAATACTAAACTTCTTCGTTTATTACACAAGAAAACGTCGTTTTTATGCCTCTCGAAATACTCATTTTTGAGAGCTTTTGCGCTCGTTTGCTTTTTTTCAATTTCAAATTTTTCAAAAAAAATCATCATTCGAATCTTAAAATTTTGAAACAAAATAATAAACTTCTTGTATGTAACTCATCGCCCAAAAAAACATAATTTTTATCTTACTTATTTACTCGTAGTTTAAAACTTGCCGTTTTATTTCGAAAAATTGGGATTTTTTTCACAAAAATTGTTTAAATTTTGCATTAAGTTTTTGTATATTTCTAACAATTGGTTGTGTTGTAGAAAGTTTTTTTTTCGCCTAATTTCGTTACATTTAGCAAAGAACCTTACAGGTAAAAATAAAATGAAAAATTACCTAAAGTAATAAAGTTATGTTCTCGACATCCGTTTGCTTGAAAAAAAATCTTAGGATGTTTAAAGACATTAGAAAAGCGAAAAATTTGAATGTAAAATATTTTGCCTCGCCCACCCTCTCTCCCTCTTGAAAAATCCCAAGTGTTTAAAAAACGTCCTGCTAAAAAGTCTTGATTTTTTTCATTTTGAAATTTTGTTTTAAACACCTTGCAAAAAAAAGGAAAAAATCGATCTGGAGGGGGGGGGTATCTTGAAAGGTAGTGAAAAGGTAGCGATTTTCGGGCAACAAATTCCTGTAGATGAGATACCCTGTAAAATCGTTCCGATATCAATAATGATTGAAATCGTATGTAGCGATGACGACTTCTGATTATGTGGGAACGAGTGTTTCAAATGCGTTGTTTTTTTGACACCCGTTTGTAACACAGTTTTGTTTTTGCGTTCTGTACAACCCTGTCGCATGGTGCGCGTATTTATTTACGTACCTACGTATACTTACGTACATGTATTTTGACGTCGATGTCGCCGTTGTCGTTGTAGTAGTCGTTGCTGTTTGCAATACATAACCAAACTAAATATACCATGTAGCGCGACGAGAGCACACCGCATGCTAGAGTGTGGATCAAAAAAAAAAAAGAGGGTAATAATATTATTTTCAATCGTAAACGTGTTCCAAGTAGAACGAACGAACGACGCTACGCGACGCGTTGATAAATATTTTCCGCCTCACACCTCGATGTTGTTTTCTGACCATTTTTAAAATTCTTTTTGTGTTGTTTGTTTGACGCAGAGACGAGCTTTAAACGGAGACCATTTCGGATTGCTGAACGGCAACGCTTGTAAATTGGACAAATCACTGGGGATGAATTCGCGCTCAAAAGATAAAGACTTTGAGCATTCGTCTCGTTCGTCTTCCGTAGTTTCGGGATCTTCCTATCGACATCGTTCGCCTGCCAATAAGGAGAATCGTAAAGGCTCCACTGCCCAGTGTCAAGACAATCAAGACGACGACAGCGTTAGCGGCTGCAGCGAAGAAAATGGCAACTCGATCGGTCTGAGTAATAAAATGAAACGTAAAGGTAGCAATAAGAGGAGTGCCAAAACGCAAGATGAGGCCAGTAAAGATGAGGATAAAAATGGTTCATCGGCCGAACACCCGTCTAGTCATTCTTCGTCAGCGACTTCGTCGACCGAACGTCAGAAAAAAGGTAAAAAAGAGAAGCGTAAATTTGTAAAGAACTCGATGATTTTTTTTTATGATACTGATGTGTATGTGATTTTTTTTCGCAGTTCCAAAACATAAATGGAAACGATTGGAAATCGATACGCATTTTTCGAGAGACAGACATAGATTCAGTTCGAGATCGAAGTCTGGTATGTGCGAATATTACTCATATTATGTAGTATTGGAAGGATTTTTGGATGATGTGTGTAATTTGTCGTATTTTTTGTAGGAAATGGAGCTCCCATTAAGAATCGAAAGACTGACGATAATATTTTACAACCGCATAATGATAACACCAGTTTCAAAGGCTTAAGAGGTGGTACCCGATATAGTCGTTCGGCGATCAAAAACGCTTTCACTTCTCGTACGAGTAGAATTACCAATGTTAAGAAAGTCCTTAAAGACGGGGACCTTACCTCCCTTAAACACGACGAGTACCAAGATTATCCCGCCGATTACCTAACTTGCCCGGTAAGTTGAAGTTGCTCAGCAGATGAGACCTGTAAGGAGGTGCTTGGTATATTTTTTATTTTTTCGTATACTCTTCATTGAGTTTGAAAGAGAAAAGAATGTCAGAGAATGATTTTTCCAACTAACCGTTCGATTGAAGGATTTCTCACTTGAGAGTGTTGTTTTGTTATCTTCGAGTTTCTTTTCTAGTTTCGTGTTCATATTTACTACTTAATTTTTTTTCAACGATTACGTGGGTATTGCAGATGTGAAAAATATTATGTTTGGGAAAAACAGCTGTTTGCCCAATTCTACTGTCTGAATTTTTTTGCGAATTTTCAAGTTAAACCCTAAAAAAATTGCTCTCGAAGTGGTCGAAAATTTGTCAAACTTTTTTTTACGCGATTGTCATTTTATTTTTGCGAAGTTGAAGTTAACCAATTCTGAATATTGTAACACAAACATGCTTGTTCATGTGGTGGTTTTCGTACAAAATTTCACTTTTAAGGTATCATGTACCTACCTTCGTAAGCAGCTTTCAATTTCGCCCTTCAGATGTTTCATGTAGAATTTGGCGATTTTTGTGTTAGTTTCATTACGAGTTTCCTTGAAAGTTTTTTTATTCGATTCGTATGGAAAATTTTTATTACTTGTTTTTAATTTTGACAGAACCATTATTTTTAACAATTTTATAATCAGAGTTTGATGATCAGCAAAAGGAATAATGAAAGAGATTTTTTTGCACCTTGAATAAAATTTTTTTTCATTTTTTATCATTTTTACTAATTTTGTTTGACAAGTAGGTAGAGAAAATTTCAAAATTATAACTAATTCATAAGCCATATTATTACTTTAAGAAGTTGGAAATGTGACCGAAATCGGAGGATCGACTTCATTTGTGGAACGATTCGCTTCAAAATGCGCAATTTTTCCAATTTCATTCAAAAAATTTAAAAAATCCTTACAAAAATTCGTCAATTTTTTTTTAAATCAACGATGAGAAGGAGAAAAAAAGGGAAAGGGTAATTACAAAAAAATAGTAAAATATCGATCAAAATCCACATTAAGTACAATAATTTTTGGATTTTTTTAGAACAAAGTTTCCTGACTTTACGAATATTGTTAGATGCCTCCATCTCATTCCTCAGCATCCCGAATTAATGAAACAAGCACTTTTGAATTTGCGAAAGATCTTTGAAGCTCCTCTTCACCGCGCCGACGTTGATCGATGACAATAATCAAATTTGAATCTTCTTGTTTTTTCGAGAAATATTCGGCCACCGACTCTCAGATGTCTGAATTTAGTATTATTTGAGTGGTTTACCTTTTTGTTTTTCTCCATTTTTCATTATTTGTAATTTTGGTTTTGATGGATAGATAAAATTGTAGTATCGTTTTTTCTTATGGAGGTTGGTATGTATAATTACTAGTATACGATTACTTAGGTAAAAAAATATGTATATAGTGTGTACCTTTATACCCAACGAAGGAATACGCGATTAGTTTTTAGAAATCATGTAATAAGTGATGTATGTAGAGTAGACGTATGTAGCGATAATCCGGTAATATTGTAATTTTATATGGAGAGACGAATTGATTGTTGTGTAGGTAATTGAGAATATAGGCCACGGTTACGCCTCGACCCGACGATCGCGTTGATGGTCATTTTTCAATTTTTTTCAAGTTCTTATGTGAAATCAGAAGTAAATTTTTCTTGTCGAGATAACTCCAACGGTTGAATTTTATAAATTTCCGTCCAAATTAATTGCTAAAAAAATGTGTAATCAGATTAATCGAGTGGAAAGATTCGATACGATTGAGATGATAGTGTAACTGTAGTGTTTTCGTTGAATATTCGAGTTGAGAATCTTTTGATATTGACCTGTTGTTTATCTTTTAAGAAATACCTACGTATTGCTAGATGTATCTATTGAAGATGGTGTTTTGTTTTTGTTGACCGAACAGATTAATCCTGCATTGTTGAGTGGTACAGGAATTATGTCGGGAGATCTGATATTACCATTTATGGGGCCTTATTATTATACTCCGGCTAATACATACGGCAATTTGCACGAAGCTACGGTTATCGAATATGTGAAAAAACAAATGTGAGTATTAAATTCGAGCAAGAGCGCTGCAGATTCGAGGTGAAAAAGATAGCTGGTTTGATCATTGTTGGTGTTGTTGTTATTCTTTTGATTCGCAGAGAATATTACTTCAGCGAGGAGAACCTAGTGAAAGACTTATTTTTAAGGCGTAAAATGGATTCCGAAGGTTTCATACCAGTAACGTTGATAGCCTCATTTCACCGAGTTCGATCACTGACCAACGATTTGAACCTTGTGATATGTGCTATCAAGCAATCCGAGCATTTAGAATTAGTCGATGGATTCAAAGTACGTATCGTTCAACTCGGCTGTGTTGTTTTACACACTTGGAATTCAGCTGCTAATGTATCGCTTTGATGCAAATTTCCAGGTGCGTACGAAAAAAGACCCGACAAAATGGCCGGTTCCAGACGCTGTACCAACTCCAACAGCTATCGCCGCTACCGTTGCCCCATTCACAGTTCATCCGCTAGGACCACCGGTGATTACGACTGCGATCGCTCCGGCGACGGCGCCTTTACAAGCTATACCTCCACCACCGATGCCGAGGAGTTTCCGTATGTACTCGCATCCGACGACCGATGAGACGGCGTTCTACGGTGACTTGCAAGACGACGCTATTGACGAACAAGAGGCGAACAACGCGGCCGTCGACGAACATGTCAGCACGTTTTCGGAGAATCTTAACCCGAACGTGCCGGAATTCATACCGGTGATCAATGGTTTGGAAGAGAAGAAGAAGTCATCGGTCGAGAATGATGACGATATCGACGAATGCGTCGAAGCCATCGAAGATAAGTTGAAGGTCGACGATAGTGGTAAACAAACTGGCGTTGGTGCTGCTTCTGCCGTCGAGATGGATGAGAAAAATGGAGATTTTCCCGATCTAGGTGATTATGGTTTATTTTGATTTTTTGGATTGTCATTGAGGTTGAATTGAGTTGGGAGAGAAAAAAAGTAGGTTGTGGGGAGGTGGAAGAGGATTAGGTGATTGAAGAAATGGTTGAGCGTTTGTTTTATCAATTTTATTGATTTGTAACAAATGATTTTTTTTTGCGCAGGTGTAGAGATGAATAATCACGATAGCGAAACCGGTACTGAAGAAGAACTTAAGACTGAAGATGAATCGAAAAATGATTCCGGTAATTTTAGTGATACCGTTAGAAGTAATTCGACCAACGGTAAAGAAACCAGTGATAAAAAAGCTAGCGACGATGAACGTTGGCAAGAGGTATGTGCACGTTTTGTCAACTTTCTGGATGGAGGATTAATCGGATGATTAACGAGTTCCATTTATCCTTTTTGCAGGTTAAAAGACGATCGAAATTGACGCGCGACAGAAGAGGCAGCAGCTACGATTCAACTTGTATTACCATATCTTCGGATACGAATGTGACGACGACTTCCACTACGACTTCGGCAACCACCATTAAGCCGTCGTCATCGGTACCGCAAAAGGAAGAGCTGTATTTCCAATTCGACGAAGACATGGACGTACCGTCCGGAAGGCATAACACGTTTACCGAATGGTTAGCAACTTGATTTCGTGTTCGTGTTGCAAACGCGATCGCTATGATGTTCATTAATTTTGCTCATTTGTGTGTGTGTAACTCTGTACGCGAGCAGGTCTGAAGGCGAAGATTCAGACTACGACGAATTGAGCGATAACGAAATCAACAAGTTGTTAATAGTGACGCAGGCGTCGCATCCGAATCGCCTAAAGCACGACGGTTACGATCGTACCGGAGACTGGCAAACGCGCGTGAAAATTAGTCAAGATTTGGAACAAGCCATCGACTTGGGATTACAGATTTACGAAGAAAATTTATGGTCCCAACAGCAATGGGTAAAATAGCAGGGCATACTAGTTGTTGATTTTGGTGGAATTATTTGCAGAAAAATGTCTGACGATTATGCTTGTTACTTTCGTAGGTATCCTCGCCGAGTAATTACCGTACCGTAAACGTGATTAGTCAAAAAGATTTCGAGAAAATGACGCCTCCTATGCCGAGAGCAAGTAATCCCGAAGTTCCACCGCCACCTCCTGGTGTATCATCCGGCTACGACGAAGTGTTCGAAATGGAGGAAGATAGTAAATCTCCAAAGGAAGAGACATCTGCTCAAAAACCGGTTGGTATTTGTTGGATAATTCAACCAATAGACTAGTTTGAGTAATCAAATCGATGAATATATCGTTGATGATTTTGCAGACCACCGATTCGGTCGTACAGTCTCGCACATTTAGCAGACAAAAACGAGACAGGCGACGTAACGCCGCTCGTTTCTACGGAGTTACCAGCGAACGACTATCGCAAGTTCGTGAAAATAGTTATAAAATTTATTACAGTCACAATCAACCAACGGAACACCATGTCGGCTGGATCATGGACTACAGAGAGCATAGACCTAGGACGTATTCCACTGGGTGAGTTCTGAGATGACATTGATTCGGCTTTCGTTTTGGGTTAATTTTAGTGCACATGCTAGAGCCTATCGATTTTTTTGTAATAAATCTTTAGGTGTAGAGATTGTGCGATAGTAAAACCGTGCGACATATGCTTGAAATTTTCGGCGTCTATAGACGTTGAAAAGTCATGCGTCGCGTACACGATTATCCGATTACAATGTTAGTGTATTTGTTGATCGTCGTAGTTGTATTATTAATGTCATTTTCTACGTTATACAGAAGCAATGCAGGCACTAGTCCTACAGAAGGATCTGTTATTTACGGAAGTACCCCTCAATCATTACCAAATTTCCAACATCCGTCCCACGCTTTATTAAAGGAGAATAATTTCACGCAAACTGCTTACCATAAATGGCATTCGAAATGCTTGAAAGGTTTGTTACGACAAATGATTCGAAATCTGTATCGGTTTTTTGAGTTTTCAATTGTCTAAAATCGTTAATTTTACGTACGTTTGCAGAACGAGCGAGATTAGGAATCGGTCAGACGCAAGAAATGAACACGTTGTTCCGTTTCTGGTCGTTCTTCTTACGTGATAATTTCAATCGAAAAATGTACGATGAATTTCGAGCTTTGGCTGTCGAAGATGCTAAACACGGTTATCGGTAAGAACCCCTCAACGATGTGGTATTTTCAACTTCGAAGCGTTCTGTTAACGTTGAGATTTTGAATTGGAATATGTTCGTTTTGTTTTAGATACGGATTTGAATGTCTTTGTCGATACTTCAGTTATGGATTGGAAAAGAAATTCCGACCAGATTTGTATCTTGACTTCCAGATCGAAACGATGAGGGATTACGAAAACGGTAAGTTTCTGGTGAACTGCGCTACGACTACGAGCCGGCTCATTATTTTACTTCGTTTATTACAATTCGGGGGTTTTCGTTTGTTTTCAGGACAATTATATGCTTTGGAAAAATTCTGGGCATTTTTAAAGTATTACAAGCATAGCGGTACTTTACAAGTGGATCCAAAATTGAAAACTTATTTATCAAAATTCAAGGATATCGAAGATTTTCGTGCTTTAGAAGTGAGTTTCGAATGATATCGTTTTTATTTTGTCGCTAGTGTAACGTGTTAAAATATGAAACCGACTTGAACTCGTCGAATTCGTATTTTTATGGTTCTGGAAGTAATTTTTTTCAATATGATAGACAATAGTAGTTTATTGATGCGGTATTACTCAATTTTCTTTGCTGTTTGTCAATGTCAATGGGCTCAAAAAAAACGCTGATTTTGTCTGTGAAAGTTGCACATGTGCGCAAAAATGAGCTGTGCGCATGCGTTGTAAATATAGTACGTGATTTCCTGCATAGAGAGCGTCGCGATAGATCGGACCGTTCATGATTTCCTTCCTCTACTTCTACTTTCCTCGTCAAGTTACCTCGTTTATTTTTGTTTGTCTTATCGAATCGAAAATATTTTTTTTTTGTTCTCCGGGTAGAGTTGAAAATTTTAATTATTTTTATTCGTTCGCTGCTTCTATATTAATATTACGTTTATTGCAAATGATAGTCATTCTTGTATTAAATTTTGCGCGTTGGAGTAAAACTAGGTGTAACTTGAAATACCGAAATAGTTGATCGATTTCGGCTTCGGCATCACGTTCGTTATCGCACTCGTGTTGGCAAACTAACCGTAACGTATCAATTTCCGTGTTCGTTTTACGAATATAACATCATCGTGAAACAGTTTCCGATCGAAGTATCGCTATAAATAACCATACCATGTCTTCGAACGTAGTCGTAGCAAAATTTCAACGTGGAATCCCCATTTTATGCAGCGAAGGCGGAAACGATACAAATGCCACTAAATCATCAACTCAGACGAAAAAGAAACCGGTGAAAAGATTATCGAACGCCTCAGAAGACAAGCAACTACCCAAGAATAAACGAAGTTCTAAAGTTATATTGAACGAATGTATCAAGAGAACCAGCACCGATAAACAGAACTTGATACTTCAGAAGAAAAGTATCGTTTTTAACGTATACTCGTTTTTTAAAAAGCTCGCGGCGCGTCCGCGTAGATTGAATTTCAATCAAGCTCAACGTCTGACCGCCGAAGCATGCGGTATATCTTTAGCATCGGTGAAACGTGTCACGAGATCGTATTGTATTGTCGAAAGGGCCGAAGAGGTAGATGTTGAAACGAGCGAAGTTCAAATTAGCGATCGTTTCCTCGACGACACGTCGGACGATGGGATGATAGCGGAAGATGAAATTGGCCAACATGTTTTAGTAGAAGATTCGTTTTTTGATGAAATTCGAGAAGATAAAATCGTGGTTATTGAAAATAACGATGCTATCGAAGATGTACCGTGCACGAATTGATATGTGTCGAAGATATTGTGTGTTGTTGTTTATGCGTAGTAGTGTTACTGGTGAGTTTACGTTTAAGGATTAAGGAGAAAACCTTACAGATAGGGTTATTGCACGAATATACCGGAAACGTATCAATCTACTTTGTGATTGAGTACGAGACGAAAGAGTGCTATAATATAATGCTCGGGTTCGCTAACACCGTTTCATGACATGAATGGGGTTTGAAGTAGACCAAGCGACAATTTATTCTGTGTTGCATATTATACATGTTGATGTGTTACTGGTGAGTTCACGTTTAAGGATTAAGGAGAAAAGCTTACCTATAGATATGTTTCTTGCACGAATACCGGAAACGTATCAATCTACTTTATGATTGAGTACGAGACGAAAGAGTGCTATAATATAATGCTCGGGTTCGCTAACACCGTTTCATGACATGAATGGGGTTTGAAGTAGACCAAGGGACAATTTATTCTCTGTTGCGTATTACACGTGTTGATGTGTTACTGATTTTTGTACGTATGGTTTTAGACCGATGATTAATTTGAATTCGTTTGCTGTTTTGTTTATAGCCGATCGAAGATCAAATGAGACATAATATTGGCAGACAAAAGAGATTCCAACGTAATCGCAGTGTATCGGAAAGTTCGAGTTGGGAACGTAACCCCAGAAGAAGACAGTTCTCTGTCGGTTCGGTTCCGACGTCTGTGCAAAGTGATAACAGAAAACGTGCTGATTCGATGAGCATCGAATTGAGTTCCACTTTACCTAATGGAACGAGAAGTAAGCTTACGAATTGAAAAATTGTTTTGAATTTTAGGTTTTCAAGTTGCAATTTTTTTGAATTTTTCTCTCAACTGAAGAATACACTGTTAGGCTTTAAATTTCAGGGATTGTGTTCGGTCATGTTCAATTTTTATGTACACCTTGAATTTTTGTTTTTCTTGTAAATTGCTGCTTGTTAACGCAAAAATCCAAGATGATGAAACCTCAGTTCAGTTGAGATGTCTTGTTACTATTTTCGAAAGACGGTCTCGTGTGAACCTTCATCAAACCTTGTATCATCAGAAATTCTTTGGATTTTCAAAATTTGATCGTTTCTCTCCGTTGTATGGTCGATTTTTGTGAAATTCGGGAACCCAAAATCAGAAGGGAAGAGATCTGAGGTGGATAAACCTTCAAACTGAAATCAAAATTGAAATAGAAATCATTTATGCATGATTGCACAAGTTCTGTACTGTTGAGTTTTGTTAGTGTCTTTAAACGTTGAGAATCGTTCGAGGTGAATACATAACATTATTTGAAGATGATATTTTAAAGATGGCTCGATTGTGAATCGAAGCATCAGAACTACTCGGATGCTTTCTTTGATATGTAGATATGTCGGAAAATAATATAATTAAACGTACTTTGTTCTGTTCACAGCTAAACCATCGATCAAGAATTCGACGAGTAAAAACCTACACGTAAATTTCGATCTCGAAAAACCCAAGATGACGGAAATTTGACGATTACAAAACACGTTCGATTTATGTAACACGTCAAGAAATTCGAATTCGCTATGTTCATCAATTATGCATAAAGTTTTACACGTTGCAATTTTCCGAAATAACGCGACTACCGCGAGAATATGATCTAAAAAAAAAAAAAAAAAAAAAAAGACAATCTATGGCATGACGAAGTTTTCGAATTATTTTATCGTTGCAAGATTTTTTTTTCTTTTTTGGAATGTTAACAAAATGGAAGTGACTTTGATGATTTTTATTTGTTTTCGTTTATAAGATGAATATTTATTTTATTTAATTTTCTTGTATTGTTTAAGACTTATCAACTATTGGCGAAAACAACCGAAAATTTTTGGTTTTTAATTGACATCATTGGACGTGAAAACGTTTAGTAAATGGACGCGTTCTCGTATTATGTGTAAATTTTTTCTATTTTTTATCAGCGTTATAACTCGCATAAAATTTAAGCTCGGCCATGCTAAATTTCTTTACCAATCGTATCGAGATGGATTTTATAATCGATTCAGATTTATAGCGGAAAAATTTTCTCGTTTTCGTTGATATCATTTACATGCGTATTCCGAAAACTTTCTAATTTTAAACGTGTATCCCCCCCTTTGTTTTTATCGAAACGATGTAATTTTTTTCTTAGAGAAAAATACACGTTACAAATTTCTAGATACTTAGTATTTTTCGGGCGCTTTTTTTTTATTTGTCAGCGCAGAAGGAAATATCGAATTGTAATTTTTTTATTTTGACTAAACAGGGTAAAATAGTGTTTTAAGAATACCCTGCGTATACAGTACATAGTTTTATGTAGACGGATATTTATTAATGTAATGTTTTTTTTTCAAATCGAAAGCGTGTGTTGAAGACCTTTTTTAACATCGTTAGTGTCTAGTCGTGATAGAATTTCTTCAATTTTTTTTATTTCTGCAAGAAGGAGAAATGTTTGTATAAAATTATCAATTGTCTGTTTGTACATAGTTTAATCATCATTTTTTTTTTAGACGATAAGCTCTTTTTCTTCTTTTCGGGGTCATGGGATTTCTTTTTCTATTCCTTATTCGTGTTTCTTGTTTTTTTTTCTTTTTCGCTTACGCGATTAATCGAGTTTATAAATATTAGATTATTTATATACGTATATGTTATTATGATATTGCGAATGGAGACGAATGTTTTTATGTGGATTTGAGCGAGAATCCCTCGAGTAGGGTGATGATACAAAAATGGCAAATTTCCATTTTATTTATATTCGCATACTGAAAAAAGGTGCCATTTTGACTTCGCGGTGAAATCAAGAAGGGTTTTTTTGTATAATTTTTACACGTTATTATTTTGTTCGATATTATTTTTCTCTTTTTTGTCGATACTTATTTTAATAAATTAAAATATAAATATTTTATATTGTTAACAGGTTGTTGTTTTACCTTTAGTTTTAATAAATTATGGCTTGATTTACGCGTCACCTGCTTCTTCGCTTTTTCGGTGTGTTCTACCGTGTTGTATGTAATTCGAAACGGTTAAATTTCATCTTACGATTGCCGCGTGCGTTTAATTTAATAATGAAAAGCCTAACGTCTTATTTATTAATTAAGGTCGGATTAATACGTCGAAGTCTGCGATTTTACCTGTATTTTTATCCCAGTAACGAGCTACGCGAGTCGTGATTTTTGATAGTATTTTTTTTTTTTTTTTAGAAGAGAATTAAAATCATAGTGCAAAATTTTTTTAATGGCTGGATTCTATAGTAACGAAGATTTTTTTACGTAGTGTTATCCCTCGATTAGTTCTTTTTATTGTTTCGGTGACATAATATTCGAAATGTAAATTCGATGAGGTTTTTTCCTATTATGCAGGTGCCTTAATTGAGAGTTCATTTTACATTTTATCATTAAATTTTAGTATTTATCTTACGTATATTTTCCTATATGTATTGTATAATTTTATACAGTTATTGATATTGTTGTATAATTTAGTTTATATTGTTTTCGAAAATGTTTAAAAAAAATGTATAAACCGAATTTGCGGTATTTTTCATTTTACATTGTGCTCAGAAGTAAGTATATGATTTAAGAGGACAAAATATCAGAATCGAATGTGAATTTTAGTTTCGAAAGTAGATTTAAAAGTGCGAGAACAATCTTTAAAAAACAATTCCAACCATCTGATAGAAATACTCTATTATGGATTTCTATTTCAAATCACAAAACCGAAGTTCCACCAAGGGCAAATGTGGAAGTGCAGGAAGACAGAACAGAAGTGACGAGCAACAGTTTGGGAACTAAAAATTCACTGGAAGTTCCAGAACTGCTCAAAACCATTATTTGAAACAGTTTCCAATCGATTTGGCGGGTCAAAAGTGCGCTAATATATCAAATTTCAGCTTTCCAAGTCAATTTGTTAGAATTTTGGATTTTCCTATTTTTATAGCCTGATTTTTGATTTTTAAAACTCGAAAAAAAAACTTTGAATGCACTTCAGAACCTGAAATTTTGGGTGATGATTTTTATTATTTAGCATGCTTCTTCGGTCTTGCTCTGCCCAGTTTAAAAATGTTCACGCAAGTAAGAATACCGGTTTCATAAGACAAAACATTTTATTCTCAAAAGACAGAGGTTAATTTTCCCTAGAAATAAATTAGGCACCGTACAATTTTCAACGGTGAAAAATTTCTTCCATCTGAAACAAAACGTGTGGTTCCATATTTTAATCGATTTATTGAAAATTGCATCTGGCAAATGTAAATAAACAACAAAAAAAAACAACAAAACGAACATTTGAAAAATAAGAAAATAGGTACATTGAGTTCAGATTTACAATTATGACAATTATGTACATCCGTAAAACTACACTACAAAAATAAAACACAGGAGATTGAAAACAATTCGAGCAAAACAGAAAATATTCTTCATTTTTATACATTTAAAATGTGTTTGATATGTATGTATTTCAATTTTAATTCGTCAACTTTTAATAACTTCATTTTCGTTTAACTAATAGATCGATGAATTCTTTTGATCCTTTGATTTCATTGATATTCCATTTAGATAATGCATTTAAACTAGCAGCTATGTTTTGAGAATTGAATTTGTCGACTGTTGAATGCCCTCGCTTTATTAATCGAACAATAAATTCGCCAGTTCCCCGAAATTCATTAATATTGCATTTGGACAAGGCATTCAGACTAATGGTGATTTCTAGAGGTTGGAATTGGTCAACTGTTGAACAACCTCGTTTACATAATAGATCAATTAACTCTCCAACTCCTTGAAAATCGCCCTCAGCTCCTTTCGACGTATGGACTTTCAAATTGGAAAACGCGTTTAAACTAGCAGCAACGGCTTGATGATCAAATTCACGAATCAGAAACCTTGCACGTTTAATCATCTTCAAGATGAATTCTTCAGATCCTTCGAATTCGCCTATACTCCATTTGGACAATGCATTCAAACTGTTGACAACATTCTGAGAATTGAATCTGCCCACTGTCGAGCTTCCTCGTTGGATTAACTTGCCTATAAATTCCCTAGCTCTGGGTAATTCGTTGATTTCCCATTTAGATAGAGCATTCAGACTCGTAGATATATCTACAGGTATGAATTCACCGCTCTTTGTAATACCTTTCTTAAATAACTGAATAATGAAATATTTAGATCCTCGGAACTCGTTGATGTTCCACTTGGAAAGAGCGTTTAAACAATTTGAGATCCCCTGAGAGTTAAATTCTGAAACCATGGAACTGCCTTGTTCTAATAACTGAGAGATGAATTCTGTAGTTCCAGGCAACTCGTCTATTGTCCACTTGGACAGAGCGTTCAAGCTGCTAGCTATCTCTTGAGAATGAAATCCACCTATTGTTGCACTGCCTCGTTGAACTAAATTGGTGATGAACTCTTTGGATCCTCGAAACTCTTCGATATTCCATTTTGAAAGAGCGTTCAAGCTGTTGGCAATTTCTTGAGAATCGAATCCATCGATCGTAGAACTTCCTTGTTTAATCAGCTGATTGATGAATTTTCTAGCACCTTCGAAGTCATCGATGTTACACTTAGAAAAGGCGTTTAAAGCATTGGAAACGTCTTGTGAACTAAACATATCGATTGTTAGATTTCCGCATTTTACCAACTCAACGATAAATTTCCGAATTCCTTGTATTTCATCAATGTCCCATTTGGACACTGCGTTCAAACTATTAGAAACGCTTTGAGGATTGAATCCTTTGGCCGTAGCACTTCCACGTTTGACTAACTGAGATACAAATTCTTTAGAGCCCGGTAATTCGTTTATACTCCACTTAGACAACGCGTTCAAACAATTGGAAATATCTTGACAGTTAAATTGGTCGATAATCGCATTTCCTCGTTTGATCAGCAGAACAATGAACCCTTTGGCTTCTTGAAAATCATTAATATTCCATTTAGATAAAGCGTTTAGACCGTTGGCGATTTCTTTAGAGTTGAATTTACCAGCGAGTGAAATTCCTTTCACAAGTACTTGAGTGATAAACTCTCTAGATCCTTGTAATTCCTCGTTGTGCCATTTAGACATAGCTTTCAAGGTTTTAATGACTCCCATACAAATGTGTTTTTCATCTTCCGTATTATGCTGCGTTGAAGCAAATCCAGTAGCCGCCGTACCTCCTTGTTTCATTAATTGAACAATGAACTCACTTGCTCCTTCCAACTCGTTTATGTGCCATTTGGACAAAGCATTCAAGCTGTTCGCTACAGTCTGAGAATCGAACTGATCGACTGTTTTGTTACTAGGATTTAGTAAACTGTTCCCTTGATGGATTAGTTTAACGATGACAGACTTGAATAGCTGAACTTCGGTTATTTCTTTACCGTACACTTCAAAGCTACCGTTCCACATATCTTTTCTAAATACACTCCAACCAGATAGAGCGTTCAAGGTATACGCGATTTGCCACGGTTTTAATTTATAAACAGACTGACGATTCGTGTCCAATAATCGATTCCCTTCCACTACTATTTTAGCAATCAGTACTTTGAAGTTTTCCTGATCTTTTTCATTCCATTTCTTATCAAAAACATGAAATCTTGATAGAGTAATCAAAGTACCGCAGAAAATATTGGCATCGAGTTTGCCCAAAGAATCGAAACGCTTTGTCCATTCTCCAACCAGAGTGCTTATCTGATCCATCTCATCTTTGCTCGTGGAAGACAATTTTTTTGAAAAATCAGAGTGTTTTTGATAAGCAGAAAATAGTTTTGTTTCGCTATTTGCGTGATTGCGTCGCAACTTTTGAGAAAAAACGGGGTGATTTGAAAAACTGAAAGATACTAATTTTAACGTATCATTATGAGTATGAAGCACCTGCTTTGAAGAATCACAATGATCTCGCGAGTTGCCCCCTTTTTGTAGGTAAGAAATGTTTTTAGAAAAATTGACGTAACTTCGTAAATTTGGCGGTATTTTCAGGACTCTACTGCCGTAGATCAAATATAATTTCTTGGAGAGATGAGCACGACCTCGTAAGGTGGAAAACATATTGAAACTCGTATGATGCAGCTGCTTTCAACGATCGGAATTTTGAGAAACCCTGCGTGAAATTATTCCTGAAACAGATACAGATATTCTATTTTAATTCGTATAGAATTTGAAAAAAAAACGAAAAGTTTACGTTTAGGAAGGCGAAACATAATTTCTTACTTTAATGAGTCGTTTTTATCGAACTGTTTAAAGCCATTTTTGAAAACATACGAAAATGTAACGGAATCCAACGAAAGAAATTAACATTCAGGAAACACATACATATTTCAACTTCTTCGTTTTACACTGAAAATATCACAAATCATTACTATTTCGAGCAGTAACATACAAAATGAATATTTCGAATCGAATACCACGAAACAAATAACACGAATACAAAAATAAAAATGAACTTACAAACGTTATTTCGAACAATCCATTCAGTTGCCAAGTTGCAATTAATTAAAGATTCACTTCAAAGCTGCATTACAGTTTTTAATATCTGTCAACAGAAAATTAATACCAAGATTACTCACAATAAATATATGAATCTTAAGGAAGATATCAATCGAAGAAAACTAAATCAATCGAAGAAAACTAAAGATGGTGTTTCAGTGAGTGATGTTGCAAAAAATACAGGAGAGTCTCAAATTCAGTGTATTATGAGTATTATCATTGGCAAGGTTATCCGTCATAAAAATTATTTCATCACACCGACAATTGAAAACTTTTGCCAATAATGAAATAATGTTAGAGTAAATGTGATCTTCTTATGTTTTTTATTGTACTTACGAATTATTTGCTAGAAATTAGTACCGCTGTGGTAGGATTTGCGTGAAAATTGGTTCTATACCGGTATGAATAAACTTGACGAATTTTCAACCGAATCTAAGTTTTATGAGCAGAAATCTCTTCTCTACGAGTACTGAGTATTTCACTCCTAATGTTCATTTAGTCAATGTCAAATCAAAAAATTGGACTGAAGTTAAAAAGTACGCACTGCAGAATTTAATTCATAATTATAAAATCTGCTTCGACCGTGATTCGACTCAAATATTTTTTTTCAAAATTCAAAATTGTTATCACATTTGCTATCACTATTATCACTATCACTAACTATCACATGATACACATGATTTTAAACAAACTTCTTGGGATGGATAGGGGAGAGGAGGGTGTACTAGTGCCCAAATGCAAAGTCAGGTAAATTAATTATTTGACTAGCTTCATAATCATAGTTCATACTTTTGCTAATGCTAATTAGACCAATTTGATCAATTGCAGTGAAGCTCTGAAGCTTTCGACGCTGCGGTATTATCGTGTTCAATACATTCAAGCTTATTCATCAGCAGCAGCAGAGACCTTTGTGCCGGTAATGAACTAACCTTGATTCATGAAAACTATCATAAATATACCAATTGCCAACTCAATTGCTTATGTTTGGTAAATATTCGAAAAGTATTAATTAGTAAGTATTGTTCGAGTGACATTCACTATTGTTTAGGTAGAATTATATCTTATTACTTTGATAGCTGATTGAGTGATTGCTAAAATGTGTCTGTTTCCATTTCAGCTAGATTCTATCTCCGAGTTATTGTGTATTCTTAGATTGATAGTACGGTAAATCGCTTCCTATTTTATTGAGAAGTCGTCGTTGTTCGTCGTGTCCCAATTTGTGAGTATGCATCATGGAAAAGTTATCATCCATCTTCGTTGATTTACATCAAACGTCATCATTCATCTACCTCTTGTTTTCTTTTTTTCAGTTTTTGCCTCAGTAGACACTTATATACTCAACACCAGCAAAATTCTGTTTGATTTAGTTTTTATTATTCTACGATGGGTTATTGATGTTACAATGAAAGTCCATTCGTCGAGAAACCGAGATATTTAGTGCCTCGAGAAAATTCAAATAGGTGAGTGGAATTCCACAATGAAAATCATCATTTCTATTGATACAGTTCGTTGTGTTGTTTATTTTGTAATGTTCAGATTTTAATAAATTTATTACAAACGAAGTCACTTTTAAAGTGCCAAATTATTGAAAATTAATCTGAAAAATATGTTACAGGAATCTTTTAGGTTGGGTTGTTCATAGCCATCTAACAAACGAATCTTCGAGGAAGGAAACCAAAACAGAAAGCGCAACGATTCTTTCGATCCAGTAATTGCCATATTCTTGTTGAATTACGCAGCTGTAACTCACAATTTCCAATTCTGCGGCTAAACTGTTTGAACACTTGCCGAGATTCGTTGATTGAGAAGTGTTACAACGTTCAACTGTAAAAATGTTTTCCATTTGCAAAGGTCACACTCATATGTTGAAGCAGTTATATTATTTCCACGAAGGTACCACCTTAAAGATGTTTCCCAATTTTCGAGGTCGTAATTACTTCTCGAAAAAATCATGTCACATGCGAGAAACCGGAACAACCGTGCTTTCTAGCTCACAAGATCATGTTGATTCTCCAAAGTTAGTGCATTATACTCTTAATTCTAATGTGAAACAGGGATTCCTCAGCTTGTCAAATAACGCTAATTTTTCCAAGGAATTACGTTACATGCACATGGAAAGGAAAAAAGAGAGAATCGCCTACTTCAAAAGACATGCTGATTTCTCGAAGCAGTTAAATTCTATCATAAAAAACGAAAACTTATCTGAGGAGGTTGCTGATTTGGTGCAAGAATGGCTCAGACGTTTCGATTCTCTGGGCAAAATTGAAGCTAGTGGAATTTCCGGAACGTTCAATAGTTTATTAAAATTCAATATTTTTGGTACCAAATGGAACTCCGCACATCGAGACAATTTCAAACAGTTAATCATTAAATTGGCTGAGAGAGGAGACCAGTTATTAAATCCAAATAGTCGAGATCTTTCTAAATTTAGCTCTTGGCACGTTGCTAATAGTTTGTGCGCGTTATCCAAATGGGATGTGTTGAATAGCGATATATGGGAAGGTTGTGTTCAAATTAGTAACCGGAAAATAGCTGAGGTTGATTTGTTCAGATCTGTAATTAATGGTTTGATATGTCGAGGAACTTGGATACTGGAGAATGAAACAGCTGATCAATTTGATTCTCAGGGTATCAGTAATTGTCTGAGTTCTCTATCGAAATGGAACACTAACGAATTTGAAGGATCGAAGAAATTTATCAGTTGTTTAGTAAAACGAGGCATCAAAATTATTGATCAGTTCGATTCTTTCTCTGTTTCAAACAGTTTGAATGCTTTATCCAGATGGAATATAAGTGATTTCGAAGGTGCCGGAGAATTCATCCACCTGCTGTTTGAAAAAGGAAGATCAACCGATGAAAGGTTCACTCCTCTGGATATCGTTAAAACCTTCAACGCAATGTCCAAGTGGGACGTTGAAGAATTGCGAGGTGCCAACGAGTTTATAATTTACTTAATCAAACAAGGAACTTTGGTGACCAATAAATTCAATTCCATGGAGATCGCGCTAATTTTGAACGCTTTGTCCAAGTGGAACGTCGACGAGATGCGAGAAGCTAGAGGTTTTATTGTTTCGTTAATCAAAAATGGAAACTCTATCATCGATACATTTACTTGCCAAAATATCGCCAATAGTTTGAATGCGTTTAGCAAATGGAATATTGATGAATTCCACGGTTCCAAAGATTTTATCGTTCGGTTGATAAAACGAGGAAGATCAACAACCGGTGGTTTCAATCCTCAAGAGATTGCCAATAGTTTGAACGCGTTGTCTAAATGGAATATTCACGAACTGAAAGGAAGTAAAGATTTCATAGTACAATTGGTCAGATGTGGAATTCTATCAGCTGATACATTCGACTCATTGAGTATTTCTAGCTCCTTGAATGCTCTTTCTAAATGGGATATCGACGAAGTAGAAGGAGCCAGGGAATTAATTACTCGATTTATAAAACGCGGTCGTTTGCTAATCAATAGATTTAACTCACAGTGTATTGCCAACAGCTTGAACGCTCTCAGTAAATGGAATGTCGACGAATTCGAAGGAGCCAACTTGTTTATCATGGAACTGCTGAAGCAAGGAAATTCTTCAGTTGGTGGTTTTGATGCTCAAGGGATTGCAAATATCTTGAATGCTGTGTCTAAGTGGAAGATCGACGAGCTTGAAGGAGCTAGAGAATTCATTGTTCGTTTAATTTTACGTGGGAGTTCAACGATCACCAGATTCGATTGCCAACAAGTTAGTAATTGCTTAAATGCTCTTTCTAAGTGGAACATCGTTGAATTGGAAGGAGCTAAGGAATTTATCGCAGAACTGGTCATACAAGGGAATTCAATTTCTGATGAATTCGATTCTCGAGGCGTCGTTAACAGCTTGAATGCCCTATCCAAGTGGCATATTTTTGGAATACGAGCAGCTCGACATTTCATCGTAAATACTGTAAATCGTGGAAGTACTATTGTGGATGAATTTAGTCCTCAAGAAATTTCCAGCGGCTTAAACTCTGTGTGTAAATTCAACATTTTTGATGACAAGAAATGGAACGATGATCAGTTAAAAAACTTGAAACATTTCATTATCAAACTTGCTGAAAAAGGGACCAAAATATGCAGTCAGTTTGATTCTAGAAGCGTCGTCGAAATATTCGATTCTTTATCAATATTGGAAATTCTGAGCAAAGAAAAATGGACCCCAGATGAACAGAACCGGTTGAAGAATTTCCTGGTCAGTCTTTTGAGTCTAGATGCTTCGTGTAAAAATTACACTCTCCCGGATATTTCAGTAATATTTAGAACGATATCTGATTGGGATATTCTTCAAAATCATGAATTCGACTCGAAACAGATTGATAAGTTCAAAGGTTTCGTCAATAATCTGGAAAATAGACTTCTCACCCTTGAAAATGAACAGAATTCAGTTCTACCTGACGTTAATATCATATTTGCCGCTCAAATTATCAAAGTTTTGCCTGAGCTGAAGTCTAAAGGTCTTATTCTGTCTGAAAATCAGTTACTGGTTTGGTTGATGTGTTGTTTAAGTAGTAATGTGGAGAAATGCGGATCTTCTCATTTGAAGCAAAATTTGATTCGACGAAGTATTTTGACTGGGTTGCATGATCTTTTAAAAATTGTCAGTGAATTGAAAGATAAACACGGTTTGGAAGGAGCATTTGATGAGAGTTTGTCTAAAATATACAATAAGGCGGTTGAAATTGATATGAATCATATTAATGAAATAGTAGATGTAGTTTATGAATTTGATAAATTACAAGTAATTCGAGATATGCAATTTTTGCCCAGGTAAATTATCGTTTTTAAACTGTTATAATTTAGGTTTAAAAATTTCTCTAGTAGAACGTGTTCTCGTATTTGTAAGTAGGTACATTTATGTAAATTTCAATAAATTGATTGAGATTGGAACGATTTGTTTTTTTTTCAGATGCAAGAAAGTTTTTCACTATTGAAAATTTATGTTACTGGTTCCTAATACCTAATTATTTACTAAGAAAATAAACCTAGCTGTCTTTAAGAATAAATTTTCTGTCTCATGAAGGAGGTACTTATCCCAACTTGCTTTCGAATCGGACAAAAAGCCATACTGAAAGACGTGAAAGAGCATGCAAAATATAGTTTCCTCTCAAGAGATCCCAAAATTTCAACTATAGACCCAAACATAAGAAGCACATTGTATGTGTTGTGACTTACGTGGCCTCTGAAATTCTGACAACGGATCCGTCAGGAGTGTAACGCGCGGATCTAGTGGGCAGGCTGCAGGTAGACTCAAGTCGGTTCAATCTTCGAATCCTTTAGCAACTTTTTGGAAACTTCCCAATCCTCCAAATTTCCATAAAATTTTTACCAAAAACAGAGTTGAAAAATCCAAAGTTCACTCTGCACTCCACATGCAGGTGGGTTCCAGTCATTTTGGAGCCTTCAACGACTTTTTGGAAGTTTCCACATTTCATGAAATGGAGTTGAAAAGCTGGAATCCACTTTGCAAACTAATTTCAATAACCTTTTACGCTATGAAGTTGACTGCAACCTGCAGGTAGTTTTAAGTCGCTTTGAAGCTTCCAAATACTTTTTGGACATTAAACCTATGGCCGACACTAATCAAACTTTCTAAAGATCTATTATTCAAACTCAAAAAAAATGTTCAAATCCAAGAATAAATATCTTGCTCAGTTCTAGATTTTTCACATTATTTTAATGAAATTGGGAGCTCAATGACATGATCTGTTTTTCGCCGACCGAGCTAGAAACTTCATGGTAAGATTTCCTCATTCGAGGTAAAAAAAAAATCAGACCAACTGGAATGGTATTTCCTGTTTATGTATTTTAAAAGCAATTGAGAATGTTTGATTTTCTTTGTTTGTCAAACAGCTCTATAAGAATCTACGTTCAATAAACCTATTGAAACAGAAATGTTTTACATGACTCTCATTGAAATCAATCGCCAATTTATAAATTACCTATTTAATTAGCCAAGTACCTATAATTGCCATACGTACCAAGGTACACTAATTTCTTAATGTGTGAATAGTTAAATACCTTTTAATAAGTAAGTATGACGCATGGTGATTTTTTTTATGAAACAAGGGATCAGTTTCGATTGCAGTTTCATCAAATCAAGTAACCTACCTTCTTAGGTACTATTGCTGATGAAGATTTAGAAATATTCAAGAACACGAAATAAAAACTTACACACAATGTTATTACGAAATTCGATACGAGTATTTAAAGTGATTGTAATTATATTGGGTTTATTTTTTTTACTGGTTCACTCGGAGGACAGTGAGTACCTAATCCTTTTACTTTTTTTCATTTTTTTAAATGCTTACCCGCGAGTGCAATAAGCACTTATCTAGAACTGTGTTGAGCTGTTGACACTGTTGGGGCTGTTACTATTTTATTTTACAATGAAGAATTCAATTTGTTTGCAGGAATTATCAATAATGAAGTTATTGAAGTGATTTCAGCTAATGATTCTAAACAATATCCGGATTACAGTAAGTTTCAAATGTACATATTATTATTTCAACTTTAATTTAAAATTAATCATACATATTATGTGTAGCCCTAAGGGGGAAAAAATTGAAAATGTTTTTAGTAGGTATCCCCTACTAGATACGTGTTAAATTGTTCTGATATGTATTTTGCATTTTTAAAAAATTTTTATTTTACAGGCATTTTATTTTCAATTGATATTATAAAAAACAACTCGGCTTTCAATTCAAGTTTTAATAATTCAGATTTCATAGTAAGTTGTACCTTTCGTGTCTCATATTATAATATTATAAATCATCATTATCATGTAATAACTAAGTAAGTAATCATTTAATTGTCATCTCCGTTATTTTCTGTTTAATAGATCGTCGATGATTCTGGACTGTCCAATATGGGGAAAATCAATTTCAACATTTCAAAAACAAAAGGAAATGATAGCATTTCTTAGTTTTGATAACTGGTGGAAAAATCATCAATTTAGTTCGAAGAATAGTAGTTTATCGAAATTCGAAAGATTGTGATTCCTTAAAAGTGCAACATCGGCAACACATTATACAGCGCACCTAAAATATAGTATCGTATTCTTTATTAGGAATTTGTAATTATAACAACTGATTAAAATATCCGCTTCAAATTAATAAAATGCATGAATCATGATGTACGATGTTCTTTGTAACTTCAATCAAAAGTTTCATTGTAGAATGAGTCTATTTTTCGGAAGACATTGATCTATTGATCATTAACGATGAGGGAGTTTCCATTTCAAGCAAATAGGTACTTATCATCATAGAATCTATATGATGATTCTAATTCCGTGTCAATTGTAGCATTGGTTTTTCATTTATTTTCTTTTTTTTTCACATGTTTTTTTGACGAAAATCGAAGAGCAATGAATTTTTATATAAGAAGATTATTTATTTTGAAGGAAAAAAGTACAATGAAACGAATCTAACGATAAGTTATGCTATATTTTATTCATAATGATAATGAATGACTGAAAAAAAAACAATATAATACGCGAGTATGAGTACAAGATACGAAAACATAGTATAAAAATAAAATATGGCACACTGTAATAAAATAAACATAGCATCAAAGAATCGTATTACAAGGAAAACTAATTCAAAGACAAGAAAAAATACACGTGTACAAGACAAGAAAACGTATAAAAGAAGCTGTAAGTAGGTATACGTGAAAAACAAAAACACGAGGTAAGAACTTACACTTTTAAAAAAAAGTTAAATGAACTTAGACGTAACTTTCTTGTCTGGATGAATACAGAAGAAACGAATCAACCAATCTGGGTTCGACTAATTCTTTGGCATCGAGTTTATCAATCACGTCGTTTCCGCAGACAGCAGTAATTTTACGTAGAGAAGCCTGCGTTCGAAAAAAAAAAGTTTGATAATTAAAAAAATATAGAAAAAAAGGTGCGTTATAAAACTAGATTTACTCGTTATATTATAGAGGAGATTTATACTATTATACGTATTGCATTCTTATTTACGTGTATTTTCTGATAGATGGTAGTCATCTACACATGGTAGGTATTATGCAAGTGAAATTCGCTTACCAGACAAGCGACTAATACACCATCGCTGTAATTTCTTTCACGTTCTTCCCGACATAATCTTACTAATCGCGTGACACCTTGTAATTCGATAACTTGTTTCGCTATTTCTGGATTAGTGCATAATCTGCAAAATTTTCACAATACCACGCTTCAAGATACGAATATATCATAGACATTCGATAGAATATGCATTATAGGTATATTATTTAATGATTAAAACGTGTCAATTGTAATAAGAATACGGCATACGTTGCACGAACCTGGATAAAGCTATGGCTGATTTATGCTGTAGACGTTCAGCAGCAGAAATTTCAGCGGCGGTTTGAATGGGTGAATGTTTAACTTGCAAGAAACAAAGTAAAGCACCCACTGCCCTATGCTGTGCCAAGTGTGGTCTTGTCTCTGGTACTGCTGCCATGTTTGCAATTAATGTGGCGACTTGTTCTTGAAGGAATACCGAAGCTCGCACTCCTAGATTTCTTACAGATGTTAGGAGACATCTTGCTGTGTCCAGTTGTAATAGGACGAATACAGCTTGAGGCTCGATGAAAGTGATATTTGCTAGAGCTGCGGATGATAGGAGTAGTGTTTCGCAGGATTCGCATCGTTCTATTAATCCTGTGAGTAGAAATGGAAAAAAATGCATATTTAATATTTAATTTTATTATTTATGAAATAATAATAAATTTAATTTAGTTATCAATTTGAACCTTTCGTCGAAAAATATATTTTTGCATAAAAAAATCCATTTACAGCTCCTTCAAATTTAAGGTTAGGCAAAAATAATCACGTTCAAAATTTTTGTTTTTTTTTCAACGATCATCCACCCTTTGTTTGTTTTGTTTAGAGAAAAATATTAAGTAAATACCTACTTACGTACCTACGAGTCTTTTATTGAAATAAAAAGCATTAAAAAATTGAAAAAATCATCGAATGATACCTTTTTAAAATATTTTTAACACGCAAAATATCGTTAAATATTCAAAGATGAGCTTGAGCACTTGAAATGTTGATCAAAAGAATACTTTACCACCCTTCATTTTTATTCCTCAGCAAAAAAAAGTCACTTAATTACTCAAATTCACTGTAATAAAATCATACTTACGAGTTAATGATTCGATAATCGGATACAAATGATAAACCAATCCTTTAATAACGTGACCATCTTCGATCCAGGGGGCGGTAATTTGGACTAGCACTGATACGACTTCTAATCGTTCATTTTCTGACGTATCTTCATCCGAAAGTAACCTTGAAAGTATTTCAATTCCTCCGGCCTACGATAAAATAATCAACTCATTGTTGAACGTTGCAAAAAACTCAAGTACCTACATAGGTACCTATCTCTAGATATGTCCACGTACTTTTTCTAATTGCCGAATGCTGACTGAATTTTGACAAACTGCTGCCAATGTACGTAAAGCTGCTGTTCTCACGTTAATAGATGAAATGGAATGCGCGCATATCGAGAGTAAATTTTGAATTCCGTTGAAATGAGTGATCAGTTCGCTGACACGAGAAGTATTCGTACTCAAAGTGGAAATACTGGAAAGTGCGTTTAATAATGTGATCTCGCTGCTTGGGTTTTCCAGTATAGATGACAATAGCTGTACATTTAAAAAAATGCAAAAAATTATAAATAAATTTACGTTTGTAGGTTCCAAGTTTAACTACCTAAGTAATTACGTTTTGGTAACATATTTTGAGCATGAAACACGCAAGAACGACTTTTAAACAAAGTAGGTACCTATTATTACACTTACAGTGATTTGTTGAATCAGCACACTGTCGACGAAACGTGAAAAAAATTTCTCTAAAATATTGATCTCATTCAGTAAAGCGGATTGATCGATCGAAGTGTTGATAATTTGCCTCAGCCTATCACCCATATCCATTAATTTGAGAAGATTCTCTTTATCATTCGATTCCATTCTAGGTAACAATTGCGAATAACCGATGATGAACTCCATAATATTATTAATTAAACCTTGTATATGTGAACTAGTGTCGTCTGCAGTGCATATGTTGATTTTTCTGAAAATTGACAACGTTTTGTTAAAAAATTTTCAATGGGCTGTGGAGTGTATTTTCGAGACTTTTCGCGAGAACTCACTCGTACAATTTTAAAAATTCGTTGGCGATGAGTTTAGTTCGATGTTGAAACGTAAGGACTGAGTTGACTGAATCCCAAACGACCATCGTGCTTGGATTTCTTTTACAGCATTGCGAGATGGATTTCGCTTGAAGTGTCGTCATGCATTCTGGTTCGTAACGATATCTTGATTCGCGAAGCCATCTTGCCACTGGTGGATCTATGGGTCTGAATTAAAATAATACATACGTAAATTAATCAATACATATTTATAATTAAATACGTAGTTACTATCTATTATTATGGTTATGGCGTTATTTTTTCGAAAAATAATATTTAGAGCCCTTTTAATAATGGTAAGGTACCTACTACATAGGTATAAGTACAGGGTGCCCAGAAATATCGAGTACCCCAAAGAAAGATTTTCATTAAAAATATAGGTTGGAAACGTGAAATAGATGCATATGATTGGTGGAATGTTATCTCTCCAGTCCAACAACCAATCATGTGCTATCATTATTATCATTCACTGTGACCTACGACCAACCAAAGTATTTTAGTAGAAAACTTTTTTAGGGGGACTCGATATTTCTGGGCACCCTGTATTTATTTATTTATTTATTTATTTATTTATTCATCCATCCATCCATCCATCCATCCATCCATCCCCTCTCTTCGATGCACCGCAATAAACGCACAAAAAAGATAATTGCCATCATCTTTTGACTACAACGTATCAACTAATTAAACAAGTTTACAAATAATCGAGTAGGTAGCTGATTTAATTTTCTGAGAAATAAAGATTAGGTTTCTCATTATTCAAATGATAAATCAAACTGATGTGGGTCATGTGTTGATCAATGAAAATAATACTGATTATTTTTTAGATGAATAATATTTTTCTACCCATAACCCATAATGATTTGTTTAGGTAGGTATACTTCAACTGCAGGCATCAATTTTAGAGCTACCTACTTTCATGAATTTACACTTTTTTGATTTACAAAAATTTCTTCACAAAAATCGCTGCCTCATGCACATTTGACCACATTCTCCTGACCTTCAGAGGTAGGTTCCCTTTTAGAAATCGAAGTCACCGAGAGATGCATTTTTAAAATAACAAAAGTTTATCAAAAAAATCAAACAAATACAAAATTGAAAAATTAATTCTGTTTGAAAAAAACAAAATGAATAAAAACAAACAAAAAACTTCTTTTTTCAATTTTCAAATGAAATCAAAAAGAAAAGTCTCAAAAATTAAAAGAAGTAGGTAATTGAAATAAATATTATACCTATACCTGAATAAACAACTGTATTTTCTTTGAGAAATTAGATTTTTGTGATAGATTATTAAAAAAAGAAAAGAAATAACCTAGGTACTTGAAAATGAGCGATTATTTGTTTTGCCAACAAATGGATAAAGAAAATAAAAGGATGGAGAATTACTTCCAAGTATTTTTTTAAAAAATTGAAATGAATACGATTTTTTAAAATTTTGAATGAAACAAAACACAAAAGTTATTTACAAAAATTTAAAAAAATAATTGAAATACCTAAATAAATATTTACGTAGATAAATCGTAAATAAACAACTTTTTTTTGAGAAATTGAAAAAGAAAAAAGAGACGAAAAAACCTGAATGTACTAAAACAACGAAAACAAAATTTAGATATAAGTATTATGTATTTTTTCTTCTAAAAATCTGTTCGTTTCACGTTCAATTTTCAACTTGATCAAAAAGCAATAAGAAAAATTTTTGATGTAGGAATGAAATAATTTTTACAATGTTCCATGCAGATTTTCAATCTTTTTCTACTTTTGACAATTTTTTATTTTTTAAATAATTTTCATCGGATTTTAATGTTTTTTTTTCGGTTTTCATATCTTAAACAGTATTTTTAAGCAATTGTTGTCGAATTCGACAGAGATTAGGTGGTACCTACATTATTTTTTTGGAAATTTTCATTAATTAATTTACGCAATTTTTACTTAATTTTGTCAACATTTCTTCAGTTTTTGTTTTTTTTGATAATTTTTTAATGATTCTAATGATGTTTATTTCGTTTTTTTTTAATAGATATCATTTAAAATTTCCCTGAGATTTCATCACTTTTGGGGAAATCTCAAATACCTAATTAATAATTTTCTGTGTTTTTATGATACAAATACAATTTTACATGTTCTCAACACTTTTTAGTGTTCATTTTTTTTATCAAATTGTTCTGAAGTTTCATCACTTTTTTAAACATTTTTTTAAACACTGATTTTTGCGCAACTTTTTTGCTTAATTTCATAGAATTAATTTTTGGTAATTTCCATTATGTAATTCTGACCGGGGGGGCGGGGTTATGTCATCTTGATAGAAAAATCAATTTCAAAACATCCTATTTGTTTGAAATTTGCGTTAGCAGGTGGGATTGTTGAATTGAAGGGATTCTCGTTCGAAGATTTTATGAGGTGATTTAAATAAACCTTCCAAATAATTACAGGTAGGTACCTTTTCTATATTGATACTTACTTATTATCTTCTACAGTCACAGGAGACGGAGATCTGATTTTTTTGGCAGCGCGTAACTTGACTTCATCTTTCTTAGGTGTCGACGAATGAGCTGGTTCTGGTAACAGGCTTAAATCTAAAGTTTCATTGTGATCGTTCTTCTTCAACAAATCGACATTCAAGCAAGGTAAATCCTTTTGTTCGACGGCACGCAACTCGGGCGAACAGCGACCACTCGGCGGATCTTTTTTATCGAGAAATCTGACCGTATCGTTATTTTCGAAACTACTCGAAGATAAAGTATCGGTGCTGCCGAGAGGGGTTTTCTCGATATTTTCCAGCGAGGGACTTCTCAATTTAGGTAACTCATCGACGATGAAACAAGTTCTGGATTCATCCGCGCTCGATTCTGAATACAGAGAGTGACACGTTTGGGATCTGGAGAGCGTACATCTTTGAGACGACGTTTCCGCGCAAGGTAACTCAGCCTTTGGTGTTTTTGGTTCGTTAACGAAATCGTTGATAGGAAAATAGCAATCAGCCAAATAGCTGCTGATCGAATTGCATTTCGATTTAACCAGTTGTAGATTTTTCTCGTTTTTATCCTGATTCCTGTCTCGTTTTTTGTATCGTAACAAATGTGGCCTACTGATTCGTACTGGTATTTCTGGTAACTTGGAAAGGGTCGATTCGGTCGGCGAATTGGGGCTTTCGTCGTTTTTCGACTCGTCTGACGCGCATTTGTCGCAGGATTCGTCGCTTTTGACGCGATTATCGCTGTCTGACTTCGAACCGCAGCTTGAAGGCGAAGATGATTCGGAATCAGAAAACCCCGAGTCTTGCGATTTATGACTGCCGTTGCTCGGACTACTCGACGAATTCCGACTGCTGTCTTCGACCAGGGAACGTCTCCAACTGAAACGTGAAGTGGTCGAACGTGATAACGATGGATGATGGACTATGTCGTCTGTTTCGTCATCTTCGTGGAAATAATTCGACCACCAGACTTTGCTGCGTGTTCGTCGAAATTCGCACATTATTTCCTGTAATCAGAAATAGATTCGTAATATGAGATTTTTTGTGTTGAGTAGGTTCTGCGAGATATCTATCAGAGTTAGAGATACGCAATAATTTATTTTTATAGAAGAATTGTTTAATTAATGACCTAATGCAATTTTATGAAAACAAATTACACATCAAGTAACTAGTAAGTATACCTATTTCCTTTTAGATCCCAGATCAGGTAGGTATCTCTACCTAAGCAGATCCTGAGCAGATCGCTATTCATAGCGATCAACTTATATTTTCAATATCGACATTTTTTTAGGGGTGCTCAATATGTACCTACTTCAAAATTCCCTCCCTCCCCATCCCATTTTATTTCAAATTGACTAATAAAAAAATTTTATCTAATTTCGTTTGACTTTCAATTTCAATTCATTCGAAATCGGATTAACACTGAGCCAACGCTTATGATGCTATACCTATAAAAGGGTACCCCCCGATAAGATAGGCAAAATGCCCTTAACCTCAGATTTCGATGAAACTCACAGGGTATGTTTAGTACCCCCAAAAAATAATTTTGGGCCCATAGCCCGCTCCCCACCCCACCCCCCTCAGCCAGGGGGGCCAAAAAACGCGTTTTTCAGGGGAAAAATTCTGTATCAGCGCGTAATTAAGATAAATTGATTCTGTAAACGAATATAGTTAGAGGATACATGGGCGTACCTCCCTGAATTTTTTCAGAATTTTTCATCACACGGGGAGAGAAGGGGGGACAAAAGAAAACTTTAAATCGACATTACTCCGGAACGAAAAAACATACCAAAACGATTTTCTCGTCAAATATGTATCTTTAGATCTACTTTCTATAGAAGTCATCACCCGGCCATTTGGAGTGGTGGGTCAAGCTCAAAAGCTCAAAAAACTCTCAAAAAACCACGTTTTTTGCGTTTTTCTCCAAAAATATGGACAAATGGCGGAAATCTAAGAGAACCAAGTTGTTCAGCGTGAAATTTTACCTCAGAATTGTGTAATTGAAAATTCATTTACACCGCATGATCGTAAAACTACATGCGCAGAAGTATTTGTGCTTACATCAAGATAGCTGAAAGGGTATTCCTGGGTAAAATAGGTGAAATGTCCCTGTCCTCGGATTTCTGAAATTTTGATGAAACATAGTTGGGTACCATTTAAAAAAATGTCGGAGGCAAAAAATCCCCCCCCCCACCTCCCCTTGCTCATAATAGCGAAAAAAGGGCCTTTTTCGGGGAGAAAAAATCCATGCTTCAACGAGTTTTGACAAAAAAATCTGTATTCACTCAAAATACTTGAAGGAGATATGATTCTAGCAATTTGAATTTTCTTCAAAAATTGTGGGCCCCCCAGGGGAGATATATTGACAAAAGAAAATTTGAAACCGCCGTATCTCCGAACCTAATTTAAGTACCTACATGAAATTTTTTTTTCAAAAATGTATCTGCATGAGCACTATAATTGGTATTTTTTTTTCAAATGTTCCCTCCAGGTAGGCCATCTTCAAAAACTCAAAAAACACTCAAAATTGTGTTTTTTTGTCACAGCACCACCAAAAAAAGCGATCCATAATTTTGGATGCTGGCCTCCAAAAACAATAAGAAAACCAACTAACTTCTTTAAGGCTATTCTAATTTTTTGATGAAAAATGGTCAACTTTGGGCGGGGATTGTGCCAAAACTATAGAACGGATTTTTTTAGGGTTTGCTTTCAAAAGCGAGGGTATGTCGAGATATTTTTGATTCAGGACATTTGATGGCTATAATAGGGAATTGGATGGAGGTACTTTAGACGCTCACATCCCTGTTGTAAAAGCAAAATTAGAAAATATGGCTACATACCCTCGATTTCATAGATGAATCAGTATTGGTGAAAAAAAGTTGGAAGAATTTTGAAAATTCACGGAGAAATCCCCGTCTGAAGTTTAGATGGGAGCGGGTCGCGGGACATAAGCACGACTGAATTCGTTCAATCGATTACATGCAGTCTTACGAACGAATGATGAAAATAACGAACAAATCGGTTTCATATTTCGACCGGTTGTCAAATTAGAATGCTCTCCGCAGAGTATACTCTTAAACTCCAATTTTTTGGCCATAGGCACCCCCTCTCCAAATTTTAGGGCGAAAGTAGACAGACAATATGGGTATCATTATCATATGAACCGAACTCGCTGAACATGAATATGAAGTTTGATTTGCAGTTGGACCCTCCCAACGACCACATTGGGGAGAGGGGTTGCCCAAAAATTAGAGTTTTTGTGAAAAATGCTTCATTATAGCGCTATTTACGCCATGCAACTTCTTAATCAAGGTTTTCTTGAATTACAACTAGCCTACTTTTCAAGTACATGGTATCTAACTCAAAACTATCAGAAAGGTTTCTTTTTGGTGTCGATGATTAAATTTTTATGTGAGTTACCAAGTACATTGAAAACATAGGTATTACCTACCTACGTACTATGTAGTAGATTGGGTAAATCACCAAAAAAAGAAAAAAAACTGGATTTTTACCAATTTTAGCAAAAACTGTCATTTTGAGTTGAAAGTTGTACAGAAAAATTCTGGCTCCAGAAGTGCTCCTAAAGGGAAAACATGTGCCCTTAAAGTGGGAGTATTTTCGAAAAACACGGTTTTTTCACTGTAGCCCCTGTACCCAATTTGTTTTGAGAAAAATGACGATCGACCCAGTCCTAAATGAATATATCTTAGATTCTGCGTCCATTCTATGCTATTATTTTTAATTGTTTTTGTCAATTTTGAAAAATCAACAAAAATTTAGGAATTTTTGCCAATCTTTATCAATTTTTTGAAACCTAAAATATTGTCATCACTGCGTTCCAAAATATTTCCTCAGTTTCAGAAATATATTATCTTTCAATATTTTTTCGTCATTATAGCGAAACTTTTGCGAAGAAAATATTTTCAAAACACCAACTACTAATACCCCCTCTCCAAAAAAAAAAAAGATTTACTTTTCAATTTTCTCAGTAGAACCCCAAAAGTGGCCTTGGATTTTGATGGCAATAGCATGGATTGGCGCAGAATCTCAAATACCTATGTAGGTACTTTTATTATACTGTCTCCTCCATATATTTTGAGTGAATACAGATTTTTTTGTCAAAACTCGTTGAAGCATGGATTTTTTCTCCCCGAAAAAGGCCCTTTTTTCGCTATTATGAGCAAGGGGAGGTGGGGGGGGGGATTTTTTGCCTCCGACATTTTTTTAAATGGTACCCAACTATGTTTCATCAAAATTTCAGAAATCCGAGGACAGGGACATTTCACCTATTTTACCCAGGAATACCCTTTCAGCTATCTTGATGTAAGCACAAATACTTCTGCGCATGTAGTTTTACGATCATGCGGTGTAAATGAATTTTCAATTACACAATTCTGAGGTAAAATTTCACGCTGAACAACTTGGTTCTCTTAGATTTCCGCCATTTGTCCATATTTTTGGAGAAAAACGCAAAAAACGTGGTTTTTTGAGAGTTTTTTGAGCTTTTGAGCTTGACCCACCACTCCAAATGGCCGGGTGATGACTTCTATAGAAAGTAGACCTAAAGATACATATTTGACGAAAAAATCGTTTTGGTATGTTTTTTCGTTCCGGAGTAATGTCGATTTAAAGTTTTCTTTTGTCCCCCCTTCTCTCCCCGTGTGATGAAAAATTCTGAAAAAATTCAGGGAGGTACGCCCATGTATCCTCTAACTATATTCGTTTACAGAATCAATTTATCTTAATTACGCGCTGATACAGAATTTTTCCCCTGAAAAACGCCTTTTTTGGCCCCCCTGGCTGAGGGGGGTGGGGTGGGGAGCGGGCTATGGGACCAAAATTATTTTTTGGGGGTACTAAACATACCCTGTGAGTTTCATTGAAATCTGAGGTTAAGGGCATTTTGCCTATCTTATCGGGGGGGTACCCTTTGTATGAACAAAAACATTTTCTACGAATTCCTCTTATCATATCACAGAAAAAAGTTACTTAAACCTGAAAGGTTTTCAACTTCTGCTCGACCTACTATCATTTGGATTAGGAATACAATTTGTTCAAATTCAGAAATTCAGAAGGGTATATCAGTAGTGATGAGTAATCAGTAATCACACCTTCAATTTTGAAGATATGCAAAATACGTAGGAGAGACGGGGGGATTTAAGTAAAAATCCAGTTCTCAGAAACATTCATTCCCCTCCGTTGGTCGCATAACTGTCTCACAGACCAGTTGAGATTGAGCCCACATTCATCATATAGGTACTTGGTAGGCGTATTGGCATCATTTACGTGCAAGAAACACTGACGCGGCACAAAAATTGCCTATACAATTTTCGAAGGAGTAAATTTTTGAGACTTGGCCAAAGGACTTTCACCTTAAGGTGATTTTTTCGTAGATACGTCATATTGATGTGTATAAAAAATGACCTTAAGGTGAATTACCGGGGAAAAAAATTTCAGGATGATTTTTGAATTTAAACTCGGTTTCTGTAAATGAAAAATATTGAAAAGTTTGCATTTTTAACGAATCCAAAATTTATACATTCAAGTTCCATTCAAATCAAAAACTTTCATCAAGTTTTCAAAAGTTTAAAATTCAACAGGCGTATTTAGAATTCAAATTGTGGTAAGTGCTCTATATAAAATTTAAAATTACATTTTAGTGTCATTTTAAAATAAGTACAAGTATAAGAAGTACACCCAGGCCTTTTTTGTCACTTTTTTTTTGAGGACACTCCAATTTTTGAAAGGTGTAATAAGTCCATAATTTTTTGTAGATATACTCCCTCCTACCCTCAAACATACAAAAAGAGTTGATTTTAGCCTTATCAGTACCTATAGAAAATACTCTAAAATTTCCCAACAAAAGTCCAGTTTTTTGCCAAACTTGCTTTTATAAGGTTCTGGTTTTTTTTACCAGCCCAAGTCAATTAGTCAGGTATAGTGTATATTTTTTAAAAATTATCAAAAACTGAATTTTTTGGAAAAAATTGTCAATAAACGTAAATGTTTGGTAAAACAGTCAGGAAGGGTCCATTTTTAGTAAAATCGTCAAAAAGTGAGTTTTTTTGGAAACAATTGTCAAAAAGCATCGATTTTTGGCAAAACAGTCAAGAAGTGTCCGTTTTTAGCAAAATTGTCAAAAAGTGTCCATTGTCGATAAAATTGTCAAAAAGGGCCAATTTTTTCCACAATTTATCAAACAGTTCTGTTCTAGCCAGGATTGCCATAAAAAACCCTGGTTTTGCCAAAATTGTCAAAACATTCCCATTGTTTGTCAAAATTGTAAAAGAATGTCAATTTTGAGCGAGATTGACGATAATTTGTAACGTTTTTTTGTCAAAATTCTTAGGAAGTTTTTTTTGCCTTTCCTGTATAAAAAGCCTTCTTTTTGATTCAAAGTTTTCCAAAAAAAGTCTCCTTTTTGCAAAATTGCTTAAAAACTTCATTTTTAAAAAATTCTTTTTTTTCAGTTTTTATGACAATTTTTTGATATTTTTGAGCGTGCCACCGCAAAAAAAACACTGAGTATACCATTTTTAAAATGGACATTCTTAAAGAAAAAAGGATAGCCCAAGCTTGGATTTTGGGTCAAAATTTTAAAAAGCAAGAGCATGTGATAACCACTTATACCTACATTGATTGACGTGTTTTTGAAGCAATTGTTTGTCACTGTATTCAATCTCATTTCATTCATTCAAATTTGACAGGATCTCAACTTCATTAAAATGTGGATTAGCAATACAGTTTGAAGAGTAAATAATGTCAAATGTAAGTATAGATACACCTACGTACATTTGATGTGAATTTTTTGTAAGCAAATGTAATATTTTAATGAGATTAATTTTTTAAAAACTTATAAATTCATTAATTTATCATTTGTAGTACCATTTTGATAAAACCAAGTAGGTAAGTATGTACAAACTTTTTTTTTTTTTAGAACAGCTACTTACATGATGTTTTTTAAAAAAATGAATCAGAAAGGTAAGTAGGTAGGTACCTAAATTTTGATTTGGTCCATTACAACTGCATTGATGAGAAATGAGTTCCAGACAACGAAGAATTCGTCAATTTTAATTTTTATGCAATCGCGAAAGTATGAAATAGAAAATATGTTTTTAAATGAAAGACCTGCAAATGTAAAGTAAAATTGAGTTCAAAAATGAATAAATATTCGAGCCTAGAATTCCTCAGAATTTTCCAACTATTTTATGGGAAATGAGAAAACAAAAATGTAAACCTTTTACATATATACATTTCATTAAATGAAGAAGATTCCCTGCATCAAAATTTCTAGGTAAGTATATTGGTACCTACTCGGTTTGGTGAATTTTGAAAAGAAAAATATCGAAGGATCAGGCCATTGCGATCAAAATCCAAGATCACTTTTCTAAGTTGGCTCAAAAAATGAGGTATAAAATTCAAAAAATATATTGCAAAAATTACTCAAACACTTTTAAATGAAATTTTTTTTAAATCTACATCGTGATGGCCGAATTAGCGTAAAAATTGACCAGAAATGGCAAAAATTTAGTAAACTTGGCAAAAAAAATAGGTACATGTACCCATCTATGTACTTATCACTCGAAAGTTGTTGAAAATTAAGTATGAAAAAATAATTGCATGAAGTATAATTCTAAAGTTGAATCAAGAGCCAAAATGACATAAATGATGTAGATTCCATAACATAATCACTATTTTTTCTTAGATCAACACCAAAGATCAGATTAGACTCGAAGTAAGAAGACGTCTTAGCTGTCAAGTCCATGCAGACCTAATTAAGGAAATAATCGTCAAATACCTAATTTGCAGTCTTGAGTCTGCACCCATAACAACAAAATAAAACGTTAAATTTATCGATCGTTTTTTTTTAAAATGCCATATCAAACAGCATAGTTAACACCTGTGTATTTGCTTATCACTCGTAATACTTACAGTCGTATCTACACATTTACCCTACAATCAACATTCATAAATAAATAAATCGAAAGTAGGCAGTAAAAACAGTTAATAAAGAAAATATCAACGATCGTCGATTATAAGGTCTACGAAAATAAGTGATTTTCAAAACAAAACCATAAATTAATCCGAGTAGTAGGTAATTTTTAACCAGAAAATTAAACCCTTTCAACCTCGAAATAGGTACAAAATATGTTTAAAAGTAGGCGCTGCATAAAAGCGCCTATATGGATCAACGCCAATTTTTAAATTAATAAATTTCATTTTAGAAATAGCCTATCTATGCTTAAATATGTACATCGCATACCGCTACTCGTTTTAATAAATTACATTCGCGGATCGCGGAGGTTATGTCTATAACGGTGTGAGATAAACACACGATTATGAAACTCGCACATTAAGGCAGACTTTATACTCACCTTACCTTATTTTTTTTTCAAAACTTCAATTCTTTCTCTTTTTATTATAACATAACAATAAAACACCATCGTTCAAGTCACCCAAGTACGATGACGACGACGACGACGATGAGGAAGTACTCCTCCCCACCAAGGTGTAGGTTAACGTAAGTACGTGCTTTCTATTTTTCTATTTTGTATGGATAATTGAGACGTAGGCTATGGATTTTTTTTTTTACTTTTTTTGTTCTTTATTTTTCGAAACTTTTTTTTTGGTAAAATTATTCTTTACTGATACCCGTATTCGTTCGGTTTATCGTATATTATAATTTTTTTTTCCAACTTCGCCGTCATTCGGATATTGTTCATGGTTGATGCGTAGGTTAACCACAATGTGATAAGTGTCGGCAATACGTTATCGATGAAGAAAAAAGAGTATCTATTTTATTGGACATTAAGGTGACTTTATTACTCTATGGGTATATCAGAGAATACAAAACTTGGGTAATAATTCACCGTGAAATTAACCACGCCGAGTTCTCTTCTTAATACTCGTACCTGGCTACTATGCCTACTACGAGCATTACGCGTTCGAAAAAGATAGCTTGGGCTCACACAGTATCATCATCGGTGTTTTTTTTTCTGTACATTTCTGTGGTTGCTGGTTATGATACGTACGTAGCATGGCACTACCGTAATTCTTTTTACTCTTCGAAGAGTTATCGACTTATCACCCTCAAGTCTAAAGTCTAGACTGGTGAGATGAAATAAGAAAAAAAAAGAAACAATGAAGATGATTCGGTTCCTCGGTGTACCATCTAGTAGGTACTGGGTACGTGTACCTACGGTGTACGTACAGCAATTGTCTACGTGGGAAGAGCACCTCGATCTCGTATTTATATTTACTTTTGTTGACCGAAATCTAAATCTGATTGTAGAATCGTGGTTCAAGGTCGCTACCCTTTGTGTTTTTCATGTCGAGGTAATGTTATGGATTAATTTATAAGGTAGGTACTTCGTTATCGAAAGATACTGCAGAGGTAACGGTACCTTGTATGACGGAATAGGTTTGGGTTTTGGGTGAGCGAGAACAAACTATAGACATACAATTGGGTAGTTTTCGAGGTGTCATGTCAGCTGGTGTTGTTTCAAAGGGTGCGAAGTTTTGTTAGAATTCGAGTATACTCGCTGATTATTGGAAAATATACGAATTTATCGTTATCGAGAAACATCTGGTTGAGCTTATTTCAAACAATAGCAGGTAATGTGCGTGGAGTGTGTCCATAGGTTATCGATAGGTACTGTTACTTTTAATGAAAATGGTACCTAAAATTCTAATAAATTGGGAGGGAGAGGTTTTTAAAATGGAGACCACGTTGAACGCAAATTTTCAGCTGGCAAAGGTCGTGTTGGTTTTGGTTATAATCATTAGCGAATTTTTGATAAGACTGGTCGGTTCTGTTATTGTTAATTTGGTATAAGCCCTAAACAAATTCTGACTTCTGTTCTTTCAACTCATGAAATGGGATCAAAATTTTGGGTGAACAAAGGAATAATAATCGACAATCGTATGGTCTGAAACTCCCATAACCAAAATTTCTTCTGCTCAGCTTGATTTTTAGATTTTTGAAAATCCAAGCCAAGATTTACTATTTTCAGTAATTTATGCCTCGTAATACCTTCGCAAAACATTACCTAATAAAATTAGTCCTGAAATTTTTGATTTTCACAGATTAATAGATACGAAAAGTAATTAATGATGGAAGTCGAGTTTTACCAAATTGAGAGGAAACCTTCCATTTTGAGTTGAAAATCACTTGGAAAAAATATTTTAGCGTCAGAGGTAGGTACATATTTTCTTGTTTTTTTTTTCATTTTCAACGATTTTTGCTTCAGTTTTACCACGTTTTGGATGATATTGGAATAATTATTCTGTTGCCATTTTTTAAAGTTTTCATAAAAACTTGATGAATTTTTACTCTATTTTTTAAGTACCTAATTATTTTTTATGTGAATTTCGTCAATTTTTTTCGAATTTTAAGGTTGTATTTTGTCATTGTTTTATGCAATTTTTATGATTTTTATATGTATTTTTACAATGTTTTACTCTACCCATACTGTTTTGATTACCTATGTTATCAATTTTTGAAAATTGATCCCATCACCATACCCGAAGACTTCTGTACAACCATCATAAAATTCCCATTTTCAAAAAAGGAGACCAAAACGACCCAGGAAACTATCGTAGAATAAGACTACTAAATGCTGCTTACAAAATACTTGCAAAGATGCTAGCGAGAAGAATTGAGAGCCATGCGGAGTCAATAATATTGGAATGCCAAAATGGATTTCAAAAGGGAAGATCGTGCATAGATGGAGTATACTCAACGGAGCTGCTGATGGAGAAGCAGGGCCGGGCCCAAGAACTAGCGGCCTTTTTCTCTTATTTTTTAAAGTGCAGGACACTGAGCATAAAAATTCATTCAGAAATTTTTTAAGCGGTCCAGTTTTTGCCTCATGGCCCCAAATACGTGGCGGCCCGCCGCCGAGATTTTCTTAGTAACTCGGTGGGTGGGTCCAGGCCTGTGGAGAAGAGATGAGAGTATAACCTGGAAACCCACATGTGTTTCACCAATCTGGAGAAGGTGTATGATCAAGTATGAACTTATGAAGGAAGTTGTTTGAAATCCTGAGGAAGATCAAAGTGAACGAACAATTAGTACGCTTAATTGAATGAAGAAATATACAGGGATAATGTAATAAGAAGAGTAAGCTCTGGAAACATGTTGGAAGCAAAGATAGGAAGAGGAGTAAGACAGGGATGCTTGATGTCGTGTAGCCTGTTCAACATCTACTTCGACTACATGATTAAAGAATGGCTGAAAACCAAGCCAAAAGGGCTAGACATCAATGACACCCATGTCAATACCCTGCTATTCGCTGATTATCAGGTGGTCTTTGCTGACAATAAAGACAATCTCCAGAAAGTAGCAGATAAATACGGAATGAGAATCTCGTTGTCAAAAACAAAGGTGATGATCCTTGGAGGGGGAAAGAGCCAAAATGCAGTAAAATTGTTAAATGGGCTGAGATTGACAGTGGAACAAGTCAGAAGCTTTAAATATAATATTTCGGGTGTGAGGTTAATAGAATGCCTGATGAACGGTCCCATCAAAAAGTCGAAGAATGCACTACAACTGGCAGGAGGAGCAGAGGAAAACAGAGGAAAAAACGTGATGACACATCGGCAAGCAATTCGCAATTCCAGGGCTTGCAAACAGAAACCAAAACCAAAATCCCCAAAAATCCGATTAAAATTGACCAAAACCAAAACTAGGAGTGTTACCTATTTCTCAAATTCAAAACCGAAACCAAGAGCCTAACCGATTGAAAACTGAATTGGTTTTGGTATTTTTCACAGGGTTTGCAAACCAAAACCAAAACCAAAACCTCCAAAAACCAATTAAAATTGCTCAAAACCAAAACCAGGAGCGTTATTTTCTCAAATTCAATACCAAAACTGAGAGCGTAACCGATTGAAAACTGAATTGGTTTTGGAATTTTTCAGGTAATTAGCCTAATTAATACTGCATTTTTGGTAAAAAATAAAGTACATAAAAACTGATGCTAAAGGTGAAAAGGTCTGAAAACTAAAGAAGTTGACAAATTTTGCATTGCCAAAGTGCCGCTTTCTAGTCACATACACAAAGTATTTGAAAAGGTGATCACTTTCTTGGCCTTCTTCCCTCTAAAAAATGGAGAAAAAAGAAAAAAAACTGAAACTGAAACTGATTCCTTTGAGGCTTTGAAATCAAAATCATTAACCAAAACCTTTACTTTTTCAAAAAACATAAAACCGAAATCAAAACCGAGAGTGATATCTATCCGGTTTTCAAGCCTTGAGCAATTCTTCTACAGTTTCTCAGATGGGCTGAACAGCTGGAACAGCTCACAGGGTCCAAGTTCAATGATGATGATGATGATGATTTCGAACAAATTTTCGCTACAATTTATGGATTCGGGATTCCCGCTTCATTTTCAATGATGTTGTGGATGTCTGCGAATTTCATAACCTTCTCTTCATCTGCAACTCCGATCTCATCAATTGATGTAGAATTGTAGATATTGTACCATACCAATCAACTCGGACTTTTTTTTTATTATTAAACTCGATTAAAAATATCATCGATATAATGAAGCCTCACATCCCACACAACTCATCAAATAGAAAAATACCTTCTTACCGATATAACAACTAAAATACAATCGAGGAAGATCAATCTGTGAAAACAATAATAAACCCAGCATTATCTTTTTTACCATCGTTGGCATTGAGAATTGTAAAACAAACTCGAAACATCAAACTTACACAAAGATATGGCTATAAAAATCATCCCAGTGGTACCTATTAAATGGAAATAAATTTCATTTTATTTTATTCAGCTACCAAAACTCGTTACAATAATAGACAGAGAAATGCATTCGAATAACGACCAAAACACTACTTTACATCGGCGTTTATTACACCATCGAACCCACCATAATCTGGTATACCTAGGCTATGATATGTAAAACGTGTGTAATAATGATCGCGCGAATCGCGACTTTCAAAAAAAATCTACAACTTTATTTCATCTGATAAGACAGTAGGTACCTACGTTCATTTATAATGCATTAATAAGTAGCATTGATAAAAACCAAAAAGAAAAAGAAAATCGGCTAGTCGCGTAATGTAGAAGTTCGGGATAGGGCGTTAATTCATTATACCTTTCAAAAAAAATAACAGAATATTGATATATCCCGTCGTTGGAGATACTTCATTATAGCGCCAACGGTCAATAGAACTGGCTTATCTATCGCAGCGGGAATTCGGACTTTAATGACTTATTTAACCGATGTCTAAAGATGGTATCGGGTACTCCTCGTATATATGGTCCATATGATTTTTCGGCTGAGATATTTTGAAAAATTATCGATGCACGTGCAAGTTTTTCGTCATCGATCGTGAGTGTTTATTTCATCCATAGATCAGATAAATATACCTGTATTAAGTACTCTTACTTATTCCAATGCAATGCAAGTAGATAGGTAAAGTCTAAAGTCAGATGTGACGAGTGAAGGAGAATAGGGTATCTATATTTTGTGAGTAGGTACTAGATACATCTGAATCCCAGACCCCAGTCAATGAGCTGATCGACAGTTGGCAAATAAATCATCGCGGATCCGCTAAGTTTTATCGATGTCATTAACAAATTACTAATTCCAGTACGCGCAGAGATGCCAATTTAGCGAATCATAATTTCGGGAGTTCAATAACCGTCTCCGTTATTAATATTAGGTATACACACATGCACGTGGAAAAGCCCATACACATACCTATACATTGTAACGAAGACGAAGATGCTGCACACAAGCCGAAGAAAAGTAATGAATGAGGACGATATACTACTAAATATAATACGTACAATGGCAAAATACCACATTTTACACGCTCTTACGCGTAATTCTCTATATAACTGTAAAAGTTTCAATGGCATATGTGACAATTTAACCGACCACCTCGACAGATCAAATTTCTATACGGTAGTGAAGCTACTTTCGACCAGCATCATTCAATAGACCATCAACATCGTAGACATATGAGAGATTTCAACTCGCGGGTATACCAACAAAATATTCGAAGTACATGCCAGAAAAAAGGTAAAATTTCGCAGCACTAGCAGCTTCGTCGACATGTTATTTATTGTAAACTATTTGAGTGAATTTATCACGTGTATATTAATAAAATATGCGCACGGTGTATTCAAATAGGTACCAAATTAAACTGTGCTTGAGATAGGTAGGTACGCACATCAATCCAGATATGGTCACAGGTACAACCAGTTTTTATGACAAAGTTACCCATTGATCGAAAAAATATATTCTGCAATTCTGAAAAAATAATGCTGAGAGTCTTAAGTTGATTGTACCTACATTGTATACTTATTTTGTTTACAAACTGGTTGTGGTATAATTGAATTAGTGTATTTGCTATACCTATATTACTTAGTACCTATTTTAAGTGTTTTCGTAGAGCTTATAAATGCGATGCATGTGATTTTATTCGAATGACTCATGATTTTATTTCACGCTAATATGTCCTACCGATAAGATTTGATTTTTGAACTGAACCAGTTTTGAATGCGTAAGTGAATTGTAATCTTGTCCTGTTGCATCGTCAGAATCACTACATCGTGTATATTTGAATTATTTATACCTACTATACAAAAACATATGTAATTAAGAATTACTTTGATTTTTTTTTGGTGCTCTCGAGAAAATTAGTTTCATGTACGTACCTACATATTTTTAAAATAATAAAAAAATTACCTCAAAAATTTCAAAAAAAAAAACAGGATGTAAAGTTTCCTTTTCAAGAAAAGTTTCAAATATCATGGATATGTTTTTTCTCAAGTCAACTCAATACTTGGAATTCCAAATGAACAGAAAAACTTTGGTCTTGTATCAGAATGCTATTCGAATTTTAGACATAATTTCACCAAATTCACTAATTTTTTTCCAAATTCTTATAAATCACACTTGACATTTGAAAGTCTACATAAATTTAGGTAAGTAGACATTAAATTTCAGGGGAAAAAAATATTTTTTTCAAAGTTTTTAGTAGGCAGTCTGGTATAATGTCAAAAATTCATAGAAATGTTTTTCAAGTTTTTGTAAAGCAGAGAGAACATTTTGAAATCAGATTAAAACTAACAAACTTTCCCCCAATTTTCTATGAGTCTGATAACAAACTATTAACATATCAAAATATCAGAAATTGTTCCTCACTTTGTCTTTGAATGTCTGACTTAAAATCCATGGATTTTTTTTTCATTTTTTTGCACGCATTCTAGCCAAAAATCCAAAAAGAAAATTTTCAACTGTTATTACTCCGAAGTCCGAAACCTATCAACACGTTGCAAGCTAGTAGATTTGTTTGCTAAATTTCCGACCTTGAGCCATATTCTTGGTAATTTTTTTTCAAATTTTTTCAAATGATGGGTCAGGGTCAAAAATAAAATAGGTAATTGTGAAATTAAAAAATTTCATTTTGATGGGTTTTCATCCGTTTTTGAGCACCAAAATATGTGTAGGAATTATTCAAAAGCTGATATGAGACTTTTTGTTGGTTCATCAACCTCTTTATTTCCTAGGCCTATCAATTTCTATTCATCAGTAAAGATTCGAAAAACTTTTCAGGGGGGGGGGGGGATTGAAGCTCCAAAATGTTGACCAAAATGTGAAAAAAAAATGTAAGAAATACTATTGTTTCGCACGTTTTTGAGAGTCTCAAATACGAATTTCAACTCATTTTTTTGATTTGACCTCTCCAACTCTGCACTCCGCCCCCCTATTTTTTGTAAATTGAAAAGGAACATGTGTCATAATGTGGTTTATTAGGTTTTTGAGTGCGCTGAATACAAATACATCAGCTTGGATTTGCAATTAGACCTATCCAACGCCCCCATTGGCGCCCAACATTTTTTTGAAAATTGAAGAAATCGTATGAAATATGATTCATTGGCTTTTTGGGAGCGCTAAATGAAAATTATCAGCTTGTTTTATTTTTATTTTATTTTTTTTTATGTGGTACCAGCGATGCCTTAATCGACTGTCCCAATTTCCAGAATATTGAAGAAGGATTTCAGCAATGCTGATTATAAATAATAAACAATGTGATTTGAAAGTTTTTGGAAAAAATTCAACATCGCATTGTTGCAATTTTTTGTAATTTTCAAGAAATATGAGGATTAAAAAAATGTATCATAAAAATGCATCTGTTTCAATTTTTTTTTTCAATTTTAAAATCACAGTTGCGAAATTTGGCAAACTTTTGAAAATTGAGCTTTCAAAAAAAGCTCTACTTAGAAATTTTGTAATTTTTGTCGAAATATTTTTGAAACTGCTCGTAATTATTTTTAAAACGCTGCAAACATTATTTTCTCCAAATTGCAGCAGTTCTGAGCAATTAAACTTCAAAGTTGGGCATTAAGATAATAAATTTCAATGCTGAAGAAAAACTAGAAAAACAACTCTAACCAACCCCTTACCTTTTCCTAACGTAAAGCACAAACAAAAATTTTTTGAGCGAAATCCAAGAATCTGAACTCAAAACCAGACTGATTTTTGAACCCATTTTGAAAAACATGATTATTCTCAAAAAGAATTTGTATGAAACACAAGCGAGCTATATACCTGAGTAGGTACCTATATCCATGTAGGTAAGTAGGTAATCCAACTGCGTATAAAACATCGAATGGTGATTTCGATTCGAGATTCGATAAATCAAAGTGATCGAACGTTTCTACATTTTTATATAAGTATGTAGTTCAGCACTTTATAGCAGAAATATGTTGGTAGTGTGGGTAAAAGCGATCTGCACTAGGATAATTTCAATATCCGATGTCTTCAATAGCGGTACATATGTGATTCGAATGGAAAAATTTCCAAGATTTTAGCGATTTATCAATGCCAATGTCAAACGAAGACCATATAACATAATATTATGCTTTTCACGAAACGAAAAGTTTGATAAGAACTAGGCGAATACCTGGAGGCTGGAGGGCAGGGATTTTCATCCTCGACCTCGTCGATTTTTTGAATTTTTAAAAGTGCGAAGAAAAATGAATGGAAAACTGTGTATGAAATCCACGTCCATGCTAGAAACAATAATACCCCTCTAGGCTGTTACTATAAAGCATCATAATGTATAATGCCCTAGAAATAGAAAATCAAATCGACCATCGCTATCTCAAAACGAGAGCGAGTTACTCGCACATTCCATTCCATTCGTTTTCTGATACTCGGTTATCACGATACGAGTATAGTTACTAGTACGTCGTCGATGATTTCATTCCAAGAAGTCACGTGCTTATATAAATTGGTGGAAAAGTGCGCTTCGTGCGAATCTGCTCCGCTAGCTCTTTTTCTGTCCCTCGCAGCATACCTACGTAAGCTAAAGTAACCAGGTTTACTTCTACTAATCGTTCGCATGGCTCGTTATAAAGGTGGAAAATCTAACAAAATGTCCTCTATTTTTTGGCGTACCTGGACCGTGCCATTTCAAAGGACAGTTTATGCTACAGATGTGTTAATGATAATCACGTTGAGTATTAAATATTACGACGCGACTACGCGTCTACGTCCACTACAGATAATGAGAAAAGCAAAGCAGTCGCAAGCCGCATCTTGAGATGTTGTAATTTTGAAATTCCGCTATAACCTTCGCACATACAATGGCGGCGTGGGCACTGGGCAGTTATCAAAACATCTGAACCGGTACACAGTGTTCACGCGAAGGTAATTTTAGCATCGTAAAAATTTAATTTTCAGCAGTAACAACAACAACACCAACAGTTCGTGAGCACTGAAAAATGAATTACTGGTCTTCTTATAGTAGTCCTTATTACGATGATTAGTCCGATTAAAGTGTCGTTGTGGCGGCGCGGGGGCAATTCAAGTCGCCGACGTGGTCACTGGTCGACGTACCAGTATACCTAACGTAAGTAATTTCTACGTAAGAAGTGGTAAAATGACAACATTTATTTTTCCAATATACGAGTAATACACAAAGCCATGTGAACCAGGAAGATGACCACGAAGACGACCGTATAAAATATATTATCTCGCCAAGGTATTCAATGCTGCAGATGCTGAGCATAAGTACTCGTACCTACGTAATTAATTACATCAATTGCGCGTTCGTATCTTCGCTTTATGTAGGTACTTATGTTGATACATACATACTTATACGCAGACGTACGTGCATATGTGTCGATTTACATAATATTTTTATAACATACCCCTCCCCTGCATACTTCCACCCAACCTTATAAGAATTTCTTTATACTTGTTCGATTTCAAACAGTACCTACGTTTACGTTTGTTTACTTCATCTAACGAGGAATGGCCATGAATCATGGTCATAAAATGGACCAGAGATTAGAATTTTGTGCATCACTTGTGCACATATAGGAATGACTTACAACCCGTATCGAGACGTTTCGAAAATCTCGGTCGGTCAGCTGATTTTTTCAATCAGCCCTGCAGCATGTGAACCCATTAGAGTAGCTTACAAGGAATATTGGCTGTTCTTTCAAAAAATGAAGACTTCAACCAAGGGCTTAAATTTTTTTTTAAAACCCAAAAACTGCATAATTCAATTTTTTTTTAAATCAAATGGCAGCCAATTTGATCTTTCGAATCGATTGGTTATGGCTTTGAGCCTTTTTAGAGCCCTCACAAAGGAAAGTTTCCCAACCGGTTCATATATTTTTGAACTGGAAGAGAATGAATCGATAGAGGCCCCCAAAATACATCTTCAGTCAAAATTTCAAGCGCTGAAATTCATTTTTAGATTTTTAGCAAATTTTTGAAAATTCAAATTTGAGCCAAAAATGGGTAAAAATCAAAATTTTGTCAGATTGACTTAGGATGTTGAAATTTAGTTTGTACCCTATTTTTGACTTCCCTGAAATTTAGTTTGTACCCTATTTTTGACTTCCCTAGTCGATTGGTGATGGTTTCAAACCGTTCTGGAACCTCCAACGGATTTTTGGATACTTCAGTTTTCAAAAAAAAAAAAAAAAAAAAAATGCTATAGGTAGGTAAGTATGAATTTAATACGTAGGTATAGGTAATATAAACTCGGATTTATCATCTTTCTGATCCTTTAGATCAATTTAGACACATATTTTCAAAATATTTTTGTCCAGCGCAGATCCCAAAATTTCTAAATGATTCGAAACCATCACCAATCGACTCAGTAGATCAAAAACAGCGTAGGGACAAACCAAATTTCATCCTTTTTAGTTCCCATATTCGTAAACGATGGTTTTTTCCATATTTTTTTTTTTTTTTTTGTAAATCATTACTGGAGAAGTGGAGAGCATTTTGGATTTGAACCAGCACCAGAATGGGTCGCAAAGAAAATAAATCCGATTTCATAAGCGCTGAATTTCATTTTCACCCTGTTTACAGCGTTTCTTTCTAATAATGAAAAATTCGAAAATCCAATGGAGGCTCCAGAATGGTGCAAAACCATCACCAATCGAATTAGGAGGTTGGAAATAGGTTAAAAACTAAATTTCAGCTTTCTAGGTCCATTTGGTAAAATTTTGATTTCCCCTCCATTTATATTTTTGCCCGAATTTGAATTTTTTTAAATTTGCCAAAAATCTAAAAATGGATTTCAGTATCTGAAATTTTGGCTGGTGGTATATTTTAGGGTCCTATATCGAGTCTCTTTTGTCCGGTTCGGAAATTTTTATGCTGGTTGAGATTCTTCTCTCGTCGGTCATATTTCAATTTATTATAATAAGATTTCGTGCACCAATTTTTTAATAGAATTTTAAGGGAAGCCTGAATTTATAATATCTATAGCTTTGTAAAATATCGAAAGATGTGATTGGGTAGCTAGAACTCATGGACTTTTCTTTCCTTGCTAAATTAATGGAAAAGGACAGGAGGATATTCGAGAATTTTCAAAATGATCATAATGTGCTGATTTGATAAAACCAATTGTTGCATTAAATTATAAAAATTAATTAATTAGGTTTTTCTTCAAACTTCCTCCTCCTCCCAAAAAAGAGACAATCGAATTGAATAAAAATTTCGGTACCTATACTTACGAGTACTTCTTAGTAATTAAATAATATGTTTTTTTAGGTAGTTCATTTTTCTATCAATTTTTTTAAATGAAAGTTTCGTCATATTTTACGAAGTTTTACTTCATTTTCAATAATTTCAATGCCAATTTATTCAGTTTTTTTCCTGATTTTGAGTCTATTTTTGTCATCATTTCACACAATTGTCACGATATTTTATCAATTTTTTATTTACTTGCTTTCAATAATTTTCCAGCAATATTATTCAGTTTGAGTAATTTTGGGAGAACTTTGAAAGTACATCCCATTCATCAATTCGTTACCTCTCTGGTTCAAAAATCGTATTGTCATAGATAAGATTGAAAAACTCACGTTTTGACTCGCTTGATCCGCCTCTCCTATCCACCCCGGAAAAAACCGCTCAAAAATGAACCTCCTACAAATTTACCAGGTCCATTTCCAGCATTAGGTATTCGTCATCTCAACCTCGAGAGTACCTATCTTGTACTCATGTTTCAGACATCCGAGAAAAAGATACCACATATTTGACGCTTGTACGAGACTATAACACGCTGTTCGCAATGTCTACTCTACGCACATATCTTTGTATACGCCAAGCAGTCAACTCGTATATGTACTTATATAAGATTTATATATTTTTTAAAAAAAGTTCAAAGAAACATAGCGAAGTTAGGGATTATTCTCGGTACGATGAGGACGAGGATGAGGTTACCGACAATGAATATTGATGAGGACGAAGAGCACGTTCTAAACGCGGCGAAGCTGTCACCGCGCGTAAAATGCGAGGATACCTATAGGTACCTATACCTATATACATAGGTATAGAGAAGAGAGGCAAAAGAAGAAGAAAAAAAAGGAAGAAAGAAAAGAAAACTAAAGCACATGATACGCATACTTCATGTACTTCAGTTTCCAACTTTGCAATTTATACAATGCTGTAATGTTATATTGTCCGTAAATAAAATCTTTGACTGGATTTATAAACAGTACTGAAACTGGTTAACAAGCGATAGACTACTGCATACGCAATCATACCTGGCTATAACTATAGTCACAACAATCGAAGTAATATTATTGCGTAAACATTTATACATTATATTCGTCTAGCTGCAGGTACCTATAGCTGGTTTTTTTGAACATTTTTCCATACGGTAGTGTAGGTAGAGGTACCTCAAGTAGACCATAGACAGCTACGAGTAAATCATATTTTGTATTTATGCATCTCCAAAGAGAAGAAAAAAATTTTCAAATGCATACTATGACTTGATGATATTTAGCCAAAATTTATCTAAAAGAAAAGTATCGTGTAAATGAGACCAGCCAGCCCTCTCCTCTTCCTTCCCCACGAATATAGTCATTTTTCGATAAAAATAGCTACGTATTTTTAATCTGGATTAGATTATTTTTAAAATGACTGTTTTAGGCGCCTATAAGAGAAATTTGTTGAAAATTAATTCTGAAAGAAATGCGAAAAATAATACCTGGTACCTACCTACTTACTGTTGTGGAAAAAGTTTAGATGCAGCAAGCAATTCATTAGGTAGGTACTGATTTGTACTCGTAATTTATGCTGTGTAAAGATGAAAATGACAAAATAGCTCCCTTTTTTTACTCATGTGAATCATCTTAGGATCTTAGTCGAGGAAAATTTTATACTCACCTAAAACAAAAGAACCAAAACAAACTGAAGATTAGTTAAAAGTTAACATCGGAAGATTATAAGTATAAGCATGTAATTCACAAAAAAATCAACGAATGAACGAAATAATAAATAAATAAAGTTTCTTTCAACTAAACACTAAAATAATTTTTAAAAACCTAGGACTAATGAAATTCTAGTAAAATTTGGCAAAACATACCTATGGCTTAAAAATTGTATGTAGCATGGTTAAAACCTATTCTTAAAATGATATTAAAACACAAAAATATCATAAAAACCATTGAAAATTACCAAAAATAGATGAGATTTCATCAAAATTATTTTCATGAAATAAAATTTCATACGACGACGTCAAAACGTGTTAAAATGGAATAAAAATTGTCGAGAAGCATTTTCTTCGTAAGAGGACCCTTAGGTAGCTGTTCAACCGCAAAACTAAGAGTCTCACGGGGGTTCAAAAGAGTCCAAATAATTTTGACCAATTCCGCTAATAAAAAATGAAAAAATGTCCCAAAATTATCAAAAAGTCATAGAACTCATAAAACGTTTTTTGGACTCACAAATATTTTTTGGGTCCAAAAATTTTTAAAAATTGCCCAAAAATGATCAAAGATAATTTTTTTATTTTAAATTGACGGAATTGGCTAAAAATCGAAATTTCGAAACCTTTGGACACTTGTGGGACCCGTCGTTTTGCACACTTGCGAGGTCCTTTATTAGTGAAAATTAAAAAATATATCCTATGAGTACGAGTAATATATTTTTTAAAATTTAGTTTTTGACAATATCCAATGATTTTAAACAAATTTTAAAGATGTTTTATGCCAAGTTTTCCATATTATTTTGCTGGAATTTTATCAGTTTCTAGCGATTTTAAGGGGTTTTACGATTTTATTTTCAAAGTGTTTTCATCATGTTTTTTGCAGTTTTCACTTTTCCTCAATTTTGCTAAAATTTTAAAATTGGGTTTTTTCAATTTTCAGTCGTTTTACGCAATTTTTCGTAAATATTAAATTTTGATAAAGTTTTTCCAATTTTTGGAAGTAGGTAGGTATTTAAATAATTTTATTGTTTTTTTCAAATGTTTTTGTGCCATTTTATTAACATGTTTTAAGAACGTTCTATGTGTTTTGTTATTGTAAATTGAGCCAAATTTTGCATAAATTTTATCCATTAGGTACTTAGGTAGGTAAGGTAGGTACCTATATTTAGGAATCTTAATGGTTTTAGCCAATGCACGTTTTAATGTTATTTTTAACGCATTTTAACTATATTTTATGGAATTTTCTCAAATTTATTAAAAAATTTGTTTTTGATAATTTTTAATGATTATAATGCATTTTTTAAAAAGGTTTTATGTTATTTTCAAAGTGTTTTTATGACGTTTTATGCAAATCTTTTCTACATTTCGTGTATTTTTAATGAAATTTATGCAAAATTTGCCAAAATTCAACAAAAACTAGGTAAATGTGGTTTTAAAAAAATATGAAAATGACAAAAGAAATTCTGAACAGATTTTTTTTTTAGATCTGATGAGATCTAGCATAGGTCTCCCCTATATTACCTACATCAGAGCTGATCTGAAATCTAATCCGATCAAAACTTTGACCTGATCTCCCAAGGGAAAATTATTTTTGATCTGATCATGTCTGGACTGAAGCGTAAGTAGGTACTATTTAAAAGTTTGGAGAAAATTCAGTAGGTATCAATAGTGAGCACATTCTTCAAAAATTTCCTCACAAACGGTTATCTTTTGATTTTTTGGATTTTTTAATTTTGAAAAAAGGCTGGTCAAAAAACCACTCTTGAGGCGTCACTCCCAAAATCGGCTCAAATGTAGATAAACTCGTTAAACAGGTCGAGCATAATACACAACTCGGTTTTTAGCTGCCCAACTGCATATTCAGGGCATCTGGAGCAAATTCAAAATCCTGGAGAAATTGAAAAATCACGCCGGAGGCTCCAGAAGGGCTGGAAATTGTGAAATTTGGATTGGAGGGGTTAGTTTTGGACAAAATACAGCGATTCGCGTGAATTTCAAAAAATTTCCACACAAACGGGAAACTTTTGATTTTTTGGATTTTTTAATCTTGAAAAATGCTGGTCAAGAAGCCACTTTTGAGGTGTCACTCTCAAAATCGGCTCAAATGAGGATAAACTCGTTCAACAGGTCGAGTATAATACACAACTCGATTTTTAGCTGCCCAACTTCATATTCACGCCTTCTGGAGCAAATTCAAAATTCTGGAGAAATTGAAAAATCGCGCCGGAGGCTCCAGAATGGCTGGAAATGGTGAAATTTGGATTTGGGTAATTAATATTAGTTTTGGGATGTATTTTGACCATTTTTATTGATCAAGTACGTACTTTTAAAAAAAAAGCATAAATCGCCAAGAACAGTCAATTTTGATTTTCAAAAAATTCGCCAAAAATCGAAAAATGAACATGGGCAGCTGAAATTTTGGTTTTGGGGGTTTTAGACTATGCTATTTCCAAAAATTGCGGTTCCGTTCAAATCGGAGTGTGACTCCTCAAGAGGTTCCCTTGTTAGCTTGAAAACTGTAGCTCCAAGAGCCAGTTTTCACTCAAAACCTCAAGAGCTGCCCAATACTGATGGGTTATATTGTGTCGTGTTTTCTTTTGTAGTTTCAGATTAAAATATTACATTATTCAAATCGTCTTTTGGTTTGACATCCACACACCTTGCAAGTAGCTATATTGTCCATAGTCCATTAAACATTAAAGATGGGTAGGTATGTACCTTATAGTGCATGCATATTGCATATGCAGATGTACACATCATGAGACGATGAAGATGGCAGTTCCAATCCTAATTCAAATCACTCCCACGCTTTCTCCTACTGCACTGCTGTGCAGATTAGGCACGATGAATGCAACGTGGTATATAAAAAAGCAATTACAAAAAGGGATGAACAATACCGATTAAATAAAAGTCCAACTCGGAATCATCTATTACGCAATAGTAAGCGTGAACGAATCACCCGTATAAAATTCTTATCACAGCGACTAAGACGTTATAAAAACCTAGGTTACCTATAGAAACGAAAGAGGTAGGTATCCAGCAATCCAGCATCCATAACGCACCATTGGAGATAGAGATAGGTTCGATATTTCGTAACAATACCGCAGAGATGACCTTTTCATAAATTAATCCGGCACATACCTATAGGTACGTACATACATATAGACGTACCTATGTACAATTCCAGATTTGAAATCTTTTACATCGATACGTAACACTCCTCATTCCATACAAATAGGTAGTTTTATAGTACCTAATATGCTAATAGAACGTAACACCGAGCAGCGTTATTGCACACGCGTGAATTATTTTAAACGAATAAATAAATTTATAAAGTCGAGTATTTTTTTCTTTTTAATAACAATGTTTTTTTCAGACACGTTTAATAACATAATCAAATAAACTTTTTTTCTTTCATTTTAGAAACGGCGCGGCGGCGGGCGCGTGAATAACGATTTATTATGTCGTGTTTACTTGTGAAGTCACGCTTGGATTGTGTTAGCAGTTTTATAGTACCTATTTAATAGAGAGTTAAATTACAGTACAATTCCAGAGCCAGAGCGCGTCGAGTAGACAACGACGCGCGAATGGAACATGTGTATACGTATAGGGTTTCATTGGCTATATAGGTAAAGAGGTACCGACCATCATACGGCTAAATACGTGGGGAATTTTTTCCACCTCGATATCGATCGAATAATCTGGTTTGAAAATCGTGCGAAAGACGCTGAAAAATGGGATCTATCAATCGCGGCGCTGGATCGGGCGTCTTCATGCGCCTAGTCATCGCGTAGCCTCGACCGTGAATCATGTGCACCTGTTCGCAAGTCGCACATACGCGAATGTAAATAATACAGGGTGTCCCATCGACATCGAGTGTCTGTCATACCACGAATACTTGTTTCAATTCGTATGAAACGAGGTACGATGAGAGAAAAATTTCCTCGACCAGTTGGATGCCCATTTTGAAATTTGAAGTACTTAACAGCTATTTTAAAAATTTGAAGGACATTCCGATATTCGTTTTTCAGAATACCTATGTTTTTAGCGAAATAAAGAAGTTTGTAATAAAATTACATTTCTGTGGGATTGAAGAGGTGACCTAACAAAAAAAACACACAGAAGAGCCTACAAAAAATTAATATCTTTAGACTAAGTTCAAAATGCTGAATTTCAGTTACAGATTTTTGGCAAATTATTAAAAATTCAAATTTGGCTCATTTTTTGTAAAAAATTTGAAATGAAATTTGATCAAATTGAGACAGAAACCAAAGATTAAGCTTAGATCTAATCAGATCCAGTGAATTCGGAATTGTATTGGCATTCAGAAAGACCTTTGGCTGCGTGGAGATGCTCAGAGCCAGAGATGCTAAAGTTGGAGAGGTTTTTAAAATATCGCAGAAAAGCAATTTATTCTGCGTATGGGTAGCCAAGGAGTGGTACTACGAACAAAAAACAATTGATTTCTGCACCACACACTGAGGCCGCCCTTGCTGGTTAGTGTGGTGTGTCAAATTTTTAAAAAACCGACTGTTCCTAGGCTGGGTTGTGAATTAGATAAACTGGACTGGTCCACTGGATTCTGGTACAATTCCCTGAATCCACTATCTTTTTTTTTTTTTTATTTACGAATATACGAGTACATCTATCTTTTACGCTAAGGTTTCTAAAATAATAATTACTATACTCAAAAGTCAAAACAAACTTATTTGATATGCTATACACAATAAAGGAATATCTTAACATATCCTATCTGACTGGACATTTCCCCAATGATTATTTTTTCCAAACACCCATTTCCTCCAATCCGATTTCCCAAATCTAGGTATGTTCCTTGTTTCCAAAATCCGTTTCCCTGAATCTGATTCCCTGAATTTATCAAATTACGAGGCTTGTTAACTGGTTTTTATTTTTAAACATTAACCATAACCACAAATTAACTGGTAAATTGACAAAAAAAAAATTAACCTAAACCAGAAAACCTTTTTTCTTGGAAGTATTACCAACTGTAACTGTACTTAACTGTTTTCTGAGATCAAAATGCACTGTAGGCTGTAAGCGCATCCATAACTGAGAAATTTTTAGAAAAAAAACTGTTAGAAGTTTTTAAGAAATTGAAAAGTGTTGTTTTTTATTTTTTTTCAGTTTTCACCTATGATTTTTTTTTCAATGTGATTTGTAGTTATTTGAAATTTTTTTAAAAAAATGATAAAATGAAAAAACACGAATAAAAAGTTAAAAAAATTTAAACTGTTTGCATCAGACTCATTAAACTATTTGCCGTAACTCCTTTGCGCACATATGTGAGGGCGCATACGGAAAGGGACCTTACGACCAAAAGTAAAATTTCACAAGAGGAGGGTTTAAAGTTTTGCGTTATTCCCCTTGTTTTAAGGTACAATTACATATGGCTATTCCAACTTCGAAGGTCCTATACATTATCACACATTCACACACGCCCTCCAACGACCTGTACTGGCCAAATTAGGCACTACAAAGTTGATAAAGTGAGCAATTCTGTTGATATTATCAAGAATTTTAGGGTATTAGTTTTGATAAAAATCGTTTGCTGCTGATTGTGGCAGTGTTTTTCGGTTCAACTTGTGTTTTTTATATAGTTTCACATTAAAGTTAGTTATATATTGTTAAAAAATACATTTCGTAAATCGATACCGGTGGCTAGGTGTATGTACCTTGCCGAAAGTCTTCGATTCGAGTTCCGCTATCGGAAAATTTTTTAATGATTTTTTCCACTCATGTCTTGTTAAAGTCACGAGTTTTTGTAAAATTTTCATTTTTTATGCGTTTTTACGTCTTTTTTCAAATTTTTTGCGTCATTTTTCAACTTTTATGAATGATAAATGTATGCATGCTTTGCTTAAAAGTAAAAAAAATCGATGAAATAATAAAAATTGGGGCCTATGGAGGGTTCCACTCGATTTTTAAAGAGTCCCTACAAAAATTTGGCGAAGAAATAGAAAATTGATTTTTTGGTCATAAGGTCCCTTTCCATATGCGCCCTCACATATATGCAATTGTACGTATGTAGTTCCTATACAAGCAGAACTGAAACACAACAATGGAAATTCTCTGTTGCATCATTTTGACAATTTTGGCAAAAATTGAACTCCCTAAAAATTTGACCAAAAAAAAACGAACATTTTTTGATAATTTTGGAAAAATCAAACATTTTTTGACAACTTTATAGTAAAAAGGAGATAGGATAGGATTTCAAAACTTTTAGACAATTTTGGCAAAAACAATGGATTTTTTACACTTTTAGAGGACAACGATGTCACCCTACTTCCCTTTAAATTTTAAATCAATTGTACTACAGTAGACTTCCGCTTATCCGGCTTCCGCTTATCCGGACAGCCGTATTATCCGGACGAAAAGAAATTCTCCTTATTATCCGGACTTTTCGATTATCCGGACAAAATCCGTATTATCCGGACAAATTATATACGAGTACATACTCAAAAAAAATTGTTATCTTTGGTTTTGGTTTGTTTTTCTCTATTTTGTAAAGAAATAAAATTCATCTTTTGCACTTTTCATTAAAAATTACAAAAATACACCATTATCATCAAAAAAACAGTCATTTTCGGCCAAAAATTCAACCAAAAACATATTAATCCGTATTATCCGGATTTTTGCTTATCCGGACATCCAAATTCCCCAGTTAGTCCGGATAAGCGGAAGTCTACTGTATCTACTTACTACTCACACTCACAGATACATATATTTTTAATCACACCTGCCAATAAAGTAGACAGTCCTAAGCCTGTGAAAGTGAGAAGGAAAATATGTGAGCAAACGAGTTGTACCACCTACTGTCCCTATACCTATGTCCCTAAGCTTCCTGTGCGCAATCGAGTTCTGATTTTGGGCGCAAATGATTGCAGCCAAACTATCAAAGCTTGATCTTGAATGATACGAGTATCTTAGTGATAAGAGGTAATAAAGAATTGTTTCTTGAAAAGATTATTAAATTTTGAATTAAAATTTTCAAACTTCAATTTTCAACTAAAATTTTACCTATTAACCGAAATTTTAACCTCAACTGGAAAAATTACCACCAAAAACTGTAACCTTGACGGCGTTGACTGAAAAAAATGGTCACCAATAACCATAACCCAAACTTTAACTGTAACTTTAAAAAATGAATAACCTTAACTGTAACCTTTAAACTAAAATTTGAATTTATTGTTAAATTTTTAATCTCAACTGTAACCAGAATTTTTTTTTTTTGGTCAACAAGCCTAAAAATTACCCTAACAACTCTTCTCCCAAACGTTTTTTTTTTCAAATTTGTATTTATATCTTGAAAATGGCGAAGACAAGAGATCAACAAATCAATAATTGGTGGGCAGTGGGCACATCTATTTTAATGACTAATGGAGGCAAATTAGCATCATACTTCGAAAATAAAAACAATTTTGACTATCTAATCTTTTACGATGAAAAATTGTCAAGGGTGGTTCCCCCGAATAATTCCTGAGAACTACCACCTCACACACCCCTTGCTAATTTTTTATGGGGCCCCTCCATCCTCAAAATTGGGTTTTTGCAGTTTTATCTTCAGGAGTTGAAACAAAAATTGATCAGATCAAATTTTTTTGGTCAGATCCGGAAATTCCTAGAGTAAAATTTTCATCTGGCCAGATTTTATGAAATCAGTGGTCTGATCGGATAAGATCTATTCCGACCTGATCAGATCCAATCGTTTTCCCCTAGGATTTGAAATTTTAAAATTCGAAGACTTTAAAATTTTCTCATCAACCAGTCCTCATGGACACCCTGTATACGCTTATGCGTAAGCAAGTATATTTACATTATCAATACGCGCTATTATAAATAACGTGTTAGTTACTAAATGGACATCTTCGCCGAATACAACAAGTACATATAATGTAACCTGTTCCGGTACGCTGGAGTCTGGAATATGTATTAAATCATAGCATACTCTCAAGTTGAGCGTCTTACACGTATTTTAAACCGGTTAATTAATACGACAGTTCGTCATCGTCTCAAGCGAGATTTTTCAATACATACATAATGACACATAGCACCCTCTCTCGTGCATCCACAGGCCTATGTACATGTATAAAACTGAGTAGGTACGGGTAAATGGTCTTCGAGGTGTGTCATGACAAGATGAAGTTGATGTGCAGCTCAAAAATGAAAAGAAAAATTCATCCGAGTGTGTATTGTTCCGTAGCATTCGGGTACATTTGTTCGACAAAATATCACCGTCTTCGAGAGAGTAGAAATGCACCGTGTGTGGGAGCAATTTCGTAATGAATATAAATCATTGTTATCTATAAGTACAGTACCTACATAAGTACATATGTAGCATAAACATATACATATGTAAGTAAAGTTCGTATGCCTATATGCTACATAATAATGAATGTATGCATAATATAAGGTATAATACTAATAGCGTCGCAGCTTCAAAATTATTATTGAAATAAATGTCTACGGGCAGAGTGGCCTGGCAGACACAGAGAAAAGGTCAAGCCGGCGGGTGTGGGTCTATGGTATGGTCGTTCGTTGAAATACCTACCTCTACCACTACACCTCTACCTCGTCATAATATCTACACAGATATACAACGATTAAACAATAGCTTCAAAACAATTATATTTGTACATTGCATAGGTAATACCAAGGTGAATTTACACCTATTGGTGTTTTTCATCTGCTTTGTTTGTTTGAACGTGTATAAATATAAGGATCAATGCGACAAACTGTTGATGAGGTTGCATAGTGTTTTTCAATGTGGGATGAGGTGTAGGTATTCAAATTTTTCGAATTTCATTAAAAACTGAAAGTATTTATTTATTTGCAGGAGAAGCCACTCCGTGAGTAAAATTCAGGGTCAACTCACAATTCATCAACTGTACCAAATGATGGCTTACTGGTAGACAAAATTAGACGGAAGTTGGCCTGATTTCCTGAACCACTAAAAAAATTGTAAATTTACCAATGAAATAATAATGTACCTACCTACCTATATTAGGGTACATCATGAAAAAATAGATGTGGGAGTATTTTATACCAAATTCGGTGAAAAGCTTCATTTTGAGTAGAGAGTTGAAAGTTACCAAGAAAAAAGTTCACCGCCGGAGATAGCTGCTCTTGAAAAAGGGACGTTTTTGAAAAATTCGTGTTTTTTTGGGCTCACTCTTCAAAGTTGTTGAATTATATACGAAAAAAGATCCCTGAAAATTGTAACTTTCTAGTGAGAATTTAAAGGAACAAGAAGCCATCCAAATTTGGAAAAAAAATCAAAAAATTTCATAAATAATTCTCAAAATGCAGCAGAATTATTCTGAACGAGCCAATTTTAAAGAAACAATTTACCCTTATCCCCCTCCCTAGCAAAGTTGGTTCAATTGTTGCGTCAGAATTCCTCTAATTGACCTTCTTTTCAAGGAAACTTTACCTCAAGTCTCCAAACCGATTTCACTTTACTGTGCTCCCCATTTCAATACAAAGGGAGGTTTTTTCTTGAAAATGAGAATGCAGAGAAAATTTCTGAAAAATCCTTCAATTTCATTTTCCTGATGGGTTTCAATTTTTCTCACAATATTGGGAGACCAACATTACATGTCAATGAGGGAGGGCGAGGCAAAAGTTTTCTCAAACTGAGCATTTTAAATTGAAAATTTTTCATTTGATTTTTTTGATTTTTTTTCAACTGGAGAGGAAGGGACTTCCAGCATTGTGTTTTTAGACTTGAGAAATTTTTTTGAAAAAAAAATAGAGAATATTTTTTTAAAAAATAGAGAATATTTTTTTAAAAAATAGAGAATATTTTTCAAAAAATATTCAATAATTTTAGGATATAAGAGCTAATCAAACATAAATTCAAAGTAAAGACACTCTCATCTCTTATTCAAATTCTTTTGAATTGTTGTCCAATTGAATTACCTATTCAGTCATAATCATAATATCCATCTTCCATCTTCGTACTAACTTCATATTCACTTCATCATCATTCTTCTCCCAAATTCAATCAAAATCACTTACGGACTCCGACAATCCCATTTCTCCGCCATTTAATCAAAAATTATTTTAAAAATAAATATCGACTCATACTGGTAAACATCAAAACCATTCCAAACCTTCGACCACCCTTTTGAACACATTACACTCCTCCTTTTGTAAATTTGAATCCAATTCAATCCATCGTAAAACAATACTCAAGACAAGGCTATCGGTCGATAAAACAGAATCAGTTGACAAACAAATCGAGGAAATCGATAATGAATCATTAATACCACGGACCATAAATAAAAGCACACTCGTCATAACGGTAAGTAATAAGAAAAAAAATAATAATAAACCACACGCGGCTAACTAAATGTTGAGTAAACTACAAGACGACCATGCTGTATACGAGTATTTTGAAACAATAGAGAAAAAAAACAGTCTATGAATCGATCGTAGGAAGACAATTACTGTAGATCAACGTCAGCGATTATTTCGATGTAAATTAAATGGAAAAATAATCGCAATATTGGTCAAAAAATCATAATAGGTACCAAGTATTTAAAAAAGCTTTCAAAAAGTGACATCTATCGTATTCAGCAATATATACCTATTTACAGATAATTACATGACTGAAGTAGGAACCCAGTTATGAGTAATTCTATCAGCACGTTCATTCCGATGTTAATGACCGCTTCGAACAATCTGCAAATGTCAAGTGCTTGACAGTCGGTTCAAGTGACAAAAAAAATGGCTAAATTCTTAGTTAACGTTTCCAGCTGCAGTATACCTATCTACTTATGGCTATACCTATATATGAGATATTTGTTTACTATCAACTGCGAAGATACCGGTACAGTCTGCATCTCTGCCTTTAAGGTGTAATTTCGCGTACATTCCACGTAAATATTAAGTAGGTAAAGATATAAGTAAAGGTGTACGAACGGTGTGTGTAATTCAGAGGTAAATAAGTGAAAAAAATGCACACGGCGGTTGTGCTACTAGGAAATGAAAACTTCAATACCGTTAAGATGATAAAAAAATTGCACGTTTTATATAGCCTATAGTAAGGTAGACATTCGTAAAAGTATTTATACGAATCGGTAATGTACATACATACTTTTGTTTATATAAACGTACAAACTGGCGCTATAATTTAACTAACGTAACGTTATTATTCGCACTCGAGGTAGGTAAGTGTAAGGTGTAAGTACGAGGCATACTTGTCCAGACACAGGGACGATGCTGAAGAAGCACTCTCTCGCGAAGGCGAAGTTGTGGCTTTCGGTGTGCTTTATCATAAGAGGTGGCAGCACGTACGCGTACTATCACTCCTTGGTCACGAATATATATTTATGAAATTATATTCAGGCACGAAATAAACCAGATAAACCAGAGTAATTATATCGTTGAGATAGTTTCTATGTTATAAAGTTACATCGTAAGATACATATAATACCGAATTAATATCAAAAAAAAAAAAAAAAGAGAAGCCACAGCCTCCTTCCTCTATACAGTCTATACCCAATAACACGATTACGAAAAATTCGCTAAAAGTTTTTAACATCGCACGAAATTTAATACGATTACTTTCTACACGTATTCATTGGGCATTACCTACCCAGTACTTCACTGATCCACCTACCTTATAGGTAAGTTAGAGGAGAGGTATCTACGAGTACGTGGATCGCAGCAATTCACCGCGGTGAAACTTTCCTACTGTTCTGTGCAGATTAATGAAAAAAGCTCACCGTTAGGTCAATAAATCTACGTGCTTCGAGAAATGAGAAAATGAATTACTCGTGTCAAAAAAATCACTATCACGTGAGAGGAGGAGAGGGGTTCGTATAGTTTTCTTCTGAAAACCTTTGAACTCGCTATAACATCGTATTTCCTACGATATTCCCAGTAAAAGCGACGACCAACGATGTAAAAGTAAAAACAGTTATGATTTTTACACATGAAAACGTGCCATGCTTTGGTGTCATGTTTTTGTTTAACACGACATGGACAGAATTTGACGAGCTGCTGTCAGAAGGAAAAACGAAACGCCTTGTTTCAATTCAACCCAACAACACTTTCGTTAATTGTGAAAAAAATCATTACTTTCGACTTTGGAGTGTTTCTTGGTTGGAACTTTGACGAAAATACAAATAAGTACATAAATACAGACTACACGAAGTATACCTAGTGAACAAATGAAATGCTGTTCGGTTAAAATCCCTTTACTTTCGGAAAATTGATTGATAACCTACTCTAAACTAAACAAATGAGTTGATACATATTTTCTTTCAATTTTGGCCAAATTTTGAATTTAAAATCAAAAGAAAGAATATATCAGACATTTTGTCAGACTTTTGAAAATGCAAACTGGAAGAAAATCTTACAGAGTTCGATCAATATTTTTTGTAGTAATTAAATTACTAGTAAATTCTCATAAATCAATAGTCAATTTTAATAAATTACTAGTAATTTACAGTAAATGACTAGTCATTTCAAGTAAGTTATTGATAATTTTTTGTGAATTGATAGTAATTTAAATTTTTGTAAATTACTGGTAATTTTTTGTAAAAATCAAGTATTGGTAACTTTTTGATGAATTGAGTACTGGAAATTCTTGGTAAATTACTGGAAATTTTTTGGTAAATACCTAACTGGTAATTTGTGGTAAATGAAGTACATACAGGTATTTTTGTTAAAAAATTAGGTATGGGACATTTTTGGTAAAAAATTGGTAGTTCTTGAAAGAATTACTAGTAATTCTTGGTAAATTACTGGTAATTCTTGGTAAATTACTGGTAATTCTTGGTAAATTACTGGTAATTCTTGGTAAATTACTGGAATTTTGTTGGTAAATTACTGGAAATTTTTTGGTAAATTACTGGAATTTTGTTGGTAAATTACTGGAATTTTGTTGGTAAATTACTGGAATTTTGTTGGTAAATTACTGGAAATTTTTTGGTAAATTACTGGAATTTTTTTGGTAAATCACTGGTAATTCTTGGTAAATTACTACACTGGTAATTATTGGTAAATTACCGGTAATTCTGGGTAAATTACCAGTAATTCTGGGTAAATTACCGGTAATTCTTGGTGAATTACTGGTAATTCTTCGTTATCTTACTGGCAATTTTTGCCTCTTGGTAAATTACTGGTAATTTTTGACAAGTTACTGGAAATTTCTCGCAAATTACAGTGAATTTTTGATAAATTACATACATCGTCAGGCTTTTGAAAACTTGAAAAAACTCTTGTAAGTAAAGTTCCTCTTTCCATTAACGATGAGCACGAGCTCCAAATGAAAAACATCTGCCTAAACCAGAGTATTATGTATGTAATTATAAATATCAATTCATAAAATTAAAAATTCTAGATTTGGACGAATTTTTGCAGTTTTTAAAAATTTTAAGGCTTTCTACTCTCCCAATCCATGTCCGTTCCAAGGCCCTTCGCCAAACATACTCGTGCTAATTGAAGTGAGTAGGTATGTTCACGTGTTTGCTTCAATTCTTAGCCGAGAAATATAATTTTTCAGAATCAAAAACTATGAGTGATACATGCAATTGAGGTGTGAGCATGAGAGAAATATCTACCTCCTGAATCTTCATGAGTTATTTGTACTTTCCACTCCCTATATAAGGAGACGTACTTACTTACTCATCTAATCGCACGTCGTCATTCGAAAATAGGCACAACAAGTACTTGGAAAAACATTGTAGGTACCTATGTATGTAGGTAATGTAAATTTCCGGAAATGAGTAACTACATTGCAAAGTATTTCGAAAACATGAGTAATCCAGTTAGGTATAAGTTCTCAGTTTAATACATATTTTTTTATAGGTAACTGGTAACTGATAAGAAAAATAATTCAAACAACACAATAGGAGTCTTATCTATTGTATTGTCATCGTGATTCCAATCAAAACATTTATACCTGTTTGGTTTTCTGAAAAATGGGTCGTTTGTAGGCTAATTGTTTAATTATTTATCTGCTGGAGTAAGTAGATATTTCATTTATCTACATATTTATGTATAATGGATAATGGTACTCGTATTTAGGTACATGGAAGTAGACCATTCTCGTCTAATGTTGGTACTTGAAAAATACACCGTATCTACAGATTCGATAGGGATTCAATTAGCAGACAACAAATAAGTAGGTATACCTACTACCCAAGCCTACGTAAGAATAGGCAATCGGATAAGGTGTACACTTTAGACTAATTCTCTCAAGTGTTGAATTTTTTTCCAAATGAAACGTGCACAAATTTTACAACTTTAAAAGTTTATAGATTTCATAGATAGATATACCTATCTAATCACATTTCGGTAGAAGATCTCGCGAACCAACAACTTTTTATGGGTGCTTATAGGTGCTTAACCATTTTAACTCGTTTTTTGACCCTGGCGAGTGGCGATTGTTACTTATTTATCTATTCGTAGCAATCGCTTTTTAGACTATGAAATTAGCCATTAAAGCGAAATGTAATACTCAATTTGGAAGCATGAAACACTTTGGTACCCAAATCTAGGAATACCTACATTACGTACGATGATGAGATAATATGTATTACGTAGGAAGGTGTATGAACTTTGCCGAAAACATTTTCGTTCCGTGCATTTTGATTATGTATAACTGGGGTAATAATTCTGCTACACAATAGGTAAGTATTACAATAAAGATTTTAAAATTCAGACGTCTATTTAATCGAAACATGTTTCATTTCTTCGTCACGGATATGTTTTTTTGGCGGGGGAGGGGGAGGATCTGTTCAAAATTTTTATGACGTTGGTTCGTGTTATACGCTGATTTGTGAAACTGAAAAGTTGAAAAAAAAATTGATCAATCTCCAATAAGTACGTAGGTATTTGGATTTTTGAAATTTTGAGCAACATTGAAGTAGACTGTGAGATCTCTAGTTACTCGTCAGTGTTGTCGGTTTAAAACGGGGCCGTGTGTTTAAAACGTTTAAAACACTGTTTTAAACGTTGAGAAAAAAACGGACCCTGTTTAAAACAAAATTCTGTTTAAAATGTTTTTTTTTGTTTTAAACAAGTTTTTTTTCAACTCTAATTTCCCGAAAAAAACACGTTTTTTTTCAATTTCTTGTTGAAAAAGTAGTGAAATTGGAGGAATTGAATTTTTAGATTTTCATTCTTCTTCCTATACTTTTTTTTGAAGGCAAATTTTGTCTTTTGATTTCAATTTTTTAATATTTCTTGAGCCTTATGGCTATTTTATGACGTCGCATCTTGGAAGTTGATGACTGGATGACGTATATTTGAAAAACTGAATCCAAAACAAATGAATTTGTGTTAAAAACGTGTTTAAAACACATTTTAGACATGTTTAAAACACGTTTAAAACACATGAGAATCCGGCAGTTTAAAACCCTGTTTTAAACAAAAAAAACGTTTTAAACAAAAAAAACCGTTTGTTTTGTCTTTTTTAAAAAAAACCGTTTTTTTCCAACACTGTTACTCGTACATATTTTAAGAACTCAGAAAAAAATCCTGCAGAGCTCCTATCAACGCCATTCATTCTCGAGTTTCATGATTTTAAAATCTTTCCTCGCAGAGAAGACTTTACCTATGCAACTATTTTCAGGATCAGGCATACCTCATGAAAAGAAATTGTTGATCAAGTCAAGTGTAGGTAACCTACTTACGGATATTCCTGATTTACCTATCCTTATACCTGACAGTTCGTTGGCCGGTGCAGGCGGTCACAAAAATACGCGCGTGAAATGATTTAAAAATCGTGATCTCGAATATTAAATTCGATGAAAAATTTATAAAAACGTGCGGTAATTATACCTATTTGATATTTCACGCTTGTTAGAATTGGTAACAACGATGAGTAGTACGTGCTACGCGATGCAGGAAATATGAGTAATTATCTGATCAACATTTTAAAATAGGTAGGTAACTAGCTAGTTCTTTGATGAAGACGAGCGACGTGAATTCTTTCATTGGTTTTTTTGATGATTCTCTGTATAACAGAAAAGTATCCCGAATTTTGATGAAAATTTATGAGGCAAATTATTTTGAGTGGGAGACACCCCAGAAAAATTTCAACGTTCTCACTCATACAGGAGTTTAAGATAGGGGTCCTCAAAGTGAAGAATTTTCTTTTTTAACGTGATAATAGGGGTCACTCTTCTGAAAAGGTGCGATTTGAGTTTCTTTAAACCTGCAAAGGTCTAAAACCTTGAGTCAAAATCGATCGAAGTGTAAACAAGAATAATTAATCTCCGTTTGTATGAGTCGAATGAGTCCTTTCTATGGATTATTTCGAAATTGAAAAATCCAAATATCTGCTGGAAGCCCTAAAACGTCTTGAAATTGCGACCAATTGGTTCGAGAATTCGAGGACACACCATCAATTCAAAATTCTACTTTCGAGAGAGTTACGAGGCTAAATTATTGAAAGAGCATACAAATTGTAAAAGTACATCACCACTCAAAATTGCAGATGCTGAAGTCCATTTTTCAATTTTGGTGAATTTTTTTTGAAAAATTTCCGCGCCAAAAATGAAGAAAAATTAAAATGCTACCAAATGATTTAATTGGCCCAGAAAGTCGAAATTTGGTATACACCCTCCTTTAGACCCATCCCACCTCTCCAATGATTGAAATCTGTTTCGAAGCGTTTTGAGCAGAAAATTTCATCTTATCTTTAGCAGTTCTCATTTCTCAAACGAATTTCTTCAAACTTGCAGGAATGCTAGACATAACCAAAGGGTCATTTGTGAACATTTTTGAACACTTTTTCCAAATTTTTTGACATTTTTTCCAACAAAAATAATTATTTTATTGATGAAATTTGAATGTTTAGTTTTTCGATAGTAGGAAGATATTCGTAATCACAAGAAAAATATTCATTATATCGCGTATCTCTCCTAGGTGTAACAGGGTACACAAAAAATCTACCTAAAGGTGTTCTTTTTTTTGAAAATCCAAACGGAATTTTCGAATGTTCTGTATCTTTAAATTTTCAGTTGAAGAAACGCATAATTTCAACTATATATTTTTCAAATGGACAAAGTGGTCTTGAAGTCTACTTGGATTTTTCCTTGAAAATGCAAATAAACTTTTATGGTCACCCTGTACTTTCTGACTTTTGATTTCGAAAAAAAACACATTTTTTCGACTGTTTTTTTTTTTATTTTTTTCCACTTGCTTTGGACAGGGTAACTAAAGAGTCCACTTGGGCACTTGCATTTTTTTTTTTTTTTTGAAAATGCAAACAAATTTTTTAGACACCTTGTATTTTTAATTTTTGAGTAAAAATGGTATAAGCTGTCTGTTTTCCATGGTTTTTTGATTTTTTTTTCTTTTTTATAATGAACAAAGTATACCTAATCAAAAAGTTTACTCGTTTTTTTTCTATATCAACAAACACTTTTTATGCACTTGGTACATTTTTTCAAAATTTTTTATGCAGGTGCAAGATGTTTAAAGCTACAAAAAACTGATTTTTTGGTGATTTCTGCCAGGTTTTGTAATTTAAAAAAAAATTGTATATCCTCATTTGGGGAGCATCTGACACTTTTTCGGATGTTTTCCAAAGCTAACGTTTAAGACTAAAATATCAACTTGAAATACATCTTAAGTTGCAATTTCACCGAAATTAGAAATCTTCAATTTTTTTACAGGTACTTTTCTTGCAAGACCTTATCAAATTCTAATATGCGTATACTTTTCAGTTTTCATCGTCAAGAAGACGTAGAATTCAAATTTTCAAAAAAAATACTGAAATTTGAAAAATGAAATTCGTTGACAAAGAGGTTGCCCAGTGATGTATTTTTGGGTACACTTTGAATTTTTGATTAATGGAGTCCGAATCAAAAGCTTTTCAGCCGGTTGAAACACTTGGTTCCTTTTTTTTGACGTACCTAGGTAAATCAAGTGAATTCATTTTTAAGTAGGTAGCTAGGTACATTGCAAATTTTTCAATCAATCAATACATTTAAATTACGATTAAAATAGGTAAGTACCTAATTCGATTAAATAATATTCTTGTTCAGAAAATGTTCAATTTGACTACTCGATGTCTGCTTATACCAAACTACAGGTAAAGATATCGATACACGCAGCGCAAATTAATACAATTAGAATACCTACATATACGATAAAAAATAAATTAGCAATGGAATGCGATACCTACAGCGTATTAAATATACCTTCTCGAGAAGTCGAGAACGATAAGAAAAAAATCTACTTACGCACCCATCGCGACATTTTTCCCCTTCATTTCATTATCGATGTAATATGAACTCCGTCGCGTATACAAGCAGCTTGAAAACCATCTAGTCATCGTTTTATAATATAAACTCATAATTATGAGAAAATGCGGAATTTGTCAGCGAATTGCCCATATGTACTCGTATACGTAGATAGATATAGGTACCTTCGTGTACTATGGAAAAAAATCCTCTCACCCCGCCCCGGTTACCTATACTCTTCGTAGGCTAATTTTCACTCGGGAATTACTCTTCGTGTAAATTGCCAGAGTTGCTTTGATTTCAAGCCAGAAACCGGATATCAGATGTTTCACAGCGGAAGGAAAAGAAAGCGGTAGCTCGTTTTAACGGTTTTTCGCACCCTAATTGTATCCGTGATTTTACCCCTACTTTTGCCTTTCGGTGCTTTATGATCGCAGGGTAGGTCTACGTCTAGGTACTCGTACATTTGGCTAGAGAAATGAATGAAAGATGAAGGGTAAAATTTAACGGTACGATTTGTATGTACTCGTTGTATTTTGTACGTAAGGTAAGTATTATGTATTTTTTGGTACTCTTTGCAGCGCAGCGTGCCTGCGTCAAGAAGCAAGAGGCCGTATGAATGATTCAAAAAACGTTGACCTGATTTTTAAAGTAAAATATTTTCGTATAGCGACTTGTTTACACGACGAACTACGTATACATGAAGCGATTAATATATTATAAGGTATATGATGTTTTGAAAACAATATATACGAGTACACTTGCGACTTGCGATACGAAAACGTATACGTACAGTCGTAAATACGTTATTAGGTTTCAGTTTTTCCGCTGCTTGGTCGTAATAATTCTTGTAATTCCTGACCCGATGATTACGAAAAAAAAAAAAAATAAGGACGAAATAATTAACCCAACCCAACGAATACTTTACGTACATATACTACACGCAGAGAGAGAGAAACAGAGACAGAGCGTTGCTAACGATTAAATTTTTATCTGATCGAAGAATTCGGCGATTTCATCGATTTTTCCGTCCATAACGACGACGATCACGATCGTTATTTAGGTATTTATAGCGCCGTGTAATGAAATATTACACACTTATTGAACGCCACAGAGTATATAGAGACAGATAGGTATAGGTAAGTAAGTTACATTTAACCGAAATAGGGGACAGATATGAGTGGTATTCGGAGCAGATGTATTTGTCGCTTTTCAATCAACAATTTATCTAATGCGGGATAACGGCCGAGCGTCGTCTTGTTGCAATGTTTATTATGGAACGTGTTCTCTGTTTCAGTAGATGAGATGGGATGAGATGAGGATGGGAAGAGATGAAGATTTTCTTCCTATGCTATATTTAAGATGACGAGTAATACTCGTGCGTATGCCAGACCAGTTTACGCGAATTAACTTTATCCGAAATTGCCTACCTTGATTTCACTTTCAATATCGTATAGCAACTAAATTGGTAATTATGATGTCGAATTATTAAAAAGATTCCGAGTTGAACTTGTTTCCATTATATGATTTCGACCATTAAGGTGAAAATGTTGGTATTTCATTTTAAATACGGCGATACCTATAGCTAAGGCATCTTTTACCTGTAATAATTTATATGTTTGTGTACTGTGAGTGTGAGTAGATCGTAGATGTAGATATTGGTGCATTTTGTTGCAAGAAATGTCACACGTGTACCTACCTATTGATTATTAAAAAAAAAAAAAAAAAAACAGGTCGAATGCTTCAATTTAATGAATTTTTATCAATTTACATACAACGTGCACGAGGAATAATTAATATAATTCGGAAAAGTGCAAAATTTCAGTTGTCCCCCCTACCTCACAGTCCTGATCCCCGATTAATGGGGGAAATTGATATTTATTTTTTATACCTTCCATCCCTACATTTTTTTCATAATTGAGAAACTGTGGATACCCAGAACTCGAATTCAAAAATTCAATTGATATTTAATTCAACGCCCCAGTCACACCACATTTTTATTTTGAAAATCTAACAAACAACGTCTCGTAATTTATTTTCAATTTTGTATCTATTTTCACCATATTTAGAAGCCCTGGGGAGGGGGATGGGAAGGTGGTTCAAGGGAGTCGGATCGAGAAAAGCACCAGGCAATTCAATTTATGATTTTTCACTTTTCACTTTTTTTTTTAAAAAATGAATTTTGGTAAAGATTATGAAGTTTTTGTGGCTCTGAAAATCCAGGAAAAACTGACAAAACAAGTGCTTCAATCGTCCTCTTCGAATTAAAAAAATGCCAAGATACTTAAGTAGTACCTACTTGGGAAATTTGGAAAACACGTCAGAAAAATCATCCAAAATTTTAACTACCTACCTAAGACATACATATTATTTTCAATTCATTTCTAGATTATTTTTGTAGAATTTTTGAAAAATATTAAAACCAAAGTCCAAAAATTATGGCAATGAAAAAACAAGTTTTTTAAAATCGAGTAAAATTGAGTTGAAAAGCTGAAATATCGGTTATGAACTAATATCAATCACTCGAACTCGAAAGTTTTGGAAAATTTGTTTTATAATTAAAAATATTTCATCAAAATTGCAAGAACTTTTTGTTTAAAGTACTCGTGCTAACCAAAAATCCAAATTTTTTACACAATTACAAAAATTTGTTTTTTTAAAACAATTTTTGGCTCATTTTGAAATTTTTAAACAACTCACCTAACATAAAAAAATAACTTTGCCATTAAAATTTTAGACTTGATGAAGGTCTTTTGAAATATTTTTTTACTATACATACCTATGTACCAACAAATTTTTCAAATCTGAGGCAAAAGGCTCCCTTGTAAATGGTTTCTGAGAAATTTCAAAAATGAAAATTTATTTTCTGGATATGAGTCCTAATAGTACTTCGTTTTTTTCAAAATCGACCGCCAACTTGAAAAATCAAAATGGCATTCGAAATTTGATTTCAGTACTTTCGAATCAGCGAGAATCAACACGTATTTTAAATATTATATTTTTTGCTGTAGAACGCTATTTTTTATTGCAAACTCGGTTTTCCTTTTTTATCCAGTAGTTTAGTGAAGAAATATGATTACATATTTGCAACGTACGCATCATAATCAAAATTGTGATTTTTTTTCAACAATTCTACCAAAATCAAAAATTTTTTCAGATTTAAAGATTTTTTGAAAACTTGAAAAAAAAACAGAAAAACCGAAAAAGCTCTAAAAAAAATCACAATGTTTGTCAACTGTTTTGTTTTTTTTTGTACAACTCAGAAAAGAAGTTTAGAGGGATGTGGTCAAAAAATAAGTACTTAGATATTTGAACTCTGTGTCCTTGAATGATAAAATAATAAAAATGTAATTTTACTTTTGAATTTTCTCCTTTTTTCTAAAATGTTGGTTAAAGTTTGAAAACCTGTGCCTCTTGCTTCCTTTTTAGAAAGGTCAAAATCCCATTTTGAAAATTAGTTTGCAGTAATTTTACTACACGAAATTTAAAAAAAATTATAGGTAAGTACCTAGCTTTCTACTTTTATACTTGAGAAAGGTTATCCTTTCATCAGAAAGGCCGATTTCCATATATTTAAATCTCAATTTTTAACTATCAATTTTCTATTTTCTAGTTATCGTTTCATTTGAAAACTGCAAACAGATTTGCTCAAAGTTCAACCAGTCTCGAGATATTAACATAAACCTTCAAAGCCCACAAAGAAGTACTTACTTATATAAAAAGCACCAGATCAATACCAAATCTGTAAAAAAAAAGAATATTATCTTGCCCCAGACTCCTATTTCTTAGAGAGCTCGAAAAATGAAGGGTCTGGACCCTGGAGAAAAATTGTAATATTTTATTAAAATGTCATAATTAATTTTGAAAAATGAATTTGGTTCCTAATTATTCAAATTTTTTTGTAACTAAAACAAAACTTGAAACCTATAAAAAAATAACGTACCTAGCTAGTTAGGTACTCGTTTGGGGGAAGGAGGGGCGAGGGGGTTGAGACAGTTGAAATTATCCATTACTTACCTATGCTATTTTTAACCATGGATATAGGTGGTTAGTGGTTACAGCTGGATACATACCAATGTTTTTAGAAAATATTGCACACTTACATCGATCAAAAGATTATACCTATTATTTTAGGTACTTAAAAAATACATATATCGTAGGTATTAAAAATTATTCAATGAGAAATTATTTTCAATTTCTTATGAAATGAGAAAAAGGAGGAATACCATATTCTTGCGACGTTACGATTACCTATCAAAACTGATAACGAGGTCAATGACCACAAGAAACGTTTTTCAATAACCAACTTCAAGATCATATTGTTTACAATTGGTTTTGAAAAATATATACCTGGACCTTTAGACTTGAGAGAACTTACTCACCCCTGCACAAAATTATAAAGAAAATGAACTTGAAACCGAATTGCACGCTTTATTGCCACTCATATCTACTTACCCAACAGACGTAGATCTAGGTATGAGAAGGATGTTGAAAAAAAAACACATGTACGAAAAACACACCCAATTTTCGAAGACGTTAAGGGTGAAAATTACATTCTGACTCCTGTCTCATCTTCCAAGCAAAAATATGTAATGAGTAAAAGTAACCGAACGCATCTCCAACTAGCTCACCCTTGTCTTACACTCCTGCAGATAGACCGCATCTGGCATTTTATCGGATGCAAGAGACCATGAAAGTACAAAGTATAGGTACCCAAACTTATTACTATATGTACTATACTTTGAATGGGCCATGAGCGTGTAACAGCACGCGCTCGGAATTCGCCAAGCGTGAAATACCGTACTGTACCTATACCTATTCGTAAGTATTCGTAAACTAGAATTTTCGACGCCTGCGATGACATCACGATGGATGAAAAATTTCGCCAAGGCATTATTTTCAATAAAGTACATAATTGACAATTGTATTGTAGTATAATATGCCAATGCGTCAGGGTAAATTTTTCGTAGTATGTAGATAATGAATCAGCAGTCAGCACTCGAGAGAGCTCGTATATGTACTTACGGAGGTGTCTAGAAAATTAGCCCGTAATTAATTTCAAGATATACAGGAGGTGCCAAGTGCCAAATGCCATATACCACACAGTTTTAAAAAATAGACATCATTTTTACTTTATTAATGCTACTAAAATATGTAGGCATGTTTGGAACAAAACATCACTTTATACTTGACCATATTCGCGATGCTAGTAAAAGCATTGATTTATCGGCCATCTGCCTCATGCATTACCAATGTTTTTAATTTAATGAATGGCTGGAACACGATTAATAAGATCCCTTGTGTAAAAGAAAAACCGTTAGGCACGTGTGAGTATGGATTGGCGTTACGCCACGATTCACCATAACACACTCATACGAACCCCCTACACACCTGGTGGTAATGGCAAATGATAGTTACATTATCGGTAAACATGAAAAGTAAAATTGTATAAAATGTTAATGCAACTTGGTAGTCGGAAAGTATGTATTTGAATTGCATGCGCTTTGTTGTTCACGCGTTTTATGTCGCCAAAGCTATAAACCAGTTTCGATGGAATTTTTTTCCTCTAAATGCCAATCCAGTCATAGTATGTAGGAGGACGTACGCGTAATCCATTAGAGCGCAAATCTTGTTTAATTGGTCAAGTCTTTGCACATTGGCAAAAAAAAAATCGCCGAAATTATACACGAGAGTATAACTAAAAAATCCCATTAAGATACAAAATATATTCATAGGCGTCAACTAAAAAAGAAACCCCTCATTCTAATTGCTTTTATTTCCTATAGGTACGTAACATCTTTAAAAAAGAGTCAAAATTTATATCTATATTAGTAAAGTAATTCGAAGAAATACGATGTCACAAAACGTACGAGACTTTACGTCAATTTACTACGCGCTTTGTATGTATTAAGCAAAGACGTTAATTCCATTGAAAAAATTAATAACACCCACACACAGGTTAATTTGCTTAATAAGGAGTTTCTTCGCTGATACTCTACCGTCTTCGTCGTCAAGTAGGTAGGTTACATGCGATTTGAAAGGATGGAAAACTTTACTTCACGTTTCCATGAAAATTATTCGCATTCAACTAATAAGGCTCGGGTGCGTCGATTATCATAAAATCGTTTATGGGCAGTTTTGTAATAATTCGTTCGACGAGTTTACAAGTCAAATTCCTACGTTCATTTGACATAACGTAATGGGTAATTAATCATACGTTATCTGATAAAAATTCGAGTAACAAGTGTACCGGCGTCTAATAAACTCAACTTATTCAATCACAATACCATAAACACTTTAGAATTTAAAGTGTTGATTTCTTTTGATTGTTTTAACTTAGTCGTATTGATTGGTGTGGTAATAAAATTATATTGCACATATAGGATCAGATAGTTGAACGTGAATTATGGTATAATTTTAGCTGGAAATTACTTCCTATAAAATAAAATAGATTTTAAATGGGTGCCTTAATCCTATTTTTTGAAAAGGCAATTATTATAATTTATAATTATAACATTTAAAAATTCGGAAATTAGGTAGGTACTTATTTTATGAATAATGTGAATTATTTTTCTTTAGATACCACGCTTGCATTCTTATGCTGATTTGATTAGAAGATAAGATATCTGAACTAAACAAAAAGTTATTGAAATTTGAAAGTGAATTGCGAAAAGTTTTTGTTATTTCATACCACATCATGAAGCGTGATCAATGAAATCAAAATCTGGCAAAAATTTCCAACTGGAATAAAATGTTTCCAAATTTCACCAGCTGAACAAAAATAAATAAAAAACTCGAAACTACCAAACTGGAATGAAAATTTTCGAATATCTGTATCATTAGAACTTTGATTGAAACCATGCAGAAACCAGTTTTCAAGACGATCCCAATTTCTTTGAAAAAAATTTCCAATACATTACCTTACTTACCATGAAAATCCTGACTCAAAAAATGAATTTTATCTATTTTTTTTTAGAATTTCTGGGGAAAATCTTTCAACAAATGATCTTACATTTTTCAAAGTTTTGAGAAAAAAAGTTACTAGCTTAGCCCAAAATGAGGTACTAGTACTACTGCCTCGAAAAATCATTTCGTAACACAGGAAAGAAAACTCTAATTTACTGCAATAGATTAATAATAAACTCACCGGAAAATGCTAATCTCTTCGCTAAATGAGAAATTATTCACAAAAACGCATCAAAACCGCACATTTTTAAAACAACTTCTCGTTATCGGATTATTAAGCACTCAATTTACCGAACAGAACACCATTTTCGAACGCATGCACAAAAATTATGAAAATTTTTTTTCAAGTTTGAATCATCGCGATTTCGCGGGAAGAAGAAAACTGATTGAAAAATAAGCAAGTAGAGGGGATAGACGATTATAAAACGGTGGGAGGGGCGAAAAGTTCTTCAAAGTAACGTCGTGTTGACATAATACCGTGTATAATTGGAAAAAGTTGAAGAAGAAATTAGGAAAATTTCAGTCTTGTGATTTTATTTAATTTTTTCCATCAAAATTGGCGATAAATACGATTTGAATATTTTAAAGAAAAAAATACATCTTAAATTGACAAAATAAAACTCAAAAATGCTATTTCGAGCACAATAATATTTAAAATAAAAAATTTTTATTTTTCAAAAAAAAGAAAAATATTTTTCAGAATTCAGAGTACGTGATGGCATTGAAAAATTACGTACTTCCATCTCGTCTCAAAAATCAAAACTACAAAGCCAAAATTCAATGCCGTTCTTTTTTGTTTTTTCGTCAGCGAACGATTTCTGATCTTTTTGATGTGGATCATGTTTTAAATGATTGAAATTAAATTAAAATAAATAATTTTGCCACGTTACTTTTAAAACATTTGTGCTAAAGAAAAATCGTAGATCAATCAACATGGCCCCAGCTGTCAAAAAAGAAAAAGTCAAGAAACCCAAGGTACGTAAATTCTTCATAACACGTGTAATCAGAGATACATTCCGGCGTTCCTTATTATCTCGACGATACTTTCGGAATAGTTATGAAGAACTTTTAATTTGATGTACCATGAAAGGGGCTTTCAATTATCGATTTAAGACCTCTCAGCTCTTGAATTATTATGTGATTCTAACTAGTTGACTTTATTTATTTCAGGTCAAACGTACCCCTATCCAATGCGTCCAAGTTTTCGGCAGGAAGGTATGTGTTGAAGTGTTTCATTGTAGATACTTATATGTTCAGTCGTTTCAGACGTACTATTAGCAATATTAATTGTTGATTGAACTCGCATTATTCATTATGTTTGTTTATTGTTTGCTAGAAAACCGCCACTGCAGTTGCTTACTGCAAAAGAGGAAACGGTAATTTACGTGTGAACGGCAGACCTTTGGAAATGATTGAACCTAAAATGTTGCAATACAAACTGCAAGAACCGATCCTTCTTTTGGGTAAAGTACGTATCAATTCACGTATCTCTATTGAATTTATTTTGTGTTCTTGAGTAACCACTATCGTTTGTTTTTCGTAGGAAAAATTCGCTGGCGTTGATATGAGGATCCGTGTAAACGGTGGTGGTCACGTTGCTCAAATCTATGCCATCAGACAGGCTATTTCGAAAGCTCTTGTAGCATATTATCAGAAATGTAATTATAACACGGTTATTTTCAACCATAATTTATCGAGAATCGATTAATTCTATTGCTTTTCGTTTTTAGACGTTGACGAAGCTAGCAAGAAAGAAATTAAAGACGTATTGATTCAATATGACAGAACTCTATTAGTCGCCGATCCTAGACGCTGCGAATCCAAAAAGTTCGGTGGTCCAGGTGCCAGAGCAAGATACCAGAAATCTTATCGTTGATATTCATTTTATATTATTTTCAATAAATATTGAAACAATTTATTATGCGTGTTTCTGATTTGTTTACGGTGTGAAGGTGCGTTACAAATTGCCCTTTTTTAAGGAGAAGATGATGAAAGGCCTGTCTCATTTTCAAAGTTTATATTTTCACAGATGTGACGATTTTTAAAAGTGCAACGTAACCTTTCGGCATCGGTTAGGTTGTTGACCTTTTTGAGCTGAAATTGCCCTTCGTAAACTCAAACTGCAATTGTCAGCATTGTCCCCAGTTTTCCATTCAGCAGTTTCCTTCATACACACTTTTGATTCCTTCATTCATGGCGTTCTATGGGGTTCAATTTCTAAGTAGATTGTACTTTTTTAAAAAAGACCTTTTAAATGGGCTTGAAAACTTTTACATTTTACACACATTTTCTGAGTAGAGTAGTTTCAGTATGTCTGATCATTTCTTCAGCTCTACTCCAAGTAAATTAATTCAAAATTTCATTTTCTACCTGAATTTTATTCTTTATCAAAGTTTTTACGATTTTTAAATTTCATTTCATTTATCAAACTTTTCTTCGTTTCTCGAATTTCATTTAATCACGTCTTCCGCAGTAAATTTTCAACCCTTTTCTTTATCACTAAAAACCACGTTGAAAGTAGGGTACTGTATAATAGGTATGATCGACGTCAGTCATTTTGGTTGTCTCGAGTTGTTGTGTACATTCGTCGATAGTAAATGTTGTATAAGTGTGGGTGAGACTTACTCACACTTATACAACATTTACTATCGACGAATGTACACAACGACGTGAGACAACCAAAATGGCTGACCTCGATCATACCCATTATACAGTACCTTATTGAAAGTTTACTACTGATAACAACGTGACCGTGGATTTCAAAGTTTCATTTCGCCGATGATAGAAGTTGTTTATATGTATTTAATCTCAAAAATAGTAATTAAAAATCTACTGAAAAATCAAAGTGATTGTGTTTCTTCTATCATGGAGCTGGTTGATCGTTTCATTTTCTGTTCTTTACAAATGTAACATTCACCATGGATGAAAATATGGATGAAGTCAAATTATGGGGAGAATATGAAGGAAGTAGTAATTCATCTAAACTACAGTGCAATAGAGATGCATCGAATAACACGGAGCACGAAGTAATCCTAAATTCGATCAAAAATATTAACCCAAAGAGATACTTTTTTAATCCTGACCGGCAATCAAGGTTCATCCCCATTAAGTGAGTACATTTCAAATTTCTTTCCGGTATTTGTTTCATCGTTATTGATGAATTTATTTTAATAGGAAAGAAACAAAATACATCAGATTAGATAATACGATGAAAGATATTATTAAAATGATGAACTACCGGGATGAAATGAAAACTATCGTTGAAAAAGCTGCCATAAGAGTAAGTTTTTCTGCACGAGAAATCGTATATTGTGGTATTATTTTTCAATTACTATCGCTGTAAATTTCAGAAGGATGTAGATCAATTAAACGAACAAATTCGTACTTTACCAGTACCAAAATTACTCAAAGAGAAACACGACAGTTGCAGTCGTCCACGCTTACAAATTCAGACCGACAGGTAAAGAGTATCTTACGTGCAATTAATTAATTAATTAATTAATAATCCTTTGATTAACTGTATGATTTATTTTAATAGCAATTTCGTGAATGGTATATGGGACGAAAAACCTCCTAGTTTAACTCCTGAAAGTGCCTTGAACACTTTAAGTACCTCGGTGGCAACTGTACTAGCATTTACCGGTTTTACGGGTGCATTTTTTATTCATTAATGAGTTCATTTTATATGAAAGTATTTCTAAATGAGCATTTTTTCAACAGATACTTCCAATTTATCATTAAATGTGCTGACAGAAATAACCGAAGAATATATTAAGAAAATGTTGAGATTGTTAAAATTTAATGTAGAAAAAGAAAAGCTCAGAGGAGAATCAGGGTTTTGTGTATGTATATCTGTAAAACCTTATATGGTATGTAATTCCGTATATTGCTCAGGATCCTAATTCTGTTTTGTTTCAGGACGTTGTCGATAGAACGTTTCATGAAATAGGGCTTGGAAGCCTTAGAAATTTAATTACCTATTACCAAAGCAGTATTATAGATTATAAGAATAAAAAACTAAAGGAAGTGAAAGATGAAATTCTTGCTTGTGATAATGTAATTGAAAAAATGAAAGAAGAGCAGAGACAAGTTAATGGGAGAAGTATCATGTACGTCAATTAGACTTAATTTGATGTGTAGCTTAAAATCGTTTGTAATATTTTGATTGTCAATTTGTCAAAATCCTAGATTGGAGGAGGAAAATTCCGGTATTCCTGAGCTACATGTGACTTCGATGTTAGGAAATGATTTGCTATCGAGTTCCTTTGAAACTGGTTTACAAATGTTGCATACTATAGAAAATCAAAAGTAAGTCCATAAGAATTTTTATGAGCTTTCTATTGAGCTGCTGTTTTATGCTTCGACATTCTCCAGTGGCGTAGCCAAGGGGATGGGGCGAAGGGGGCTATTGCCCCTTCTTTGCGAGCGAAAATTTGAAATAAAACATGCAAAAATGTACGTTTTTTCTTTTTGTGGACCAATTTTTTCGAAAAATTTTCGCTCTCGATTCTCTCGAGCAGTGATTTTGCCTTCGTTTTTATGAAATCATCGCATATCACGAAAGGTTTTCCGAAAATTACCTCGGATTTCGATTTTTTTGCTCCTTAAAATTTAGTTTCGCCCCCTCTTTGAGAAAATTCTGGCTACGTCACTGACATTCTCAAGGAACTTTTTGAACTCGCCGAAAGTTGAGAAACACCTCAGTAAATTTCAACTTCGATGTTTATATTTATTTTTCATTATATCAACAATTTTCTTTCAGATTGACGGATGTCGAAAGTGATTCACTGAATGATTCCAAAGGACAATTGCAAAACGAGTATACAGATTCCAAAGCTGTAAAACGAAAACGAAGATGATCATTTCGAAAATTACACATATCGTTTGGAAATTCGTGATGTTGATTTCGATTACACAGACTGCAATATTTATTACGCTTCCGTTTATGTTAAAGAAACGATTTCATTTATTTAGATCTTGATGTATTTCTTTTTTTTAAAATTATTGTATCGAACTGAATAAATAAGTGTTGTTTAACCATTTTGTAATGCGAACGAAACGATTTGAAATAACAACGCAAAATAGTTAGCAAAACCATATAATTTAAATTTAACAAAACATTTATGATACGTATTCAGCGTGTAGATCTACCTAAAAGTTGATTATAATTTGAAAAGTACAGAAAAAAAATGAAAAAACGAAAAAGAGTTCAGTAAAAAAAGGGCACACAAACGTAGGGTAATAGGTATGCGATTTTGTAAATGAAAATTTATTTGATTGCACGTATATCGATCGACCTCGCGATATTTAAATTATTAGCAATATGATAAATTTCAAAGCACTAAATTACGTTCACAAACTTAACCTAACATGAGATTTTTTCGCAATCCGCGAACAGTCACGATAAATTTATACAATACTGAATACACGTAGTACAATAGTGAATCCCTAAATTATAATATTGCATTCGTAGATTATCTTGAAATGTGCTCAATAAACAAAACACTAGCCTTCTGAAATTTACATTATGTCGAATTTGGAAAAGTGAGCTTTTCTAATAGGTATTCTGCGGTATGAACTTTTAAACTAATTTTATTAGTTGAGGAAAAACAATAACAAAACACCGCTCCTTATTTCCCGTTTACTTTTACGTCATTGCTGGTAACTTTTGTTTCCGTATCTCTGGACTGGTAAAAAAGAATGTACCCAGTTTCTGATGATTTTTGACCGTCCGATGTAAGCCCGTAAAAATCTTCGAACGCTGATTGGTCGATTTTCTGTAATCAGAGAAATTTCAACGAAGTTGAAAATCCGATTAAGCTTCTTTCATTCGTAGAACCATACGTGGTAATCCATTATAAAACTTACGTCAATAATATCATCATCAAATAGTAACCAGAAATCGTAACTTTTAACAATACTAATGTAATGGCCTCGATTTGGTCCACTACCGCAATGGACAACAACGGCGACTAAATTATACATACGATCAGGATTCACAGCATCATCGCTCTGTAAACAAGATTTCGACATTGAATTACCCATCGAGATTTCACTTATCTTGTTAAATAAACACGAAACAACTGATAAGACACACGTCGAGATATTATAGCAAACACACTTACAAAATTGAAAAGTCTCAATTCTAGAGGAAACACGACCCTATGAGATACTTTGGTATGACGATTATAATGTTCTACGTATTTGAATCTTTTCAGATGTAAAGCCAAGATCATCGGCAATTTCTTTACTCTCATACGTTTCTAGAATGATAAAAAAAATTATTACAATCAAAAACCCATAACAAGGAAGCCATAGAACAAGACTACTAACTTGAGCTTCTTGATACGAATTACATTTATCACATTTAAATTTATTGTCCGCGCATAACGTTTCAGTATTGCTATAACATTTCAAACAATGGGTTATACTGGTATTCTCGTCAATATCTACTTGCAGATCGAAAAAATCTTCATCTTTGCTGCTTATCTGTAAGAAAAAAACGCATTAAAATACCATCGGCCATAGGATAGGTTCAAAGTTCAAAGTAATCGTTAATGCTTACAGTTTCACAGTTAAGACATCTTGTCTCACTAGTCAAGATTCCTTGAAAAATTTCGTGTACCCAGGTTGGTTCCTCTTGACTGGACTTATTATCGTCATGCGACATATCCTTTGGTTTACCATGATTTCTTTCAACTGAAAATGAAGAACAAAGTACGTGGTATTCGTATTTTCAATGAATACTTTCAGGTCAATTAATCTTTGCCATTAAAGTAAACAAATACTTACGAAGAATAATCTCGTTAATACGATTAATTAAAAAATTTAAAAATTCGTGAGCATCTTGTTGCATATAGTTATTGAATTCCTCTGTAAAGAAAACACAATTCTGTAATGAAAACGACCTAAACCATTTGAAAAATACGAAATAATTTACAAACCCTTTTCTTTCCTAAGCCTCGCTATGAATTTCTTAGGTGCAACTGTACTAACGCGTTTCTTATTATTGGCAATACTGTGAAATAAATCACTCAGGCAAGACAGAAGCGTCTCCTTATTTCTTTGCTTGTTTCGAACTTTGTATTCGAGGACTTTCTCGCGAAATGGTTTGCAAAAGTATAACGCTTGTAAAACAGAATTACTATAACATGTATTCCCAAACTGAAACGAAAAAAATGGACGTGTTTTAAAGGCATCGAACTGGCATGATTGCAATTCTCGGACAAAACATACTCACGTTCACTAGTCCACAATATCGTTCACTATTGGGAAAGTTTTCAGAACCGATTTGTTTTTCTAATTGCGAAATATTTCCACCCTGTAATGAAAACACTAATTAGTGTACCTGGTTACGTATTAAGAATCTGATACCCTCAAATAACTTACCATAATGATTTTTTTTTCTAAAATCTGTATTCAGCAACAAAGTGCATACTGCGATGGAGTAATTATTACCAATTGTAACGCTGGGAGATGATTTACTTCTTCGAACGCAGCAAAAAAGAATTCAATCGTCGACGAAATGTTTACAGACTTATTATCACTAATGGCCAAACTAGAACGATTACGTTGTGGCGAACTGTCTCACAAAAACGAGACTTGCTCTCAATACCACAATTTCTCACTCGCGATCGAATAAGTATAAAGACTTTTTAATGAAACAATTACCTCGGAAACACGATAATTAATAATATTTTTGGTTAAATTTCACTTGAAAACGACATTTTTCAAGCATTTTATCTGCGTTTTCTTTTCTGCTATTTTTTGGAAAAGTTTGCGCAACTAAAAATGTAAATAAGGATGCAGTGCTGCCAGTTTAATGCAATCTTGAATCGTAACTCAAAAATTGAAATGAGGTCAGTGTGGTAAACCTCACGGGTAATTCCCGGTAATTACGCTCGTTGTGTCTCTCTCCTCGTGTGTACGTGATGTACGAGTATTCTTGTTATGATATTCGAAGCGTTAAGATGTAATAATTATATTCCTTGTTATTTTTTTTATAATAAACGTTATTAATTGTTCGTTAATTGTTAATATGTTTCCTACATATTTCAGAAGTGGTCGAATGTGCGTCAACGAAGTGTTTTGAATAATTGAAAGTGTGTTTTTGTGTGTTGTTCGCGATTTCTGCCGAAAGCATGGTCAAAACGAAACGAAATCAATCGCCACCTTTTTCTCCATCGAAAGTGGACCTCTCAATGAATACCGTTAGCGAAATCGTCCAAGCAGCTAGCAGCGCAGTGCTACTGCCGGAAATATCGAAGTTTACGGGTGAGGTGTCTGCTACTGAAGCAAAAGAATGGTTGAAAAGCGTCGAAAATCAAGGCCTGATCGGTGGTTGGAATAACCTACAAAAGCTGGAAACTGCGAAGCGATTACTTACGAAAGCAGCCAAAAGTTGGTATCTACTCAATGCGGACGATATCAAATCGTGGTCCGATTTTCGAAGTTGTTTTTGGGAAACGTTTATTGGCGAAGATGATGGAAACGTGGTTGACAAGTGGGAACGTTTCTCCGCGCGATGTCAACAAGATAACGAATCATCAATCGAATACATCTTCGATAAGCTGCGTTTAGCTAAAGATGTTGGTGCATCCGTTGCAGAATCGAAAAATGCTGTTTGTGCTGGGTTTAAGTCCGAAGATATGGCGAATTATCTACGTATTTACGATTATTCGAAAGCTGCCGATTGGAGCAAACGACTTCGTGAATTTGAATCTAGTAAATCGAAACCTGACGTTGCTGAAAGTGAAAACGAAAAACCGGTTGTTCCTGATCCTGAAACGAAAAAGTCCGAATCCGTCCTTCTGGTCAATACAGCGTTAGGTGTTGATCGTGAAAAATATGTGAAAACGGCTGTTATCAACGGAAAAACGATTTCGGGAGCGTTGATCGATAATGGTAGTAGCGTATGTGTGATGCGAGCGTCAACTGCAGTCACCCTGTGCGAAACTATTCAACCCCCTTCGAATACGAGAATTTTCGGCGTTGGTAATTTGGAAAACGGATCGGAAGTACTTGGTAAAATCGTAGGTACGGTCTCAGTCGATGGTGTGGCAGTACCCGAAACGGAAATTCTAATCCTCCGTGATAATGCGTTACCTGTTCCTCTCGTCATTGGCTGTTCTTGGATCGAAAACCCGAATGTTGCGATGATCAAGTGGAAAGATCAATTTATCATCACACAGGCGAATCGTGTGTCGTTAAACGAAAATAGTGTCGTGTTTAGTGCCGAAAAATCGCCGTGTAACATCGTTGAAACGTCTGTCAACTTCGTTCGAGTCGAAAACGCCGGCAAAATTGCTGAAAAGAGTGAAATTCGTGTTCGTAATCGGAAAAGGAAGCGAAAACCAGTTCGTGAAAAATCGTTTATTGTTAGTGATAAGCGCGATAATTGTCGTTTTTGTTTTTCGGAGGAAAATTGTACCATTTCCCCGGAGTTGCGTTCGCCGAAATTTCGTAAAAAGTGCGTGAATCGGTGTGTTGAGGACAACACACACTGCAGAATGGCCGAGTGTGGTAAACCTCACGGGTAATTCCCGGTAATTACGCTCGTTGTGTCTCTCTCCTCGTGTGTACGTGATGTACGAGTATTCTTGTTATTGAAGTGGTGACGTACGGTGCTCCGACTCGGTTGGCTAAACTACGCCAAAACTGCTACTCGCAGATGAGCTGTGTCGCCGAGTGTATATATACTCGGTGGCACAGCAGCCAAATTAGCTCAAGTTGTATAGCTTTCTTTATACGTTGTATGCGTTCGATTCATCTTATTTCAACGAATTTTTTATCTCATCGAAATAAAAAGAAAAGAATAAAGATTTCTCCGAAATACCTACGAATTAAATTATATTGTATAAAATACCTATTAAAATAAGGAAATTCTTTCGAAGATAAAAAGATGCTGTGTATTTATTCACATCTCTGTTATATTTAATGACAATACATATCATCTCCCACGTAACCCTGAGAGTAAATTATTTATCGAGTTTCATCGAATTATATGGTAAAAACTTGGACTCTCTGAGCCAAGTATTGGTTTATTATACGCTTCTCCGACTGAGCAAATACAGTGGTACACAAGCCTAGCACGCTATAAACGCTGACACCGAACCACCACTGCCAGGTATTACATTGGCGCCTGACTCGTGCTTAAAAAATTATCTTCGAAAATTTGAGAATGATTTTTTCTAAAAAATCTTCAAAAAAATAAACACCTACGAATCCGGAATAAAAATTAAAAAATAAATGCGACTCGTCAGCCGCTACTACGAAACAAAATAAATAAAAACAGAAAAATCCACGAATCCATAGTTATATTTTTTCAAAATAAAAATACAAAAAATTCAAAATACCTAAAACAACAGTAAAAACTTCATCTCCAGCAAGACCAATTCCTCCAGGAATTGAACTCAGAAATCGAATAGCTCCACCACCGATTCCGAAGATACCAAAACCTAGAACAAAAAAATTAAAAATGATTACTCAGCAAGAAATTACAGATTTAGAAGGAAGATTAAAAAATGATATAAATTTAGCAAAAAGCGAGTTAAAAAACGACATCAAATCCGAATTAAAAAATGAACTAAAAACTCAGATAAAAGAAGAACTTAAAGAAGAGTTAAAAGAAGATATAAAAATCGAAATAATCGCAAATTTAAACGCCGATATTAAAAAAGACATCAAAATTTACTTCGACCAATTAAAATTGAATATGGAAGATGTTTTGGATAAAATTGAATCAGATGCACACGACAAATTCATGGATATAGTCGACGAAAACGTTAAAGCAGTGGTAGATGGAGCTAAAATGGCCCTAAATAATACGATGAAAAATGTACAAGTTGCTACAGTTCCAACGAGCGGATCAGATAAAATTTTCATCGACTTATTTTATAAAAATGTGACTAACTTTGAGCAAAAAAATCGATTTTTCCCCCACAAATTCCTAGCTCAATTTACAACACCGTCTGTAACTCAAAATATCGATCCAGATAATCGAAGAATGCTTCTAGCTTCCTGTGTGAAAATCGAATCGACTGCCTGGAATGAAAAAGTCCAAAAAGCAAAGACTTTCGAAGAGCTCCAGGAATATTTCTTAGATATATTTTGGGACGACAATGTAAAAAGTGCAGCTGTAGCGGCCTTTGAGAAGGAAATCCCGAAGCATATTGTTAAAATTATCGACTTTATCGAATATATTTCCAATTGGTACGACACCTTGTTAAAAACCGATACTAGAGAAAAATTGATTATCTCCAAGGTGTATAAAAAATTCCCTAAGTGCATAAAAGAGCACACGAACAGCGAAGGATTGGTCAATAAAGAGTCACTCATGGCTAAATTGGAGACTGTCAAAAACATGGACACAGATGACATGACCATAATCTGGGATCAGGAAGAAGATCAGTCCAAAATAAATATTAATTATCGTTACCATGACAGAGACAACTATCGACGAAATAATTATGAAAGAAGAGATTATCGTCGAGAAGAACCGTATAACAGAGACCGTAGATACCAAGACAATAGGGAAGAAAGAAGTAAAAATTACGAAGATAGAAGTAGAAATTATGACCACCAAGAAGATAGACAGCAAAATCAAGAAGAAGATAGAAATCCAAGATATCTGGGAAGAAACTACGATCCCAACTACCGTAGAAATCGATATAGACAATATGACCAGCGTGAACCTCAAGGAAACCCCCCACCCCCTCGAAACGATAAGCCAGAGGGGCAGAAAACTGACCCAAAAAACGCCAAATGACGACGTGTGCAGAAATTACTGCAACGAGGGGGGAAATCCGGACGATAAAAATTGACAAAAAAATTTATGACATATTGGGAGAAGGCCTAGTAAATGGGCGCCTATATAACAATCGATCGATCACCGAACACTACGACCAAATCAAGAAAATACCGGAATTTAGAGAAAATGTAATTTTGTCAATTGGAGAAAATGAGCTCAATGAACGTGACATTGATTTTCACTTTGTTGAGTTTTATCTTCGAAAAACGATTGAATACATAAAAGAAAAAGGAGCAAAACAAATTTGTGTAATTTTCCCGATCCTCCTGCCCTATGTACGAGGTCGAAAAAATGCAAAAAGCCTCCGAAGATATTTAACTTTCATCGAAATTTATAAAAAAATTACAAAAATGACAAATACAAATTTAATCACCCGAATTGCTGATTTATTCATCGACAAAACGAAGTATAGGCAAATTTTAACAGACAGAGGGAACGTTCGAGTCCATTGTGATCGTTTCCAACGATACCACAAGACAAGAAAACCCCCAGTTATCCCTAGTTTTTTGAAGACTGCTCTTCGGATGCTGGTAAGCGCAGTCCAACGACTAAATTCAGGAGATACCGGTAGATGGATTTTTGAAGAAGTTTACAACATCAAGAAGTCTGCAAAAAACAACAACAAAAACAAATCACCGAAAAAACAAAACGATTTTTTACCTACTTCTACTCGATACATAGAAAATCGGTTCGACACGAATGATAAGCAAGATCCAAAAACCCTACCTACGACAAATTTAGACACGCATACCAACCCAAAATTGCGCAAAATAAATTGGAAAACTACCTGGATGGAGAAAAAAAGACAAGAAATCGCCAGCAATGAAACCAGCTTGGCAAATTCTCAAGAACGAATAAAAAAGGCTATCGACGGAAAAGATAAGCAAATCGCGAGCGATCGAGACACGATAAAAATGGCGATGCAGATCGATAAAAAAGGCTTAGAAAACGATAAAAACAAATGCATCGATCAAATCGACCCAAAGGTCACTGACTTTTGGTCAAATTGGTACGCGAAATTACGAATATACGAAAGACGAGCAAAGCAAAACAGGGATGCAAAAGTACAAGCGAAAAATAATAAAAATAACAACGAAAATTTATATGAAAATCCAATACCTTCCACCAGTAAATCGGCGGAATCTGCAGAACAAAAATTTTCCTTCACTGATTGGATGGCGTCGATCGATTCAGACCTGAAAAACAAAGAAAAACCTATAACAAAACATCAAAAAATCGATAGGAACGATAAAGATAATGTCTCACCTCCAGTAGTTAAGCAGATCTTCGCAATCGAGTATCCAGCAAAGCTTTGGCCAAAAGAAGAGGTCAAAAAAGATGTTCATCCGATAATACCACTGCCGCCACCTGTAAAAAAGAAAAATACATCGTGTGTTAATTTTGGAATTGAAAAAGAAGATTATTATGGACTATTGGATAGCGGTGCTGAAATTAATTTAATTAGCGAAAGACTACTTAAGAAAATTGAACGTAGACATAAAAATTCAGTCACATACGCTACTCCGAAAAATAAAATAATTATCAGGGTTGCCAATGGTATGAGCGAAGGAACTCTGCCATATATTGTGAAAATTAAAATGAAATTTGGAAAAGTGGACATGGAAATTCCATTTTATATCGTTCGAAGACTGCCTTGCGGATTTTTGGTTGGAAGAGAAACAATTATGGAAGAACACATCGATCTACAATTTTGGAAACAACGAGCAAAATGCACAAAAATTCCTGGTCAAAAAGAATATCTGAATTTTCTTTCAGATAACCTCCATTTTATTCACCATGTACGTGTTTGTAAAATTGAAACAGAAATTAAAGAATTAAATGTATTTTACAATAAAACTTTTGAAGATAAATCCATCGATGAAAATTTTTCAATTATTTTAAATAACCTACGAAAAACTAATTTGGAACCAGAGCAACAATGGAAAGTTATCGACGAAATAATTCCGTTCAAACATCTATGGCGAAGTCAAATTGGCCAATACAATGGCAAAGAATATAAATTTGAATTTTCAATCGATCCTGATGCCAAAGAATGGGTAGCTAGGAATTACAAACCTAGTCAACACCAAAAAGAACAACTCGACAAAGAATTTGAAAAATTAATTAAACTTGGACATGTCAGACCATCAGAATCCAAGTATTTAAATAATATGCTGGCCAGAGAAAAATCAGATGGAAGCCTGCGTATATGTTTAGACCCCCCACATTTAAATAAAATTTTAATCGACGACCAAGAAGAAGCCTCCACTATGGAGCGAATTGTGCACGATAATCATGGAGTGCAATGGGTATCTGTCTTTGATTTTGCAGCAGGATACCACCAAATGCTATTACACCCTGATTTTTGGAAGTATACAGCTTTCAAATATGAAGGACGTGTATATGAATGGACTGTAATGCCCTTTGGGGTCAAAACAGCAGCAGCCTGCTTCATACGTATGCTAAGGACAGCTATTCAAGATATTTTGGGGCTTGATATATACGTAGATGACGCCAAAATAAAAAGTAAAACCTTCGAAGACCACTTAAAATCAATAGTACAATTTTTAGAACAAATAGACAAAGCAGGATTGACCTTAAATGCCAAGAAAACAAAATTATTTCAAACAAAAATTGACCATTTAGGTCATGTACTCGATAAAAATAAAATTGGAAAACAAAAAGATAAAATTAAAAAACTGGAAAAATTTAAAAACAAACACTGGCAGAAGAAGAAAAATGGAGTCGTATTGAAAAATATTCGACAGGTACAGCAATTGATAGGTTTAACAATCCTATACTCAAAATTTATTAAAAATTTTCAAACAATTATTCGACCATTTACCAAATTGTTGCTCGAAGGAGGGAAAAATTTCGAATGGACTCAAGAACACATCGACACATTCAATATATTATACGAAGAATATTGCAAGGAATTTGAATTGGTGTCTCCAGACCCAAAGAAAGAATTTTTCATCGAAATTACAAGTGACATGGATACTGTAAATGGAGTCATATACCAACAAGATGACCAAAAAAATGACAATGTAATTCTGTTCATCAGTGCAACACTGAAAAAGCACCAAAAAAATTATACCTTCATCGAAAAGAGGGTTTTGGCCCTAGTTACAGTATTGAAAAAAGCCCAAATGTGGTTAATTGGCAAAAAATTAATGGTTCCAGAGTCGATAAAAACTCCTATCGCTAAATTGCGAGATGTAGCACAATTACATTTAAAAGCAGCCTATTGGATTACAATTTTGAACTCGTTCAATATTTTTTATGAAATAAAAAAAGATAAGAAAAAATACTTCGAGGCTATGCCCCCTGAAATTAAACTGGATGTAAATTTCATCGAACACAAGCAATTTACAAGAAAGGACCCAAGTGAACAATTAACAAATGCAATTTTAAATATGGAAGCAATGCAAGACAAAGATGACCAGCTTAGAAAAATAAAGAGAATGATTGTACATGGAGAAGTCGACGAAAAAACAAAATTAAGAGGACCAAAAGCAATAGAAAAAAAAATACAAAATCTGAAATCAAGATACATCGTAGAAAATGGCATACTCTATCGAAAATTGAAAAATTTAAATTTAATTAGGCTTCCTGATGACCTACTCTTCGAAATTACTACCTATCTACACGAATTTTATGGACATCTTGGGGCAAAGAGATTGGAAACCATTTTTAATCGAACATATTACTATCCAAATTCTGCGAAACACATTCAAAACATTACGAATGCTTGCATTTTATGCAAACAAAATAAAGTATATGGGTATAAAAAACATCCTACCTACAATAAAATAACTGCGAAAGAAATAGGTCAATTGGTGACCATGGACATTTTTGGGCCCCTACCTAGTAAAGAAAATGGTCCCAAATCCATCATCGTTGGGAAAGAAATTTTTTTCATTACACCTGGTTCCATATAGCCGACGATTCGACGACCCAACGATGTGTAGACCTACTGATGCGTATCAAAGCAGATTTGGAGAAATGGGGACATAAATTGGAGACCATAACAACCGATAATGGGCCCCAATTTGGTTCGGACGAATGGAAAACTGCCTGTAAAAAATATGGAGTTCGAGCAACTCATATTGCACCATATAATGCTCCTGCAAATTCGTGTGAAAGAACAATGAGAGAACTAGGTACCCTGCTACGCCTAGCATTGAACCATCCAGAAAAAGAAGGTACATACACCCATGAAGGATGGCACCAATACGTGGCTGATGCCGAACGAGCAATGAATAATCGACCAACAGAATTTAAATTCTCGCCAAATGAAATTATGGGCCTCAAAAATGATGAGCCTCCACCAGCTCTGTTTCCTATAAAAGAAATAAATATCGACGAAGAGTTAATTAAAATAAAAAATAAATTAATTAAAGACAAAGACTACATCACTTTAGAAGAGGCAGAAAAATCAGAAATATCTCACAAAGATTTGTTGCTCGATAAGGAGTTGGTAACAGTGTACGTGGATGGGGCATGCACCAGAAATGGTGAAGATGATGCTGTAGCAGGCATTGGAATAATTCTACGACCCTATGGAAAGAAAAATATTAGTCAAAAATTACAAAATATGCCTAAATATACCAACAATATTGCTGAACTCGTAGCAATTCAAAAAACAATGGATTTAATTTTGTCAAAAACTAAGTATCGTCGACTGGAAATATATACAGACTCTAAGTATGCCATCGAAACGATAAGCAGAGTCAAGAAATATAAAGAAAAAAACTGGAAAGTGGCTGGAAAAGAAATAGCCAACAAAGAACTGCTCCAAATAATCCATTCTCTTAAGAAAGAATTCGAGGAAATAAATATCAAGTATGTTGAGGGGCATGGCTACGATTATGCCAACCTACTAGCTGACAGACTGGCCAAGGCAGCTGTGTACGACGATGAATTGGTCGATATATTAGTTGAAGAGCCTGAGGAAAAAATGGAAAAAATTAACAAATTTATTCGATTAAAAAATTTTGAAAAAATTGTCCACGACGAAAAAGAATTTAACAAAAATGATGATCCAGAAAAAAGAGTCCAAATTGGGGACCTAGTCATGCTGCAAAATCACAATCAATCATCTGGACCAAAATATTTAAATAAAAAATTATTTCCAAAAAGAAAAGGTCCATATATAATAACGAAGCAAATTGAGACCAACTGCTACCGACTAGCAGACTACAAAAATTTGAATTCGGATGATAAGCCTATCTCAAACATTAGGCAAATGACACCCTACCTATCTAAAGACCAGCTAAGAATTTTGCAAGACGAAGCTAGGTATAAATCCCCATGGGATGATCGACCATTCCACGAACGTATTACAGCCCAAAAGGCAATTCTAGACGAGAAAAAGAGAAAAGGAGACGAAGAAGCAGTATACAAAATGCTAGAAAACGAAGAAAGGAGGCTGAAAGAGATAAGCGAAAGATACAGCGAATTGGAAAATCAAGAGTTAAAACAGAGACAAGAATTTTTAAAAACTGGTAAATTTACAAAAAAACTACCTACCAAACAGAACGATGAATGGCTCCAAGACCAACTAAATAGGTTGAGGGAGTCAAGAAAATTGGTCAGGAAGCAGAGACAGCAAGAAAAAGCTAAAATTTTGAAAGAAAACAGGAAGAAAAAAGTGTCAAAAAATGTTCAAATGGTGTGCATCGCTTTACATATAAAATCAGACGATAAAAGATACCAATTTCAACAGGTCGCTGATAAAATTGGAGAACAGAAATTATCGGACATAGCGTTCGAGGTATTAACATCGTCGGAAAAACCAACCGCCGATTTGCTGAAAAGATTCGAACAGCAAGAATTGACTATGGAAGAATACCAACGAATTTTCTATTCAATTGTATAAAAATAACATCGAAAACAACGCGAAAACAATTAGAACTAATAAACCAACGAAAATTTTGAAAAACCAACGAAAGAATCGAGATCACAGTGAAAAATTAGGTCTAAAAATATTTTTTCGAAATTTTTATCGATCGAAATCGATTTTTAATTAATTTATCGTCGTCGTCAAATTGGTTTATACCAGAATTTAGTTCTCCGAAATTTCAAGAAATTTTGAAAAATTCCCTACACCTCCGACCCATCAAATTTTGTCTCCAAAAAGCAATTCGTCGAAAACCACATCAATCGCGAAATCACGAGAAAACAGCCAAAAGAAAGAGTCACCGATCATTCGATTGTCGATTATCGAGTTGATAGTCGACGATTTATCGACCCTCGATAATGTGAAAAAATGAGTGTTATCGAGTCGATAAATTTGTCGACTCGATAAAAAATCGTCAACACATACGAAGATAAGCACCGAATTCAAAGGCCACATTAATCGAGAAATCAAAATGGCAAATTCCATCAGCCGTCATGTCTTCGGTAGATTCCTTCCATTGAAGGCAATGCAAGTAGTGGCAACGTCGGTGAAAAATAAGAACAAATTCGGTATTCGTAAATTCACGTAAAAAATCCAAGCGTGTCTTCATCTTACAATACACCATCACCAGAAATCAACGAAAAATTCATCAGTCTTACCTAATAGGAAACAGAAACAAAATTTTTTTAAAAAATAAATTTGAAAAATTAAAATGAAAAGTTCTACGAATTCAGAAAAATAGCATACCTGTTTAAAAAAAAGCGCAGGATTCAAAAAATTCAAACTCCATCGAACAAATACAATCACCTCGAACACAAATCGAACATTTGAAACCGAAATCATCTGTAAAAAATAAAAAAAAGATTGAATTAAAATTACAGAAATTTTAAAAGAAATACCGGATAGAAAATCACACCACATTTTCAAATTACGTCAGCAGAATCCGATAACAAGAGAGGTCAAATGTTCGATCAAAATTAAACAGTATAAAAAATTCAAATTCTCAAAAGTCAGGGCAAAAAGGAACAACGAACAAATAGGGAAAACACTACGACAAGATAAAAAATAATACGATGAAAAAAGTAATGCAAATTGTAAAAGTCACAGATACGTACAAAACAGAACGTCCAGCGAGAAAATCCAACGCCGAATAATACCAAGTTTAATCTTCAGCTAGCCAAAACAAGATGTGTCACCGGTCACCGAACGAATATTCCACAAATCCGATGCTACGTAAAAGACAAACAATGAGAAAAAGGCGACGAAGGTACGTCGGTGAAATATAATTACCTGTCATCGAAGTATCCAGCTTCCAGGATAGTACCGCTCTCAACCAAAGTAAAGTCATCGTTCTAACTCATGTATCATTCTATGGTAATCATTTAGCGTCGTCGTACGTGTAAATTTATTCCAACATCGCCTTCAGCGAAAAAATATTCTCGTACTACGGAAAAAATAAAATTGAAAATTCGGAAAACAAGCTAAATTACCAAAACCAAAATTACCTAGTTAAGGCGATGAATTCCATTGAACGTTTCACCAAATTCATTTTGGAAAACAGCTATCATCGTAGCAAAGGATCTCGAAACTAAATACGTCCATCGTAAATCAACGTGGAAATTCATCGGTATCCTACGTACAACATTGAAATTAATACTATGAATACTAATTAATATTCAAAAACGAAGCTCACTTTTTCCATCGGTGTTCATCATATCCAAACGCCTTGGGGCAAAACAAATCAGTATTCTAGTCAAACTGCGGTATGATAAAGTTGATACATCATCGTATCTACGAACAAGAAATGAACAAATAAATTTCGTCGAAATTTTAAATTTTAATAATCAATAAAAACTTACATCGAAAAAGAACCGTGGGCTAAAAACATCCAAATTGAAAATCTGTTATCCGTGAATCATCGAAATAAAAATGGCGATCAAACTTTCTCCGCTGGCGTTCAAACATCCTGAAATGTAAATACGAAATAATTAGCTAAGCGTTAATTAATAAGTGTTCGACGCAACTGTTCGACACTATACTCTTACCTTGTAATTAGTTTTATACCGGAAATGTCTTCTTTTATTTATAAACGGGCAAGTGATTGATTGAAAATGGGCTTCTCCCAATTAAGGTGATAACACTACGTGTGTTTAGTAATTTTAAGAAAAGTTTTAACAGGTTTTAATCAAGATTCTATACACCATTGTTATATTTTAATTAGTTTTAGCTGAGTTTTAAATTAGAATTAAGAGTTTTTAATTGATTTTTAATGAAACAAGATGAGTCGAAGGCACAGAAGCGTCCCTGTGTCAAAAAGTAAATATTTAGATCATGTAGGTGGCAGTGCAGCCAGTCGAACGAGGCCGAAAAAACCCAGCTAGCTGGAATTTTTTGGGCTTCGTCCGAGGGGCACCGTACTCACCATGGAGTTGTCACTGGTCGACTTACAGTGTTACCACGCTGTGCTTCGACGGGGCAATGAAGTGGTGACGTACGGTGCTCCGACTCGGTTGGCTAAACTACGCCAAAACTGCTACTCGCAGATGAGCTGTGTCGCCGAGTGTATATATACTCGGTGGCACAGCAGCCAAATTAGCTCAAGTTGTATAGCTTTCTTTATACGTTGTATGCGTTCGATTCATCTTATTTCAACGAATTTTTTATCTCATCGAAATAAAAAGAAAAGAATAAAGATTTCTCCGAAATACCTACGAATTAAATTATATTGTATAAAATACCTATTAAAATAAGGAAATTCTTTCGAAGATAAAAAGATGCTGTGTATTTATTCACATCTCTGTTATATTTAATGACAATACATATCATCTCCCACGTAACCCTGAGAGTAAATTATTTATCGAGTTTCATCGAATTATATGGTAAAAACTTGGACTCTCTGAGCCAAGTATTGGTTTATTATACGCTTCTCCGACTGAGCAAATACAGTGGTACACAAGCCTAGCACGCTATAAACGCTGACACCGAACCACCACTGCCAGGTATTACATTATGATATTCGAAGCGTTAAGATGTAATAATTATATTCCTTGTTATTTTTTTTATAATAAACGTTATTAATTGTTCGTTAATTGTTAATATGTTTCCTACAGTCAGCACTGCGGCAGAAAATGAGAAAAATTTCACACGAAAATTGAAAACCTTTCTGATCTGAATATTTTTCCTAAAATTAAAAATAGAAGTTTTCCAGTAATTTACTTGGTTTTGGGTAGTTTAGCAATATAATCGAATCGATACAGTTGACAAAAATTTAAATTACGAGTAACTCAAAAAGAATGAAGCCATAGTTTCACAGCTAGAGCTTTGCATCGAACGAAATTGAACTTGTAGTTAAATATTATGGAAATTATGAAAAATCATAAATTTTTATACATTTCACACTTAGGTAAGTAAATACACATAGGTATTGCATAATTTATGTAAGTACCTATTATTCCCCTTTCTCACTTCAAATCGAGGTTACGATGAATTGAAATTAAAACCATGTCCACGCTGATGCTCTTGAAATGCTCCCTCCATTATCGTCTACACTTCATCGTTTCCTACCATGGATTACATAGTTATCGTCTCGATTTTAATAAATGAAACAATTGTTAAAATAAACTGGTACTAATTGTTGTCTTACAAAAAATTGCTTCAAAAGATAAGCCATATTTGTTATTTATTTTTGTAAATAGCGTGATTCAATCATGCATAGTGCCACGAATTGTTCACTCTCGATTTTTCGTGTGCAAAATATTGTAGACAAAAATATTTCAATGGGTTTATCGTTTATCTTTTTTGAAACATTGAAACAGTCGTCCGAAATTCGTGCTTAATTCGACGAACATTGCGAAAAACTCACCACAATTATTTCAAATTGAAACTAGAAACCAACACCAACGCATATGTAGGTAGGTACATATTTACCTACCAGTCCTACCTATCAAGAATCGAATAAAGTAAGTATAAAGTAAGTAAAAAATGTAACTCAGCTAATTACGATACGGTTTTTTAATCATCTGGATAACATATTAACACGTATTAAAAGGTTTAATAATATTTTCGTGCTTTTTAGATTTTTTTCAAGGAGAAAAATGAGTTCCACAGAACGTCCTGTGAGAATATGCTATAATTCACCTTGTACCGGGTACTTTGTGAGCATTTTATTACCATTTAAGAAGTATTTTGTAATAAAAACTACGAGACATCTTTTCTCAGGGCGTATAATAACATATTCGTTGACATGACAGAAAGGTAATAATACATATATTCAATACGAAACCGTTACTTTGAAAAGATACATACATAAAGCAACGTTGCCAGTTATAACAAGTACATCACAATCTAACTTTGAACTTTTACTTCTAGCTATATTGGCGTAATTATGGCGGAGGAGGTGCCGTTTCACTGCCCCAACTGTCTCGGCGCGAGGCACGAGAAGAGGGACAGTTCCACAGACACCCCCTGCCCCGACTCGACTAGTAAAAAACACTCGAATAGAAAAATAAGTAAAAAAAAATATCACAAATTAACTTATAAGAAGTAGTCTTGATTTCTATTCATACAACTCTTTTTATAATACGTCGAGTCGCAAAAAAAAAACAATAACAAAATACTGAACAATAATTAAGGTAGTTTGCCTCGATTATCCTAGAGGTATCACATTAGAAAAATAAAAAAAAATAATAGTAAGAAACAACATATCACTTGTAGAACACAAAAACAATTTCGTTCAGTCGAACTTATGATTAATAAAGAGAAACAAAACAACGATAGTAATAGAAATAATAACTATAAAAAGATGAAAGAACACATAATAAAAGAAAACCACAGCTGAAGACTTCGATATAGCTGTGTGAATTCGTAAGTAACACAATAATAAAGATACCATATTTTGAGAGAGGAGAGTCACCGATGACCGAATTAATCGTCAAGAAGAGCCCTTGGTTCATCTATTAGCTTCAGTCGAGTTGCATTTGTATATTCATTATGGAAGAATATTTTTGTTGAATTGGGTTTTACGTAGAACTTATACCCAACGAAGTTTTGATCGATGTTTTCGATGTCTCGTATGATGATTGAGCAGGTCTCGTCTGATATATCTCGCGCTGCATTGATCAGCGTAGTATTAAAGAAGGTTAGCCGTTCGTCATTCCGTTGAACGATCGACTGAAACTCATATGGCTGTGCGTATTGGATCTTTAAGACGTTTTCGATATGCGGAAGTAAAATAAGTCGGACGATTTCGTATTTCGATTTCAGTTTTCTCAGGATCGCGTAGATTTCTTTTTTCAGGTTATCGTCGGTCATTCTACCGTCTTGAATATCAAGCCAACCGAAGCTAGTCGTACATGTCCTGTCTGTTCTGTTGTTTATTTCTAAGTATTCACGGAAGTGTTTCATATTATAGCGAATATTAACTCCTTCGACCATTTCTAGAATACATTTTTCGCCATTCTCCATAAGGGCATCACGAATTAGATACGCAACAAAACTATCACCGAGCATCCTGCTATTGTTAAAATGGGCATACAGTTTGTCGTTCATTTGTTTGATTGATAACAGCCCTGTGACGATATATTCTGAGTGGTATTTACCGGTAAGATATTTGGAGATGCGTCGTAACTGCCTCGATAACACCGTTGACTGTTGCACCGATTCATCTCTCTCGTTTTGAAGACAAGTCTGCTGCCGTATTAAATCTAGATTTCGCTTTCGGGATTCCTGTAATTGACGTCGAACTCGTTCAGTTTCTTCATTCTGACGATCTTTTTCTTCTTGCAGCATCCTTTGGTATTGCTTCCGTTCATCCCGTTCCATATCGATTATGTTGGACGACTCTATATTCTCCTCTTTGAGACATCGGATAGTGTAGTCTCGGTCACGTATTTTTATTTCTAAAAGACGAACTTGCTCCGACAGGTTGGCAATAATCTTTTCGTTTCGGTATTCAGATAGAGGAACTCTGTTGGACTGAAGGTTTTTTGTTTTCTTCTCCAGTTCGTCGATGCGTTTTTGTAGATCTTCCGCTCTCCGGTTGGCGGATTTATTTTGTTCTTTTAATTCTCCGATTATATCGGATTTTTGTCTCAGTTTGGTCTTCAGGTCGTTGATTGACCGCTCGCTGTAGGAGTTACGGTCATCGTGATACCGGTAGCTCCGAACTATTCGACCGTCTGCCACTCGAGAGATTGATGAAACGGGACGCATCGTAATGAATAAAGTAGTAATTTATTTCTAAAACACCACCGTAAAGCAACGCAGATCGACACTCATAGAACTGAATTTGCAATTATTACATCAATCAGCTTTTATCGAATAGAGAACGCACGTAATGAAATTACTAGAGAATAGCCATTAAACACATCAAACACATTAACGAGAGAATGAATTTACGACGCACTTCCTTTAGAATTCTAGAATCGGTGATTTTATCTTTTTCTTATCAGATGATTTTTGGCTTTTTGATGTTTTTGCGTTTTAGGCAGTTACTTTCGGATGAGTGACGTTTTGGTTAATTCCAACCTCTGACTACTCGATGGTAGTCTTCCTTGGACATTTCTTCGTGTAGCTTGTTTCTCAGAAGTTGGCGGATTGAATTTGAAATATTTTGCTCGTGTTTAATTTTTCTAACTTCGGTGGCCTTTTTGAATAATTCGTCTTCGCCAATTTCTTTTTCGATTCGCATTAATTCTTGAGTGTAGCTGTTTTCGATCGGTATCGGCGTATTAGAAACAATCATGTTGATAGTAAGTACATTTTTCGTTGGTTTTTCTTTCGGTGGACGACCTCTCTTTTTCTTCGTTTGGATAATATTTTTTAATTGTTTCAGTTTAGATGGATTTGTCTGCTCATCATTCCAACCGAGATAATCGCTTTCAGACTCCGCATCCTGCTGTACCAATTCGAGTTTTCTCCGATCGTCTATCCGCTGCTGAAAAGTTCTTTTATCAAATGGTGAGGTATATTTGACGTTATCTTCGAGCAGTTGAACCTGTTCTTTTTTCGCATAAATAGTCGTTTGGCGTAAGTTAACAAATTTTATATCGTCGTTTTCTTCTGTTTTGTAATTTCTAACTAGATAGCAATTGACATCAACTTGTTCTTCTACTATAAATGGTCCAATGCGTTTCGGATAGAATTTACCGGCTAAAAATCTGTCAGCGTTACTATGTAGATGAGTAGAAATCATTACTAGATCTCCTTCTTGGAGTCTCTTCTCTGGATCGTCGTTCTCGTTGAATTTTTGTTCTTGAATGATCCATAGTTCTAGCTGTTTCAATCGAATGAGTTTATGGATTTTTTCACGCTTAGTTTCCTGAGGTAAGTTCAAGATTTCTTCGCGATCATCGCCATAGACAGCTTGCTTCGCTAATTTATCCGCTACTACGTTCGTAAAGTCATATTTATGACCTTTTGTATGAATTATTTCTACATAACGCATTCTGCTTTTTAGTTCTTTTATTTGTAAAAGAAGGTCTTTATGAGCCACTAATTTCCTTGATGCATTTTTCCATTCATTTAGCTCGTACTCGAGTGTTTTATCGATAGTTTGTTTGGCGTATAACGAATCAGTCAAGATCTTTAATTTTCGGTGATCGGTTTTCCATAACACAGCTAATATGGTCTCTTTTATCGCGTAGAGTTCGGCCAAATTATTCGTGGGTTTTTGCTTATTTAATCGTTGAGAAATATTATATCGGCTGGTTGGTTTAAAACAAACGCCAATTCCAGCGATAGCATCGTCGCTTCCGTTGGCTTTACATGCCCCATCAGTAGCTGCCCATAGAAATCCACTTTTATCAATATACAACTCGCCATCGTGCATAATATCTGGTAGATTATCGAATGTAGTATATTTTTTCTCGTAGGTACTGATTTTTTCTATTGCTTTTTTTAATAGTTTATTGATGTCATGACGAAATGTTTCTATAATTTCCGGCTTCGGTGCATCCTGTGGAATGCCCCATATTTCAAATGGACTAAGACCATAATCCGAAGGAGCCATATTGAGATTTTTTTCTACTGCTGAAACGTAATAATGCCAGTTTTCGTGAGTATAGTCTTCACTGTTACTATTTTCATTTAAATAGATTCTCAATTGAGTGCCAATTTCACGCATGCTTCTTTCCACCGTAGATGACTGAGGATTATACGGCGATACGTATGTACATTCCACCTTCAATCGCTTACACTCGTCTTTCCACTGATTCGATATAAACTGTGGTCCGTTGTCAGTCGTGATTCGCTTCAATTTGTGACCATGGGCTCGCATATCATCGTTGATTCGTGTTAGAATAGGTAAGACCGATTCTGTTTTCGTATCTTTAAGCGCCATTAGATATACTTTCTTGCTAAATACATCTTTAGCGACGACGATAGCACGAGGAAGACCCAGTGGATTTGGCAATTGACCATAAAGATCCACACTAACATTTTCTCCGATATCATTTGCTGTAACTTTAGCAAACTCCGGATATTTTTTTAATCCGTAAACTTTGTTTTGTTTGCAGACAATACAGACACTCACGATAAAAGCAATATGTTTCTCAGCCGACGGATGGTAATAAGTTCTATTAAAGATGTCAATCAATTTATTTTTCCCGAGATGACCGTACCATTCGTGCAAATATTCAACAGTTTCTCTCAGCAGCGCACTTGGAAGATAAGGTAATGGATATTCTCCAGTTGTCCGATATAGTATGCCGTAATCAGTTGTATATTTCTCTTTGATATTTTCAACGTATTTTGCTACAGCTTTCTTTCCTCTAAACTTGATTTTATCTGCAATTTGACCGTTTAATGTGTTAATAATAGCTTTTAATTTTGGATCATCATTTTGCCATGTTGATAGATGAAAAAGCGCTTGTTCGAGATCCTGTTTTATTTGGACTCTTATTTCTAAAATATCCATTATTTCTTCGGTCCTGATCAATTCTAACGGAGGTGAGTTGAATAATTTATGGTCAGGTTTAGATATAGTATATTGGATGTTGAGGTGTTTCGTCCAAAGATACCAGCCGGCTGCTTTAACATGGAATTCAGATGCGTCTTTTATTTTTGATACTGCTGTTTTTAAACTGATTGGAACATGAATTTCTCTACCGATGAGCCACATTCTGTTCTTTTTTAACGCATTAACGAGCGCAAATACTCGTTTTTCGATGATGGAATAATTTTTTTCGTGTGATTTCAGCGCTGATGACACGAACATAACAACATGCTTTTCTCCTTCGAGTATTTGATACAAGACTGCATTCACAGTGGATGGTTCGACGCTAATTTCTATGTAGAATGGTTCTTCGTTATCTGGCATTTTTAACTCGAACTTTTGCTGATAAGCTTCATAAAGTTGATCGAACGCATCGGACTGTTCTTTTCCCCATACAAATGGAACATCTTTCTTGGTAAGTTTCGTGATTGGCTCTAATATTGTCTGATAATTTTCGATGAATTTTCTATATAAGTTTGTCAGACCGGTGAATTGTTTGATATTTGTGACGGTTGGTAGAATAACTCTGTTTTGGCGTTTATTGAAGAATTTATTTCTAAAACGTAGTAATTTTTCCATTTTTTGATCTTGTTTTTTCACCGAGTCTTCTCCGATAACGTGGCCAAGGAAATCGACGTTTTTCTGAAATAGTTTAGTTTTGCTCGGGTTTAGCGTCATATTCGCCTCGTTGATTCGCCGAAATACTTCTTCGAGCAGTTGGACGTGCTCCTCGAATGTCTCAGTTTCAATCAAGAATTCATCAACGAACATTTTCACTGGAAGGCCGTAAAACATTCTTCGTCTGCGATCAATGAATTCGCCCATAGCGACGACAGTACCAAATGGATCTACATTCCATTCCCAGATTTCACCGTCCATCTTAAATCCGGTGTACTTTTTCGAGTTTTCGTCGAGTGGATCTTGCCAGAATCCAGAGCTAAAATCGCCCGTTGATCGATAGACTTTCTTTTTACCATCATGAACCAAACGTTCCGAATTTGGTGGTTCATTGTAGTTTGGAATTAGATATTTGTTCAGTTCTTCTGGATCTAGACAGATACGAAGCGAGCCGTTGGATTTGGTACGTATTATAGTATTATTAACGTGAGTTGTATTCGATGGTCTGATAATATCGTTAATAATTAACCGGTGCATTTCAGCTTTCACTTTTTCGCGCATATGAACGCTTGGGATATAATTTCTACCATTAAAGTTGGGGACTTTATCAACGTTGAACTTGAATACCACTGGATCACCATTGTAACGACCAATTTCGTCACGAAATATACGAGAGTGCGGATTTAAACGTTGGAAAGCGATTTGTTGTTGTTCGTTTGATAGCTGAATATTTCTATCATTTCGTAGGAGCTTTTTACGAAGAATTTCACCGGTATCTTTCGCAGGTTCGATTGGTTTAATTATTTTATCGATTAAACGTATATGAATTTTACGGATGTTGATGTACTTATCTAGAATTACGAAATCAATGTATTCTATCACGCCACCACGTTCACATTTTGCTCTCATTGGACCAAACTCAGTATCTATATTGTTGTCTTTCATAGCATGGCGACCGATAAGAATTTTGCCTGGTAGGTTTCTCATTACATGGAATTTTACGTTGATTTTATAGTCTTTAAATTTAAACTGTACGACGCCCATAAGGTCAAGGCATTCTTCTTCGTTACCATTGGCTACTTTAACAATGGCAATTTGTTTTGCAGGTTCGAAAGCAACGTGATTTGGATGATTTCTATGCAGCATGAAAAGTGTGCCCTGATCAATGACGTTTGCGTCAGCACCGGAATCAAGTAAAACGACGCAGTCTTCAGTCTCAATTTTCAACGGAATAGCACTTGTATTTTGCGGATGTTTAGGTTGTTCATTCGCTTCGATTGTTTTTATTTTATTAATTTCTATAACTTCATCAGTAATTTCTTCGATAGTTAATGCTTGTTCTTCTGCAGGATGTTGATAGAGTACTAGCTGTTGGTTGGAGTGAACATTATATAGATCGTATGTCAACTCCATTTCATCTTCGATACTCAGATTAGCTGGTGAGTTGCAAGTGGCTACTGTTTTCATTGATGCCGAAGAGTCAAGCGATTCCTCCGATGAGATGCTATCGTCGGCATTATTATGATTTATAATGCAGTTAACGTTAATATGTTCGTGTTTTTCTATCTCAGGTTCACCGTTCGGATGCTGCTCAGTGATTGGTTCGCAGATTTCGATTTTTTCGTCGTTGTTTTCGCATGTTTGGATAATTTTTGGTTTTCTTATTGGTGAAAGTTTTTTCTTTGATGGCGAGAATACTTTTCTACGTAATATTGGCGGTGATTTTACACGAATTGGCGATTTTTTGAGAGTAATTCGCGCTACGGATTCAGGTACGATTTCTTCTTCTTCGGGTATTGACATAGTAGGTAGTTTATTTATTTCTATCGATGATTTTTCCTTTTCAGGTTCAGACTGGATCATATTGTATTTCTGCAATATTTCTTCGAACTGGCATCGTAATATTTTACTGTTATCATCTCTAGGTAAGAAATCATGTAATTTATTACTATAGAAGAATTTCCCTTTTATAACATTAATAACTCCAGATCTATTTGTTCTCATTCGATGCCCAGTTGTTACGATAAAATGCTTCGATAGTTCAGTGATTAGCCTGGTGTTTTTCATACGATAGATATTTTTCTTGTAAATAGATAGAATACGTAAATATCTCCGAATATGACCACGAGGTTTTTTATTGGTCGCCGGATGCAGAATCGGAAACAGAACCAAGGTTGATGAGGGTTTTTGATATTTTATTTGGTTACAGATTTTTTGAACCCAATATGCGATATAGTTTAACGGAATTCGATCATCGTTTAACTCTCCTTCTCCGAATGAAATTACCAGCTTTTGATTGGATAGATTAAAATTTTTCAGCGTCATAAAAATATTTGCCAAGGTTGGCATACGTATACTCCCGTTACCAAGTAATAATTGAGCGATGTTATCACCAAAATAATTTATTTTACAATTTTTTATTTCTAGTTTACATAGGTTTATTCTTGGACGGGAATACGAGTCAGGACTTAGTTTAAAGAATTCTGTTGAGCAGCTCCGGTTTGACTGCCAAATAGACCATTAGCAAACGAATTACCGGATGTTGAAGCATTTGCTTGAGGCTGTCGTTGAAATAGAGATTGGCTTGGCGGAGGATTCGAAGTAGTATTTTGTGCTTGTTGTTCCGTAGCATTTTGGCCACCATTTTGACCAGTTTGTTGTTCGGATAATGGACGTGAATCTTCGCCGTATTTGTCACCATATGGTCTGTTATCATAGTTGTCATAATTTCTATATCCGCCACGGTAGCCACCTCGATAGCCACGGCTTCTTCCACGATAACCACCTCGATATTCTCCATTATTCCATCGACCACGATAACCACCGCGATCATCACTCGTTTTGCCATTCTCGTCTTGCATAATACCGCTACTATAATCGCGAAACGTGCGATCGTCATTTCGCTGGTGAGTCGTTCGCTGAGGGATTTCCAATTGTTTAGCCCAGCTGGTCACGTTACAGATTTTTGAGGCAGCCAGCTGTTTCAGCGAGTTTAATTTGGCAATCAGTTGTTCGAAAGAGTTTACGTCTTCACTCGAGATTTTATATTGAAACTCCGGTGGTATTTTATCGTAAAGACTGCTTATTGCTTCACTAGGTGATACTTTCTTCATACTCGTCAGCGTTGGGTACCATAATTCGACTCTTTCTATTACTTTCGTAATAGAGTAGTCGGTCGGCGCAGCTTCATTACTAAACGCTTCTAGAGCTGCCTTTTGACAGGCTTCATCCCAGAATACTGAGAGAAATATTCTTCGGCTATCCTGGTAGGTTCTCGCATTTTTACTACGACTGCTCCACGAATCATTGTTTACTTTTACAGCTGTGTTAAACATAATAATTTTAGTCATTTCGTTGGTAAGCTGCACTTGCGACATGTAGTTTTCGAATTGATCAAGGAAACGATTCGGGTGGTGTTTATTTTGCTCATCGAAGACTATACCGGAGTTCGGAAATAAGGTAATGAAGTTCTGTTCATTAGGTAACGTGACTTGGATATGCTGAGGTGGAACTTCGAACTCGGCCATTTCAGCATCCATTCTGTTATTTATCGCCGTCGTCATAGCTGTAGAAATTTGTTGGAACAAATCTTTCGTCGCATCGGTAATCGTTTTAGTAACATGATTATTAATTCGAGCTTCAGCTGCGGCGATTTTATCATCGATCTTAGTATTTATTTGTTCTTCAGTCAGAGCCATTTCCGACAAGTTTTCACGTACTGACTCGGCTAGGTTTGAAAACGGGAGGTTTTCAAACAATGCTCGGATTTGATTCGTATAAAAATCTTCAAAAACTTCAACACTAGGATTGATTATTTCTATTGGAACATTCTTTGTTTTACGAACACTTTTCTTAATTATTTCTACACGTTGAACTTCGCGTTTCCGTAGCTTGAGGATTGGAGATTGATTCGGCGTGATTGGTCTTGAAAGCGACTTATCTGATACAATATTGCGCGGAATTTTGACGTTTTTCCGGCGCAATATTTCACGAAAAACAGGTTACACTTACTGGAATGAGTAGTAACATTTATTTCTAATTGATCAGGAACTACGTAATCATTTCTATAAATTGTCGCGAATTTTATAAGAAAATAAAGTTGCACACGCGGTTTCGAACAATGGAAACTTACGACGATACAATCGTGTAGAATAGTTTTTTATAAAACAGAAATAAATCGCACTTTTTATAAGAAAATCGTGCCCACCGGATGGGAGCCACTAGTGTACCGGGTACTTTGTGAGCATTTTATTACCATTTAAGAAGTATTTTGTAATAAAAACTACGAGACATCTTTTCTCAGGGCGTATAATAACATATTCGTTGACATGACAGAAAGGTAATAATACATATATTCAATACGAAACCGTTACTTTGAAAAGATACATACATAAAGCAACGTTGCCAGTTATAACAAGTACATCACAATCTAACTTTGAACTTTTACTTCTAGCTATATTGGCGTAATTATGGCGGAGGAGGTGCCGTTTCAACCTTCTGCAGCGGTTGTTAATCGAACAGAATATGATGCCAAAAAAACTGCAGCTTTGAAAGGCGTTTGTAAGAGAAATATCACTGTTCAGAAAAAAACTGCCGAGGCATGGACCATGAAAAAAGGCGAATTATGTAGAATCAGCGTAACTGAAGGTTCGCAAGTAAGTAACTTATCATAACTAGGTATCACAAAAAATGGACCAATTCAATACAGGATCAGAAATTCAAGTTTGGCGATACTTTTCAGGTAGGAGACGTCAATTTTTGGAATTTACATAATAGCAAAGAAAGATTTTACTCGGGTATGTAGGTAATCAAAACAGAAAATCTAATATTTGAATTATAGATTTTACATAAACATAAATTATTTTTTCAAAAGGAAAAACTAGACAGCTGCACTCCGCTCATTTAACAACGTACGACAGATTGTGGAGTAATTTACCGTACTTAAATCCCCTAGCAACTGTCGTAACGGATACTTTGCAATATGGTATAGATGAAGATGGGGCTGGAGTTCATGATGTAATAGGTAAGTAAGCTTTCCTTGACAATTCATAACCTATAATTATCATTTCAGTTTAAACAGATTAAAATTGATTTGAAAATCATACAGGAACACGATGTGATAATTACACTAGCGAGTTGATCACTGGAGAAAAATGTGTGACCTCGTGCCATCAGCAGCTGACTAAGGCAATAGATAGGTTCGGTTTGAGTGAAGATGATGTTCATGATGTCTGGAACATATTTATGTGCACAGGATTTACCAAAGTTCGTACAAATCACGATCTAAATTCTATAGATGTCATTTGAATTAGAACTAATTTTATCAAAAATCTCAACAGGATACTCACCAATATTTCACCAAGAAAAGTCCTGCCAAACCAGGAGATTATATCGAATTTATCGCGGATATGGATTTATTGGTAGCGGTCAGCGCTTGTCCTCATGGTAATTTTTCTACGCTAATTCAGTTTTTTTTAAAAAGTATTTTTTATTGAATTTATAATGTTTAAGGCGACGTTTCAATGGTTGTTGGCGAAGAAGTACCTGATTCGAAATGTTTTCCATTACAAGTGGAAGTTTTTTCACCACAAATCTGATGGAAGAAATCTTGCGAGTGAATAATTCCGAGCCTGTGTAAACTCACTTCTGTGAAAATAAAGGTTTCTTTGGAATGAATTTTCTTCTCGTATTTTCAGCAATCTGTCGAGGAAATGAATATTGTACTACGTTCTACAAAATTTTCCCGTAGCGACGAAGAAATAAAAAATATTACATCGGAACTTTCTCCAAGTTTATATGAATCTCCCACTGACGGTATAATTTTGGATTTAGAAGACTCAATCACCGAGGGAGGTAGTTTTTCAGAAACCTTGCATCGCTTCACTGCAGCATCCTTAAATTCTTCTTGATCTGGACCCAAACGCCGAATCGCCTGATACATAGATGGTGTCGTATTCGATTCGCTTGTATTCACTGCTCGCATTTTTTTTATTTTGTTCAATACTTCGGAACTCTTTGAGTTATCAGCAGTTGTAGAATGATTAAAATAATTCAAGATTTCACTATTCGGATTATTTCCACTTGGTTGAACATTCTGACTACTATTTTGCTGATATAAGTTTTCAATTGTACAGCTCAGTTCGTATTTTCTTCGATTAAATTTCAAATGTTTGACTTGTTGCATTAAATTTTTCAAAGTTTCTTTCTTATCATCCAGAAGTTGCTGGTATCTGTAAGATTGAAATTTTACGTGATTATAGTTAGAGTAGGTATACCAAATTAGGTATCAAAGTTTTCAGAAAATATAATTACTGCAGTTCTTCTTGTTTTTGAAGTTTCTCTATAGATTGAAGATCTTTGCGAGCTAATTGTGTTTTCAACTCTTTTTCGTTCAATACTCGTAATTCATTTTCACAATTTTCTATCTGTTTTGCAAGGTCAACGAAGTCTGCGAAAGATTGATCGAGAAATGAACTTCCCGTAGTAATAGGAACCGAAGACAAACATTTTACCTAGTTACCCTTTGACATGAAATCATTTTCATTGCGTATCAATGGACCAGGCCGGCTATGTTGATCTTCATTATTGCTGATGTATTCGTAAACGCGGTCACAATGAGAAGATCTTCCAGAAAGAATATCTTCTTGATCTTTTTTCTACATCATAATATCACGATAAACAAACTTCGTAAATTTTTTACCTAGGTACGATGAATTTAGAAAACGTATTTTCCTACCAGCAAAGTTTCTTGCTCTGCAATACACTGCTTCTTGTCGTGTAAAATATTCTCTAAAATTATCACTCGTTTATCTAATAGACGGTTGCTCTCTTCCAACATCGGTAATGCGCTCTTCTTTTTTTGAAGTAAATCCGCATTTGAAGTGATTTGATCGTGGTGGTGTTTCAGTTCATTAATTTTAGCTATTGTTTCATCAAAAACTGCAAAAAATATCCGTGAAGTATGAATGATAACGTAATGATAGGAATCACAAAAATGTTATTCTTACTTTCTTTAGATAATTTCTGCATCGCTAAGAAGCGGTCCCGTGTTCCTTTTATTTTGTTCAGAGCATCGAGCCCACTTTCTTTTTCCATTATGATGAAAATTACGAATCTTACAATCGAAATCTGAGTCTGAAAGTATGATGATATAATTAGGTACAATAAAATAAATGCAACTTGCGGAATTGTCGATTGTATTGTTCACTAAACAGGGAAATATCTTTCAATTATAGTTTGCTTCATTCATCATATTATACATTTTAAATTTTAATCGCGATTCATTATTGTGGTAAAAATTCCAATGTACATCATCTTCTTATCTACCTTTTTCTCCTTTTTCAATATACCCGCCAAAAGTTTTGCCAAAAGAAAAAATCGGATGCGGATTTTGAAAAGTTTTGAATTTTTCAGACGCGAACTAAGCGCGAACTACAGTTTGCGTCGTAATTTCTCATTTTAGTAGGTAAACAAGTAGGCAAAAATAAAATTTTTCGAATAAGCATCTGTGGCAAGATTGATTATTTTTTTTCCGTTTACAAAATCGGTTTCTTCAATTTTTAAAAATTCTTCGAAAAAATATGAAGAATCGTAGTTAGATCTTCATTTCATTTAATTAATCAATTTTTAAATTCATTCTCAACTTTCTTCCGAAGTCTATTCAACATGAAACATCTTTTTGAAGTGCGTATGTGACTCATGTGACTAGTGTTTATGTTTGATAATTGCAACTTTCAAGTGTAACAGAAGTTTAAAAAATGTATTTTACTCGGTTTTCATCTCATCAATATTTAGTTTCACGATCGCTTTAAGTATCTCGATCTTCCATATTTCATTTCAATTAATTACTTTCTCTTCATTTGTATTATTTGACTGCCAATACCGCATCCAATTCCACCGGCATTGACTGTTAATTGAAACATGCACGTAACAAACATGTCAGGAGAATCACGTTCAGAATTTCAACTAAAATCTCCTCCAACCGACGCAATTTCATCGGTAAAATTTTCACCTTTAACGTCTCAATTCTTATTAGTTTCATCTTGGGATAATTCGGTGCGGTTATACGATGTTCAAAATAACACATTGAGATCGATGTACACTCACGAACGACCAGTATTAGATGTTTGTTTTCAAGTAAGTATCATTTAACCGGATGTATTTCAAACATTTGAAATCGAAATACTAAATGTGTTGATTTTTCTAGGATGCTGTTCACTCGTTCAGTGGTGGATTGGACAATACTTTGAAAATGTATGACCTAAACACTAATTCAGGTATTATACTTTTATTACAGTCATAAAATTAGCACAAATCGAAATGCTTCTTACATTAATTGTGAATGTTGATTCGTACAGAAACTTTCATCGGCTCTCATGACAATGCCATCAGGACGATTGAATATTCTGCCGAGACTAATTCAATTATTACCGGCAGTTGGGATTCAACTGTAAAATTATGGGACCCTAGAGCTGCAAGATGTGTTGGTTCTTATCCTCAGCCTGATAAAGTACGTATTTGCGATGATCCGTATTATTTTTCTAAAAACACCAATATTTATGACATATTTATCGTTTAGGTATTTACAATGAGTCTATGCGGCGAACGACTAGTTGTAGGAACTGCCGGCCGTAGAGTGTATATTTGGGATCTAAGAAACATGGGCTATGTTCAAAAGCGTGAATCTAGTTTGAAGTTTCAGACTCGTTGTATTCGATGTTTTCCTAATAAACAAGTGAGTTAAGGATAAATTTCTCTGGTTCTATTCCAAAAAACAGGTAATTAACTCGTGTTTATGTTTAGGGTTACGTACTTAGTAGTATAGAAGGACGTGTAGCAGTCGAGTATTTGGACACTGATCCCGAAATTCAAAAGAAAAAATACGCTTTTAAATGTCACCGTATTAAGGAAAACAATATCGAATATATTTATCCTGTGAATGCCGTTAGGTAAGTAATCATCAAAGAATCGCGTCGAAATTATGTTATTTGAACGCAATAACACTATTTTTTCAACAGTTTTCATCAAGCGTATAATACTTTCGCCACTGGTGGTTCTGACGGATATGTTAACATTTGGGATGGTTTTAATAAAAAACGACTGTGTCAATTTCACCGTTATAGTAACTCGATCGCATCTTTATGCTTTAGTAACGATGGTAAGTGCTCAAGTTGAAGTTGATTGAAGCGATCGACCATTTTTGTTGATTATTCGTATTTGCTCTGTTATTTCAGGTGGTGTTTTAGCAATAGCGTGCTCATATATGTACGAATTAGAAACCCATCCTGATCCAATTCCGGAAGATAGCATTTATATTAGATACGTGACTGACCAAGAAACAAAACCTAAATAAAATAATTTGATTTTTACAAGTTTGATAACGCATTTTTCGTAATAAATTTGCTGAAAAAAAAGGTATGTAACTGTAAATATGAATCGTGTTATGTTTATCTTGAATACATTATTTATTTTTTGTGATGAATCGCGTGATTAATTCTCATTAATTATACATTTGCAAAATATATTGCGATTTTTTCAAACTCATGAAGCATCAAAACCTAAATCTTTATGATATTAGAAACCAAATAGGTGCCTAGTTCAATAGATTTTAGAATTTATTTGAGCCAAGATGCAATAAATTTGTTTGTGAAATTTTTAACAATTGAGCGTGTGAATGGTGGATACAGCAAAACTGTTGATTAGCCATGTGCTCTAGGGTGAGTTGTTTCGTGTAAAACTTCAAATATATGTAGTATGAATTCTTCAGAATTTAATTACTGATTTTACACCTCTTATATTTGTAAAAACAATCTAAGCAGAATCGAAATCACCGACTTCATGTTACGTTCAAATCTGTTTGCCGCAAATACAACACATGTGCCATTGCTTACGGCGAACCGAGTATGCAACTCTTTTAACATCTTCGTAAATTATGAAGGCTCATTCTTGTTATGTTTCTTGTGACGAGTTAAACTTAAGTTTGTGCAAATCAGTTTGCGGAGCTTCGAGAAAAATATTATGTAGAATTTAGTAGGTAGCTATTTAAAAAATATATCTGACAACTAATTAATTAACATAAGTACAAATCATTCCGGATTTCCGCAAAGATATCGAATGGACGTTAAATATAATTTTTCTAACGGCGTTTCCTCCTATAAAATAAAAACGTATAGGTATGAAAATGTAATAAAAAATTCGCGTGTTTATAATTTACCTGGACCAGTAAATTAATTTACTTTCAAACGTTCTGTGAAGGTTTGGTCCTTTCGGCTCCGGAAATTGTCCAGTATACACTTCAGGTCCCTTTCAGATCGAGTTAAAATTATTCTATGCACTTTGTCGTAATCACATCCACCTCCTTTGACTGCTTTATGTAATTCATCGGCGTAGCATTTACAAGTATCTTCGATGTATCTCACTGTATAGATTACGATTAGATGCATATTGCAGGTAAATGCTCCTAGCTGGTTTTATCATTACATATTTCAAGACACAATTGTCAAACATACCTATCATGTCATAAACTCTTCTTTCCTCGCCTTCAAATACTTTCTCTACATCTGTATCGATGCCATGAGTATCATCCTTACGGTAAGCTTGGAATATAAGTTTGAGATCCGGTTCGCAATACTTGTTTAAAAACTCTTTCAATTTATCCTTGAATTTTTCCTTTTCTAAAAAAATATCATTAGCCTGATTCGCTTATCTAAGTTGGTATTGGTAATTCTTTTCTCACCGTTCTCTATATCAATATCATGAAGAGCTTTTGCTTCTTCTGCAGCTTGTTCTTTAGAAATTTTCTTATCTTGACAACGATCCGGCTGTAATGAAAAACAGAATTCAGGAACTTCGATATCTACTTGATTAAAACACACAAAAGAATTAAAATCATCCCGCACTGACCAAACAATACTTGAGCATAGCATTCTGATACGCTGCGTCTTCTTGTTGAATGTCTTAAAATCTTCTTCCATTTTAATTTTAAAATCTGGTTAAAAGAATGATTTTTAAAATGAAACGTAAATGTGAGTATTGATCAATTTTACAGTCTAGGCTACCTTGATCGATACTTACTTTTCTCGTAAGACTCCCTCAAAAGCTTTTTCATTTCGTTATCATTAGCACAAAGTACTTCTTCTATACCACCAACTTCTTTCCAATCTCGAGTAATGGTGCCGTGAACAACGCCGGTCAAGATGTCTTCAAAATTTGTGAAAGTCATATCGTACAATTTATCCAAATTATAGAGAGATTGTCTGCCAAGTTCATCACTTAAATTGGCTGGATAAATTTCATCGTAATAACAATGACGACCGCATCTGCGTTTTCTCTGTTATAATCATAGGTATTTTGAAAGAATTATCTAAGCATGAAATTTTATGAAATCTTTCCAGGCCTATTCAAGAGAAAAAAGCTTGCATAATATTTATACACAGTTTGAAATCTTTCCAGGCCTATTCAAGAGAAAAAAGCTTGCATAATATTTATACACAGTTGAAGAACGAATTCTTACCGTCCAGAAGAATTTTGAGTCGTAGTAATCTCGAATACTTTTGCGTTGATCTAAAGACCTGTGGAATAAAAGTCTAGCATTTCCTTCGTCATCTTTTCCATCAGTATATAATTTTTTAGCATCCTCGTCGCAGTGGAAGTCTGGTTTTGGTTTTACAGTTGGATCGCATATCAATTCCGACTGCGTATAAGACGTAGATATTATATAGGTAATTTCCACGAATTAGGAATTTAGTATTTTCAAATACCTAAGTAAGTAGATATCGAAATTTGAAATGGGCTTATTGAGTGTTAAATAGGTACTTACTCGAACCACCAAAAACTGACGAATGAGTAAAATTGCAACAAATAATGAGAAAACCATATTGATCATTCACAGGTTCAACGCTAACAAAAAAATCTCTGTTTTTTTTCAATTATAAGTACCTATCGGTGATTCGTGATAGCCCATAATATCGCTCAACAGTTGCCTCATAATATACAGTCTATGTTTTATTTGAATTGAAATTGAGAACATTAACGAAATTTGTGTGCCCATTACCTACGTTTATTTAGTGAATATTAATAGTAAATAAGGTCTGTAAGTATGTAATGTGTATACTTGGGTATACTATAATTTATAATATAGATGTATGTAGGTACATGGTTCGCTATTTTATTCCTCATTGTAAAATATTCGTTTTTTACAATTTTGACGTCTTTTTAATGACAGAATTTTTGAATGAAAATTAATATACAGGGTGCCCAGAAATATCGGGTACCACAAAGAAAGTTTTTCATTAAAAATATAGGTTGGCAACGTGAAATAGATGCATATATGATTGGTGGAATGTTATCTCTCCAGTCCAACAACCAATCATGTGCTATCATTGTTATCATTCACTGTGACCAACCGAAGTATTTGGCAGAAAACTTTTTCAAGGGTACCCGATATTTCTGGGCACCCAAAATATTCCGTTTATTTTTGCTTGAAAAAATTCAAAAACTGTAAAAATCGAGATTTGGTCCTTATTTCGAACACTTAATTAATTTGCTATTGAATAAATTGTAATTTATTTTCGAAAATTTCATTTAAAATTCTTCCTTTTTCTCGTTTAAAATATTTTAACAGGAGCTTCGATTTACTGGAGAGTGTTATTTTATACCTAGTGAAAATAATCTTACTACATATGAAGAGTGATATTCCAAAACTCGCTTTGTCCATTTTCACAACTTTTCAGGAAAGAGGAAAAACAGTTTCCCTTTAAACGGGTAAATTGGCTTTTTAGGCGAGTTTAGCACTTTACTTGGGTGGATTTATGATGTAGGAGTGTAGGTATACACTTCATCCACTAAATACTGCTGAAGAAAATTTCAATAAAAATGGACAAAGCGCGTTTTGGAACATTATTTTTTTTAAAAATTTTAGTGAATTGGGTATTTAGGTGAGCTTAACACCTCATTTTGGTAGGTTGATGATGTAGGAATGTGAGTTAATACTTCATCTACCAGGTACTGCTGAAAACCCAACTTTGATAAAAATGGACAAAGCGAGTTTTGGAATATCACTCTTCATATCATAATTTTCCTTTTTTTTTTTTTTTTTTTTTTTTTGTAAAAAAAGAAAAATATTAAATTACAGTTTCCACAGGCCACTCCAAAAAATGTTCGTCCAACTTTGTTCAAATCTGAAATGTAGGTAAATCAGCAATGTTCTGCAGCGAGCAGATTTTTTTCATGTACCTATGTAGAATTTTGTTCGTTATCAAGCTTGTTTGAAATCGCAGTTTTCATACCAAAGGATGGTTCAATGATGAAATAGTACATAATATTGGTGATTACGCAGATACAATTTCACATAATGAGCAGTCGTGCTGTAATTTTCCTCGCACTTTATCGAAAAATATAATGAAATATTATCATGTTTTGATGAAAATTGAATATTTAGCGTGTAAATTTTTAAGTACGATACCTACCAAAACTGCTGTTTGTTAACCGTGTGCTCGATGCCTCCCTTTTTATCATAATTTTTGAGAATCCTGCAGCAGTTACACCATTTTTTTTTTTTTAAATTCAATCTTGTCATTAAATGAAAGTTTCTACGGAAATACCTATAATTTTTGAAAAATTTAGGAGGCCCTTACGCGAATTTCGCGATCCAGAGTTATTAATCGATCAGAATGATATTTTTTCGATTTTCATATGCTCTCCAAAAAACACTCTTTCCACTGTATTTGAAATGGACTACAGAATTTATGTCATCAAAAAATGGGACAACTCATTTTGTTGATAGTTTAGAATTATCACATCTTTATTGGTACCTATGTTTAAATCCTGATAAAGGAAATGAGCAAGTAGAGAGTAGAGGTACCCGTAGATCCATTATCGACATCACTTCAAAAAGTATGGTACCTACCTATATGGATGATCATTGATCAGAATTAATTTTTTTTTTCATGTACGTCTACGTACCGTACTTTTTTCCCATTTTCATAAAATAGAATTTCGTTTACTTGTTATCAAGCTGTAATCATTAATTTTTGATATTTGCTCAGTGGTTAAATACAACGTGTTAATGATTACGAGTAACCATGCAGTAATTATGCTCTCATTTCAGCGAAAAATATACGTAGGTATAATATTACGTAATGAAATATACCTACTCGTATGATCATTTAAGTTACGTTTTGTTTTTACGAAATGAATTGATTATTTTAGCACATAGGTAACTACCTAATGTACCTATTATGTAAAAACAATGCACAAAACCTGTTGTTTGTTAACCGTGTACTTTTACTTCCTCCATAGGTAATATTCGTTGAGAATTCAATTATACCATATTATTAAAAGCTCAGCCCTTTTCTCAAAAGAAAGTTTCCTTTGAAAAATTTGAAATAGTACTATTTTTTTTGACTTGGTCGTACTATAGGATGAATGTGATTTGTAGAGATTGTATTAAAGTTATGAGATTTTGAGTTTAATCAAAATCAGTTGAGCCTTGATACGTTCTCGACAAAATTGAGTTTATGTTATTTTGTTTTACGGATTCTCTCTCAAACGATCTACTTTCGTTCAAATTTGTTTTTGTTTGTGTTTTTATTGTTTTTCAAAATTGGGAATCTGGAGGAACAAAATGAACAATGCGTAGCGAAGTCATCCCTCTCGAAACCCTACAAAATGATGCATCGCTCGTTATTTTAAAATTTTGGCTGTATCATTTTAATCATAATACTTAAGTACCTATGTTTAAGTTAAGTGCACTTGGTGATGGTGATTGATCGCGTAGGCTAAAATGCAACGTTCAGAGAGATTAAATCGAAATGATAGGTAAATCTAAACTAATATTGAAACTCAACGCCTTCAAGTTAATAGGTGCCCAACAATCAATATGCTAAGTTACTTCCCTTTCAAACTTTTTTTCGAATTTTTAGAAAGTTCAAATTTGAAGTTTTCAGATTTTTGTTTAACAGACAAGTACCTGAGGTACCTACTGATTTTGCATCTCCCATACAGTCTCTTTAAAACCTATAAACGTCTCAAATAGACCTGCTTCAAGTTCAGTGTCAAGATATGAGCCTTCGAAACCCATGACAGTTCCGCAAGAAATCGTAAACACGTGAAGATTACGAGCGCCCTCCTCCTCCACATCCAAGATAATCTGGTGTTAATAAAATTGCATACTCGATTCGCCGTAAATACAGTTCACAATCAGGTTCAGGTACATATTATTCACGGCAAATAGAGTAGGCAACTCTTTTAACATTTTTCCCGATTTGTTTTTTTTTTCAGTTACCAAGTTGATCGTATTACGAATTAGTTTGGTCATTTTTTAGACCAGTTGAACTTACATTAGAGTAAATCTGTTTGCGAAGTTTTAGATTCGAATTCGTTCGTAACAGCGGGTATATTTTCAAAGAGAAATTTTAATACCAAGGAGGGGGAAATGAGACTTCCAATCTTGGTCGAAAAATTGGTGGTCATGTCGTGGTCATTTGATTAACTACAATAGGTATTGATTTTTTTATAACAATCGTACCGATGTATGTACTTTAGTCTTAAACTCTAAGTACATACGTATCGTCGATCACAAAATTCAGCCACTTTTGTAACAAATTTATAAAAATTTATTCGTAGCGGAAACCTATATCTAGTAGGTAAAATAGCATATTTCCGAACACTCGTGTAAGTACATACATAATATGAAAGGATCCTGATACCAATCATTCATATTTATGGTTTACCGCCCAGATATCGAATAGAAGTCAAATATAATTTTTCTAAACGAGTTTCATCCTGGAAAATAAAAACAGTCGCGTAAATATATTATGTAGAGATATGTGTAATGAAAAATTCACAATTTATAATCTTGGCCTGTGAATTAAATTAAAGTACCTACTGTTTACTTACTTTCAAACGTGCTGTGAAGGTTTGGTCCTTTCGGCTCCGGAAATTGTCCAGTATACACTTCAGGTCCCTTTCAGATCGAGTTAAAATTATTCGATGCACTTTATCGTAATCGCATCCTCCTCCTTTTACAGCTTTATGTAATTCATCAGCGTAACATCTACAGGTATCTTCGATATACCGCACTGTAGATATAGATATGCACACACAGATAAATGCTTCCAGTGTATTATCATCATTTTAAGACACAATTGTCAATAACATACCTATCATGTCATAAACTCTTCTTTCGTCGCCTTCAAACACTTTCTCTACAGCTGTATCGATGCCATGTTCCTCGTCCTTACGGTAAGCTTGGAATATAAGTTTGAGATCTGGTTCGCAATACTTGTTCAAAAATTCTTTCAATTTACACTTGAATTTTTCCTTATCTACGAAATCCACGAGTATGGTATCGCATTGGAATTAGAAAATGATCGTTTGCGGATAAGTCACAGATGCTTGAAGTATAGGTAGGTAATTACTCACCATTTTCTATATCAATATCTTGAAGAGCTTTTGCCTCTTTCGTAGCTTGATCTTTGGAGATTTTCTTATCTTGACAAAGATCCGGCTGCAACAAAAAGAAATATGAACCATGGTACTTGTACCTACATAGTTGACTGACAAGAACACGCAAAAAAGCAACGCCTCCCGTACTAACCAAACAGTACTTGAGCATAGCATTCTGATATGCTGCGTCTTCTTTGTTGAATGTCTTGAAATCGTCTTCCATTTTAATTTTAAAATCTAGATTAGCAAATTTTTTTAAACAAGAGAGAATCCCGGTTGGCAAAACGGCATTTTTTAGATAGTGCATCTGAATAGGGATCTGACTACATATCAGTCAGAATGTATTTTCTGACTGCCAAAACGGCAATATCTGACTGTGGTTCTGAGTGTGGATCTGACTAGTCAGATCCACGCTCAGATCTCCACTCAGTCTTCTGACGAGTTACCGCCATCTTGGAATTTCAAAAAAATACTTGTTTCTGATTGGTTGATTGTAGTCAGAATGCGAATCTGACTGTCAAAACGGCAATTTCTGACTGCAGAAATGATTAGTCAGACATCACCAGAAATGTGCCAATCGGTAAATTATTATGGTTTGGTTTTCATAAGATTCATAAGTAAATAGGTAATCTAATTATTGATCTACTTTTTTCGTACGACTCTCTCATCAGCTTTTTCATTTTGTTATCATTTGCACAAAGTACCTCCTATGCCTCCGACTTCTTTCCATTCTCGAGTAATCGTACCGTGAACAACACCGATCAGAATATCTTCAAAATTCGTGAATATCATATCGTACAATTTATCCAAATTGTATCTGGCTTGTTTACCAAGATCAGAGGCTAAATTCGCTGCAGGATACTCATAGTAAGTACAATGACGACCGCAATCTTTTCTCACCTGTCAATGATATTTCAATGAGAGGGTGAATATCGTCGTAAAAATGAAAAATTCATTCTGACCTGCCAATGGTAATGGGAATTGAAATAATCTCGAATGGATTGGCGTTGCTCTAAAGATCTGTGGAATAAGAGCCTGACATTTCCTTGATCATCGCCGAAATCGTGGTACAATTTATCTGCATCCCAATCGCAATGAAAGTCTGGTTTCGGTTTCACCGTTGGATCACATATCAATTCCGACTGTAAAATGTAATTTCCATGAATTAGGAATTTGATATTTCCAAATACTCAGGGATTAAAATAAAATTTAGGTTAATTACGCTAGCAGGCTATAGCTACCTACTTGAACTACCAAGTACTGATGAACGAGTAAAATTACAACAAATAAAGAGAAAACCATGTTGATCATTCACAGGTTCAACGCTTTAACTGCAAAGAATTATCTTTTTGTAAAAAATTATACATGTAGGTAGGTTTCAGTAATTCGTGATGGAGTATTGCTGAACGGTGAACAGTTCTCGTTTACAATATAGGTAGGTACATTTTTCATGTCAAATAGATAATAAATACCTATGTTTGGTTTGTGCTTGTGCGTTATGAGTACCTAATATTATATGTTGTTACAATATGTGGGTAAGTACAATAAATCATTAGCCGTATAGTTACACTCGCATTTTCTAGAACTACAGGCCTAAGTATGTCGTGTGGAAGGGAGTAAACGCCTTACAATGTTGTTGAAAGAAAGAAGAGATCCTCAGAAGATATCGATTATATGTTATTTGTCGCAATTTGATTTCAAATTGGTGATCTTTTTCAATCTCATAACTTTGAGGGCATACATACACATAATATAAAAAAATGGATATTACACTTTTAATCGTTTTTACGAAAGCGCTTGTGAACTGAAAGTTTTCAAGATCTAGGTACCTATCCAATAGTTTTCCTTGCTTTCGCACAAAAATTATCAAAATCGGTGACTAAGAGGTTCCCTTTTCGAATAGAAATTCATGAAAAGGGTAATCTGTAACTACTTATCAAACTTCTTGATTTATTTTTTAAAAACATCCAACCGAATGTCACTACATGAAAGTCAACATCAACAAATTATGAGCCCAAATCATTGTAAGGTACCCACTTATTAAATATGTAACGTAGAAAATTACATTACACGACATAGGCAAATATTTTTTTGTTTTTCTGGGGCGGGCGACTTGCTTACTTTTTGGTAATGTATGTACCTATCAATATATCCATTAGCTCATTTACACATCTAATTGATTAAACTTTATAGATTGAACCACCTGATTGTTGAATAAATGACTACTTTACCTACGTATGTAGTTGAAGTCGAATTTACCTAGCGCTATTTAGTTGAAGTGGTATTGGCATTGCAATTCATCAATAAAATATTAGCGATAAGTGAGCAGCTTATCGCTATGGAAACATTGGAAAATCAGTTTCAATCTTTGAGTATATAATACCAATATACATGATATGGAGGGCTAATAAAGCAGGTTCCGTGGAGGATTCTGTAGAGCGCGCTCGACTTGGTTCAGTAAAAGAACCCAACTCATTTTGGACCTTAGAGAAGAGACAATTTTGTAAAGTAAAAAATAGTTTAATGAGTACCCAAGAAGTTATAAGCCTTCCCTTGAACATTTTTAAACATTTGAACTTCAATTCATCGCTTACATTTATCATTTATCAAAATCGCTATCATAGGTTCTTTTACTGAACCAGATGCTGAATGCTGGATTATTAGCCCTCCATATCATGTATATTATATACTCAAAGGTTTCAATCTCAAATGTCAAATGACCGGTCTCAGTATTATTCTTAAAGTCGACTCTGACTGAAAAAAATAACATTATTCTTGCGAAGAGATTCTATAACAACCTAACAACACAATTACCTACACCGGTACCCCGAAATTCAACCCACTACACCTTCATTAAAATTTTTCTTCTTCTTCTTCAGTCAGTGTGACAAGCAATAAATTAAAAAAATTACTTACATACATGATTTTTACACCAGTAATTTTCGAAAAGTTCGAACGAATGCGCTTCCTATTAAAGATAACTAAAAAATTGGACTGCAACTCATCTTTGGATTTACTACAATCTATATTCTTCATACCAACCGAACTCGCATTTCAAAAAATTCGTAAAATTTATTACAAAATTCATGAATACAAAAACACACTTACTCATAGAGTCGAAATTTAAAAAATAAAATAACACGATAAAACAACAAAAAGTACAAACACGGTACGCAATGGAAAGAGAAGAGAAAAATAAAATAAATAAAAAATATTACGTTCACGAAAAAAAAAGAAATAGAAAAAAAAGAGATCTAAAAAATTGCTCCTACTAAAAATTTCTTTTTATTATCTGGCTATTGCGATTGTAGATAATAAAATAAAGAATAGGCGTATACGGTTTTTAAAAGTTTCATAAAAGAAACGGAATGGATTTAGGGGTCTTTTTAGATGAAAATATTTGTCATAATTGAATGCTCGGTCGGTATTGCAATCGTAAAGGAGGATTTTGAAATCTCCATCTTGTTACGTAAACAAACTTCAAGGTATGATCTTTGCCTAGTAATTCGTTATTGCACAAGATATCCACCTGAAATGAATCATTAGATAAATAATAATGAAGTGTTCCATTAATCTCGATGTATCTCTACTTACATCTCTGTATTTCTCCATTCCATCACAAACGTACTTGGCGATGAATTTCTTAATCTGTGTAACCGTTGCTTGAGAAGAAACTCGGATGTACTTTCGTTTCAACGATTTCATATGATCGTTTGCAATAGATTCCAGACTTATATTAACCTGTACGATGAAAATTCGAGTTAGAAATGTGAAACGTTGAATCATATTCTTGATTTCAGGAAAAATGAAAGATTATTCACTTGTTCGTCGAAACGATGATAATCAGATTCGGCTCCTTTTTCTTTGGTTTCTTCTTCTTTAATTTTAGCGTTTTCTAAAGGCACTTCTTTAGGATACGGTAATCCACGAACACGATAGAATTCTCGTTCTCGATTGATTTCATCTACATTAATGAAACAAAATTATTGTGATGTTTCCACATTTATTCTTCGTTAATGCTTTATAGTACAATACTGTCGTACTTTCTTCTAGTCCGGGAACCAACTTATATACCATATCTTGCATAGTTCTGTCGAAATTTATATAATTCAGAGGATGACTTTGGTGAATCACAAGATCGCATGTTGGACAGGTATTCTCTTCTTCCAGATGCTTCACAACACAACTTTTGCAAACTGCGAAAAGTATATTATCTCAAATGAAAAATAGTTCATTAATAATTATAGATGTATGGAAATTGAAAACTTACAAGTATGCAAACATTCTGTAACAGTGGTGGCATCGATTAGATATCCTCTACAAATTGTGCATGTTATGTGAGGGTTCAGCGTCTTTATTTTAATAATACGCTCCCCCATCATCAGACTAGAGCTAAAAACAAAGATGAAGCACCGACATAAATTTTAAATAACAACATGTGAACATCAAGAAGGTAAGGTAGGAGGTATATTGGAACAACGTGAAGTGTTTCGATTATTTACAACATTTTAAATGTGATAGACTGATCACAAAAGAAGTAAGCTGCGAGTTGATTTAACAATATAGATAAGCAAACCGCTAAGAAATTTCTTCTCTCAAAAGAATGAATTGTGAAAAAGGCTCTAGTGTATGGAATCACTTTTGAGGAATCTGAGAATCAACACGTCATCAAAGTACATAAAATGAATGAATTAAGAAAGCATGGACTTACTTCGTGAACGAATCCACCTTGAACTAGGTTTTGAAACAGAAGCTAAACTACTTAATTAATAGAAAATTAATTATTTTCGTCCGAAATTTTTCGTTATCTACAACGAAAAAATCGGAACCAAATTGATTAAATTTTTTTATAAACAAAGTTAGTTCATTTAATCGCCGCATTGTTAGTAAAAGCGCTGCGAGTTTCAGCGTTTGCACTTTGCACCATGTTTGATTGTTTGCACTTTGCACTTTCGGGTAGCGGTGTCGAGTCATAATAAAATTGTTTCCTTCTTTTCAAAATCGATTGTCTCTGGTTTCTGGGCTCCATGCCATTCTATATAATCAACACTTCCACGGATCATTTTTGTCTCTCTACGAGACTTCGACAACTGTATTCGTCTACAGTCATTTAGCTCATTACCTATCGATCTTCACGATCGCATCAAAATTTCAGAAACATTAGGTAAAATAAAAATTTTTAGCATCGATAGACATCGATAAATAAAAGGGAACAAAAACAAAACAGTAAACACCACAATGCTAACGCAAACAAAAATATTTATTTTGTTTTCTTTTTTCGTTTAAGATTTTTCATAACATCAGAAGCAGAAAATTCAATCGGTTCCAAACGATGGGATGACAGTTGATATGCTTTAACCTTCCTCTTATTCTTCTTCCTGAAAAAATAAAAAAAAAACAATCCGTTACTATTCTATTCTCATGAGCCTAAAATCAGACGCAAGCCAAAAAATGAAATGAAACTAACTTGAATTGAGGTTTCACAACTTCGATCAAACTTCGTTTCTGCAAACTATGGAATCGATCCTTCAATATATTACCAACGGGGATTATTTCTCTTAAACTACCGGTTAATTCATTAACACTCGTAAAGTTGGATTCATCTCCGGTAAACTTATTCTTTCCAACTCGTCCAGGTTTTTCTAGTTTTTCAGCAGCTTTCTTAATTCTTTTCAATTCTCTTCTCTTTTGCTTCTTTTCGTTCTGAAGTACTTCGTTCATTATAGTTCGTATCCTGAAAATAAAATTCGAGTATTACGGAATTTTCAAATCAATGTTGAAAATCTTTTGAATGAGAAATCTGAAATATCGTCAAGAATAGCACTCACTTGCTGATATCTTGCACTTTCTTTTTCTGCTCTTTATCTTCCTGTCTCTGTAATTCTTCTTGTTTCAGTTTCAATAATTTCTTTCGTTGTTTAATTGTTTTCTTCTTTTCTCTTGTCACAGGAGGGTTGATAGCTTTATATTCTCCATCACTAACATCGCTCTCATCTTGAGTATCCTTTCCGGCGTTACTATTGCTGATTGGTAATCCTTCGGACATTTCCTCCAACCAATTTTTCTAAAAAAATAAATCGTACCAATTGCAATACATTCATAGTAGATGAAATATAGTAAAATATAAATGCCTACTATTCTACCTCATTTTGCTCTGCTGTAATCTGTTTGAAAAGATTCTGAGTGACTCTATCCAAATGAGCCTCTTTCTTCTGAAGGTCTATTTCTTTTTCGGCGACTTCTTTCACCAAAGTCAAGTGATCTTGGAAAGTTGGGTTATACGAGATACCAGGATGAGGTACTTCAAACGAAGAAACTTCGGTAACAACTTTCTCCGGTCGATAATTGGATGATTCTTTGAAGCAACTAACATTTCGAACGGTATGTAGAAGTGTGTTACTGTTCATCCAGTTCTTCAATTTAGATAATTTTGAATCATCTGTTGGTTAAATAAAATTATCAGTTTTAAATTGGTCGTTATAAAGCAAATAAGTATCTAGATTCTTCAAACACATACCTGGAGTTTCCACCCATGGGTCATTACCAACAGCAACTTTGCGTTTGGGTTTTTGCTTTAATTGACTTACACGTCTTTGGAAATACTTATTCAATTCTTTGAATTCTTTTTTCTTTAAAATGCCAGCTTTTCGGCGAGTTTCATTCTTCTTTCTCAGCGCTGGGTGTTGACGTTCTTCTTTAGAACGCACCGTATTTCTGCGAAGATACAAGCAATTGTTCAGCATAACTTGACACGACGATCTCAATATTAAAAAAAAACGAAATTGTTACCTTTTAATAACAGGGTCTGGGACTGCAGAAGTATTCTCTAATGCTGCGAAACATTTCAGAGGTAAATTACGAGCTTTTTCTTTCTTCGATGTGAACAGCGATTCGCGGATGAGAGTTGAAGGTTTAGTGTCAATTGTGAATAAATCGTCATCCTTACGTTTGGCAAATGGGACTCTGTAAAATATTCATCATTGTAATGATATCAATACAATTTTTTACATAATAGTAGAAGTAGGATTTTACCCGAGACGTTCTTCTAATCTTTTATCATCCAGAAATGCTTCGACGTCTGAAACATCGACGTGTTTTCTCCACGAACTTTTGAGTTTTTTAGAAACTTTCTTTTTGGTTTTCATTGTTATTCAATAATGTTAACATACAATGAGTTCAGGCAATTACTTTTCTTTAATCGCCGAAAATGAATCGAAATAAAAACTTAAAAAGAAAATTCGCAACTGTGATAAGAAATTTGATGAAAAGAAGGAAAACACGTGGTTGTTGAGAATGTTGTGACGTCATTAGGTTCGTTCGTTCATCCGGTTCGGTTCATCGTTCTTCCATCCGACCGTTTCGCAATTTTTTTGCTAATTTAAATTAATCTTCGACTTTGTACATTTCAACATTTATCCAATTTATTCAACTGTTCTGGGATAATATAGGGATAATCCATTCATATTTCTCATGACATCATGAGAGGTTTAAATAAAAAAATTGCAGTGACTTAAACTAATGGAGACATGGAGTAGATATGTGAGAAAGGAGAACTCCGATCTCAAACAAAAAGTCATGTTCCAGCACGAAAATCCATTTGAAAGCCATTCAATTCGAAACCAATTTCAGTTTGATTCTAAAAAATTATTCATTTTCCAAAAAAAAAGTAAACCAAAGTGAAAGTATGATCATGCATCACAAAATGACCGAAAAATAAAAATACGTATAATACCATCGAAATAAAAACAAATATTTTATTTCTCTAAGATTCAAAAACATACTTCATGACAAGATAATCACAAAAGCGTAAAGTAAAATTAAATGCAAGGGAAGTGATTAATAAAAAATGAGAAAATGTGATTGGCAACGCAGTTACATAAATAATTACAATTCGAGTGATTCAGTAGACAATATAATCTACCGATTTCTAAACACCATTCATAGACCGTACGAATTAAAGATACACATGGAATTTTTTCTTCAAGTTTAGTAAAACGTGGACTAGGAAAAAGCAAAATGAAATGTTTAAAGAAAAGTTTAACACAATTTATAAATCATAATCATAGGAAATTCAACAACGCTTAGGTATTTGCTACAAACAGTAAGTGCGTTTAAACGATAGGTACACAAAATTACAAACGTATTTCACAATATCACTCACAAAATTGCTCATCGCATGTACATTGATGTACATATATGTCAGACATGCTTACTCGCAAACGAAATTACACAATTTGATGACATTCGTACATAAACAATTTTTCAAAATGTGAAAAACAGGTACCTAATAATTTAACAAAGGTTGCCCACGTACTTAAATCGCTCAAAGCTACTCAGCCATTAAACTCGAAAAAAAGAAAAACAATTTGGTAGAACGACTAGAGTACAGTAATTTTGCTTCAACTTTTTCCTTGATTTTTTCAATTCGAAAAAAAATTATAATACAACTCAATCACAAAACTACAACTTTTACAAAATTAAAACGTTGCGACTCTTTCTTTAACGAATTATCTTACATATAAGAATTTCTACAACAGTAATTATAATACATACAACGAGAATAAAAACAACGCATAACAAATTCACTTGATATCAAAATACGATATTGATACGATAGTATTCGACTTCGAAAATGATAGATATTTTCAGTACTTTTACGAATAGAAAATCTCGAAAAAATTATGAAAACAATGATAGGTACTGTACAAACGAATACACATTATTTATACACTCTACAATATTTAAGTATTTTTTAAAATCACCAATTGACCATCGAATGTAGTAAGTATAAAATTTTCAAAATGACAAAAATTGAAACGATATTTAAATCTGAGGAACTGCGACTGTACTTCAGGAATTACTTTTACCAAAAAATAAACGTGAATTGGTTTCAATCGATGGAATCTACCGGATCTGCTTCATCATTTTTCTTTTTCGCTGACGTGTGATTATTGCACAATGAAGTTTTAGTAGAATCATCACTATCATCACCGCTCGATGAACTTCGAATGTCTCCTTCGAGCTGAAATCATTGAAAAGTTATTAAATATAAATATTATCAAGATCAAATTACACGTGTTTCTAATCAACTTTTATAGTTTTTACCTCTCCTTTAGTCCACGTTCTATAAGCGAGTTGTAGAATTAATTTCGTCCAGAAAATATGCAGTATTAACAACAATATAAGTAACCCGTTGAAGATATAATACGCTGGGAACATCATTCCGGCGACATACGGCGCTTCCAGTGTAGTGCTAGGGTTTTAAAAAAAATCATAATTAGGCTCTAATTTGTATATATCGCTATACACGTGGAATAATGTTGGATTATTCACCTTCGTAGAATCCATAATGGAAATATGATTATCCTGGTGCCGATCCAAACAGCCAAAAATAAGGCAAATAATACAGTACAAAGGTTATCGTATTTCGCGTATTTGACAGCTTTCGTACCCTGAAAAAAATACAAGTGATTCGATTATCATTCATGAAAATGGCTTATTAGTTGATAAAAATCGTTTATGCGAATCGAATTGTACTAATGACCGAAAAGTTAACGCGAATAAGTGCACACCACGTATTTTCGAACGTGAAATTATTCTACTGTTTCATAAATTAGATGCTTCCTCTCCAAACTACTGTCGCTTCCTACCATAAAATAATTTGATGTGCAATAAAAATGTACTATGAAAAAAAGTAGAAAAATTACTGTTACTTTTTACGAAGTACCAGCATCAGAAGCAGATAACAAAATAATTATTAAAATTACACCGCTGATTAACGTGAAGTAAAAAATATTATGGACATTATGATTGATAAAATATGGCGCAATTAACAGGAAACGACAATAACTGATTTAAAAATATTATGGACAGTCGCCAAAATACTGGAATGATAGGTTTCGACCTTGCTTTAAAATCGATGAGTGACCTTGACTGAGACTATAGATTACACAATCAGTTCAACGTAATCTAATTTTTTTTATTACTAATTAATGCAACAAAAACGTTAGGTAAATTTAAATTTTCGAAATATCTTATTTTTGATTTTTTTTTTTTTTTGTTATATCAAGTCCATCAAACGGGTGTCAAGATTTTCCAATAACGTAGAAATTAAACAGTATTACGAGGATTTATTATTTTTTTGAATGACGCGCTGCGTATCGTTCCTTACCATGACGTCGATTTTAGGTCAGCCTGAGCCTTAATTTGAATACTTTCGTAGTAAAATATAACTAACCGTCATTATTTTAAATTACGTCTTAAGCTACGAAAATTACGAGTATTGTTAATTTTTACCGAAGACTTGGATGAATACCTTTTAATACGGTTGCATAAACGAGTAATTTTTTTCTAGCCTTACTTTAGTCCTAATTCAATTCGTTAGGCGGATTGGATTTCGCCAAAAAGATTTAAATCGTTAGCTTCGTTTTGGTATTTTGATACTCACATCTAATATACAATCGGCAGCGTCGTGTATAACCAGAACCAAAGTTCCAACTCTGTGTAAATTACATATCCACGAGAAAGACAGCAACACGATAGTAGCAACATGATGAATAAACATTTGCCAGAAATCTTTTCTTTTCACGTCGAAAAACTGCGAAAAAGCTAGAGACCAGTAGAAAGCCAATGAGATCATATAGTACCACCATACATCCGTTGTGACACCCTGTGAACCAAAAATAAATCGTATAATCACCCATCTTTAATCAAATACACAAACCGTGTAGTGTGATTTATCAACGAGGTTATAGTTCATATTAATTTTTTCAAAATTATTTTCTCACTTGATAAGGGTATCCAATCCAACAATAATCGATATTCCAAAACCATGGTTTATCCCATAACACGACCAAACCGTAGATAAAAGAACTCGTGTAATACAAACTTCTCCAACTGTAAACACAGAGTAATTTTTTTCAATTCTCTACCAACTTATCACTACATAATTGCGATAAAATTCTTGAGATTATGTACATAACAGAATAAATTCCGACGTTCATTACATATACTTTTCCTAAATAAATATAATTCCATGTAATTGATGTAATGTATATTATAAGGATTCACTTTCGATAAGTGTTTTATATTGACGCATTTTTTTCGATAAAGGTGATCATTCTGTGGGGAGAAAACATCGAGTAATCGGTCAAAATCCGTTTTTATCCTATCGCATTTCAAGGATATTGTTTTTCTTTCAAACGACTTTTCATAAACGAAGTACGTATGGATTTTCAAAAGAAGTTACACAACGTGAATACCGGTTCGAACATTCTTTAGATACTCACACACTTCTTAAAATTTGTAAACAATAGGCGACGTAATAATAAGATGTTCTATGTAGTAAATACGTTATTATACAGGAGTACAAAGTAGCTTTTGTTATTCATTATTATTGATTGATTCGGTTTAATTTGAGACCAAAGTGAACCTACGGAGTACGAATCGAAATCAAAGTAATACGATTATAATTAGATGATTAAATCAGAAGATCGAGTCATTTAACGAATGAGTGTTTCGTAATTCAGGCGGATCGATCAAAAGGAGCAATATACAATATCATTGTGATTAAAACGTGATTTCAATATTCGACAAATTTCTTGCAAAATTGCGAAAAAAAACAACGCACGTGTACCGGCATTGTGCAAAATTCAAAAAAGTCCGAACGCCACTTGAACTCCCAAGCCAAAAAAATTACAAATTCTCGCGTGTTTTCAAAATCTTTGCAAAAGTAATAAACGAGCATTCGATTCAACAGAGTTAGAAAATACATCCAAACGAAAGTAAAATTAGCTTACAACAGGAAATTATCGATGTTCGTTAATGACGCGACGCGAAACGCCAAAATTAATCACAGTATGACTCATGATTACAAAAGTAGCGTTGACTAAATACTGACAAATAGCCGGCAAAAAGCGTGTATCATTGAAATAATTTGCCATTAAAATACTTATATATACCTATTTTCGCAAAACTTGGTCAACGTGCTAGGTTTTCCTTGTAGTTTCTTTAGGCGATGCCATCTTTGAACTTGGCGTACGGTCCAATCTATACGTTTTGAAAGGCCCAATACGAAATTATGATCCCATACCGATGTATCTTTGTAGGCATTTTCGAGCACGACGTTATTGTGGAATTTTTTCTTTTTAACATTTTTAATTCCTAACTTCAGTCCCAGAGGTGCGAAACAAAATCTAAAAAATCAAAATGAAGTCGTTAATAATGGTCAGCATGATTTTCATGTACATAAGTGCAACTTTTGAACGTTCATTACTCACTTTTCCAATACAATTCGAATAAATAATACGAGGAATGCTAACGCAATAGGATAGATGTACAAATGCCGGTAATCTGTGCAATTATGTCCGAATTTGGGATCTAACATCTGCCATGTGAAATTCGGCGGCAGCCAAATCTCTTTGCTCCAAAAATATTCGGAGACCACACGATACGCACTGTAAATTTCTTCGGAGAATACACATAACGTACTATAAATTCCCATGTCAACGCGACACTCCGATTAGAAAATTAACACTTATTAGCAAAATTTCAAAAATTCATTAATCAGGATATTACATAACATGCATTTACCGGGAAGCAAACCAAACACGCCTTAATCTTTTCAATACATACGTTATAACAACCACAGACACAGGCACATGATAAAGTTGAAAAAACGTTCTTCTAATGAGGATTTGTACGACGTTATCACGGAGCTAAGTTTGCGTAACAACCGTTGATGAATATACAAACACAAACACACCAACAACGCATCGTATGACTGAAATTCGAAGAGAGGGAGAACCGCGCAGCTGTTGAATCTGTTCAAATACTACGCGAAACGTCGTTCGTTTTTAGAACATCAAGTTTGATTCTTCAAATTTCAACGAAAATTTAATTTGATTTTGAGAGAAAATGACTTCGTTGAACTTGAAATGAACCGGTTCGGTGCTGAGCCTTAGAGCTTTCTTCGTAGAATTATGGATCACGATTTACGATCATTTGCAAAGCACCCAGCGCGCTCCAGCAGGAGACATCGATCTCTTTTCTGTCTGCAAAAAAAATGAATAAAAAAAGTGATACACAATCGTCGAATAATTAAAAAATTATTGATCAATCACGAATAAAATGAAACACTCGACTCGATGACTCGAATACGTAATCCTATAAAATCAGGTAGCATCAGAAAACATGTAGCCTATCAAGTTATCAATTTTACAATGTTCAATTCCTCCAAGTCTCAATTCAACCGCAGAGTTGGTAAATTACCAGACCATCTCGACAATCAAATCATTAAACCATTAAAATTTTACGCGTAGAATTTATTATGATTGCTTGATTTGGTAGATTACACACGAAGGCATTCGAGCGTGTCAAAAAATTGCTAGAAAAGCGACATGTATGACATGAACAATACTAGTACTTATTTCAACGTTGAGGCAAATCAACACCGCTAAAGTACTTAGTATTCTCAACATCGATTCAAAATCTCCGTTGAAGGAAAACACTACACAATACCTAGACCTACGTAAAACGTTATGATATATGGACTTGAAAAAAAAAATAATAAAAACGTTTACTTTTTTATAACAACATCGTAGTACCGTGCAATAAAAATGATCCAAGTAAATACTCGTAACACTTCTAGGTACCTACCTACATGAAAAAAAAAGTATTGTGCCATTGTGGGTATTTTACACTAGATATTAAAATTAATATGTACTTATAGTCTATTAGATAAATGAGATCGCTTCTTCAGTTCTTCTTGGGAGCTGAATTCAAATGGGTTCAACTTTCAACTTTTGAAAACTTCAGTGGCGGTTCTTCATTGAAATTTTTTCAAAATTTTGTACGGTGAAATCAATTTTGAGATAGGTAAAATATCGTCACGATGAAATAATTATTACACTCCTAAGGTTGAGTGGCCCCAAAATACACCAACAGCAAAAATTTCAAATGCTAAAATTCATTTTTCGATTTTGTGCGAATTTTTGAAAATTCATAATTTTGGCCAATTTCCCAACATGAAAAAAATCAAATTTGTCCAAATCAACATAAAAAACTGAAATTTGGTGAAAACTCTATTTTCGACCTACCGAGTCGATTAGTAATAATTTCGAAGCGTTCTGGAGCCTTCAGTGGATTTTCGGATTCTCCGTTGCAAGTAATAATAGGGTGAAAAAATTCTGCACCTATAAACTCATATTTTCCATATTTTTGTGACCCTTCCGATCGATTCAAGGACATATTTTCAAAATATTGTGTGAGGGCTCAAATCCAAAATTTTCTTTGCAATTAATTTTGAAAAAAAAATGAACAATTCAGCGTTTATGAATGTGTCGGTAAATGAAAGAAAAGTTCTCGGAGCCTCAAGCGGATTCTCTGGTTTTCCAAAAAATTATTGCAGAAGAAAATTTTGGATTCGATCCGACACAAAGAGTTTTCGAAAATATGAACTTAAATCGATCGAAAGGGTCACAAAGGTGGCTAATCCGAGTTTATAAGTGCTGCATTTCATTTTCATCCTACTACAGCGTTTTTTTTCTCGAAAACTGGAAAATCTGAAAATCTGCTGGAGCCTCCAGAATGGTATGAGACCCTCATCAATCAACTTTAAAAGATCGAAAATGGGGTACAAATCAAATTTCAGCCTTTTATGTCAATTTGATCATTTTGATTCTTTCGTAAAATGAATTTCAGAACCTGAAATTTTCGCTGCAGGTGGTGTATTTTTGGAGTCCTCTTTCCTTTTTCGATTCCCTATTAACGTATATAGGTAGTTCAAAAATTTTTGTGCTGGTTGGTTTACAGTTTTTAGGATCATGAAACAGATTTTTTACTCTCGCACATTGATAGCCCAACTTGACTGCGCTGTGATTTTGGTAATGTAAATAACAGAAATAGAAAAAGCAACTAATAACAAAATACAGTCTAATCACCAAGATAAACTTTCTTATATCGTATCTCTACTTGTACATAGTATAAAGACGTACCTACGACGAGCGAACGGTTCTTTTACGTAGGTACATTTTTACAAGAGTTTTGAAACGATAGGCATTTTATTTACGTTTCAACAACTTATTACAAATTGTTTATTCGAGTCACGAACATTTATACAGGACAGAGCTTAAAACATGTAATGTGTAAGCCTATAGAAAATCAAAACAACCAAATAATAAACAATCAGAACCGACCGACGACGAAATAGTTGCCTATTCGGTTGCCTGTTTTGTTTTCATATTATCAACATCATGCGAGAATCAATAAATTAATAATAAATAAGTATTTAATTAACTAAAGGACAAAAAAAACTAGTAACGTGAATTACAGAGACATGTACTTACCCCACTGCCTAATTCTACCCACATGTGCATTACATACTTATGATGATTAATTCATGTACAGAACCGTGTACCTAGACTCAGACATGCAAATTATAATTCATATGTATGTACCTTCCTCTGTACCCATCTCCATAGCATTGGAAACCGTATACTTATAGCCATTGGACCGATCTTTTAGATGCAATGCAACAAAATATTATTGTTTCAAGAAGTAGGCTATCATCAATTCAATTACATGAGTAGGTTCTGCTGCTATTTGATTTCATTTCTCGCAGATTCAAAAATAAGCCGAACCCATGCAATGATTTAGACCTAATGTTACCTGGTATTTGTCGTTATCAAATTTACTTTTTCAATTCAGTTATATTAAAGATGCTACAGGTTTTCATTAAGAAAAAAACAAAAAAATTAAAACAAGATCGCGTGACAGCTTTTGGGTGTGGTCCACTGTGTGCAATAAAAGCGATACGATTTTTTATTATTTTTCTACTTGAACACCTAACCGAAAGTTCTATTCTCTTCTCCGACTTCGAGCGTCGCCAAAATACCAGGTAAAATTGTAGAATACAAAACTGCACTTTAGAACTGATTGCGAATTGATATGCAATGTATCGATGAATGCGGCTTAAATTTTAATGATTACATGGGCACTTACAGAAAAAAAAAATCACATGCAAATATCTAATAACATTTCAAGCACGTATTTCTCGATTTCCGTTTTTCAGGCGCCAGCATCTGCAAATTTATTAACATTCGCGTAGTAATAAAATCTGTCGTTCATTTCTGCAGGAATTTCGTCTTATTCATCAACATGCTTTAAAACCCCATAAGCTGCTAATACAGGAAAAATTCATCGAGCATGGAAAATAATTCTACGACTGACGATCCTGGTGCAGTTGACGCGATACTGGAATCGAAAATTTTCGGTGATATACTAGTATGGCACATTTTATCGATCATTTGCTGCACCATACTGATAATTCGTGAGTGAAAAATTAAATTCAAGCAACGAACAAAATCTTGTCAAGGTGAGCATACTTGATGAAGTACCTATATTTTCGCAGTGATATTCTTATGCTGTTGTATAAGCTTTCGAATTCCTCGAACGAAGCAAGAAATAGAAGCGGATTATGTTCGAAAACAAATTGCTAAAAAATTTCGCAAACAATTGAATTTGATTCCGGATGGTGAAATGGATGAAATGGATTTAACAAAAGGTGAGTGAAATTTTGGTTTTTAATACATAATGGAAAATCGCTGTTGATTCGCTTTATCTTTTATATCAGGGATACGAGCTCAAGAGAAATTCGTAATGAGGCAGAAACCTAATCAAGTATTTTATTATTAAGTGGATAAATGTGGTTTTTCGAATTTTTCCCCTTTAAATAGTTTTTTGTAAAGTTTAAATGGATAAAAAAAATTGTAAAAATTATGCTTTGATTCGAACAAAGTCGTGAAATAAACATTAAACAATGACATTATTCAGTCATTTAAATGCCAATTAGAAATGAACTGTTGGAATGATTTGAACTAGAAATTAAAATAGCACTCGAAAAGAAATAAAAAAAAGCCAATCTGATGATGCGCCCCTATAAGTATAAAAACAGATGAAAGTTGTTCTGAAACTATAACAGCAATGAAATTAATTAAGTTAAATTACAATAAACCCTTAATAAGCTCATATATCCACTTAAATAGCTGTTGAACGAGTCCGGTTTGAATTAATGACCGATGAAGAGAAAGACGCTGAATTACGAGCTAAAGAAAAAACGTGTCATTTTCGAGAAGATTTCATAAATGAAAAATCACAAACACAGGATAAAACCTCCATTAGCAGCGACCCTTTGAATACAGGTTAGTAGTAAAATGAATAGATAGGTAGGTAGGTAAAGGTATTCTACGTAGATTTTTTAGGTTCTTTCAATAAACGATTAAGTACATACTTAATCAAACACATTGATTTTTGAATTTTGAAAAATAATTTATTTTCGTAATTTTATTTTGTATACAGGAACATCTGAAGAAAAATTAATGGATGATGATAAAAACAATACTCAATTTAACAATAAATTTGTCACTATTGTGAATGCTTTCAATGTATTAAGATCAAAAAAATCTTCCAAACAAATTACAGTCTAAATTATAGGCAAATAAGTTTTAATTTAACGTGTGTTCAAATAAAAATCGTAGACAATTTGTAGATTTTTTTAAAATGCACTATTTTGATAGTATTTTTAGATGATTTTTAGAGGTGCATCACAATTTTATAAATTTTATGTAGACTTTTATAGATACGGTAGTCAAATACGTGTATTTCTATTCTTTTTTCTTAATAAAAACAATACTCAGCTCGAAAATGTATTCTAATTATTGTGATTTTATTCCAACTTGAGATAATTACATTTATTATTCGTGTTTCAAGAAACGCATGTTATTTAATGAAGCAGAAAAAAACATACAAATTAGTAACCACTGCATCATCAATAAACAAACTTCGGACGCCTTTAGCACAGCAAGGGAAGGGCTTGTGATATGTATCAGGATGTTTCAGATTTACTAAAACATCATGTCGGTAATAGTATTTTTTACTTTATGGTAGCTGCTGTCACTGTTCAATATCATCATAGAGTAGTTCAGTGTTAATGCATTTCATTGGGCTGTTGAAGGAGTTGATGATTTAATAGCGAAACTCGCGTCAATACGTAAAACGTCCGGTTAACTGATTATCAATTTTTTTTCATGAAGAAGTGTGTTCCCTGAAACAGTGAAAATTCAGTGAGTAATAAACAATAATTATTAGTATTACATAGGTACTAATTTATTTTGATATCAAGAGACCGAAAATTTTTTTGGCGATTAAAAAGGTTCAACGTCCTATTACACGTTTCAAAATGTAAAAAATAATTTAGGTAGGTATTCAAAGTTATAGACGTACTTTATAATCGAAGATTATTGAACGTGAAAATGTGATTAAAATATTTACTCAAATCCATTTTTTTTCAAGTTTGTAAATGGCATGCTTTATTTTCAAAAACAAGTGTTTTTTTAATAATTAAAAAAAAATACAGATAAACCGATAGATATCCACACTTATATTGTTACATGGATATCTTTTATTTCACTTTGAAATAATTTCGTCTCCAGTTGAATAAATTCATTTTCATACGTTATCACAAATGTTTTTCTTTTTTACACGTTTTTATTTCGAAATTTGCCGTATTCAAGAATTCTAACGCCATTAATTATTTAAAATCTGCATGATACAATACGCGATAGGATAATGAAATCTACATTTACACGGGTAATTGAGATTAACACTTTTATAACAATGCACAAATAATTTTATTCGCAAATTTATCTTCGTGAACTTTGATGCTGTTGTATTCACAAAGGAGCATCAAAGATAAATAAAACCTAATTAATAATTACCTACTCAAATCAATGAAATTCTTGTTGACCGATAGATGAGACAGTACATTCGCTTTTTAATATCGCGTAGGTTAAGGTATATGAATATTATTTGATTCAATAAAAATTAATTATTTAGTGATTAAGGATATTTTATAAACGAATTTTGAATCATTTTTACCAACTGTAATAGTCCGTCGTGACTCGTAATCCTTTTTTTCTGCAGACTTCGAAGATGTACGTCGCGAGAGCTGTTGTGGTTGCATTTTTGATGCTACAAGGTGCTATAAATGTTGCGGAAAGTAATGTGGTAAAAGAAATAACGTAAGTAAATTTTCATATTCAAGTTGACCATTGAAATTTTTTGTAAGCTTTTCTGATTCATACTTGAGTAGAAACTAGAAAGCTTTATGTGTTAGATATTATGTACCTAAATACAATTTTCTTAATGCACATTTTTCAAAATAATTTCTTGGCAAATGTTCCTATGTGACCTACGAGTAGGTATCAAATAATATTGCATATCTAGCTTACTAATTTTCTAACTACCTTTTCCTTCGCATTCAATTTAATGGAATCTAGAATGTGATTATCACTAAAATTTGGTAAATTTAGATGAAAGTGAAAAAATATATATATTTTTTTTGATTAACAAAATTATTAAGTATTCTTTTTTTTTTAAAAACACACAAATATTTTTATTCATTATAATACTTTTGGAATTATTTTTTCATAATTCGTTTTTTTCAAAAATAATGTAAGGAACTTCAAAGCTTAGAAATTTCTTATTCTTACAACATCATTAAAGAAAAATCAAAATCAAATTAATCCGCGGGAGGTATAGATTAGGTGCATGTATCTACGAGTAGGTACTTGACGGAGAAAAAATTTCCATGCTTCTTGAGATTCTCGAGTAGATAGGACGATCAAAAAACGTCATCGTTGAAAAAATGATAAATAAACCCACCCTTGACATTTGACTGGTTGTTATCAGTGTACTTGATATAATGCCGAAAAAATTAAATAAAGTAATTAGCCACCTAATTAAATGCACAAAGGTCATTCCGTTTGAAACCAAAATTCATAATTCGAACATCTATCTTGCATACAAACTACAAAGGTAATATGTACCTACTACCTACTACATACTTACCTGCAATGCTAAAAAAAAGGTCTATTTTATTTTAGCTGTCAATTCAAGAACATTATCCCTATCAAACCCACCACCCTGCAGACCCTACCAAATTTTTATTGGAAAGAATTCTAAATTAATTCATCAACCTTGATCCATTTTTTTTTTCAATAAACGCGGAGTATTGATTTAACGAAAAAACTTCAAGGAACTATCCCGAATATCGGACATCTAATTTATTCTGTTCAGTTATTTTTCAATAATATTTAAAATCCTCAAGCTTCTCATGTAGCAGGAACAGTTTTTATACAACTGGACAGATATTGATTGATTATCTAATTAACCAATTAGATAATTGTTTCACATTTGCTTTATAATAAGTACATAGGTACCAGGTACCTAGCATGTTATTGACAAACAATCTTACAATCAATTTTAATTCTTTAAACATTTTCAAGGCTACACAAACGAAAAAATTATAAAGCATTAGATAGGTACTTATTCAATGATATTAGATAGAATAATACACCCAAAACATGTAGATAAAAGCTGAAACATGGATATCCGATATAAGAGGGAACAGGAAGCTGCGTAATCAGTGAAGATAACAAGAAATACTTCCTAATGTGGATTCATTAACTTTGAAAATAATACTTCACAAGCCCACTTGTCATGTTATGTTCAGTTAATTTATCCCAAGTTTAAAATGATATAATTTTATCCATCATTAAATCAGTTGATAAATTTATTTTGGGCATCCCTTCTTACGGTACTTACCTACCTATTAATTTTTGTCCTTAGGCACGAAGATATTCGAGATGCAATATTATCTCTATTACATCAATTTAGAGATAATACGGATAAATTAGAAAGACACGAGTTACGAGAAAGGCAATTAGGAGAACAACTGAAAAAAGCGTTTACCAATGTTGAGAAAAAACAGAATTCCGAAGAGGTGTATGCGAATTCCATTATGAACCTTCTGCATAATATAAGCAAACGATTAGAGACATTGGAGAATGTAGTTGCAAAAGTAAGTGCACAGGAGGATTAAACATGATCACTGATAAAATCTCATACCTATTTACTCATATATTTGACGAATTTTCATTTATTTTTTCATAAGGCTGACAGCGAGCCTACTATAGACACTCCGAGTAAAGTCGAAGAACTACTTCAGATCAAATTTGCCAATTTGGAGCAAGCTATTCAAACCAACAAAATGAGTTTGCAGACTGCCAACAACAATGTACATGAAATCCTAAACGTTGTGGTCAGCTTGAGTGCCGTACTGAATGATAAAACTGCTCAACAAACGAACACGATGAACACACAGCTGGCGAGCTTGCAATATAAACTACAAGATCAGATCACTAAGCTACACGAAACTGTGATTGAAAAAACTCAAGATTTATCGAATAAAGTAGCTGAAAACTTAAGACGATCGGTAAATTTGGAAGGATCATCTCAATCACATTTATCAGCCGATAGCTTACAGATCATCAAGAACGATTTGATCAACTTCAGCGAGAGAGAAATTAATAAACTACAAGAAGAAATAGGTAGGTTACAATTTAGTTTACTTATACAGGGTGCCCAGAAATATCGAGTACCCCTAAAAAAATTTTCTACTAAAATACTTTGGTTGGTCACAGTGAATGATAATAATGATAGCACGTGATTGGTTGTTAGACTGGAGAGATAACAATTCCACCAATCATATGCATCTATTTCACGTTGCTAACCTATATTTTTAATGAAAAGCTTTCTTAGGGGTACTCGATATTTCTGGGCACCCTGTACTTATTTTTAATTGGTAGGTAACTTACTTTGAAAATCACAAAAATGATACCTATTTTCTGTTTAAGGCAAATCCCTCCAAACATTAACCCAAGAGCAAGACAGCATCTTAGCGACATTGACCAACTCTGTAGGAGCTGTGGATTCCTTGAACCTAAACGTGAAGAAAAATTACGAACACCTTCTAAAAGAAATGAAAGGCCTCTCAAAAATCGAACAAGTTTTAATCCAAACCGCTGATAACGTATTGGATATAAAACGAAGGATAGAATACGGATCTCACGAAGTCCTCCTCGAAGTAACTGAACTCATCAAAGAACAAAACAAAGATTTTAATTCGAGTGTAAACAAACGATTTGACGGAATTTCATTCGATATACAAAACAGTCAAAATGGTGCGTTGGCCAATTTGAGTTCGAAAATTGAAACTGAAATCAGTCAAGTTTGGAGACAAATCGGAACCATGTATCAAACACTGACCAATTCAGCGGATACATTGGATAAATTACAACAACATACCGAAATCTATGTAAATGGTAGTCTGAAAACTTTAGATCACATGGAGGGTAAAGTAGGCCAAATTACTAGCAGAATGACCGAAGTTGACGATAATTTGAACTACTTATTAGGTCGTTTGTCTTTGGTTACTCAAGAATTCAGTCAAATTAGAACAGGTTTAGGGGAAGCTTTGGATAAAATAAAGGGTACTTTTACAACTGTACAAAGTAAGGTTAAAGATGTTGGACCAGGACCCAATCCGATCGAAGAAGATGCACCAACCTACAATAGTAATTTACTCAAGTCACAATACACTGTAAGTTAAGGGACATCTCATTTAACGAATACCTATTACCTACTACCTATACTAGGTATAGGCCTTACAAAAATGAAAGAAATTTTTTCTTTTGTGATGTTTTTCAGAACAAAATTAATAAATCAATGTTAATTTTTACTGCATCTTTTTCAATCATGTATTTCTCAACTTTATATTATTTTTATAAAAAATGACAAAGATAGTTGGACAATATTACATTGCTAAGTAATTAAACCAATGAAACATCTTTACACCACTTAATAAAAATATTCGTGTTTTTTTTTGTTATTCAAATTTTGCTTTAAGAGGGAGGTGGGAGAGGGGATCTACTCAGGAAAAAAATTAAAACCACAAGGTCATAATAAGCGTCAGAGTCGAATCCCATCCATAAACAAAAATGCACACAATTTTAGTAAGTACCTACTTACTTTTTTACAAAAAAGTATTCTCAAAACCTCCAAAGAAGAGTTCCAACTTTCGAAGATTTTTAATTTTTAAACTGTGTTAGCCCCTTTAATTTTGAAGATAGACAATTTGTCATCGTTCAGAACTACGAATTATGGTCATAATTTTGAATTATTCAGACATTTTTATTCTTAATGAATTTTTCAATCAAATTCATTGGATAAACAACCAGTCATGATGACGTTTTCTGAATTTTTATGCCTATACTCGTAGTCGTAACTGCAGTTGAATATACCCTGTATTCTGTATCGAATTTTCAACGCTTACATTACATGTGCGATTTTTGGCATTTTATAATAACACAACATCTATCGATTAAGAAATTTTCTGTTTATTAAAAGATTATTTTTACTTCAACAAATATGAATTAATAGGTAATAGACACATAAAAATATAAACCACATGTTGGTAACTAAAAAAAAAAACGTTTATTGAAGGTTCTGGCGGCATTGTAAGTAGGTAAATAATAATGTAAATCACAAGAGTTGTTGTACTTTTAACAGTTTTAAGTTTAACATTTAGAACTATCTTCTTCTGTGGTAAATGGTAATGCAGCCTCGTGATGATATACGTCATGTAAATGCGTGGAAATCGTTGAGCGATTATATTTTTATCGTGTGGGTCTGGGTGGTACCTATTAAAATAAAACATCAAAGATGAGATGACTTCGGTGCAAGACAAATATCATGCGTAAAATAATGTTTCTCTTCTCTCTTTCTTACATACTACGAGTACATTACATACAAGAAAAACACTACCTTAAAATAAATGTCGAGTATTTTCAAATTTCAATTTTTATAACATTTTCCGTTTCCGAATTTAATGTGGTGACGACAAAAAGGTGAATAGGTATTGTCAATTTGTCATACAAGCCTAACAAGATCTGTAGAATAGAACGTCTTCTAACGTTCAACAGAACTTCAAACGTTGCTTACGTTGCACCAAAACTACCAAAAGCTGCATTCATATCATTACTAATTAATAAATTTAAAAATCCATCAAGTTCAAACTTCAAAAGGCTTCAAAAAACTAAAAAATGTAAAAAAAAGTAAAAAATTTTAACTTTAAAGAAAAATGCTTCATGCGGCTTTCCTGGCTCTACCTACTCTGAAATGTAGAAATAAAAGTAAACAAACACTATTTCGAACTTTCAAGTTGTTATCAGTTTCCAACTTTGAACTTTTCATCCAACGAAAAGCAAGCTTTTCAGCCTCTACCTATGACAAGAGGCAGCTTCATTTTCCAATCGAATATGGTTTATTTCATCGTAAATCCTCAGTAACTAAATCAAAGTTGAAGCTTTATTTTCATTTCAACATGGGCCAGAATAGTTTAATTTTCTTATCAGTTATCACCTAATTTTCAAAATTCGCATTTACTCATTTTCGATTTTGAAAACTTTATTAAAATACTCAGCTTTTGCGGATGTTAGCCTGCGATAGTGTAACGAATACCACCGACCACAGCTTGGGTAAACTTCTCATCCAGAACAACACTGTTGAAATGCAGTAGGTAGAACTATAATCAGATATGAATTTTTTACAAAATGGTCAATAATAGAAAATTGAATTCGAATAAATGAGGAAGAATATCGTCAGCATCGTATTTGTTCTTTGAACTTCAGTGCACTGAAACAGTTGTCATGATTTCGAATAAGTAATCCAAAAATATGTTCCCTTTCCACCGTAAACATGGAAATAGTGCGAATCAATCGAAACAGACAGGTAATGAGAATTATAAAAGGAAAAGTGCACATAAATTGCATTTCAAGCTTATATAATTTGATATTTTTTAATTTCAGGAAAACGGCGCATCAACCCAAAGGATAGCGCCGACGATGGAGAAATGTCTGATGAAGAATACTTAGAGTATATTCGCAATAATGACAACAGTAGACACCAATTAACCAGCGGAGCCCATGATCGATACTGCCATAAAATTTTACGCGAAAAAGAAGACGTTCTTTTATCCGCATTAAATGCCACTGATGACTCGCTACCTCCGTTGAGTAACAGCTATCGTCTAGGACCTTCAAATAACAATATATTCAAGTGTTTGCTACCGGATAGCAGTGAAAACGCGAGCAAATGCAGAGAAAGTATATCAATGCCTTCTAGTCCTGTTGAAAACAAAGGGTTTTTATGCGCTGAGAGTATATCGCGTCGTAAAAGTGATACAATTACGGATAGCAAAATTACATCACGAAGTGCTAGTGCTTACGCTAGTAATCAAGAAATCGACGACGAGTATATTTTGACGTTAAAAATAGATAACCTAGCTTCTGACATGGAAGATATAAGCTTTTATCGTATTGGACCAAGACATGGCATTTACGCGAACGATTATTATCCTTTTAATGAGAATCTAGATAAGTACGAACTTACTGAAAGTACCACCGATATGTCACAACTCAGTGATAATTCCTCTAGTCCGGTCAAAGTATACGACTGTAGTAGCGTTCATCATTACGAGATCGATATCGCAACCAGCATCGCGTTGAAAAGATTGCTCATCGGTTCCGAAAATAAGTACTTCTCGAATCAATGGCTCAGGCAGTGTTTCAGCTTCTGCCATATTTCCGCCAGTAGATGGAGACTGGTCCAGATAAAAGTAATATTTTAATTACATTCTCATCCTTAGAAACTTGTAATTGTTGATATTTATCCTCGCCAATGAATAATTTCAGCCTGGCTGTTGTGGTGTAATCGCTGCTGTCGAAGCATACCTCGTAAAATCGTTGTTGTTCGAACCAGGATACTGTAAATTCAAAGAACCTCTGAGACCAAGTCAGAAAGAAGTCGTTGATGGTTTTATTCACGCACTCGCTTATATTTTATGGCAAGCTGGCAACTTTAAAAAAGCCACCGTCATAACGTAAGAAATAGGTTGCTTTGTATTAATTCTAATTTATCTAAATTGATTTTGAACTTGCGATCGTTTCCACAGACCCAGCTCGTACGATAATTCAAAAATAGAAGGAAGCTCTTACGTCAAAGATGGGATCACCGATTCGTTCGTTTACGCGGAATATTTTGATTTCGAACAGCTCAAAGACGCCGTTGCTATGAATATGAGATTTTTCACCAACTCACCGAATCACGGTTACCTGAATTTTTTAATCTGCGTGATATTATCCAGAAGTATTTATCGGTTAGTTCTACTAGTATTATTTTAGGCTACTTTTCGTGACCGTTTTAAAACTTATTTTCATACATCCGTGTATCTTCTTTGTTACCAATAGGAAAAGCTACTAATTATCGACAATAATAATACGGGAAAAAAGTTATTATTAAAAATTTGAATTAGATAAGGTAAAGTTGTGTAACGCGTATGTCCATTTTGACGCACGAAAATTTTATTGGAAGTAGCTGAAAATGCACATTCTATCTAAACCTCCTATAGAATTTCTATTTTGCACTCTTTGAGAAATGTCATTTTGTTTTATTACAAAAGTATTATTTATTTAGACGTTTATCTACGATCATTTCCTCTTTACTAAATATCTAAATACCTTCTAGAATAAAACTGAGTTGTATTTTGTATTCGATATATTTGCTTCTTCAGCATTCAAGAAGACATGGACGATGATGCCGTATCGCTGATCACAGAAAACGGACACTGTTCCATGGAACTAGTGATGCTTTTGATTACAGGACAAGCAGTATCCAACGTATTCGATAACGACATTCAAATTGATTCTTGTCTTTTGAAAGGAGTCAAACAGCAATCAAATATTGGGCTTTTATCGTTATTCGAACATCTAAACACCTGCGAGGTACACAATTGGAAAATTATTTTCTTTTTCAAAAATGCTGGTATTTGAGTTTGCCTTTTCTTTTCAGGTGGGCATTAACTTGAAATCGCCGAAATTTCCTGTATGGTTGGTCAACTACACGGATCATTTTACGGTTTTATTTTCAAGTAAACTGGAACACGCGCAGCAGAACATAGAACAGCCGTTTGTTTTATATCATTACGATTCGATGACCGCATTTTCGTGCGAAAATGATATCAAATTAGTCATAGGTAAAGAATTAAACATTTTTATTCGTTTTCACTTAGCTCGACAGCCGTTTCTTATAATATCGAATTTTCCAGATCCTTTGGCCAATTTCTCAGACGACCAATTAGAAAAAGACAGTACTCATTTACAGTTGTGTATTCGAACCAAATGGAAGAATGCAATTGTGATTTACGCTGAAAATTCAGAATTATTTTTAGTTTAGTTAGAATTTACCTATATTTGAATACTTAGTCAGTCACGTAGATGTTCTTAGAGATATTTACCGTACTATTTATCGTGTTGGTGCAATTGTAGTAGCGTTTAAATTACGCAAGTTCCCGGTCAATTACACTTCTAGTCTAGTTAACAAATTCCCAAACATTTAATTGATTAAGAAATTATCACGTGTTGTAGGTGTACGTAACGTATATCCTTTACGAACCTAAACGTGAATCAGTATTATATTATAATCTTTGTGTTAATAAGTGTTTTTATGAATCATAATATCTACTTCTTTGTTTTTACTTTATATTTTTAACGCAGCTGATTCGTTTTTATTGATCTCATTTTCAACATTACGATGATGTTTGAGAAATTACGTTTCTACTATCATTATAGTATCACGTTCCTCGTTCTGTTGTTTGTTTCCTATTTTAACGGGTGCATTTATTTTATTATTCATTATTCAATATAAATAAACCGTTTTGAAGTGAAGTAATAGTTTTTAATTTTGAATGGACTCACTATGCTTCCACTTGAGGTGCTAGCCTCACATTTCAAGACTGATATGGTTTTTGGGGAAAACATGGTCGGAAATCACTGTCATCAAAATTACAGCTAACCAAATCAGTTGTCTGATTTTTGGTTAATTTTTGAAAAATCAAAAAATAGCAATTTCTAAAATCATGTCTTGATTTTGCAGTTTTTGAGGACACCTCGAGTATTTTCGTATTCTTATTTACTTAAGAAGAAATGCGTATGATCATAAATTGCTCATTAAAAAAGCACCCTCAAGTTCTCTGAAAGTTGCCCAGTTGTGGATTAACTCGTTTAAACAGGTCGAGAAGCCACAACTCGATTTTAAGCTGGCCAAATTAATTTCCGCACCTTCTGGAAAAATTCAAAAATTCCGTTGGAAGCTCCATAATGGCTGGAAATGGTGCCATTTAGTTAAAAGGCGTCAATATAAGCTTTGGTACGGAATTTTATCATGTTTACAGGGCACGTACTCAATTTTTGCCAAAAAAAAGTAGGTAACTTCAGATACCCAAAAATGTTATGAAATATGAGCAAATATAAGGTAGAAAAAATCTGAACACCTCATTTAAAATTTACTGGGTTTCAATTTTAAAAAGTTGAGACTATTTTGAAAATTTTTGGCAGCGAAATGAAACAGCCAATTTTTGGCAAAACGCCGAATTTGGGTAATTTTAGCAAAAGGCAGAACTTTTCAGCAATTTTTGAAATGATGTTTCTTCGTCATACTTACTTGTCGAAAAAGCTATGCTGTTTTTTTTCTTCAAATTTTTGCTGAAAAAAACGAAACTTTCTAGTATTTTTAGGCAGAAAGGAGGCTTTTGGGTACTTTTTGAAAAAAATAGAACTTCCTGGATTTTTTTGCAAAAAAGCTATTATTTTCAATAATTTTTACCATAAAACAAAACTTAATAAAAAAAAAACTAAATTTTATGCCATTTTTTTGCAACCATCACACAAATCGCCAGTTTGAAAAAAATCACTCAATGATGTTGATATTTTTGTGTAGATACTTTGAATTTTTTTTGTCAAGTTTATGAAAAAATTAAATTTTTTAAAAATTCTAAATAAAAAAAAGCATTTCTATAATTATAGTAACGAAAACGTTGAGAAATGACCGAATAGCATGTTTCTAAAAAATATTGGCTTCAGAAAATAACCAAGTCATTTTTGGATATTAAAAAATTCGACAAAAATCGAAATATCAATTTGAGCAGCCGAAATTTTAATTATGAGAGTTTCAGACCACATTTTTTTCCAAAAATCACATTCCAGTTTAAATCTGAACCTCGAAAAAAGATCTAACTAATACAAAGATTCTCATTTTGCTTCTTGCTTCTTTCACGGTGCCAATAGCAGTTTAAAAACATCCCGCTACAAATCACAAATCAATAACAAAATAGATTTCGAATATTTATATTAAAATTAAATAAATGAAAATAAGTCTAATGCTTCACACAAATTAGCGACACGAATGATTGAAAAAAAGTAGAGAAATCCTTAAAAAAAAATCAGTGTAACCAGTAAAAACGGAACATGAAAACTTCGGCGATAGCTTAAATATCATACAGTTCGCTCGGACGCGAAAAAAAAATGTACACAAAATTATTCAATCGTAAATACTTTTCTATAAAACATTCACATATTTTTTCAATTCTTCGACTCGTTCAGGATTTGAATCTTCTAATTTTCTCAAATACTCGATTAATTTCTCCTGTTTGAATCTGGGAATACTTTTGAAATTACGCAAAAGTTGAATTACCTCGCTTTCGGGCAACTGCTCTATACTAAAAGTTTTAGTAGCGTTAATCGACGATACATTGGCGTAAGCGTCTTGTAAAATAGCCAATGTCGAGCTAGGTACATCGTTCAAGTTGAATCCATCAGGAATGGTGACGACATTATTAGATGGTGGAAATTGTTCGCCTTCTGCGGGCGCCTGACCATCAACAGGAGTATTGTTTTCTTTGGGGAAAAGTGTTTCGAGCGATTTAGCCAAAGCTTGCGGATCACTGCCATTTTCACTACGTTTCAAGCTTTCCACAACTGTGTTGATCAGCGACTGTAATTCTTCTTCGGAAACGTCTGTTCTACCTTGAGCGGTCAAAACTTCGGCTATTTGTTTAGCTATGAGAATTTTATCGATAGGAATTTCTTCGACGGCGGAAGGAATATCTTTTTTCGCATCTTGTGTGTTATTGGCGAAGGGGAATTCTTCTTTACCAGAGCTAAACGGTACTCTTTCGGTCGGTCTATCAGTACTATCCGGTCTTTTAGGCGGACTACCTTTACGGAACGGGTATCGTTCAGGTTTATATCTGCTGTCGTACATTTTCATAGCATGCGGGGGTATTTTACCATACGGTGGCATACCGTAAGGATGGTACATACGAGGATGGCCTCCAGCAGATGCAGGATGGCCGTAACCGATTGAAGGAGCTGCAGGAGCCATCGATTCGACACCAGCGCCATACAAAAGACCAGGTGGAGGAGCAGGAACTGGCGGAGGAGCAAGATTTCTAAGCTTCGGTACAACCACTAATAAGTCCTCGATGTTTTTTATACAGAATAAAGTAGCCTTGACCATAGATTTGTTGACTACTCCGGCCAACAGTTGACCTTTCAATTTCTCTTTGACCAATTCTAAAAATATCACGTTTTCTTTTGTCAGTAAATCGACTGAGGATTGCGGCTTGACTCGCTCCATGGCTAAACCGCTGGATAACAATGTGATGACGTGACTGGTGTAGGAACCAAGTTGAAATTCCAGAACTGACAACTGCCTTAGGACAGTTATAATATTCAGCGGATTTTCGAAATGGATCTTTTTCGTAGGTTTTCGATGGTATTCGTCTTTCAGTAACAGTAACTCTCGATCTCTGGAGTACGACCTTTTCCGTGACCGCGAACGTGAACGACTCCTTGAACGTGAATACGATCTTCCTCTGGATCTACCCCTACTTTCCGAATCCGAGATCGAACTCAACGGTTCTGGCGATATTGGTTGAGCGTCGCTATCGATAACATTGTTCTGGTTATTTTCGTTTTTATTGCCCGATTTTTCATTGTCATCGTCGTCGTTATCATCTTCCCAAGGCGAAATAGATTTTTGTTTAGCGGGCGTTTCTTTTATTTCAAAACCGGTCAGCTGCTTCCACATGGTTTTAATATCGACCACTGGTTTTTTGACTTCTTCGGTTTTATTTGTACCTTCTTCAGATTCCGCCGGCTGTAATTTTAAAATCAAAAAACAAAAATTTTTAATGATTTTTTTTTCTTTTTTTAAAAAATTACATATAAACAAAAACTCATTAAAACGCATCGTATGCTGAAATTGAGTAAAAAATATCGCAATCTTACCGATACAGCCACTTTTCCTTCATCGTTTACCCCGTACTTGGTTTTCAACTCTTCACGCTGACGTTCCAATTCTTCGTTAAATAACTCCTTCATACGAACGTTCCAAAAAGTAATCCATTCGGGTTTATAATCGTAACTATGAGGATCGACTTTGCCTTCCGTTTGCAGCTCTTTAAATCTGCTGCACCAAAATTTCTTCCATTCTTCTTGATAAGCCGGGTGGTTCTCCGGTGTTTCCGTATAAAGTTCCATTTCTTTATTCAACTTCTCCTCGACTTCTTTCAGTTCTTTTTGGAATGCCAACTGCTTCTTTTCCGCTTCCCTTTGATAAAAATGAAAAATAAAACCGATTCATTCTTTTTTGTCCAATCTCAATGACGAAAAAAAATCGGTTTTTGAAATAGTTACCTTTTTTTAGCGCTATTATTCACCGCTTTTATATCTTTGCCATCGACCGGTGGTTTTGTACTTCTGGACAGATGTTCGGACGCGCGTGACGCAGGTTTGGGCGAACGTGATCTATGATGCGGTCTACGATGCGGACTTCTTTCTCTTTCTCTAGGTCTATGAGGCGATCTACCCCGAGAATGACCTCGATAACCAGGAGGCGTTCTACCCCGAGAATGACCTCGATAACCAGGCCCATAAATACTTCTGATATCTGGCGAAGGTGTACGTTTGTAGTACCTTTCAGGGGAGACACGATAACGCCTGAAATAATTGCATAAAATTGTTCGGTAGCTATTTTTTTTTTCAAGTAGTAGCAAGAAGTACGAGAAATTTCCACTCGAGGATTTTCCTTTTTCTATGTATCATGGTGTCTACCAAATCAAAAAAACAAAATTTCGTACTTTTCGATTCACCCCTCCCCTGGTATGAAAATTTTTCAGCGAAAAAAATATCGGTTATCACGCTTTTTTCTTTTCAATGCTCTTTTTCGGGTTTTGATCTTTGAAAATTAAATTTAAAAATAAAAGAGAGCGTTTTGCTGCCCAAGCAAAGCGAGGGCGAAACTTTTTGAAAATTAGCTGTTCTATTCGCTGCTCAGATCATGCTCCGAGTAAAAAAATTTACTCCTTTTTTCTGCTCTTTTTACACTACCTAAAAAGGAAGTGTAAAAGGAGTAACTTTGTCGTTCCCTGATAACAAAAATCACAATTTTTTTACTTTATTCGAAATGAGAGCTGAAAAAAACGAGATATATAAAGTCTAATTTCTGCTCGGAGTTGCTCTGAGCAGCGAATAGAACAGAGCTATTTACTATTTGTGAGGTCAAAATCAGTTTTTTAAAAAATGTATTCTAATTTAAATTTTCCTTCATACTCGTAATATACAAAAAAAACAGTTATTTCTTTCAAAATTTCGTACTAATTTCTGTGTTTGTTATGTATGTACGTGAAATAAAAATATTCACCCGTGTCTACTGGGAGGAGGCGGCGCTCTAACCGGCGACCTAGATCTACGTCTGTCATGAGGGGATCTAGAATAGCGTCTTCTAGGTGATCTCGATCTATGTCTACTCGACCGATAGTACGACGGTGACATATGTCTTCGTCTGTAATCAGGCGGTGGTGATCTGGATGATCTATAACTACGTGATCTTGACCGAGGAGATAATTCACGTCCACGAGGAGACAGTTCACGTCCTCTAGAATCTATAACAAAAATGAGCGGATTTTGCTTACACTTCCGAGTCAAAGTTTATTCAACCTTTAAAAAAGATCTACGATTTCGATATTTACCATGTTTAGGTTTCTTGCTGATAAACACCACATCGGGTTCTTCATTATCAGCATCTTGCCCTTTCCTGCTCCGCAATTGTTTTTGAGCAAGACCTCTTCGACCTTTATTAAACATGCTGAAAACGAGATGAAAATGATCACTTACTCTTTAACAAACTAATCAATATGTTCATATACATAAAATAAATTTCGTTTTACCTTTTCGAATTCTCTTCGGTTCTTGATTTGTCGGCCATTTTCGGCTTCAGGGGGACTAGAGAACCGATTAAAAAAAATTTAAGTACACAATAGAAAACAATAATAATTGTTTAGAAACAACCATCACATACAATTTTTAAGCAACAGGGTAGTATTTTGTACATATTCGACCGTCAACATTTCTTCCAAATATTTATCTTCGGGCGATTCGCTAGAAAATAGATAAGAAAAGGAGAAATAACGCAACGTTCGTTCAAACGCATCGAACTGGATTTTCTTCAAGTTCTTACACGAAATGTATTCCGCTGTCAATTTTCTGCAAAATGATAGTTCGTTGTTCGGGTGTATTGATGATTTCCTCGCGGCTAGCGGTCGGCTGTAATCTGCCATATTTTTCTTCTAATTTAGCGACCAAATGTGCGGTGACGGTGCTAACTTTACCTCGACATTCGTTGGATTTCGGAAGCTTATCGATAAGGGCGTGAAACGACTTGAAATATTTTCTCTGTCAGGAATCGTCACGATAAAATCGTATATTAAAATTACGAAATAATTAGAATAATACGCTAGTAATATTCGATGCGTGGGTTCGTAAGCGATGAAACGTGTTTAGAAATATTTTCGAATAATCGCGTCGAATTTTTCTCAACTGATTTGAAAATCTGATTCGATATACTATTAGATCGGTTAACGAGTACATTTTCCAACCATCGTGATACATATTCGAATCTTCATTGATTTCAACTATTTTGAGACTAATTAACGAATGTATGCGATTACAAAATAGGAACCGAAACCGATACTCGAACGGTATTTTTCCGGAGCTGACTTCCCCCCTGCCCCAAACTACAATGTTTACTCTTATCAGGGCCGTTTGCACCAATATATCAGATTACAGATAAGAAATTACATTAGTTTAGTAACAACCTAAAAAGTGAAGTGCTTGTTCTTTTTTTTCTTTAGGCGGTTTATCACGTCGCTGTATAGTTCGAAAATTACTTCAGATAAAACGAAATTACTCGAGTAGGTATATTTAGAACCGAAAAATTTCACACCCTTCAACAACCAAATTAAAGGACACGTTCTTCGAGACAAAAAAAGCTCAGGGAAAATCATTACGATCAATGCACACGCAAATCGATGTTAAATTTAAAAACTACTATACATAATACTAAGTACGTTCAACAGCTGTTTATATTCATCGCGTGACTATGACGTCATGTCGTGTTTCCATAAAGCACCGGATAGTGCAATACAACGCACAGACACACCTCATGTCGTTCGCCTTCTATTCGCTTCTCAAATTTTAATTCATACTGGCTACGTTAAAACAATATTATTCTCACCAGATAAATTAGATAATGGCTTTGACTCGTCAAATGAACCAAGATACTACGAGGGTCACCTCGTTTGTCGCATAGCAAGCACAGATAACGCGGTTCCTTCAGTTCCATCATTTGCAGCTCTAACAAGAATTCCAGTCCGATTAAAGGCTGATCGTATTTTTCTAAGGTTTTCCATAGCTGACATGGGCCGGTGATAACGTCATCTTCCATGCCTGGTGGTAACGGTTGCCCTTTCGAGATATCGGGAATAGCTGTGTAGTAACAGATGATTCAATACACGCCAGTTACTTATGTATATGGTTCATTTCTACAAATATTATTAAGAAAACGTTGTTCACGAAATTCAAAATGAAGAAAATCATCGAAAGAGATATTTCCTTAATTCACAACCACAACATTTACAAAATGCAACTACCTAATGCAGATTCAAATTTAGATTATCATCATCTCATTCATCGATACCCTTAATAATTGAAAAAAGTCACCAAATCATAAATCATTTAAATCAATGAGAATAATTGATCGATCGAAAAGTTCTGATTACAATGATCGCTGTTATCATCAATCAAAAAGTAAACAAAGGAAAGCAATCGATCGAAACAATCTGATTGGATGATGGATCGACTATTTATGGTCATTGGTCTGCATCAGAAAGTAAACAAACATAATAAACCAATGAGAACTCTTTGATCGATCGAAAGAATCTGATTGGATCGGCCATTATAATAAGTAATTAAAAAACAGCAATATAAACAATAAAACTCTTGTAGTAAGAAACTATTCTCAAACTGGGATTACAGATACTTCTTCGATACATCCTTCACTCTGATATAAATTTTAATCCATTTTACATTTAAATTACAACATTACTATATTAAAATTTAGACACTTACCATTCTCGACCTTGGTAAAATTCGATCTGGAATGTTGGAAATTGGACATACTCTCCTCATGCCAATTACTTTCAATATGCTTAACGAGATTTTTCCAGCTATCGACAAAATTACACGCGTGACATCTCCATGTAGCCAACGGTCCATTTTTCGTGCAAGTAAAAACGTATCCAATACTGCCATCGTCCAAAGGAACTGTTCTCGTCAACAGTTGACTTTGCAATTCTTCGTCGGATTTATCAATCTACAAAACGCCAACAACACTGGGTGATAATTTCACATCGAAAACCGCTTCACAAAACACGATCGCAGCACAAGTCAACTTACACATCTTAACAATAATATACTTACTTTTTCTGGTACAAATAAAATACAGTAAATACGATAACTCGATCGTAGCAAAATAGGAAATCATGTAATTTCAAAACAACTCAACGTCATAAGTTTTAAAACCATACTTATGGCGCATCAATTAAATTCAAATAAAAACGAAAAATTTCTAACACCTTTTCTCATCGAGTACACAGTTTTATTTAAAATAGGTACTGTATACTTACTTGAGTAATACAGTGGTATTCTGATTACACAGCATAAACTTCAAAAATAACATGGAAAAACTTCTTTTCAAATCAATAAAACACTACGAACCGGGTTTATAATTACCTTCGCAGGTGAATCTTCCTTCACAGCAGCAGGAACCGGCGCAGGAGCAACAGGAGTAGCAACAATAGCAACAGGAGCAGGAGTAGGAGCAGGTGGCGATTTCTCACGCGGAGGTGCAACTGCAAGCTCCGCGTTGGGTTCAATATCCATTTCGTCGAAATCGGTATACATCTTGATGTTTACCGATTGTAATAATATTGTCGAAAATTAATTTCTTCGCATTTAAATAATTTAAAAGCGCAAGCTGAAAAAAACACAGAATCGTGATGAAATAATTGCAAAAATTCGATTAACCTACTAACTAGGTACAGGGTGGCCAGAAATATCGGGTACCCCTACAAAAGTTTTCTGCTAAAATACTTCGGTTGGTCACAGTGAATGATAATAATGATAGCACATGATTGGTTGTTTGACTGGAGAGATAACATTCCACCAATCATATGCATCTATTTCACGTTGCCAACCTATATTTTTAATGAAAAACTTTCTTAGGGGTACCCGATATTTCTGGCCACCCTGTACTACATGAAGCTATTTCAAAGAAATACTTTTTTTTTACCTCAACCGTACGCGCAAATGTTGAAAATTTAAAAAAAAATACAAAAGCAACAATAACCTTATAACAAACTGAAAAGCGAATTGATAACATATTATTTTGAATATAGGTTCAATACTCGAACGTACAGGGTGCGCAGAAATATCGAATACCCGCAAATTTTCTGCTAAATGTTTCGGTTGGTCACAGTGAATGATGATAATAAAAGCGTATGATAGGTTATTGGACTGAGATGATGACATTCCACCAATCATATGCATCTATTTCACGTTGCCAACCTATATTTTCAACAAAAAACTTTTTTTGGACTTGGGAAGTACTCGGTATTTCTGCGCATCCCGTATAAACATAGGTAGTAAAATATGGAAAAATATAAAATGTTTATTCATTGATACCGCACAAACATCAGATAATTAATATCTATGTACATTTCATTCAATCATCGTTACAAAGTAAAATCCTTACGCTTGAAATCATCGAGGTGTAATACAAAATATGTAATAATAAAATTGCAATAAGGTATATAATCGAGTAATAAATTCAAAGTATGAATATCAGGACAATTAAAAATAACGCATTTTTCATCATTTCAGGGTTATCAATATAAAAAATTAGATATTTTTATAATTTAATAAAACCTAATCTTGAACCCAGTTAAAAAAATACATTCTTCAAAATTTATGTTTGAGATGAATAGATATCATTCTTTTCACCAATGATAGTAGGTGAAAAAGTAATATGTACGATATAATTATCAGTTTGTTAACATTTGACGAATGCAGGTTACATCATTGATTAATCATCCGCACTTCTTTAGTATATTATTGTTAAATCAAAGGTTCACTGATAACTGATAAAGAAAACGTAATTTCAATACATGTTTTAAAACAATGCACTTGAATACCTAATCGATAGTTTTTTTTCTTCAAAAATTAAGAATTGTTAGAAAAGTTGAAACCGGTTTGTATTAACCGAAGGCTTAGGTTACGTTTCAGGTTTTCGGTAATTAGCCTAATAATTAAGAACACTAAATAAAATGTTCTCAATTAAAAAACTCCGAAGCGATAATAAAATTCTTAGATTTTCAAACTCATCCTCCTGATTCACTCGTACAAGATAAATTTAAAAATTGATCGCACTTCATAGTTCAGCTTTTCAACGTAATAGGTAAAAATGGCGAACACCTCGAAAATTGTTCACAAATACAGGCATCGAATCGACTGATACACGAGTATTTCAATAAAATTATCATGCTACTTGAGCGAGTGAGTATTTTCATCATAGCGAAGTAGTTAAAAAAATTCATGTCTGTAGTCTGTGTACCTCAACTTGCACATCGTTTCCTTTCAGGTAGGTTCAAGTAGGTAGGTATATGAACTACATTTCACCTTCGACGTATAAATTTATATTTATTCAGAGAAAAAAAACACGACCGACGCGATAATGTTAGTCAAAACATCACTCTCGAGATAAGCATGAACTTTTCGAACTTTTAGCAATCTGTCAAGTAATTAACATCACAACTAATTCGTAGAGAAACAATATACGAGATGAACCGCATCAATGATTACTTCATTAGGAAGATTTTGGAAAATTGAAGAAATAAAAATAAATAACGCACTGTTTCCAGGTGTCGCAGAATTGAAAACAAATCACTTCAAAATACACATTTCACATGATATTGGAAAACACAAGTAACACTACCAGAAAATTGTTTTTTATTCCTACTCGTATGGGTATGATAGGTACGAATCAATGTGCTCAGAGGAGCATTCGAGTATGTAATTTTTTAGTTGAAAATGTAAGTTGGTCACAGTGAACAGCTGAAATGCAAACTCGTTATTGGTCATATTTGCCTATTCCATGTTGCCAACCTACATCTTCAACAAAAAAAGAAGCTTGCCGAGGAAGCTTATATGTAGTAATTTCTGAGCACACACATACCTATTATCACATATAAATTCAAGTCCAGCAGGGATTTCGGGATTTAGTATGCAGGGACAGAAATTCTAATGAGTAGGTAAAGGTATTCATCAATTCATTTTTATTTTGAGTGAGCGAGGACCATATAAATGAATATTGTAAATGGAATTTATAAAATCCGCCAACAGTTATTATTGCACAAGAAACAAGGAAAGTACCTAGCAGCACGTTAGCAAAGTATGCGTAGGTAAATATCAAAATATTATGTATGTATCTCGCACTAACTTCGATAACGGCCAAGGAATTGTTTAGGTATTGTTACTTACCTGTCATATCAATACTTGATAATATGAAACGTGAAAAATTGAAAAAATGAATCACTATAATGAATTAAAATGGTAAACGATTTGAACAGCTGGACTAGCGAGTAGCTACAGTTACAGCTATTAATATTTAATAGGATTAGTCAGGATACGAAATTAGATTCAGGATTTTATCTTCAAAGCTAGTCAATTATCAATTGTTTCCATCTTCCTAGGTTCAAAAAAAATTGCCCAATTTTTTTACTACAAGAGGATGTCGGTAAGAAAAGAATGAACGAGTTCCAGGAGATTACGTAGAATTCAATTTGCAAGGAGCTCGTAAGATTAGACAACTTCAAGTACCAATATTCCAAAACTAAGAAATTCAATTATAAGAAGTATGCACTCATACTAGCCTTGAAATTTGAAATAAAAAATTTAATAAAATAATGCTTTGAGGAATCAAAAAAATTCATAGATCACACTAGAACGTAAATTACTCCATAATAATGAAGTCGAACTTCTAGCGTTCTATGGTACTCGTAGATATAAATATAGATGATATTTTTAAAGGTGAAACAAGACGTAGTCATTCATTATAGTCTACCTATACCTATCCGGTACATGAAGAACAAGTAATCCAGCCAGCTGGTAACTGGTTAACGTTTTCTACAATTGGAATACATTTTTTTGAATATTTTAGTTATTTCATCACACACGCAATTACCTCATACTGTGTAATCGTTTTACACGTACTTGAATCAAACGGAAAGTGTTGAGTAGATTCAATGAAAAGTGAAACCAAATTAAGTATCGTTAGTGGTTCATTAGAACATCGAAGTTGAATTTTTTTTAAACTGAAGATTATGTTAGGTTTGGTATGTTCCAAAATGACGAACGAAAGATCAACATTATTAACATTTCAAGATAGGTAACCTTCGTAGTCGGTCCGTTAGAATGAGCCCAAGCGTGACGAATTTAGTCGATTAGCAACTTTCGGAAACATGATAAAAAAGCTCAATTTTGAACATTCAAGTTCATTTTTTAGGAAATTCCTATCATAATTTCGAGATATCAGTCAGATATTCGGATTCAAGGGAGGGAGGAGGGGGGTTGAAATTATACAAAATCAACCATCAGTACCATTTAAAGATTTACTGGATTAAAAGCCTAAAATTCAATTCTTAAAACTTGGACATTTTTATGCTAAAAATCCATACCTATCCCAATCCATTTAATCAAACAAAAATCCGAAAAATTCGATGAATTGTAATAAAAAAATTCTCAAACATAGGTATAATAATTCAAGAATTTAACAAATTCGTATAGATAGGTTCACCTTTTAACTTTCCTTTTTATCACTTTTTTGACTCGTGTTCCTTTCTTCTTCGATTCTTCCGCAGTAGTCATTGTTTACAATCGCATAACATTATTTTATGTAGCACTAACACGAGAATTTTTCTGATAAACATCTCGACGCGAAATATTATTTGAAACAACCGATAACTCAACAAAATGATCATCAACAAACGCGAGCATTTTAAGGTAGGAAGAGGTACATTTTGCATTTCGAAGAAAACAACTCGACTTGACACAATCCAATTTCACCGAAATCAAGCTAGAATCAAAGAACATGCTCTTGTAAACAAAATCCTAGGAGCTGAAGTTTATTTTTGGATTTTTGGTGAAATTTTGAAAATTCAAAAAGGTTACTTGCATAACGAATCTTCAACGTTTTGGGGTCCTACAAGTCCATCCTCATCGGTTTTATGGATGTCTGATGTTTTTAATACTTTATACAATTTTTTTCGAAATATAAGAACGACTAAGTCAGGGGCATCTCCACAAATTTGCCCAAATTTCGTATTTAGACTTGATTAAGAGGTTTGAGGGAGGATGATCTCGACTCGCGTTCGAGAACAATTTGAAGAGGGTGGATTTCATCATGACTTTTTTCTACTGCGAAAACCCTTGTCACGCGTCTGCTCTTCTAAATTGACCTAGGACACAGGAATTTGGCATGTTTACCCTCAAGGAGGCATCACAAGTTCGAAGTTGGCAGAAATATTTTTGAATCGAACACAGCTAGATTGAAAGAGCATGCAAAAATACATCACCAGCCAAAATTTCAGGGGCTAAACTGCATTTTTCAACTTTTCAACTTGGTGATTTTTTTAAAAAATTGAGCCAAAAATGAAGAAAAAAATCAAAATGTTGCTTAATTCACTCGGAGATCTAAAATTGGTAAATATACCCTATTTTTGACTGCCTCAACCCTCTAATGAACTGAAACAGTTTTGAACTATTTTGAGCAGTTCTGGAGCCGATAGCGCCGAATTTTTAAAGTTGAAATTTCCACGAAATTTTTACCCAATGAAGTCAAAGAGCTAAAAATTTTTTACTTTAAACCCTAATTTCGACACATTGAATCGATTGGAGATGGTTTTAAACAATACTGAAGCCACCAATCATATTTCGAAAATTTTAGACTTCAACAATCATAAAAACTGCTTAGTGATGCCATCAATACTTCAACAAATAAAACACAATCTTTCCAAAATCAGTTTCTTTATCCACTACATTAGGGAAATACATGATTTTTGAAAATCAACTCGTAATCTGATCGATCAAGCAGCTTACAAGCACGCATTGAACGCATTCCTAGGTGCTAAAGTTGAATTTGATCGATTTTGAAACCGAAAACTGGAATCTTCAAACAATTGCTGGAAGCTCCAAAACGGGGCACCAACTGAATTTGAATTTTTTTATCCAACGACTCGGATACAATGAATTTTTTCGAATCAGAAACCGATTTTGAAAAAATGATGTGTACCACGCAATTTCCAAAATATGGCTGCAGGCTCTAAACCGGTTTGAAACCATCTTAAACCGACTCGACATGCTAAAAATAGGCTAATAAAGCGAATTTTTGAATTTTCAACTACATTTTAGTTGAATTTCGTGGAAATCTCAACTTTCAAAAATTTACTGAAGGCTTTAGAGCTGCTCAAAATGGCTCGACCTCGCTTCCAATCGATTTGGCGAGTCGGAAATAAGGCACATACTAAATTTCAGCTTTCTAGATCAATTTGGAAAAATCTGTTTTTTTGGCATCTTCATTTTATGGCCCTTTGATTTTCAAAAATTTGCCAAAAATCGAAAAATTCAGTTCAGCAGCCAAAATGTTGGCTAGTGATGTACTTTTGCATACTCTTTCGACCCCGCTCCGTCCGGTACAAAAAGTTTCCACCAATTAGGATACCTCCCTTATCAGAAGATGACTATGCTCTTTAGATATACTTTCAAGTTGGATTTCGCTCAATTCAGAGGGTGTCACGTCGAGTGTTTCATCTTTACCTTCTCAAGGAAAAAATTAATCTACGTACGTCGTACATACGTATTTTTGGCATTTTCGTATGTTCGCAATCAATGTGACTTACCTATCAACCAACAAAAACACCAAAAGCAATAAAACCATCATTCAAACCAAAACCACATTTACTTCTTTCCTTTCAAGATGGCAAATACACCAATTATTATAGTAATTAGTAAGTATTTATGCCTCCCTCATTCTCGTACTTTTTCCCCTCTCAAATCGATCCCTTCAACACGATTCCACATAATACTCGTAAATTGGTCATAGGACAGATGAAATGAAACTCGAGTTTCCAATTGATTCCCATCGTCGCAACGAAGCGCGGGTCATCTTTAATTTAGAAGTAATCTCTTCCTCATAATATACGATACGATTCGTATTGTTTAATAAACCAATCAGCAGATACGGGTCCGACCAACCCTTCAACACTAGCACACTCGTAAATTCGTATAATTAACCGCCATCGGAGTAAAAAATTAGAAAAACCATCACAAAACTGCGATACAACGAAACGAAAATTCAAAACACCAACGAAACAGTTTCCAAGTTGAATAACCTTCTGGTAACATAATCTAAATCCGATCATTCGGTAAAACGAACTCCCATAAGAGTAGTTATTCCTCTCTTCTAGTATTCCAGCATGTTCCAGCCATAGAACGTATCGAATTACAAAATATAAGACTAACATACACAAGGATTCTTACATTTACATAGGTATATCGAAAATGACTAATAATACAAATACAAATAAAAATGATATTATTGTACTTAACCTTGACTAGCGTACACCGATCGACTTAAAATCTAATAAGGGCCATTGCCAATTTGTTCTTCTCATCTTCGGCGCAACTTTGCACATGCTCGTCGTTCGTATAAACGTTGAAAATTACAACAAAAGGGTAATAAAATTACATACACTTCGATCACCAAACCATTAAAACGACCACCTACATTTATTAGAATAATATAACGTACTCGTAAATTCGTGTAGGTTGTCTCATCAAACTTACACACGTACCAAGGTGAAAAAATCAGCAATAAGTTTGCGAATTCCCAACACCCTTGATCCAAACTAAAAAATTTACCGTAGCACGTCGTAGATAGTATGATTTTTTATCGAAAATTACACGTGTAAATATTAAATTATCTGGCCAAACCAAGATTGTGCATTTTTAATACGACGCAATCGTCTTCGAGTCTCGTGTGTTTGTACTTTTCTCCGCGTATCTTTCGAAATTGCCGAAAAATTTAACGTATTTGTAAATTTAGCAAGTAAGTATACAACACCCAAATAACCCAACCAAACAGTAAATTTTTTCCACGTTTATCGCTCTTCAAATGATGCATTTATATTATCTAGACGAGAATCCCGAATACCGTATCGTTCACGTTGGATTTTTCTATACTTCTTATAAATAAGCTACCATCACAAATCAAGTAATGTATTTTTGTAATTAAAAAAAAGGAAATAGCTCAAAATAAAAAAACAGTGTCCCAAAATCAAACGTTCAAAAAAAAAACAATACTTCAAAAAGCAACTTATACGCTTATTTTACAGGCTAAACAATGGTGATACTGGCTAGAAAAAAAATCGTTATTGAATCGTTACAACGACGTACAAAATTAATAACACAATATTCGAGTCCTTCTCACTAAAAAAGTAAAAACTGGTAACAATTCAGACAAAGATAAAACAATAAAGTTAATAGAAAAAGTATTAAAATCGTATGTACATCTACATTGGTATACATTAGGCGTTGTAAAAATCTTCATTCAAATATTTGCCAAACATGACTTTTCATTTATTTTAAAGTATCGTTAAGTTTAAAATAGTACCTATACAATTTTACAGGTGATTTTCGTCGCGGTAATTCTGCGTAGGTACTCGAAATTGAACGATAGTGGTTCGAAAGATGGATACCAAGGCGTTGTTAACTTTTTATCGAACAAAAATTCGCTAATTAGAGTATCGAATTATGATAATTGGTTATTTAAAAGTATAAGCTTTTAGCCTTTTCCCTGAAATCATTCTTCCACTGGTCATTTAATTCCATAATTATCTCTAATACCTACTAATTTTTTTATTTCAATAAAATGGAAAATCACATCCTAATTAAAGGTTAATTAGAAATCATTTGAGTAATCTGATTGCATGGTTCGACTGCAGAAACAGCGCCGAGGAATTCTATTTTAATACATCATCCAGAGATGACCAAACAGGAAGGAAACAGATACAGATAAAAGAAACACCGTGTACACAGTTTTGCCAGAATAGATTTCATTTCAAACTAAAAAACTCGCCTGAATTTTTTTTTCAAAAAATTATCACAGTGGAGATTTAAAAATAAGTTTTTACCAATTGATCAAACACAAATTCAATAAGCATTGGAGCTAATGACTGGATTTTCTTTATAAAGATGCTTCACATTTTTATGAGAACGAAAATGATAACACATCAACCATGGGAAATAACAATTGAAGTGAGTCACGAATATAAATTGTTTCTAAACTTCCCATGAAAAAACACTGATAAAAATTGAGGTGAACATGGACATGGGTAGGTTGAAGGATGCTGAATACATTTTTATTTTTGCAACAAAAGAGTTAGCTATTTCGGTTCAACATTCGTGAAATTGATTCTAATCGCGTTATCGTTCTTATCAGCGCAGATTAAATCATTAGAGACTTTGATATGAGTCAACATTAGAAACAGACTGCGAAAAAAAAAAATGAAAAGTGAAGCAACAAGATTACATTTTAAAATCAATTTTACACAAAATTGTGGTCAAAACAGACCAATAAGAGAAATAACAATTTGGATTGTTTGCACACAAGTTGATAATGAATTTGTTGCAAAGAATAAGGTAACAAGCACAATGCAAGCTTTTGAACCCCAAATTTCAAAATGTCAAACTTATAAATGGCTACAAAAATTTTAAAAAAAATTCTGACTGAATAATAATAGCACCTCACCAGATACTCGAGATAAAAATTCAATCCTCCAGAATTCAAAATATATATCCTTTCGTGATTCGATACCTCAGCATAATATTCTGTTAGTTCGTAACCTAATCCAAGACCTATAGTAACACTGCGGCTTCACCTCAAGAGACTAGTAATTCACAACGCACTGGTAATATTCCACTTTCAAACACTACCATAAAACGATATAATAATATTAAATTTCATAGAAGACTTTCATGTAGTACCTTATCGAGTTGCGAAAATACGGAAATTGGATCGATGTCGTGATTAGCGCGCAATAAATTAATAATTTTCACATTAAGTAGATAAAGCGTAAATTTAAGCCTATCACGAATCCGAAATATTTTTGGTCATAAGAAAATGATATCGAAATACATACATAATTGCATCTTTGTCGAAATAATCGCATTTTTGTTCACGCGAGTCAATATAAAAAGTAGGGGGAAAATGGGCGTTTTTTTTCCAGAACACTTAAAGTAATAAGCTCAAATCATATTTTTAATTATAAACCCTGAAGGAAAAAAAAGATTTAAATATAAAATCTAGAATAATATACAAATATTACAAAAATTATTTTTCGTTTTTTTTCTCATATTTTTTAAATAAATCGTACAAAAAACAAGTAATTATATACACACAATTTTATAATAAACGTAAAATTCGCGAATTGTTTATTCAAGGTTAAGATATCTTTTGTTAATTTTTTCAAGAGGGATAAAAGAACCTTTTAAACTTGTATAGAGTAATAATAATCGTAGGCATATCGTTTAAAAATTCGTTAATTTTTACAATACTGGCTCATTCAGATCGGTGGAAGGAAAGTAACGTTTTAAAGTTTATAAAAACGTTTCAAACGAACAAAAAAACAGAAAAAAAAATCAAAAGTTGAAAAGTTATGGCATGTAGGTAAAAAAAAAAGTACATACATTTAACCTATGATCATGTATCAACATTTTAAGTACGTGTATTTATGCTTTTTCAGGAAAAAAAACAATATTATCGAACACATAGTGTTCTATTTAGATAGAAACATTGAATAATTCGTACCTAAGCGAATATTATTACAATTATTACAATAACGAAAATTCACCTCTTTATTTGGTTAAATTTAGGTAACTGGAAGTGTAACAAGATTTCACCACGAACGTTCGAAAATTTTCAACCGTTTATTTTCGAACGAAGGGAAAAAAAAACAAAAGGCAAATAGAATTATAATAACGATTCGACCCAAGACTGAAAACGAATTTGAGCAATTTAGATTTTAATTTTGGGCGAAATTTCTTCGGCGATTCCACCGATGTGTACTTTATAGGTTCTAGATCGCCATCTAATAGTCGAATCCCAAAAAGCTGATAGAAATATTAGAGGTCCATTTATCTCTCTGTACAACCAACCGATTACAAAGTAAAACTTATTAAAAGGTAAGCTACCGTTTTGTATGATACTGAGCAGAGTATAATCTAATAGAAACCAAATAAGTACATGAACTAGGTAAAATACAACAGGGTCCCATTTAAACATTACACACACAGCCCAAGAAGTGAAAGCCCCGATGATCAAACTTTCCGATATCGGTTCCAATAAAATGGTATGAGGCACCATGGCGGACCTAAGTTTGGTCCATCGTTTTAATCTTTCGCGAAACGAACGAACACTCGAACAACCAGGGTTTTGTAAAGCAGGCAAACTACTGATACGGGTCCTCCAACCCCGTTCCATGATCGATTTAGCCATGAAGAAATCTTCGGCCAAATAACAACCGAATGACTGAATGCCGCCGACATCGTCCAGCAGCGACTTTCGTATCAAAGTCGACATGCCAGTATGGCAATTGACTTGCATAAAATCGGCAAATAGGTAAATACGAGCGTGAGCAGTACCGAAATAGATTTTCTCGATGACCGCCGCAAAACCATCTTGGTCGGCTGTGAATGGAATCTGATGCACGATGCCCACATCGTCTTCCATTAACTGCATCATGTCAGTCAATGTTTCTTCTTTCATTTTCAAATTACTATCGGATATCATAACGTAATCGTATTTCGCCGCCAAGTACCCTTGGTGCATGTTATTTATTTTAGGATTCACGCCGACCGTACTGCCACCGATGAATATCTTAGCTTCGATATCGGGGTACTTTTCGATTAAACTGTTTACCAAGGCGATCGCAGGATCGGTACTTTCTTCGAAACAGAACAGTATTTCGTACAAGGGAAACTGCAGCGTGAAGAACGTCTCTAAGTTATAGTACAGATTTGTATCCACACCCTTGAGCGGTTTGAGGATGGAAACTCCTTCGTACGGGATTCCATGGTAAGGATCTACTTTCCTATGCAGCTTCAGTTTAGCGTGAAATATAGCTGTCAGATGAAGTATCCATAACACGCACCATACTACAATGAAGACCACAGCTAAGGCGTAAAATACGTAAAACATAACTACTGCTCGCTTCTTTTAGTTTCACCATAGTCTGCTTCAGTTGCTGATGATGATCGAGAAACGTGTACAAAGATTTCCAATACTGCAGTATGTTTTGGTGAAAAAAATGGGTAACGATTGATTCGATCACACTACTTTAACGGCGACTTTACATGTTTTTGTTTATAGCTTTCGTTTTTATGTTAACATTGAAACAAAATGTAAAACTTGACGAAGCGACTTTGTTAATACGATAAGTAAATTAATTTACTGAATCACTCACCGATTCACGTTTACTCCAATGTCCAATTTACAACGGAATGAGCGATTAACAATATTATTTTAAAGGGTATGCGTCAGTCAATTTAAACATAAACACTATCGTAATACACTCTACGTAGGAAAAAAAGTACTTGACACTCAATAAAACTTTGAAAAGTAATCACCGTTCAGGAACAAACATTATTTTACTGTTGATTCTGCGAGATATGATGCAGTTCCATTATTATTTTCCAATAACATTTCACATGCAAGTAATTAGAAAAAATTTTTGTCCAACTTCGCTATCGAAAACTCCAGCATAAAAAAATTGTAAGCTCCACGCCGAGTGAAAATTTTGTTTTTTTCCGATGGAACACGTGGCAGCAGTTAGCGTTTCGAGCGGCCAATTTACAAAGTATTTAAAATAGGTGGAATAGGTGGAATGAATGGATTTTCAAGTTTCAACTTTTATTTTAGTTTTTTATTTTTTTTAAATACCATAATACCAAGAACAAAAGAAGATGAAAGTATGTACTAAAAAAACCTGTTTTTAATAAAATCTGTATTCAAAATGCAGGTAGAATCATTTTGTTGAAAATTGAGACGTCTTTAAGCTTCAACAAAGCTCGAGAACTAGTGCCTTACGCCTTACTACAAGCTCTCAAGAACTCAAGATCAAGAACACTACTCACTCGGTTGAAGACTTTCCGATATACAACAAAAAATTATAACTCAACTTTTCGAGTTTGAAGAATGAGAGATTACCTCACATTATATTCTCACAAGTCACAAGATAGTTCACAAGATAGTTCACAAGATTAGGATTTTCTACCTGGGTACTACGTACTACTACGTACAATGTACATCTACATACTATGTTACTAGGTAGCCTTCTAGCCTACGAGTATAAAAATCATCGACCTTTTGCCTTTTGGGAATAAATGGTCGATGATAAAAATGAACCTTTCGCTTTCGCTAGAAAACATGAAGCATCGTTTCTCCAGCTACAGCTTGAGAGTTGAGAATTGAGATCATGACGCTTTTTCAGTTCCCAAAGATCTCGATCCTATCAAATCAATCAAGCTCTTCTACATAGAATCAAAATCATTCTAATGCATTCTTTCGTTTGGACTATATAGGGCTTTCCACTATAGTTTAGAATTAGACCCATGGCAGGCGGCAGCAATGAATGATGAGAGTACATACGGTGAGAGTGAGAGCGCTTAAATAGTTGAGTACATATTTCAGCTATCTTCTTGATTGTCCTCACAATTCACGATTTTTTTTCTGCCAACCAAGTTTGAAAGTATTCCTACTAACAGAATAATGCCTATGTACTCCTGAAAATTTAAAGTTGTTGAAGATCTCTTGCATTTTATACGTTTAGGACCAACCGATTATTTTATATGAATCAAGTCATATGTATTTTTCAGTTATTGTGAACGTTTACTTATTAGGTATAGGCCTCAAGTTGAGTAAATAAGAAATAAACGGATATTAGATTCACAAGGTAGGTACCTACATTTCAACATTTCAAAAAATTTAGAAGATTTAATCAAACTATTCCGTCAGTTTAAAAAATTACTAATGCGGTACCTCTGCTTATTATTAATTTTTGGCAAATCAGGCGGAACGCATAGGCAACTTCTTCAACACACCACATGCATGTTTTGTAGCCCAATACAAGCATGCATCGGCTTCTTTTACCATACCTTGTCCACCCTTACCTTACCTCACCTACTTAAGTAGGTACTCGCACTCAGCAATTCACGAAGATCTCTTTCGGAACGAAACAGTCCACGAAAATGGAAATCTCATTCACAATGCATCAATATTAAAATCTCAACCAATCTGTATGATTTTCAAGAAGAAAACAATTTCACCTCGAAAATTTATGTATGTATTTCAAATTGAATCAATTTCGTGTTCGCTTTTGAATGAATTTTAATTACGGTTTATGCTGATTTTAAAATCATATCAAGTCTACTTAATTAATAATAATTACGTTATAACATCACCAGGAGCTTGGTTCTTCAAGAAAGCGTAACAACCTAGTAAGCGTAACGCAGTAATTTTCTGTATTAAGTTTTCCAACTTTTATTCTTCATTCTAAACGCAACCTGTTAAAAGAATCGTTTACCAGGTAAATATTTACTCGCAGGTAATAGTAATTAACACATTTTACGATCACTTTCCTATGAATATACAATTAGTATGGAATATACCAACATTGTAGATTTATTTTTAATGCTATTTCGGTTTCGTTATCATTGAACGAATTAAAATTATGTCAAAATTATCGCTGGCGCTGTTTTGTGATGTTAATTTTTTTCCTATCTCGGATTGTTACATAAGAACTACGGATATCTGCGTGAAAATTGCTCGGTTTCAATCAGGAAATTTAAAATTATGTGGTAGACAACAGATTTTTGCAAAAAATCTGAAATGTGGACGTTTACACGTAAGCTCATTTCTGATCGGACTAATTAAGATAGTAAGTAGGTATCTCCTACATTTATTACTACCGTACTACTTTACCAACACACCACCCTCGCATCATTTCAACTGACAGAGGATTAATCTCTCTTCCTCGAGGAGATGAAATTTATGTCACAAATACGAGTAATATTATTTCATGACTGAATCTGTTAGTTCATTTTTTTCCTGTTTATCTTATCGTCAATATTATTGGTTTCCTTTAGCCCACCGACATAATCTAAAATTATAATACATGATTCATACTTTATAACTCTGCAACTTACTACATATTCAATATCAATGTAATGACACTCGAAATGTTACATATATAGATAGGCACCTGTACCTACTTGATATCCTCCTACAGTGTAAATATTTCCATTATTTTTTTCAACCTTTCATTCCTCAAATTACGAAACTTTCAAAATTTAAAAGTTATTTTGCAAGATTACAAAAGACCAAATTCTAATTTCTGTATTTAATTTTAGCTAGGTACCATGTGAATAGCATAGCAGAGAGTAGGAGTAGATGTAGCGCAACTAGGCCCCAAAAAAGTATTATATTACAATCCCACATGACAAAAACAATAATAAAAATCCTAAAACCGTGTTTGACACTCATTAGAAGGGATACAATATCCGTAATTCCTAGACAGCCCTCTCCCTGATAACAAGAAACCGAAGCTATAACGATATGCTTCTACTACTAATAGTACAACTTCCGCGATCTCTAACGTTGGTAGTGTTTGTGCCTGCGTTGTTTAGATATATTTTCGCGCGTTTATTTTAAAACACAAATTAATAAAAGCCAGACTCATTTTAGAATTGGTAAGTTGATCATATCCTATTCTTAGTTTAAATTTTATGCCAGAATTTTAATATACTAGTAGATACCTACATTTGCAGAAAAAAGTGAAAATTTTCAATTTTATGCAACGTGACGCATTACGTACCTTTTAAGTCAAATGACAGCTTTTTAACTTGGGAAACTTCAATGCACAATACGTAATTCGATAGAAATAAAATTAGTTCATATGGTGTTTCCGGAAGTTATTTGTCAATGAGTACTTAAATTGAATTAGTTCTGGGGAAGTACACCGTCGACACTTTGTCATTTCACAGTTCAACACATATCCAACGGAAATACTTTTTATTTCAGTAAAATTAATTTTGCTTCAGCTAACATACGTTTCATTACGTTCATTCCTCCTCCGTTGCATTCGAAAAAAATTTCAACATGTGTTTTTACCCATGAGTACTTACGAGTAATGTGTTTTCAAAGTTCATCTTCATTCTGTCGGTAGCTTTCAAAAGCGTTTATCTATTCGCACGTACCTATCTGATTCGTTTATTTAATTACAAATTCTAAAACGAGTTATAATTAGTCAATGTGCGCTGTAAACTGACCGAGCTTTTTTATTTTAGGTATTATTTTGAAATATTATCCCAACATGGCATGCGAAAAATTGAACAAGATGAGCGGATATTTGGAAAAACGAGGAAAGATGGTAAGTACTAAGTAAATAAATTGGTTGACGTCGTTTTGCAATCAAATAAATACCTAGGTAATTGAGTAATGTACGTACTTTGTAACAAAGATAGGTACCTACCTAAATCGGTTGATGTTACTTTACTGGTAGGAATTTATTTTCTTTTTAAATCTGCATTATAGCCTCTCCTTCCCCTCCATTTAGCTGATTATCAATAACTCTAGAGAACTTTTCACCCTCTCATGTACGTATTTCCTGTTATGTCATTCAACTTTTTGATAGGAATTGAATCATCACGTCCACGTGACACATCAACTGACATAGAATTTCATCAATATTCTTTAGTTGTTCAAATGAAAAATCAAAATTACTCATCACTAGGGGCATCATCGTTACTCGAAAAATGAATAATGTAAATATTTTCCTCGAAATAGAAGTCAATTTAAAGAGAAGTGTAAACTGTATAGTTGACAAGACGACTTCGCACTTCTCCTCAAATAGATAGTAAATTATTTAAATAGAAAATTTAATTAGAGCATTTTACGTTTCAGAGCATAATGGGACGATGGAAAAAATGGTGGTGTGTTTTAGAAGGGCAGTTACTACTTTATTACAAGTCCCGCATAGAATACACTAATCTGTCACCTTGTTGCGGATCATTAAACATGGCTTTAGTGAAAAATGTTCAACCACACGTAGGTTTTCAAATACACATCACCACACATACACAGCTTATAATTTTGGTAACAAGACGTCTTAATATACTTTAAAGCGATCATTTTGCAATTATGCCTTTTGACTTACCTGCACGATAATTATTTCCAGAGAACTAAAAATAAAGACAAGCAGCAGCAGTGGTTCCACGCTTTGGTAGGCGTCTTACCACAAAACAGCTACCTATCTCCGATTCTATACTTCGCAACGAATTCGATAGAGTATCGACGAAAAAGTCAGGTAATCAATCAAATCAAATTTTAAATATGATTGAAACGAAGATGAGATATTTATCGATATTATTTGTAGCGGAAGAAGAAAAAGTCAAAACATAAAGAATTCGTAGAATCGATCAAGGCAATCGAACATGAAGAGTCATCATCATTCTCACAATCAGATAACAATCTTTCAAATTTAGCAAATGAGTCGAATTTCAGTTTATCTGAAAATCACACTTCGACCGAAATAGAGAACATCTCTACTAATCAAGAAAATCTACAAGTTATGACAACAAGAATTTCGACCTCATTGGAATGCAATCTACAAAAAAACACGTGTGCCGATAATACGCTGAAATGTAGAAGCGAAGTCAACATCCGTAAATATTCTTCTTATCGTAGCATTATCAATGCTGTTTCTATCAACGAGAGGATAACGAATCGTCGCAGTATGTCTTGCGAATGTATTTTCGCCGAATTTCGTACGAGTTCGGTAGAAGAATATAACTTTTTAAGCAGCTGTTCCATACAGACCCACAGCGATGAAGGATCTCAAGAAAACAGCGTAAATTCAGGCGATTCGCAAGAACCTATAAAATACAAACCAAGTTGTCGTCGAAAACGTAAAAATGACTCTAATAAATACAACACTTTGGGTAAAAAATCGTTCAGCTTTTTGAAAAAAATTTTCAAAAAGAGGATGGAAATTCAAAATTTACAATCAATTGAACCAATTGAAAATGACTGCTCCACAGAAGTAATCGAGGTACATAATATCATTCTCAAATCAAAAATTGAAAAAATTATGTAGGTACTTATGTGAAAATCTTAAATTTATTGATTGATTTTTCCACAGGAAAAACATGACACTAAATCAATGACATCGGTAGCTGTAGAAGAAAATATTTTGGAATCGAATGAATCAGATATAAAAGAAATAAATACCATTCAAACGATAGAAAATGATGAAACAGCGCAGAGTAAAATAGAAGAAATAACACCATGCAATAATTTTGTCGAGCAAAATACCACAAACGCGAGTTCAAATAATGGTGAGTTTTATTGTAAACATCAATTGTTTGATAAATGAATAGATTAAATTGAAGAGTAGGTATACACACATATTGTGCTATTCCGATACAAAATAGTTTTTACAATGCAATAAAACCATTGATTTAAGACAATACTTACATCACGAGTAACGCGTGACCTTTCAAAATAGTAAATCAAAAATCGATATTTTCCTCATAAAAATTATTTTGTTTCAGAAATTGAAGCAGAATCGTCAGATACAGACACAGAAAGCAGCGTAGATGCCTCAGAAAATATACAAGAGGAAGAAAAGTTACCAGATTTACCCATTAAAAATGGCCATCGTACTTCTTACACGTATCATGATTTCAAAGATAGAAATTCGAACTATCCTATAATAAAAATTACAACTCCAAATGACGCCGATACCAAAGAGTCGATAAGTTTTGACAATAGCGCGAGTATGGAACTAGATTCTTTGTTACTTCAGTTGAATGTTTTGAATACTCAATGTGATAAATCGCACGAATCTCTCGAATTTCACAATAATATCGTAAGTGTAATGCGATTCGAAGTATTATGTTTCATAATAAATGAAATTTTAATAAATTTTTATAATTCAACTTTCAAGATCGAAGATCCAGATTATGATATTCCTAGACCACATACATCGCTGATCAGTGATTCTGGAAGTACACCGAGTATCTACGAAAAACAATTTTTAGAAGTTCCACGAAAGGAAAGCATATCCAACCAGAAGTAAGTTTTCACCAAATGTGTTTCTATTATGTAATTTAATGTTCAAATATTTGAAGAAAAATTTTTTCTGCAGATTTGATTCCTTGTCAATCGACATGGCTCCCGATTCGTTAGAAATGCCATGGTTACTGAACGATGTCAAAAGTAACATGCATTACTGGACGACGAAAAAAGAATTCGATTTATGTTCAGAAAACGACTCAGGATCTGAATATGATTACCACGACTCTTTAAATTCAAATAAATATAATTCTTGACGATTGTTTATCAATTCACAAAAATCATTCAAAATAGGAATGACAGTGTATTTAATACGTATTTTAAAAAAGTCACACATAACAACCGTTAAAAAATCACTTCCTCTTCTTGTTTTTGAATTTCTTTTTATAATCGCCAGGTTTACCTTTTATACGTTTACGTACTCCAGAAGCTCCTTCCATATCATCGTCGTCATCCAGGTCTACTCTTCTACGTTTCTTTTTGGATGTATCGCCAAGTTCTTTGATACTCTGAAAATAAATATATTTCACAAAATACGTGAGTGAAATTTGATAGATGAAAAGATTTACTTCAAAGTATTGAAAAAAGTTTACCACTGCAGCAGTTCGTCGAGCTTCCGCTACTCTCTCTTGTAAACATAATACATCTTGCTCTACGGTCGTATACAAGGGTAATTTTTTTCCAATTAATTGTTCTATTCGTTGATACAATTCCACATCGTACTGAAAAATAAGTTTCAATTGATGAAAATATTTCAAAAAATATGATTCTGAATGGAAAACTTGGATATTATATTTACTTGGGTAACAATAGTAATAGCTTTGCCGGAACGACCAGCTCTGGCAGTTCTACCGACTCTATGAATGTAATCTTTACTATTAGTCGGAATATCTAAATTAATCACCACGTCAACGTGAGGTATATCTAATCCTCTGAAATGAAAAATAATCTGTTAATCACCGTGGTAGCTTGTGACTGATCATTGAAGTATGGATCAAGTTAATTCTCACCTGCTTGCGACATCAGTTGATATTAAAATAGATCTAGATTTCGCTCTAAATTTAGTCAAGGCAGCTAAACGTTTATTTTGAGACATTTGTCCATGCAGTGGTATGGCAGATAATCCGAGATTTCTTAATGTCAACGCTGTTCTCAATGTTCCACTACATGTAGAGCAGAATATCATGAACGAATTGCCAGCTAATTCGTTTAGCAGGTATACAAGATATACGTCCTAAAAAATGAATACATTGTAGGAAAAAAATCCAATTACAGAAATCACAGGATAAAATGGTAATAATCACCTTGTACTTCTGAGGTATGAAAATGTAGTATTGTTGCAACTGATCAACAGTTTGGTATTTCGTACTAACTTCAATTTTGACAGGATCTTGTAGAGAAGCTCTTTGTAATTTTTGAACTTTTTTCGTCATCGTAGCCGAAAATAAAAACGTTCGTCTTTCTCTAGGAATTGCTTTCAAAATGGTGTTGACTTCTGCTTCGAAATCCATATTCAAAATACGATCAGCTTCGTCCATCACCTTCACATGTCACAATGAGTGAAAATCAACTTATAACAATCATCATTTCGCAAAAAATACGATTACAAACCATACCAAAAATCGTAAAGACCGTAAGCTGAACCCTTTCGTGTTCTGTAAGTGATCGACTAAACGTCCAGGAGTGGCGATTATAACGTGTGGTTTTTTGCTCAACATCAAGGACTGCGACATCATATCCATTCCACCAACAATAACAGCACATTTTACACCGATGTTAGCACCTGTAAGTGAGTACTTTTAGTACAAGAATCGTTACCAATAATAGAATTTAGCAAGCGAAGTATGCCACTCACCCAAAGCTTCAAATTGTTCCGAGATCTGAAAAGCTAATTCTCTCGTGGGAGTAAGGACTACAGCAAAGTATCTTTGAGGATTTTCCAATAAAGCTTGTAGAATTGGAATAACAAACGCAGCTGTTTTGCCGGATCCTGTTTCTGCCAGGCCAATAACATCTTTCCCTGAGAATAAAAATATTTTTTAACAAATCATCTTCTAATGTTACGGAATAAATAATTGTGTAGGTACATCAATAATGTCAAAGAAAGGAACGGGAATGCAATACCTTGTAGTGCAAGTGGTATCGTTTCTCTTTGAATTTTCGTAGGTGCTTTCCATTGTAATTTCTCACAAGCTTCACATAACACATCTACTACGCCCTGAAAACGTAATCAACGCAAAATTAATACAAAACCAGCATAAGATTCATAGGTACTACTTAGGTGATTTATATATTTACCAGATCTTTAAAAGTGACCGAACTTTCTTCAGGTTTGATTTCCGCATCTTCCGCGGAATCTGATTCACTCATGATGAGATAGTTTCAAGAATCTCATAAATACTTATTCCGTGAAACTAAAATCTAGTAAAATGAAATAGAAAATAAGTTTCGCTCACGCACGTGCGATTACCGTGTTATCGGTATCGTCTGTATCGTCGTGTTTATTTTTTGAAAACACACCGACGAACTTTTTATTCTTTGAAATTTGGCCAAGTGATTTCATTTTTTCTTTTCTTCAAAAGTTCAAATCGCATGGTTTAAATAATGCAACTACAATAAGACATGCACTCATTAATGTTACAAAAAAAATATTGCACGTGGGAAATTGACGCAGTTTGTTTCACAAAGCAACAAGAATTCGCTAAAAATCGTAAATTATTGCCAAAAAACACGGAGTGAATTTCCCTTTTTAGAATGCGAAAAATTTAAAACACTCGAAACACTTCAAAATTTTACTTGAAATAAATTTTCATTTGAGTAATTGGTTCCGTATTGAAAGTTAATTTGAAGAATTTTGAATTCGAGTATCATTTGTTGAAGAACAGTACTTTTATTGAGTTATTGCATAAATTGACACAATGGAAATTAATTACACAATTTTTTTCCATCAAAAATCAAAATGTACGTCCTTGTGGCCTTGAATGCCCCACCTACTGAAATTAAGAATGAATTAGTGGTAGAGGGGAAAGGGAAGTCATAAAGATAATGGGAATCAATAACCTTTATTATTTTAATTTCCCTCAAATTAATTATTTAACGAAGCGTGTGTTACTTTATTTTTAGAAGAATAATGATATATTTTCGACAACCACGATGGAATTCGTTCATTTGGTAACCTCGAGTTGAATTCGAAGTTTTCGGAATGTGATTTAAGTTTAAATGAAAAAAAAGTCCGGAAAAAATGGAATGCGCGCCAAGTAGCAATTTTAAGGAAAGTACAAGGTAATGTGACATTCAATTTTCAATAAATTATATTTTCAGTTTCGTTACTTTCAATGCAAATGATGGCTAAAGCTATTAGACCGGATTGCGCATTGCAGCGAAAACGAGTATGCGATTATATTATGTAACCGATACTTAATTTGAGATCACGTTGATATGACTCCATGGAAAGAATTTTAATGATTTATTAACGTTGGTAATTTTCTGTCTATTTTTAGGCACACGGATTACTTCAAGAATGTGGTCGAGCCTTTGTTGGCGAATGGCTGTGAGGATAAATTATGCGAATGGTTGAAAAAGAACGGATTGATATCGAAGCAATTATGCTGCAATAATGACGAATGCGGACAAGAGCCGATGAGATGGAGTAAAGCTAGAGTGATAGATAGATATAATTGGATATGCGTTAAATGCAAAAAGAAATTACCCATAAGACACGAAACATTTCTTGCCGATTTGAAATGCGATTTTGGCAGTATATTCAGCGCAATCGATGGCTGGTGTTCTCATAAACTGCTTACCGAATTCTCTGATAGTAAAACGTACAAAGTAGCCGTCGGAAAACGTATTTATTCCATGTGCACTTCTGCAGCGGAATCGTATATGAAAAATCATCCAGAGCTAGGTGTTTTAGGGGGTAAAACTGCCGATGGAGAAGATGCCGTCGTTATAGTCGATGTGTTTCCGGATGGTTCGATGACGTTACAACCACAAAATAATAATAATTATACCAAAAAGGTGTTATGTATAGCAGATACCTCTCATGGTCCTGCTCGTGTCTGGACACAATTACTGGATACTTCGTACGAAGTAAGTCTTAGCGAGTGTTGAATCATCATTAAGTATGTGTGTATTCGTTCGATTCTGATGTAAAATTATTTCAACAGGACGACAGCAACAAAATAGTAGAGACAGTGATTGCTCACGTGAAACCTAATTCTATCATTGTCACCAGTCATGTATTATATCCGTACGTTAAGAACATCTCTGGGTATACAGAAGTTATTAATATCAAAGCTTTGATGACATCCGATCCTGCCGAATATCAGAAATCACTTAAGAATATAGGTAATTTAATAGTGAATATTCCGCGTCGAAAATATTCATTTTGATGCATTCTAAAAATTTTTATATTTTGTAGAAACAATTTGGGCCACAACCGTCGAAACATGTCAACAAATTCAAAATACAAGTCCGAATCCGGCAGAACAATCTTTATGGGAATTGCAATGGAGGCAGATATTTGGATTGGATGCCTTTCGTTACATACTGCAGCATTTAGTTCAATATTCCAATGCGCAACATTCTTCTACTAGTTCTTCTCCAAAATGAATTCCAGTTTGTATTTGTACATTTTATTTCATTAGGCCTAGATTTTTGTATTGCTTGTATTGTTACATATCCAGAAACTGTGATGTTTTGATCTGCAAAAATATTGGGCATTTTTATACGCGCGTTTTCAACTTCACCCTATAGTGTGAAACGCATTTATCGAAATCTATTTGTGATTTTTTTGTGAAATTTTTTTGTTATGAATTTTTTTTTCTTTTTTGATTCAGCCCATTTATACGTAACGTAATCATAGGACTTTGCTCGCTTCAACTTCTCACTGGGCCTAAGGAATAAAATTACCTAATTACCTTTCGGTACATTCGTACTCATCTAATCTTTATTTTAAAGTCATTGATTGAGAATAATTTCTCAATTTCCATCCATTGATTGGAAAGTTTAAAAATCAGCTGCCCTGATTGAAGTACGATTTTAATCGTTATAATTTAACGATTTTTCGAATTGATTGTTGTTTTGTCTTGAATTTTTTATGGATTGGTGAACGGTTATGTTAACGCTTCACAAGTTGTTCCTTTGATTGTTATTTGATATTAGTGTGGTTTCATTTCTACCTCTGATATCTTATTATTGTTTTTTTTTTCTTCTTTTTTTTCAAGAATGCTGTTAGTAATTTGCTGAAAGAATTTTCTTTTGTTACTTGTAAGTTTAATTGCCTATTTGTTTTAATTTATATATTCTTGTGTTCGTTACGTTGCTATTTTTCTAACGGTAATTAAGTTCCCAATTTATCATATTCCAGTTGCTTATTATTTTGTTCATTTTATCGAGTTATCTTACTAAATTAGAGTTATCAAATCGAAGTGTAAACAGCTTAACCGACTTAATTACGTTGAACGAATTTTAATATTACTGATAGTACGTTAATCGTACATATTGGAGACATTAAGCATATTATTCAGTCATTAGTTTGATATGGTTTATTTTACCAAATTTTCAGTACAAATTATAGTAGCGACTTGAATTTACCAGAAATTCTGACAATCAAAAATCTTTCTAAGTTATTTTTGTGCATCATTCCTTTTCGACTCTCCGTTTAATACGTGAAATTTTAGTTTATGATAATTTGGACTTTTAGAAATTGATATCGGTTATTTTGTTTTCGATAATAATCGTTGGAGTTGTGTTTATCACGTGAAGGATTTTATAGTCAAGTTGTTCAGTCAGATTAGATATGAGACTTGAGAATAGCAATTTACCATTTTTAATTTTAAATTCACACGATTGATTTTATTTAATTATTATACATATTTTGATTAATAATTCGTAAGTTATTTATTTTAAGGAATTATTTCTATCATCACCGATGTTCAAATTCACAGTCATTTCCGTATACGATTCGTTGATATTTTTGTTCGTATTTGAATAGTTTTTTTTTTCTTTTCTAAATGTGTTTCAAGACCGTAGAAGAAATTTGTGAAATCATTTTTCTAAAAAATTTTGACCATTACTGTATTAGGTATTCAAAAAAGACGAGTTTATGTTTTAAAACGAACTGTTCCGTTATATAAATTTTCAATTCGAAGAGATTTTTTTTGTAAAATATTTTATATTTTATAAGATTTTTTTTTAGACTGATGTATTATGCGTTGTACGCGTTATTTTGTAGTTTTCTTCTTTTATTGTTGAAATTTTATTATTTTGCTGATGTGATAAGCTTGTTAACCAGTTGATTTTTTTTCTCTTTGGATGATTACACTTTTATTGAATTCTGTTTTATAATTTTTAGGTTACAGTTGGTAAGTTTTTAAATGCTTTTTTTTCATTTTTTTTTTCTTCTTCATTCGTACCTATTTTTTAAACGTAATTCTGAACGAGTTTATGTTTTTATATTTTATTTTTATAAGATTATATTTTAAAATAGTTATAATCAAAACCTCTCGTAGTATTGCTCGTTTACAGTTTTAAATATTAACCTTTTTGTATCCAGAAAACGAATGGAATTTCTTTTTCAAAATGAGGGTATTTTTTATTCACTGGAAAAATTTTAAAAGTAGAATTAGTCGACACTTGTTTTTAAATTTTGACGATTTTTAGCTTAGAATTAGAACATATGTGTTCACTGTTTCATCTCTGGCGATGTAACTATAGTTTTCTGAAGGTTATACCGGGGTTATATTGATAGATTTTTTTGTTTCTTTGGATGATGAGAACGTAACACATTTTTTCATTTATTCGTAAGTGATCTGATAAGTTATTTTTATATTCATTTCGAAACTGATGAACGGTGCTGTATTTTTACGAGATGTATTGAATTAGGTGATCTCGAGATCGATTTTATTAAATCGTAATCCTTTGAATTTAAGCGGCCTGGTGTCGATATAGCGTTGCATTTTAATGTCTTCCCGTATGAAATAATGTATTTTTTAATATTAGGTAATGTATGTTTATTAAGAATTACGTTAAGACTTGAAAATAAATTAATGAACGTTATCATCTAATTTTTTTTCTTCCTACCTATATGATAGTGATAGTGGATTTCTGTATGAAAATTTAAAAGTATGCTCAAAAAATTTTAGTCAACTCTGAACTCTTTGATTAGGTACTTATTACGTAATTAATGATGAAAAAAATGTTATCAGCCAGACTGAAGTGTGCACGGTTTAATGTGTCACTCACTGTTCTTTTGGAACACCCGTCGGTAAATTTTCTCCGTCTGTCTGCTGCATTGTTCGTGTGAATGATCTGTTACTCTTTTCACCGAAGACGATGAATCATTTATCGATAAAATGTATTGATTTTGAAAATGATCGAGATTGATATCATAATTTGAAAGTTTCCTCGCTCGTTCTCAATGATTTGCAAACGATGTATTGATTCTGCGACTTCTTGGTATCTGTTATCAAGATTGATTTTTACTCTCCTGTCCTGTAGAGGATAGGTTCGATTGTTAAATGTTTTTCTTTTTTATGGATACTGGATAAATCAATAGGAATTGATGTGAATTCTACCTCTAATCCGCATCTCGACTGAACGAACACATTTATCGCATATTCTTTCAAAAGGTTCAACTTATCGAGTCCAATTTTAATAAATTCAAATTTGTTAACGTTTGGTTTGAAAGAAGAGGTGGTGCTGATGGTAGTTTGAATTCCAATAGGTATACCACGAATTTGATCTTTGAGTTCAGTTCAGGCATTTTAATAATTTCCAAAAAGTGATATATCGAGACAAGGAAATTTGGAAAAATTGAATGTTGAACTACAAAAACAAAATTTACAAATTGTTTGCCTCAGAAACAATTTCTCTTTGATTCATGCTGAAGCAAATTGAAGTTTAAAATTATTCTAATACGAGATGAGTATCTACGAAATAATTTTGTTTCTGGATACCTATCGTTATAAAATGATTCATTTATATCGATAGGCTATTTACCCAGTGCAACTATCGCAATATCACCTTGTTTATTTATGGGAATTATTCGACTTTTTTCAACCTTAAACTTCACGATTATTATTGCAGAAGTTGTATTTACCGTTAATAAAACCAGTTGAATGGTATATCGAGTATAGGTATAGTGTTCAAGTATTACTGAATTGCTCTCCACAGTTTCTAAACTATAGAAAAAAAATTACAATTGTATCTGCATTTGGCATAGGATCCCTAATGTTATAATATGATCAATATTCATAAAGATAGAAATCAAAGCTACTCCTACAAGTGATTTTGAGTGTGGGGTGGGGGAGGGGGGCTGAGAACATGATCACGAAGAAAAGAATTGTTAAAATATTTCAGCATTGATGATGTTATTTTTTTAATTATGTAAAATTCAATGGGCATACATAATAGTTAAATTCGGCTGGTAGGTAGGAAATGAACGATTTGGTGAAACTTCAAACTCTAGCTGATGAAATACCTACCCAATGTAACGAGATTTAACCATTTAACGTGGTACCTACAAAAAAGTGGAAGCATATCATTTCGAAAACTTCTATTTTTTCTTGAAAAATTGACGAATATTCCTAAAATTAACGTCATTTTGGACTAGAAAAGCTGCTGTATTTACATTCGTTTTTTAAAATTTTATTTATTTTTATAAAAGTAATTAATTTTTGGATTTGCAATATTTTCCATGTTTCAAAGTTCGTTTTCTGAATAAAGTTCAATCTTCAAATGCAGAATGAATTGTCCATATACGTAAATAAGCTGCAGTTGATCTTTAAAACCAAAAATATAGTCAAGTCAGCAGACGATAGATATTTTATAGACCTACTGGAGATAGGTGCATCGTATATAACATCTGAAGGAAATGATGGAATCAATTTTGAATATCATCGCCGGTAACAAATTTCAACTGGATATACAGCACGAAGAGCAAGTTATCTTTTTACCTTTCGTTTATTATCGATGCGGCTGAGTAAAAACAACGAATAGCAGGACGTCAACGAACGCGCTTGGCCTTACCTACTACGAGTAGTAATGCTTCTTCCTGCTGTTGGCCAATTCACCTATATTAACCAGATATACGAATCACGTACCAAGTCTAGATGCGCCAAAGATTATCGCTTACTCCTCAAACAGTGATGTTGTATTAGACTTGTTTCATTGCTCTCATTGACAACCATGAATTCCGTCACTCATGTAATCGCCGTTTGTTTGCTGATTGTTCAGTTCGCGTTTATTTACACAATTCCAGTACCTGAAAATACCTCCAAGCCGGATACGGACGATGAAATTGTCTACGATCAACGCCAAAATGGAAGCGAAAATTTACGGATCCATATGAACGACGTGACTCTGGTGGTAGCACCTTCCGATGGAATTTTGCAATTAATGAGCGCCTCGGCGTCCGATTTCTTGAACAATAATAACGAGGTTTCCGGCTCGAATTCGAATAAACCCCAAGGAGGACCCAATGTTTATTCGTTATCCGACTGCGGATCTGATAATGGAGCGAAATGTAAACAACAGACCCATAAAAAGTAAGTGTATTTTTGGTACCAACTAATTGATACTTTAGAAGTGTGCTTATAGAGTAGGTTTTGTTGATCGAAAAAATAATCGATCGGTGGATCCGTTTTTTAATTTTTTAAACGTAGTTTTCATTTGTTTTGGTTAGATGGGTATCATTTTTTTCAGTTTATTAAAAAATCAAGTGCTGAATACTTGATACGAATGTTTTTCAAAATTTCCCAACTTTTTTTTCGTGTAATTTTTTTTACTCGTAGGTATTAAATCAATGAGTTTTTACGAAGAAAAATTTGTTGGTTCCAAATAAAATCATGAAAGTGTCTGGAAACAGGTAGAGATACCAAAAAATTACGAAAAATCAAATGCATTTCAGGTGCATTTTGTTTCTTGTTGAGAAATTAAAATATTCCTAAAAATCATTCTCAGACATTTTTTTTTTGTTTAATTGAATTTTCAAAAATAATTACAATAAGAGTGTTATACCTACGTACAAGTTCTAAATTTCTCGTAAGTGGGCATAAATATCAAAGTAAACTTTGAAGTTGTCAGATGGATAGAAAATAAAAAATCCTTCGAGTAGGTACCTACTTAAACCAATTCAATCTTACCAATTTTTTTTTCAACTTGGGAATCTTATTTCGAACTCGAAAAAATAAAAATACATCTCCAGGACAAATTGAATAAAATATAACAACGCCTGTTAAAATGAATGTATGCAACATCAACGACATTCATGTCATGCAAATTTTTGCAATTCAGTTTTCTTTCTTGCATTTTATCATTTAAGTCATTTGAACTTGGTTGGACGATGATTTTTGTACCTAACTAGTTATCTATTTAGAGAAGCTTGAGTTTTTATACTCTGAATACTCTTTTTAAAAAAATGCGATAACTATTTGTTTGTTTCAGAAATAGAATACGCCTTTCAAGCCTACTGGTACCTTTGCTAAATAGAGCAACTGGCAATTGAACGTAGAATGATTTCTCATGTAGAAATTACCTGTTAAACTTCATAAAGTACTATTTTTACTTATTCACTTACTATTGAAATAGGTAGGGTATCTCTAACACCGATTGTGTTAAAAACAAAGTGATTTATTTTCTTATTTTAAATTTGTACCTTGATTAATAATAAAATGAAAAATTGTAAGTAATCGTGCGTATTAATTTATTGACTTATAACTTACATCATTGTTGTCATCATTTAAATGACGAAAAAAATGAACTGAAACTATTGAATAGAAATTAAATTAAAAATAGAAAAAGAAATGCTTTTAAAATAAAAATAAGGTAGTTGTCTAGTGAATCGAGTTTCATGTTGAAAAGTTCTCTATCAAGTTTGGAAATCTTGAGAAGCTGCGATGGAAAATTGTGTTATCTGAAAAATAAAAAATAACATTTCAATGCAGTTTCAAGAGGAAAAAATCTACCGGAAGGGGAGAGGAAGAGAGAGCAGAGAAGTCAGTCTACTATGTGCTAATTTCTAGGTGCATTTTTTCATTTTTTCATTCAAAATCATTTTTCACCAAAAGAGTAAATCTGAAATTTCACATTTTTACTAAGCAGAGAATCTATACCTACAGCTCGTCAACACCGATGGCGTAAATACCCATAGCTCATTTTTGGTACTATATGAATCAGTTTTTTAGACAAATGATAAATCATGAGATAGCAATCTGAAATCAGTTTTTGTGCTAAATTTGATTTGGCATCTCGAATCGAGACTACTTTGAAGTCTACCTGAATCCTCCAGTGGAAGTTGGCTTTCAAATTGATCCATATTTACTCTGGCCGAAGTTATCTCTGTCTAATTACTTCAATATGCAGACTTATATTTTTCTATAAACAATTTTTGTAAAAAATTCGAAAACCTTTAGCTATTTTCATTTCCAAAAATTCACCGAAGATCAAAAAATCAAATCAACTTTTCAAACTCAAAATATTTATCTATGAGATGTTGGTATTAGGCCTGTGCTCTTTTAATGAGTCAAATTTCAATTCGATCTAAGTTGATGGGTTACAGAGATTCTTTGCCTCTTTGGGAAGGTAAGTATAGCTTGAAGGCAACTCTTTGTGAGCCTTTCTGGGAGCTTCCAGCAATTTTTCAATTTTCTTCAGACTTTGAAAACACTTATCATCTTGAGTTTTTGGAGAAATCTGAAAACTCGCCGGAGCTTATAAAATTGCCCAAAAATGGTTAATTTTGACTGAGTAGGGCGGTTATAAAAACCCTACAGACGATGGTTTCTAATTGAATACTTCACTGCGTTGGTGTAAGTATAATTTTTAAGAAATCGATTTTATTTTTTTGGAGGCTACAGTTTAAAACCTCCTAGATGGGCTTCTGTTGTTAATCAGCATCAATCAAATTCACTTCTGAAGTTCTGACCTTCCCAGAGTAATTTTAAATTCCCGCAGAAAATTGAAAACTCTCTTGAGGCTCCAAAATAGTAGGTATCATTCAAGTGACTGATCACGAGTTGGAGGCCCGGAAGTTTGAAATGAAATACTTTTTCATACAAAGATCTACTGAAATTGAAAATTTATCCCAATTACCAACAGCTCTTCCAATCTTACAAAATTTTCCTAAAATCAAAAATAAACTTGAACTGCTAAAATTTTGATTTTGGGGACTTCGAAAAAAAAAATGCTTTTTCAGTCGTAGCTTGGTCAGTTGGTCTCGTTCAGATTGAAGTAAGTACACATAAGTCTAAGTATGTAAGCTCAGGTCGAGTGTTCAAGTCCAATGTGCGAAAAAAACTCCTGTTAGGAGTTGGAAAGGAATCCTCGAACCCAAAAAATCCGAGAACAAAATTCGTAGAAATGAAAATACTCGATCCGGATAACATATTACAATGTACAATGATTTTCTCGACTTGTCTGTAACAAAATAGTGACCTGTAATTCGATTTCAAGCCTTGAAAATCACTCTGTCATACCTATTGGTGGTCAGAATTTTTTTTTTAATTTCACAAGATTAGGTAGGTCTACGTACGTTTCATTAGGGTGAATTGACCAAAAAAATAACATTTCTTGGATTTTGGCAAAAATCGGTGGCTATTGTGAAGAATTCTTTATTTTTGAAAAAAATGGTTTGCAGTACCTCGGACATCTCCTCATCTCTTGAAAAAGTGCAATTTCAGTTTCTAAACTTTCCATAAATTTTAAGATTTGATACCTTTTTCAACCCTTTACCAACAAATGAGAGATAAATCAACTTCCACCACTAAAATTATAACTCCACAAAAAACTAAAAAGGCAACATCTTCAACACTGACGAAATTTTAGGACGCGATTTTTTTTCATCTCTCAATCCCTGAAATCTCCAGAATAAAAAATTCATCGTTAAATTTATGGAATCATGATTTATTGGCATTTTTCTTCCATCTGTAATCATTGCTTGAACTTCTGACACCACGACGTATAAGTAGGTATTATAAATGTTTATATTTTTAATAAGTTCTTATCCAGTCTGTCATTTTGACCTCTTCGAACGAATTCACTCGTATATAAATTATTTAAAATGACATAAAAAATAACTGAACTTTTGGTATAGGAAAATTAAAGATACAACTATGCAGCGGTTTTATAATAACCAGTTTGAGTATTATACCTACCTATACAATTTTATATCACACGTTTTTGCCAAATGTGAATATATAGCCTATATATCTCGTAAACTAGTTTGCGAAACTCGATAATCTGGATAGTAAAATTCAAAAAGAAAAAAAATGAGCATTTTTTAATATATTCAAACGGTATATTCGATATTGAATTACTAAATTCTGTAACCTGTGGATTGAATACCTGCAGTTCGTTGAACTTTATACGAATTCAGTCAAAATAATCTAACCTGGTCACGAATTATATTCCTATAATTAGTATATGGGTTTTTGATTTCTCGGTGATAAAGTCAGACAGGTAGGTATTCGTTTTACGAGATGCTTATTCTCCATATCTTTATACGGCTATTGACGAGCTATAATTGGGGCTGCTTTTTAAAAATTGTCGATGCATATCGCACTTTCGTGAACTTTGAATCATTTTTCTCGTGTTCGTGGATATAATAAAATAGCGCATTAGCCAATGGTACGATACTATAGTTTTGATATGAAAAGAAGCACCTATGGGCATCAGAGGCATTAACCACCCGAGTACTGGGACCGTTTGGATATTATCAGCGAATATGATAGGTACAGTTAAAAACATTAATATGGAAAAATGACGTCGGCAAGTTTTCAAAAGCAATCAGTCATGATATTCGATTCATACATTTATAAGCACAGCGAATATCACGTACGAAAACCAAAACTACCGCCATAGATACTTATTAAATTGGTTGGTAGGTGTACTCGTCTTTTCTTTATACTTTTTTTTCATCTACACCGCCTAGATATTGGTACACACGATTGTTATTTATAGACTTATACCTACGGTTACGTATATGTTACAGTACATACCTACCTATATGAATCACCGCAAAGGATGACAATGATTTCACATCACAATGTGGTAATTGCACTTATATATTTTTATACAACAAGGTGTCTTTGACCCTTTAGACATATAGGTAATATGTAGGTACTGCGGTTTGCTTAGGTAGGTAGGTAAATGAAATTTGAAAAGCTCACCTGTAAGGTGCTTGATCTACTAATGTGTTATAAAGCTCTTGAAACACGTAGTGCGTCACGTTATTATCGAAACGATCCTGGTATTCGAGATGTGCTCCTAAACAATACTTTATAATTACGAACAAAACTAAAGATATGAAAAAAATCGGCAATAACGAACGATCCGCCATTTCGGTAACTACCTACAACCAGTCAACTTTACATCGATCGTAACTGCATCTTTGTCGAAAAGTTTCTTCTGTCAAAGTAAATCGTACCTATACGAATATCCATCCCTTCTACGCTTGGAAATACTATATTATTCAATTCTAATGAAAGTAATGTCGGTTCTTTATTGTTCAATATTCGATGGTCCGAGAAATAGAAAATAAATCGCCGCAATAGAAGATGAATACGAATACAATTCGTCATATACAAGGTGTCCTAAAAAAGAAAACATCTCCGCGAGATGATTCCTTATGCCCGAGCATTGGCTCAAGTTTGAAGGTTTTGATTTTGAAAGCTTTGAGTTTATGAAATTGAATTTCGTTTCAAAAGTTAATACAGAGGGTTTCAAGACGAAGTAAGCTCGATATTGAAGGGATATATTTTCGAACTGCTCGGTATAACGATCAGACTAATCACAATAAAGCGAAATACCAACAGATCATATTTTCCTAGCACAATAGGTACATCTTAACCGTCACACTAGTTATAGACGAATTCAACTCGACACTCATTTTATTTATTCAACAATAATAAGAATAGGTAGGTAAGGCGAAAAGAAAGTAGAAATTCATTGTAAGCCATGATTGTATAGGTACCTAGTTCTGTATGTTGTACTTATTCACGGTCAAACTATACAGTAAACCTTAAGGCTATGGATTTATGTGTCTGAAGTGTAAATTTGAACAACAATAGAATCTCGACTAACAAAGAGTAAAGATGCAAAAAAAATTTCAAATCGTTGGCAGAAAATTACCGCATGTAATGAACGTTTTCGTGCGGTGTGGATCAATTTTGGATTTCATGAAGGTGTTCTCGAATGCACCTACTTACTCATCATCGTACGGTAGGATAGTGCATCATTAGGTAGGTATTTTGTTTCTTTTAAAATTACGATATCATTCTCGAGCGATTATGAGAATTTGATGGTACGAAGTCAATGACTTTTTATTTCATTAGATGCTCGCACGCGACCATATACATATATTTGATTTTTCAAAATTGTTTCGAGTAAATTTAGGTAGGTACCTACTTAAAATTGCTTGCTCTTTTACAGCAGATTTTAATACAGAATAAAACTTCTCTTTTTACATCTTTTTGAATGCTGTTTATTCTTCGTTATCGGATGTTGGAGAATGGATTCGAAAAGGATTTCTTATATTTAGGTACCTACACAGAAGAACAGCACGTACCTATAATCAATGTTAAGGCTTAAATTTTCAAAAAAGAAATGAAGAAAAAAGCTGTGGTTTTATGATGGTTTTTAGTTAAAGGTTTCTACATAATGTACAAAAAAATGTGGATCCGTATAGATGACTCCCAAAAAAAACTTTCTGCTACCCAAACGGTAATGTGAAAGTCCTACAGACTGAATTTTACAAAATTGATCAAAAATTGTGTTAATGATTAAAAAATCAGATGTCCACTTATTCTCCCAGGAAACCTCACTTTTTGGTCATTTGAATTGAAATCGTGTTTACAGGGCCAATTCTGGTACGATTGAGAGGGATTGAATTTTTTGGAGCCAGAATTTTTCAAAAAACACATTTAAAATGCCAAAAAATATTTACCTGCAATTTTTCCATCTCATTTCGAATTTGATCTTCGACAAACCATGATAATAACTTGGTTAAATTATCACCTAAGAACAATATTTCAAGAGATGAAATATCTTCACGACATTTCAAGATTTTGGGGTCTTTTTTTTAAAGAAGCAAAAACAACAACAAAAAAACGCTTTGATAGGTTACCTACTTACATAAAATATAACCTGGAAAAAACATGTTCCTGGAGTTGAAATAAAGCTGCCTGATTGCACATTTTACGATTTTACAATTTTTTTTTTTTTGAAAAAAATGTGCTAAAAATATACCCTATTATCTCTCACTTGGCATATATTTAAAAAAATTTTAGGGATTTTTTGTTGAGGAAATTGGGGCCCAAAAAATCGGCAAACTTTTTCTCACTTATCTTGAAGTAGCTCTTAAAACGCTTTATGGGTGAAAATTTGACCCATAGAAAGAAAGTTCTTAGAATTTAGTTGCCCAAACGCACATTTTTGGATTTTGAAAATATTGAGTCCTCCTGTCAAGATTAAGCCTCCAAAATAATGTAGTAGTTGTGTAATTTAAATATGGCCAGAAATGTATTTTTAGAGGATAACAAAACAGGTCAGGTTCAATTGATTTTTTTCATCAATTTATGCAATTTTTGAAGCAGGTGGGTACAAATAGGTAGGCACTTCTGAAAAGTCGAAATTTTTTTTAAAATTCTCAATTTTTTGTTTGAATAGCTAAACTTTTTTGGGAAGCTGTCATTTCGGTCAAAAAATTCATCGTGCTCTAGTAAAAAAAAAAAAATTAACAAAATCGGTGATTGACTGATCAAAAGGTTCTTTAGTAAGTGTATATTTCCATATTTCTCATTTCCAAAAGGCAAAACGAAGTGTTATCAACCAATTTACAGGTATTTCCAATAATCTTGAGTAGGTATAGAGGTACCTAAGAGCATGTGATGCAAAATGTGCAATTCATCGATGACTTTCCAAGTTGAAATGTAGATTTTGGAAGACAATCATAAAGAAAGCAATGTTGATAGACTTATTATTGATTATAGGATTTGAAAGATTTGTCGAATGATTCGGAATTTTTCCTGAATTTTGAATACCTAATTTAAAATGTTGGTTTTCTATGTATGGTAGGTACTTATACCTACTTGCGGATGTCAATCCATTTTCATCACGTCTCATTTTGTCATTTTTCTTTGGAATTATGTTGAAGAAAAAGTGTAGCTAAAAAAACACATGATTTTTGGCACACCTTTGAAAAAAAAAACGAAAAATTTTAATCTGATTTAGGTACGTAAAATGATCCTTATTATGTTTTGACAAATTTTCTTAAAACTGAAACATTTTTTCAGTAAATCAAAAAAAAACATAGAAAATAGGCACCTATTCAAAATGGAAACAAATTTTAAAAGGAAAATTCATTTGCCAGAATAATGGTAGGTAATTTGTTTAAAATTCTCAAATGGAACATTATTCTGCTGAGTTTGAAAAAACTTGATTGGAAAAGCATCAAACGTACCTAACCTAAATCAATTTTGGCTACATTGTTTGGTCAAAAATATAAAATTTCGATGATTCTGATCGGAAAATTTTTTGCATTACATTTTTTAAAACATTGTAAATTATTTCAACATTTTTTGTGCATGATTAACCATTGTAGGGCTTGTTTGAGAAGTCACCTATGCCATTTGCAAAAAAAAATTCAAATGATGTCATTTTTTGATAGAAGATTTTACAAGGAAAATGATGATGGTGCTTATACATTGGATACTTTCATCATTTTTTCAAGAAAAAAACTTAGGTACTTGTTTACGAATTTTCATTGAATATATTTTTTAAAAAATCTCCTTATTCAACACTTTTGTCGAAAAAATTATGAACTTTTTGAGACATAAATTTTCTGATTGTTCACCTGATGTAAAAAAAAAAAACAAAACAATGCACTATTTTGTGGTCTAGATTTAATTTTTTGACATTGGTGGTTTTTGAAACGAACCCCTCAATTGATCACATGTTTTTTTATTTTATATTATGTCAAAATTTGAAGCATGGTCAACGTTTTGAAGCGTTTTATTCACTTCCTAATTAAGTCTTGGAAATGGCACAGAAATAACCTCTAAAATAACGTATATACTTACTGATTTGCGAAGGAAATATTTTCACGTAATACGTATTAACCTCGATTGGCCCATAAAAATAGAGTAAATTTTTTAAATCAATCGTAAAAGTTTTTCTATACAGGAGGAACTTCATTTTTTAGGTTTGAAAATCAATTTGAAAGTCAGATTCTGAGGAATCTCTACTTCACGCTCACCCCATTTTGAGATCAACGTTTCAATCTATTTCAATCACGAGCCATCGAAATATCAAGTAGGTAAGCATATCCACCAAGCTATACCCTACTCGTAAACATTTACCAACGTACCTTGCAGATACAAAATTTATCGCAGAAAACATTAATTCGTAGAATTTTAAAATAATCATCTACCTATAGGTAACTTTAAAAAGACCATCTGCCTATTTTACCCAATACCTATACAACAAATTTATTGATATTTTATGGTACTTACCTTTAATTTTTTAGTGTTGTGGTAGGTACACTTACCTGTCTTCAGTTCAAAACCAACATTTTGTGTTTTACTGTTTTGTTTGTATTGAAAATTATGATAAAAAGGTTTCTTTGATTACAATTATTTTTTTCTGAAAATTTGTAGGTTTTCTCAAGTAAGAATAATTTTACAAAACAATTTTCGGATTCACAAAATTCAAAAATGTTAATAAAAAATGAAAAAAAAAATGAAAAATGTCAGTTTTTTAAGTTTCTCCTCCTCCAAAAAAGTTATTAAAAATGTCTCGTAAAGCATCAATAAATAAATCATGTTACGAAAAAATGTAAAAAATTATATTTGATCAAAAAAAATAAATACTTACGGTCTAAGGGATATTTTTTAAATTAAAAAAAAATTGTACGTGACTAAACTATGGCAAAAATTGATTTAAAAAAAATTCGAATATAAAACGCTAAATAGTTAATCTACTCACATGTTGAACATTTTTTTACAATTTTTCGATTTTCGTAGCATTATGGGGCACTTCTTCTTTCTTAACTTCGTCTTGATTTGAAATTGCAATAACTCTTTCTCTATTATTGGCCGAATGCACGGTTTGATAAGTTCTACCCGAATCGGATTTAGGAGTTAAACGTTTTTGCGATTCTGGTCCAGATCTGGTATCATTTTCGACTTTTTTCGGCGCAATTTCCACCGACGACGAGGGCTTTTTCGGCTCGACTTTGGTTTCCTTCGGTTCGGGTTTATCGGGAATGACTGGTTTCTGCTGTTTGGTGCTGTCGAAAATATCTTTTTTCTCGTCTTTGATTTCAGTGATGGCTGTTTTTTTCTCTTTATCTAAATCCGCAGCCGATTTGAACTTGAATTCGTTCAACGACGATTCCGCTTTGCCGCCGAACAATGGTAAAATATCTTCGTAGTTATCGAACTGTCCTTGTCCTTTGATGTCCAAAATATTGATATTTTTACTAGGAATAATTAATAAAACTATTTTATCCAGGTGAGCTTGAATATTGAGATCTCCATCTTGCCTTTGATCGTATCTTTTAATCGGTGCCGCTTCGATAATAGCCGCGCAAAACACAACGCTAAGTGCGCACAAAATTTTAAACGCGTCCATATTTACAAAAATGATACTTCCGAATGGTCTGGTACGCACTTCCAATCAGCTTAACAGCGATACTATATTCGTGTACAGTTATTCTCCATTTGTTGTTTATCCGGATCAATTTTAATAGGTTTTATTTGCGTTTAACGGATGGGTAGTCGGATCTTGATATTATCTGTTTGTGGAACCGGTTGTAATAAAGACGTCGTCGTTGCTTATCTGCAGTGTTTCTCAGTTTGTCATTTTGCATTTTCGTGCTGCAATTTTTCACCTCGGTATTCTCTTTTTTGCTCTGTACCCCGTCAAATTCAAAAGAAATAAAAGTATTTTTCGATGAGTCGTGAAAAATTAAAACCAGTGAAAGTGATACATAATGAGATAATTATCGACGTGTGAAAGCTTCATTCGCAGCTTGAAACTATTTTTTTTTTAATCACGCTGCTTGTAGATTTTTCGAATCGATTACCTACCTACGATGATAATGATAATGAGAAAAAAATCACTAGACTGCAATTCGACTCGTCTCGTCGATTTTTAAAATGAATTTAAAGTACTTTGTATTCTTCTTATTCTTTACAAAATTAAATTAATATTTACACGATTCCATTTTAATTTAAGAAATAAATCATTTCGATTTGATTGGTTTTCCATTCGATGACACGTTAGTTTCCGATGTTTGCTGGAATGATTTTATAACGCCCGGAGTATGCTGCACCATTTGTAAAAATCTGAAAAACAGTGGAATATACGCTCAGACTTTGGTGTTTAATGTTTTGCATAAGCAAAATGCCGTAAATAATGTCGATATGTTAATTAAATTGCATAACCGAACGCCGTAAATACCTAATTATTAGACCTTTTTTTCTTTTTATATATTGTATAAGTAGGTAAATATGCTTATATTTCCATCATAGTCGTATTTTCTGCATAGTAGATAGTTTCACTATTATTTTGACGATTTGTGAAGGTGGAAATTTTTCAAAATTGAAAATATTATAAGGTCACTTTGGATCGTTTATTTCGAGAAAAAATTTTGAGAATCACTTGAACCTACATTTTGACGTAGGTACTTGTAGATTGAATACGAGGGTGACCTTTGACGAACCATTTCTAGTCCCGAGTTTTTCCATTTTGCTCAAAAATTTTTAAGTGTTCTTAAAGAGCTATATCATTTTACTCACGAAGTCACTAACGACACCCTTTTTCCCCGCGAGAAATGAAAGAAAGTTTCAATGTATTTGTACATGCTTCCATTTCATCATTTCTTTGCATAATTTTGGAACTCTATACCTAAAATGATGGACTAAATTTGTTAGAACAATTTTAAAGAGCGTTTGAAGGAGGTTAAAAGTGATCTTTGAAGTTCAAAGTTAAATTTCTTCATGAAAGCTCAACTAAATAATTATCAATCATGTTTGTCAAATTCGAGGGCTACGTATAAAAATAGGAAAAATTCAGTTTTCAAACCTTACAAAGGTAGATCGAAAGAGCAGGCGAAAATTTATCATCTGACAAAATTTCAAGTGCTAAAGTGCCTTTTCGATTTTTGGTGAATTTTTGAAAATTAAATTTAGGCCAAAAATGAGGGGAAAAAATGAAAATCTTACCAAATTGACCTAGATAGCTGAAATTTGGGATATACCCTATTTTCGACCTGCCAAATCGATTGGAAACTGTTTCAAACTGTTTAAAGTGGTTCTGGAGTCTCCAGCAGATTTTTGAAACTTGAAATTCCCACAAAATTTTACCAAATGTAGTTGGAAAGACGAAATTTATTCTGAGAACTAATTTCAATACGTTACGAAGTCGACTACATGTGGATTTCAAATCGTTTCGGAGTCTCCAGCAACTTTTTGAAAATTACTGGAGCCTCCAGTAGATTTCTGAAACTTGAAATTTTCACAAAATTTCATCAAATGGAGATGAAAAGCGGAAAACTCTGCACTCCAATTTTAGCACTCTCTAAAGACGACTTCAGGTGCGTTTAAGTCATTTTGGAGCCTCCTGCGACTTTTGAAAATTCTTGGAGTCTCCAGCAGATTTTTGAAACTTGAAATTTCATCAAATATGGCCACCGTTTTGTAAGGCCATTTTTGTTTTTTGAGGACAAGGGCTAGAAACATTCCTTAGGGCTCCCTCTAATGACCGCCATTTTGTGAGTAGGGCCATGTTTTTTTTTAGGACTAGGGCTAGAATTGTTTCTTAAGACGCCCCCCTTTTAAAAAAAAAGTGGTCCCGGAGGATCCGCAGGGGGGCAATAGATCCTTATGCGCTCCCCCCGACTATTTAACAATTTCCTTTTTTGATATGACCTTTCTGAACCCAACAAAGAGCACCTAAATTTAATTAAATTGAAAAAATTGGTGTGACTTTTTATTACACGTAAACTCGAACCAACAAAAAAATCGAGTTATCTCTCATTTTGCTCATATTTTTTATGACTTTTTTTCTATGTTTTGATGAAATAACCACCAGATTTCATACTGTCAGAAGTTCCTTCGTCTTATTCTAGGACAATTCCCGTACGTTTTTTCCTGAATATTGAATTTTATAATCCTACATCTCAAATTAATGTTCCCTAAATGAATTTTCTACAAAAATTTGACTTCCAAAAATGTGAGAATTTCTTGAAATTTCATTAACAAAACCAAACCTGCAGGCAATTTTGACAAAAAAATATCTTCTCTTTGGGGAAAACAAAACGTAATGATTTTTTGTGCAATTTTGATTTTAAAAAAACAGATTTTTTTGTGACAGAAAAAGCAAGACTTTCTGAAGATTTTGAGCAAAAGAAAATGGGGTTTTCTTGCAATTTTGGAAAAATTACAAAAGTTTGGACGTTTTTGTTATCTATTTTTTATTTTTAAACAGGCTTTTTGGCAATTTCGACCAAAAATGGGCCGTTCTCACAATTTTTACAAAAAAAAAAAGGATTTTTCATAATTTTGCCAAAAAAGTTGGATTTATAGGTATTAGGTAATCTTGACAACCAGATTTTTTGGCAATTTTGATGAAAAAAGGTACTTACAACTTTTTGAAATTTCTGCAAAAAGCAAGTCTTTCTGAAAAATTTAGCAAAAAGAAGTCTTTTCTGCAATTTTGGCTAAAAGCTGAACTTTTGTCAACGTTTGTGCATTCGAAATAGCCACTTTCGGGGATCGGGGAAAGTGGATTCGGAAAAATGGTTATCCAGATTTCTTCCATTTGGGGCAATCTTTACACCGAAAGAATTAAAAATTGATAAAAACGTACGTTATTTGACTTTTTATTATTTTTATTTATGAATTTGTACATTGTAGACACATGTAAAGAAACGTTGAAATTCAACTTCTCAACTGTATCCCATCCCATATTACGTACCCATTGGAAAATTTCCAACACTCGTCCACCCATAAAAAAGAATTCCATCGTTCGTTCACTGCCAAGTTCAGGTTCACACATTTAATGGGAACCTGTATATACGTATAGTCATTGGTACTTGCACGTAAGCTTATTATAGGTATAGAGGAGATAGGTACACGCAGAAGAATCGAACAAACCACACATTTATTACGACATAGTTCAAACTTACGGTATATGCGGTTTTCTCAGCCTCCTGCATCTTCCCAAAGTATCTCTATAATAACCGGGAGCGCATTTCCTATTCACCTTGATAGCGGAATCTTCGTCAATGATAGTGGCATTTATGCTTTCTGGAGTTGCCAGCAATTGATTAGTAATCATTATGGCCGAGGAGTTTATTGAACTTAAAGAATTATTATTAGAGTTGGAGTTGTTAACGTTGCCGGAAACCGCGTTCGAAGGAGGTTTCGCCGTCGCCGTAGACCCATTGCTTATTAATTGATGCTGACCTCCCGTCAAAGGCTTCTCAGTCAGCTCGGAGTAGTCGTAGTCGTACTGTAAAATTACACGTTACGATTACCAAATTATTATTTTCAAGAGTGCATAAATTGTACGAATATGATGCTGTGGTGGTGCGATACACGAATTTAATGTCTTCTTTAATGTTATACATACCTACTTATTACTAAAAGTAGAATTTACCTGTATGTTTATGTAGTCTACATAGTACCTACGTATTATTAAGTAGGTATGTACTTGGTATACTTGTAAATTCAATTTTCATCAAGTTTGGCTTTTTAGGTTGGATATTTTTCAGGGTTTTTTGTTCGAAAATTGGTTTTGTGTTGGAGAAAAAGATGAACTGATTTTTAAAAATTGTACTATACTCGGTCAAAGATGCATTGAGATTCAGGTGCTTAACTCCATTATATACCTCTTAATAAGATTGCTGCTCGAAAATGGGAAGTTCATAAAATCGATTGAAAGTTTCAAAATGATTCAAAATCTCATTATCTAATCAATTTACGCGTATCTCCAACTCTTTACATTATTTACTACACAAAAAATACATTTTGGGCTATTTACCTACCATGCATTTAGTGGATTTCAATTTTGTGTAATTTTAAAAACCTCCCACCGATTCCACCTTTCATACTTTTTGAGATGCGAACATTTTAACATTTTTTTCTTTTTACAACGAAATAAATCGTCTTACCCACATTTGTAAAAAAATCAAGTACCTACCTACTCAATGTTGAGAGCTATCTATTGAATTTGTCAAAATTGTCAAATATTTCAAATATTGTAAGAGATTTCCAAAATCATCCAATTTGGGTTAATTGTTAAGATTTTTAAAATTTGCAAAATTGTCCAAAATTAATGAATTTTTTAAAATTTTACGATTGTTAGCTTCAAGTTCTTAAAAAATGAGCTTTTTTAGGAAAGGATTAACATTTACACGGTATAAAGAAGTCTCTTTGTCGTTTCCATGTTCTTAAAAGAAAGGAAATATTCATGGATTTCCCAACTAATTCCGATCTTGTGTCAGGTCTTATGGTGAGTATCCGGTGCATTGGATGAAGATAGTGGATGTCTCAGACAAATATTTTGACATGGATGGAAGGAAGGGTGGGAGGGAGGGAGGGAGGGATTACAGGCAGGGCTGCGCACTCGAACCACTCGAACCAAACTACACCCAACTGAATGCCAAATCAAACCAAACAAAACAAAACCAAATAATAAAAACCAAAACCACTAGAAACCACTAAAATTTTCAAATGTGGTAACAAAAAACCAAAATCAACACATAGGTATGATTTATGAAAACCAAAACCAATTACTCTTTCACTTTTTGTTATTCCTTTTTTCTGATAATTTGACTTCTGCTTATTGATTTTTGATTTGTAAGTTCTTGTTATTGTTGCTTCTCAAAGTTTTTACAACCTAGTAAACATACTCGTACTCAACTCAATTAATAGCTCTCAGTTAGAACTTCTCGTTCTCACTATAAAAAAGAAAGAGAGAGAAATAAAGTAAAATTCTACTTTCCAGGTTATAGTGATGATAAAATTTTTAAAAATTTGAAAATTTCATTTTTGTCGCACTGTAGTTTTCACGCGAGTGAAAAAGTAAGTGCCTACCTAGGTACAAAATACAAATTTTCAAAAAATGAGAAAGAAAACCATTGCCAATCAAAATCAAAACGTGTCAGAATTGAAACCAGAAGCCACAATGGCAAAACCAATGATCAAAACATTTGAAAATCAGGGCTAAAAATCGTTTTTCACTCTTGTTGCACTGAAATTTTACGGAAGGGAGAAGGTACCTATAAAAAATGTACCTACAAAAATTTTCAAAAAATAAGAAAATCATTACCAAGACCAAAACCAAATAAACGTGTCAAAATTGAAACCAAAATGGCAAAACCAATGATCAAAACGTTTGAAAATCAAAACCAAAAATCGTTTTAAACCAAACCAAACCAAAGTCCAGTGTTGCAAAAGTGGAGTAAGAGTCGGAGTGAGGAGTACAAGGAATGAGATTTTTTGAGGAGTATAGGGGACCCTGCCCTATGATGGCGCAGTTCCTAAGACGGCGCAATTCAAATTTCTGGCATTTGGCAGCGCTGATGTAAAAACCAACTGCACCCTGTCTTTGTGCTTCACATTCTTGACTTTTTACTGTAGTCATATCCGCTTAAACAATTACCTTGCGTTCTTGAAAACGTATTTTTCTTTTCTTGCTTAAAAATTCGATCATTTCAAATTTTTGGTGGAAGCTCTTTCAAATTGGTTTCATTTCTAAAAGTGACTAAAAGCATCTTATAATGTGCGAAATTTCATCTACTTTCTAATGCGCTACTCAGTTTTTTCATTAGAGTTCATGTTCATTCATAAATTGACTGAAATTTGAATTTGTATAACCAGTCCTATGATGGCGCAGCCGCAAAAGCAGGCGCTTTTCAGCAACAAAAACGGGTAGATTTAGGTGAATCCTGTAGTAGTGTATAATTTATAGTGTGCCTAATCTTGCATGTTTATGTTCAAAATATTTCATAAAAAGGTATTATTGCGAAAATATTGAAAAAAGTGGGATTTTCAGCCAAATCACTAAAAAAACTTCTAACAGCCTCAAACAAAAAAATTGGGGGTAAATTGGGGATCCTAATACATTTAAAATAATAATTTGAATCGAATTCAAACGATATAGTTACAGTTTTACATTTTAATTGAATTTGCGCCGTCTTAGGAATGGTTTTGCGCTGTTGGCACATTTGAACTGATTCACAGTTCATTTGATTGAAACAAGAGATTGAAACCAAAAGTTTTACGTTTCTGGTGGTAAGTAGTAGATAGTCTGAGGGACCTTCCATCAAATTTTTGTCCATTTTGGTTGGATACTTTAGGAGCACCAGGCTTCAGAAAAAAAATTGCGCCATCTTAGGGCCGGGTCCCCTATGCTTGGAGTAAGAGCAATCTATGCTGTAGTGTGGAGCCACACTCCTATAGGAGTACTCCCACTTTTTCAAAAAGGAGTTGGAGTGGAATTGGAGTGTTGCCAAATCAAAACTCCTCACTCCTCTTTTTTCCCCTAATTTTGTGGCTAATTACATCAAAAAGTTGCTATTACTCGCGTATTTTTAATTCTTTTACTTGGTTATTTTACCATTTTTCTCATTAGTTATTGCCAATTATGTTATTTTATTGATTATTGATATACCTACTTTTACCATCTTACACCTTCACTTCATCGATACATAATTATAATCATCACTCAACATCTTTAAAGTCAAATTTTGGTGAAATTCCTGAATAATAATAGGAGTAAGGAGAGGAGTGGGAGTGGAGTAGGAGTGTTGAAAATTTGGTTGGAGTGAGTAAGGAGTGAGTATTATGAGTAAATTTTAAAACTAGGAGTGGAGAGTGGAGTATGGAGTAAGATGAAAATGCTTGGAGTAAAAACCACTCCTCCGGAGTGCTGAAACCAGCACTCTTGCAACACTGGCTCAAACAAACCCAACCTGCAAACCAAACCAAACCAAACCAAACCAAACCAAACCGAACCGAACCGAACCAAACCAAACCAAACCAAACCAAACCGACCCGACCCGATCCGACCTTTTTTTTAAAACTCAACCCGACCAAACCCGACCTGAACCGAACTAAACCGTACCAAACGACCCCACCCCACTCGAACTGAACCGAACCAAACCAAATCGAACCAAAACCCAATTTCTATTGTCTGAACTCTAAAGTGATTATCTCTTAGTCTAAACCACCAATGGCCACATTTTTGAAATCGAATTGCAAAAATGGTTCAGGAGTTCCCAAAGTTGTAATTGTAAGAATTGAGTATCTTCAATATTATTTGTTTTGGCCTAGCCATGTTGTTATGATCGAAAGGGATAGGGGAGAGGATGTAATCTCAATCTCAAATGAGTCATAATGTTTTAATTATATTGGACCATTCTTAAAATATCAACTCATTGTCACCCCCCCTCAGAGATTGTCAACATTTCTAGTGTTATCGAAGTTGATTTTTTTTATTTCGATTTTTTCAATAAAAACGTGGGTTTGATCCGCGAATCTATTACCTATACCTATAATTTCAATCTTTTATGCGCCAGATCTAGGTACATACCTACGTCTTTAACTGAATCAAAAACATATTCGAGACATAAGCTGGAAACGAAATTGGGAAATTTCACAAACTTCAATGTTGCCTACAGATCAACAGCAGGTAGCGAATTCCAATTCGAGAAGAGTTGATAAAATTCACGTCGGAATTAATTGCATTCCAATCGTACAATGTGGTACATTATGTTACGTGATAATTAGCGAAGATATACTAGAGATGTACGTGATATATCATAAGTGCTACTGTGTGTGTAAAGTGTATAGGTACGTGTTATTACAGAAAAAAACTTTTGTCCTATAGTGTTGGCAAATTGCAAAGAGAAAAATAACAATAAAATAAAAACCACTATTGTCGATATCGCCAGAATGATGGTACCTATCTACTCGAAGTGTACCTGAAAATGGTATAAATTCTACGTGGGTGTTTTTTTTTCAAACGTGAATATGTGTTTAGCGAATCTCCGCAGGATAGGTAGAGGTACACGTTGTATTTTATAAGATTTGAAAAAAAAATTATTCTCAAATTGTATTGTTTAATATTTATATGTACTTCTCATATTTATAGATACCTTCTATACAACGTGTGACCACAAACATGCAAAATACTTCAATGGTGGTATTGGTGGTTCAAATGAGATGAGAGAATCATGGAAACAATCCAAAGCCGGTATTTTTATGTAATGCATCGTGTCGTGACACGTTCTTTCACGCGATGTGATTGTTCTGAACCGCATTGCTACGAGACCGGATTATTTATTTAAAATTTTACCCATCTTCTTATGCTTATTATAATAACTTTATCGACCAACTTGAAAACTTGAGTTTCAAGGTACCACCGTAGGTATTTAGGTATGATTAGGGAATAAAATTCTACCACGTACGTAAGTACCTACTTATTGCAATTGGATACGAGATGGAATTTAAGGATCAATAATCCCAAATAAGAAGTAGAAAATGAAACTTCAATCGATTGTGTGCATTAATGTGGCTCTGAGCCGGTGCATTATAATTACTAGAATCTAATAATGATAATCTGGATGCAAATAGGTACATAGATGACATGTCATTCGTATTTATGTATCGATTATTGTTTTATAACGACTTACATATGGATATAGACAAAAGATTTAAAAAGTTCGAATTTCTAGACCCCCTTTAGATCACCTATATTAACTGATAAAGATCCGAATTACTCATCGTGTAATTCTCATTTTATTAATAAGATAACACTGCAGACGCGATTTTGTGCCCACCATCGGAAACAGTTCCAAAATTATTACATAAGATGATACACACTCAACATTTGAAAATCATTCGAGCAACTTTTCAAAACCCATGTTTATAACGGTAGGTAGGTATTGGATATAAAAGGTATAATCAGTAATCAGAGGTGCACAAAAAACTAACGGACGTGGTTGGGCTATAAGCAGAGTTATTATAATCGACTTAGCTATATAGTAGGTAGGTAGGTACACGAGTATATAGATAGGTATAGGCAATCTACATGCATAACCACTATTGATAAACCGTTATTAAATGTCAATAAAAATCTCGAATAATTTATAATCGCGAAGCGCAATTGCACCGTTATTAATAGGATAACGTATTACCTCGCTATTAAGTATGCCTTCGTCCAAGATGGCGTATAACTCGATATTTTTAAGATGAATTTGTACGTTGTAGTCACCAAACTGGCTTTGATCATACCGGATCGAAGCGCCGTGTACATTACACACATAGAAAAATGACAAAATTATTACACGCAAAAGCAATAGGAAGCTGAGCAGCGGATTCTTTGCCATCGTGTGCCCGATGCACTGTCGTATGGACACCTGTTGAGCGGATCGCTACAGCCTCCGCTACAGATTCGGACTTTGCAAAGTAACAAACGGACTAGTTCTCTTCTCTATGTTCTTTAATCGCAGGTCACTGGGCGCAAACGTTAACTGTACATCGCGTCTGTGCAACAACGATATAAAAAAACTTATGCCGATATTAGATGACGCGTTTAAATGGTGTTAAATCGACCAGAAATACCGTCATACTCAATAGTAATTGTGCAAACTGGTTTCATCTTGAACTTGATTATTAACATATGCGTGAGAATTGTATCTATCCGCAATACGCTATTATTTTTTAATAAAAACATCGACCGGCCAGAGCTTACTGTTTGTATTATGAAATATCATTTGGTATCGTTTCACGTAGTAGGAGTGTACCCTACCTTCCCTACCTTTGATCGACTAAAAAGAGGCAAAAAAAAAAGAGGAATAGGTACCTACGTGAAAACAACAATCATTGGGTACAACATCACTTTTTTAGCCGTTATTTATTATATTATTTTTGATTATTTTTTACATTACTTATTTTATTATTATAATTTTTTTCTTTAGAAAAAACTTGTACAGTTGTATAGGTTCCTACGAGTATAGACATATATAATTTTATCAGCAGGGTACAGTTCAAAAAATTTGCATCGTAACGATGAAATCTTGAAATGAATTTGCATTGCATATGTGTAGAATTAGGTATACCTACTCGTAATTCCAATGGTATTTTCTGGTTTTAAAAGTATATGCAATATGCATGGTAAGTACCTACTCTAAAAGGACTACGAGAAAATTTTATATTCAGTATTTTACATTTGGGTTGGCGATCCTCCTTCTGGGTTTTGCTCAAGTACGTACTAAGCAAACAGTCATTTTAAAAAAAAAACGATTATTATAATAAAACAAAAATTCTTTCTTTCTTTTTATCTCTTAAAAATTGCAGCCAAATGTTAGAATTTCAAGGTTTTTCAGAAATTGAGTCATGCTATGTACCTACCTACCATATACTAAGTATACCTACTCAACATGACCATTCAGTTTTCCCTGGCCGAAAAGTTTAGAGAACAGCCACCATGTCTTTTCTTTCATATTAGGTACATACAAACAATTTCAAGTCAGGTTTTTAATTTAAAAAATTTTGTTACTTATGGTTTGTTGGATTTTTAGGAACGTTCAATTTCGAATTGCAACTTATTTTTTTGATTCAAGACACCTGGACCTCACAATAAGTCTTCAAATATTGTAATACCTTGATCATTGATGAATTCATGTAACTTATGCTGCATTATAACTATATGAATTCAACTTTGAAATCTCAATTTTTGAATCAAGTTTTAATGTTCATTCTGCAAATTGCACCAACACAATATGTAGATATTACATCTTTGAAATCAATTTTACAATAAGACCCTCTTTCTCAATGGATGGCTCTCTAAACTTCTTACAAAGGAACATTTTGAACTAACACCTTCTAATTTGAACAATACCACGCTAGATTAAAAGAGCATATCCAAAAACCTACGTAACCAAAATTTTCGTTCAAAAACTTCAAAGAAGTTTTATGGTGATTTCTCAACTTATTCGTACATTTGTTTTCTCAAGCAAAATGTGCAGCGTCGCTCTGAAGGAACCCAAAATGGGATTTGATACCAATAATTTTGATTCAGAGAATCATGGATTTTTTTTTTTGAAGAATCAGCAGTATTTTTTCAAAATAATTGATCAAATTTATGAATAATTTCAGTTTCTTATTAATACCTACCTATAATTAAAACTCGATCTACGACTACAAAGTCTTTATTTATCGAAAAAAAATTCTAAATAAATGTCTACGCAATTTTTCTGGTTTTTATTTTTCAAAAGGCTTCGAATGTAAATTGTGCTTGCTACTAACTTTATTTCCACCTACCTCAAAGCATCTAATTGAGAACTCTGATTTGAAACTGATATTTATTAAAATTTTAAAAAAGCAAAAACATTGAAAATTTGCAAATTGGATGGTCCTGATTTTAATCAGTAATATTTCTTACGTAACAAATATTCAGCTTTAATTCTAAGCTGAGGATTTTCATTTTTTATTTAAGGGGGGGGGGATTATTATTTTAAAGAGAGTTTTGAAAATTATTTACAAAATATTAGATTAGAAAACTTTTTAAAAAAAGTTACCTAGGACCAAATGCTCAGATCAGAAGTTCTAATCAAATTTTCATGCCATTGTGGGGAAATTTGAAAATTATGAACGTACCTATTCGAAAACTTGCTAGAAACTCCTATTTTTGCTTGAAGATGATGAAATAAGGTAGGTAATGATTTAAATTGTCAAAAATTGAAATATGAGATGGTTGAAATTTTGGTTCTGAGGATGTCCTAAGAGCGAGTATAAAAATAACTCTAGATAAAATAATATGCTTACACCTTACCCAACTCTTTCCAAAAATAAGGATTGATTGGGCACACTGTAAAAATCTTTTTACAATTAATGGTCTGTCAAAAAAATTGACTAATTTCTGCTTTACGAGTAGGTACTATCCAATAGTTTATTTTTAAAAAGTTATAAGAATTTGAAAATGGCGAAGGAGCTGAAAATTGTCAAATAGAAAAATGGAGTCAAAATTTGAACTCAATGCTTGCAAAAAACTTAACAAAAGAATGCATGATTCCGTGTTTTTTCCGATGGTCCGTCTCCTCAATATAAACCTCTTTGAAACGCTGAAGTTGCTGAAATGGAGAAATATATTTTGCAGGATGTTTTTATTGGAAAAACTGTCAAGTTTTCCGACTATTTTGAAATTAATTTACAAAAAGTTGTAAAAAAAAGAAAAACTGCGATTTTAAAAGACCCATTCTCTCCCTAGTCTCTCCTCCTCCTCCTCCTCCTCCTCCTCCTCCTCCTCAATGTACTCTGTACGAAAAAAGAAAAAAGATTTTCAATTATTTTAAAAATAAAAATAATCCGGAAAATTCATGCACCAAAAAAATTAGAATAAAAAAATTGTACTCGTAATTAGGAAAATATTTTATCCGAAAAAAATTGATAAAAGTTTATGAAAATTATGTTAATGTACATTTTTAAAAAATACCTTGAATTGTAAAGAAATTATTATTCTGAATCTGAAAATCTATCCAATGGCATTTTCCATTTCCGGTTTTCATCGTAGAAGAGTCAAATTTCAGATCAGTATCGCCTTCATAATAAAATAGTACGTAATTTCAATAATGATCTGTCAAAAATGTTGCCTAATTTGTTTGCCGTAAATATCGCAATTGGATTCACCCCTCTTTCCCCTCCATCACACCCGTATTTGGCAAGCAGGTGCCATCAAGCACGAACGCGAAAATCCCATCTGAAGATTTTAAAGTTGACTATGGGAAAATGTACACTGCGAAGAAAATGTGCTTAAAATTGTTGATACAATAATTAATTATTCTAAACAATTAGACGTACACTAATATCATCAATTAAAACTCAATTTTACATTTTTTTATGCCATTTTCTGTTGTCAATGAACTTCAACAAAAATTTCTGAAAGACGAGAAATTTTGTGTTCTTGTTATTGAACGTGTTGTCTTTTATCACTTTCGAAAAAAGTAGTGATAAGGACTAGACATCGGAAATGGAGAACAAGAAACTTCGACATTATTAACATTTTTCACATTGAAACGTTTCTGTAATATCAGTTACCTCCTTGAAACAGAAAATAGCAAAAATTCACGTGTCTAAGAATCATTTGAAAATGGATCGATCGAAATACTGTGGATGTAAAGGTATAAGAACGTGTTTGCAATGTGAAGAAAAGTACGGCCTGAAGGAAAACCAAAACCTCATTACGAATGCTGTGAGTTGATCGTATTCTTAAATATTCGTAACATCTAACATATCAATCTCAATAAATAAATACTTACGGTGATAATTTGTAGATCAAAAGTTTCCCAACGTACGTATATTGCATATTCTGCGATAAAGTGTTTGCCGGCCAAAACGCTGATGAATATTTACATCACCCAAATCACCGAGAAAATGGTTACCAAAAAGTATCCGGTGTTTATGTGTTTCCTGAATTCATCACAGATGACGAAGAAAAGCAACTAATTGATGATTTAGATGCCATGCCTTGGGATATATCACAAAGCGGACGACGGAAACAGGTAACGCTGATTTGAATCTAGTCAGCTACGATCTAGCTACAATAATATTAATTCATTACGGTTTCTTTCTAGAATTTCGGACCAAATTGTAATTTTAAGAAACGAAAACTCAAACCAGGTGCTTTCAAAGGGTTCCCTAGTGTTACCGAGTTTATTCAAAAAAGATTCAACGAAGTACCATTATTAAAAGGTTACCGAACTATTGAACAGTGTTCTTTAGAATACGATCCTCATCGAGGAGCGTCGATCGATCCTCATATAGATGATTGTTGGATTTGGGGCGAACGTATTGTCACCGTTAATCTCTTATCCGACACAGTTTTGATTTTGACCAAGTATAAGGGTGATAAATCGCGATATAATCTACAGCTAGCTCCTAATATTGACACCGATCCGGATGATATCGCCATTAGAATACCTATGCCGAGGAAATCGTTAGTAATTCTATGCGGGGACGCTAGATATAATTGGGAGCATTGCATTCTAAGAGAAGATATCCAAAAACGTAGAGTTTGTTTAGCTTATAGAGAATTTACGCCGGATTATTTACCCGGAGGGAAGAATGCGATAGAAAGTGAAATGATTTTAAAATTAGCCGAAAATTTTTGGTGATTGACTTACTTCATTGTGTATGAAATTGATTTTCGTTTTTTTTTTTCTAATTTTTAATTTTGTTATTCTTATTTTTTGTATATTTGTGTATCTACTTTTGTAAAAACATCAATTATTGTATGATATGAAATATGGACCAGTGAGGTTTTCTTGCAGTATTATTTGTATCTTGATGTTTGATATTCTTGTCTTCTGTGAAGTTTCTGTTTAAGTGTTGCAATGACGACGATTAATTTAAATTATTCAATATTCTTGACTTTGTGAAGCAAAATTTTATTTATTTGTGTCATGTATGCTTGAATGTTTCTGTTTGATGAAGGAAAAAATTGTGGAATCATAGGTATGTATAAGAAATAAAATACATTATATTAAAGCATGATTTACACTTTTTTTTCGCGATTTTACAAACTACGTTCACTTTTTAGTAAAATACATCGTAAAGGAACTCGGTTTCGCTACAAGTAATTTGAATTTTCAACACTCAAAAAATGAATTGAAAAAAAAATTACATTTTTACGCGATTTATTAAAATTTAAAATAATGGAATAATGCTTAATAAATACTGGTAATAACATTGTACGTTGTTTCTTGAAAGATGAATTTTATAAATGCAAAAATTGTAGCTTAGATAATATGTACATATTTATTTATTTTCTGGTTTTTCATTAGTTACGGGAACTTCGTTGGTGGCGGAGAATAATTCCGAATACGATGGCAATCTAGAATACTCGGGGTCCACCGTAGCAACTTTTTGTACATCAAAATGGCCAGATATAATGCTCTCTTTGACTTCCCACTTGAAACGATCACGCAACGATTTCTGCTTTCTTAACTGACGTCCAAGTTTGAAAGCGAATACAACACCTAAGAGCTGTTGTTATCGCAAGTATAAATATTAGTCTAATGATTAACGAATCCGCAATGTTTGATTTATTAATCTGTTTCTTTTATACGTATAATATACCTGCATAAGCGCGATCATCAAGACAGTTGATGTTAATAATAAACTGCTTTGGTCCAATAGGTATTCCAATTGAGGTAAACATCCCATCCTTTTAACAGCAATGCAAATGCCACGATCGAAGTAAGCGCAGCAAGAAAACGGTGGTAAAATATCAACTGACATCCAATCTTGAGGTCCTCTTATACCGCAACAGTGTAACTATAATCATACGTACGTTATCGTTGATTTTTGTTCTCCGCTAAATTCAGGCGTACCTAGGTCTAATTGAAACTCGACGCTATAATAGAGACTCACTTCGTATTGAAGAGCATCAACCGTGTATGCAGTGACTGGATCTGACTCGTAATCTTGCAAAGTTTGATTCATTGTTTTTACCAACATGTCAGCTATTTGGTCTTCCAAAATGTATCCGGCTATACCTACCACTGCTTCCATAAGGAAAACTGCTGCTAGTAGGATGCAATACTAAGGCACGAGAAAATATTACATGAGTACATAGTTAGGTACCTATCTACTATCTACCAATCTAACCTAATCAAAGGCTAGATTTAAATGTACTTTTTTGTTTTATCAGGTAGATATTATTTTAAACGTTACAGCAAGTCTAGTGTTTTAAATGTTCAAGATAGGTGAGGAGTAGTCTCAAAATGTTTCATCTCCAAATTAGTTTACTTGATTTTTTTTCTTGACAAAGTCATAAATCTGTGCATTAAAATTTTAAAAATTCTGTTGCATTGTCTAGTATCTACATACTAATTTAATTTTTGATCAAATTTTTCTGATAAAAATGAAAATACTTGAATAACTTAATTATTCATGTAATTAAATACATATATACAACTTGTACCTATCTACATATATAGGATACCTATATACATACCACCATAATAGCAGCTACGCTCAGTTTAAAAGCTCCATAACATCCGAACAAGGCGATGACCAAAACCAGAACTCCGATGCTGATTATCACGATGGATGGTGAGAAAAATCGATCTTCCACGAATGCAGCATAATCGGTAAATATATTATTGACTGTGCTGCCAACTGATATCAGAATGACACCTGTAAACTAACATTTTTTCTCCTTTTAAGTTTTATAATCGTGATGAAAGAATTGAGTTTTTTTTTTTAATATTATTTTTTTTTTTGCAGCAAAGGAATTGAGAACTTTAATAGCTAAATCGTTATTAAAATGAAGTGAACTAACGTAAGAATAGGCTACCTTCGTTGCAATAAAAATCATTAAATATTTTACAGGTGGCGAAAGAGAGAGGTGAGGGGGGGGGGGTTGATTAAGTCAACTTCCTAGATCGACAAATTTCCGAGGGTAATCATGGGGCTGATGGGGCTAATCCCGTTGAATTTATTAATAAGAATGATCAAAATCAAGGATTGAAGCAGACTACTCCTGTGATAAGAATACTTTTTCAATTAATTGAAGATCCTTTTAAAGTAGGTAAACTAAAATGGCTTTGACATGTAAGGTGGGTCTGCCAGACCCTTTCTTTAAAAGTTTTGAGACCTTTCAGCGTTCAGAGGCCTCCCAGAGATCGCCAGCAAAGACCATTGGCTAGTCGGTGCCTGAACAGGTAGAGAAGTATTGTCTCTTGTGCACGTGCAGACAACATTTTTTTAAAAAAAGTGATGAAATTTTTCAATATTAATTTAATGTAGGTACTTCAAACTTCAACTTGACATTTTACGTAGTTGAAAACGAACATAGGTAATCGTTTAGTTAATCTTTTGTACTTCGTAGATATATGTATGAACACTCAATTCTTATCACATTTTTGACAAGTTCAAAAAAAGAAACAAAGAAACACATAATTATTTTCTTGCGAACGTTTTTCTTTACAGAATGGTATAAACTGAGGTAACGATTTGCTCCTATTTAGTATTTGTAGGTACTTGCATGCTAGTAAATGAATATTCTGTATTCATTTCGCACGTAAAATTTTTATAGTCTCTAAAACATAAATTACCTATTCCAGTGTAAATTATTGTCACAAATTGTATGGTATTGCCTAAGTTACATTTTTTATGATTTATACCGCACTTAATACGTGTACGTAGAACGTACTACCTAGGTACCTACCTATTTTCACTTTTGGGCATTACAAAAGTTCTCTTTTTACGAGTTTAATTAATTAGGTAGTTCGATCGTGCGTCTAAAAAATAACTTACTTTTCCAACACTCTCAGTAAAATTTAGCGATTTTGATTGGGTCTTATCTTATTCTACCCCCCGGCGTTCGAAAGAACCCCTTCTTGAATTATATAGTCTCTAAAAAAAATGCTTCATCGTCGCCACTTTGTTAAATTGTTATGATACCTTTCAACTAGGTACATAAAAATGTGCATTACCTATCTACAATGTAGTTAGGTACACAGTAATGTAGGTACCTACTTATCAGGAGGTAGGTACCTACCTACATCTTATCTACGAGTTTTACCTGTAATTGTAAATATCATTATTCGAGTAGGTATTTCCAAAAACTTCGATTGTTTTTCAGACATTTCTGCTTCATTAGATAGATTTTCTGCTTGTGCAAGCCATAGTCATAAAATAACGTTTATAGATCAAAAAACGTAAGTATATTCACTCTTGAGGAGTGACAAATCGACAAAAATATATGTAAGAGTTGCGCAAATAACGTACAGCGATAATGATTATTAGTCTGTTTGAACAATCTTTATGTAGGTACTCGAAACTTCTAGGTGCGTATTACTTTAGTTTTTACTTGGAAATGAAATACGTGCTTTAAAAAAAATTATTTCCATGTAAGTCTCATACGTGTATATCATAGAATGCAACAATGTTTTTTTCCCTTGAATGTAGTTGGGAAATTATTAGGTAGGTACTAAATTAAAACCAGACGTGTGGATTAAGGGGAATTGAATGCCTTAGTTGTAAATGTAAAAGGTGGATAAAATTTATCAACATGTGGTGGAAGTCATCAATGGGCATTGCTAATTATTTTGGCAAAATTGAATAGGTATTCGTACTTGAAATAAACGTCTATTATGAAATGATCGAAATAATCATATTAATAAGTATTAGGTAAGTAATAAAAAGTGTAATCTTGGAATATAAGGAATCCAGTTGAATGAATCATGAAAACACTGACATAGGAAAATGTTCGACACGAAATCCATTAAAAATTTAGATTTGAATACCTTCAGCGGGATGTACCCAACGTCTACCCATAATTTTCAAATTCGCATTCGCATTACCGAATAGGTAGGATACCAGGTAAGTAATTACCACACACACGAGCTATAGGTATATTAATTAGCAAAATAAACAATAAAGTAAGTAAACGAATTTCTATTCAAACAGAGATATCACGATTTCGCGACCTAAGCAGGTAGGTAATACCTACATGTATGAATAGGTGTATCTTTCCTTAATTAAGAAAAAAAAATACCAAAAACTTACTGTGAATATCGCATTAAACGCTAATAAAATATGTTGAATACATTTCATGCCCACTGTGGGCTCTAAAGTTTCTAAAACCATTTCAAAAAAGAGAAAATTTTTCAAATTCGCGATCACATCGACACCGCGAAAACACACATGAAACCGCCACAATAAGTACCTAACTTACGACGAAACGTTTGAAGGACGTGTTCAAATAAAAACAACAGATAAGAAAAGGTGAGTAGACGGAGGAAGGGGAACGGAAGCTATACATGCACAGCTTACTGCGTTTTCGCGGTACAGGTAGGTAGGTAATTTTTCCTCGCGATAAATGTTTCATTGGTTTGGGAAAATTTCGAAAAAAAATTCATAGCAGCGCGCATGGCGCATGGTACTTTACTTATGGTAGCGGCGAAAAACACCTGTTCGGCAGACTTTGGGTTGTTGAATGTATACGTCAATTTATACTATACATTGAAACACTAAACACTTTGTAATAAGTTAGACGTTTGACATGATGCTGACGTATTCGATCAATAATTATTTTATTTTTAATCAATTGTAAAGAAGGAAACGTGACAGTGACGTCTTGCGAAATTCTTCCGATCTGTTTTTCTGTCAAGTCAGAATTTACGAATTCACGAAGAAAAACGTCGTAAAATTATTGGAAGAATTTTCAATTCTCGGGGGCGTATTTTGATGTAGATGTTAATGGTAACTCTTGAACAGAAATGCACCTTTGAACCAAATTCGGTTGTTCCTTCAATTCGTAAGGTTGGCAAATAATTTTACATGAATGCAATTAAACAATTGACTGACATGATTACAAAAATAGCCCTTGTCAGTCTTGAAAAAATTTATGGTCCTATACTACTCAAGTTGATGGAAAAATCACTTTCAATGCGGTATATCAATTAATCTGGACTTTACAGAGTTGTTTCGTCTTGCTTGTTTATTTTCATTATTGAAAAAGGACTACTTTTATAATCAAGTCTTCAATTAGGTTTTTGGCAAAAAAAATAAATAAATAACCGACAGCGACAGGAAACATCCTAAAGAAAAATTTCACACTAAGTAATACGAATACTCTCACACACAAATTAAATCAAAACAATTCACCAGTAGATAATATACGCATTTTAATCATAAAAACATTCTTTCGACAGCAAAAAATTCACAATACATTATATAAATGGTCGTTGAACAAGAAAATACGTAAATTCACAAACGTAATCTACAAACGCAATACTGAAAAAATAACCTATATCACAATGATCGATGCACACAAAAAATCGAGATTTTCCACAAAAAAAAAGTCACCCATCTACATAGATCAATATTATGCGTAAGAATAAAATCACCAATAATAATTTCCGATATGATCAAGTCTCTATAAAAGAATAATTATTTATACGTGATTGAATAAAATGGTAAACTAGATAACAATAAAATACCTATCGGTTTAAAACACCGAATAAAAATACTAAAATTACAATACTGCACTTTACGATAATAGAAAATAACAATAAACACATAAAATTAATTCATTACTACAATACAATACACACACGAAACATGCAAATTACTCGTTTGTCAAAAAATTCAAGGGTACAAAATATAACACAGCCTGAAATTAAAATTTAAACTAAGTTAACAAATTCTCTTGTCCAGATTTCGGCGACGGTTAAAAAATTAAAACGCGATAATCCGTTAAACATGATGAGTATAAACTTCGGTGATAATTTTTTTTTTTTTTCAAATAAAAATATTTATAACACGTATGATCGGATTACAAAATTATCCAAGGATATAAATAAATTGCTCACCAATTATATGCTTTCGTATACTCTGTTAAGTGATGTTTTTATTTCAAATTTATTCGAGCGTGAAATGAAAAATAAGCTGCGAGTACTGCAAATTGTTTCATTATAAGCGGATAATCGAATTAAATTATTTATAAAGGAAGACGAGATTTTTTTGAAATTTTATCCAGCGAAGAGCTGTACACATTATCACAAATTCGACGGACGCTAAAAGTAAATTCAATTTTAAAATGCAAATAAGTACCTACTCAACGTCGATCCTACGTATCATCTTCGAATTTAAATAATAATATATTTTTTATACGTACGTTTTATGTTTAAAAGTGATAACGGAAACACGATCGTGTTTTTTTTTCAATAAAATGTAAGTTTTATCAGACCGTAGTTTCCGAATCACTCCATTTATACTTAGCTTCACTTATACTTCCGGAAGAATTGGTGCGGAACATTTTTTTCACATTATTGTCAACCGTATTGCCTTTGTAGTTACGTTCATTAACGTATGAAAATGAACAAAAAGTTTCCTGATTTGTCCTATGCAAAGAATCCGTACTAGAATGAAAATGAGTTTCTTGGGTTTCTGAACTTGGAACCGATGATGGAGACTGTAGATCAATAGAACTTAACGCCTTCGTGTTTACTTCTCTTTTGTTATCGCTAGATGTAAATAAATTTCGAATTCATGAAAGCGATTAATGATCTTTTTTTGTTGGTACTCGTAAGTATTTCGTAATTATTTAATATTAGCTTACAAATAAAGCAGGTAGGACGGTATTTAAGTCGAGTACAATGATCTCAGGGTTTAAAAAAATGCATCGTAATCAATAGCCTACTACCTACCTACCTAATGATTTGATAACATTTCATCGTTTCAATACTACCTATTCAATATTAGTATCAACAATCGATACATTGGGATCAGTTTGTAATGTTTAAGGATAAACAATATACTTGAGAAAATTTCATAAGAATCGATAAATTTTCTCCGATCATAAAAAACACAACTGTCATTCGATCGACTATCGATGACATCATTCTTTTACTTACAAAAATAACAATTCGTCATTCAGTATAAATAACCTATACTCACCTACGAAACGGACCACAGTTAGGAGAAGATGTATAAGAAACTAAGGGAGTGTTCTCATCATCATCGGTGTCATCGACAGATCCACTCAGAGCTGGTGTGATGGTTAAAACTGGCATAGTACCATTTAATGGCGCAGCTAATGAACTCTGCGGTTTATCGTTGTTATCAACGAGTAAATTGGTGTACGTTCCTCGCTGAATGAAAATAAAATCGTTTTAGACGAAGCAAATGATTTCAATAAAAATTACAAATTTTAACCTACCCTTAAATTGGTATCGTCCACAGAGCACGATCTTATAACCGAAGCATGAGCAGCTTTTCTCTCATCGAGGGTCAATATCTCTTCCATATCTTCGGGTTTGGCTATTAGCAAAGATGATGGTCTGCATTTACTAGCACAAGATGATTCCTGTAAAATTACATTTCATCAATATGGTTCCAAAAATTTTAGAGTTTCAGTTGTTGGCACCATGAACACTGATCGTGGCAACAACCAAACACAAAATACACAAAAATGAAAATTTCAAAACACCAATACTTTGATTGTTAAATTCAACATACCTATATTTTTTTTTTTTAATTTCAATAATTATTTTCAAAAATTAATTTATTCCTTATTTATAGCTGTTATTGGCGCATCAAAACTCACATTTTTTATAATATTTGTGTGTTTGGCTAGAGCCAGAGATTTGTTAGTAGGTATGCCAGTTATAATATTATGGTAATTTTAAAGCAAGCGTACCCGATCACTGGATTTTCTTCTAATCAGAGTAGGCGTACTACATGCCGAATCAGTTGTATTAGAAATAATAATATCGTTAGTGAACCAATTTTGAATAGTGCAAACTGGTGACCAACTTGGACCAACAGGTGAGCTCTGTGTAACAAATGGCCAAAATTGATGAATTTTGCAATTTTTACAACACAAAGCGATTTATCTACATTATTTTGCGCACAAAACTCATCGACTTATAATTATTTTTTTTTATGTGAATATGTGAACTACATATATTTGCAAAAAGCACGACTGCATGAGTACCTAGGTATGTTTTTTCAGTGAATAAAAAAATGAAATTAGTTACATGATTGCCTGATCGTGAGCTGCTAATAACTGCGAATTTTAAGTCATTAGAGAAGAGAGCCTGAGCCTAAAATTATAAAAAATGCAGTAGGTACGAGTATCAAAAAATGGATTTTCAAAGACAATGATAAGATAAAGAGAAGAGACGTAGACTTCTTTCTGCTGTTTGCCCTCATAACAAAAACTAAACTTTCCCAGAAAGAGTTGGCGAGTAAAATTTTTAAAATGTAAGTTTTTTCTCATTTTTTTTTTTTTTTTTTTTTTGATTCTCGTTACCGACCTTAAATTTTTCAAAATCTGTATGATGAAGAAATATTACATGGAAATGTCTAAAATGAAGAATTGCATAGATGCATAATTATCTATCATGTACTTAGTTGTTATATTATTAACAATCAAAATGTTAAGTACGAAGCAGATTTTTTAATTCGCAGCATAAGTGAATGAAAACTTTTAGCGTTCAAACAAAATCTACGATGAAAAAGAGCACACACCATGGCGAATAACTGAATAAGTGGTTAAGTACAAAATAATAAACACCAGACATGAGACACTCCTAGAAATCGTAAATTATAATATAAACTGAAATTCAAACAATTTCACTTCTTCGTTTCATTAATCCAGCTTTCAAATAAAACGTCGAATTTCAATAATAACGATGGTAATAAAACAGTTTCAAAATTACTTGTAAAACAATGGCATCCGTTTCCAAATTCATTTTCTTTTCATTTTCGATCGCTTTGAGTTCTTCTTCTTCATCTTCTTCATTCCAGTCTGAAAAAGATAAAAAAACACAAATGAAGGAGTTTCGTAATATAAGGCTAATAAGTAACGAGATAACGATAAGTTATTTTTCTGAAAGAATTAATAGACAGAGAGATTAATAAATAGGTACTTAAAGTATCATTGTGAACAAAAAGTTTAATTTCTTATCGTAAAATAAATATAAACTTGCATTCGCTGATAAACGCTCGAATTAATTATAATTTCGAATGAGCAGGCTAACTTTCGAGCAACAGTATAGCGAAGAATGCCTTGGAATGAAGATGATGCAGCGCAAGGTGTCAGTTATTAGGTAAGCTGTACATGTACCTACTTAATATTCTACCTAATCGTGGAAAAATAAATAATTCAGTTTTTCTAATCTTTTTTTTTATTCGACGAATGATTTTTATATTTATAATAGTTTCAAGTTTTTAATTTATCGAGATGTTTGAAATACTTCATTATAAAAATTTGGGAGTCACTGAGAGATAGGTACTACCTATTTTAATTTCGGAATGCTATTAAGTATGCTCATTAACCATTTTTCAAATTTCGATATTGTTTTTAATTTATCAAACAAACTTTTTGAAAAAATTTTCAGAGAAGGTAGCAGGTATTGGTACGTTTGCAATTAACTCAATTTGATAATTTTCAAAGTCAAAAAGATCAAACTTTTGGTTGGGTAGGTAGGTTGGTATATGTATAATTATTTAAAAAACTTTATCGGTATGCTTAATTTCATACAATGTATGGTAAAATGTATACAACACGTCATTTAATGAGAGGTATAATCGCTATGAATATAATGAAAGCAATATGACAGCGATAAACAAGCATCATTTTCATCCACATTTTTTTCAAAATTAAAAAAAAAAAACTAGTCAAGCGTCAGTTTAAAATTAGTTCACATTTTAGAAACGAATTCTTCAGGTGTACAAGATATGAGATTTCATCAAGACAGCTCGATCAAATGGGTAAAGTAAATGGAATTCAAAAGGTAAGTAAGTTGACTCTACACAATTGTTAAACTATTAATATGCAATTATCACGAAACAGAGCCATAAAACGAAAGCTCCTAAATTCGGATACACCAATTTAAATGCAATTGAAAAAATAAGCGAGTAGTTAATGGCAAAGCAGCAGCTACCTCAATTAAGAAGAATATCTATTATCTCAACTTTGAGAAATTCATACGCTGCTCAGAAATTTTAGATCTAAATCATTGATGCTGGAAAAAAATATAAGAAAAGACCATCGTTAAAATATAAAAGTATGCGAACAAAAGCTTCAAAAAAGAAATAAAAATTTAGATCAGATGCAAAATTCTCTGAAACATTTATTTTAGATATTTCGAAGATATTCAACCACCTCGCTTATTCATTCCAGTGCTTCAAACTCTGGGCAAATTTTCATGGTTTTCAAAAATTTTGAAGCACACGCCGACCCTTCCCGAGTCATTTAGGGGAGAAGGGCGTTATAATTATTTACTGAGGTTCTTTTCTTTACATTTGGTTTTATAGCTGAAAAAGAGACGTGAAAACAAAATATTCAAAAGTGAATTAAATACTCATTTTTCAAAATTTTGGAGTATTTAAACCCTGTTTGTAACGTGAGTGGTTCCTCATATCTCAACTGTCTCCAGATTATTCATTACAATTTATTCATCGAAACAGATTTTCATTTTTCGGAAAATGTTTAGAGGAATTTTACCCTCCCTTCTCTTGATGGAAACAAAAGGGATCAAAATGATTGTCTAAGATTCGCCTTTCTTGTAATTTCTGATCTCAAGGTCGGAGAAATCAAGGTGAAAGCAAAATGCTAAAAAACGACTGGAGTCTGATTTTTGACATTTCCAGGACATGTTCCCTCTTTCCGTTCTAAGAGGCAAAGTCTTTCATATTTCACATTTATGACTCAAGAATTGACTTCGAATCTGCATTCAAAAAAATATTCAATGGGTAAATGTTTACAATTTTAAACTCAGAGCACCTAAAATCCTTTCTCCTAAATGGTTCCTTACGAAGAAAAAATTATTCGCCAATGTCCACTTCAAAAAGAATTTTCAAGTTGTAAAGTATTTGTAAAAATCGTTGATACGCTGACGAACCTATTATTCTACAAAAACTTGTTCACCAGACTTGGTAGACTTTCACCAATTTGAAAGCATTTCAGCGTGCAAAATAATAAGCTATTTCAAACTACATAAGTAAGTATTAAATTATATCGTATTGTAATATTTAAATTTCATTTTATTTTAATTACTCATTGCATGTATTAAATGATTAAAATTCTCATTTGAAAAATTGCAAAATTATTTTCTAAAAATTCACATGTAAAATAATAAAATTGAGAAAAAAAAGAAACAGCAAATTCACACTACAATAATAAAACTGCTACAAAATTCACATCATCAAATTAAACTTGTCTAAAAATTTAAAACGCAGGAATCATCGAAAAATTGAAATCAATTCAGCTAAACGAGATTACCCGATTAAAAATTCACACAATCACCAATTCTACGACTACATTACTGAAAGGAATGTAAGTAGTATGTACATGAAAGTAGCATACGGATGGTATGTAATTAAATAATAATGAAATCAAAACTACACGTACTACATCCATCATTTACCTCAGCCAATAGAATGAAAATCTATCTACGAAGTGTAAATACGATGATACACCCTCATTGCTAAGGTGCTTGAAGCGTATATACGTGATCAAATGAGCAAAAATGGATAAGCAAGTGCAAAGCGAAATGTTAGTGCTATTTAAATACTAAATGATGCGCCGTTCGAGTCATCCGACGAACAATTAAAATCATCATCCGGTTCTACAGGTATACAGGTATAGTCGGCGAATAATCTCGCCACACGCTCACCTGCGTCGCTTTCAGGTAACGTTAAAATAGGCGCTTTTGGTTTGGTGTCTTCGGTTTCTTCGAGTACGTCTTCACAGGCTTCTTCGTTTAACGTTTGCAAAGCTCCGCAAATCAGTTGATCTTCCATGGTGACCTAGCAAATTAAAATCATAATCAATATATTAACCGGTGGCGTCAATTCATGGAAGAATTTATACGAATAAATTACTTGTTTCTCAGTTTCCGATTGTTTTGAGTTTTGTCTTGATTTGTTATCAGTTTGATCCTGATTCAGTACGGTGGTACTTTTCGAATGTGAACCTGAAAAATTAATAATTGAGATATTTTCCCCCTCGAATTTCAAGGAATTGTGTCTTTTGCGCTGATGAAAAAAATCATGGCGAACCTTTTCTTTCGAGAGCACTGCTCGGAGGTTGGTGCTGAACGTTTTGATGAAATTTTACATTTTTTGTGTCTTCGGGATCAGGATGCAAGAATTGTTGTTCTCTTAAACTTAATATTAATACTTTGAATAACTCCCAATCTCCGAACGTCATATCCATGGTCTTGAAAAAAAAAAAAACATCCATTCAATAATCAAACAAATCCAATCGTATCGATGTAAAATCTCCAATTAAAACTTAATCGTACCTTTTTCAAATCATCTAAATCGCAGTAAAATAATACGGAACCGGTAATATTATTTTTTCTGATAGTTGCTATATATTTTTCCAAGTGCGGACTATTCTGCAACTCTTTCATATTTTTCAACAGATCGCATGCGCCGTCGACACTCAATGTTACTAATTTCACATTCGATAAATCCTCCTTGTCCTTGAAGAAAAGAAAAACACTCCAGATTAATAATATAAACTCGAAGAAACACCAAAACAAGGAAAATTTATACAATTACCATTATAAACGAAGAAGCAATAGGAGCACAGTAAGACTTGGGCACTGGATCAAACATCCAACCGGTTGGGTTAATCGGATTCACATAAGGTGCAGGCATCGCAGGATTAATACCACTCCAAGGAGAAGGTGTTGGCATAAAAGGTTGAGGTATGGAGGGTTGATGTAGCACAGAATTTATTGTTGGTTTATACGGTACACGTGGCTGTAAACATTATCGGGTATATTTACAAAAAAATTCACATTTTTTGTCATTTTTTACAAATCGAGTTCTTACTTCACGTCGCATAAAAGGCGGTTTTCTCATATTACACCAAGGATTATCGTTTAGCACCGGTTGACTTTGAGTATTATTATCGGTCAACCACGGTAATCCAAAATCACCGCCGCCATTGTACGCCATCATCGTCGTATCTTCGAATTTCTGTTGTTTCTCTTTGATTACTTTTTTGATATGTGGGTCGAGATTTATTGTAAATGGTAAAAATATTCTCAGATTGGCCACTTGTAAGCTGGATCGATGATATTTTAAAAATATATTGAATTTTTTCTCATCTCTGTCGAATTCCAATAAAGGTTCCACTTCTTTAGAGATGGGCAATTGATTTCGAATCCTGAAAAAAAAAACATCGAATTGATTACTTCCACGCCTACGAACTCATGAGATGAATTTGTCATCACACAGATAACCTACTTATCGTAGACAGTTTTCAAAGGTACAGAATCGTCTAAACTGTCTTCGTGGGCGTCGTGATATAAAATAATGCAAGTTGTTCTGTATGGCCACTGTTCGGTGATATTGACCCAAGAAGCTAGATGATACCAGTTGAAATCAATTTGAAACGATTTCAACAAACGTCCTACGAAAAAAAAACACAAGAATTGATCGTAATCCACGAGTAGGTTATTCGTGATATTTTTTTATACCAACCTGTCACACAGGCTACGTTCATCAGTCTTCTCATACTTCTTGGATTAATTTCACTGAAGTAATCATCAGAGCAGAGCATATGGGTAAGATCTTGAGCACCTCCCATTCTATTCAAATTACTAGCGATGCTACTGGCCACACTATCACTAAGCTTCAACTTTCTCGAACCGCCTTTGGCATTTCGAGAGAGCGCTGATAAGCCAGCGCCGCTGGAAGGTACTTTCAATTTTTCATTACTGCTGACACCAGATTCGTTGGACATTCTTCTATTAACTACATGCTGAAAAAGAAAAATGTAATAACAATAAGTAATACCTTACTCGAATGGAAATGAAAAACAACGAAAATTGCTTACATCGTCGGATCGTTCGAGCATCTGATTTGAAAAACTTTTCCTTTGATAATGACTACATTTTTGAGCAATTTTAACTTTCCTTAAGCTAGAATTTTGCAAGTAAAATGGTAACTGGACGAGGTTTCGTAAATAGTCATGGCCTCCGATATTGGTTTCGCTTAGTAATTTACGACTGTTCACTTCAATCATCTGGGGAAAAAAATATCACGTTTATAATTCGTTAAACAGAAGAAATCAGTCCCAACGTTCGTCATTTACCTTAGAAATGATAAAAGGATCGATTGACAGGAAAGTAATGAAAGGAGTATCAGCTTCTGAAAACAACACATTCACAGTATCTAATACCATCAATACTTTATCTTGTTCGCAGCTATCCAAGCCATCAATTATCACAACCATACGAGACTGCTGCTTCGAAAATCCGTCTAAGCAACGTATCTGCAAAAATTATTCGATGAATATCTCAAATTTCGATTTCAAAAATATACGTTGAGAATAATAAAGGAAGGAATTTAATGACCAAAAACGCAACTTGAATATTTCAATTTTCAAGTCGGTATTCTTTAAAATTTAAAATTCATATTTTTTGTTCGAGATGGCAAATCCAGTTCTAAACTCCTTTCCTTTATTCTACATAACAGACAAAATATTCACCATATTAATCATTAATTGAACTTCGGCTTTGAGAGCTTCCATGAAACCGGCTGATTTTATATTTGGTAAATTGGCGACAGCTTTTTGTAAATGTTTTCGTTGAGGGAACATCAGAGCTTTGAAAGTGTGAGCAAAGGTGTACATATTTGAGACAACGCAAAACGCTATGAATACGGCACAAGCTGCTATTGCGGCATTTCTTGTTGTTTCCGTGTAAAATTCTCCAAAAATTCTGCGGAAAATCACTCGAATAAGTGAAAAAAATCGTAAAAAGAGCTTTGACGGTTTAAATTATCATTATTACAATGAAATGGATAACCTCCCTCCCCCAAGTACAAATTTATTAAAATTATAAAAACGATTCTGAAACCAAAAAATAATCGATTTTTAAAAAAAAAGTGGAAAAAGTGAATAATCATTGTGAAATTCGAATACTGACGTCATTTTGTATAGATAACGTACAAGAGGTTAATTTAACAATAGAAGTAATCCCGCATTAAGTTTAAATGAGCATTTCATTACGTTCACATGAACGATACACGTGAACATAATTCATATTATTCGATGTAGAGATATAAAATCAAAAACGAACTCATAATTTTTAAAAATCGTCAATTCATTTTTCCACAATTGTCTAATGAGTGTTCTTTCCCTTCAATATTTTCATACCAAGTTAATCTGTTATATTTCTCACTATAAGCACTTGTCAATAAGATGTTGCCGAAGTTGAAATACTTACTCTATGCCGTTTTGCAAAAACAACGTAATACCGAGTAAAATAATACTGACTAAATTCAATTCGAATAATACGATGCTCGGAATACAACATAATCTTCTCCAAGCCCAGCTTGCTTGTCTTTTGGCTGAAACAAAGTCGGTTAGGTTTGTTTGATTTTCTTCTCGTCACATATGTTTTGAAAACAAACCTGGTTTCGGAGTGAAAGCTCGATAAAGACGGGTAGGAAAAGTCCCATGGTCGTTTTCAATGGCATCGAATAACGATCCTATGATATTTACTACGGTATTCTCTCCTGCGCTTGTAGTAGTAACTTTGGACTGATTAGCGAAGTAATACCTGTAAAAATTAAAATCGTATTCATTCTTTCGATATTTAGATTATTTACGAGTAATATTTTCAAACGAACATAAACTGGGAGAAAATCAGCCGATAATGAGTTGACCGAGTAATTAAGAAAAAAAATTGTTGAAAAAGTGAGTTCTTATCAATAAAAGAATACTGTGTGAGTCGAATTAATTACGAGCGTTTGGTCATTTTTTTGACCCGTATACCGACGATTTCCTAGAATAATATTAAGATATCGAAAGGAAAAATCTAATTAATTACTTGATAGGAACAACTGCCGATGACCGGCTGGATGCTTGATTTGGAGGATGGCAGAAGATTATTTGCAATATTAACCTAATGCAGTTCATTTTTTGCGTTATCATTAAATTAATCGTGTATAAAAAATTAATCCTGAAACAAACGTAAACGTTAGAAAACAAAATCACCTTTCGATAACGTTGGTCATTTTAAAATTGATTAGCTTACTTGGTTCCAAAATAATAAATCAATAGTAACCAGCAATAAAAAAATAATGTGGTGCATGAAAACGCATAAACTCCGTAAATCCACTCTTTGGTAATTAAAAATGTTGCTATTCCCATAAAAAAAGTTAGATGCATAATGATAATAGACAAAAGCCATTGAAATTCAAACATCGGAAACAACCATTGTCGACTAAAATTCTTCAATTCCTCTGTAAAAAGAAATCATCGATTTAGATTTAGTCGAATCGAATGCATAAGTTATCAATTTATCATCTCACCTTTTACTTTATTCAATAAGAAAGACTTTCCGCTACCCCATTTGGCATAAAGACCGATTGTAATCGGCATCGATATATCCGGCTCGCTGAGAATGGCAGCCAAAGCGCAGCTATATAAATCGTACCCTAGACTGTTTTCATTTTCGGCATTCGAGTTCATCGCTCTAGCACCGTATATTTGATGCATCACCGGTTTCTCGTCATCGTAATCGATTTGATAAGGGGTTTCTCCAACGCTATTAGGACAATTGAGCAGATGAGCGTTTCTTACATCGCTGATTAATAATTCCGTAATTGTTTTCGATCTAGCTCTAATCGCTATATGTAAAGGATTGTCGCCTCTTTTATCTCGAACATCAACTTTGGCTCCCGCTTCTTGTAACATTTTCACTGCTTGATAATTATGGTATCTAACCGCACGTAACATTGGTGTGTCGCCATCCTATAATTATTATCGTCGAGTAATTATTCAATCAAAAGGTCGAAAAGCTAATTTATACGTCAATGAATAAGAAACATCGTACAGTAGAGTTTCTGTTTCGTTGCTGTAATTTTTACAACGTGTTTTGTAAACAAAAATAACCTCAGAAAAAACTCGCATTAAATGCTGATTTTTTCATGTTTTGGCGGATGATGATGAAAGTAAAAATGAAAACGAACAATGTACGAAAAAAATCGCAGTGAAGTGCTTACTTTGGCAGGAATTTCTAAATCCGGTTTCGCATCCAACAATAATTTCAAGATAGCGTGATTTCCTTTCTCAACGGCATAAAAAACTGCAGTTTTGTTGTCCTATCGCGATGACCAGAAAAAAACCATCATTAAGTACATGTTCCCGAAACTCACGTTCATACAAGTTTAATAAAAATACAGCATGACTTACTTTTCCCACAATATTAACATCTGCATATCTCTTCAAGAGAGCTTCGGTAATCGAACGATGGCCATTTTTGACAGCATAAATGAGATTTGAATCTCTCGTTTTATCCTAAAATCAAATTCATTTCATATTACGGTATAATCAACGCAACAAAATCAGCGAAAAATATAACGATTAATTAATTACCTGAATATTAATATAAGCTCCTGCATCCAACAATGCAATCGCGACATCGTAGTAACCTTCTCGACAAGCGATAGTTAACGCAGAACAGCCATCTTTATCAGTACAATTAACATTCGCTTTGCGTTCGATCAGAAACTCCACTACTTCGACATGGTTTCCCATCGCAGCCACAATCAAAGGTGTCCAGCAATACTACGGAAAATTCAAAAAAAAAATACGAGTTAATAAAATCGTGATTAATTTCAAACTAGCACGTAACTAAGTAAATAACCTACCATTCCGGAAGCATCGATATTAGCACCACGTTCTAAATAACATTTCGCAGCTTCTAAATCTCCTTTTCTAGCAGCCCATATTAACGCAGTAGTTCCGAATTTATCTCTCATGGTAACTTTGGCGCCTTTTGATACTAAAAATTTGGCGATATTTGTATGGCCTCGTCCAGTGGCCCACATTAAAGCGGTTACATGATGAACTCCGCTGGCATTCACATCGGCTCCTCTATTCACCAATGCGGTTACGGTATCTTCCCTCCCTTTATAACAAGCCCATATGAGCGCCGTCCATGAACCCTAAAAATATCACACGTTAATCGCCTAGTTCGATTTTTAGATTAATTTATAGGAAATTTATTGCTATTACGATATCTTTATGTTCTAATTCAGCATTATGGTCGATTAACGCCAGACAAACATCGGTGAAACCTTCCTTCGCTGCCAAACCCAATGGGCACCAGTTATCCTACGTAGAAAATTACTTCGTTTAGAAATTATTCGGTTGTGAAAAAATTTAATCTCATTTATACTCGTAGGTACTTACACAGTCTGGAATATTAGGATCTGCGCCATGATTCAAAAGTTCACGAACAAAACGTAATTTTCCGCAAGATGAAGCGAAATGTAACGCAGTGGCTCCGTTCTTTTTGGGGAGAAAAAAAGAGTCAATTATTCGACATTAAAAATTAATATAATAATTATAAAAATACCTCATCTCTGTCGTCGACGATGACTCGTTTATTGTTCAAGAAGGTGCAGAAATCATCGTAATTGTCTTCGTGAATATATTCGACGAGGGTCTTGTAGCTTACAGATACCATTGAGTCTGACCGGATTAAATTCTACGGGGAAAAAACACCAAACATATTAAACAGATATGAAATAATAATTTATCATTGCAGAATGTCATTTTGCATTACGATTTGAATTTACTCGTGAACTAAATTCATTTTAAAACGCATCATTTGATTTCAGACGAAGCAAACAATTTAATACCGAAAAGAGTAGGTAGGTAGGTGAGTAGAAGCACGTACGCAGACATTAATATTTTTTCGAAAATGTTCACTGAAATCGTATTGAATACACATTCACCATTAAATGTAACGATAAAACATGAATTTAATTCACGAATAACTTCTCGGTGATAGATACATTCAAAACGTTGACTTTACAGTATTTGATTATTTTAAAATCATCAACTAAATAGGTAGTTAGAGCCATCAAATAATAAGTAGGAAAATTAGTAATCAAACCCCAAACGAAAACACTAGTCAATAAACTACGAAATTAATTAATAAATTCTCTCGAGTAAATCCAACGATACTATACAAGATGAAATTTTCAACAGTAAAAATTCAATACACATCGTTTTCAGTTACGAGTTGGGAATAACATTCAACTTCGGTCAATTACAAGTTGATTTAGATACCATAAACGATTCTTATTCCCTCAAATTAGTAACTTGTTAGTACACATTTTCTCAAGCAACGCACATCGTGTCTGACGAGAAAAAGAAGCATCGTTTAATCAATCTGTACAAATTTTTTCTAATTAAAGCAAAACATCGATAAATTTTTTTAAAAAATTAGTGAAAAAATTTTTCCATAAAATACTAATTTTCTTTGCACTAACCGACGAACCAGATAATTTTCTTAAAGCTTGGATACTAAATTTTCTCGGAAAATATAAGAATTTATGCTCAGAAACATGATCAAATGGAGGAGCTGTTACGGTAAGTGAAGGTAAAGGTAACGTTAAAGTTGCTGTATGAAGTGTACTTTCACTGTGCCATGTGGTGTTCGTTTTAGCGGAACTTGCAGAAGTTTTTAAATCATAAGATGGCAATGTCATACTAAAAGTATCTTCGGTGCTTGATTTTTCTTCGTCCATTTGTATCGCGAAGAAAATGATAATTTTTGCTGAATGATGAATACACACCTAATGCCTGTACTGTAGAAATACGTTGAATTAGATGTACAGAAATAAAGACGTTAAAATTTACCTTTTGACGATTACTCAGTACAGATTTCAAAGAAGAATAACGAAATGTGCTACCGTATGCTGGCTTAAAAGACATAATCAAGGGTAGAATTTCATCGTTTTGAGACGAACTGTAAGACGTGGACGCGGTGGAAGTTGACGAGGTTTGATTCATTGAAATTAATTTTAATTTCACCAAACAAAGAAAAAAATATTAAAACTAAATGCTCGTCACGTGTTGATATAAAAATATAAACTTCATGTTGCACGAAAGCTATAAAAAAAAACGAATTCAACTTGGAATTATCTCGAAAGTAAAAATGGTAGGTAATCTTCGAGTTCTATCTTTTCGTGACAGTTCAAACATAAACATGTTACACCACTAAACCATCTTTATCACTAACGAAAAATATTACTTTTTAAACAATGTTATAGGACGATCAAATTTTTAAAATGCGTTCTAATAGGTACACTAACTATGTAATCACACATGCAACTAAGTAACAAAAAAAATTATATTGTGTAACAGGCCTTATCGCGAATTTATAACTGGGTTCCGGGCGCTTTATTATAGAACCTCGTTATAGTAGGGATGCCTACATAGGTATACAGAAATGAAAGGTTCAAAGGTTTATCTATTAGTGTACGAGATATAAATTGCAATAAAATACCCGTGATTACTCAATTATTCTTATATTACGTAGATTCGTTTCAGTTATTCAGTACGGATCTTATCAGGTATAGGTATCAACAAAATATTATGATGATTGAGATAACGAGATTTTTAAATAAACGAATCAGATTTTACAACAAGAACATGAACATCTTCTTTGTTTACCATACGAATGCAAAATAATACTCAATTACGAATTTTCAGCAATGATCAAAAGGTATTCATTCAAATAAGAAGAAGTTTAGAGTTTTAGCTAGTTTTGGCAATCAAATAACGACTCAAAATCGTGAACTCGCCCATGAAACGAACACGATAATCATGCCAACTTTGAGACAGATGGAAAACTCACAGCTCAATTGGCTCAATACTATAGCAAAATACCGAAAATTATGGATTTTCAAATTCGTTTTACAAGCTGTCTTCACCGTTGTTTTGTTTCAGAATATGATATCTATGTGGAAGATGAAACAGATATGAAAAAATTGTATGTAAGCCAGTAGCAGTTGTTCGAGAAAACATTCTTAGAAATACTTATGTACTATCCTGAAGAACTTACAATTGAGAGTTCTTCATATTTGAACCATAAACAAAGGAAAGACAACAATTTTAAAAAATAATGGGCGTTGTAAAACAAAAATTGTAATGCAAAATATGCTTACTTTTCCTGTCGAAATTTCCGAGCGTCAATTGTAAAATTTGAAAGCGGTGCTTTACATCATTCAGATGAAACGTTCTATTTCACAGTAATACTGCGATTCATCAATAAATTTTTAAAGTTAAATAAAAATTATTCACAAGGATTCGTAGAATAGAATTATTCAAATAATTTCAAAAAACATTTGTTATCACCTCAACTTATCAAACTTGAGAACTTTATAGACCAATAATTTTTGGATCGTGTTTTTTTCAAAAATGAAAAAAATTACTCCTGAAGTAAACGTTGAAAGCCAAAAAAGTTTTTTTCCTATCTAAGATTTTTTAGTCTATGCTCAATGCTGATTTTTTTTTCGGGGTTTGTTATTCTCACATACAGTTAGCAACCTTATCTCTTATTTACGCTCAAACTCGTTCCTTTTTTACATACAAACATCTACAAACATCAATCCAACTAAATCCTAATCCAGCATTCCAAGTGCAAAATCGTAAATTCGTAATCGTATCATCAAACATCAATCATTCAATCAACGGACAAACTAATGCGGGATGTTTTTGGAATGAAAATTTGAGCTATGGAGTTTATCTAATTTTTGAGGGGAATTGGAAGGGAATTTAACAGGATAATTCGATAATAAAGACCAACAATGTCCAACATTCATTCATTGAGGATTATGACAATATACTTCGGCATTTCATTTTCAACTACACTCATTCAATTTGATCTTGAATTTGATCTACTACCTACTCCTACTACTTGTTATTATTTTGCTATTGCTCAAGTTGAAACTGTTGAAAGATCAGAGGTAAGGTAAATACCTATTGTACGCTATAGTGTTCTAATTATTTCACTTTGGTTCGAACTCTATTCCTGATTCCAATCATCTAAAACAAGCTTCTGGAGAAATTATACACCCAGATTCTCATCATCTCATCTCTGTAGTTCATTTGATTTCTCATTTTGCCGACATTTCTCCGTAAATTTAGTGTGCCTCTACTGAATGCAAAATGATAGATGTATGAAACAAGATGACAAAAACAAGAATAAACCTTTGTGAATTGAAAGCGATTAGAGTGAAAATTCAATCAGATAGAGTGATCATAAAACTTGAACTACATCAATACATCATCTTCAAATAGTTTTAATTAGTTGTTTCAGTCTCAAAATTATTAAATTTTGATAACTTCATTCTTTCTCCAACAAAATTAGCGATTTTACGATTTATATGTACTAAGTTCATCGTAACGTAAAGAATAAGATAACCTGATAAGTGAGTGAACAGTGAATGTTTCATTCAACTCATTGAAGTAATGAAGTTGATTCGTTCGCGTAGGTTGCTAACTGTATGTGAGAATAACAAATCCCTTTTTTTTCAGTTTTGTTATCAGTGACAGGGAAGGGAAGATAAAAAATCAAAAATTCAAACTTGCGAATGTGAAATGGTCGCCGGAACATTATTAATTATGTTCAAAAGCTCTCTTTATGACATGTAATGTGTTGTGTGTTGAAAAAAGATAATCGATTTGTGTAGAAAATTCACTTACTGTTTATAAAAATGTTTCCTCTTCGTTGTACTGTTAAAAATATCTTGTCCATTTCAAGTAAACAGTGCGCACAATTGCCTTTACAATCGTCTTTAAAACAATTAATTCCGATTAGTTCTATTCACACTACACCTTGTTCTTTCGAATGGAACGCCTTTCATCTTTGTTTACCGAAACCTTTACACAATCGACTATGGAGAAAAGTTCAATACCCTGAAAAGTATACCGTCGAGCCACTTACAGTTAAAAATTTGGCTGGAAGAGATCCAGACACAGGTAACGCTATCATCTTCGTGATATTCTGATGTTGGTAGTTTTGTTAAAATATTCTGTATTTCAGGACGTGTTGTCACGGCAAGGCTCGGTGGTGGCATAAAACACAAGTACCACTGGATTGACTGGCACAGAAGAGGACCGGATGTCGAAGGAGAGTACTTCTGCGAAAAAGTTCTCGAAATAATGGACGATGGTTGTAGAACCGCTAAAGTTGCTTTAGTCGGAAGTGGTGATAAATTGCGTTATATTTTAGCCACCGTAAATATGCAGCCTGGAGACATTATTAGGACATCTCAATATATTCCTCGTGCTCCGGGTAATTTTCGTTGTTTATTTTTCACAGATATTTCAAAACTCATGATGATTTCGTATTGTCGATTTTCATTTCAGTTTTACCAAATGAAGGCGATGCGTTTCCTTTAGGCGCTCTGCCAGTCGGCACCATTGTAAATTGTATTGAAAAAATTCCTGGTAGTGGTGGATTTTTCGTTCACGCCGCAGGTGGACAAGCTACAATTCTACGTAAAGTAAATGACAGAGTAGTTGTAAAGATGCCGTCGAAACTGGAAATCTCTTTCGATCAAAGATGTATGGCTACCGTTGGTAAGAATTATCTACAGTACTATTATGTTATTTCTACTTCGTGATAGCGCTTGCTCTTATTTTAATGTAATAAATTGTTTATTGTCTAGGACAAATATCTAATATTGAACATGCAAGTATCCCTATTGGAAGTCCTAATAAACATAGACAAATGGGACGCAGACCAAAATCAGGATTATGGCAAAGGAAAACTGGAAGATTTGGTCGAAAAATCAAACCTCCTCCTCCTACGCTTGTGATGAAACCATTGGAGAAACCTGATTGTGTCTATAGACGTTTAACGTTGGATCATATTAAAATTAAGTTGCCTCGGAATCAAGGATTGATTGGACTTCCGACGGAAAATTCATGGAAAGATGTGTCGGCCGATGAAAGAGATCATTTTTAAATCAGTCTTATAAAATTTTATGCATTAATAATAATATTTGTTTGAATATTAAGTCGTTTGTTTCTTTTTTAAATCTATGGATAAGGTAGGTACATGTAATTCATTATGGGAAATTTCCCTTCATTTTCTCAGTGCTGAAAACTAAGAATTTGATTTATGGGAAAAATTTCATCTTGTTTGATTTGAAACTCAGGCTAGTCAGGTCCACATGAGCTCAACGCTTTGAAATTATCAAATGAGGCGCCAGCGAAAAAATAGAAGAGAACATCCAAGAACATCTTTGGTAAATTTTTAATCTCCCAAATGGATCAGTCTTGCGGCATTGGGATAAGAGACTTCGCCGGATTTTTGGATCATAAAATTGGTTTCAAAGAATTACGTAATTTCGGGTTACTTGTTCTCGGACCCTTTTTTGGCTTATTTTTAAATTTTAATCGATTTAAGCCTAGGTACCTCACTCATTTTTTTTTTTTTACTAAATCCGAAATCCGAACGTGCCTTTTTTCATTAACGTTCGGCGTTCGGCAATTATTTTCGATGAAAGTATGAAAAATTATTGGTCGGAGCCGAAAGATCTAAATTTCATTCTCATCAGGATATCGATATCCGACATGTGATACCGTCACCGAGTCTGATCGGAGTCTCTTGGTGTCTTGGTATCTTGCCACTTGCTCTCTTGCCGTCATGCTTGCCCTCGAGTTGACATATGTATTCTATTTTTTCGTGTATTCGAAGGAAGAACGAATTTGCCCGCTTCCTCCAAGACCGCATGCCCTTCCCACCCGCTCCATCAACGTTCAATTCAATGCAAAGCAAAACATCAGTGTTCAGTGATAAGAAATGAGAAAACTGAAAAGAGAAAGAGATGTAGAATATTAATTTTCGGTGTTTTTTGTTTTATTTCATCTGAAATAATTTCTCTCGTAATTAATTAAGTTTGCAGTGTATGGTGATAATTTATATTATTTTATTGGAAAATCTTTTCCGCAGTCCAATTCTAACCACATGCACATGGTTTCATCGTCATCCAAAGGTATTTCGCATTTCGTTTTATCACTAAAAAACTTCTGAAATGATTCTATAACATTTTTATTTTGCAGTTTGATGATCCGATAAAATGAGTTTGTTTCGAAGTTGTGTCAACTTGATCTGCCGACAAGAAATTTTCGGACAGTTTTTGAAAAATTCGAAACCTGCAAATGCTTCCATTTTAGGTAATATTTTCTGTTATTTACAAATTGTATATGATTCATCCGTACTCAGTTTAAACAATTTTGTAAGTTATGACAATACTTATCTACCTTTTTCCAACAATGTACTTATATTGTTATTCTCAACATTTTTTCAGGAGATGCTATAATTCGGCTAGGAAGTACTCTGGAAAGGCTTCACAAAACTGGCCCGGTCATGAAAAACCGGCCGAATAAGAATCCACTGGGATATAACAAACCTTTCATGAAAGGTATAGTTTTAAGAAGGGTCGTAAAAAAACCTGTGAAACCTAATTCTGGAAATAGGCAATGTGTTTTGCTTCGCCTAAGTAATGGAGAAGAAGTTACTGCACATGTACCAGGTGAAGGGCACAACTTGCAAGAACACAATGTGGTTCTTGTGAGACCAGGTAGAACTAAAGATGTACCTGGATTAAAATTGAAATGTGTGAGAGGGAAATATGATTTACCTCATGTAATAAAAAAAATAGTGTAATTTTGTTGTTGAATAATAAATATATACGTAGTTTGAATATTTGATCGTAGCATTTATTTAACAAATTCTTGAAAGGTCGTTGAATAGCGAATATTGTTTTCATCAAGTCGAGATGAGAGAAGTAAGATCAATCATAAAATAAATTGAATCATGTACACAAAAATTAAATCAACTTTTATTCTTAGAAATAATTTAAATACATTTCATTTTAAATTATTGTAATTAAAAAAGTTTGTACTTCTATACATCGAAGACCGTATTGTTACCACAATTTTTTTTATCCAAATATGTAGATATAGGTAAATCAAAAGAAATTTCTCTAAGCTTCGATGAGTTCAATGACCTGAAAATACGATAAAAATCGAAAATAATCGCTACTCGAGTTCAGCATTGGTCCATTCAATATAAATTATAATTTCAAACATTTAGGTAACGTACGTATGACATTTCTGAGAACAGAAAGAGATGACCACAAAGTTTCAATTCAAGTACTGAATGAATTACAGAAAGTTAATTACAAAATAAAATGTATTGAGGCAATGTATGTACAGAGGAAAAAATAAATATCGAACGATATTCTCAGATAAACCGGATTTCTTCAACCATTAGAATGTTGATTTGGAGTTAAACTTCCCATACTATGTTCAGGACTATGCTTTTGCTTTTTCTTCTTCTTCTCTTTTTTACGCTTTTTTCGTTCTTTATCTTCGTCATGACGCTTTTGCTTCTTATGCTTCTTTTCGTGAGCATCTAAGGATCCGAGATCACTAGACGATTCTTGCATTACAACTTCACTGCTTTTATATTTATTTTTCTTCTTTTTATTTTTATGCTTTTTCTGTGGCATAATGTTTTCGTGTCTATATTGTTCGGGAAGCTAAGGAAATACATTGAACAAAATTAATTCTCTAGGAGGCATCCACATAGCGAATGAAAATACTCGAAGTATAACATGTCAAAATTACTTACTTGTCCCGGATGAAGACGAAATCCACTTAATAGCATATTACTTAAAGGTATAATATCTTTCCCACCAACCGGAGGTTTTTCTATGACAGATCTTAGAGAACTGGAACAAACATGAAATTTAATGAAACATATTGTAAAAAGTAACAGGATCTACGAAGGAAAGAATCGCACAATGATTTACCTATTATCTTGGCTTCCAGGCGTATCAATATATCCTGGTAAATGGGGTAGGAACGAAGATAATGATTCTTTTAATCGTTTTCCACTAAATTTACTATAAGTATGTTCAAGGCCATGATGAGCCATCAGGTTTTTAGCGCCTGTTAGTGCGCTTTCTGCTGAAATGATACAATTTTTCATTAGTATTTAGGCATAATTTCAAGTGTGATGCCTACTGTGAAATTCAATCGGAACATCACAAATAAACACACTCAATAGTAGAAACAATGATAATTTCGAAAGAAAATCAATCAAATTGATCAATGAAATGAAAATTCGTACCTGGTGGCTCTTTCATCAGGTAGAAAGGTCCGCTATGTACAATGGAAGGATTCTTTCCGAGAGAAATCGTCGTTTTTAATGTTCCCGTGGAATCCTGACGAGGAACTATTGGAGATCTTGAACCTCGAGGAGAAGATTTTGGAGAAAATGGTTCAGTTTTACTACGATATTGATCACCCATCATCATTTTTATTCATGTTTTAAATAACTAGTACAGTTAATTTTAATTTTTCACTAAAAACAACATGCAATAAATTACGACATCGAATCACACAAAAAGATACAGCAATATCGAATCTTGAAATTAACAACATCAAATATGAAATTGTACCGAAACAACTTGATATTTAAATCATTCTACGTAATATTCCTCATCATTTCAATTTCAACGAAACTCATCAAAAAGTTTGAAACTTCGCATCGCATTATCGCAATCGCAAAATCAGAAAAAAAATGTAAATAAGAAAGTTTTGAACTATTTGAACTTTTGAATCAGTGTTGTAACTTTTCGATTTAAAAAAGTCTGTATAATTTTTCGTCTAATTCTTTCGATGAAGTTTTATAACGACACTATTGAACAGAAGTAGAACTAAATTTTTTTTTTCAAATTCAGAAATGACACTAGGCAACCGTTCCAGTCATTCTGGGTATCTATGGCATAACGATAAAAATTTTGAACGGATCACCGATAAAAAAAAAAACTGCTGATTACCGGCAAATTTCTGATATATTGGACAATATTGGATAAAATTTGTTCGTGATATTGAATCAATATGCGTGGAAAAATGTGGTTCACATTTTCAGTGCTATTCGTAGTGATTCAAAGTATTTGTGCTTTGGTAGATGTGACAATTGATCAAAACTTGGAAAATGCAGGTTTCCATAGGTATGTTCAATGTTTTAGCAGTTTCTTCATAATTTGTTCGTTTGATGTACTTTATTCTTAATCCAACGTTTTTCAGACTGTTAGTTACCAATATTACGCTTTACGCCAATTTGACATCTTGTAATCTGTTGCTAGAAGAAAAGTTTCCAAAACATTTTTACATTGCGGACAGCGAACTAGAAAATATTAACCAGTTTAGCGAAGTGAGTTGCTTTTGTAATTTGTATTCGTATGTTTATCCGTAATTTGCGATATCCTTCATGTGAAAAATTGATGTGTTTCTCAGGTGAACTTGAAACTGAGTCACAAGCTCAATGTGGAAACAACAGCTTCGGAATCTGTCCCCTTTTCAGCTTTTATATTCCTGAATAAAAGTCAGCCAGTCGTAACGAGCACTGAATTTCGTACTAATTACTTGTACAGTATCCCATTACGAGTGAGATATCATGATCCTAAAACAGAAGGAGGTGTTAGAGAATTCAAAAAACCGCCGGTGATATTGTATGGTCGTTGTCCGTCAGGCCTAAGCCTACCAAAGGGTACCGTTGCCAAATTGTTGTGTGATCCTTACACTTCGGAGACGTGTGAATGGACTACGTTATCGTTTACTCAGGTACGTTTTTACACGTTTAGTAATTTACAAAGGACAGATGCTTCGTGGTCATAAAACGGTGACAATTTAATGTACCATTTTCGAATTTGAATTTCAGAAAAGTTTACTACCTCAGATTTTGATTCCTGTTGGTGACACCAATCATTATCCTTACGTGCTCGTTTCCACCCACATATCGGCCTACGTAGGATTATTTTATCTACTCTGCAGCTTATTCATAAGAAGTTAAGTAATGGGATTGTATAGCATTTTCGTTAATAATATTAACAAGTAAGACTGAAACTATCAATTTTTCTTAACGGGTTTTAAGTGTTTTGTTTTTGCATACAACGAAAAGTTTAATCAACTTTCAAAATAATATTTTTATTGTCCTTGTTCATTGTAAAAAATAATTGCATTGGTGTTTTTCTTTTAACGAAAATAAAAAGTTCAAAAACACGTTTTGTTGAATTAATAATTTTTAGCCGATGAAGCGAAACTCTCCAACATTTTAAAATAAAATTCATGATATTAAACAGCATAAAATTTTTAATGAATGCATCAATAATGCGAAACCTAAACGAACATTTTTAACTACCTTAAAAACGAATTTAAAACGTTGAAATAACAATAAAATAAAGTCTTAAGAATGAAAATTACTTTAGTTATCACTAAAGCTAGAATGTAATGAAACTGAATTAAATTGGCGAAGTTGAATAGTTATTTCGAATGAAGTACAGAAAATATAAACGAATGCACCGCATATATACAAAAATTCTTACAGATTATTTACATGGTAGTATGTTTTTCTCTGATAACCTATTCAAACTGTGTTATGTTGCTTGGCACATCCTTCCTCGTTTTCCGAACAATTTAGTGAATATCATCAGGATTGAACATTCCCTAAATAGAAATGACGTATAAGTAAAACCAATCGTTGATCAAAAAATTAAATAAGTCACAAAAGTATACCTTGGCTCTTCTCAATATAGAATCTTTTGTAGCATCGTAAGGATGATCTTTCGACGGAATTTCTAATATTGCTGGTATTGGCTGAGTATGGGCATCAATGCTATGTCTTATCATTTCAGCAACCTAAAAAGTGCATCAATATTGACATTTGTTCATGATTTATGCATCACACACCACATTACTCACATTCTGATTGATTAATATGATATCGATGTCATCCCTCTTGACGAAGCGTTTGAAGCAATCTTCGATATCGCTTACTGCCGTGTCTGAAAAAAATGAATAAAATTCAAAGTCTAAACAAGAACTAATTGGATGACAGTTCAAAGAAACATACTTTTGTCCACGACCATGAAATTGGGATGTCTGTTCTTATTTATTTCTCCGATACCACCCAACAGAAATCCAACGCAAGTGTCCTGAAACATGATTCAACTAATTATATGGGTTCGTAACTTTCAGAAAAGTTTAACTTTCAATTGTGATAATAACACTTGAGACGCGTACATTTTATGACCTATTCTACATGAACATGACATCAACTTACCTCATCGCCGATCACTGCCAGGAGTTTGCCTTTTACTGCAGAATGCATAGTCATTTTGGATTGAATATAAACTCAAGTTCACAAAATGTAGCTTCAAAGTTTTAACAGAAAAGAAATTTCGAACAAAAAAGTAGAAAAAGAAATTGATTTCCAAGTAGTGATAATGTAATGATACTGGACATGCCCATATGGATACCACGCCTAGATCAGTTACAATACATTTTATTTCTGCTAAATTTCCCTCGTCTTTTATACGTATGCAGAAATCAGAACTTCAGGAATTTATCCTTATTTTGAATGATTTTTTAAAATCCTATTCAGAAGAGAAAAATTACGTTATTCAACTTCAAATCTGGAAAGTGAATTGTTCGATTTTATTTTCAATTAATCAAAAATTTATCCATGGTCCATAGTTGAGATTTGCGCTTCGCCTATCGCCTTCACTGCATCGTAAAATTGATATTTCAGCCAATCAAAGAGAAGTGTAGAACTAGAACAACCAATCACGTTTGATTTTTGATAAAGTTCAACATGAACCGCAAGCTGTTGAAAGTTGGACTTGGAAGTTCTGTTTCTGTTTTCTTCCACTTTCCACTTTTCGTTACGTAATTTGAAATAATTACCCGACGCATTTCTGTTTCTGTAATTTTCTAATTATTTCCCGAGTATGTTTCTTCGTTATTAAAAACCAAGTTCAAATTGTTATCATTATGATAACGTAGTTTACATGTCGCGTTCAAATCGTTAGATGTGCATGTTCAATGTTACAGTATACATGTTATTCTCCTTTGAAGTTTTCTGAAACGTGTCCAAAATGAAGCTTTTTTCATTAATTTCTGCCATATTTGTGATTTTATGTGTTATAAGTGATATCCATTCCAGTGGACTGGAACAAATGAGCGACGATGATTTATTAAACTTGATCCGGACTGAGAATTACGTCGCTGTGTTATTTAGTAAGCATTTTATTTCTCAATTAATTTCTGTGTTTGAACAGTAATACAGTACTTCAAAATTCAAACCTCAAACAATTTGTATCATTTTAGCTAAAAAAGATTGTGAAATCTGCGATAAACATGAAGATGTCCTGTTTCAAATTCGAGAAGACTTGGTGGATTCGCTCAGCGCTTGGGTAGTGAAAGCTGTAAACAGCCAGTTGGTTCGAATTTATAGTCCGTCCAAGGAGCCGGCTTTAGTTTTTTTCAGACACGGAATTCCCTTACTTTACGATGGTACGAACTAATTTTATAGTATCAGAAAGCACTCAGACGTGCGTTTAACATACGTGTTTATTTTTCATCGTGTTGCTTTGTTATTGTTGTGATACAGGTGAATTGAACGACGAATTAATTCTGCATACATTATCCGAAAACAAAGAACCTTGTGTTCGAGAGTTACATGATGAAAATTTTGAACATCTAACTCAGGTTTCTACGGGTGCAACTACCGGCGATTGGTTCATTTTATTGTAAGCAGTCAGTAATTGACCTTTGAAAAAAATCAAAAATATGTAGATTATAAATTGGTTTTTTACCCTTTCAGTTATTCCACCGACTGCATAGAATGTCAAAATTTGCAAGCTAGGTGGGAATCGGTGTGTGCCAAATTGAAAACGAGAATGAATGTAGCTAGAATAAATAAACAAACCATGGGTAAAGTTATTGGAAGAAGATTCGGCGTATCGAAAGTGCCTTCATTCATATTGTAAGATCTCTTAATTTTAAAATTTTTCTCAAGTCATGACGTGGCTTACGCGTAATCTTTTTGAATTTTAGTTTCAGGCATGGGAAAATGTACAGATATAATTCACAAAAATATGACATCGATTCTCTCCACTCGTTTCCAATTGAAACGCATAAAAACGCTCGTGTCGAACCAGTTACGCCGCCCAAAGCTCCGCTGTATGGATATTTTTCAAATTTTTCCTTAACATTAGCTTGTATTTTTTTCTTTGCGTTATTTTCCATCACTCGGTTATCACGCTTTTACTCCATTATTTCGTATGTAATTATTTTCTCGATTTTCTATTGCAGCGAGGATATGCTTCTTGGAATATTAGAATTTTTCCGAGAATGCCCATTTTTAGTGAAGATAATCTCCACTATAATCGGTGTCTTTGTTATTGTATCCGTGGCGTATAAAATGAATTCAAGAAAAGAGAAGAAAAAGAAGAGTACAAGCAAAAGAAGTAAAAACAAATAAGGTATCACGATCCATTTTAATTTTAAGAAAAACAATTTTTTGAATGTGAATTTGTACAAACCGTTAATTTTATTTACTATAGTTATCTAATTGGCTCATTTTTGTACTTTTTTTTAAAAGAAGAAAATATGTGTTGAACTTTTTGATAAAATAACACAATTTACTTTGTAAAATTGTAATTCTTCTAATTTAATTAAACGTGTAATATACCTAAGCTAGTTCTTTTCGATTATAAAACTTTTCCATTTACTTTACAATTTGTTTTCCCTATTCATGCATTCCTTCATTTCCTTTTTTAAAAATTATTTGTTAACAGCGTTACAAGCTTTACATACTGAAAATGTGTTTTCTTAGGCAAACAATTGATTTGTTTCCTTTGTTGAATGTGATATTGATGTAATATATTTGTATAAGTGTTTAATCTTATTTTACTATTTTAGAAATGATTCCTGATACGCGAATACAATCGCTAGAAAAACTTGATACGAAGAAACAAAATTACATACAAATGAAATAGCATATTGTACAAAGGTTACTGAATATATTTGATAATCAACAACATTTTCGGATAGTTCGTGGTAGTGATGTTTTTTCAAAAAAGTGCAGAAAATGAAGAAATCTGATGAAAAAAATTAGCAAATCACCGCCACATGAAAATTTTTTACTCGACCAAGAGATTCAAATAAGAATAAGGCGATCATTTTAGATGATCTATCGGTATAAATACTTTAAATATCACATGTATCTCATGAAATTTGTAATTATATAGTTTCGACAACACAATTTTTAATATTAAGGATACAATCACGATGGCCTAAAGATTCACGAATTTCACTCTCAAAAGACTGCTTTATATGATTAAAATCCATCATATCTTGGGGTTTGGATTTCATCCAGAATTTATCAAATTCGAAAAAAAGGTAACAATAAAAACGATGGAACGCTTCGATATTAGGCATACGATGTGAAATATTAAAAAAATGTGTTTTTGCGGTGCCATCTAATAGTAAATGATAGGCCATGTTGGTAATATTGATTCCGAGAACAGCAAATGTATAACCTCTGGTAGGATGTAACGAGTGCGTTAATACAATGTTGGCGTAAGTACTGTATTCTTGAGCAAAAAATAGTAAATTCTCAAGTCCCAACATTCCCATACCACGGAAGTCAGTCTTTGGATCATTTCCTTGAAATCCGATATCTTGCCACTGTTTGGAAACACGAGATTGTAGAGGTGTATCTGGCATCAGAGCGTTCCACAATTTGAGTAACTTCATCTCGTGTTCTTCATTTTCAGAATCATAAGGTGTTCGGGATAAAACACAGACTTCTTGCATCAATTGCTTATATCCCCAAATATGCTCTAAACATCTACTAAAGGATTTGACAAATTGCACGTGTATCCTGGGATTAATTTTCTTACAAGTAATGACTAGAATTACAGAATAATTTAAAGCTTCGGTGATACGTTCTCGGATTCTTCTCTCTCTGCTTAATTCGTCCATGTACCTTATCATATCTCTGACGGCAGTTCGCTTCGAATGTTGAAGAGAGTATTCCACTTGCAAACTTCTATCGGCTCCAGATAAAGTGCTGTAGCAGATTCGTTGTAATTCACATAATTTAGTTATTCGTCTTAGTATCACTTTAATAAAGGATCTACAAGTCCAATAAATCCAAGAAAATATCAAACGCATTTTTGTAATACTGATTTTCAAATTGTCATAGTAACTTGACAGTAATATTGACGAATTCAAGAGTAAACGTTATTTCTTATTTCGACTCATTTCGACGTATTGTGAGGAAGAATTCACGCAAAATACCCGAAAAATTGATCGTTTTTTCGACGTAAAACACAGCTTGTTTCCGAAATTGAAATTCTTTCATTCAATTTTTGTTGTCACCAGCTTTGTCTTCAACGAGTTATCAATTTTTTATCAGTATTTTGCGGGCAACGAATCGCAAGGGTAGGGAGGGTTAACATAACGAGAAACGAGGAAACGACAAACGAAACGAAACGGGAACTTTTCATCTTCGGAGAAATGAGGCCCTCAATTTTAAAAAAATTATAACGTCAATTGCTAAATATATGTAGGTACTACCTAGTATCTACATGAAAAAAATTAAAAATAGAAGTAACCAAGTAGGTAGTAGGTACTTATCAGACAAAGTTCTTAAAATTGTGAACTTTCTAGTTCCAACACCAAGTCCATATCCCTACCTAGGTAAAGGTGAAATCAACTTCTATATGTAGAGCAATTTTAGCCCTTTATCTCCACGGTAATCGGTATAACTTAGGTATACCTAACTATGAAATTAATTTTTCAAAAGATCAAATCATCTTTTACCTAGGTACCTAGACCTACTTTACTTATCTTTTGAAACGCAGGGATCAGGGAGAGACCAAGTTTCTGCTTTTTCATCGTGAAGGAAGGGGGGAGGGTGTCGAAAACATTAAGTAGTGCTATCCTGATGAAGTGATGAAGATGGGCCCAATGCCCAATCCAAGTATACATTTTTACTTTTATTTTTTGAGGAAGCGGACAAGTTGCACTTTTCCACCATGTAAAGGGATCAAAACTATTCAACACCATTTTTCGGATTTCTTTATACATTTTTGACATTTTTGACTTTTAAGAAGTTAAGAACTGATCTGATGGGAAGGCCAGGGGGTTTACTAGCACGACTGAATTTTACTAACATGATTGGGGAAACTTCTCGTGAAACTCATCAATTTTAGGGCGTTCAAACATTTTTGTCACAAGTAGGTATAAATAAGAGCTCTTCGCTCTGGGCTCTGATCCACAGGTTAGTTTTCATGTGTGGAGAATGGAGATATAGGGCTAAAATAATTGGTATAGAAGTTGATTTTTATCAAAAGTAGGTACTTGACCGAGGAGTTGGAACTAGAAAGTTCACAATACCTATTAACTAATGTTGTCTGATACTTACTTCGATTTTTCTACTATTTTGTAAAATTGGAGGGCTCACCGGCACCACTTATTTTTCACCGAGGGGCGAGGAGGCAGAAAATTTCATGGCGGGATTTTCTCGCCCGAGGTAACAACTTTAGAGAATGGGAGCGGGAAAAAACGAGAAAAAAATTCCACCATAGGTATATCTACACTGAAAAAAAAAAACAATAAAAATTACTGTTTCAGTATAGTAACCGGATCCAATCCAAAAATAATAGTGATTTTTACTCAGACAAAAAATACATTTTACTATAGAATTAGGTAAAATTTATTACTCTCATAGTAAAATTTACTAAATCTCATAGTAAAATTTACTAATCTCATAGTAAAAATCGCAATATTTTTGAATGGGATCCGGTTACTGTATGAAATAGTAAAAATTATCCATAATTTTGTTTTCCGTGTAGGTAAATAAGGACGGTACACCCTATAGATGTATTATATTTCGGAGAACAGAAAGAAATTTACCCCAAAGTTTTAATGCAAATATGTACCTACTGAATAAATTACAGAAAGTTACCTAATTACAGAATACGATATTGTATTGAGGCAAGGTATGAGGTATGTACAGAGGAAAAAATAAACATTTCAACCATTAGAATGTTGATGTGGAGTTAAACTTTTCTTCTTCTTCTTCTTCTTCCATCTTGTACGAGTAGGTAGGTCTAGGTACGCTTTTTTCGTTCTTTATCTTCGTCATGTCAGGATGAGCATGGCACTTTTGTTTTCATACAGGCACTTCTTTACGCAAGCATCGCAAAAATCACAAAGATCGAATTTTTGAATGGAATTTGGAAATTGCTCAAAATTTTGAGTGAGCTCATGGAAAGCTCTGGCATCAATAGATCGAAAGTAACAAAAAGCTCAACTTGAACCTTCATAACCCTTGAGTCTTGATCTACTGATGCACTGATGCTATAGCAGAGCTTTTGGGGAAAAAACCAAACTGTAAGTACAGCGTGAAATGGAAATAATTTTTCTTATTTCAAACACCCTTTGGCTCACTCAAAATTTTGAGCAATTTTCATTCAAAAATTCGATCTTTGTGATTTTTGAGCTTTGAGCTTTCATATCTTTTGATTGGTGAACGCTAGAGCTTCTCAATGCTTCAAATGAAAAATTAGATTGTAGAGCCTTATAAGCAGGCCTAGATGATTTTTTATGCCTCAAACACCGCGATGTGCTCACTCAAAATTTCGAAATATTGTAGAAAAACCGAAAACGTAATTAGTTTTCCCACAAGAGGCAGAAATGTTAATGATATGATAGCCAGGATAGCCTCCTCGTCCATGCCTCGTCCTCGTCCTCTGACGTCACAGATCAGAATCTGAATCTATGAATGCACGAAAAAATTTAAAAAGGCAAATTAACTTATGAAAAAGCTTTGAATATAGTTTAATTTTTATGTGAGTTCAATAAAATATGGAATACGTAAACATTTACGTGGATGTTCCAGAAATAACGCAATTTCTTCGTTTCGTGTGTTTCGTGTTTCGTTTGCACTTTGCATCCATCGGTTCGGTGTTTAAAAAACTTGAAAAACCGCGTTGCGATGAAGGCAACACTGAGCGTCAGATATCGCGTCAAAAGAAAACCGTGAAAATAAATTGAAAGTATGAATTTTTTTATTTGTATAATAACTAATTTTTAAAAAATTAAGTCCATCAATTGATATTTAACAAGATAACAATGCCAGTACGCTTATGAAGAAAGTCTGAAGCTATTCAATTCGCGGACAGAACTTCAAGGTAATTTTCTTTTAGTTTTCGAATAAACAGTTAACAAGTGAGTAAATAATTCAAACTTCGTTGAAATTGATATATCATTTGTATAAATATTATTATAAAAATAGACCATATATTGCAAAATGTATCCCATCAATTGAATACCTTTCAACTGCTTTTCATTCTTTGCGTTCTGCTACCTTAATTTGATGAGCTAGAATTAAAATATTCGTGTTCGTAAATTCTCCGGAGTTCCGAACGTTAAACAAATTTTTGAAAAGTACAACCTCCAGTTCATATGTTTATCGTATTTCGAATACAAATATTGCAGAATGTAGTAGTGTTTTTGTTCACCAACTTGGTGAATTTATGTTTCAAGTGTGTTTGTGTTCACCATCTGTGTTTCATACTATTTCAGTTAACAACGACATGGAAGAAACTAAAAACGGTTTCCCATCCAGCATTGCCGATCAAGACATGGATGTCGGTGACTGTTCCTCTGGAGAAGACGAAGGCGAAGGTGATGATGAGGAAGAAGACGAAGAAGAATTAGAAGACGAATCGATCGAGGAAGGAGATAGTGAAGAGGATATCGCAGATGAAGAAGACACCGTTGACGATTCGGTGTCTTTAACATCTGAAAATCTTAGCGAAAATGTTAGCCCTAGACAAACGCCGACAACGCCTACTTATGAAAATGCATTTACTGGTAATGTTGAATGTTTTATCATCTACTGACATATGTATTCGTACGCCGCACCGCATACTAATAAGTTCCTTCGTACTGGGTTTTTAGAATATCGAGAATTAGAATTTCCACTATGTGAAGAAAGTAGGAGTCAAGAAACTACTACTGGGGTTGAAAGTAAACCTACTAATAGTGATGCAGTTGTTCCTATGCAAATAGAAACGATACAAACTCCTGTGATCAATGCAAATCCTAATGAGAAGAAATTAGCGGTCAAATTGAAACGATGTAAAGGGTAAGTAAGAAACGCTATCATAAAATTAAAGAACCTAAACAATTTACGTCATGTTGATAGCATTTCAATTCGTTTCAGGGGCATGTACAGTTTCAATGAAAAACGAACCGAAAGTTTCGCATCTCCTGGTACCTCGAATGATAGCGACGGTGACGATCGTATCAAATTACATAAAGAAAAATGGTTATGCTTTTTCGTGTAATGAATAATCTTCCAACAATTTTTTTCCTCATTTTGTACAATATCAATTTTTTTCTATTTTAGGCCTGGTAAGGTTTGTTGCTTATGTTATCTTGGAGAACGCAGTCAGTTAGGACAAGGAGAATTTCTTCGTGTTAGAAAACCAGACTCATTTACCGATGAAAAATCCTCAGAACCGAGCGTTGCTCCAGTTATTGATCTCCCCAAAGTATCTACCGTTGCTTCATATAAATCAAAAAAATCAGCTTCTAAGTAAGTATCAGTTACAACGTGCGTTTGTAATTGCCAATACATATTAATTTGTTCGTACTTCGATTTTAGGAATATTTTGAGCCTCTTTGAGCCGGTTGATGAACATAGTGCAATAGGTCATGCGGACAAAGTAAACATATCAGATTTATTTGATGAAGAAGGTAATCATCGCCCTTGCCTGCGTATCATTGAGAATTTCAAATTTGATATAGTAATTTTGTTTTTCATTTTTTCAGGATATTTGTACATACATTTGTATTGTGCTTTGTTTTCTCGACAAGTTACCCGCAACTCGAATAACGAACTGGAAAACGTTATTCCTTACGTAGCTAAACATTTATCAAAAATCTGTTCACATTGTAAACGTTACGCAGCCAGCGTAACATGCAGCTTTAATAATTGTGATAAAACTTATCATTTCCCGTGTTCTGCGGCTTCTGGTGGTTTTCAGCATTTAAAGACATACGCATTTATATGCAATTCGCATCTTGATCATATTCCTTTACTGCGTAAGAATTCAATTTTTATTTAAATTGGAAACTTGAAAAAAAATTATATCGAATGTATATTTTACAGCTACTTTTGGTGAAGTTTCTTGTCGAGGTTGCTTTTCGCTCGGAGATGTGTCGAATTTAGTGATGTGTTCAGTTTGTGGACAGCATTATCACGGCTTGTGCCTTCCTCTTTCCTTGTTACCAGGTAAATTGAATTTTCTGACCATCATAGCCTGAACCTAGCCTAGCAAACTTTGAACCATTTTTCATCTCGTGTGTAGGAGTAAGAACCGGATGGCAGTGTTCCGAGTGTAGATCTTGTCAAATATGCCGCGGTCCAGGTGACTCGTCCAAGGTGATGTTGTGTGAAACATGTGACAAAGGTTATCATGCCACGTGTCTTCGTCCGGTATTGACCAGTATTCCTAAAATTGGCTGGAAATGCAAAGTACGTTGAATTGGCGTGGTTTTTCGTTTACGTAAGCTAAAAGCTAATTGAATTTCAATTGTGTAGAGTTGCCGCGTATGCAGTGATTGTGGATCGCGTACTCCTGGTGCTGGATTTTCATCTCGGTGGCATTGCCATTATACCGTTTGTGACTCTTGTTATCAGCAAAGAAACAAAGGATTTTCATGTCCGCTCTGTCATCGTGCTTACAGAGCCGGGTCGTCTAAAGAAATGGCTCAATGTACTTCGTGTCGAAAGTAAGTTCACGATTGAATGTTGAATTTAAAAGTAATCAAAATGGGTGGATTTAATATTATTGCTGGTTTAGGTTCGTTCATCGTACTTGTGATTCAGAAGCGGATCCGGTAACACTTCAAAAGAAATTAGAAATGATACCGGATTATCAATACGTTTGCCCTACTTGTAAGAATATGAGTCAGTATGGCAGATTGGCTTTGAAACGTAAAGAAAGTACGTCGAATAGTTACATTTTTGAAATTTAAATTTTCAAATATAGAAAATAATAATTCGTTTCTGATAGGTTTCGACGATAGCAGTTTGGATTTGAATACAAGTGCTTCTCAAGAATCGCTCACTTCTGATGATATGGATAATGATTTCGGTGACAAAGTGCGTATATTTCATGAAGTAGTTCAATGAAGCCGAATATCATTTTAAATATTCAATAAATGTCTAGGACGATTACAAATTTTCCGGAGGTATTGGACTTGGCAAAGGAAAACCATTTACTGCTCGGAAGAAAATGGCGTTAGGTTCGCTAAAAGGCTTCAAATCCAAATATGCTGGTAAAGCTGCCATTTGTGGACCTGCGTACCAGAAAAAGAGCCAAAAGTTGACCGAATTCGGTCGGAAACGATGCACAAAATCTAAAATGAGAGGCGTATTTGGTGCTCCTGGTTTAGGATTACAGGTGTGTACCTTATGTTCCGTTCTTACAATGAAATTCGAACTGTTACACTAATTTATTTGCATGTTTCAGAGACCTGTAAACGATTCGCAGAGTAAATCGGACAGTGATAATGGAGAGAATAAAATCATTTTGTGTTCTACCAACGATAAATTTGTACTTTCGCAAGACGTATGTGCTATGTGTGGTGCTCTGGGTACCGATCAAGAAGGATGTTTGATTTCTTGCGTGCAGTGCGGGCAATGTTATCACCCTTATTGCGTTAATATTAAGGTACTGTTTTGATGGTATTCATGATTCGTACATCCCTTTTCTAAATCCATTAGAAATTGCGATCACAAATTGTAATGATGGAAGGGATTTCTTTAGGTGTTAACTAAATGTACTACCCTTAATTTCAGCCTTTCTGGTGTTATATTCGTTTGGAAAATGTAGGCGTATGGTGTTTTTTATTGGTATCAGAAAACCTGAAAAATTCCCTATGGTTTCACATTTCTTTCTTTGTAAAGATGGAAGCATGCTTTATTTTTAATTGAAGATCATCTCTACCCTTATATCTATGATTCGCCATCGAATTGGATTGAGAATTTCCCTAAAAAGTGATATAAAAAAATATCGATTGAAATGGGACTCGTGTGTCATGAAATGGATTTTGTGCCCACTTCTTTTTCCATTTTATGTTGAAAATTAATTTCTTGTAATTTCCATACGTTTTTCAATGAAAACTTAACCACAATGAAAAATGCCCACTATTTTGAAATCGTATTATTTTTTCAGGTAACGAAAGTTATCCTTCAGAAAGGATGGAGATGCTTGGATTGCACTGTGTGCGAAGGTTGTGGTCAACGTAATGACGAATCGAGACTCATATTATGCGACGATTGTGATATATCATATCATATTTACTGTATGGAACCGAAATTGGATTACGTTCCTCGCGGTACTTGGAAATGTAAATGGTAAGACACTGAACAAATTATACAACGTTGAAAATGTTGGATAGTTGATGTAACGAAAATGATTTTCCAGGTGTGCTCAATGTTTAACCTGCGGATCAAACGAGCCAGGATTGAATTGTTCGTGGTTAAAGAATTACACCGAATGCGGACCTTGCGCATCCCGTTTAACATGCCCTTCGTGCCAGCAATCGTATTCCGACGGTGATCTCATTATTAAATGCGATAATTGCGAAAGGTGAGCGTTTAAGTTTGTTTTGTGAAATATGCTCTCATTTTCGTTAGCTAATTTTAAATCATGTTTAGATGGTTGCATGGTTTGTGCGATCAAATCAAAAACGAACAAGATGCGGAAAAATGTGCCGAAGAAGGATACACGTGTTTAATATGTCGTCCAAAGGATACTCTACCGGCGCATTTGGCCATTACGCCTCCAACTCCACCAGCTTGTAGTACTCCTAAGTTGAAAATAAAACCGCTCTCTCCTATCCAAACACCTGGTTAGTATTGAACCCGAGTACTTAGGATAATAACATGGGTTAAATAACTAATTTGTTGTCGTTTTTCTAGAATCAGTCTCTAAAGAAGAAACTGACCATTTGGTGGATGGGGTTTGTTTATCAGAAAACGGATTTTTTTACTTGAACAATTTACTCACCGGTTTCGATACCAGCGTTTGTAGTTTACGAAAGAAGAAGCGTGCTGGAAACGCCGATCAAGGAATGGATCAGGGAATTATCGATTGTATCGAGTCGGTTATCGCGGCAGGTGTACAAGGTACAAATTTGAAAGTTCCAGAAAGTACAATAATGGAATTACACACTTACATGAAATAAATCACATTTCGACTTGTTGCAGGTGAAAGTCCTTCTAGTTCTAATTCCATAATTTACAAAGATGGCATGATTATTGAACCGAGAGAGGATGGGAAACCGCCGGATCCTCCGGAAGGATTTAATATACACACCAGCGAGTCCGGAGTGATGACGTTGAAAAAGAAACGTATCCGTAAAATAGGTAATTAAATGATTTTGTAAAAAATTTCAAATAGAATCCTTGCAAAAATAATTTTTACGTTCATTTTTAGGCGTCGGAGGATTTAATGTAAGAAATAGAACCGTTAAAAAAGATAAAGGTGATGATGACGGCGAAGGTAACGAAGAAGCTTCTTCTTCGGGTTCCATAATGTCATCAGCCGATGAAAAACCACGTAAAAAGAGCAGATACAGGAAACCTAAAAATAAATACGCCGAAAGTTACCCTTCGTATATTCAGGTAAAATATTACTCATCATTTTGAATCATTTTCGATGAAATTTTTATAAGTGAATCATTGATGATTTTTATTAGGATGCATTTTTCGGCCGAGATTTACTCGATAATCCTAAAGACGGCAATCAAGACATGGAAAGTAGTGAATCAGAACCCGAAGTAGTTTTCACAACCCGTCGAATTACTGTTTCGGAGACAGTCACGTTATCTCAGGACGAATTAAAGATTATGGAGGAAGCTAAAGCCAGACAGGAAGTACTGGAAGAAGCGAGGAAAAAAGAAGAAGCCGAAGCTGTCAAAGCGGAATCAAGTATCAAGATTGAAAATGAAGAAAGAGATGAAAAACCAGCTGACGAATCGACAAGTGGTGAAAATGAGAACGAAACATTCAAAGATATTTTAGATATACCCGGTAATCTGTTGGATACGTTCATGAACGATGGCGAATCCAACGTCAAACCGAATACTTCGTTGATAGATGGCAAGTTTTATATTTTTTGTACAGGTTGTACCATCCACTTAAAGGCTTATCTTTAATAAGAGTTTACTGTCACAGATTCCAGCATGGCTAGCGATTCGGACGTTAATAACGACGCGAATTGTAGTCAAAAAGATGAATTTACCGATATCCTGGGACCGAATTTCAGTCTCGAATCGATGGTCCACGAAACAGGATTACCGAACATGGATAGTAAAGACGTGGAAGAAATATTCAAAGGTGTGTTGACTGACGAATCGCAAGATTCTCACGATGCTGTCATGCCGGATACGCCTACCAATGGATCAGTTTCATCGAGTTCTTTCTCAATGAACCATTCCAACGTGAGCGCCAATCAATCGGTGGTTGCAAATCAGCAACAGGGAGTGATAATGTCTCAAGGACCGCCAGCTATGTCGCCCTCGCATTCCGGTACTTAATTATTTCAGAATTGATTTTTTTTTTTTCATTTAAAGTAACGAGTTTAATGGGAATTAATTTTACCTAGTTATTCAAGGTAACTTGAACATGACCCCGAATCGTAATGTACCACCGGCTCAACCTCAAGTACTGCCATCGCAACAAAGTATCCCATCGCCAGCAACATATCCTGCCACATCGCCATATCACTCGGAATACAGCAAGTAAGATCATCTGCCCTGTTGTCCATCGAGATTAATGCGTTTGGCATTCAACCGCGTACTCATATACTTGGTTTCATTTTTACAGTAGTCCATCTCAATTCAGTCCGGCGTTTTCGGAACCTCCTAGTCCGTGGGTTCAAGAAGATAACGGTGCTGTGGATAATGTAAACGCAATTTCAGCGTCAGCGACGCAAAATCAAAGAAATTCGCGTAAATTTGAAATGGACGAGACTTTAGGAGACAAAGCAACAATTTCATCCATATTATACGCGAATCTTAAACACCCCGAATTGAAAACAGATTATCCAGGTACTAAATAAAGCCAACGTTTACAGCGATAATTTTTCGAGAATTCATTCATATGTGAATTTTTTTGCAGTATGGAGCGACAGATGGAGACAAATTATGAAAAAATGGAGAGCGCTTTCGAGCGACGTCAAGGCTCCGTTTTTAAGTCAAGCTAGAGAAAATAGAGCTAATTTTATGCGTGTGAAGAAAAACCATCAGGTAGGTGTTTGTCTAATTAATTGGTCGGGTATTAAAACGTATCTCGTTACCTACCTGTCGAGTATTTGTAAATATGTACCGGAATGGTAGCGCATTAACATTTTACTATCATTCACCGATAGAATATTGTACTAAACCAGTACGCTTCATACTAATGAGAATTTTTTTCATCACTCGTCACGCGTTGTTATTTTTAATACCATCACGGAAAGTACATTGATGAATTTGTTGCGCATTTGATCGAATTATTATTAACGACGGTATTCTTCGATTATTCACATGGTTAGAGATATGCACTCAGTCGTGATCAGCACTATAGGTTTTTGTGATCGTATTGTAGTGATCGATCGCACTCTCAAGATGTTTCTTTTTGTTGGAATTGGAGCGAAGGTTTCATTGAATAAAAAAGATAGATACTTAGGGCTACGAATTTTAATCTTTAAATAATTTTATGAATTTATAGTCTAGTTTTTCCCTCTTTTATATTACTTTTTGTGAATTTTTATTTTTTATTGAAGAAAAAAAAAGTTGAGTTTACCCCGAGTATTTATATTCCCATTGATCGGTATACTTTCGCGAAACAGTATCTAGTTAATTTTAATTTGGAAAAATACCATGTATCGATATACGCAGATTTCGAAAAACGACACCTCTTCGTCGGGTAGCGGCGGCGAAATGAACGGTAATGTTGACTCATCAGAATCTACGTCTGCTGCTGCCGGTGGTAACGGTGGCCCTTCTAGCAACGCCTCATCGTCGAATAATCACATATTATCAGATTTATCGAACGCCGAATCGATGTCTAAAGTTTGCCAAGACGATCTATTCCAACCTCTGTTGAACGCTTTGTCAGCGGATAACCTGCCGCTGAATTCGGATGTACAGATGAATTCGGACGATCATCCGGTTCGAATCATCTCGAGCAGTCCTTCCACTCAGTCGTGTAACTCGCCAGATAATCAAAACCTAATATCAACCGGATCGAATACATCGCCTCCATTTACCAATGCGGAATGTCCTATTAGCGAAGTGGATTCGGTGATTTCGCAAGATATCACTTCACCTATATCGATATTGAACACCAGCGGTCAATCGGACGATGTCGTAGAGAACACTATTAGCCAGCAAACGGTGACTACAACTATACCTTCGCATCCGTCTACCATTCAGTACATACCTATCATTCAAACACCTATTACTCAATCTGAAAACGCACCTATGAACGTGCGAACGGTTCATTTGATCTCGGCGACTGTTGCCCCGCAATCGGACGCCGGAACTACTTCGGTGGATACCAGTGGCGCCACGACCGGTCGTACATCTACCATACATTATCAATACGTACCGACGATGCAGCAGAACCGAAACACCATTCATTATCCACCGAGTAATATACAAATCATTCATTCCGGTGGTTCATCTTTGATCATGAGCTCGAATTCTCTGATAACGGCTGCCCTTCAATCAGTGAACGCTGCGGCGGCCGCTGCTGCCGAATCTAACACGAATGCAACCGGCGCTACGAGTAATTTCCTGCAAATTATACCGTCCGGCGCACAGCAACAGCAACAACAGCAGCAGCAGAATCCGACGGTCGTTCGTAACATTCAAGTGATGTCGCTGGCATCTGAAGAACAAACCGATACGATATCAAACGATGGTCTGAACTCGGATAATATATCGGATCAGAATATAAGGGTTTTGACTCCGTCGGAAATCATGAAAACTTTACCATCTCTGGGACAGGAGTCGTTCGACAATGCTTCCAGCACGGTGAGCAGTTTTGGCTGCACGTTTCGCTTGCGTATTTCATTTACGATTTTACGATCGAGTTGATATTTTTGATTTATATTGTGGATGTGGATTATTCTACATATTACGCGTAAACTTTTGTTAGTATTTAGTTGAAAATGAACGCTATTCGATGTCGGCTCTTGGCTCGAGCTTCATAACTGTATAGAATTAAGGCTTAGCTACGTTAGTTTGCCAGCGAACGAACGAGAAAATGGATGAAATGGAGGCATAATTTACGCTGAGTAGTTTTTCTTTTTTGCATTACGCGTTCTTCTTGCGTGTTGATTTATCAAGTATGACTTTATTATACGCCGCTGTAGTGTACTCGGATGCTAAATATTTTTCAGCGTCGCCGATCTCGATTTTATTTGATTTCTTTGTAAATGAATTTTTATGCTCATTCAATGGTAATTTTATACCGAATGCTTGTTAATTGACCAGGTTTTATTTCCCAAACCTGTTATTATTTCGTGGAATTTCATCTCTTTGTTTTGAAAGCTAAACGGTTTCGAGGATTTTTTTTCTATCGTCTATTCACCGTGTAGTTTTTTCTGCGTTTCTGATAATTGTGCATGAACTCGGTAGTTTTTGATGCTTTCGTCTTAGTTTTGTTTGATGAATACCCATATTTTTCCAGGTTGTATCTCTAGCTCTTTCAAGATTTTTGGGTTTGCTTTTAGAGTTGTTTTTTCTAGTCGAGTAGTTAACTTCAAGTATCTTTTGGTTTTTTTATGTTTTGATACATTCATCTTGGAAGTTTCCGAGATTAAAAAAAATTCTCAACAAAATAACCTTTTTCTAGCAAAATTGCCAAAAATTAGTAAAAAACTCTGCTTTTTGCTAAAATTACTGTCAATCTTGTTTTCTGTCAGAAGTAGCAAAAAGTTTCGCTTTTTGCCTAAATTTCAAAAAGTCACAATTGTTAAAAGTTTTTTTTTTTTTTTTTGCAATTCAAAAAAGTCTCATTCTTTTCCAAAACTAATTATGTTCAATGTATCGCGTTTTTACCTAAAATTATCAAAATTTTCGCTTTTGCCAGAAATTGCAAAATTCTCACTTGGTTGCCTCAAATCACCAAAAAAATGTATTTTGTTTAAATCAAAAAATTGTAAAATTAACTTTTTTGTAAAAAAAAATTGCAAAAGAGCAAGTATCACTTTTTAGTACTGATTGCCAAAATGTACTGTTTTTTTGCTAAAATTGTTTACATTAAAGTGTTTTGGACATGTTTTGTCGCTTTTTTGGTTATTTTTTCGAGCTTTATTGGTTGTTGAAGTTACCTTTTTTTTTTGGAAAATTATAAGTTCGAGCTTTCGAGCTCTGAAAATATATTATTTTAAAGATCTAAAATTTTATGTTTTCAATTTCTCCCCATCTATACCATAAAAATTATTAGGAAAAAATCGTATGGAAGGGCTACTAAAATTTTTTCACTCATACAATAAGTATGCATTGATATGAATTTATAAATTTCTCATGTTGGAAAACAGACATTTTTCCATATTCAAGTAATTTTTTTCGGAGATGATAACTTGTTGAGTAGTAGTAGAGTTTTCATTTTTAGAAAATTAAGGTTCGATTTCATCAAATTATTGTTAATTATGTGTTTCTTTTTTTAAATTCAAATACAGGAACAAGAGAAAACTGTTCCGCCTGCGCAGAAGAATAAAGAACTGGAACAAGAAAAACACTGGAAACAGATGCAAGCTTACAGGCAACAACAAGCGACGCAGCAGCAACAAATACACGATTCTCGAGTGCAACGTGAGTAATCTTAAGAAAATGTTTTGAATTTTAATTAAATGCAGCGTTTTGAAATCGCTTTAGTGGTTCCCAGATTGTCATAGACATTTTTTCTCTTTCGAATAAAAACCACCCGGGTCATTCCGTATCATCTCGAGCAAAAAAAAATTCTATCAATTGATCACTTTTGGCGAAAAAAATAGTAAAAAATCAGTTTTTGAATTTTTTCAGGGTCTTGCATCTATATGTATAAGCATTCTGTCAGAATGTATGAATTGCAATTTCGCCTCATTTGGAGGGTTAGGGGTGAGGTGTCCGTCTAAAAATTCTAAAGGATCAGTTTGTTCCTCTGGTTAGGTTTCAAGTTTTAGCCGAGGCTACGAACTACGATTCACCATTCTTAACCTGCTATGCTTTTTTGTTTGAAATTCAATTTTTTTTAAAATTCCGTAATGTTTTTACTATTGATTTTTTATTTTGTATAATTATTGAAAATTTACGTTTAAACCTATAAAAATAATTTCAAATTATAATATTCCCAATTATTCTTCGTTTGTTACTTTAGCTTTACAACGACTTCAGCAGCAGCCACAACAACAACAACAGCAGCAGCAGCAACAACAACAACAACAGCAGCAACCCCAACCACCAGTGCCACCTCCACCATCTCAACCTACTCAGTTACGACAAATGACGAGTAACGCTCCCGATAATTCTGGTCCTGTTTTCACCACTGGACCAATTATGGATAATAAGCCACAATTACAAATATCCACGTCTCCGGTAATAATCAGCCAAATAGTTTGCTAATAACATAATCTTGAATTGTATTCTATAAAAAAAATTGTCTACAGGATGCGTCAGCAGCACCTTCGCTAACATCTCCGGGTAGAGTCCCTCAACGTACATTCCAATCAGCCGTGCTGAAAGTACAAACATCTCATCTTGGTCAGACATATCAACGCGTACAGGGAGACGTATTTACTCCACCTAATACTCCTCGGCAGCAATTCTATATCACATCTACGCCGCAACAAAATTCTCAATTACCTGTTAATAATCCGAATATTAGACAACGTACTCCGGAAAATGATCTCTTCACCGTGGTCAATTCTAGTCCCGAAATGACTCGACAGCTCAGGGAGTTGCTACAAAAACAACAAATCGATCCATCAGGAACAAACGATCAGCAGCCTAATCAGACGAGGATTTGGGTGCAAGGTTGGTTTTACCAAGTGTTCAATAAAATCTTGTGATACGACTGGAACGATGCGCTTATTGTGTAAATTTTTTCTTAGCAGATTCGTCAAATCAGCAACAAATTACTAACGATGCTAATAATGCTTCTCAAGATCAGTTGAATGTGCAAGGATCGGCGAGCATTCAAAATGCCATGTTTGATAATACTCAGCAAGTGAATAATATACAGCAGACGTTCCGGCAGCCTTTACCGCCATCTCATGTACGACCTCCGCAAAGATTGCCATTCCAGATTACTCAACAAATGCTGATCAGGCAAAAGATACCGCAGGTTTGTAAGAAAAAAAAATTTCTGCAAGAATTTTCTTCTCAACGTGTTTGTAATCCTTCGATGTATTTTTCCATTAGCAAATGATCGATCCTCGTTTACGATTATTTATACAACAGCAACATCAGCAGCAAGTGCAACAGCAACAACTACAACAACAACAGCAGCAGCAGCAAGTACAAGTACAGGTGCAACAGCAGGTACAAGTACAACAGCAGCAGCAGCAGCAACAACAACAACAGCAGCATCAGCAAATGCTGCAACAACAACAACAACAACAACAACAAGAACAACATCAACAGCAATTGCAGCAGCAGCAACAACATCAGCAGCAGCAGCAGCAGCAACAACAACAACAACAACAAAACGTCGTTCAGCAACAAGTATTGCAGCAACAGCTACAACAGCAATTCCAACAACAACAACAACAACAACAACAGCAGCAGCAGCAAATGCAATCTCAGCAAATGCCTGCCCAGCAAATGCATATTGTGGCTTCAACCTCAAACCATCTCATGGTACCGCCTCAGTCTCCTTCTCAACAACCAAAATCGTCTCTGCATAATATGGACGCGCAGTTGAGCGAACAAGCTCAAAATATTTTGACTGGTAACGCTGTGAAGGATGAATTTCCTCAGTTTACTCCGAGAGAAGATACCATGAATGTTTCTAACGATGTACAGAATTCGTCAGATAAACATATCGACTCTCAGCATCTTCGTAAGTTGCCATTTCTGATGATAAGTAAACTATGGTATTGCATAATCTATCTTATGTATTGATTTGCTTTCTAGTCAATGAAAGAACAGATACTCAACACGAAGGTATTCCTGAGAGCGTGACTGCTGATTTAGACGAGTTGGAACGCGAAGGTGTCGTGCCTGGTGGTATGTCAGAAATGACTGCTCTGTTCGGGGACTTGATCGAGGATGAATTATTGGGTAGGTATCTTTTAAGATGAAGCTTTTCTACATAATTCTGTTGAACTTATTGTTGAAATTCTTTTTTGTTTGCATAGCTGAAATGGGAGCCGGTTTTAATATCCTGGAATATACTGATCCGGAATTAGATAGTTTCACTTCCGGGGAGAAGACAAACATTTTGTACGATTTAGTCAACAGCACCTCGGATGGGACAAAAATAAAGTACATACAGTTTTTCTGTCAAATGTTTGTTGAATTATTGCTATTGAATTTTGGTCCAATTATGAACATATTTTTGTTCGTAGGGAAGAGGAAGATTTGGATACAAAAACAGAAATTAAATCGGAAGAAATGTCCGACTCGCATAGAGTTAATGATGATACTATTCTGAAATTGGAAAATGAACCTGATAGAAATATGGACTCACATCAGGTAAGTTTTTTGATTGATAACTGTCTCATTGTGTTATACTGTACCCAATGAAAATGATAAAATTATTGTTTTTTTTCCTCTTAGGATATTCAAATGCAGCTGCAACATTCTGAAGGTAATTTTATACCCGTAGACAATTTATTGTCCTGTATGTTCCTCATTAAAAGATCGTGAATTATTTTAACATGAAAAAATATATTAGTAACGAGTGATTACTTTTTTCTCATAGATACTAATCAACACATTCAACCTCAGCAGCAGCAACAACAACAACATCATGTTTTACAGTTACAACGAGTGAATATGCGCGATGGCGTCACTAATCATTTAATGTCCGTGGGTAATCAAAGTCAGCAACTGATTTCACCCAATACACAGATAGCGGCGCCTGCAACACCTAGACCTCAATCCGCTGCCACCTCATCAGGTTCATCCCCATTGCAACCCATGCCTTCAACTCCTCATCCGGATATTTCAGCGCAGTCTCCAGTCAATGAAATGCCGGTTATTACACCGCCTCCTCCGCCGCCATATCCAGGCCCACCGCCGCCTTATCCTTCACAACTTAAGGTGAATTGAAATTTTTTCTTACTTAGATTCATTGGTAAAAGAAAATAGTAGAATATAGTCAAGTAGAAGGTTTTGCTTTTTGATGCTGCGATGGAAATTTTTACGGTGTTTTTTTTTTCTCAACCTGAGGGCATGTATTTCGCATATAGTTTGAAAATTGCATGATTATTTTACAGCAACAATTAGTGCCTCAGCAGATGCATCATTTAAGTGGTTCCTCTGCTCCAAACATGGTTGCCACGAATGGTGCGCCGGTTAACAAATTAGTTCATCATGCGCAGATTCCGGCCGCCATGCCGCAGATGCCAAGAAGACCACTTTTACTGCAGGTTCGTATTTGAGGTTTTACTTTGAAAATGGGTGTAAACTGCGTAGCCATGTGCTGGTTACCTTAGAGCGGTGATTTTTAATCAGTCAAGATGTGAAATGAACGGAATTTGGTAATGATCTGCGTTTTGTGGATCTTGATTAGTAGTTCAAAGTTTTTGGCTCATGAATCTGGCATCTTTGAGCATAAAATATTTCGAAACCTCGCATATCTTTCCAAAAGATCTGCGTTTTGCAGATCTTGATTAGTATTTCAAAATTCTTGGCTCATGAATCTGACATCTTTGAGCATAAAATATTTTCAAACCTCGTGTATCTTTCCAACAACAAACGTGTTTGACACAACGATCGAATGTGAACAAAAAAGGTACCAAATGCGTCTAAAGAGAGCTGGAAGATTATGCAGTGGACAGAAACTTTTTTTTGTTTGCATGAAATACATAGTTACATGATTGTGTAGATGTAGTTGTAATGTTTTGTTTATTGCCGTTGTCTTTAAAATGAAAATCAAGGAACCACTATTTATCAAACAAATTAAAAACAACTATTAAATTTTATGTCTACAGGAACAACCTCTTCTTCTTGAAGAGCTTTTAGAACAAGAAAAAAGAGAACAAGAGAAGCAGAACATGTCACCCGGAAATAACCTGAGCACCGCTTTGCCTCCTTTGAGCCTAAGTGATGCTGATTTCGAGAGATTGAGAGCCGATGTACTTAGTTCTTCAGGCATTAATGGGTCTACTCAACCGATGCTATCACCCCAAGGTGATAATTCATTTTTAAAACTGTGTTTCAAATTGTAATTTTTTCTAATATTCATTTTGTTCTAATTTTAGGTCAAGGAATACAGCAACAAAACATGATTCAAGCTGGCACTGCTGTTCAAAGTAATGTTAAACCTAGCCCTGCCGGAAATGTCTTTGATATGCCGCAGCAACAAATGTGGCAGCAGCCTGTCGCTATTGTACAACCTTCGAAAGCATCCCCGATTCAAGTCAATAACAGTCCTGGTAGACCAGAAATTGGTAAGCATTATAAAATACAATGAAAGTAAATTCAACTTCGCATACTCATCTTGTATTGTGAAATATAAATCACAACTTAAATGTTCACAGCTCACCGAACTCCTGTATTTAACGCTTTATCACAACCTCCAGAACCTCCGGAGAAAATAGTCACTGATCAAGATCGTCAAATGCAACAAGTATATGAACAATGGTTAGATCAACAGAACACCATCGTAACAGAACAACTCAAACACTATGAGGGAGAGATTTCGAAATTACGAAAAATAAGAAAGGTAATAGAACAGAATTTGAAGTGAAGAGGGAAAAAGGAGAAAATTACTATTATTTACAATGTTTTCTTCGCAGTCATTGAACAGCAAACAGCGTGCTTTGAAAAAACAAGGTAATGAATTGGTTGATCGTGACCAGAATGAATTGAAACGCGTCACTGCTGAAATGGCCTCTCTCCAGAAACAAGTAGATAGCAGTCGTAAACAAGCGAAGCAACATGCTACAATCATGCAGGTTTGAAAAATTGTTATTCCATCAAAATGTTGACTCTGAACAATTTCCAATAAATGTATTTTCTACTCAGGAATATAAAAACAAACATCCGAATTACAATTTCTCTGCGAATAACGTTGGTTCTCCAGCAGCATCCGCGTCAAACGCTGCTCCTATGAATGTGGTAACTTCGGCTACAATGTCTACTTCGAATGTGTCTCCTAACGTCATGATTAGCAACGCTGGTCACCAGAAAATACTTACATCAGTGGCAGCGTCGGTGAACAGATCAACACCAACTACCATAATTACTCAAGCCCAAGTAAGTGCTCTCATAAAAAAAAATCAAATATGTACCTAATGCTGATTCGTTGTATTTCATCTCATTTTTTTCCTGCAGGGTGAAAAGATATCATTCATTAGTAGTACAAGTCAAGAAACTCAACAAACAACGATGCAGGCCCCTATTACTGTAACTTCGCAAATTCGAGCTACTGGTATTCGACCCGGTGAACATATCATTAGGTATAAATATCTGCCAATATCTTCACTGCCTTGCTAAAAACTTTTGTATTAATACAATGTTATCAACTTTTCAGGTACTCCAGTGGTCAACCTGTCAGGTTTGTTCAATCTGTTAGGCCTCGAACTGGAAACTTGGTTACATTCCAAGTACCAGCCGATAGCGTTCGACAATCGGGTGTCTCTACGATTTATCAAGGTATTAGAAATACATTCAAAACACAACCATTAATCGTGTCCACGGTTTCGGCTTCACCATCTGGGAATATCATCACATCGACAACAAACATGCAGCCGCCAGGAAATACATTCCAAGCAGTTGCCCCTGGACAAACGAAAGAAATCAGATTCCAACAATTGACTCCAGAGCAAAGAATGCTCATTCAGAGACATCAAGTTCTTCAGAGACCAGCCACTGCTGTTGCCGGATTGTCGCAGCAAGCTGCTGAAGCTAACGCCTTTCTGGCTTCCAGACAGAAGAAAATTGTCCAACACAAAGCGCTGTCCGCTCAGCTGAATCAAATACAACAACAATTGGATTCTACAAGTTTGTCACCTAATGATAGACAACAGCTATCGCAACAGGAAAATGGCCTTATATTGCAGATCAAAGATTTAGCGTCGTCGTTGCAGTTATCGCCGCAGCAAAGAACTTGGCTTATGAATGCTCAAAAGCAGCAATCGCTGTTGCAACAGCAAAAAAATCAACAAATGCTCACTCAACAGAAGCAAGAACTTCAAGGTGATCAAAATCAACAGCAATTACAGCAGCAGCATATAATACAAGTTCAACAGCCACAAAATCAGTTGCAACAACAAATACAGCAGCTACAACAGCAACAACAACAAAATCAATTGCAACACCAACAATTACAGCAGCAACAGCAGTTACAGCAGCAACAAATCCAACAACAGAATCAAATGCAACAACAGCAGCAGCAGCAGCAACAACAAATTCAACAACAGCAGCAGCAACAACAAATTCAACAACAACAGCAGCAGCAGCAGCAGCAACAACAACAAATTCAACAACAGAATCAATTGCAACAACAACACCAGCAGCAGCAACAACAGCAACTTCAGCAACAGCAGCAGCAGCAACAACAGTTGCAGCAGCATCAGCAACACCAATTGCAACAATTGCAACAACAGCAACCGTTCCAGCAGCAGCAACAGCAACATTTGCAACAGCATCACCAACAACAGCAACAGCAGTTGCAACAACATCAGCAGCAACAACAACAGCATTTGCAACAACAATTCCAGCAGCAACAAAAGCAAATACAACTTACGCAGAATGTGCTGAATCAGCAATTGAATCAAGTTTTGGTCCCAACGTCCACGTTGCAGATGCAGCAACAACAACAGCAAAAACTGCCACCCAGAAGTCCGGTTAACCAGCAGCTGAATCAGTTGCTGGCTGCTTCTCCTCAGCAACAATACAATCAACAGATGAATTCGCCATTACAACCGCAGAGTCCGCAGCAATTTTCAAATTCATCCGGACCTCCTCAAAGTCCGATGATTATCAATCAACAGCAGCAGCAGCAGCAACAACCTCAACAGCAGCAGCCGGTACAGTCTCCGATTATGCATCAAAACGCTAATAATAACTACGCGCGTCAATCGTCAAATTCGCCTGCTCCTCCGCAAAGTCCGCGAATTCAGCAGTTTGCTCAGCCTGTGTCTCCTGCTACGCCGCAAAGTCCTTTGGTTCAGTCTCATTCATACAGTTTGCATTCTGGACCTCCTTCGGTGCAGTCACACTATAATCAACCGCCGAGTTCGCCGATGCCTTCGCATAGTCCTCGTCACGTTTCTCAATTCGTTCATCCGTCGAGTTCGCCGGCTCCGCCGCAAAGTCCAATTTATACGTCGCAAGCACAATACGTCTCGCATACCAATAGTCCTATCCCAGCAAGGAGTCCTGTGTTGATTCGCAGACCAAGTAGCACCGAATCTCAAATGCAGCAGGATGCTCAGAATGATATGCATTCGCAAATGCAACAGCAGCAGCAGTTTACTCAAGATTCGTACGGCAGAGGTGTGAATCAGCGTAATGATAACGACTCCAGTGGCGGTGGCAGCGGTGGTGGTATGAGTTTTGTTAACAGTATCCCTGTTCCAGAAGAGTTCAAAAGACTCGGAATTAAACCAGGACTCTTGGGAGGTTCACCTAATCACGCCATAAAATCTGAAACCGCCGTTCATCGAATATTGCCTAAAGATTTTGATAAATTTGGTATCAAACCCGGCCTTCTTGGCGGATCACCAACTTGGAATGAAAATTCAGCTGCCAAAGTGGCCGATAATGGCACTAAATCTTCGACTACGGAAGAAAACTCGCCTATTCAAGCGTCTAGCGTAGGTTCATCCGATTCGCAGCAACAACAACAGTTCTCATCTGCGATGGAAGAAGACGCGGATGCTAATTCGTCGATTTTATCGTTTCACGGTACATTGTGCTCGAAACCAAAATCACCCGAAGATTTTGAAGCGAATGATGAATATTGCTCGAAAATAACCGACGATAATATGGAAGAATTACCTATGTACAAGGATGTTCCTCTGACTGAGAGTTGTAAAACAGTGGAAAATAATTCCGAAGATAGTCTAGAATTGCCTTTGTATAAAGATGTCGCTATGATAGATTATAAAAGCGAAGAAAACAGCAATCTGGGTGATTTTCCGACAGCTATGGAGGATCCCGAGATATCTATACCTTTGGATATGGAAACGAACGAGTTGCATTTGACTTTGGAATCGCCGGCGGATGTTCGAAGCGACGATCTACTAAATGATTGTTTGGTCAATGCAGACGAATTAATGGTATTAAGTGAAAATCACGACAATGAAGGTATCATAGAAGATGTCAAATTTACTCCTATTACCGAAACTGCTGATCAAAATTTGGCATTCAGAACGACTTCGGTAGTACAGACGATCGCTGCAGTTTCATGCGTCGCCGAAACTTCGAGTGAATGTGAAAAGGTAGATCACGCTGTCGTACCTACGCACGCATTCCATTCTTATGCGAAAAGTATTAAAAAAGAACAAAACGACGAGGATGATGTCGCAGAACAAGAACCAGTTTCTTCGGAAAACGCTAACTCAGCGATGGCGACGGAAGAAGAAGACCAGCCGAAAAATGTGGCGGAACCGGAAGTGGAAAAAGTCGCTGAAACAAAAGCCATCGTGTCTGTGGTTACCAGCGTACCTGCTAGAACGACGTCTGTGTTGTTGCATAGCTCGAATTTCAAGGAGACTGGAGCCACGTTTACCAATAGTTTTCATTCTTACGTGAAGAAATTACCGAAACCGGATGATGCGCCTGTGGCCGCTGCTGAGGCTGAGGCGACTGCGGAGCCAAATAATGAAAAAAGTAATACCGTTTTTGACGACGCGAAAATCATCAAAGTGGAAAAAATACCCGAAGAGAGTCAAACTCAATCTGTCATCGCTAGAGGTGGTAAAATCATCACAACTAGCAGTAAAATTAAAATAATCAAGGAAAATAACGCCTCTCCGGCGCCAGCATCGACATCGGTTCCATCATCGTCGTCGCAAACTCCGCATTTAATTCCGGTCAGAATAAAACCGAGCGAAGATTCGCAGAATGTGTTATTAAAACAATTATTACAAAATTCTGGTAACACTAGTGTTACCCATTCGACTATGACTCAACATGTAGCTAAACCGCTGCCATCGCCAAGCTATCGATCACCGCCCAGAGCAGAATTACCGACCATTGTTGCTTCAAGTTCGACCGAAGCGACTCATGCTCAAGATCCGATTAAGAAAAATGATACGGTAAAGTGAACCTCAAATTATTATAACTGTGCTTCTTCCTTTTTTTGTGAATTAACTCTAATAAATTTTTCATTTTTCGTAGGTGCTTTTACAAACTCTTGTTATCAAACAAGAAAATGTTAGCAGTGCAAAAAAAGACTCGTTACCTACAAACTCATCATCGCCTGGAAAAATCGCCCCAGTTGCGATGACTCCGGTTCACGTGGAGATCAAAAAAGAACCAAATGACGATATTTCTCCTGGTCCTTCTAAAATGTCTGACGCAGGCGATACACCTAATTCAGTCAGCGGCGAGTCGTCGTGCAGTTCTATTTTGGATGCTCAAGGTAGTTATCTGTATAAGCAGCGATGTGTACGAGTAACATTTTTGAACAAATTATTATTCATACCTGTGTCATTTTGATATTAGATTTGAAAAAATTGAAACGAAGACAATATCAAGCGAAGCGACGCCAGAGTCAAAGTAAAGAACCCAATTCGACCATCTCTAAAAAACGCATTCGTAAAGTATGTATAATATATTAGTTACTGATTGAAATCATTTTAAACAAATGACCGTAATATTAATCACTATTACAGGCTCCTAAAATGGACGAAGATTACGACTCGTTTGTTGATTCATTGATGACAGAATTACGTCAATTGCCTCCTCTACCGATCACACAACCTCTTCTGATTCAAACCTACTCGGCTGGGTTACCTTACGGCGCCGGAGATGGCACTAAGATTAATGCGAAGTGCGTGTTTTTTTCTCCATTTTTGAAAGTATAAATTCATGTTTGATAGCTTAATCATCCTCGATTTTTCAGAAATTGGGCAAATGGTGATTTGATGCTGATGAACGACAACCTGTGTGTTCCTGGACACGATAATTATTATAATACCGAACCTTTTGGAGACATTGAACCTCGAGATCCTTTCGAATTGCCTCCTAATGCTCGAGGTTTTTATAACGAAGAATTCTCACCGTTGAATTTAGAAGCCGACTGTATGTATAAAATCATAATCACAATAGTTTTCCACTTTTATGCTTTATTTATCGAATAAATTATTTTATAGACGAAGATAGACGTCTTGAACAAGCTCGTTTCGATCGTGAACTTGATACGCCTGATTCGGTTATCAGCTCGTCGTCACCGGAGTGCATCATACCACGAGTTCCTCCTCGATTTGCTGGTACGTTGATCATCATCGTGATTCAATAAAGAAACTGAGAGAATGTGATCGATTGATTTAATTACCTGGATTTATGTTGTAGGTTTACGACTCATTGCCGAAGACGGCAGCGAAGTAGATTCGGAAGAAGATGAAAAGTTGCAAAGAGGCATTTCACCGTTGATTCCCTTAATAGCTCCGTTGGCTCTTCGGCCACGAGTCCAATATCATCTTGAAAATGTAATTTCCCTTCGTAACTAAGAATTAATTCCAAAGAAACCATTTTTAACCGTGTGCATTTTCACAGGAAAAGGATAGTATCACGATGGTGTTCTCGAAAACGAAAAATCAATCGAATTGGCAATCTAAGGATACGGAAAATTTATCTGTTACTTTGACCTTGAATTCACAAGCTGCTCAAGATATCGTTGGCGTTCTTAAAAACTTGGCCAGTGTTTTGAATATACCTCCTCCGGCGACTTACAAAATCACCGAACGTGTACCAACTCCTAATAAAATGAATCCTTTCGGCGATAAATCGAACGATAACGTAGAAAGTGGTGCGATTATTTGAATTTTCTGTGATCAAAAATCATATTTCGAAATCTTCGATTTTACATAATGTACTTTTTCTGTTTTTTAGTCGAAGCTCAGAAATATTTTAACGGTGTTGCTAAATTCTGCACACAATGCAAAGTACAAGTTACAGAAAGTTCTTCAGTCGTGAAGAAGGCGTCAGAATTGCCATTCTTGGTGCAAGATGGCGTATCGCAAGATTTGCTATTTTGCAGCACTTCGTGTTACTTGCAGATGATTCTTTTACATCCGCCTGTTTTATCGGAACATAAAGTACGCTTCATTGGAATTAAAGTTGTTCAGAATGAAACAGATATATGTACTGATAATGGTTTTTTTATTTGCCGATTCAGGTGTCTTCATCGGATGATGTTTATTTGGACGAATCACCTCGCAAGAAGATCAAATTGGAAGAGTCTAGCGATTTGAATGATACATTTGAAGCAGATTTTTTAAAATTGAACGACTCGTCTCAGGTAGAATTAAAAATCATTGAAGAAAATTTAACCTGGAGGTGTTCTGAGGGGTTGTTTTCAAAAAATGAGCCAATATTTGAACTCAGACTCATATTTGAAAATTCTCAACTGAGGCTACTGATTTTCATGAAACCAAGCTTGATTGAAAAAACACGTCTTGAAATCACCGTAACCAAAATTTCAAGTGTTGAAGTTCGTTTTTAGATTTTTGGTAAATTTTTAAAAACTCGAACAATTTTTAAAAGCTGATTATGGCTATTTTTCAATTTTTTTTTGTAATACCTTATATTATTTTTGATACAAAATGTACCATTGTAAATAATATTGACCACTCAGTATGGATTCCCAAGGTCGTCTGGATTCTCTTAAGGTCATTAACCCGTCTGCGTGAACTCTCAAGGTCAATGACTTGCCTATCTATCTTCTTAGGGGCGTCTGTCTGGCTTTTCAAGGTCATTGACCTGTGTGTCTGGACTCTAGAGGTCACTGACCTACCTGTCTAGCATTCTTAAGTCGTCTGTTTGTCTGTCTGGCCAGTGGCCATTCGAGGTCATTGACTCGATCTCGAGGTTGTCTGAGTTGAACCATTTTGAAGCCCCTAACAAGTTTTTGAGTTCTCTTGAAGTTTCAAATAGTCTTGGAAAGAACATAAATGAACTTCAGCTTTGTTTGAAAGGTTCCCTGGGCAGTTTAATTTAAAGCCAACATTTTTCGAACCGAAATGAAAATATTCTTCACTGAATAATCTCTTTTAAATTTGTTTCTAGGATATTACCGAATCAGAAAATTCTAACGTTGTGGAAAATGACGTGAAAATGGAGCAGCCAGTACCAGAAAAGAAATCAACGAAAGGTATAAAGTACCAAATTTGGAATTCAAATTCCATTCCATCGTCCGCTCAAAAGTATAAAAAACCATCAGAAAAGGAAATTATGCAGGTACGAGACATTTCCCCCTTTTAAAATATCTTCTGACTAATACGTCTGCGTGTTTCCAATCTGGACATCTTTAACTACATAACGTGAAATTTGCTTATTTATTTTGCAGACTCTATTCAGAATGGGTATTACGTTAATGCCACCTAAAATGCCAGACGACGAACGCACTTGTATATTTTGTCATCAAATTGGCGACGCTGTTGCGGATGGTCCTTCAAGGTAAGAATAACTTTTCCAAAAATTGATTACACCGCGCCGTAGATAGAACTATCGGATATTAATATTGTTATCTGGTTATGTTTTTAGGCTATTAAATTACGATGTGGACAAATGGGCTCATTTGAACTGCTCTTTATGGTCTGACGGTGTTTACGAGACCGTAAATGGTGCCTTGATGAACGTAAACGTTGCTTTGCAACAGGGTATGAATGTAACGTGCTCCTACTGTCATCGTAACGGAGCCACTTTGAAATGTTTCAAATTGAGGTGCTCTTCCGTTTACCATTTATCTTGCGCTGTAAAAGACGAATGCGTTTTCTATAAAAACAAAGTCAGTATAATTATCCTTCCATATATAAATAATGATTTATGTAAACTTATTAATACCTCGAATGATTCTTTTCGCAGTCGGTTTATTGCAATATTCACGTTCCGAAAGGAGAAAAAGATAGCGAACTGACCACGTTGGCAGTTTACCGAAGAGTGTACATAGATCGAGATGAAAATACACAAATAGCGTCGATCGTTCAGCACGCCGAACTTACTCATTCGATGCGTATCGGAACGTTGATATTCGTAAACGTTGGACAAATTTTACCCCATCAATTACAAGAGTTCCATACCGCCAACTATATTTATCCTGTAGGCTATAAAGCGGTAAGTTTTCAAAGAAAGCAATCGATAAGATGCTGAAAAAAAGGAAGGGAAATTAATAAATTTATTTTTTAATTACTAGATTCGATTTTACTGGAGTATGCGTGTTTTTAATAAACGTTGCCAATACATATGCTCGATTCATGATGTCGCTGGCCGACCAGAGTTCAGAGTTTTGGTACAAGAATCCGGTCAAGATGATTTGGAGTTGAGAGGAGCTTCTCCCAAAGCTGTCTGGACTCGTATTCTCGAACCGTTGGTAGCCTTACGGAAAGAAAACGAAAGTGTCCAACTTTATCCCAAGTACGTTTGTGGAGAAGATTTATTTGGATTGACTGAGCCGGCTATTGTACGAATATTGGAAAGTTTACCAGGTAAAGGACTATTTTAATACTGAAAAAAAGTCATCTACGTTAGAATTACTATCTTCTGATTCTTTTGTCATGACGTACAATAATTATTTGGTGGCGTTTTGTGTTTAAGGCATCGAAACGTTGAGCGATTATCGTTTCAAATATGGGAAAAATCCGTTGCTAGAGTTACCATTAGCAGTTAATCCGAGCGGGTGTGCTAGATGCGAGCCGAAAATACGCGGCCAGTTAGTCAAACGTGGTTTCACTCAAAGGACTAGTTCCATCATGCCTAGACCGGTTTTGACATCGTCACCTCTGTTCACCGGTGATCTGTCGTGTCCTTATTCTAAACACTTCGTGCATTCTAAATCTTCGCAGTATAAAAAAATGAAACAAGAATGGAGAAACTATGTGTATTTGGCGAGGTAAGTCGAGTCCACCGTCGATGTGCAATTTCACTCTGAAAGATTGTTCGAAATTAAATTTTATTCGTTTTTGATTTCAGATCCAAAATCGCTGGTTTGGGTCTTTACGCTGCCAGAGATATCGATAAGCATACAATGGTCATCGAATATATTGGAGAAATTATCAGATCCCAGCTATCCGATTTTAGAGAAAAACAATACGAAGCTAAAGTACGTATTTATCTAATTGAGAGATTTTTTAATACTCTGGTTGTCAATTACGTGATATTAATTTTTCTATATTTTCTCATCTTAGAATCGTGGCGTTTATATGTTCCGTTTGGATGAAAATCGTGTCGTTGACGCTACAATTTGCGGTGGTTTGGCGAGATACATTAATCATTCCTGTAATCCGAACTGTGTCACTGAAAAAGTCGAAGTAGATCGAGAATATCGTATAATTATATTTTCCAAAAGAAGGATTGCTCGCGCCGAAGAAGTACTAGAATTTTTCTTTCGTTTATTTTTCTAAACCTAAGGAAGTTATTTTCACTGACATTTTTTTTTTTCACAGCTTTCGTACGATTATCAATTCGATATCGAAGACGATCTGCATAAAATACCGTGTTTATGCGGCGCTTCTAATTGCAAGAAATGGATGAATTAGAAAATGCCCTACTTTCGCAGCATTTAAATAGTACAAATTTGTTATTTATTATGTAGCTGGTTTTTCGAAAATTATATACGAGTGAACTGGGTTCAAGATGTCGCATATATTCCGAATTATTTTAGCAAGTAATTTTCTTTCTTTCTTTTCTTCTTTTTTTATTGTATACGTACGTTTAGTAAGTGGCGCATTTTTATTTGTAAATTCGACGCACCGATGACTTTCCCACTTGCTTAGTTTGCAGTATTTCTGTATCATTATCGAGGGCGTCTTGACCAATGTTACTCTGTCTGTTTAGTTAAATGTTGTTTTTCTTTCCTTTTTTCTTTTTCTTTTTTTCTTCTCTCAAAATTAAGACGTACACTATGACGAATTATAGCTGCATTAGGCAGCAGTCTAGTCAACGATTTTATTTTTTATTTCGCGAGTTATGATCTCTTTAATGAATATTGAATACTATGTGTATTAATTTTTCGTTGTTTCACGTACCGTTATTTTTGTGTGAATTTTTTTTCTCTTTCTCTCTCTCTAGTATTTATTTATTTTTTTGTGTTTTTACTCGTTTCTTTCTTATGTCCGAGTGGCTTTCATTTTTAAAACGATTAGTTAATTTTCATGGCATCTACGATGTACTTCTAAGTGTTTTGTTGATTACTTAAAAAATATTTATTCTTTAGGTTTTTAAACAGAGACTCGAGAATGCAAATGTTTTGTTTTCGTTTACCTATCTTCTTTTTTTCTCCGTTAATTTTTACTTATTGCAAGCAATACAGGTTTTTAAATCAGTTGGCCGATTATCGTATTATCAATGATTGACTAGAACGTTTCTTTTTGTTATTCTTGACTCTAGAACTGTGATTTATTTATTTTTTCCCTTTATCCCTTTCTTTTTTTCCTCTCTCTTGACTTCTTGCATCCAGATCAGGGTAAACTATACGTTTTGTTGTATATTAACGAATTTTATTTATTATGTATTATTAATATGTTAAATTAAATGTATGTTTTCGATAAGTGTAAAAAAAATGTTTCGATTTTCAAGTTGCAATATTATTTTTAAAATTATTCATTTTAAACAGTGTAGTAGTCATTGTTTACTTGCATTTTTTTTTCTTATCCAATTTTATCATTAGAATAATAATATCATTGTTTCGACGATTTGTTTGATGTTTTTCTTTTTGTAATTATTTATGGAAAATACAACAAATAAAATAAATGATTATTATTAAACTGAGATTTTTAATTGAACTTTTTAAGTAACAAAATTACAATGAAAACATTAATTTAAAAACAGAATGTACACGAATATCAAATTCAGTACTATTTTTTCCTATTTTCTACCTTTACCCTTCTTCTTAGATGTTTCGCGATTATGTTCAACTGGTTTATTAGTGGTGCGTGATTTTAGCTTGGGAATATTTATGCTGATGTACATCATTACGCTTTCTCCTGCGAAAATAATAATAATAATTAATGTATTGAAATCTTAGTTCTCAGACAATATAGGTAAGTAGTATAGGATTTGGAAGCAATAAAATGTAAATTATCCAACCTAAGAAAGGGGAACTAAAATTTTCAAAATTTTACGAAGCATCAATAGCGAATATGGCTTTAAAATTTTCGAAGAGCATTTTGCAAAACTGATTTAGAGGAGAATGAGGACCGACCTTAGTTTCAAATCATTTGATCCTATAGAGTATTCAAAAGCGCAGGTTTTCAAAGTAAATTGTCCAAACTAGACTGGAAACCGAAGACAAAAATCTGTATGTATGTATTTCAAAATAAACTTCAAAAAGAAGCTAGATAGGGAAGAAGAATTTCCCAACTTCGGATACCTCTGAATTAGCTTTACAAATTGATCATATAAATCTATGGGTAGTTTCGCTGTCGAGAAGAAGTCTACTTTTGAATTTGATGACATGTCTTGAAATTCATATACTTTCTCAAGTGGTTTGGATCCGTTATTTGTACTTATAAAACGATAGGATAGTTCAGAACCGTTTACAAATACCTCGGCTAAGACTCATAAAACAATGAAACCTACTCGAAGGAAATTCCGGATTACATGGCGTGCCATCGTCATTTTTAATTTGTACTCTAACTCTTCCTCGAACAGTGAACTCTCTACTACGTTCACGAGAATACTGTTTGTTTTCAGGTAAAGCTTTCAGTCCGGATGTGCTCAACACCTCCATAATCTCAGGAATAGTGGGATTTTCGACGGATTTTTCTTTAGCTATGCGACGTCCTTCGGCTATGGTTTTTTTACTATTGATATACGCCGGATAAATGCAAATCCACCTGCAATATGAACCACGTATAGAGACACGAAGTTGTATAGTGTTGGTATCAGATGTGTGATCAAATATCGCTTACCTTCCGGGCTCGCTGTGTTTTCTAGTGGCTACACTCATGGCTTAGGTTGAATTAATACTCGACAAATGTCATAAAAACATTAAATAAACGTATAATCAGAACTAAAATTGGAAATTTAAAGAATTTTTCTATTTTATCATATTTGACAGATTTGCAAGCAGCGGTAATCACTAATCAGATGCGCATGCGCAGATACGTGTCCGTAAACAAGTAAGTTGAAGAAGAAAATGAACCGTAGCTTTTTCACTTTTTCGCTTGCTTTTTAATTTTTTGTTTCGATAATTTAAATTAATTTAATCATTTTTAGTTGTCGATTCGCGTTTATTGGTTTCAATTACACTATTTTGTCGGTAAATAATCGACGTACTTGGTGATTTTAGAAGTATTCGAGTGAGTATAGTTTCTCGATACATTTCCATTCGAAAGTTAGCTACATTGGTTTTTATCAATCAATCTTGCGTCCACAAGTCATCGGAAAACTCGTCCACTTTTCATTTCACAAAGAAGTTTTATTTTCCGGATTACTGCCCTTTAGTTGGTATTTGTATGGTAATTTTATCATAGTTTATTGTATCCTTTACAGACTTATAGCTAGCAAGATGAATGCGCAGAAAAGGAAAATATCTCAGAATGATTTACGCCTTCTCATGATGGAGAAAAAACGTAAACTTTCAGAAATGAAAAAGAAGATCGACTCACCGCTAGCAAAATATCCTTTTTACGCTTAGATTTACTTATTTACTTTGCCCTTATTGTGTGTTTTGTTCCACGTATTTCCTTAACTAATACATACGTATTTGAGCGATGGTACTCTTATGTGTATCATTTGCAACTCTCCAGTGAAGAATGAAACTCTTTGGCCCGTACATATCAACGCGAAACAACACAGAGACAATATTGCTAAGAAGAGAGCAGCTCAAAAGGAAACTCAACAACCGGTGGCTGTATCCAACGTCAGTGCTAAAGTTATCTCAAAAGAACCGATTCCCGTTACCACGCCCGTGGAGCCGATGAAAGTTAAAGGTTGGTTATTTGATTTTAGCAGTGAAATCGTTGAACCACGAAGTGTTTCTCATATTTAAGTGTTTTTGTAGGTATTCTGAAAAATAAACAGACCGAATATGTTAACCAAACACCTTCATATTCAAGTTCTTTCCAAAACACGTCGAGTAATGATACTAGCTGCCAAATGGAAGTTGACGTTGAACCGGATAGTGGACCAGCGAATGAAATACCAGAAGGATTTTTCGATGATCCGATTCAAGATGCCAAAGTATTACATAATTTGGATCAATTTTACCGTCGTTGTTGGCGTTTTATTAATTCATTTCATTTCGCAGGCTAGAAATATTGATTACAAAGATCCCATCGAAGAAGAATGGGAAAGATTTAAAAAAGAAATCCAAGAAGAAAACGCTGTTTCCGAACAAATCGCTGAAGAGGATCAAGATCAAGCGTTGGTAGATCGAGAAATTGAAATTATCGACGAAAATATGTATAACTGGTCAAGGTACGTATTAACGTTGATTTTTTTCGGTACGTAAACGAGAAATGAAATTAATGTAATATTTTACACAGAGTTCGCGAACTCGAAGTACAACTTGAGAAAGTACAACAGGAGAAATCAGCTAGGAAAAATGTTGTTAATCAGTCGACGAAAGATGATAGTGACCATGATTCATCGTATGGTAGTGAAGAGGAATTCGACGAGTATATCGATTGGAGATCGAAACGATCTTTCAAGTAACTTCAGATTTTGTTGATAAATTTCTTCGAATATTTAATACTTGTATTCCTTCATTGACTTGCTCGATGCCTTGTTTTAAGATCAAAATATCCCAATGTTGTATTTTATTGAGCATATTGCCATGTGTTTGAATCAGTTCATATTTTTTTTAAGAAACTAGGAATGAAACGTATATTGAATTTGACATAGTTACTTACTCGATAGATCCCAGTACACGATGAATGTCAAATCATTTGTTGTACTGTAGTTGGAATATTTACTTATTCATTATGAAGAAGAAATCAAAAACTACTTCGCTGTAGTTTTTTTTCAGGATCTTTTTTGGTAATAAACAGTACCTAATGCTCGTTTGAAAAAAAAATTGCTGCAACAAATATTTTTCTGGTTAATGAACCCATCTTTACAAATTATTTTCATGATGCTGCTCATTTTCGGATATTTTTCGACTTTCTTCTCCTTGAAAGCATCCTCGCTATTGAAGCTCATTTATTATTACGTGCGGTCGAGCTTGAAAAATATCCGTATTTCGTATGATTATATTCCGCTTGTGTAGAACCTAAGGTCAGTTTTTCTCGGGAAATTGACTATATCGGTATCTAAATAGATTAAACATATGTAAAGTAAATAGCTGCATAAATTCAATACATATTTTTTAAACATTTTGTGCTATGTATGAAATTTTCCATGTACATAATAATTATGTACATTTGTTTCTGTATGGTTCATTGAATTACATAAATGATAATTCTTTTCGTATTTATAAATTATTTTATTATTCGTTTTGTATAATTACATTATACATTATACAGGGATTGTAAATTCGTCGGTATAAAAACTTCATCGGTGCAGTATCGAAATTTTAATTTGGATCTTAAGGCATTACTCTATATTAGTTATTCTAGTTACTTGATTTCGTAGTACGTGAGCTCTTATCAAACGGCAAAAAATATTTTAAATTTCTTAATTTTAGAAATCATAGTAGAAATCAAAGATGGATTAGATGGTTGTGCTGAATTCGAAGTAACAGCGTTGCTTCCGGCAACATCGCCAGAATTGATTTTATTATCATGATTATCCTTGTCAAATGAATTTGGGAAATTTTGATCGCGATTATTGGAATTTGAATAATCGTCATCTGGATCATCATCATCATCATCATCTTCTTCATGCGTAGTGGAAGTTGTGGGTGTTGTCGTTGGAGAGGTGGATGAGGATATAGTCGTTGTAGCGGCGGTTGCTGATGTAGATGTGCTTGATGTTGTAGGTTGAGAAGTAGGTGTTGTAGTTGAGGATGTAGTCGTTGTAGCGGCGGTTGCTGTTGTAGTTGTGCTTGATGTTGTAGGTCGAGAAGTAGTTGTTGAAGTTGTAGTCTTAGGGTTTGTGGTTGTTGATGATGTAGTAGTCGTGGTTGGTGTTGGTGCGCTGGTTTGAGTAGTACTAGGAGATGATGTCGTAGCTGTGGTTGACGACTCCGTTGATTCATTAGATTCAGAACTTTCCTCAGATTCCTCCGCGGAACCTGGAAATGTTGTTGTGGTTTCTTCTGCATATTCGGCATCATCATCTTCGTATGAATCTGTGGAAGTGTCTTCAGCTGTAGTACTTTCAATCGATTCACTTTCTTCAGTTTCATCTGACTCTTCTGTTGTAGAACTGGAAGTAGAGGTCTCTTCCGAAGTTTCATCTGAACTGTTTTCTTCACTGGAATCCGTAGTATCTTCAGTTGTAGTTTCAACTTCTTCGCTTGATTCTGATTCCTCTTCGGAGGAATAATCATCTGAAGAGGGAGATGGCGTTGTACTAGTTCCGTTTGTTGTGTTATTTGATCCACCTGGCGCACCTCCATCATCTGATACATATGATTTCTCCTCAGACAAGTCCGATGCATTTGTATCATCAGCATTCGACGACTTAATTTTTGTTACACGTTCAATCCAATTTTTGTGATGAGCGACACTCGTAAAATTACGCCCTTTACCTGATACAACGCCAACAATTTCATCTCTGGAAGAATCGGAATTGGTGGAGTTTACCAAAGGTGCACCTGCAAAAGACTGATAGAAACGAAAATTTTAATAAATTTTTATGATGGCTCGAAATCAGCAATTTCTAATTTATGCTCGGAATAAAATCATGAAAACATACATCATCATTAAAGGCATAACGACTGCTATTCTTTCTTGCACAAATCAATTCTGCTGTATTATCATCTGTTTTCAAATTGCACTCTTGTTTTGAAATTATCTTCAATTCAGTTAATGTTAAATTTTCGGACTTCTGAAATTTTCAAAACCAAAAAAAAAACGTTAGATATCAAGCTAATAAAGTATAGTATGTTATACTTGAAGAATTGTTTCATCTTACGCCATATCCAACCAGTTGAGCTGTTCCGTTAATTGTTGCATTTTTTCCGAAAATCGCTTTGTTTACAAATTTATTGAACGTAAATGGTTTGGAAAGCTGTAATAAAATTTCAAAAATGCATATATATCTTCACATAAGCCGAAAGTAGAATAAATGAAGAGCTCTATTCCAAAGTGGGTTAAGTCATTTTTTCTTTCAAAAAATGCGTTTAGAGTTTTCGATGCTGAAATTTTTTCTGTTTTCAAAGGTCGGTGCACTTTTCCTTTCTTTGGACATAGAACAATTACTTATAGAAAAATTTACTTTGAAAAATCGATGACTTAACCCACTTTTGAAGTAAAAATCTCCGTAGAACGTGCCTTTTCTTAAAATGACTTAACCCACTTTGGAATAGAGCTCTTCAAATCATCTACCTATTTAATATTCTAACATGAGCAAATCTTCAACATAAATATAAGTAGGTAAGTAAAATTTTGACAATATTCATCTACTACATACCTCTATTAATGCTATATCGCCGGCTGTTTTCTTGGAAGCAACCCTCAAAGGAGAAATGTTAATACGTGATACTTTCCTCACTTGAGCATGCGGTTCTGATTTGATATCTGTTGTGGACGTAATACCTGCTACAACCTCTAAATTTTCTTGATTTGATTCATACCTAGTTGTATTTGTATCACGATAATAAATGATTAATACTCATAGGTAAGGTATCGCAAAGTATTACCTATCTTACGTAATTTAATAAATATCGCAATAAGTGATCGCCATGCCATCGTACATATGAAATATCAATTTAAAGCCCACATGAATAGGTAGGTAGTAGGTACATAATTATGTAGGTACTTATAAAACTAATTTGCTAGTCATGTAAATGTCAAGATTTAATTGATCAAAATAACCACTTGAACTTTGAAGAACTGGCACACATAGACATACTCACATACGTTATATTTACGAATGTAAAATATACCTACTACCTGGACTGAGAAAAGATTGTACGTAAATTTACGCAACTTGGAACTCACTTGTCAACACATCCAGCAGCGGTTAAAATCCATTTCTTATCGATAATAGCGCCTTCGCAAAGTAGAAAGATTTTGCTGCCTGACACAAATCGAATTACACCCTGAAAATAATTCAATTGGATATACATTTTTTGAAATGTAAGAGGAGTTGCATATTAACCCCTAAAAGGCAGAATGAATATTTACGATTGCTGGGTACCTGATATGGATAGTCTCCAGGACGTATTACTGTTGTATTTGAACTCGTGATTGGGTGCGAGCTGCATACTGCAAATTCGAGGGAAAATATTAATTCCTGTGATGTAAGATGAAAAAAAAAATCACCTAGGTAGCCGAAGTGTACGGTTTAGTTGAAAAGTATACCCAGCTTCATCATGATCAAATTTTAAAAATTTGATTTTTCTACATTAGGTACCTACTGTACGACTAATTTTATGGATAGAAATGATGAAAGAGGATACATGTAGTATGTACGTGGATTGCGTTTGGGTACTACAAAAACAAAACCCCAAGTATATTTGACATTTTAGAGAATTTCTGTGGAACATATCCAATTAAGTAGATCAACGAGTACCATAAATACCTATTTTTTCATTTCAAGTTCATAATGTTGAGTTTTAAGGTCTATAAAATGATAGATTAAAAAATGATTGGATAGGTACTTACTTTTTACAGCCCATATGGTAACGATTGCTAAAAATATAGAGAAATTCATAACTGAATAATAAATCCACACACCGCTTAAATGGTGAACGAAACATCAGCGATAATGAGGATCGAAAGAAATTAATTAAACCACATTTCGCAAAAATATTAAAACCACTGTCGTATCCAATCCACCGTACCAGCTTATCTTTTTCGAAGTAATGGCTTAATACGTACTTGTGAAACGGGAATCTATCGTTCAGCCATGAATAAAATCTGTTCAAGCAGTATTTTATGCGATGACAATTCATCTACAATTACCCTTAAGGTGTCAAAATAACACGATAAGATAAAAACAAGTGGTATATTAAGAAATACATACATATATAAGAGGAATTAACCTAATATAAAAAATTCAATTTTTCTAACCAATGGTTGAAAAGTTGACTAGATACAGTTGCAAATAAGCGTTGATCAAAATAATACAACATAGCGGACTGAAAAAATTGCACAAATTTTATTTTAACGTGTTTTCTATCGAAAGAAAATTACTTCAAAGAATGACTGTTGGAGGGGAAAATTTTTGTTTCAATCGTATCGTATTCACAAAAATGTTTTTGTTCATAACTCAAGTACCTATTATTCTTGAGTAGCAATTTCTTCGTTGAATATTTGAGCAGGAAGGTTTAAAAAATAGGTAGGAAGACGAACACCTCTCGTCTCGTATTCTTTCAGTCCACGTGTACACTGTACAGGGTATAGTAAGTACGCCATCTGAGCAACGATTAAGTAAAAAAATTAACATCAAGTACGAATATCTTCAATTGGTAAGGTATGATATGCACAATAATTGATTAATAAGATTGAAGAAAAATACGCCTGTCTCTACACAGGTTCGTATTGGATAAAGTTCATTTGATGAAAAACGAATACCTATTTACGAATATTTACAGTCAATTTAAGCGTAGTATATTAGGATTTATCCATTTTGAAAACAGTTGATTATTTCCATTTCAGGGGGAAGAGTTTCAAGAACTGGTCACTCCGATGATATTTTTCAATAGTATTTCCAGTTGCATGACTTTCATGCGAACGTCGCGCGAAATGGCCAGCTGATCTTCCAAAACATTTTTGCTCATCTTCAATGTAATCAGTTGATCGTGATTTATCATGTACCTTTCACTCAGATTATCCAAGTGGTTGAGCATTACTTCGGCAGCAATATTCTTAATCAATAACGATCCACGGACGATTGATTCTAGTGATTCAATTTCCTTGACTAAAGAATTCTGAATTCGGATCAGGTTGTTTTCTCGATGCGATTCAGACGATGATGTAGACGAGCTTGATGTTACGTTCGGATTAAATATTTTCATCAAATCTACTTGCAACAAGATTACCTTCAGATGAGTTTCTCGAGCAATTTTTGAATTTAAATCAAAACCGTACCAGCCACTTTTGTCGTTCTCTTCCATTTTGATTCTATTTTCGACTAAACGCTCGGACAGTGAAGAAAGATAGTCGTAGAATAGTTTGGCTTCTATTGCACTCAGCTTATCCTGACGGCGTGATACTTCTTGTTGTAAAGTTTCGATTTCCGTCACCAAAGACTGCTGGATGTAAACTCGTTGTGCCATTGCTGTTGTGTTGAACCGCGAATAAGCATACCACGATCACGAAGGCAATAATTAATTATACGTAGAAAACTTCACTGCCAAATCAAATCGATCAACGAATCGGAAATTGATCAACTACATAAGAATTTACAGATGAAAGCAAGCACATGTTGTGAAAACGAGTGAGACTTCTCAGACATCTCTGATAAAATTTGTTGTAGGTGTAGAAAAGATAAGCATAGAGACTGAGAGCGATCGCTAGTACGAGTCTACGAGAAACCGGTATTTTTGTCTAATTGCCTATGCTCGTTCAGAGAGGGGGGAAGGGAGTTTTTCTCAGCGTTTTATTTTAAACGTTTGGTCTTGGTCCTCTTTCCATTTCCATAAAAAAAGGTTAATGGTCAATACTCTATACTTACAAGGGAACGTCAACCTTGAAAAGTCCACCTCAGCATGGCCTGAAAGTGAAATTCTGAAATCCCCATAACCAAAATTTCAACTGGCCAAGTTGATTTTTTGATTTTTGGGGAATTTTTGAAAATCCAAATTATTACAATAATATGACTAGATGGTATAAATCAGACGATTTATGCTTCAGAAAAAAGATTTTAATCCAGTCAGAATGATGAAAAATAATCAGTTGTCTGGAAACATACTTAATAATCAGCCCTCTCCCCTCCACGAATTCGAATTTCAGTAATTTCACACGAATTCTCTAGAATTTTAAAATGGCTTCAGAATCTAGAATGACTAGAAACTGTAAAATTCTGATTTAAAGGGTTGATTTTAGTCTAGAAACAGCGATTTCTGCGAATTTCAAAATTTTTCTATTTTTTTCTTTGAAAAAATTTTGGTTAAAAAAACGCTCTTGAGGTGTCTGCCTGGAAACCAATATTCGATTTTCAACTGCCTAAGTGAATTTCCACATATTCAGGAAAAGTTTCAAAATTCTGGAGACATCAAAAATCACGCTGGAGGCTCCAGAATACCTGCAAATTGTGAAATTCGCATTCGAGGGGTTGATATTAGTTTCAAGAATCACGGTTCCGTTCAAATTGGAAGTAGACAACTTGAGTGGGTCGGAGTTCCCTCGTTAGCCTTTCCAAATCGATTGATCGAGTGGTGTTTTGGATTTTCATATTCTAAAACAAAATTCAAGGTTTACGAAATCAGATTATCAGTTGTGGCGACCTTTGCTTGATGAAGTATAGTGACTAGTAGTGACTAGTGAGCGTTCAGAATTTGATTCTTTAATTCAAAATAAGTAAGTACATATTAAATGAAACGAGCCTAAAAAAAAAAAAAAAAAAAAAAAAAAAAATGAAAAACATTGGTAAGTAGGTACCTATATTTATAGGCATAAGTACTCTCTATAAATGAATAATACACGTATGTAATCTTTTTCAGTTTGTTTTTCTTCAATTCTTTTTTGTGAATGTAAATTGTGCTACTTTTTCTCACAAAATTTGATTGTTTGAATTGGAAAATTTCAAAATTAAAAATTTCAATTAGCAATTAGGTATACCTATACTGAAAACAACATTCAAACTAATATTGAACAAACACTTTCTGATTTTAATGAAATCAAGCTGGTTGTAAATTTTTTTAGAGGATGATTTCATAAGTTAAGATGTTTTTTGGACAAAAAGATTGCAATTCCAAAATAAAATTACTTGAAAAAAAAAATTAAAAAATGGTATAGTAATATAGGTAGAGGTTGAAAAGTGAAAATTAAATTACCTATACCTTATGTAGTTATTTTTTTAATCTAAAAATTTCCATTTTAAAGCACTTTTTTTGGTTTTTTGGGTCAACTAATCAAGTGCCCTGTAAACCTCAAGAAGAAAAGTGATCCCTGTGATAAAAATAAGTACTACAAAAGCAGAAGAAATGAAAACACAACGTAGGCGTGCTGAATTCGCGTGCTTAGTGCGCATGTTTTTGAATTTCCACATTTGATATAAAACCCGCAGCAAAAATAATAATACCTAACCTAAGCATTCGTTTTTATAAATTTCGTAGATAAGTAGTTGAAGGTTTGTTAATTTAGTGCAATTATTTTTATTCGAATTAAAGTGATACCAGTACCAGTGATTGCCTTCCTAGGCACCTACCTATACTTATGAAAACTTTGGATACACTTTTTTCATAACTCAAAACATAAATTTCATGTCAATATTAATAAATTTTTCCGAGTAAGTATAAGATACATTGGATTTAAATTTGTAAAACGTAGGCTTAATTTTAGTCATCAATGAGGATTTCAGTAACGTAGGTAGGTAAAATTATACAAATTTCGACTGTTGAATATAATTGTTGAAAAAATTTTAGTCTCTCGCTTCAAAATCATACTCCGACTTTCTACACTTGCCAACTGACACTCGCCTTACACGCGTGCAGGTAATCAATCATTTCGCTTTCATCGCAACATAAAAACACTCAACACGTTTTTATTGAAAAGCTCGTCGGAAATGCTTTGATATTTTCGCGTGCCGCAATAAAATTACAAATCGTTCCACTTGGTGTCATCTCTCTATGACCTCTTCCGTCGTAACCTAGTAGATTATCAAACAGTTGGGTTTTTAAGATCCTTTATTTACGTATAGACATTATTTTTCATACCTTTTGTGTATTTTTACCACACACAGGATACAGCCTTCTTTTCATCGGCAATTAGCTGTATTGAATTGTTCATATTTGACGCGGTGGTTATTTTTTCGCAGATAATGCAATGGAAAAAATTTTACCGAATGTTCGAAAAGATAATTGCGTTTGGGATTTTGTATTGTTGAATCCGTTAACGGAGGAGTCGTTTTTGAAAAACTTATATTGCAGATACAAACAATCGCAGATTTACGTAAGTGTAATTTTATATGTTTCATTTCTAAGCAGGTAATACCTACCAGCTGTACTTTTGCGTTTTGCCTTTAATAAGCACTTTGCTGTTTGTGTACTTTTTTTATATTATAGACATACATTGGAAATGAGCTTGTTTCCGTTAATCCGTATAAAAATTTGGATATTTATTCTCGAGAAATTGCCCTCACTTATTTGTACAAAGCACCTTTTCAACTGCCACCTCATATGTGAGTTTACTTTTTTTTTTTTTTTTTTTTTTAATAATCGGACATTTGTAAATTATTTATTTGAAAATATGCACAGCTTTTCAATTATTGCGACTGCTTATCGTTGGCTCAACGATAGCAATGAAGATCAATGCATCATGATGTCGGGGGAAAGTGGATCTGGGAAATCAGAAGCTCTTCGCAAAATGCTCCATTTTTTATCATATGTGATTCTAAGCTGTGATGTTACCATAACACAAATGAAAAATAATATAATCAATGCGAATAATCTCTTAGAAGGTAAACATAATTTCAACGATGTTTTTGGAAATTTTATCTTAAATTTCGGCGTACTTGGATACCTATGTGAGAAAATTTTGTATTTTTTATAGCTTTTGGACACGCATCGACATGTTTCAACAAAAATTCGTCCAGATTTGTAAGTACCAATAGAGATTTTTTTCCATTTAAATATTGTATAAATAAGAACACAATTTCAATCAAATCACTAATTTAAAAAAAAAAAAAAAAAAAACTTTTCAATAGGGCAAATATCTAGATATTGAATTCGACCACAAAGGTGAAGCAGTTTCTGCTAGCTTTACATCGTGTAAGTATTCAATTTAAAAACATGTACTTGTATTTAGCCAAAATCGTAAAATTTTCAATGTGAGTAAAAAAGTTATTTACTATACTTTTTTTTAAAATTTACGCTGCCAGATCTTCTTGATAAGGTACCTATGCATACTTTCGTGTTTAAATAATATGAAAAAATTCAATTCGTCAAATTTTATTCGTTATCATTTATTTACAGGATCGAATAACTAATCAACCATTGGGTGAAAGAAATTTCCATATATTTTATCAACTTTTAGTTGGCGCTGATGTGTCGTTGCTGAGTAAGCATTTTTTAATACTCTAGGTTCAATAGAAATACACACACGTGCTTCATTTTTTTAATTGCATTTTTATTTTCCATAAGAATCTTTAAAACTGCAGAGAAACGTATTATCATATTCGATTCTGAAACAAGGAGGATCTGCATTTACTTCAGAAGACGACAGACAGAATTTCGCTACGGTTAAGGTAGGTAGAGGTACCTGCAACCTATTTATTTATTGCATTGTAATTGTAAATAAAAATCGATTCCCCGTTTAAATCTCGTTATTAAATAATATTTTACAGAAAGCTATGGAAGAATTCAATTTTACCTCAGAAACAATCGCGAACATTTTAAAAATAATTTCCTCGGTTTTAAAATTAGGCAATTTAGTTTTCATTTCCGTTACAAATATCGATGGAACGGAGGGCTGCGCGATTTCTAACGAACATGGTAAGGGAGTGTTTATTAATCGTTGTCATGCTATGTCAAATCGCAGCGGAAAGTATGAACTTGCGCATTTTGATTTTTATTTTTTCCTTCTTTTCGTAGAAATGTACGATATTTCGGAATTGTTGGGTATTAATATCAATGCTTTTCGAAGTGCCATCACTTGTAGAAGTATTTGTGTTAATCAACGTTCAAGTCAGAGTTCACCAGAAACGACTTTGGTTAAATCAGAGATGTCTGCTGATGAAGCGGCGTATTATTCTGATCGCCTATGTAAAGCTTTGTATAGTCGTTTATTTACATGGCTTGTGAAAACTGTCAATACTAAAATGAAGGTAATTTTCAAATCTACGTACGACAGCCTTTCTCGGACCAGAAAAATATTTGAAACACGTATTCAAAAAATACCTACCTACTTGTCAATTAGGTACTTCTACTTTGTAATTTATTTTTTAGCTCGAGCCACGATGTAGAAGAAGACACCTCAGCTTTTTGGATTTATTCGGGTTCGAAAATTTTGATAAAAATGGTTTTTATCAGTTCATTATCAATTACTGTAACGAAAAACTTTACCAAGCTGTTTTTGAATCGAATATACGATCCGAACAAGAAGAATATGTCAGAGAAGGAATTGAATGGACGCCGATTGATTACGTAGGAACGCATTCAGTTCATGATACCAATGAAAAGGTCTTACCTACTGTACTAAATTATGGCATATTTATTCTGAAACTGATTCACTTAGAATTTTGGAAATTTTTGTTCAGGTATATGATGAGCTGTTATCAATACTAGATTGTTCGAACGACTTACGTTACCTATCCAATGAAGAAGAATTGGCACAAAGGCTCGATAAAATTAAAATATTGGTTGATTCATCCAGCGAAGCAGGAAATAGCAAAGTTTCGCAGCTAATTTTTGCGAATGCTTCGAATTGTTTTAGGTGACTATAAAAATTTATACTTAATCAAATTCGAAAAAATTGTAGGTAGGTAGGTAGGTACGAAACGAGATGAATGTAAAAAATATTCTCAGATCAAAAAACTTTGGTTTATTCGAAAGTGTATTCTCATACCTACCTTACCAAATACTAAAATTTTGACGAATCATCATCCATCTAATACGAGTATAAATACAATTTTTTCCATAGCTTGCATCATTATGCTGGAAATGTTATTTACGACGTTGCTAAATTTACGCCAAAAAGTAACGATGTACTTCATAGAGATGTATCAATTGTAATGTACAGCGGTTCTCATCCATTAATGAAAGCTTTATTTCCTGAAGGTAAGAAAATATATTGGTACCTATACATACTTACTGTTTTTCAAAGTCATCAATTCTTCTGAATAATCTACTTATAATTATCTACTCTGATTTATTTTCCAGGATCACCGGAAATGTCAAGTTTGAAAAAATTACCTGTTCCAATTAGCAAACAAATAAAAATTGCTTTGAATGGAATATTTCGTAATTTAAATAATAGAAGATTATACTACGTAAAGTGTCTCAAACCAAACGAAATAAAAGAACCTAATATTTTCGAAATGAATGTTGTTTTACAACAGATCAGATGTCAAAGGTAGGCAATAACTTTTTTAGGAACATTTTCAATTGAATAATTTTTAACACTGAGAACTCAGAATTGGATGTTGAATTTTAAAATATATTTTTCATCAGGATAATTGAAACTGTACGCTTGAGAAGGAGTGGATTTGCTTTTCGTCTTTCACATAGTCAATTTTTAAATCGTTATAAGATGTTATCATTAAAAACATGGCCATATTGTCGTTTGCCTGCTATTCAGAGTATACAATATTTGTTACACGATCTGCCAATACCAGCTGCAGAATTTGCCTTTGGAACAACTAAAATGTTCATTAGATCACCAAGATCGGTAAGTAAAGTTTCTAATTACATAATTATGCTAATGTAGGTACCTACATATGTATGCTAATGATAATTTTATTATTCTTATCAGTAAAATCAGTTTTGTAATAATTTTGATTCATTTTTCAACCAATTTTAAACAAAGTTTTATTACCTAATAATCTTAGCAATTAATTTCACTTCCAAAAATAGGTATACGAGTTAGAAGAATTCAGGCGTCAGCGTTTAAACGATATCGCCGTCATCCTTCAAAGCACTTGGAGAAAATTTTCACTACGAAGAAGGTTTCAAAAACTTCGCAGAAGTCAAATTATTATCGCTAACGCGTGGAAAAAATATAAAGTAAATTTATTCTCGATAAAACACCCTTAGAACGAATACCTATTCTTATAAATTTTGTGATGAATTCATTTGCAGAAAAGAAGAGAGTTCGGATTAATAAAATGCAAACGTCAGATTGATTGGGCCGTTGAAATTATCCAGCGACATTATATACAGTGGAAACGATATCAGTTTTTGACACGTCTTATTGTGGAATTATCTCCTCGCACAATGTCACCACTGAATCAAGATTGGCCCTCTTGTAATATTAGATTAGCCGAAGCCAGTTTATTATTGAGAAAATTGCATCATAAATGGAGAGTAAGTGCCATTGCCACTACTATATATAGCTGAGTACATCGTATAACAATTCAAAGTTCTGATATGAATTTGACATGATAACTATACTTATGGATTTGTGTGATGTTTCAGTGTCAAGCCTATCGATCTCAGTTCAACCAAACCACTCGTAATAAAATGAGGGAAAAAGTCACTGCCAGTTTTCTATTTCGAAATAAAAAATGTTGTTACACAGATAGGTATAGATTTTCTCCTTCCGAGATGTGATTATGCAATTTATATTGCTCCCGAAGTAAATTATTTATGGTAAACTTTTTTCTGCAGTGTTCCTAAGCCCTTTCTCGGCGATTACGTTCGTTTAAGACAAAATACTCAATGGAGAAGATTATGCTCAGGTGGAAATGATCAATATGTTGTGTTCGCTGATATTATTAATAAAATCACACGATCTACAGGAAAAGTGCGTTTTATTTACTCTCTACGCACTTTTTTTTGTGAGAAATCATTCGGCAAAATGATATCTAAAATTTTGACGATGCTTTGTTTTCAGTTTATTCCTATGTTATTAGTAATATCGACTAGTTCAATGATGATATTGGATCAAAGAACGCTTGATATAAAATATCGTATACCAGCCTCCGAAATACATCGCATATCATTATCTCCATTCGCCGATAATATAGCAGTTGTTCATATTCATGCTGTAAGTATCTACCTATCAGGAAAAAAATTAGAGATCGTTGACCTTCGGTAAAAATTTCGAAGAATACCGTAGCAATGCGAAAAGTTGGTTGGCCTATCTAAGTATAGATCTATTTACATTACATGCATTTTCGGTATTATTATAGAGTGAACGAGATTCCAGCACCGGCGATTTGCATTGTTTTTCTTCGTCATCGAATCTTCAATCCAATTCTGGTTGTTTTTTCGTCACAAATAATTATTACGAAAAAGGCGATATAATATTTCAAAGTAATCACGTCATTGAAGTGTCGACAAAATTATTCCTAGTTATTCAAAACGCTGTAGGTAGGCCACCGGATATTAATATTTCTTCGATGTGAGTATTATATGCTTCGTATATCAAATTAACAATAGCATCTTGCAATATGAAAATTTTTAATCGAAAAAAAGTACTTACCCGTTTTAATATTTTTTTATAGGTTTAACGCTTATTTCCACCAGCAAATCGTAACAATTTCTTTTTACTGCATCAAATCAGCAATCAAAGTTCCATCGGAGCCTTTTAAAATTATACGCAAAGGGAATAAAATGGAAATTTGTGTATTCAAGGATTAAAACTCTTTTTTAATTACTGATTTTGCAATAATAATGTGATATTGTACCGTGTTTTGTTATCTATTTTTAAAGCACCAAAATATTTTCCGTTCATGTGTTGTGTGTTCAAATATATTAAACGTTATCTCCGTAAAACTCTTTGTTCTTCTTTGTTTCCCAGACAGAATAATCAAAATAACGCAACAATAATAGTTTTATTCGAAGGCTTAAGTTATAAACATAAAACGTACCTAGGTAATGGATGACCTAAGAAAAAAAAAATAATGCAAATCTGGTATATAGTTTACACGCAAAAATTCATGAAAAAAAGAACCTTCTTAGATAATGACACATTAGGTACTCTCATTGGTCTCGTTTTTGAGATTTTCTTCTTGATTCTTCAAGTTTTGAAGTTCGATTTTCAACTGTTGGTTTTCTTGAGTCAAAAGTGATACTTTTTCGTTATACTTGTCTCGTAATTGTTGAAATAAGCTCATTTGATTATGATATTCTCCTTTAATATCTTCGTTCAATCTAATTAATAAAAATACTTTCTTATTATATTCACAATGAGGAATTTTAAAACGAACTGACATTAAAACTTACTTATCAGCATTGGCGACTGTTTCGATCATTTTATTATGACGTTCTTTTTCAGCATTTATTTTTTCTTGCAAGGAAGACATATCTTTCTGCATGTTTTCAACCTCGACATTACGAATACTGAGTAAATTTTTCGTAATGGATACGATATCTTTTAGAGATGTTATCTGGAAATGATTAAATGTACAAATAGGTTACAGCAAAACACTAATTTGATTGAATCATTTAAAATGTCAAAAAATCCTAAAAATCACTCACTTGTAAATTTAAAGCAGAATTTTGTTTTTCTAGATTTAAACAAACGTTACTTTTCTCTTTCAACAGATCAATAACCTTCTCCAGCAATCCTTTTAAGTCTTTATTTTTCTTCCTTAGAACATCCGGAGAGTCATCTGGAGTCGCAACGATGTTTTCGACATTGATATTTAATTCGGGTTCACTTTTATCCGCCATATTTATTAGCACTGTTGATTAAAAAAATACCAAAAAAATTTAGTTTGATTCTAACACCATACTTATTTAATGTAGACCACACGACGAATTCTCCGTTTCGTAGCATGCATGTGTGGATTTATAAATAGATTACGTGCATAAGGCTATTTATACATATAAAGATATAACCTCTCCTCCTATCCCCCTGCCACGTGCCTCGAACTCTTCACGATTTGGAAATATCACTACTACCTTCCGAGCATAAATTTCAATTCGCGAGATCGTAAAATTTTTAAGAAATAAGAAAAAATTCAGATTTATGGCGTGACGTATGAAAAAAATGAATTTACATTATAAAAAAATAATTAATCATTTGCTTTCATTCACCTTCTGTTCTCAGTCTTTTAGCATCATCGAGAAGGGGCATTTCACATTTTCGTTTCATTGAACTAGTTGAAACAGGAGGTGATATGAAGTGTTCGTTGACAGACTGACAAGTTGAGTCAAATTGGGAATACTCATCCTCCTCAACATCTTCATTGATAGTTTCATCGCGTGCAAGTTCGACATCTTCTTCAACGTAATCTTCAATAATATAACTTTCAGCTAAATTTTCAAAATTTGAAGGATTTTCGTCGATCGTTCTTATATTTTCTATCCTACACATCACAACACCATCGCCGTTCGATTTAGCGGGCGTTTTTTTACGAGGAGCCGTTATAGGCTTATATTGATACTGGAAGGATCGAAAATACTCCGGCTGTGGTTTCAAAGGATCCAAGGTATCGTAATCTATAGCATTGACATCGAATGGAAACAATCCACATTTACGAAAAGCTCGTTTGATTGTATTGGTGAATTCGGTGAACTGTAGGATATTTGAAATAACACTTTCGACGTTTTCTTCTTTAATATTTTCGTTGTTATTTCGAGCTGGCCAAAATCGAACTTCGGTTTTCCACGTCTCGAGAAATAATCTAAAAAATCCATTTTCAAAAGGATGTACGTTGCTGGCGTGATGCAAAAAAGGTATAATATGGATGCCATTATCTTTGCAAAATTCGTGTAATGCAAAACTAACGTGAGCAACACGAGGATCGACAAAAATAACGACAGGAAACTCGATATGATTTTTGACTAAATAAGGATGGAAAATGTTGGTTATGTAACTAAAAAATATTTGGCATTGCGATCTGCCGGTGGAAACACAAGTGTTGGTTGACTTTGACTGTGTTATAGAATGCTCGTTTGTCGAGTGTTTGAAATTAACCATAACAGGAGCCAATTTCGCTTCAACGTTGCCGGTAAAAAGTGCAAGGGCGGCTTCTTTTTCGGCACATGTCGTACCGTTACTTTTCAGCACCGTGTTCAAAGCCATCGGCAGTTGAAGTTGACCCAAGCAAAATATCCTTTCTGGATCGAGTAAAATTTCGGCATCTTTTCCTAAATCTTTTCTAATTTTGCGAAACCATAATTGGAGCTCGTCTGGAGTTACTTGCGGATATTTGAAAGCGTCTAGTTTCTTGAAAATTATTTCTGGGTATCTTTTCTTAAAAGCTTTATACCATCCGGTGCCCAGTGTTCGGTTTTTGAAATATTGATGCATGCCTGAGTTGTAATTGGATTCGATTATTTTTCGAACGGAAAATAAAATCGAGTCTTTGGTTGTAACAAATCCCGAGGCTGTATTCTGCACAGCCCAGTTTTTCAAATTTTCTTCGATTTCTACACCGAGAAGCGGATGAGGCCCTGGTTTACAAAACGAAGCTGGACTTTTTCCTTTCACTTTGTCGGCTAATGTTTGACGAGGCACATTGTGAATCCTGCAAATGAAAATAATCGTCATGTTTATCGATACCTACAAATATTTAAGTACATGATTTTGTTGAATTTGAAAATGTGTTACTATGTACTTTGCAGCAGTTGTCACGTTGTACTTTCCATCTTTTATGTCTTGCAAAGCAGTTAACAAATTTTCAACCGAGTACGGTTTTTTCGCACGTTTTGTCTTATTCATTGCACTGCACTGCAGATACAGGAAAACATCTGTAAAAATGAACACAGCATTAGCATTAAGTAGACATTGTGTTTTCAAATAAAAGCGAACTTGACCATCTAATTGTATAAAACTTTTCACGGTTCAATCGTTCAAGCAAATTTTGAACAAGTTACAGCACGATTTTTATGGTTTATAACCATGGAATCTGATCCCTTCAAATGAAGTATTCATTTTTCGTGATTTCGTGCGACGAAATTGAATTCTTTTCTAATTTCCAATTCACAGAGTCATGAATTAGTGCGTAGGACATATTTACGTAAATTATAAAGAAATATGACTTACATATAATAATAATTCTTAGTCCGATCAAAAATTAACAATTATTGCAGTCACTATTCAATTTTTTCACGATTTTGTACCGTACACTTTTGACCAAAACATGGAAAAATTTTCGTTATCACTACCAATTGTTTACAGTTCTGAATGATTTGATCGATTTTATGCTCAGAATGAACGTCCCGAAGAATTAAAATTACCATTCGAATCTGGAGTTTGTTATTAAGTGATAAGAAATTGAAAGAAAATTAGTTTTTGAGTAGTTTTGAAGTTTGGAAGAATTTGTAAAAGAAATATTTCTTCTTGTGAGTTATGTGAAATGTGGATGCTTTTCTCTGAGTCTGAAGGTACAGAATGCCATTTTAATTTTTTTCGTTGCTTATAGTTTTTGAAAAATTCTGAATAATAGTTCGATTCCTTATCTTTCCAGCAGGCCGATTCAGAAACAGACGCTCAACGGTCTCGAGTATTCCGAGAATCCTGATTTCAGAAGAAGCAATAAATTGGAAAAATATTGAACTCAAAGCGTCAATATGTTCATATTCATCAGGTGTGGGACATAATCTTTTAATCACTTTTTCAAGTATCGCAAGATTTGATTATAAACTAAATTTTTAATAATTTTAATGTAAGCATGTAAACGACCGTGGGATGTTCAATGGAATCAAGAATTTGAAAAATTCGAAGATTTGCTCCCGATAGTGTTGGGCAAAAATCGATTATTTCAAATAATCGAAAATCGATTAATCGGCCAAAAAAATAATCGCGACTCCGATTAATCGGTGAAAAAATAATCGATTAAATCGATGATTTTCGATTATTTTTTTATCACATTAAAATGTTCAAAATTGCTGAAAAAACGTAAAAATGTTAATTAATTGACCGTTGAAATAACAGAGAATGACAGAAATGTGATTATTCTGGAGAAAATTATGAAAATACAAGATGGATTGGTCAATATTTCTGTTTTCACGGTTTTGAAAATTATCCTTTTTCAATTTTAACGCCAAAAAACGCAAGATTGTGATGAAATTTACGCCAAATACCCTATAAAAACATGATCGATTATTTTTTTCAAAATAATCGATTAATCGATTAATCGGAAGAAGAAAAAATAATCGCCAAACGATTATTTTTCAGGCCGATTAATCGATTATTCGATTAATCGATTAATAATCGGCCCATCACTAGCTCCCGATAAATAACGAAGGGCAAGGAATTTCGAAGACATGTGTTGTAAAATGGTAAAAGTTTGATTAAATTTCTGATCATTGCACTGCATGGAATTATATTTCATTATCTTAATTTTAAAGTAGTTTTTAATGTTTTTATTCTGAATAATTGGCAAATTTATTATCCAGAATAAATCAATCAAAATTTTGTAAATCCGTATAAATCGGATGTTTAAATGAAAAATGCATGCAGATAATTTTGTTACCAACAGGTGAGCAACACTGCCTTGTAATCTGGTTTTTTCGTATTTTTTGAATATCGAATTCGAGTTCATTCAAGATTTTTACGAATGATTGAAAAGAATAATGATTTACGTTTCATGTGTTTGCATGTCTGAAACTATTCGTAATTTTTATCGTAAAAATATGCTTCGTAGATATCGTTGATTGTACCTACCGAGTGCTTCGTGTCAGAATATCCATGCAATAAACGGTTACGAATTTATTGGTTATGTGAAGTATTCAGCCTGTAAATGAAGAAATCCAAGCTGGAATTATGCCTCTTAAAGTAATGTTAGCATATTTATGAACTTTTTTGCTATTTATCGTTTCTAAATTAATTGTATGTTCTTGTCATTAATAGTGTGACGTCTTTAAAGAAGAGCCGCGTGATGTTTCAATGGATAAGGAAAAGAGTTTCAAACACATCAAAACCGAACCTGTCGTAAGTTGATGATTTCTGTATTCGTAAGATATAAAAATATGCTCAATAACACCTAAATTGTTGATCCAAATCAGTTATTCGAAATTTTTTTAGGATGTAGGTCAAGATATTACAAATAATAACTTCGTTGGTGTCCCGCACGATTCAGTTTTCATTTCACAACACCTAAAACCTGAAGTAAATATATTTGGAACTGTTTTTAGATTTTTTTTCCTCCTGTCTCTCGTTAATCCCTTACTGAATGAATATAGGGTACCGATGATAAGACAACAATTCCTTATCTTCATGTTCCGGAAGGTTCAGATCTCATTTCAAGATCAACTAATCACGAAGATGTAACTCGACAGATGAAACATAAGGTGAGCAATTGAGCATGTTGAACAAATTGTTTTGTTTCTATTTTATACCTGTATTAAATAGAATATTTTTTTAGGATGTACGCGATGAAAATGACAATTGCTGTTTTCTTCTTGATCAGCGAGTTTCTGATTCTGTCCCAAAATTTGTCAGTAACAAAGTAAGTATATTGCAGAAGTTCTTCATCGTTTCCGTAAATTTTTTTGAAATTGATTAACGCTGTGTATTGATTTCTTATAGGCAACGCTTAAAGAATCGAATTCCTCAAACGACGGTGACATAAAATTGAATATTGAAGAAGTAAATCCAGTTTTATTCGCTGACCTTAGAAGGTTTTGTTGCGATTATTGTAAACGCAAATTCAAAAGAAAAGCTCACCTGAAATTACATTTGCGTATACATACCGGAGAAAAACCTTACAAATGTGATGAATGCGATGCGAAATTCGCTTACCGTTCAGTTTTACGTTATCATAAGTATATTCATAGCGGTGAAAAGCCGTTTGAATGTGACATTTGTGGAGCTAGGTTCACGAAGAAGTTTAATCTTGAAAGCCATCAGTCTCGAAAGCACACTAGAGGAGCGAAAGTTGAGCCAGTGGAGAAAAAATTCAATTGTAATATGTGTAAATCAAAATTCGTTCGTCTCTCTGCTCTGAAACTTCACGAACGGAAACATTCATCGGACAGACCATTCAAATGTACTTCCTGCGAGAAAAAATTCAAGTATAACCATGTGTTGAAGAAACATTTGAAAATTCATGCTGTGAAAAATTCCTTTAAAAAGGAGTGTGATATTTCTTGATCGAATAATCTATTTTAAGTGATAGATATGCCGTTTTATGAATGTGGCATTGAACGTCTTTTATTTCCCAAAAGTTCGCAAAAACGTGACGATTACGCTTGTTTATTTTAGTTATGTACCTATTAATTAATTGAAATGCTCGTGACTTTAAGTTTAAAATGAGAGTATTCATTTTTCATGCAGACTTCGGTATTTTGTATAATTTTCATTCATACTTATATCGAATACAATTTTTCGTTTGCGATGTGTGAAATTTTATTTGATAATTGATAGAATATGTTTTTTTTTTCTGTCAGACTCAGAGGAGAAACATGAAGGTCATTGATGTGGTAATACTCGCGTCAAAATCACCATTTTCGTATGTTTTGAATATGAATATGAAATTTTGAAAATAATTTTAATTTTATAATGAGGTAACTAAAAGAATAGGTGAATGTCGTGTGGCTCTGCCTATCTTTTTTGAATTGTGAAAAAGGTAATTTTTGGTTTTCAGTATGTCCGTAGTTCCGTACGGTAACACTGATTCAAAGAAAAAAATAAAAAAAACATGGAAACGTCGTAATCAATTTGATTTTATTATTTGCAGTACAGTTAATTTTGGAAGTTGAATTGAATTGATTATTTTACGGAAAAGTTAAAAGTATTCTTTCCAAATGATGCTAGAAATCAATGACGGTAATATTTTTTTCGCCAATAATCTTTGAACTTGTGTTTGTATTTTCTAGTTTGATACTGCTTGATCAATAGCCTTGTTTTAGAACTCCCATAACTTTTATTTCGGCTGATCGTGATCGTAAACCGTACTGTAGCACATCTGATGTTTTTAATAACGCATAATATTCTGCTACGGTACTTTTATGATGGATTATTTCAATTGTAGTAACTTTTTCTTGCAATTACAGATGCTCTTCAGATGGAGTACACCACCGAAACGGTCGAGGTTGAAGAAATATGTGACGATCAAAATCCTGCGAAAAAGTTTAAAAAAGTAGTGAAAACTTACGATCCGAAATTTGGAACTGACTGGAAAAATGACCCAAGTTACAAGAATTGGGTAGAAAAACCTAGGAAAGATGACGATCCTACGTTCCAGTATGAAACTACCGAAACTACGGAATGCATTGAAATTGATGCCAATGGTCAAAAACATCAAACTATTGAAGTGAAAAATGTTCGTAAACCTGGTCCTTCTAACGTTACTCCAGCGAAAAATAATCGAGCTGTGAAACGTCAAATTAAAGTTATGGATCCAAATCTACCCGCTTTTGTTTGCACCGAGCATAACGAGAATATATCTTTGGATTGTCGATATTGTCGTATAGCGTCTGGCTTTAAGAAGAAAAGCGCTCCAAAGAATGTTCAAAATGATGAAATATCATCTAGCGGTAAAGTTACTGTCGCTATTCCTAAACCGAATGCTACGCTTTTGCAACCGAAGAATCTGGTAAATTGGTATTTATTCGATAAATGATTCGATTGCCACATTGTGTAACTCTTGTGTAATGTTTTAGACTGACGGAATATTCATCGAAGCCCCTTCGGATTCCTTAAGCGGTAGTTGTGTTACGGATCCTTCTACATTTCTGCAGAAAAATCCTACTCAAGGGGTAAGAAAAATCTCGCTACAGTATTATCGAAGTTCACTATTTATATCGATTGTGAAACCGCATGTATCTTATTTGAAATTGAATATGTTCAGATCTTTTTTGTGTGTGTCGAGAGATGTTCGATAAACCCGAATTTTATTATTACGACTAATAATATTCAAAAATGCTTTGATTTCACTTTTTTTATTCGTAATTATTTTGTATATGACAGAAATACGTTCAAAAATTTCGCCCTGAATGGCTCTCACTTCCAGAGTTTAAGGATTGGTTAATCGAAGCCAAAATGTACGAAGATAGCGACATTAGCTGTGCAAAATGTAAATATTGTGGAACTTTGTTAGTAAATAATTCGAACAATTTAGTCAGGCACGCCATATCTAAAAAACATATGAAAAATATGGAAACCGAACCTCCCGAGCTGATGCAACACCAGGTATTCAATTGATCTATACTTCATTTTGTGCTTAACCTTATCTTTTATAACGCGACCTCGATACATGCGGTTTTTAAAGGTGCTGGAAAACACGTATTTTCAAATAGAAATGTATCCTGAAACACTGAAATTTCGACTTCGAGACTTTGCTTTTACTGCACTTGATTTTCACCATGCTTTGAATTTTGCTTTCAAAGTTGAGTCGTATTTTATTTTGCCTCTTTGTGATTTTTCAGGTTGGCTTTGTGGCAAATAAAGTTGGAAATAAAACCGAAGAAAAAGATTGTAAGGAAGATATATTTGGGAGATATATCGCCAGTGAGTTGAAGAGAATAAAGAGTAAAAAAACGTATGAAGAAGTTAAATGGAAAATTCTGCAAGCCCTTCAAGCCGCCGCCGAAAAAGAAACCGACGACTCAGAACCTTCTTTGCCTTGATAGTTGATTTTTTTTGTCTATACTGATATTTCATTGAAATATTTTCTATCGATTGATCTTTGTCTGTAAAATTATTCGTATTCATTACGTTCTTATTTTACAGAAATTAACTAATTTTAAGGAAAGGCAATTCCACAATTCGGTGTTTTTTAAAACAAAATCATATTGTATATTTTCCAAACTGTAAGACCTACTAGTATTAATCACCTACGGATACGCTGAATGTTTGTAAATAAAAACGAGAGAAACAATTATTTTTAATTGATGTCTCGAAAATAAATAATTTTTTGTTCACGTTTTATTTGTTTTTTTCCTTTCTTCAGCAAACTGAATTAGCTCTCGCAATTCATCAATTTTTATGATTGAAAAAAACTCATACAAAAAAGAATCAATATTGTATATTCACGAATATGTATAGGTACCAAATACATTACAATTAATTATCATCAAGTAGACTTTAGAAAAACAAAAGTTGAAAATCGTTGAAGCTGTACGAGGAAAATTTAACCCAGTTCAACACACCGTCAAAACAAAATTGCATATAAAATGAAATCTCTTTCGTTGATCCGTGCTAGAAAAGTGAAAACATGAACATTCGAAAAATAACTGCAGAAATAAATTCAATCTTCGAATTCTTCTGTTTCGGCTTCTTGGAGCATAGCTTTTTGTAAAGCTTGTAATATTTCCCATTTTACAATTTCGTACGTTTTCTTTTTCTTTATTCTTTTCAGCTCACTGATGATATATTTTCCGAAGGCTTCTTCTTTACTTTCTAGAGAAGAACCCTGCAATCAAAAACAATTCATGTTTTTTTAATAAAATGAAAACCAAGTTAATTCAGTCAAAATGAAAAAATTCTATATGGTTACTTGAGAATTTTCCGACGTCGAAGACGCTCCGAATTCATGTGGATCCATTATAATAGGATCTTCGACGCTGTCCGACGGTTCAGTTTTATTGTACTGATTACTATTATCACTTTTTCTATTAAGATGAGGTAAACTCATCATATTTATGCAATGTTTTCTAGAGGAAGCATGTTTATCCAATTCCGATTTTCCACAAGTGTAATCCTGGTTGCAAGCGAGACAATAGTAAAATCCGTCTCCCTTTTTACTTCGTTGTACCCATCCTTTATAATTTGGATCTTGCTCCCATTTAGGAGAATATGTTTTGGGATGTAGTTGATATCGTTTGATTTTCATAGCTTTGAGAGGAGGCCCTTCATACGCGTAATTATCGGTTAAATTTAAATTTTCTGTATCTGATCCTTCGGATATAGCCGATGCTACTGCATCCTGAAAAGACAGCGGTGGCTGGGAGTTCATTGCTAAACGTTCACTTCATCGAATCTGAAATATGGTCAACGTTCAAAAATCGGAAATTTTGAAGGGAACATTGTAATGATGCAATTTTGATTCATGAATTTACTTACCACTCACGTCGTAGTTTTCGTAGCAGCGATTTTGGCTCAATCAGCTCGTCATGCGTAACTAGTGAATAGTAAATGAACCACGTAACTGATCACAAATTATTGATTTTCATCAATGACTGATCAGCAATTCGGCATTCTACATTCACTAAAATCATTAATCAGCGATCATTTTGATTAGAAAAAAATTTGTTTACAAAATTTTTTTGATTCAAGATTCAATGTTACCATTCAAAATAATATAAAATACTCCCATGGCTCAGTCTCGGTAGCGTTGGAATCCACAATTTGATTTGAATTTGACATGAAAAATTAAAATTGAAAGATTTTTTTAAAAATGATGACGAATTTATTGAATTTATTAATGGTGATTTACAAACAAAAAAAACTATAATAAAATAAAACAACTATAAAACACACCATTTCATTTTTTTTCTTGATGGATGGAAGCATGGAAAATGCCAAAATGGCGTTTTGAAAACATTCAAAACGAGAAATTTTTTTACAGAACAAACTTTGAATTTTTACTTAATTTTTCGAAATGAACTCAAATTTTTGCTATCTGAGTAGTGCAATATATCATTTTCTTAACAAAATTTGGATGATTAGACGTTTTTTCATCAATAATTGAAAAAAAATGTGAATGAATGAATTGATGCAAATTTTGAACAGGAAACCAGAAACCGAAAAGTGGAAACCTATCGGAAACGTTATTGTTTTTGTTTTTCAAATTGGAGAATTTTTTTCTTCTCCGCAAATTTTCTGAAAATGTGTTGTACCTTGTACCTTTGGAGCAGGGCTTAAAACCATTTGGATTTTATTGGTTGTTGTGGTAGGTGGTTTTTAAAAGACTCAAAAATAATGGTTTTTGGTTATGGTTTCTGAATTGGTTTTCCAATCACAAACCATAACGGTTCCAATTGGTTTTAAGGTTTAGGTTTCAAAGTTTTTCTGGTTCTGGTTTTGAAATGGTTTCAATTTTTTTTAATAAGTTGTGGATGTGGTTTTGGTTCCGTAATAATAGTTTTTTTTGCGGTAGTGGTGGTTTTTCACATCAAAAACCATTTCAAATTTTCAAATGGTTTTGGTGGTTGTGGTGGTTTTGATATCAAAAACAATTTTGATTTTCAAATAAATTTACAGAAAAACTAATTCAGGACTACTAAAAGTATGATTTGAGACAAAAAACTAGAAAATTTCCATCACAGGTCTGGAAAAATTGAAAAAAAATTCCAAAAACCAAAAAGAACCATTTCATGAATTGGTTGTTATTGGTTATGGTTACATTTGAAAATTGAAATGGTTCTTGTGGTTGTGGTTTTCTCCAAAGAACACAACTTTTTGGTGGTTGTGGTTGTTTCAATTCAAATTTTTTTCCCAAATGGTTGTTTTCAAATGAATTGGTTTTCATTTTTTTCAAATATATTGGTTTTTTGTTGTTGTTGTTTTTGAAATTTACAAAAAGAAGTTGAAATGGTTGTGGTAGTGGTTAAAACCAATTAAAAACAATGGTTATGGTGGTTTTATTTGGTTTTGGTTTTGGTGGTTTTAAGCCCTGCTTTGGAGTTTTCAACTTCAAGTTTGCTCTATAAAATTGGATCAGTTTTCTGCTTTTGCATTCATTTCAGTGAAGAAATGTGACCATTTATCAATTTTTACGCGACGTATTTCGTGTATCGTGTTCATGCTATAAAATTTGTCTAAATCTGAAAGTTGATAAACGTTTCGCTGGGACTTGCTTTTCTTGAACAAAACGCAAAAGAACTTCTGTATTATTTGAAATTTCGTTATTTTGTTGAATTCTTCTGTTTACGAATGGAGCTGGACTCGGTGCCAAGTGAAGATGAGGTCTGTATTCTTTCATTTTTCTAAAATGAATGCTCTTCAGTATTACTTTCATTTAGCTTTTCCTTTGGGCAATACCCAACAATTCAGATGAACTCATTCATTCAAACTTCTAATTTCAGATTGGTGGCTACATCCCACTCGAAAGACCATCGTGCAGTAGCATGAATGTTGCTCAAGAGCCACCTCGACAACCGATTGTGTATTCCGACGAAGAAGGTCGCTTGGAAACTTCATCTGATGATTCGGATGATGCACGAATTGTAAAAAATTCCCTCAAACGTAAGATTCCTCCGAAACCTATTGCCCCTACTGACGTTACCAAGAAAAAAAAGTTCAACGTGTGGTCCGAAATACTTCAAGAAGATGCCATTGAAAATCAATTCAATGATTCTCAATTTTTCGGAGGCTGCCGTGGAAATGAAACTTATAACTACCGCATGAAGTATTTTGTTAATGGTAACGACTATGGAGCCGGTGACGATGTTCAAGTAAAGTGAGTTCTACGATAAAGTAAATCAACTCTCATGCTCTGGATCATTATGTAATGTACATTCATTTTGATATTTTCAGCGACAACTCTGAGAAAAATGATTTCTCGGATGTGAAAAATCGTCCTTGGGCTAAACGACGTAAGTTCAACAAGAAACTAAAACTCGGCTCACTTGATGTGACTGTCGAAGACTCTGATAAAAATGTTGCCTTGGATATTGCGAAAAAATTGAATGAACCAAAAACTGACTTGATTGGTAAGCATAAATTTCTCTCCGCGTTTCTAATCTACTTTTTATCATGTATTTGATCGAATCGTTTGTTACTTTTGCAGAAAAAATTGTCAGCACCATTGGAAAAGAGAAAGCTATAGAGGTATTCAATAAAACAAAAGATATTGAACAAAAAGGAGGCTACATGACACTGGTAAGAAATCATTTTTATGCTGTGATATCATTCCTCGATCAATTATTCATTTTTTTTTTTAGGATAAAAGCCGTCGTCGTACTTCTGGCGGTGTTTTCTTAAAATTAGTCAAAAGTAGTAAATTATCGAGGAAACAGTTCGATGCGATTTTCAAGTACAACGATGGTTTTGTTCAGAAGCGTGGTAAATTTAATAAAAAGAAGGAGAAAAAAGGTAATTAAGATTGAATATTCATCATTCATATCGTAAAAATGTATATTATTCATGATCATTTATTTTATTTATTTTTTTCATTTTAGAAATGCCAATAGACGAAAACGAGTCAAGTAGAGACGACGACTACAAGAGTTTACCAACTCGAGCAGAACTTGAACTTTCACTATGCACCGAGGATAATGAGACAAACGTGTTGAAAAATCCTCCACCATCTCCCGTTTATCCTTCGCTTTCGCAGTCGGGTAATCCGTGCCCTTTATCCGATTTATTCCCAAATAACGCCGCTACATGGTCGCACTCGGATTCATTCAATTCTGATTCAAATCCTGGTACTTATGGTACTTGGTCACCGAAGCATTCTTTCGATTCTGATTCTGCTTCAAAGAATCCATCAGCACCTCCCGTTTCTCCATCCTATTCTCCTCATTCTCCTACATATTCTCCCACCGCTCCGGTAAATGTATTATTAGATACGGTAAATTCTTCTGATTCTTAGTTTTATTTATTCGAGCAAATTTCGTTGATACCATGTAAAATATGTGTTCAATGAGAACTACCTATCCAATTTACTAATTACTACTACCACCACCTTCGATAGAGTTAAGACATTAGAATGTACATAAATAAAATTTCAGCATTGAATGTTCAGCATTATGCCTTTATTGTTTTGGGCATTTTAACATTTTTTGTATTTCTTTTTCGAGTACAATTTACATTATTTCAGTACGAGCAACTCTAGAATTCGCAGTTAAATCATCGTTTCATCGACGAGAAAATTGTTTTGTATTTGTTACGTTTATTGTTTTAATGATCGCGACTCGTTAATTTATTATAAATTATTAAATAAAACATTATCGATTTTATGTTGTATTTTTTTTTTTTTTAGTTTTGATGTTGAATTCCTTTGAACTATTCTCTTCTGTACTCATTGAATCGAACTGTGTACTACACAACAAATACGAATTCACTTTTTATTTTTAAACTGCTTACAATGGAATGTTGTACAAACACACAATATCATACGGAGACATTACGAGATCTATAAAAAATATAAAAGTGTAATTGACAATATCAATAATTATTCCTCGTAAGATACGTTATATGTATTGCATATTATGTATAAGCGTACACATCGAATACATCAATACACAGACACCGGAATGATTCTTTTCTATGTTCATTCGTAACAACAGCATTTCAACGTTAACGTCAAATGAAAATTGAATCAAAAAGCTGTGATCTACTATCAATGTATCTAGATATGTCAATTGCATTGCGACCATAAATAAAAAAATTTACATAATTGTAGCATTCTAAAACAAAATAAATAGAAAAAATTAAGGATTTCATTTATGTTCATATTTTTAAACTTGTAATTTATGTTTTCAAAAATAGGTATTTGCAGAAACGCATTTTCATTTTAAAAATGTAAAGAAAAAACAATTTATTATCTGAAAAATACTTTTTTTTTTTGCAGCATCTTTTTCCAATAGGAATGGAAATCTCGTAAAGGAAAAGAAACACCTATCAGTAGAAATACTACGATTACAGCCTTAACACGTATAATAAATAAATAAAATACTATTATTATTGCACTAGGTGACGCATCTAATGCCTCAGAGGAAAGTTAAAATTACTGACAAGAATACAGGTTTGCTGGAAATACGAGCAGAGCAGTTTTCTCATTAAATATGTGTTCAACACTACTTAAAATAATCGTAATAAATTAAAGACGACATCCAGCGCACATACGAGACAAAAATGCATTAATGAAAGTACCAGTACACACTTAGAAAATACATACTCACATATTAAATTAATACCACACCAAAATATAATTAAATACCTTAAAAATTAAAACCTTACCAAATTTTTTTTTCTTCAAAAAAAATCACAGGCTTTAAGTCATCGTGTGAACATGCAATAAATCACAAAACGTCATAGCGTATCGGAACGAGAGATTTTTTAGCCAATAAGAAAATAGAGAACAAAAAACTACGTATCCGGTACATAATCAATTTGTAAAAAAAGTGTAGAAATTTGGAAAGCACACAGCGAACAAAACCTATTTACAAAGGTTACGTAATACACGTTGCAATGAAAACACACAGGAACTCGAAAGGAATGTTTTGTTTTTTGTTACTCATTGGTATAGTAGTAAACATGTAAATCACATTTGTCATTCCAACAAGTCGCTGCGTTCAGTTTCATAACAGCCACCTAAACCCTTCACCAAGTGTAATTCTCCAATCTACTCGTCAATGGAGAAAAAAATCATTTTCGAAATTTTCGAAAAACTTGATCCACCACGGTCATAACCTGCTCTTTGACAGGCTCGTAATACTGACGTCGTATCAGTACCATCTCAGGAGCACGTCGTAACAGAGCGAAAAATTCGGTGTTTGTTTCGAAAGCGATAATCATCACTATGAGCAGTGACAAGATGGTCAATATTAGCGAAGGTAAACACGCCTTGAAGAACGAACACGTTCTCGAACACACGGATTTCGATTTTTCATTCTTGTAAGCCGTGTACCCGATTTGAGGATGCTGACGAACAAATCGTATAGGTTCGTCTGAGGGCATATTATGAGAGAAATGAACATTGCCTTTGGGAACTGGCGTCTGGCTGCGGCTCGAACGATGCGAAGCTGTTCCCGTAATGTGACTTTCGCTCGAAGAGTGCTCGATCGGATCACGATTATAATACAGAGCGCTTTCACTGTATGATTCTTTAAATCCTGTAAATTATTCAAAAATTAGCGTAAAATAGCAATAGTACATAAATGTTTAAGAAGATGCATAAATATGCGGGTCATGCCATGAAATTTTTTTCAGTTAAATTTCAAGGCCATGCTTCGACGCACTTGACATCAAATGACCCATAATATTTCACATTATCTACGGCTTTTCTACACGTAAAAAATTACACAGGCGGTAAAATTTAAAATTAGCGTTAAAATCGCCGAAAAACTACACGTACCAGCATCTTTGGCAGCATCATTGATTTTTAAATTATTGCATGCTGTGTCTAATTCATCGACTACAAAAAGCAATTGAAAAATAAAGCGATTAGAACTACGAAGTAATGCTGAAAAAGAGCCTAATTACGAATATGATCTCTTATGTACCTCTTTTTTTACCAAAACGATTCGACGTCGCTTCAGCATCTTCGGCCAAAGGTTCTAAAATATTGCCATCTCCGTTAAACTGCAAGTTAACCTGATCCATGTTACAATTGAGACGATTCTCAAAAGTAGTGTAATTAAGTCTAGGTGAATTGCCATAACCTGTGTTAAAATTAATCTCGTATAAGTATTTATGGTAAAATTTAGTCGAGTACAACGACCTTGAAAAAGTAAGCAAAAAATCTCATACAAATAACGACTTTATCGCTCACGTTAATTATTTAGTCGTATTATCGAAAACATATCTCGTACAAGGTTGATTGAATGTAAGCAAGATTACATTTAATTTCACACGTTTGAATTATTATCAAATGTTTCAAAAAATATAAAAATTAACAACCTCCGTCTTGGAAATTAGAAAGTTCCGAAACAATAGGGGTAGATGGAGTGGCCGGTACGCTCGACGCTTTCCTCCTTAAGCTGCCTACTCTGTTGATTGGAGGCTCTTCTCTTAATAGCTGAGCCATCTCTTCCAAAACTTCGCGTTCTACTCGGCCAGTGTAGCGGAATTTCGATCCGGAGAAGAATCCGCCCCCGCTAACCACTCTCGGCACGTTTGAACTTGAAGGAGAACTATAAATAAAAATATTTTCATTCTAAAAGTACTCGTTTCACTTTGAGCTTATCTATAAATTCGATGGGAGAAAAAACCATAACGTTATCACCAGATGATTTTTAGCGATTTTTGTGAATAATACTCACGTAAAAAATAACATCTGTTCGATAGCGCAACGCCAAATGTGTCTGCAGGCTGCTGTCGTTGGACATTTGAAACCAACGGTTTCTTTTTTCTAAATTTCAAAAAATAAAATAAGTAACATTTTGAATAATTATGTTGATTTCATTTTTCGTCGCGATGAACTCACCTTGGTCCTCGGATCCTAGAAATAAAGTGAAAAAAAAAACCAGAATGAGTATTATTTATAATCATGTATAAAAATCAACTAAACGTGAGATGCCTAAAATACTAACTTCGATATAAACCAAATGAACAATGAACATTTTGCCTTCGTAATTAATTTTTTGTACTTCACTCCATCTATACTGATTAGTTCTACGACTTCCTTGGAATGTCTGAATACCATTAAAATTAACACCTAAATATAATTGGTTCCCCTTTTGGTCCTAAAATATAAAAAATGAGATCATATTTCTGCATTCATCATTAAAAATGTAACGAAATGATGAACAATTTAACGTACCTTTACAGGATGTGGATCAACACCGTACGTATCCAAAGTACAAGCTTTACGTAAAAAATTGGCCTCAGTTTCTTCCAAAGAAACACCCTTGAGTTCGATTTGATGGATTTCCATCATTCTTTCTTCAATATTCAGCGTCTGCTTTAGAAATATTTTAAACTCGCTGGCATAATTGCCAATATGTTCATCAGGGTTATAATCGCCCAATTCAGCTGAAAAAAAAAAAAATACAAAACAAGGTGTAGAAATTACTGAAAACCATCAAGTAAGCTAAAATAACATAATAAGAATTACCTTGTAAAATATAAGCTCCTAGTAATGCGGCGTCGTCATTACTGCAATAAAGTCTACCATGCAATAAATCTCGCTTCAACTGCAAGTATATTTGGTACCGAGTAATCTGCTCTTTCAATGTGAAAGGATTCGGTGGGTAGAATTTCACACGAAAGCTGAACAGAACTGGTTCCACATCTAAATTTTAGAACACGATAAGATGAATAAAGTCAAGATGAATTTGAAATACGCATATTATATGAAAATTACCTTTTATTTGTTTCAGCACCGATTTGATTGGGTCTAACCAATGCTGCAAAAAACACATAATTAATGATACCCACATACAGAATTAGAAACGTTGTGTTTGGTGGTTTGATATGAAATAACTCTATGATCTATACCCTTTGTTTTTCAGCGTCAACATAGCGTAATCCAAAGTAATCCTTTTCAACCAAGTTTAATTGCTCGCAAGCGTAATCCAATAAGTATTGCCCCTTGTGATTTGACTGAAAGAACACAAGCTTATTTAATATAATTTCTAAATACGTAGAAAAAGTATCTTTTAATGAACGGAAAATGATTTCCAATGAGCATAGTGATTGAGAATCGAAGTTATTAATCTGCTATCAACGAATTGAAAAATATTACCTGGAATTCGCATTCTAAGGCTTCTGTGTCTTCTAAAAGTCTTATGGTGCATTTATAACACGGAGTGGCATTGTGTTTACTGAGGAACTTTGGCATCTTGGTTTGATATGCGAGATCAACATTCACATTATAAATTTAATTCGCAATTTCAATATCGACGAAATTTTTTTCTAATCAAAATTGTAATAGAGATTAGAGAACATAAATAATAGCGTCATACACCGTCATACCCCTTCCTAACCATTCCCAAAATCCGCCTTGATTATTGGACGATTGCGCAGGGAATCAGTGATGCATAAAGGAAATGAATTTCTTTTCTGATTCCAAAATATTTCGCCTAATAAAGAAGTCTTGTACATATAAAACCGTCGTGACTGTAATTATTTAATTATTTTTATTTTTCATATTGATCATTCGGTTATTAGAAATTTTTAATTTACAGCGTACCTCGTGATACACTAAAATTTTTGTCAACAGGTGAAAAAACCGTAAAGAGAATTCAGATATTGAATGGTGGCATTGTTATGGAGTTCCATCCGGAACGAAATCGGATGTTCCATTCCATCTTTCTTTTTATTTTCTCAATTTCTCAGCACTACAATTAATTTACAACACATCGAGATCGAAAACTCAGAAAACTGGGGACATAAGGGAAATTGAATTAAGAAAATAAAAATTACGTATTTAGGTGAGTCGGCGCTCGGCGATGAAGACTGAACAGTAAGTAAATAATGGAAAAATTGTATAGGTACTTAAAATGGAACTGAACTCACTGAAGAAAAATGAAATGAACATAAGTCTTCATACATTTTCATAAATAAACAAGAATTTCATGAAAGATATCATGGAACGTTATTTTTAGTCAAAAAGCTTTCATTTTCATTGTGTATTATTTTATATTTTATTTTTTATAGTTTCAATTTTCATAAATCCAAGTTTCTTCAATTAAGGTCTAAACTGGTAAATCATCTGAAATTTAGACTCGCCTAAGCTTCGCCCCTCGAACAAGTTCCCCGTAAAAGAAGAAAATACTATCAATAATTTAATCAGAACTTCTTTTTTAAAGGTTCGATAATCGACGGAAACATAACATTGAAAAACTACACTCAGAAAATCGCCCCTTCACATGATAAGTAAACAAAATTTTATATTATTTTTCATAATAAGTACTATGTATCTTCCGAAGCATGAATGATATTCAACTATTGAGAATTATTTTCAGTAAACTCAATGTCAACGGTACTTGATGTCAAAATTATAAAAAAAATTTAAATAAGTAATCAAATCAAATATCCCTTTTCGAAAACATTAGACAGATAAATTTCAATCACACTGGGCTTTCGTACCTATTTACAAAATCGAACAACGAATCAAACGCATCGATATATTTTTTTAATCGTGGTTTTCTTTTGTTAGAAAAAAAGGTAACAAAAAGAGCAAAATTATTATCACAAGTAACAACTTCAGACTTCCGTTTTCAAACTTAATAACAACGAAATTATTAGAGTACCTTACGAATAGAATATAAAAAGTAAAAATAAGGTATCTTCGAGAACTAAACTAGTTACGCGTAACGTTACAAATTTTTGGATGAGAATAAGAATAATAAGAACACAACTTATACTTAAAAATGAAAACAAAAAAATTTCTTCATTAACCTAAAATATCACACGCCGAAGCTCATAATTATATAGGTAATTGACAAGTAATTTAACAAAAGAAAAAAATGGTCGAACTTAATGAGAAAAAACACAGTTATAAACTAGAAAAGTTCTGATAAATTGAACGTATCCGCGAACTCCTTGGTGCTCAGTACCATAAACTAGAAAAGTTCTGATAAATTGAACGTATCCACGAACTCCTTGGTGCTCAGTACCGATACGCTGTTAACTATACCTTTGGTGCACAAATTCTTATCGTTTGTCAACAAGATCTGAAAAATCGACAGTCAAATCGTATCATAAGAGAAACTGAGCTTATGTACTCAATTACTCATTCACTGGATACTTACCACTTTCTTACCACATGACACGAATTTCATGCAATATTGCAAAATGAAGTCATCAATGCTCACAGCGTTCTTGAAGTTTTCTTTAAAATCGATCAAAGATTGTCCAAAAAAACGAGGATGTTTCTTCTTCAAACACTCGTTTATAAAATTGTTGGCCGATCGTGCTTGATTATTCAGTCTTTCGTTATTTTTCTTCATGGCGTAATCAATTTCCTGAATTACTAGCCAAGGAGCAACCAATACACATGAATTCAGTGCTGAAAAAATGATGTAGCGTATTAATAACAATGACATCATTAAATTCGAAATGAAATGCATTTCAAAAATACTCACTCGTACACGGAAATGACGAATTTTTTAGTAGATAATCGACGATTTTTAAATGAGAGAGAAAAACGTTTGTATCGGTAACGATCAACAGATCACCGTCTGGCATGTCTAAATCCATTTTAAAATCTGACATGAAATTTGTGTGCAAAGCCATATAACACGGTTCTTGTCTGATTTTGTAAATCTATAAACAAAAAATAAAAAAATGAAATCTCGAATAATACAATTCGAAACATATCAAATGAAAATTAAAAATTTACCTCATCGTTGACAAAAGGAACGACATCGGGATGCGAATCATTATTGTTGGGCGTGTTTGAACTTTGCTTGAAAAAATCATCATCGGTATTCCGAGGTACATTAATTTTAAACGGAACCGCATCGAAATTTGGATCATTGCGATTTGCTGATTCCACATTGTGACCGAGAGAAGTTTTTTTTGAGTTCTGATGAAGTACAGCAGAACTAGGCTCATCAGCTTGACTCATACATTCATCAATCTCCATGAGCGAATATTTATCCAACACTGGTTCCGGAGCCGAATCTAATATAAAATAAATAATCCACGCGTTAATTTCACAGAGTAAACAACGAATAAGTACCGATTTACATGGCAAAGTACGAGTACGTACTTTGGGCATTTTCGATAACGGCTTGTACTTCTTTTTTAATTTTTTTAAGCCTTTCGGCTGCGATATTTCTACGAAGGGGAGGACTAGGATAGACGCGATGACCAGTTGCTGCAGGTCTGGGTGACTTTAGTTTACTCGGTATTACTTTACTCTTCTCGATTTTAACAACCGATTCGTCCAACAATCGTGAGACTCCAACGGTATCGATCCTTTCTAAAAACAAAACCACATTGATTCAGAATTCGAAATTTAAACCTAAATTCCGAAAACATAACGATTAAAAATACCTTTCAGTTTTATTTCAGCATCCAACTTGACACGAAGCTTTTTCAATCTGTTTTCAGCGATATTTTTGTCTAAATAGAATTCAAACAGGTAAGAAATAGAAAAATAGACCAACAAACTGATCTGATTACTAAATCAAAATAATCGTAGCATAGTTACTTTGGAAATTACGATGAGATCTGTGCGATGAAAAATGAGTTGACGAAGAAGCCTCATTCTTTGGCGAGGAGGTAACTTTTTTCTCAGGTTTCTTTCTGGGTTTATGACTACCCTGTGATTTTCCGATTAAACGAGAATGGAAATGTGAAATTAATACAATAATCGTAATTTTAGTTCAAAATATTCCTATTCTATGTTCTATTAGTGCTAAATTACGTCATTTATTTCGAAGATAAAATTTCACTTACGTCTGCTTTATTCGACACAACCTTCGAGTCTACTTTCTCCTTCTCAACAAAAGCTTCCTTGTTTTCTCCAGACATTTTTTTCTACATTTAAGAGTTAATCTATTAATTTAAAAAGTCGAAAATTAACTTAAAAATTCGAATTTCGAAATCGCGTGGAACGTGGAGTTGAAAATTTGGAGGATAACGAAAATTTTTGGAAACAACTGATAATTCGCAGTGTTGCACGTGATGAAATTCAGTAATGTTTTTCATCTTGTTTGGAATCGATTGAACAATTTATTAATCATGTTTTTTCTTCAATTATAAGAACATGAATTCAAATTACATCATTTTTTCATTTAATTGATATTTATAAAATCATAAAGTGTGCTTGTTCAATCAAAAAGAAATGTCTCAAATGAAAAATAATAATCGTCACACAGATCGAACTCATTTCCAGGGAAATACTTTTCTATGGTAACCCTGAAAACCGCGACTCTCTGCGTTCAACAGAAAATCAAAAACACCAAGATTTATTTTTGCAGAAGTCGAGTTTAACGTTCGCGATAGTTTAAACCGCGAGGTTTATTATCTTGTGTAATTTAAAATAATTCTTCCATAATATTCAACATTGTTATTGAATAATCGGCGTTTATTTTAATTCACACATTAGGCATGTCTTCTGGTTCCACAGTAGTGAATTTAGACCGAGGAAATAACACCACTTGTACGATCAATTTACATGGTAAAACTCAACTTTTTATTTCACTCGGATACCGCTAATTATCCAATGCACTTGTAATTATAATTATCGATAATTGAATATCTTCAATTTACAGGAGCAACCGTAGTATCCTGGCGAGTCAATAATCAAGAACAAATTTTCGTTAGGTAAGTTATATGCGTGAATCAACACAGATACAGATACAATATATATACAGAGTGTTTTTTCATACCTACTTTTTTTTACAAACTTAATTGCTGAAAAAAAGCGGTCACACTTGTAGCATGGATAGTATTATGAAATCAGTTTTTAAAAATTTTAACAGTTGTTCGCTCTAAGCGAAGGTATGTCTTTAAAGCATGTTTTTATAGTTTAACCTTCGAATTTTAGTAGTCAAAAAATGTACGATGGATTTTTTCAGTTTTTTTTCCTCGTTTGTATTCATGGTCGTCACTGCTCGACGAGGCCTGTAGAAAAATTTAAAAATTGTTTAAAATTTTCTTATCGATTATTTTCCTAGGAGGTGAACTTTGTTGTCGCTGTCTGTGAGAATAAGATTCGAATGCTAGCATGTAATACGAAAAAATTCATTTCAACGAGAGCGATTCTATATTTTAATTTTTCAGAGAGTTCGTTCAACGAAATGTAATTTATTTTCCAGTTTCTTTCTTTAAATTTAAGGGTCTTCGTAGTCAGCTTGAGAAGATTCTACACTATGCCATTTCAGTCGTTAATCTACATCAATTATTTTTATTTTGAGGCTATTCAGAAATGTCAAAGCTCTGTAAAAGTGGAAAATATGTATGAAAAAACGTACAAAATGAAAAATAATTCTACGTTATACCTGCGCTGCGAGCTGGTCATTTTTTAATGTATCTTTGTACATAGTTCAGACGACGAAAAATTGCATTAATTAATTTGCTACCTCTTGTAAACGATCCCTTAGATGTGTTTTTTGCTGCTATCAGCGAATACGTCGTCGTCGTAGTCGTGCAAACGTTGTATAGCTTTAACGTTCGAAGAAGAAACAACCCCTAAAGTTTGAAAAAGCAGCTTTATGTTGGTCGTAGCTCGTATCGTTTTTGCTACTGTTTCAGATCCTTTCTCTATTAATCTACATTCTGAAAACGATGTCAGTTTTTCTTATAATCAAAGCCCGGCTTTCTTACGTACTACAATTTATCCTCGTGCAGCTTTCAACATATTACGTTTACTCGACTATCCTCTTCGGCTTCCCCTTTGTCCCTAATTAGGCTAGTTTTGAACGTTGTTGAGAGAAAAAAAAACAGCGAAAATGGTCACTTCACTTGGCAGTGTCTCGTTCGATTAACGACGTTTTTAAAACGCAATTAGAAAAATGTTAATTATTCAAAGTACCTGCTCGAGAGTTTGGAACTACGACGGAGGAGAGAGAAGGGTGAGCTGGGGATTTCAAAAGGTCGCGTCGTCGTCGTTATAAAAGATCATTCACCTTTCGAGGAGTTTTTCAAATTGTACTTTGAGCAGTGTTAAGTATTTTTTCCATCGTCGAAATTCGCCCGCATTTCCACCAGTTTGAGGGGAAATGCGCGGTTACATTTGTGGAATCTCGTAACACTCGTTAATATCGATACTGTGCTCCGTCTCCGTGCAAAGGAGTGAAACTACTTGGCCTTTTTTCCAAATGCTGCTCGGATTACTCGACGTACGTAAAAAATAAATTGCGGTTTTTTTTTTCGCACGTTAGAACAGAATTACGAAGGTATTAAGAGGCTTCTGCGATAATGGTAGCGTTCGTTTAATCACTAAACTCATTTATTCGTAAAGATTACCCGCTGCTGGATGCTGCGAATGTATACAAGGAAACCAAATTTGTCGCAAGGATACAGGTTTTTTGCTTAGAGAAGGTTCGCGTCATCCGTTTTTGACTAATATCCTACACGACGCCCCTTTTTCCTTTAAAACCATTTCACTAACGACCAACGAATTCCATTCGGGGTACTTTTTTTTCACTTCTGCTCGGTTCCTTTTTCGTTTCGCCTTCATGGTGTTGGGTTTGGGTGGTTTTTTTTTTTGTTTTGTTTCATTTTGCTAAAGCTCGCGTGTACTGTATTGTAGGTAGTATTGTATTTAAGATCTTCATTTTTATGCTTTTGACGCGTTTTCATTTCGAGTGTATTTAGACGTCGAGCGAACGTGCACTTGACATGTTTTGTAACAGTTTTTTTTTCCTTCTGCTTTTGTTTGTTGCAGTAAACAAGCCATATTCGATGGAAAGAAAGCTATTCGCGGAGGCATTCCCATAGTATTTCGTGAGTATTTCGTGTGCCGGATTCGAGTTGATTGGCCGGACAATTTTTGTACTAATAAAAATTCTTGATTAGTCATTTAAAAACCAACACCTACGAGTTGAAGTAGGGTAAATCGTAGGCAGAGACAAAGGATGAAGCTAGTTTAAAAATTTATTTTACCGAAGAATAATTACTACTTAATGGCAACTTTTTATAGTGATCTTTGGCTCGATGCGTAGGTTTACCTCAATTTCGTGTTTTAATTTAATTTACGATAAACTCGTATCGTGACAGAGTTTTTTCATTCCACATACACTATACTAGTCCAATGATCGTTGCATTGATTTCCCGCGTACATAACGAATAAACTAACTCGACAGAGACGAGCAAATCAAGGTGGTATTTTTATTGTATTGTTTTAGCTCAATTCGGCCCTTGGAATTATGGACCTCAACACGGTTTCGCTCGTATTTCAAGATGGAACGTCGAAAAGCCGCCGGAGAGATTGCCCAGCGGAGATGTCGAAGCTATATTTTCACTCATCGATAACGAATATACTAAATCGCTGTGGGATTTTCCGTAAGTACTGAAACGATGATTTTCCCCCTCCTCGGACCCTTCTATCTTTGCCACAATTCGTTTCATTCGTGTTGTCAAATGTGAAAAATACGTCGTCGTCTTGTTATCGAACGTAACGATCGACGATTGCTTCGCAAAAAAAAAAAAAGGAAAAAAGGAAGAATTCGGTAGGCGTTTGATTTTTTCATTGAGTAAATTAATCCAGACAGTAAAAGGAAAGTAAACAGATGGAAGATAACACGAGAAAATTTTTTTAATATGTACTTAACGATGAAAAAGAAGATTCGCATCGTTGAATAAGTCCTCGAATAAGTATCTCGTTTTTATGTGCTCAGGTTCGCGGACGAAAAAAAACTTTAGAACTTCATCATTTTGTTGACTTTTTTATTTATCAAAAAATGTAGGAAAAATTTTATTTTCCGATTTGAACTAAATCGAACCGGATCGAAAGAGCATGCCTCAACCCCCCCCCCCATAACCAAAATTTCAGAGCCTGGAATTAATTTTCAAGCTTTTGGAGAATTTTTGAAAATTTAAAGAATTTTAAAACTCTGTTTTTTAAGGACGATTTTCAAACGTTTTCAAAGCGGTTGAGAGGGTGTTTAATGAGCATTGACCCAAATTTATAAGTCCTAAAGTTCATCCCTCGCTGGAGGGTCCAAAAAAGTCAATTGAGACGGTTTTTGAGCCGGTTAATCGTGCAAATACATTCATCAGACAATATTTTTCCGAAAAAATCGCTCTATACTTACAAGGGAACCTCTTGAGGTGTCACACTCCGATTTGAAGGGGAACTCGATTTTTGGAAAGAGCATAGTCTAAAACCCCCAAAACCAAATTTTCAGTTGCCCAAGTTCATTTTTCGATTTTTGGCGAATTTTTGAAAATTCAAAATTGACTGTTTCTGGCAATTTATGCTTTTTTTAAAAAAAGTACGTATTTGATCAGTAAAAATGGTCAAAATAAGTCCCAAAACTAATAATAATTACCCAAATCCAAATTTTACCATTTCCAGCCATTCTGGAGCCTCCAGCGAGATTTTTCAATTTCTCCAGAATTTTGAATTTGCTCCAGAAGGCGTGAATATGAAGTTGGACTCCTGAAAATCGAGTTGCATATTACACTCGACATGTTCAACGAGTTTATCCACATTTGAGCCGATTTTGAGAGCCTCAAGAGTGGTTTTTTGATGTGTTACTATCGCTTCGAAACGGCTGGAAATGGTAGAATTTGCACTCCGGGGGTTGGGTCTTGAAGAAATACAGCGATTCTCACAAATTTTAAAAATTTCCTCACAAACTGTTATCTTTTGATTTTTTTGGATTTTTTAATTTTGAATAAAGCTGGTCAAAAAACCACTCTTGAGGGGTCATGGTCACTCCCAAAATCGGCTCAAATGTAGATAAACTCGTTAAACAGGTCGAGTATAATACACAACTCGATTTTCAGCTGCCCAACTGCATATTCACGCCTTCTGGAGCAAACTCAAAATTCTGGAGAAATTGAAAAATTGCGCTGGAGGCTCCAGAATAGCTGGAAATTGTGAAATTTGTATTTTGGGAGTTAATTTTGGACAAAATACAGCGATTCGCGCAAATTTCAAAAATTTCCACACAAAACGGGAAACTTTTGATTTTTTGGATTTTTTAATTTTGAAAAAAGCTGGTCAAAAAGCCACTTTTGAGGTGTCACTCTCAAAATCGGCTCAAATGTGGATAAACTCGTTAAACAGGTCGAGTGTAATATACAACTCGATTTTTAGCTGCCCAACTTCAAATTCACGCCTTCTGGAGCAAATTCAAAATTCTGGGGAAATTGAAAAATCGCGCTGCTGGAGGCTCCAGAATGGCTGGGAATGATAAAATTTGAATTTGGGTAGTTATTATTAGTTTTGGGACTTATTTTGACCATTTTTACTGATCAAGTACGTACTTTTTTTAAAAAAAGCATAAATTGCCAGAAACAGTCAATTTTGAATTTTCAAAAATTCGCCAAAAATCGAAAAATGAACTTGGGCAACTGAAAATTTGGTTTTGGGGGTTTTAGACTATGCTCTTTCCAAAAATCGCGATCCCCTTCAAATCGGAGTGTGACACCTCAAGAGGTTCCCTTTTTCAAAAATTTGATTTTTTCACTTTTTCTGGAATTTACAATTTTTGGTCAAAAATTCACTTTTGAATTGGTGCTCCTGGAAGTTCTTGCTAACCACCTAAAACGGTCTATAGAGAGTGCCCTAGAAGCGTTTACTAAAGTAATAGGTACTAAAGTTCATCTTCAGTCCTTCAAGCCAGAGCGATTTGAAATTTCTGGAGAATCCAAAACTCGCTGGAGGCTCCAGAATAACTCAAAATTAGAAGTTATTGATGTGTGAGAGTTGAATTGAAGAAATTATTCATATTGGTTCACCTCGTTTGAAAAAAATTATTTTTCTTTAAAAAATTTCAAAATCGCATTGACAGCTTTTTTGAATTTTTTAATTTTTCAAAAATGGGCCGCCAAAAATCCAAGAACGGACTGTTACGAAGGTTTTATGAGATGCTGTTTTCATCTAGCTTTGTTTCGTTCAAATCATAGGCTGTCAATTCAAATGGTCCTCTAGTTATTAATGGATAGTTTCATGCCATAAGATAAGGGTGTAGGAAATTACCTTTCAAGGCAACAGATTTGCACTCACTGTTTGGATCTCTCCAGAAAGCGTAGAAACTAATTTGGGCTTCTAAAAATCAAGTTCTGGCTTATTTTCGACGTGATGATCGAGTTTATTCACAATTGAGCCGATTTCCAGGTGGACATTTCATTAAATTCGCTAAGCAGGTCGAGAATAACCCCTTACTAAATTTTTTGCTGCTCGAATTAATCTCCATAACTTCTGTATGAAATCAAAAATCTCGTTGGAGTCTCCAAAATTGCTAAAAATGGTGGATTTCAGTCGTTGGTGGATTAGATATTGGTCCCTAAACTAATTTGCATTTTTTTCCTGAAAAAAAAAGAAAAAAAACTTAAAAATCTAAATTTCATAGAATCGTGATTTTTGGATTTTCAAAAATTAACCAAAAATTGAAAAATTAATTTGAACTGCTAAAAGTTTCAAGTTATGAGGGTTTCAGATCGCTCTTTCCAAAAATTGCATTCCCGTCAAACCGGAGACGTTTTCTTCTCGTTTGTTAAAGTTCTTAAAATTGGCCAAGTACCGTACTAATGTACTAATTTCTTCCCTCTCTTTAAAATTTTCCATGTTTTTCTCTACGTTTCTGTGATCTCGAAAATCGTGTTTAAATTTGGAACATAATTTTTTTCCAACTGAAATAGAAAACCACCGCATCGATTGAGTACCCACTTTTATTTTTAGATATTCATTTCACTTATTGAAAGCAGCAACCTTGGTAAAAAAAAATCGAATGTAAATTCATCAACGAATTCGATAATTTTTTCACGATTTTCGTATACGAATGGGGGAAAAAAATAGATGAAATTAGAATTTATAATAGCGGTGAAATTTCCTTTTTTTCAAGTAGAAAATACTTACATCGGGTTTTCAAGACGTATATCTGATACGTACGTGAATTTACTAATCCGCGCGAAAAAATTCTCTAACGAAATCCCTCTCTTCGCCTCTCGTAAAATTTTCTCAAAGTTGAAAAAATTATCATCTAACGAAAATAATGTCGAGGTTAAATCAATATTTGGCTCGAAGCATCAAAAAATGTAACCAATTTGGCGTATATTTTGCGACATTTTATCTCCTTAATAGCAAATATCGCGCATAATTAGCGAAAATTATCGACTAACCAGTTCACGAACCTGATTTAGCAAACGGTGAATGCAGTTTTGGTAAAAAAAATTCGAGTTGTTCTTGTTTATGTACCTATAGCACTATAGCAGTTGAGGTACATTACGTGTATTATTGGTACTTATACATTGATTTTGATATTGTAATTTATAGGTGTAGGTACCTAATACCTATTAAATGAAATGTATTGCGTTATGTTTCAGGTTCAAATTAACCTACAGATTGATATTACGAGAAAAAGAATTACATTTTAATTTAGCCGTCTATAATCCTAGTAAAGAAGCTATGTGTCCGTTTTATTTATTGTTGCATACGTATTTTAAAGTACCGGATGTAAGAAGGTGTCAGATAACCGGTTTGCTAGGCTGCACATATATTGATAAGGTAGCTACGAATTTTTTTTCACATGTAGATTATTATCAATTTCCCGAAATTTATCGTAATTTTAAAGTAGATTTGCTAGTTTGTATTAGGTTAATTTAAATTACCTCGAGTTCTATTTTGCATATTACATTATTAGTACATGCATCGCATCGCGAAAAAAAAATGTTGAGGAAGGTTCTTCTTGCTAAATAATTTTTTCCATTTTGCAGACCAGAGAAAATACAATGTACCATGAAAATCGAGAAGTAGTTACCATCGACGAATGGACTGATCGTATTTATCAAAATACTCCCCAAGAAATCATGATTACAAATGTGGTATCCGGACGCAAAATGAAAATATTAAAATATAATTTATCCGATACAGGTGCTTAATGACGAGAATTTTATTATTTTACATGTTTTTTTTGTTTTGTTCTGTTTTTTTTAAACTACGTATTTTTGATGAATTAATTTTCAACGGTTTAATTTATGTATTATGTTTTTGCGTAGTTATATGGAATCCCTGGGAGAAAGCTAAAGATATAGGTGATTTTGGCGATGACGAATTCCCAAATATGATTTGCGTCGAGTCTGGTCAAGTTTCACGTCCCATTATCCTCAGACCGGGTACCACCTTTGAAGCTAGTCAAGTATTACAGGTATATGGATTCGATTTTTTAAAAAATACCATGATAGGGGGGAGAGGGAAGAGATGAGAGGTTTTTTTAGGTGAGGCAGAGTGATTCCTCCTCATCTTTGACTGTAAACCTGGAACGATTTAAAAAACGGACCAAGTGAACTGATTTTCGAGTAATATGCAAGGTGCATCAGTAACCCCCTTCCATCAATAACGCAGGCAACCAATGTTGAATTCAAATGTACATGTCTGTCTAACTTTGAAATTGAAGAGATTGAATTATGCTCACACGATTTTCTTCTTTCAGGGAAACCTTTGTAATTTATCAACTTTGATTGAGCCTTCAGAAGCAAATTTTGAGCTGCTGAAATTGATTATTCGATTTTTGGAAAATTATTGAAAATAGCGTGGCTTAAGATACAAACCAATTTTCAGAAATTGAGAAATCAACTTGGGCTGCTCAAAATTTGATTCTGAGACGTGGGTGATTTGTCCCTTCAATAAGCCAAATTTCGGTGTCCTTGTCTGGAAATTTGAACTGAAGAAGTAAAGTGAATTAAATTAAGGAAATGGGAAAAAAATATTTCGACTTTATTCTGGAACAGATTGGTTTCTTTCAAGTTTATTAATTACTTTGACTTTTCAAAAAGTCTTCAGAAATTTAGAAAAAAATGCGTAAAATGATTTAAAAAATAGACAGTTTCTGTATGAAAATGAGTTGAAAATTCATTTAAAAATTGCACAAAATTTGGCCAGGTAAATTTTTACAATTTAACAGACAATTATCAAAATTTACATAAAGTTTGCTAGAAAATGACACAAAATATGAAAAAAGCTGTTTGAAGTGTCAAAAATTGGAAAAAAATTGTATACTTCAGGAAAAGGAGCAAAAACTTGCATGGAAATGAGTTAAAAATTCGCTGAAAAATTGCACAGTTGTCTACATTTTTTCAAGTCAATATTTAAAAAAATAACAAAAAATTAGGAGAAAAATGGCACAAAAAAATGAAAAAAAAAATAATTTGAAATGAATCAGAAAATCGTCAAAACGGTTGTAAATTTGAAAAAATTGTGTATAATAATTCAGGACTTTTTTTTAGTCCCGGAAAACGAGCAAAGCTTGTATGAAAATCATTAAAAATGAACCAAAATTCAAAAATGCATAAAATATTGCGGATATTGCACTTGAAGGTATCTAGAAATTCGTTAATTTATTGCAAAAATTCAAAAAAACTGCTGAAAATTCAAAAAAATCAGTTATACGAATTTGAAAAGTGAAAGGAAATTGTCTGAAATGATGATTTTTTTCAATTCTGGAAAAATGAACAGCATCTGCATGAAAATCGACTGAAAACTCATTTAATAGTGCGAATTTTGCGCACCTCAAAAACCATTGAAAATTATAAAAAATTAGCAGAGTCAACCAAATAGTTTGTAAAATTGTTTAAAATATGCATCAGAGAATCAATAAAATCGGCGTAAAAATGTTTAAAAATCAGATAGTAATTTTTTTACCCCTTAAAATAGTTTTATAAAATGAATCTAAATCAGAATTCAAATAATTATGCTGAAAATTGAAGAAAATGGCCAACGTTTGAGTAACACATAAAATTGAAAGGACTCAATTTTCAGACTGTTAATCTACTTAATGATGCATATTCCACCACTCTATTAAAAAATGTCTTTACTTTTTAAACATCGTGTAGGTATTTTCGATTTAAAATGTTCGCTAACAATAATCAGTATTAATCTAAAAGACACTTGTGGATATTCTATCCGTTAAAATTCATTGATGGAAAAAACTGTGTAGGTTATTGAAATTTTGAAGTTGAAGCATTTTAGGTACGTTCTCTCCAACTTTTAAGCTTTTATTAAAATCACTCTGTGGCGTTTTGTCGAGTTTCTTTACTAATAAAATATCTTTCTCAGCATGTTATTTTTGCAAAAACCATAAACATTTCATTATTTTTCATTTTAGGTAATGTGAGTAGAATGCGGAGCTGCGGCCTCCGGTTTTCGCAATCTGACCATTTCATCGTCTAAAAGTAAAAGCAAACCTTTAGAAAACGATGTCGGATTCGAGAACCTAGATAGCAGCTCGTGGTATCCTTTTGATACGTCTATATCGGAAGAAGATACACAATCGTATAGATCGTCTCAACCGACGCATTATTGTTATCATCGGAAAACATCTTGCACCGTTTGTTCCTTGAATTTGTAAATAGGCTATCTAAAGTCTAAAGGGGTGTCTTGTATTACCGCTTGTTTTATTTATTTTTTCTTTTAATATTTTATTGTATATAAATTTTATTTGTATAATTTTTACGTATTGATTTTCGTTCTCGTCTCGTGTGTAATCATCGGGTTCTATTTATTCCGTAAAGACTGTTTTGTAAAAATTTTTATATTATGTCATTTTGTTGAAGGATGTAGTCTGTAGTAGAGTGCTAGTTTATAGGAATGCGCTTTTTTGAATTTTTCTTTCGTGTTGTGATGATTAAATTCTGTTATGTTACATTATTAAGTTCAATCGGATTACGTTTGAATCATGTATACGATTTTTTTTTCTTCGAATAAGATTTTTTTTTTTTCAATAATTCTCGTAGATGGTGAATCGATATTATTTCAGAGATAGTGTTTAAAGTGCTTTCAAAGCAATTTTTTTTAAAATCAACGCGAACAATTATCGTTGGTGAGAATATAGTATATTGTATTAGATTCTTTCGAATGGTTTATTTTTTTAAAATGATTTTTACTTTTATATAATTATTTATGTTCGAACGAATGGTTGTTATAAATTAGATGGTAGACATTTTTTTGCCTATTTTATGATTTCTTTTAAAACTTATTTTACTATTTTTTTTTGTTTTTTAATTTATTTTTATTTTTTATATTTGTTATGCTGTTTTTTGGATATTTTAATAAATTTATGTTGGAGATGAAAATTGAAAACTTGTGTAATGTGATTGATAACTTTTTAGTGAAATTGCAAAGTTGGGCTGAACGATGATTAAAAGATGGCAAATTTTAGAGGAATGTAGTAATAAAGTTTACGTAACTTTTGGATCACCGAGTAGATGATCCTCAATTCAAAGAGAAGGTATTTTTCATTATCGCCTCTTATAAAATACTTTCCTAAAAATATTTAGCTTAAAATACTTTGTCCATATTCCGATTAACGTCTATTTATAACTTTTTAATCCTCTCACGTGAAAATTGTTGGATTACCCGATGGATTGCCATCATCACTTCAGTTTGGTACTTCGATGAGTATACACCATGCTACGATGCACCGTTATTAATTATTGTAAGTACGTAGATAAGATTTTAAGAAATCGTCTAGAGCTGAATTATTCTTATTTGAGAAAGTTATCGAAAAATGTATTTTAAATTCCAATACAAGAATGACATTTTAAATTTATGTAGGCATCTAGTATAGGTACTAGGTAGCTAGATATCTTATCAAAAAATCATAAAAATGATGACTGTACCGAAAGAAGCAATTCGCAGGCAAATAATTACCTTGATTCCAGGTAAATTGTGTTCATTTTTTTCCAACTAACGAAATAATAAACAGTTAGGTAGGTACCTGCTAATTATTACTATACAATATATTATGCTTGTATGTTTGAATTCAAGTTTACATGAACGTATTCCTGATGGGTTGTGCCGACGGATGGCTTCCAAATGCAGTCTATTTTTTTCTAGTAGACGACGAGGTAAGGACGAGTTCTTCGAAATTCCCACTAATAACTTTGGTGTTCAGTGATCTTGGAAAAATCGTATTTGCAATACCAGCAGGAATCCTAGTGGATAAATATGGAAGGAAAAATATCAGTTTATGGGTTGCTATTTCAACGTTTTTTGCTTGGTTTGGACTTTCATTGAGCTCATCTCTAGTTGCACTTTACACTGCAAGGTATTACAGCTGGGTACCTATCTTAATAGCGCTGAATCAGCAAAACGTGATAATATATTCGAACTTACTCCAATTTATTTTTAATTCGTTGAATTTCATTCCACAGATTCGTTTTAGGATTGGCAGAAGCGATGATTTATTCATCGTCGCTCGTATCCATCGGTGAAATAGCATCTCCAGAAATTCGCGGACAGCTGACTAACATAGGTTTGATATTTATCAACGCCGGATTGATATTACCATCGATCGTCAGCGTAATATTCGGATCGTATAAATCGTTAGCGTGGGGTATTACCTTCTTTTCGATTTTAAATCTCTTATCAATGATTTGGGCAGTTGAAACGCCGAGCTATTTAGTCAGCGTATCGAAGCTAAAACAAGCAAAAAATAACCTACAAGAAATCAGGAAAGGATACAACGTAAACGATATCGATACAGAATTCGAGAAATTACACAAGTACATAGACGATGAGAAAAATCGAAGGAGTAAGCTCACTTGGGTAAAATTCATCAAGTCGAAAGCAATCAGGAAACCTTTGTTGATTGGTATCCTACTAAACGTGATCACGGTTTTTATCGGAAGTAGCCTAATAAAAGTTTACATCACTGTGATAATTCCATCCAACGAATTAGTACCGAAGAAATATTATCCTTTGATTATTCAAGCTCTCTTACTTCTCATCTCTTTCTTCACAACATTCTATGTCGACAAGTTTCCTCGCAGGAGTATATTCCTTTTCGGTGCCATATCAGTTTTAATAATTAACGCGATTTGCGCATTGGCGAATTACATCGATATTGAGAATGATCAATATCAAAGCACTGCGAATGTTTTCAAGTGGATCTTCATATTCGGTAACCTGTTAAACATGATATGTTACAATGCTGCGATACAACCGATGAATACTGCTCTGAAAGCCGAACTTTATCCTCAAACGATGAAAGGATTCTGCGGATCGGTTACAGTCATATGTCACGCTGTAGCCACCATAATCTTGTACCAGTTGTATGACTTTGTGAAAGATTATTTAGAATTATCACTCGCCTATATCATGTTTTCGATCAACTCTTTGTTGTTAATTTTAGCCGTGTATTTTTTTGCGCCGGAAGGTCGAGGAGCATCTTTGACTGATCTGCAAATGAAATTCAAAGAATCGCAGCGATGTTGTCGTAATGACGAAGAAAATTTGCGAAAATGATGATTTTTCGTTCTTCCGGTGTGGATTTAACACTAATCTAATTGTACCTATATGTAATTTGGTATAGAGTATAGACGATTTCAAATATAGATTCTGTCTCCTTTTTAATCTATAGTTTGATTTCCTGCAATAGTAGGTAGCTAGGTACCTATCTTAATTTACCCGCACAGGCTTACTTACATTTTTATTTTTCTGATGATCCAATTCTGAAAAATAAATTTGTGCTTCATTCTTCTTCTCGTTTGAAAATTTTTTTTGATAGGTAGGAATTTCAGGCTGGAACAAGTTTTCAGATCAATAAAAGGCAGAAAATAACCAGGAAATTCGAAAAATTTCAAACAAAATAATGACGATTTGAATCGGAAGTTATTCCAAAATGCCTTAAATTCACAGATAATACGTAACTTCTCGTTCTGATAATTTTTAAGGAATAAGAGTACCTACATTACATAGATCTACCATGATTGTGTATCAACGAAATAACTTTCCAAGAATATGAGCAAAATCTAAAATTTTAAAATCGCTATCTATAATGGCAAGTATGTACATACTTTGCATAGGTAGGTACTTTTAGAAATACAACTGATAAGTATCGATAAAGTTTTTTATCCTCACAGTGGAGTTGCGATAGGAATTTTTTTCTTTTGTCGAGGTTTTCGAATTTTGAAGGTTGCAATAGCAAGGTTTAGATTGCAAAATTTCCAAAGCCAAATGAAACTTACTCGTATACAATATGCATGAGATTTTTAAAAAACGAAAAAGTGAATTTTTATTTAACCTCCATTAATAATAATTAAGTAAGTACTTGCCTACTTGGTAAATTTTTGTTGTGGCTTTAGTCATCCTCGTAAAATTATTTAGTTACATTTTTTTGATATTACCTACCTAATCATTTTTTTAAAGACGACTATTCTGAAATTAATATCCTATTAAAGAATTTTTATTTACATGGGTACTTAAATTCAATTTTCAATTTTTCCTTCTAAAAAATATCTAAAGTAGGTAGTACTATTTTTTACAATTTTAGATTGCTTTTGAGCGATTGAAAATTTGCAAATTGGTGGTACATATTTTAAAATGAATTCGTGTTTAAGAAATATTTTATTACTAGCTAATTTTTTTATGGGGGGCTTCAGGGGTTTTCGAAGTTTTCTTTTAAGGGGTTGATTTTACGTCGAAAACAGTTCAGTACTTTTTTGTTCTACGTCAAATTTCCGATCTGGTGATATATCAAATGTCCTTCTACCCCCAAGGGGAGTGAGGCTAGAACCATTCAAAATTAGAGGGGTTTTCTAAAAAACACAAAAAAACTATCGGCGCGTAGGAGGGGTGAAATGGACCGCGAGAGCGTTCAGGTTGACACTAGCATGAAAGATGGGTACCATCGAGAAACTGCCGCGTGAAAAACTTCAGATCCACGCCACCTCCCCTTTTTTGAAATTTCAATAACACTTGTCTCAGTCCCTTTTTAACCGATTTTGAAAATTTTTCAGGATGTTATATATGTTGCTAGTAGGTATCCCTACAAAAATGTTTAACCCCCCCTCCCCTCATATTTACCCCTTAAAATGTCATTTTTTTCAATTTATTTTATGCCTATTAAGAATCAAGATTGCGAGGTATAATTTTGGAAACACGTTCTTCGGATGTATTTTTGGCCCCCAAACATCAGTTATACGGTATTAGAAATTTTTGCTTTGGTACGCCGTGGTGAAAATTTGGAATAATGTATCTTAGGGGGGGGGGGGGGGTGAAATGGGAATTTTGGGGAAAATAACTATTAATGAGTAGGGTATCGTTTTCATATGATTTGATACCGCTGAGCACGAATATGACCTCAGATTTTCTGCTACACTTACCTAGCCCTCTCCAGAGCACCTCAGCACCCATAAAATTTCACTAATTTTGAAATGAAGTTATTTTGATGACATTGGTATCGTTTTCATATGATTCGATACCACTGAGCACGAATATGACCTCAGATTTTCTGCTACACTCATCCTAGCCCTCTCCAGAGCCCCTCAGTCTCCCTCAATTTTCACTATTTTTGAAATAAAGGTATTTATTTTGATGACATTGGTGTCGTTTTGGTCACCCGGTAGATACTCTCAAAGATGCATTTATATGTATACCTACCTACTTACTCGACATCAGTTGATCGAAAATCCTCTTCAATTTTTCGAGCATAATTCTTCCTAAATTGATTACAATATTGACGCACGCCAAGTGACATAACCTACTGTTGTCGCGTGAAAATTATTGAATTAGTAAAATAAACTTCACACAATCATAAATTTCAACGATTAAACTTTGATTATTTATGCATATATGTAACTATAGTCTTATGTATAGATTTACTCTGCTTTCACGTGCCTATAAGCAGACAGATAAGGACACGCGGTTTCAACACTCATATCACACCAACAGTGAAATTTTCGATGGGAAAGTAAAGTATAAAAATAAAATTCAGATATGATAGAGGTTCATTGTTTTATTCCGAATGCACATGCGTTTCGAAGTATAAAGCTATAGGTATTATACTGTTTCGCTATAAAAATGGGCACAGTACCGATAGAGGCAGTTCGAATGCAAATAATTACATTAATTCCAGGTAGGTAACGCTTTTTCGTAGTTTCAAGTAAGTTATACCTGCATTAGTTTCATAATAAATGGGAAATATTAATCGAAATGGTGAAATATAAGTTTACATGAACGTATTCATGATGGGTTGTGCTGATGGATGGCTTCCAAACGCGATGTATTTCTTCCCAACTTCTGCAGACAATGCGCACGAGACGTCTTCTTCATCGTCATCAGCCCTGATTCCAGTCTTCAGCGATCTGGGGAAAATCGTATTCGCGATACCTGCAGGAATTCTCGTTGATAAATATGGAAGAAAAAAGATAACATTATGCGTTACATTTTCAACATTTTTCACATGGTTGGGGCTTTCACTGAATACATCTTTAATCGCTATTTATATAGGAAGGTGAAAAAATTGACTCATGTTCATTTACCTATAACCTGTCGACGATTTTAAAAAGTCAATTTTAAATTTTCAATACTCGTTGAAATTTATCGTTTCAGATTCATCTTGGGATTAGCAGAAACGATGACATCAGCAACATCGCTCATCTGGATCGGCGAGGTGGCATCACCCGAAGTTCGTGGAACGTTGACTAGTTTAGGTTTGATTTTCATCAATACCGGATTGATTCTGCCTTCCATCATGAGCGTAATATTTGGATCGTACAAATCACTCACGTGGAGTATAACATTTTTCTCATTCATGAGCCTCGCGTCAATCATTTGGCTGGTAGAAACTCCAAATTACTTGGTCAGCGTATCAAAACTGAAACAAGCCATAGCTATTTTACAACAGATCAGAAAAGGCCATAAAGAGAACGAGATCACCGAAGAATTCGAAAAACTTAAAAGATACATCGAAGATGAAAAAAATCGACGTAATCAGCTCACGTGGCTAAAATTTCTCAAATCGAAGGCGATCATGAAACCTTTATTGACCGGTATTTTATTAAACGTGTTCACCGTATTAACAGGTAGTGTTTTGATAAGGGTTTACATCACTGCCATACTCCCATCCAACGAATTAGTGTCGAAGAAATACTACCCTTTGATTATTCAAATTTGCTTACTTTTTATCGCCTTCAATACGACGTTTTATATCGATAAATTCCCTCGGAGAACTATTTTCCTATACGGGGCTGCAGCTATGTCGATAATTAATACAATTTGTGCGCTGGCAAGTTACATCGTAGCTGGACATCAAAATAACAGCAACGTTTTCAAATGGATTTTCATATTCGGGAATATGGCATCTGTATTATGCTACGCAGCTGTAATACAGCCCATAAATAGCGCGCTCAAAGCCGAACTGTATCCTCAGGCGATGAAAGGATTTTGCGGATCACTTGCCATCATCAGTCAGGCGTTATCTTTTATAATGGCATTCCAGCTGTATAATTTTGTGAAAGATTTTTTCCAACTTTCCGTCATGTATGTGATATTTTCACTGAATTCGTTGGTTTTATACGCGATAGTGTACTTTCTGTCACCGGAAGGTAGAGGAACGTCGCTGGCGGATCTGCAAATGAAATTCAAAGAAGAAGACGCACCATGTGATGGTATCAGTGTAGAGAGAAAATAACGCGACGAATTATTACCTTAAAGATGTAAGTACGAAGGTACCTACCTAACCTAGTAATGAGTCTCGGAGATTACAAAAATTATTATTATGCAGTACCTAAATACACATTTATTACGATTGAGTATACCGTATTTTTGCAGAGAACTACAAAATCAGGAAGTAGGTAGAGGTACCAATTCCCAAAAATTAACTGAAAGTGAAATTCGAAAAACAAAATCCAGGTCCCTCGAATTTGGTCTGGTGATGTGTTTTAGAATAATTTGTTACTCGTTGGAAAAAAACATGAAAGATTCATAACTTAACATAATGTGAAAAATTTTCCATCACCCACTTTTGAAAAAATTTTTGATGATGAAGGGAAATACGTATTACCTATCTAACAAGACAGCAATCCCAATGCACACAAAAATTTTGAATTGGACAAAGCCAGATCAGCAGGGCATGCAGAAATGTTCGAGCAGCCGAAATTTCAGTTTTTTTTTTTTAGTTAATTTTCAAAATTCAAATTTGGGGAAAAATTAAAATGAGAAAAAAATCAAAATTTTATCAAATTGACCTAGAAAGCTGAAATTTGGGATGTAAGCCATTTTCGACCCACCAAATCGATTAGAAGCAGTTTAGAATCGTTTTTAGCAGTTCTGGAGCCTCCAGCAAATTTTTCAAACTTGAAATTCCCACTTTTTATGGACAGATTTGATGTTTTTTATCTCTCAAAAAATTGAATTTTTAAAAATGACTCAGCAAGCTGAAATCAAGGTTTAGTGTAAATTTCGAGTTTCCAATTGAATTTGGTGAAAGATTTTGGAAATCAAATTTTTAAAATTTGCTTAAAGTTATAGAACTACTCGAAACGATTTGAAACAGTTTCCAATCGATTTGGTGAGTGAAAAATGGGGTACATCCAAAATTTCAGCTTTCCGGGCCAATTTGGTTAAATTTTGATTTTTTTCTCAATTTTGATGTAAATTCAATTTTAAAAATTAAAAAATACACTTCAGAACTTGAAATTTTGACTGGTGATGTTCATTATTTTGCACACTCTTTCGGTTTGGCTTTTTTGTCCGGTTTAAAAATAACCATGCAAGTTGGGATACCTCCCTCGTAAGACAAAAAATTTATCCTCAAAGACGACGGTTGATATTGTCATTTCTCTGTAAATAAAATTAGTTACTATACAATTTTAAACAGTGGAAACTTTTTTCCAACTGAAACAAAACGAATGGTGTGCATTAATTTCAATCGATTTATTGAAAATTACAACCGGAACAAAAAAACACAATTCAACGAACACTTGAATGATATGACAAAATAGGAGGTTTTGAAATTTACATACTTACAAGTACACTATGAAAATAAAACAGGTACCTAATTAAAAATAATTTGAACAAAACACGAAAAAACCGTAACTTTTGTACATTTAAATGTGTTTAATATTTCAATTTTATACAGAATTTCCTCTAAAATCAAAAAGTAACTCGTTTTACCAAAAGAAATTTCCAAACCTAAAATTAGATATCACAGCTTAAAAATGCTTATACTTATTTACCTAGATAAAAACTGCATATCTCGAATTACTTGTAATTTATCAAATTTATAAACCACATCTACTATTTCATCAATATGATTCAAATCAATTCCAACCAGCTTATTGTATATTTTGGACAAACTCTCATCAAATGCTCCTATTAAACTGCGTCTGTCTTCCAATTCATCGGTAATTTTTAGAAGATCATGCAACCCAGTCAAAATACTTCTTTGAACCAAATCTTTCCTCAACTCATAAGATTCGCATTTCTCCACATTACTACTCAAACAACACATCAACGAAACCAAAAACTGATTTTCAGACAGAATAAGATTTTTAGACTTGATCTTGGGCAAAACTTTGATAATTTGAACGGCAAATTGGATATTAATGTCAGGTTTCCCCAAATTCTGTTCATTTCCAAGTGCGAGAAGTTTATTTTCAAGATTATTGAGGAAAACTTCAAACTTATCAACTTGTTTCAAGTCGAATTCATCATTTTGAAGAATATTCATTTCAGATATCGTTTTATATATTCTTGCAATCTCCTGGAGAGTGTAACTTTTACACGAAACATCTAAACTAGAAAGACTGATTAGGAAATTCTTCAACCCATTTTGTTCATCTGGCGTCCATTTTTCTTTACTCAGAATTTTCAGTTCTGAAAACGCATAGAATATTTCAGCGACGCTTTGTGAATCGAACTCGCTGCATATTTCAGTGCCTTTTTCTGCAAGTTTGATAATGAAACGTTTGAAGTTTTTCAACTGGTTATCGTTCCATTTCTTGTCGTCAAAAATGTTCAATTTACATACAGAGTTCAAACCGCTGGAAATTTCTTGAGGACTAAATGCATCTACAATAGCAATTCCACGAGTGATTAAATTTGCGATAAAATCTTGAACTGCTCGTATTCCAACAATATTCCACTTGGATAAAGCGTTCAAGCAATTAACAACCTCTTGCGAATCGAATTCACCAGAAATTGAATTCCCTTGTTTGACCAGTTCCACAATAAATTCCTTAGCTCCTTCAAAGTCATTGACGTTCCACTTAGAAAGAGCATTTAAGCAATTACTAACATTCTGGCAATCGAATCTGGTGATCGTTGAACGCCCCTGTGTAATTAAACGAACGATGAATTCTTCAGTTTCTTCGAGCTCGTAGATTTCCCATTTGGACAGGGCATTCAAGATATTTGCAGTCCCTTGAGCACTGAAACTGTGAACTGAGGAGTTTCCGTGTTTTAGTAGCTTGAACATGAACTCATCAGCCCCATGGAATTTATCGATATCCCATTTACTGAGAGCGTTCAAGCTGTTAGCAATACCCTGCGAATCAAATGTTCTGATTAACCTACAACCGCGTATTATTAATCGATTAATAAATTCACGGGTTTTTTCTACTTCGCCAATAAATTCACGGGGTTTTTCTACTTCGCCAACCTCCCATTTGGAAAGAGCGTTTAAGGCGCTGGAAATACTCAACGAGTCGAATGTATCAACTGTTAGAATTCCACATTTGGCCAATTCAACGATGAAATTTTTACTTCCTTCTAACTCGTGAATATTCCATTTCGACAACGCGTTCAAACTATTGACGATCGCTTGAGGACTGAAACTACTGGCTGTTGAGCTTCCTCGTTTTATTAAACGGACGATGAAATCTTTGGAACCCGGTAATTCATCAATATTCCATTTGCAAAACGCATTTAAACTGTTACTGATACTTTGGTAAGTGAATGTATCGATGATCGAGTTTCCATGTTTGATTAACGAAACAATAAAACCTCTGGCTTCTTGCATCTCGTCGATGTTCCACTTGGACAGCGCGTTCAAACTTAGCGCGATCTCCTTGGAATTGAATTTATTCGCAACCAAAGTTCCTTGTTTGATTAAGTAATTTATGAACTTCTTGTCTCCATGTAATTCTTCGTCGTTCCATTTAGACATTGCGTTCAAGGTTATGGCAATACTCAGAGGAGTGAGTTTTTCATCGGTTGAACTTCCTCGTTCAAACAACAGTACGATGAATTCTCCGGCACCTTCGAAATTGCTTATATTCAAGCTGGACAAAGCACTCAAGATTTTTGTAACAGCTAAAGGATTGAACTGATCAATAACTTTGACTCCTCGTTTTACTAAGCAACTGATGAATTCCTTGCATCCTTCGAACTCGTTAATATTAAATTTTGATAGAGCGCTTATACAATTAGTGATAGCCTGAGAATCAAATTGATCAGCTTGTTCATTCTCCAGTATCCAAGTTCCTCGACGTATCAAATGACCAATTATAGATTTGAATAAATCAACCTCGGCTATTTTCCGATTACTAATTTGAACACAACCATCCCATACATTGTTATTCAACACATCCCATTTGGATAACGCCTTCAAAATATTTGCAACCTGCCAAGAGCTAAATTTAGAAGGAGCTTTGCTACTTGGATCTAATAATTGATCTCCTTTCTCAGCCAATTTAATGATCAACTTCTTGAAATTTTCTCGATTTTCAGTATTCCATTCGGTACCAAAAATATTAAATTTTAATAAGCTATTAAACGTTCCGGAAATTCCACTAGCCTCAATTCTGCCCAAAGAATCGAAACGTAACAGCCATTCTTCCACCAAATTACCAACTTCTCCGGCCAAGTTCTCGTTATTTAAAGAATTCAACTGCTTGGAGAAATCAGCGTGTCTTTTGTAATAGGCGATTCTCTCTTTGTTACTTTTCGTGTGCACATGACGTAATTCCTTGGAAAAATTAGCGTTATTTGACAAGCTAAGGAATCTCTGTTCCGCAGTAGAATTACGAGTATAATGAACTAACTTTGGAGAATCAACGTGATCTTGTGAGGTAGAAAGCACAGCGGTTCCGGTTTCTTGTGCATGATACGATTTTTCTGAGAAGTAATTACGACATTGAAGACTGGGAAATATCTTTAAGGTGGTACCTTTGTGGAAATAATATAACTGCTTCGACAGATGTGTGTGACCTTTGCAGATTGAAAACATTTTTACAGTTGAACGTTGTAACACTTTTCGATCAAGGAACCTCGACAAGCATTCAAATGGTTTAGCCGCAGAATTGAAAACTCGAAAGTTGCAGCTGTGTAACTCCACAAGAATAATTATGGCAACGACTGGATCGACAAAATCGTTTCGCTTTTTGCTTTGCTTTGCTTTCTCGAAGCCCAACGTAAAAGATTTCTGTAAAATATTTCAAATTTATTTTATATAATGGGCAAATGAAACGTTGAAAATTGACTCCTTTCGTTATAAAAAAACAAAACGCTGTAAAATTCCACTCACCAATTAGAATTTTCTTCGGTTCAGAGTCAAATAAGGCACTAAATATTTCGGTTTCTCAATGTATGGTTTTTCATTGTAACTTGAAAACTGAATCACACAAGATTTTACGGATTTTAGGTAAAAACGAGGTATAAACTGAAAAAAAAACACACGTAGATGATTAGGTACGTTTGAAGTAAATCAACGAAGATCGATGATAACTTTTCCATGATAAATACTCACAAATTGGGACACGATGAACAACGACAACTTTTAGATGAAATGAGTAGTAATCTAACGACGGAACTATTGAAACACAATCACCGACACCATCAATTTGAGAATACACAAATACTCGGAGATCGAATCCGGCTAAAATGGAAACAGACAGATTTCAGCAATCACTCAACCAGTTATCAAAGTAATGATATATGTATCTACGTAAATAATAGTGAATGTCACTCAAACAATATAAATACTTACTCATTAATAATTTTCGAACATTTACATGAACAACTCATTACCGGCATCCAGTCAGCCTGCTGCCGATATCGCAGCGTAGAAAGCTTCAGAGCTATACTACCAGCCTATTATTGATCAAATTGATCTGGAAAACAAAAGTTTGAAGCTGATCAATTAATAATTATCTGAATAGCAGAGTTAAAATCTTAACCATGAGACCAAATTCTAATTATGACTATGATGAAATGAAGGTCGTAATTTCAAATTTGGGTTGTTATCAGTGATTGATAAGTACGTACACAAAACTACAAAAATATGAAGGAACAACGAAGTTTGCTGATATTTTGGTAGATAGCGCCACGCATCTGTGAAGAAAAAAAAATTATATTTTTGGAAACTTGCGGAAACTTTCCAGAAAGTCACTGGAAATTTAAATTTCTTCAAAATATGGGGTAGTCCATAGTCCATACTTACCTACTTCGAAAAACTGTCTGTTTGAAAATGTCATTTAGGTAAGTAGGTACATATATTTACCAACTACAACTCACAAATTTCCATTTATTTGTAAATGTTTGAAATTTTCCATCATTTTAAACAATTTAATCAATATTTTTACAAAAATTAAACCTTTTTTTTACTACATATTTTCTCACACCTACTACAAAATTTTTCTTCATGGAAATTTATAGATTCAGAATTATCAGAAACTTTCCGTGGAAAATTTCCCATCTCTAATTTGAAAATTAATCAATGATTAATTGATTCGGGATAAAATTTTTTTCGATTCATTTCTATGTACATGAGGGGTTTTCACCCGGAGAATCTATTGGTGGTAACATTTAAACGAATCCTACTCGAGTGGAGTTTTCCACTAAGCAGATTTTTTAAATTAAGGTACCTACATAATTAGAGTACAGATTGTATTTTTCCATTAAAAAAACTGAGGCAGCTAGATAATTGGTTATCTGATCCGAATATTACTCTCGGTCTCGGTAATGAAAAATTTGAAATCATCTTTCAGCTTACCTATTCTATTTTGCTACAGGTGATAGTTTATATTACGTCCGAATGGAAAACTTGTTATTTTGAAATAATAAGATTGCCCAGGTTGTTGATCTATCATTAATTACCTACAGTACGTTAGTAGCAGAAAATTAATGCATCTTGTCTTACATACCCACGCAGGAGGTATCAAAATTTATCTAAAATTACCCAAACATGCATTTGCATTTTATTATTTTTGATTCTCGAACTAGTTTCAACTCTGGTAAAAATTCATTCTCGCAAACTCATATAAAACTCACACTATAAGAATGCTGTTAGCTTCATTATAAACATGTTAAATTTACGAGATCATTGGTCTTTTGGATCTGGATCCGGTTTAGGTATCACTTGCTGCTGTGTAGCGCCTTTCCTATGTCGTATTATCGTTTAGGTTAGGTACATCCTGCCTTAATTATAATTACACCAGTTCTACTTCTCTTTCTATACGCTCCGTATTATAGTTTTATATCAAATTCCAACTCCAGCAACACAGTTATTTAAACTTGAAAGATGTTCCCATCGCAGTACTACTGGAATTATTGGACTCGAAGCTGGTGAAAAAATCTTCTCCATTGTCAGTCTTCTTGGTGCGACTTCGGATGCGGACGCGGTCAATGTCTTTGGTGAGTAATCATACTATTATTGTTTGTTTGTGTTTTTTTAAAAAAATCATTTATTTTTTTACAATTTAAAAAAATTATTTACTCATTAAAAATCAATTTTCAAATTCAGAGATTTATTCAAAATTTTGATTAAAGCTCATTTTTAATCATCACAGTTTTATTTTCGAAACCAACTCGAGATTAATTTAAAAAAATAAAAACCAGAACAAATTTTGAAAATGAAAATTTTAAACTCAGAGAAATTCGATATATTTGATTCCACTTCGAAATAAGTAATAAAAATAAAAACATCGATAAAATTTGAAAAATGCACTTTACTGAGACATTAAAAACATAAAAATATTTACATTTATTTTTCATACAATGAAAAAAAAAGAAAATACGAATTGTAAAATTAAAAATTAAAAATGTTACGAGTATCACAACAAAAGTACATCAACGTGTAAATAAAAATACAATTATTTTTGATTTGTCAATAATTTGTACAAAAAAAAGACACACACATATTGAAATTGAAATTATAAAGTGTACATACAAAAAAAAAAAATTAATAAATAAATATCTCAAATTGTAAACATAGAAAACGGAAGAAAAAACGTAAAACAAAAAACAAATAAAAAATTTGACTTAGCTGTAAAAATGATTACAAAATTACATTCAGTGCTGAGCAAAACATATTCAAGTATAAAAATAATTGTATATTTGTTTTATAAGAAGATAATCGACGTAGAAAAATTATAAAATACGATAGGTAATTTTCATTTTGTAACCACGAATGGAAATAAGTAGGTAATTTTCTTTCGGAATATTTTTCTTTTACAATTCGGTGCTCATTTCTTGGATAAATTGTTTAACTAGATCGTGGTTATTTTGATTTTGATCATTGTTATTACTATCGTTGATATTATGATTACTCGAATTTAAAAAAGATTCTCCATTAGAGTTGCTATTCTCGTGTTTTTTACCACCAGATGTTTGAATATTGGTTCTGGAGTTTATTTCCGATATAATAGAGTGTTGTGTATTGGAATGGTTGTTATTTGGACTAATGGCTTGTTGATTGTTGTTGATAAAATTAATAAAATTGGATTTATTTTCGGCCGCAGCTTCGGCTGTTACGTTTTCATTCTAAAAAAAAAAAAATAACACAATTAATACCATCAAAATATCATCGAAAAATAACCGAAAAAATTCAAAATACCTACAATTCGATGCATCTGAGGCGGCGGAGCGAATAGCAAAGGTCCTCGGTCGGAATTTCTGAAATTTACAGGAGGCTGAGGCTGCATCTGAGGTTGCCAACTCTGCGTTGGAATCATATTAGTTACTACGGCGTTATTAGTCGCACCATTGTTCCACTGCTGCTGTTGTTGTTGTTGCAAATACTCTTCTCCATTCCAACTAGAATTATTGCTCCAATTATGACCAACAGAGTTGCTGGCAGATTGACCTTTTTCATTGATGACTTTCGGTTGCCAACCTAATTGACGTTCGTTTGGCCAAGCTACTTTACCATTCGGGGTATTTGTGTAACTGCGCAAAACACCGGTTTCCGCCGGAGTATGGTGTTTTTTCATTTTCTCATTTTCGAGGTATTTGACGGATACGCTCTGCTGAGAGACCGGAGTCGAGGTGCTGACTTGAGGGACTTGAGGCGATGCTTTGGGACTGTTTCTGAACACGTTGCCGTTTATTGAACGATGCTCCAGGATGTTTTGATTGGTGTTGTTGTAATCTGAACTGAAAATTGGGGCTCGTCTGCTGCTATCTAGTGTGCTGTATAGACTGTTTACCGAAGGTGATTGGATTTGCTCGGCTAGAGGTGACCAGGGCAGGCCTACGGTTCCACGGATTTCTCCACTGGGCCAGCCTTTTTGACTGTAAAATCGTAAAAAATGGATTCGTTAGAAAATAGGTATTAAAAGCTGATCAATTATGTTGAGAAATTCCAATTCAAGTACAAAAATTATCGGTGTCCAAATTTGGTGAATTTTCAATTTTTTTACCAATTTTTCTGCCAATTTTGAGCTATAGGTACCTAATACGTAATTTTTTTCAATTTTAGATCTAGAAAAAAATGTACAATAAGATTTATTCTCTTTGAAAAAAAAAATACTCAATTTATTTTCTTGATCATTTTTTATAATGCGATTCTTTTTTCAAAATTGGCGATCCCTTCTGAAACTTTCTAGCTGAGTAAACACCAAACAGTTGTAGAGTAAAATTTTTACTCACTATTCCCACTACCTGTTCAAAAATTTATTTTTGTAGTTTTACACAGTTTCAAAAAGTGCTAATTTTCCCCTTAAATTTCAATAATAGGCAACACTTTTGTCAGAAATAAATAGGTTTATATAGGTATCTAAATCTGATTTGAAGTGTATTAATTTATCGACTAATCATCACTCCGTTCATCAAAAAAAGAAATTTTTGTCAATTAAAAAAACAAAAAATTGACATTGAAAAAAAAATCAAAATAACGATACTAATTATCATACAAAATTGATAATTTATCAAAAATGCCCCAAAAAAATTCAAACGTTCTTTTGAAGAAATACTTTCAAAGGAAGCAAATCAAGAATACTTCATTTGCTGAAAAATTGAAGTAATTATTCAGCATAGAAAAAAAATAACTAATAAAAACTTGGAATAAAAAAAAAATTGAATTAAAAAATACGAAAAAATTGAATATGTGTCCAATGGACAAAACACCATCGCAGAAATTTGAAAAATTTGAATAGGAAATTTTAAAGATCAAACAAACAAAAAAAACAAACAAAAATTTTAAAAAACTGAAAAAAGTATTTCTCAAAAAACTGTAGACATTAAATGTAACATTGTACAAAATGAACGTATTTTTTCAAATTTTCGACTTGAGCTTGAATATTAAGTATACTTATGAATTTGAAAAGGCTGAGCCCCTAATTCAAACACTGAAGTAGAAGAAAAATATTCGAACCGAGAAAAAAAATCAAAAGAGTCGATCCAAAAAAAAATACAAACATTTTCAAGTCAAATTTCAGATGCTCACAAATAATTTTATTTTTTGATCCTTCCACCAAAAAAAAATCAAAATTTGATCAAATTGAGCTAGTTAGCTGAAATCTGGTTTATGCCTTATTTTCAACCCATCCGATTTCTTGATGGTATTTTCAAGCCTTTCCGGAGCCTTCAGCGAATTTGAAAGTTTTCCAGTTCTTGAAAAATTGTTATTAAAATAGGCCCAAATTAAATTCAGAACTTTAAAACTCAGATGTATTGTTGGGATCCTTTCAACCAACTCAGGAAAAATTGCTAAATTTAATTTTGACCTTTTTAAGGTCATTTTTTAAAAACTAGAAAATCCATAAATCCACTAGAAGCTTTAGATTAAGGCGGTTCAAAAAAATGGTATAAATTTGATCAAATTCCAATTTTCTGTCTCATGGAAAATGAGCCTAACCTGAATTATCAAACATTTGCTGAAAATTGAAAAATGAAATTCAAGATTTAAAATTTGGTGTAGCTAGTGATGCATTTTTGAAAGCTTTTTAATTTTTTTTTGTCGCCAGTTACAATACCTTTTTTGTCAGGTAGGTTAGGTACCTATTCATTTTATTCCCATTTGACCCAATTCAAAAACACGTCGATCATTTAAAAAAAAGAAGAAAAAAAACAAGTTTGAAAAAATGAAAAATAAAAATACAAGAGAAACTTACTTAGAACGCGAAGTATTCAATGAGAGATCAGAATGAGAGTTACTATAAGGTCTACGTGAATGAGGCTGAGGTGGTAACCCAATGACCATCGCATCTGGGAAATTCGATCCGTTCGATATCCTTTAATTAAACATGAAAAAAAAACACCACGATATGAATAAGACCATCACATTTTTTAAAAATATATACTACATTCAGTTATTTATTTTTGCAGATTTACCAAGAACTATTGCCATTGGGAATATCTTTACTGTGATTCGAAGCAGGTAGATAATGCGGATGTCCTAATAATGTAGAAGGATTGCCGTATAAAGCGGAACAAGACGGTTTTTGATTTATATTGTTGTTTCTCATCATATGACTAGATACTCTGTAAAATAAATAAAAGCAAATTGTTGTATTAAAATTAAGTATTTATCGAGTTACATATCTGCTTATATTTTTATAGATGTACACATTTTGTTTTTGCATTCATATGTGTGTATTTTTGAAATATTTTTGTAATTTATAATAAACAAAGAAAAAAAAGAAAAACTTGGAAGAAACGAATGTGCTCAAAACAACGCCAAATCAACAAGTTCCAGACTTCAACCAGAATTTCATGAGACAATAAAGATAATATTTAAATTAAATTTCAACAAATCAATACATTTCAATAAAAGTTGAAAATTAAAATTAAAATTAAAAAGAGAAACAAGTAAGTATTCTATGATGAAATGGTTTTGAAAAATCATTTGAAATACCTAATGATTAAAATCTGGTTACAGAGGCAAAAAAATAAAGAAAAATATTAGTTTTCTTTTCTTGTTGAACAGTACACATTTTTTTGGAATCTTCAGGAGAAAAAAAAATACTTTTTTGTCAAAGGATAAATCAAAATTCCAATAAGAGGCCCCTACCCCTTTTCTCCCAAACAAACAGCCGTTCAAATACTTGAACAAATTACTTATAACTCAAACTGTTGAAACCAGTTCAACAAAAATGCAACCGTAGGATAAAAACTTAATCATAATTTTACGACCATAAAAAAAATGCAAATGACTTTTCAAAACCAGTTTTGACAAAAGGCGAGAAATGGAATAATTGAGATATTTTCAAGAACATGGTCATAAAAAGTGCAAATATTTTTCGCGACCTGTTTCGACAATTTTATGTACACAAAAATGTTATAATTCATCAGAACCAGCCAAGAACAAAAATTTAGTAATCAATTGCACGATGAAAAATTTCCAAAACGCCAGAAATACTCATGTATATAGCAGAATTTCTTCGCACAATTTACAAACCATACCGTGATATATACGTAGAAGTGACTCTTGAGATTTTACAGTTGCACACACATTCGTACATTTGAAAAAATTCCTTATCAAAAGAAATCCAGAAATCAATAAACGTTTTTCAAATTACACCATAAGACGTATAAAAACTGAAGAAAATTCCAACATCGAAGTATCCAAACAGCGAGAAACTTCTCCCATAAAGAAACCAACAACAACAATAATAATAATTTCGCAACCCGGTATTAAATTCAGCCCATCCAGACTAAAAAATATAACCGTCGTTTAAAAAATGAAAAAGCACTTGTCGCTAGTTGCGCGGAAAAGAGTCACTTCGTATAATAATTTTCAGGTAAAATATATGTACGACGAGAAAAACATCCATAAATATGTTGGCCTGCTCCTTCTCGTCCTGCTCGCCGTCGCCGAACGCCGAATAAACGCCCAACTTACACTATATGTACTATACTATGCTTCGTATCGCATCGCATAACACCATAAAACACAAAACTACACAGCTACATTTATTTACACACGTTTGACACACATAAATTCGCTAAACTACACGCGGAGAAGACGATTAAATCGAAAATTCGCAACTATTTATTCGAGAGCTATCAGTTGTACTATGTGTTTGCGTATACCTTGTTAAATGCGACGAAATTTGTTTATTGCTGTCTCCAGCAGCTGTACACGCTGTCGTATTGGTGCTGGTGGTTTTGCTACCAAGATCTGAGAGTATTGGACTTTCGCTGTAAGGTGGCGGTGGACTGTCTTCGTTGCAGCCTGACAACGTTTCTTTGATCACATCGCTGAAAAGTTGAATAATTCGGTGTAAGAATAACGAGTTTTCTAGTTAATATTTTAAAATAATCAAATTACAATTTTTTTTAAACGCAAGTGCCCAAAAGTTTTGGTTTTTTTAAAAACTGTTGACTGGAAAAATATTTTCCACTGAAATGAATCAATTTTGAATCAGTTTGACATTTTTAAAGATTTTATTAAAAATTGAAAAATGAACTTAGAAGCTGAAATTTTGGGTTTTGACTTTTTTTAATACAAAACATTTTCATACATCTGAGAATTTTCCAAATCCAAGGTGAACGGTTAAAAACTGTATGTGATACAAGAAAATAAAAGTCCAACAAACTTTGATTTTTTTTCAAAAAAAAAAACGCTTTTGATTGAAATGAAGCTTACAAAAAAAATGTTCAAAAATTTACCAAAAAGATTTAAAATAAAATATGATGAAAATTTTACATTTTTTTAAAACATTTCCATTTTGAAAAATACACAAATAGACCTATTTCCTAAATATGTAGATGTATGTAGAAAAATTGTCAAAATTTTCCTTAAGACGAAAAATTTGAAATATGGCAAAGAAAGTTTCAACCCAAATTGAAAATTTTCTTCGTTTTCTAAACTTTTTTTTTATTTGGGGGGGGGGGGGTGGAGATATTTTCCACGTAGATCTTCCTCTTACTCCGACCCTTGACCTTTTATCATCACTTCAAAAATTTATCACAATTTTTTAAAACTCCGCAATTAAATTTTTTTATTTTTATCAAAAAATTATCATTTAAATTGAGCAAGTTCTGCAGAATTTTGCATTTTTTTTTTAGCCAATTTTCATTTTAAACACGAGGTTTGTTTTTTTCAGATTATTCTAAAAATCAAAGATATTATTTTTACATTCGGAGATGATCGAGTTTTTGCCCAAAAGTTCAGATTGACTGCTTCAATTCTTTCAAGTACATAGGTATCAGCAAAATTCATGAAAATGTTTTTACCATTCATGATCCAAGTTCCAGATGTTTAAAATTTCACAGGGTCGTATAAAAACGTGCTTTTTAAAAAAAAACAACAAAACAACCCTTTATTTGTTTTATGAGTAAAACAGTTTTTTCCTTGTTCAAAACTATGTGTTTAAAACGTGTTTTACACGCGTTTAAAATATGTTTTAAACACGAATTCATTTGTTTTGGATTCACCAGTCATCAACAGGCTCAAGAAATATTGAAAAATTGAAATTAAAACACAAAATTTATCTCTAAAAATACAGTTTATTCAATTCCATTTCTTTTTCAACAAGGAACTGAAAAAAACTGTTTTAATTGGTTCTTATTTTTTGTTCAAAACACCGTTTTATATTTTTAATTTGTTTTAAACGTGTTTTAAACACGTACAAACCTGAAATTTCAGTGCTTTTTCTCACTTTTTGAAAACAAATTTTCAATCGAATTTTTTCACAGTTTTTCACCTTTCTTTGTTTTGGAAAAAATACCTTTCTATCTAACATTTTTTTTTGTTGGGAGGGAGGTAAAGGAAGAGAGTTCTGTTTTTTGAAAAACGTTTCCGACAAACAACTTGGGTGCAGGTGTGAGTTATAAATGAGGAGAGGAGGGAGGAGCTTGATTTTTTTAATAATACCAAAATTTAAGGAAATATTTTTTATGAGAAATTAGAGTTCCTGTGTTTTAGATTAACCAAAATTCAAGTAACGGGTGTATGTTGATAAATGCCAACAATATTTCTCTTTCTGAATCCCCCTCCCCCTCCCTTCTAAAAAACCCTGGTTATCCGATTTAGCCGAATTCTGCACTTCGTTAAGTTTACTTATAATTATTTTTTAAAATTTTGAACTTAGTTAATAAAAAACTTCAAAAAATCAAAATGACTTGATAATTTTAACTAAGAAAAAAAAATAACATGCAATTTGGGAAAAATTATAGTCCGAGTACAGCAAAACCTAAATTTTTCAAAAAATTTGCAGTGAAAGGTAAAAAAACGATCAAAAAGACTAGAATTGATTTGAAGAAACAAAATTGTTTTAGAAATTCCGTCCTTTAAATTTGTTTAAGTTTTGGTCTTTTGGTTGTTAAGAAACTCTCAGTACGGTAAATTTCAATTTTTTTCAATTAAGTATAGGTAACTATTCCGAGAGAAATTCGAAAAATCGTTAAAATTTTCATTGTGATTAAACAACATAAAATTACTCCTCTTTTAAAAATTTTTGTTTCATTATTTTTCAACAAATATTCGAGCATTTCTTTCGGATTTTAAATAAGCTCACTAAATTTGTTTTGAAACCAGATTTATGATCTTGAAAGATGAATTTCGGATTTCGAAAAAAAATAAACTATGGAGAGGGGTGGGAAGGGTTCAATTTCTAAAGTAGATAGATTTTGGCATAGGTATGATGAACCGATTTTTATGAGGGGATGAGCGCAAGACTTGAATTTTTACAACAAATTTTCTTAAAATTTCAGAATTTTTTAAAAAATTGTGATGATTATAATTTTACCAAACTGAGGTTGAACAATTTTTGAGCACAGCAGAAAACAGAACGGTAATCGATTAAATTAGAGTGAGACATGTATTTGCAAGATAAAAAAACAGGTTCGAAGAGAAAATGTTTTGGTTTTTAAATTTTTGATTTCCGTCACTAACGCGGCGTTGAAAGTTTTCAATTTCTTCTTAAATAATTCTGATTTTTTTAAAAATCACGTTATCGAATTGTTTATTTTTTTCAATACCTATTTACCGCATTTGAACAAGATTGATTTTTCTGCATTTTCAACTGAATCATTTTCTCAATTTTCCATCAATTTCTCAACTTTTTCGTCAATAGAGGTGTTTTAGAGATAAATCCAACAGCTGACGAAAAATTCGACATTTTCAAGCCATATTGACTTACTTCTTAGCTCTTCGTATCGATTGCACTTTTGGTTTACCAGATGACGATAATCGCACACGGACGGCTTTCGCAGCATTTGTTTTAACCACAGTGTATGGTATCTCACGTAACTGGTCTTCGGACATACCCTCGGTGTCCACCAATTGAAATTCTAAATGTTGCTTTAATTCTTCTGGTAGATGAGATTTGCCAGTTTCGGGAGATCGAGAACGAGATCTGAAAAATATCATTAGGTAGGTATTTTCAAAAATTCAAAAAATAATTTCGATAGAATTGAATTCTTTTGAGTCTCAATTCACGCTTACCTATGTTTTCTGTGTTTTCTTCTATGATGATGACAAGAAGAATGTTCACTTTCTGTCTCTATACCACTATTGATATATCCTGATCTTGGTCGGACTACGGTGGCTTCGTGAATTCCACTATTTCCTTCAGCCTGTCTTCTTTGCACTTCTTTCCATTGACCCTCGGAGTCTATTAATTTATACCTGAAAAAATATACGTAAAAATAATCACAAAAGATGATCAATGTGCCCCTTCGTACGATATCTAGGTAGATGAACTCGGCTAATTTTTGAAATAACTCTATAATACATACCTTGTGTGATTTCCATGATGACTACTATGATGTTCTTGTTCGCTACCTGATGATCTTCTACTTCTGTGTCGATGCCTTCTGTGACTATGTCCATGTTGACCTGAACGAAAACCCAAATGATTAAATCGATCTTCCTTTCGATGAAAGTTTTTAGGGATCAAAAAGCATCGTCAACTTACTCGAACATCTGGACAGATCGCTTTCGTTATCCGATCCTCGTTTATTATTCTTATGTTTATGCCTTCTACAAGGTCTCGAATCAGTGCTACTTTGACTTTCCATGCTGCTGGATCGGCGAGCATGAGTTAATCGTACTTGAGGTCCAGCTGAACGAACACTTCGAGGCGAATGACTAGAATACGAATTCCTCGGAGGTCCAGTTGTACCCCAAACGCTCCACGGCGCGCTTCTCGTACTTCTCGGCGAATCGCTCCTTTGAATGTAGAACCTAACACAACGAAACAAAAAAAATCCCATCGTTTTATAACTATCTACGTATACCTGCCTCGATCGTAGCTTTTTATTTAACCGTTTAATTTATATCGCAGTTGAACATATATACCTACAGAGCTAACTCTGTGTGTACATCGATAACATTAGAAAGATAGGTAAAAGATGTAACACACTTACGAATTCGTTGTCGAAGATGCTACGTAAACGCTTTTCGGTTCTTCCACGTTAACGTTTTCCTTAACGGATACTTTGTCTTCGATTTTTGGCGCTAAAACGATATAAAAACGAGTATTACACGTCGACTTTCAATTTCGCGTTACATTGAACGTTCAAATTACACGAAAGCAACGAAGAAAGAGAAACAAAAAAAAATCAAATTAAACGGATAAATTTTCTCGACCCAGGCGCCCTTTTTATGCTCGCAATCGACCTTAGAGCTGCGAAATTTTATACTTTTTGCGAGAAATTGTACGAATCAGCCGGACATTTCGGGTGCTTGGAAAAAATTACCGACGTACTGTAGGTATAGGCCATTTTGCAGCTATAGAGAAAATTTCACGAAAATTCACTCGTTTCCAAAGGAAACTTTACCGACATAGATTAGAGAGTTGAAATTTAGAAGGAAATTAGATCGTAAAAATTAATTTCCTGAAAACAAAAAAAAAGGACTAAATTGATAATTTTATTTTTATTACGGGCCGGATTTTGTTTTTTCTTTGATATTCGTGTCGAAACAAAATAGGGTTAAAAGCGACAGACCGACTAGTTGAAAAAAAAGCGGAGAGAGATCAGAGTTGAAAAAGGCATGAGGAGTATCGGAAAGCAAGTAAGTTTGGAATTTATTTCAGTGTTTTGGAGGCTCACTTATTTGCAACAGTATACAAATAAGTAGCCATTTTGTGAGTAAATTGAAGTACTTGATTGAAACAAGGGTAATTTACGTAAGTATGTTCCATCAACACACAACACACTTATTCAATAGGACAGAAAAGAGACTATTTCTGATTTACCCCCGCCCTCCCCTCAAATTTTTCCTACTGAAACGTAGTTTTTTGTTGAAAATTTTCTGATCTTCATCAACTAAGGCTCGATCATTTTAATTAAGTACCTATTTACAAAACGCGATCATTTTATCCCTTTTCGACATTTTTTTAGAAAATAGGCAGAGGCGATCAACACCAAACAAGTTTTTTATTTTTTGAAACATCTACCTACTTGATATTTACGAAAAGAAAAATTAAATAGGTCACAAATGTTTCTGCCTAATTGAAGAAAAAAAAGTAACCAATATTTTTGAAAAAAGATATAAAATGAAGGCTTAAAATATTTTGGGTCAGTTTTTCAGGGTTTCAATTATCTTTTTCAGCAAATTTTCTTACCAAAAATTAGATTTTGTGACTTTTTAAAAATATTTTTCGAGAGACAAAAAAGCATCCTAGAAATGTACATGTTTCAATAAATGTTGCGCGTCATTTGAAACAAAAAAATATTTTACGATTCTCAGGATACCTAACTATTTTAGCATTTATCACGACTTTTCTAATGTTTTCATAAAAATGCATAGGACCAGGCCTTTATTGGTATTTCCTTCTCTGGGGGGGAGGGGAAGGACGCTAAATTGAAGCTGCAAGTCCCTAATTTTCATACCCCTCCCCCCTGCAACTGTGTTTTGAGAAAAATATCACGGTTTTTTGCTCTTCAAGTAATTCCATAATTCAAAATTTTCAATGTTTTTGTATTTAGATTATTTTGGCCGAAAAAAATTCAAAATTAGAAAAAAAATGGCCAAAATTTGTTTTAAATTTTTTTAGTTTTTAGGCATTTTTTTGATATTTTAGAACTTTTCTTCAGTCCATCCGCGCCCCCTCCCCCCCAAAAAAGCACTGCATAGGATTATTTGCAGCAAAAAAAAAAAAATGCTGAATAATCGAAAAATTGAAAGTCTTGCAGCAGGAATGCAACGATCACCGATTTGATCACGATCTTCGCAAAACATCGATGTATTTAAATTATGCGCAATCATTTGAAAAAATAACACGTAGGAGGGAGGGGACGGAAAGGGGCAAAATACATATACATAACAAATTCATAAAATTCCAACATGTGTAAAGGAGCAGCCTCGACTCAGGAAATGACGGGCTACGTAATTAACGATGAAATTGACTGTTTTGAAACCCATTGGCTTCAAATTTGTTTTTTTTTTCAAGATTTCATGGATTTTTTTGAATAAATTTGGCTCCCAAAAATACCATTTTTTTCCCACCTATGTAGGTACTATGGTACCTACACGTCGAAAATTGAGCTGCAAAACACAGTGACAGTGAAATAATCATCTACACAAAAGATTTCCAAAATTGCAGCTTTCTACGTATTTTTTGAGATTTTAAGAAATTTCTTTTAAAATTTTGTGCTCTGAAAAAAATTGTAAGGGAGATATCCTTACATGGGAATTTTTTTTAGTCAGAGAAAGCTTAATTGAAAGAACACGTAAAAGTAAATCACCAGCCCTTTCAGGTGCAAAAGAACATTTTTTTTTACCTCGAATTTGGTCCAGAAATTGTCTATAAAATCAAAACTTTACTAAATTGACCTGGAAAGCTTACATTTTGTACGTACTCTACGGGGTAATGGGGGTCGGAAGAGGCGTAATTCGCCCTCTGACAAATTTCAATCGTTAATTCGACAATACCTTGGCAATTTTAAACACCAAAAATAATTCATTTTTCAAGTCTTAAATTACGTTTTCCTTCCGAAAAATTGTAACCTTTCAAGAGCTTTTGCCTACCAAATGACCCTTCTAAAATCCAGAAATTCATCTCCCTAATTTTTTTTTTTTTTTTTTCAAAAACACCAACCTTACTGACCAAATCTAAAATCCTCACTTGAGGTACGTGTGTAATAATCCTGTAATTACCCCCCCCCCCAAAAAAACAATTATCGCATAAAGAATCATGTTTTTTTTGGTTGTCAAATTATCAATTTTCCAAAACTTTTTCCCTCACTACACTCAAGCTAATTTGAAATTTACTCTAATTTTCAAAAATTTCTACAAAAATGTGAAAAAATAACTCAAGAAATTCCATTTTCCTATTGATTTGGTATCAATAGGAGAACCAAAACTATAATTTTTGAACATTCGAAATTATTTGGAGTTTTTTTGTAAGTATTTATACTTAGCGTTTTTGTTTCCGCCCCCCCCCCCAATAAAAAATTGTTCGGACCGTCTCTGCTATTTTCAACTACCTACCTAAATCGACTGGAAACGGTTTCGAACCGTTTTGAGCACTTCTGAGGCCTCCAACAGATTTTTCAAAGTTGAAATTTCCACAAAATTTTACCCAATGAAGTTGGTAAGCTAAAAATTCACTTCCAGTGCCTACATCACAATTTCAACAAGATGAGTCGAGTCCTTCAAGAAATCAAAAAAACGTTATAAATACCTACTTTTAAATTTAAAAAAAAAATTTAAACAATTTCTGTTCAATAGATTTTCCTAAAATACCTAAGTTAATTTTTGCAGAAGGTCGCGGTCGCCTTCTCAAATGTTTCCAAAAATGTCAATATCAATATGATAATAAATTTTAGGTCGACTTATTTCCCTGCCCCTTCCATTAAAAGATACACAAGCAATCTCTTTTGTTCCATCAGCTATACTTTATACTTAGTCTTGATAGTTGAAACACCCCTTATAACACCTGTCAATACCACCCCTTCATTCTTTGATAATTACCACTAATCAACAACTTACTTTCTGCGGCTCCTTCGACGATTCGTCTTTGGTATCTTCGACTAGGAGTTCTGATAAACGAAGGCGGATTACGCATTCCCATCTGAGAACTGCGACCGGATAATTTATCCATTCTGCTACTACTGTATCGCAAATCCCAACAACAACAACAGCAACAGTATAAGCATACAAATACATCGAATGAAACGGATACCTTGGGTGGTAATTAGACTAGATTAAAATTCAAAACTAACCTGAATCTGGTATTTACAACGTCGGGGGCGTTTGTCGAAACGTGAACTAATTGAAAAAACGAATGGTGTTCTTTACAACATTTGTACAAGTGTTTACAAGCTGCTCGAGATGGCGTTTCAAATCCATAGGTATTTTCTTCGTTCTATAATAAAATAAAAATAATGAGCTCGAAAAAGGGCACGTAGGTAAAAAAAAACTCATCGAGGGCAATCAACGCTCAACTTACGTTTTTATCGCTTACTCTGAGCATGAAATATTTGCCTTTGAAATAAATCTTCTTTATTCTAGACCTGTGTGCAACATCAGGATGGTATACACATTCAATTAATATTTAAATCGAGGAAAAGCTAACACCGCGCAACAAAACCACACTTACCAATAGTAATTGGCAACTTTGACCTTATTCCTCAGTACAATAACGCCAATTGGAGTCAAACCCAAAAAATACTCGACGTTGTCTTCGCCCTGTAAAATGAACAAGACGATGATAGTACGATACTTAGCTTTTACACGTTTTAGAAAACCATTTCCCTTTTACAGCATACAGATAGCTACTCTTCTCAAAACTCCACTCCCTTATTCTCGCACTCTTCCGCTCTAATAAATTAAAAGCAAATCCGAATCAAAATCTAATTAACATCGGTGAGTGGTAACTTTGTAAATATTTACCGAACGATACTTACGCGCGGCTACGAATGGAAACCAAATAAATTACCACTATTGTTAGACGATTTATCAGAATTAATGGCGTGAAATAAGTCAACTCTCTTGACGCTATAACGTCATCCTTCCTTAAAAAGTTAATGGGCTTCTATAAAATTCCATTCGTTTATTTTTCATACACGCGTTTTTCACTATATACCTAGCTCATTCTTTTTTTCTTTTTTATTCTTTTATTTCATCTCTAAAAGCTTCTCAGTATGTAGGTACTTATTCGGTGAAAGAAAGCGACCAAAAATAAAACACATAAGCCTATATCTATAACTATTTCTCTATTGTAATTAATTCCAACGATAAAGGTAGGTAGTCTGCCGTCCTACGGATACTTACAATAACAGGATGTAAATCCACGCCGTACATTTCCAGCCATTTTACCTTATCTAAGTAGTTTAATTCGGCTACAGCTGGAAGCTGACCCCTGCGAACGATACACGGTGAAATTTATTATTGTTGATGCAACGTAAAACCATACTTACGCGGTCACCCGGAAGCATAACTAAGAAATTGCTAGCATTCGCACCGAGTAAAATTTCTAACAACGCAACACCGCAAAAGGCAAAATTACGTGTAAGATAAGCGAGCTTTGAAGCGAAAAAAATGGCGTTATTTTTATTTGCGGAGTATTTCAAAGGTTTAATTTGGTTTATTATTGTATAAATTCCAGGTGGTATGGGATTTAGGTGCATAAAGTTGGTACTTGATAAGGATTTGAAGAGATTTTATGAGCTTTGAGCGTCTTCACGAGGCAATCATTATGCTCGATTTTGGTTATTAAAATATTTGTACGGGTATTATTTGAAATTAATTCAATTTTTCCAACATCTCGAAAGCATTTTATTTTTATTTAGGTATATTAAGTGTTTTTTCTCCGAGTACATTTCGTCAAAAAATTAAGAAGTTGAGAAAAAAAATTGGGCTTTCGCTTTATGTTTGACGTTATAGGGTGGGAAAAATTCGAGAAAATAGAGGGAAGTGTTGTAAAAACAAGAAAGAAGCTCTAAATTATTGAATCCAAACATCACCTGCAGCACATTAGGTAGCTCAAAAACCCGGAAAACACCACCAATCGATTTAGGGGGTTCAGCATTCCTACCTCGATCTGATTTAATTAGGTAAATTTCGATTTTCTTTCAACTTAAAATAGGTCGAAGGATTTTCAAAAATTCGCCAAAATGACAAAAAATTGTCCTAGAGGTGTAAGTTTAAACGTGAACTCAATAAACGTGAAATTTCTAGTTTTTGTTCTGTTTTATGGAATAAGCCCGCCCTCTCCCTCCCCTTCAAATGTCAATGATGAGAATTTTAATTTTTTTGATGTATAGGAAAAAATACATTTTTTTGATATTTTTTTCAATAAAATTCAGATTTTGCAACTTGAAAAAAATTAATTGATCGTTTCTTAAAAATTGATTTTCAAATTTTTTAAAAAAATTCTTGTTGACTTTCCATTTTTTTTTTTTTGATTTTTCAAGAAGTGAACAGATGTCAGATTTTCTAGTTTTATCGATGTTTTGAGAAATGATATCTTCATTTTTTTTTGGTTTTGTTCAAAACGTATCATTTTTTCAAATGAATTTTTGATTTTTATGACATTTTTACCTACTCAATTTTTATTATTACGAAGGGCTTATTTATAGCTTTTTTTACACTTCAACATCAGATTATTTCATGTCTTTTCATTATTTATGAGTTTTTATTCGGCTTTTCAGACTTTTTTGATTATATATATTTTTTCATTTTTACAATTTTTAGAATTGTTCACAACCAGTGTTTGCGACAGACACTGTTTAAAACCAGTATTTGTGACAGACACTGTTTAACTGTTTCAAACACTGGTTTTAAACAGTGTCTGTCTCAAACACCAGTTTTATTGTAACAAGGTCTGTCAAAAACACCGGTTTGAAACTGTGTCTGTCACAAACACTGGTTTTAAACAGTGTCTGTCAAAAATACTGGTTTTAAACGGTGTCCGTCACAAACACTGGTTTTAAACAGTGTCTGTCACAAACACTGGTTTTAAACAGTGTCTGTCACAAATACTGGTTTTAAACAGTGTCTGTCAAAAACACCAGTTTGTAACAAGGCCTGTCAAAAACACCAGTTTGTAACAAGGTCTGTCAAAAACACTGGTTTTAAACAGTGTCTGTCACAAATACTGGTTTTAAACGGTGTCCGTCACAAACACTGGTTTTAAAACAGTGTCTGTTTCAAACACTGGTTTTAAACAGTGTATGTCACAAACACCAGTTTAAAACAGTGTCTGTCACAAACACCAGTTTAAAACAGGGTCTGTCACAAACACCAGTTGGAAACAGTACGTAATCAAATTATTTATGAATACACGTACCTAGTACCTTGTGGTGCCCGGGTCTTTTATGGTAATTGTGGTGCCCACCTACATAGAGGATCACATATACATATATGTATGATAAAGGTGTTTTGGTGCAGTTTGGATTTTTCATCATAGTTAGTCATAGTGGTGCCCGATATATAAACTTTTAGTACTTGTGGTGCCTGCCTCAAAAATTTTTTTTTCACCTTAGAGTGCATTTCACTCAATTCTGCATCGTTTTATATAGAAAGACCTTGTGGTGCCCGATTTGGGCGCCACAAGCCCAAAACCGGGTACCACAATGACTACGTATACTTAAAACGGACACCACAAGTACTAAGTTTAAATCTATGAGTTTATATTCGGATTTTCAGACTTTTTTGATATATATTTTTTTTTTCATTTTTACAATTTTTAGAATTGTTATAACCAGTGTTTGTGACAGACGCTATTTAAAACCAGTATTTGTGACAGATACTGTTTAACTGTTTCAAACACTGATTTTAAACAGTGTTTGTCTCAAACACTGGTTTCAAACAGCGTTTGTCACAAACACGGGTTTTAAACAATTGAAGAGCTCTATTCCAAAGTGGGTTGTCATTTTAAAAAATGCACGTTTTATGGAGCTTTCTACTTCAACAGTGAGTTAAGTCATCGATTTTTCAAAGTGATTTTTTCAACAAGCAATTGTTCTATGTCCAAAGAAAGGAAATGCGCACCGACCTTTCGAAACACAACAAATTTTAGCAACAAAAATTTTAAACGCATTTTTTGGTGAAAAAAATGACTTAACCCACTTATGGAATAGAGCTCTTCAATTCTAAAAATTGTAAAAATGAAAAAAAAATATCAAAAATGTCTGAAAAGCCGAATACAAACTCATAAATAATTTGATTACATACTGTTTCCAACTGGTGTTTGTGACAGACACTGTTTAAAACCAGAGTTTGACACAGACACTGTTTAAAACCAGTGTTTGTGACAGACACTGTTTAAAACCAGTGTTTGTGACAGACACTGTTTCAAACCGGTGTTTTTGACAGACTTTGTTACAAACTGGTGTTTTTGACAGACACTGTATAAAACCAGTGTTTGTGACAGACTCTGTTTAAAACCAGTGTTTGTGACAGACTCTGTTTAAAACCAGTGTTTGTGACAGACACTGTTTAAAACCAGTGTTTGAAACAGACACTGTTTAAAACCAGTGTTTGTGACGGACACCGTTTAAAACCAGTATTTGTGACAGATACTGTTTAAAACCAGTGTTTGTGACATACACAGTTTCAACCCGGTGTTTTTGACAGACCTTGTTACAAACCAGTATTTTTGACAGACACTGTTTAAAACCAGTGTTTGTGACAGACACTGTTTAAAACTAGTAGCTGGTTGAACTTGGAGCAAATCTGTTAACGGATGAGTTTCAAAAAAATAAAAAGAAGATTGAAATTTGATAATTTCAAAATCGAACCTTCAAGGCAAAAGCTCAACTTTTCACAATGAGTACAGAAGTTGAAAAGTATCGTTTGAAAATTTGAAAAAATTATAGCAAACCCCATTTACATTCAAGGTTTACAATTTAATTATCAAAACCTCTGATCTTGGGGTACACATCCTTCAATTTTTGAAATAATAAGTGTGACTCAGTTTGAATATCCGCTCATTTTTTCGACTAGGTATACCTCTCGAGTTCTCCGGTGCTAAGTTCGAATATCGTATTCATTTTTTGCATTCGGCCCCTCTCCTGCCACTCCACTCTTAACAAACAATTAGCAACGATTATTCGATGATTTGGCAAGACAAAGACACAGTTTTTAAATAATATAATTCCAGCACCGAGCTCGTTCAACGCAGCGTCTAAATTACATTTGCCTCCAGCTACGCGTAGAAATTACGCACCACGACAGCAGCGTAGTGGTTTTCACACTTCAAAGCTTGAACTTGGTACACTATGCACATAACTTTCACCTTTAATTAGAAATTTCCAAAGTTTCGCCAACTTTAAAATTTAGAACGAAAGTTCACACGCGGTTTTCAACAGAAAAGAATTTGGACCCGAGTCATTATACGAGTATTATTTGGCGAGGTCACACAAAGGGATGAATATATCCAAATTACACGTACGACGTAAGTTTAATCTTCATCTTCCATTCTTTGCCACATACGCCAAAGATCTCAAATAAACGATAAAATTTCACGCGATAAAATACCTATATAGGATGCCTTTTAGATTATGAAAACAAAACTTCGTATAAGTAACCCTACAACCCCTCCCGGCCTCTCCAGCTAAAAACCGCATGCGTATAAAAATATGTACTTAAAGCATAAAATCATGCACCCTAGATAAGCATAATAATTTTCTACTCATCTAAATAACAACGCCGAAAAATTGACATTTTCAGCAAAAAATTTCGTCCAACACAAAACGAAATTTGTGCATAGACAAGACAGTATAGGTAGTTAAAACTGAATGAAATCTTCACTTACTGCAAATCTTTATGTAGCTCGGCGATTTTATTCTCCAATTCGACCGTTTGATTGGATATAAATCTGAATTCGGAAACATAACCGGGCGAATGTCTTCTGGGATCGTAATCACCTAATTCGGCTGTAAAACGAAAAATAAATTTACAATTTCGCCATTAACCAGAGTAGCTGACATGTACATAAAACTTTGTAGCGCTTTTACAGGCGCATTTGAATTTTGCGGTTGAAATTCGCATTTCGGCCTGAGCTTTGAAAAGAAACCCGCTACTGCGATAAATAAATCAGTACAAAAGTCGTCGACTACGAATAACTTTCTCTTATGCATTTATAATTTTGACTCGGGATACATTTTTTTCAGATTTGTTATTAATAATACATACAACTGCTCGTAGATTAAGAAAAGGGGGGTGGAGGTTCTGGTACCAAAACAGTGCTGTAGCTATACCGGGTACATTTAAGTTGGAAATGAACCAATAGCACCATCATTTCACCACAGAAGGTCCCGACACGCATTAGGAGGGGGAGGGGGAGGTTCGAGGGTAATGACTGATGAGTCTCAATATTTTCTGACGTTCCAATCAGTTTAGAAAACATTGAATGAATTTTCAAAATCATTCTTTAAAAATTTCATAAGTTGAAAGTTGGAATTTTTTGCGATAACTGAAAGTCAAATGTAAGCTCAAAATCAAGTTTTTTTTTGAGAAAGCTCGAAGTTGGATTCTTGTTAAAATCAAATCCGAATTTTTTCAACAGATCGAAGTTAAAATCTCAAAGTTAAATCTTCATAAAAGTAGGTAAAAATTTCAAAGTTAGAATTCTTGTGAAAGCTTAAAGTTGAGTTCTTGTGTTGAAAACTGAAAGTGTAAAGTTGGGCTCTTTGCGAAGGCTCAAAATTCAACTTCTTGAGAAAGCTCAAAATTGATTCTTATGCAACAGCTCGATAATGAACTTTTCACGAAAGTTCAGAATCAAACCGTTGCAAAAATTCAAAGTCGGACTTTTTGCAAAAGCTCGGAAATTCAACTTTTTGAGAGGGCTCAAAATCAACGTCAAACCTTGAGTAAAATTTTCAAATTACACTCTTCGGAAAAGCTCAAAGGTAAACTTTTTGTGACAGTTCAAAATTAAAACTTTTTTCAAAAGCTCAAAATTGAATCTTCATAAAAGTAGGTATAAATTTCATTTTTTTTGCAAAATTTCAAAGTTAAACTTTTTTCTTTGCGAAGGCTCAAAATTCAACTTTTTGGGAAAGCTCAAAGTTGATTTTTTGGGGAAAAATTTAAAATTGACTCTAGGTATTGCAAAAGCTCAAAAATGAACTTTTCGTGAAAGTTCAAAATCAAACTGTCACAAAAGCTCAAAGTCGGACGTTTTGCGAAAGCTCATGAAACTAACCTCATGAGAAAGCTCAAAATCAAAGTCAAACCTAAAATAAATTTTCAAATCACATTTTTCGGAAAAGCTCAAGAACAACTTTTTTTGACAGTTCAAAATTGAAACTTTTTTCAAAAGCTCAAAGTTGAATTTCGATGAAATCTCAAAGTCGAATGTAAGCTCAAAAGTATTTTTCAAGCAAAAGCTACAAGTTGAACTTTTTGAGAAAACTTCCAGCCAACATTTTTGTGAAAGCTCAAAAATCAAAATTTTCACAAAAGCTGAAAGTCGAATGTTATGTTGAAGCTGAAAGTTGACTTTTTTAAAATGAAAGCTCAGTTAAATTTCGCCAATTTCAATACAAATTTCTTCATAGTCAATAAGTCTAAATATTTTTATATTCATGGTATTGGTAGCTTAAAAGGCGTATGGCCTCCCCCCCCCCATTACAGCCAAAATTCGGAAGAAAAAATAAAAATCATGTGACATATCGTTTGTTTGGTTTTCGATGGTGCTTATTTCGAATTTCTACCCACTTTTTCCATACAAGTCCCTCGAACTCCTCACCACCATCGTGATGTACTACATACCTCTCGAGTTCAATAAGCACCCAAATTTCAAAAATATTGAAAAATTGTTCGAATTTCCACTTCTTTTTTTGAATAAAAGCTCATCAGAAGAAGAGGAATAAAAAAGTGACGTCTTGATTGAAGCAAATTCGTAAAACAAGTGGAATAACGAACTTCATCGACTATAAAATCCATATTGTGCTTTTTTTTTTTTTGAAATAAGTCTAAAATAAAAATCTTACAACTTTTAAAACACGAGAATAGTAATGAGTGAAATACGCAAAATTGGAATCGAATATTGCAGCTGCTTATTTTCCTCCTAACATGCGGCTTACACTCGACTCGCATTTAGCTCGGCGAGAACGACGAAAATGATTCATTTTTAAATTTTAATAGGAAAAATGAAAAGGTCGTTGGCAGTTCGCACCTGAATTCTCCATTTAGATTATTTATAACGGTTTAAGGCGGTACCTAATACTTATGGAAAAAAGCAAGCTACGTTCAAACTCCGTATATACTATGATCCTTTGGCACCGGAACAAGCCAAAAGTTTGAACATTAAGGTGTCGGTGGCGAGTACTCTATATATTAAAAACACAACGTATTACTTATTTCGTAGCGAGCGCCCAACACATCCTTATGAGACTGTTTTGCGTGGGCTTTCTAATGTAGGTAAAATACCTATCTAGAGAGAATGACATTATCTAACATAAGTTAAAGTATAGTGGAGTGGTATACAAAAATGAAAAGGACGAGAGAGACGAGGAGGAATTAAAATAAAGTACCGATCTATGTAGAGAGTAGATGGTTTAATTTCAAAAATTTTTAGATTTATTCATCAGATACTTGTTAGAAAAAAAGTTCATTATGTTATCTATCAGTAAATTGGAAGACAAAACTTGAGAAACTGTTGAAAAACAAACACTATTCCAAAAAATTTTTTTGATTAAGATATCCAGAAATGAATACCGTATCATTTCCTCGTATAGTCATTTCGTCCTCAAGGTTAAATCACTTTCTTCCACCAATTCACTCTCGAGTTCAAGTTTCGGCGCGATAAATTAATTAATAGAGCGGCGATCAGATCGTAATCCTAATTTCGCCGCTTTTACTACACAATTAAATAGTAAATAAAATTAATCTTTTTCAATTAAAATAATTAAATAGAAAAAAATTAATTTGTAAAATCTTAATTACACAACCAATAGCCGATGGCAGATTGGAAATTACTTTTTGTTAATTAAGATAAACTGATAATCGTTTGTATGGTCGGAATATTCATTCCATATAGGAAATTAAGCCCTATACTATAACGCCATGAGTTGAGTATTCGTACACGTATACTGGTAATTCCTCCACCTCCTATACACGTAATCGCATCCTGCGGGCGAAAATAATATTTCGAATGTATTATTTAATTTTATATTTAATATAGGTATATAGGTGTATGTGTATCATAGGGCCAATCGACGTAGGTACCTTGTCTGTCAAAGTATATAAATCAAGCGTATACGTGTAATTATAAAATTGCCATCTATGTATAGAGCGAGTATAGTATCTGCTATCTCGATCTCTCATCCGCACCAGACACACTCATTCATTTGGCAGAAACTGAAAGGCAGAGACCACGCTGAGATTAAGATTTTCAATTGCCACCGCGCTGCTTTTATCTACAAATAAGTATAGATGTTGACACACTACGAACCAATTACCTCGTACTACCAGCTCTGGGATGAAAGCGCATCGTATAGTGTACTATAATTTGTAAAACAATACAAACTAGGACGTCGATACACTATAAAAATGTATAGGTACCGAACAACAACGGGCGGTCCTCGTATATAATTTTTTCCCTGGCTCGGAGTCGTTCTACACATAAAATGTAGGTACGCTCGCTCACTCTCTGGTATTATCCGAGCCATACTTTATTTCATTAATGGCAAATCCGTGTAGAAATTTTTTGTCAAATAGCCGCATCCGATAGATATACGGGATACGTTGCGAACTCGCAAAAATCGCGAGTACTCTAATGGCTAATGAATACAACTCGTTCGGTGTTTTATTTTTCCACGTATTATACAGGGTGTCCGATAAAAGTGAAAGTCGAGTCGTGATATTCAAAGAGGCGCTGATTCAAATTTAGTTTTAGTCGACACCGCTCGACACCCCCCCCCCCCTCCACATACAACCTTCTTCTGGAAAATATTTGTGATAATATTACACAATGCTTAGGTAAAGACTTTTATGACAAGTTCCTAACTTTAAAGGCGTGAAGAATACATTTTTCTTAGAAAGTTGATCAAAGGAATTCAATTTTTGAAAATTTTGGGGTTGTGTATCGTAAAGATCTTGGAGGCTTGAATCGAAAAATTAGGTTGGGATGATTCGGAATTGGCAGATTTTGTAAAAATCCAAGAAATCGTGGAACCTGAATTTTTCAATATTTGAAGCATAAGTAGGTACCTATCTATTTAGGGTCTTGGTATCTCGTTTGAAAAAAGGAAGTTGAAATTCGGAATCAACACTTCTAAAAACCCAACACGCCAATTTTTCAATCTTTTTTGAAATTTGAGGGCATATTGAAGAGTTTAAGGGCCTTACATTTCAAAAGTGAGAAGGAGTTCGAAATCAACACATTCAAACACCTAACAAACAATATTATGTATGTCGCGTGATTATCATTTTTTCTTCCAAAATTTGGCAAAAATGGGGAGGATGAGGGAGAGGAGTCAAACGCTTTTTAGGATACAAAAAAACAACATCGAAACACATTTAGATCTATTGAATATGAATAAATCTGTACTAGAATAAATTGACGAAGTTGAACTGAGCTTTCACAAAAAAAATTAAATTTTGAACCATTGATTTTAACAAACTCTAATATAAAAAGTTCAACATCAAGCTTTTGAAAAAGTTTTGATTTTGAGCTGTCACAAAAAGTTTACCATACGTTTTTCAAAAAGTGTAACTTTGGAGATTTTTCATAAGGTTTGACATTGACTTTGAACTTTTAAAAAAAGTTGGATTTCAAGCATTCACAAAAAGTTTGACTTTGAACTTTTGCAAAAGGTTTGATTTGAAACGCTTAAAAAAGTTCAACTTTGAGCTTCTGCAAAAGAGCCATTTTTGAGCTATCACCAACAAAATCAACCGTAAGCTTATATGTATTCAATTCAAGTTTTCGAAAAATTTCAACTTTAAGCTCTTGAAAGAGGTTTTGATTAATAAAACTTTCACAAAAATCTGGTTCACTTTTGCAAATCAGTTTGACTACATAAGATTTTTCAAAAAGATTGACATTGACTTCGAGTTTTTGTGGAAAGTTCAACAAAGAGCTTTTTTAAAAAATTTCAATTCAAAGATTCGTAAAAAGAGTTCAAATTTCAAACATGCACAAAAAGTTCAAATTTCAATTTTCTACACAAAAATACAATCTTATTGAGCTTTCACAAAATATTCAGCTTTGAGATTTTTCAAAAATTGAATTTTGATCGTTGCATAAAAAGTTCAATTTCGAGTTTCAGCTTTCACAAAAAGTTCAGTCTTGAGCTTTCGCAAAAAATTTGATTTTGTGAGCTATTTCACAAAGTTTGTGCTTAAGCTTTCATAAAACATTCAACTCTGATCTTTTGCGAAAATTCGGCTCCGATTTTCCCAAATATTCAACTTTCAGTTTTCACAAAAAATTTGACCCCAACTTGAATTAGACTTTGAACTTTCACACAAAGTTTGTGCTTGAGCTTTCACAAAAGTTCAACATTGTGCGTTCACAAAAGTTCAACTTTGAGCTTTCATAAAATATTCGGCTTTGAACTTTTGCGAAAATTCATTTTTGGTTTTTGCAAAAATTTTACTTTAGCTTTCACAAAAGTTCAACTTTGAGCTTTCACAAAAGTCCAACTTTGAGCTTCTTCAAAAAGTTCAATTTAGAGCTTTTGTAAAAAGTTCAACTTGAAACTTCCAAAATTTTTATACAGAATTATTTGAGAAATTCGTCCAATGTTCTCTAAGCTGATTGGATCTTCACAAATTATCGAGACTTCTCACCCGCAAACCTCTTCTCCTCCTACATTTCTTACCCTAAATTTTGGTTGAAGGGGGGGAGGGAGGGGTCCTAGATCAAACCATATTTTCAGATCTATTGAATGATGAGAAATCTACAAGCTAAACATTCGAGATTTTCAAGCTGTAGCTCGAGAAATTCGCATGCATTTTAAAACTGAGCTTTTGCAACAAAGTTAAACTCCGAGATTTTTCAAAAGATTTGAAATGAACTTTGAGCTTTTTTAAAATGTTGGATTTTGAACTATCGCGCAAATTCGAGCTTTTTCAAAAGAAGCAAGTTAGAGTTTTCGCCAAGAAATCAACTTTTTACCTATATGTATACATTCGAATGTAGGCTTTTAAGCTTTCACAAAAAGTTCACCTTTGCACTTAAGCACAAAGTTAGATAGAAAGAAAAGAGCTGTTATTTTGTGAACTCTTGAACTTGACTAAAATATGTAAATATGACTACATTTTTGAAACATTTGAAACAATTTCATTCCTACTGACACAACAATTTATCATTTTTTCTACGCCTTTTTGAGGTTATTTAGCCATCATTTTTCACCAGACTCCACAAAATTTCAAAATGAACAATTCCATTTTTGTGCACCAAAAAACCATTTTATTTCTGCAATTATCAAGTCAGGAAAAATTACTCATTTAATAATTTTATTCCCTGTTTTTTACTATTTTTAATGAATTTTTTTTGTTGATTATCTTCGAAAGATGTTTCAACGTTTTGTCAAATAGAACAATTTTTCATTAGGTAAGATACGTATTTTGAATATGATTTTTCTCAAAATTATGTATGAACTCGTATCTAAGATACTTATAGAGTAACTTTTAAAATTTTATTTTTTACGAATTTTTTTTTGTATTTTGTAACTTGACAAAAATACTTCATATTTTCGACATTTTAACAAAATACCAACTCGTATTTTAAAAACCACCTACGAGCCAAAAATCGACCCAAAATTTCTCCAACCCCGCTCCAAGCATCAGACACCTAATTGAGCGAAATAACCTCACGCGTTGACAAGTCACAATATTTAATCACCAATTTCAGCTCCCAATCCTATCACTATATATTCTTCGCTCCAAAACTCTCGCCAGCGCCATCCATTCGTATAATGATCGTCATAATACTCGAAAGTATACATAAGCTCGAGTTGAACTTGTACCCGGCATTTCAATTATCTCTCGCTAAATACACAATAAGTATGCACGCCTAAGCTATCGCATACGTATAGTTTACGACTCTCGGCATACCAGATAACAATTAATACGCTATTCATGACAAAACTTTTACTAGTCATCATCGTTCACGGAGTATTATCAATTTCAATTCTTCGCACAGCCTAGTGCTTTTCTCTGGATGTAATTTCCCATCTAAAATGTCGGTTTAGTCCCATCGTATAAGTACGTAAATTATACCAACGCGAACGAGAAGCCCGGCAGCCCAACGGTATACATAAGTTACGTTCTCGGGGTAATAATTTAATCGAGCCTAGAATAATTTTTCTTACACGATGAAAGTGTTAAACATTGTAGAGCTTACATCGAGTAAGCCTTATACGAGTACAAATACTAAATACATACATTTCTCTGGTAAAGATTTTTTTTTTGTGTTGTTCTCGCCGTTGCACATATCTAATGTTACTTCGTTTCGTATATATTCCGTAGGTACATCTATGGAATGTGTGCAACAATAGAAGAAGGGCGAAACAAAAATACTGAAAATATACAGAATTTCTGTCTAGAGAGCTTTTTCACAAAAGCTTCCAAAGTACGTACAAAGGACCAAGTCGAAGCCATTAAATACAAATAACGCAGCAGATACAGATACAGTCGAGCTTTTAATACGATGCTGCGCCTTCATTATTAGAGAGCGAAAATTTTACACGCTCGTTTCGAGTAGCATTACGAGTATGTAACACGTTGGTAGGTATTTTAGTATAATTGTTTGTAATACTGTCAATTTTCATGCGTCAACGACTAACTTATAATTAGCTGATTAAATTTTCATCCTTTTGTTTAATTTATGCTGGAAAATTTCGCCTCGAGAGATTTACCTAGCTACAAGTCGCAAAGTGTCGCATTCCTACCACCATCTAGTCGAATACCTACCTACCTTTTTTAATCTAAGCAAACGTAAGCATTAACTATAAGCATTTAATCAACTCAGTTTGAAATAATTGTATAATATAGAAAAGAGTAGGAAGTATAATTTCAGTATCGGAAAAGGAAACTAGAACTTTCCATAAGATTAAAGTTGTTTCTAATTCCCTGGCGATTGTACCTACAATCTACCTTTACCTTCCTATAGCTTTCATCTAGTACCCAGGTACTTTTCCTTTCCCCATATCTATATACAACGTTAGAGAAGAAAAAAAAGGTTACGAACGCAGAAAGCGCAGCAAAAACAAAAGGTAATGTTTAAGCTCTCTATCCTTTTGCCAAAGAGAAGTAATAAACGTTATATGAAAATTATCTTTTTTTACGGTTACGATTATTGCCAAAAATTTGCTATTATGTAAGTTCGCCTGTGATTCTTTTGTTTCAGTGTACCTATTTGAAAATCGATAAATTACACGGTTTAATATTATACGCCCGACAATCTGCAAAAAAGTGTATTTTTTTATTGGCTATTAGCGAACCAGCTAAAAGGTACCTGATATTTTTTACCCTTCGGTTACCTATGCCAGATAATGTAGTTGAAAGCTGCAAAACCTGCGGTAGTGAATATTTTTCACGAGTTGATATGTCGCGAATCTATTATGCTAATTCGTGCTTGGGTAAGTAGCGGAGTTTATATACGTGTAAACGAATTAAAGAGATATTGTTGCCGTTATCGTTACGGTTATTCGAGAATTATGGACAAAAGCTACCTATTAAAAAGTTGCTTATGCTATGGGTATTGTAAAAAGTCCACGTTCAGTGTGCATAATCAATTCGAATTGCGCTGAAAAATGAATTTATAAGTAATTGGATTTTGGGTACGAGAGAACTTCGAGTGACGACTTATTTGTTTACCGTTCAGATTTCATAATATGAGAATTTTAAATTTATTTACGTTTTTGGTCACTGAAATGATGTTAGATGGGAAATATTTAACCTTGCTTGGTCAAACTCTCCATTAAAACGACAAAATTTTTGTCAAAACTGCAAAAAATCCTACTTTTTTCAAACAAAATTGCCAAGAAAATCTTTTTTTTTGTCAGAATCATCAAAATGACTGGTTCTTTTTTTCAAATCAAAATTGCCAAAAAGTCTCATTTTTTTAAAGATCACAGAACAAACCTTTTTTTTCTTTATTAAAATTTTCAAGTTTTGCAGTTTAGTGGCGATAAAATTTCATTTTTTCGTCAAAATTGCAAAAAAATTATTTTCTTCTTTTCGAAAAATTTGCGAAAAATCCAGTACCTAAGAACTGTAAAGAAAACTCATTCTTTTGCAAAAGCTGCCAAAAATACCTACCTATTGCCTGGTTTTTACGACTATTAGAAGCTACACAGGAAGGTCAATGACCCTAACAGACCGGACAGACGACCTTGAGAAGTCATTGAAGCCAGAAAGACGGGTCAATGACTTCAAGAGGACAGATAGGAAGACAGACGACCATGAGTGGCTAACTGGCTACCCAGGTACATAGTTCAATGATCTTAAGAGGCCAGATAGGCTGACAGACGACCTTGAGAAGTGACTGAGACCAGACAGACGGGTCAATGACCTTAAGAGACTAGACTGACGAGTCAATGACTTTGAGAAGCCAGACAGGCTGACAGACAACCTTTGACTGTCACACTGATGAAGGGTCAGTGACCTTAAGAGGCCAGACAGACAGACAGACAGATTCCCAAAATTACTAAAAAAAAGTATCAAAAATTTATAATTAAAAGAAAATCAATTTCAACTTTTTCTATTTCAATGATGAAAAACAGACACTTTTTATGGCTCCATTTTGATTCAAAATGATGATTCTAAAATCGGAAATGTGAAGAATTTTTGGAAGAAAAGAAAAAATTTTTCTGACCTAGAAAAAGATGCTTCATCGAGCAAAAAGAAGTATTTTTCTTGATTGGAAGGCTCTGTGAGACGCCTTGAATCAGGGATGCCAAAATGTGATCAACTGATCACCTTTAATCATTGATCTCTGACGTCACGAGCAAAAGGGTAATCAAGATTCGGCATTTTTCCTTATGCCGATCAGTACTTTTTTCGAAAATTCTATTATCGAATATTTCGAGTAAATATTTTCAATTTTTATTTCAAATGCGTACCTTTTTTGGTTTTTTCTTTCTGGATTTGAAATACTTACCAAATATTTATTGAAAAAAAAACCATTGTTTGAGTGAACTTTTAATTTTTTTCCTTTCTTTCCCTGCACTCTCCTCTCCTCTTCCTTCCAATCCTCTTCTCTTTTTTGCCCAACAATCAGCATCTCAATTGACTGGTGAGTTGTTATTCTCAAAACCTTTTCTGTATTTTTTCCAAATTTTCAAATTCAAGCTTTAAAACGTTCATGTTTCAAGATCGAATTTTGCCACCAAAAAAACCAAAACATTCGAATGCTTTCAGTTTCAACACTGGTTCCATTAAATAGAAAAACAAAGCACGTTTTGCAAAAAAAAATCATTTGACCTACTTTTTATAATATGAAATACACAGCAGAGCAGATCTACACACCTATCGAGAAAATATTTACAAACGTACGACTTTGTATCCCGGAATTCATAAAAAATGACGACTTTTACCTCATATTATTCGCCTTGACAAATCATTAAAAAAAAGCAAAAGAAAAAAATAACGTCTTTAAAGCGCAACAAGTTCAAAGTTCATCATTGAAGTTGCCATCTCACGAGTTATATTCCTTCATGAGTTTTCATCCTTTTTATTAAAAAAAAAAGAAAAAAATTCGCAACACTTACTTTGAAAATTTACCAACTCGAAAACAACTTTCAGTCATTTTATAAAGTAGAAATTTCTCATCAAAAGATGCTCATCTCGTAACAAGCGTATTTTCAAGTTTGAACTTTACCCGAAGCCTATTTTCGCGTTCCTTTTGTGTATTAAATATCACGGTCATTTTAGAAAACATCTTTAATTTAACGACTCGAACATTTTCGCGATGGAAATTCAACACTATAGGCGAATAATTCTCTTCTTAAATAATGGCTCAAAATATGGTAGGTATCAAAATACTCGTACCTACTACCTACTGCATAAAAACAAAAAAGTCCTTTAGGAAATTCAATCTGTGAAAAAAAAACTACACTCTACAGTTGAAATTTCTTACGAAAAAGCTCAGTCAAAGATCGAGTAAGGGGATATGGGGGTGTATAACTTGAAAATCACGAATACATAACTTGAATCAAAATACACACCTTCGCGTAGGAAAGAAAATATTAAACGTGAAAACTCAGCAACGAGGTAAGCTAATTAGGTACCTAACGTAGAAAATTATCTAAAATATAAAAGATGTCTTAGTATACGTCAATGTCAAAAAAGGTTGAAATGTCTTGACGCTTCCAAAAACAGCGTATACTTTTGTCAATTCTGATGCTCGCTAGCTCGAAGAGTTTGAGCCGATGAACACATTTCGTCGTAAAATATAATACAAAATGAAGGTATGTAAAAGTATACATACAGTACGAATGAGTACCTCCTTACATATCTTGCAAGTAGGTACGAGAGATAAGTTTTAAAAACGACTGCGGAAAAGTTTTGTGTTGGCATTATTTTCGAGTCTTCCGCTAATGCTATGTTTCCCAAGACAAGCGAGCTGTGTAAACTATTCTTCATCGTTTTTAATAAAGTTATATTATACATTCCTCCATTAAAGATCTCGTATTACATTTTGAAATTTTGCCGCGTTCTCTCCCTTTTAATTTTCTCTTAATTATTTACGCTAGTTTTGATTTCGCCCTTTTTATAATAACGTCTGTTGTTTTTTGATTAAGTAACAAAGTTTCATCAACTTTGCGCGATTTTTCCTTTTTCTACGTACGATAATAATAGAGGAAAAAAACACGAATGAATTTCCCGCATGTTTTTTTCTGCTACTCTTTCCATTAAGCTCGAACATCGATTAGACCTCGCGGTTAATGCATTATTGAACCTTGTATAGTCAGTGAAAGGGTTTTGGGAATAGGTTTTTAAGCGAATTTTCTTTTACATCAGCGTTGGTGTTGATAAATAAATGCAAGGTTTCAAATTTTTGAGTACACAACGTGGGAAAAGTTTCATCACGGATCCAATTTTAACGAATTATTTTTGATTCGCTAGATAGCTAAAGCGAGGAAGGTCCATATAATAAAATTTTAAAAAGAAAAGGGGCGCCCTGTCAATTTTTCACTTTTTTAGTGCAATCGGATATTTTGAGATTTTTAGCCGGGGGGGGGGGGGCTCATAAATACTTTTACTTCTACTATTCAACTTGTCGTTTTACAAAATTATTATCACATTTTTCCAACGAATTTGTTTAAAAAAATGAAAAGTAATTCCTTGAAAGTTGCATTTGAATAAAGGAGGAGAAAATGCTTCGCGGGGACGTAAAGTGTTTGGAATATTTTTGATTTAGAACATCAAAACACAGTATTTTTAACCATATTCCAACACATTCAGTGGCTAATAAAAAAATATAATTCTATTTTTCGAAAATAACTTATCACTCTGCTTATAACAGAGAAAGGAAATGCATTTCTGCTCAAGAAAAACAAGGTCGGAAAATTTTGAGAAAATTTCTAGAATTTTCCATTTTGCTAAAACAAGAAGTTCGGAAATGTAGGCAAATCGAAGATTTCGCAACAATTTTTTTTTCAAAATTGTACTGGGGAGATATAAATTAAAAAATTCAAAATCTCATATTAAAAAAAGAAAATCAAATATTTTTGAAAGAAAGCAGGATTAACAGGATTTTTCCACGCCCATTTAAGGGAACGAGGCAATGGGTCCCTTCAATCAAACAATGCGTTCCCTTCCAAAATCCCCGAATAAAAAGTAACTACAGTTACCAATTTTGTTAATTTTTTTAAGCAGAACATTGACGACCTATAAGAAAGTTGCCAAATGAAAAACTGAGGGCTCTAAAGACAAACTGAAATTTTCAAGATGGTACAAAAGTACATAAAAGTGAATTTTTGAGTTTATATTTCTTGGGAAATTGTTCCAAAATCCTTGAAAAATGTCATTGGTTAACCAAAATTCTCGAAATGTTTTTTCCAAGTCATAGTATTCCAGCTGCGAACACATTTTGAGGACCATTTTCAATATGAGTGAAAAAAATTAAATTTTTAAAACAACATTGTTTCGAAAAAAATTTCCAAAATTCTTGAAAAGTGCCTCTGGTTAGCTACAATTCTCACAATTTTTTTTCTGAGTGATATTGAATACCAACGCGGCAACGCATTTTGAAGATCATTTTCGACATAAGTAAAAAAATCGTATTTTTGGGCTCAAGTTTCTTTCAAAAAAATGAACGAAAATCTCGAAATGTGCCCAATTATTTCAAAAATAGCCTCAAAAATCTCAAGTAGTGCGATTGACCAGCTGCAATTCTGAAAATCTTCCATTTATAGTTACATTTTGTTTTCATCATAAAGTCACCTTTAAGAAAGTCAAAAACTCACTTGGTGACTTCTGGTGAATCGGTCACCAGAAGTCACCAGACACTAAAAAAATTTTTCAGAGGCTCTGAGGACATTCTCATGATTTTTTCAACATAAATTCATCTAAAAAAAAGTTAAAAACTCATTTGGTGACTTCTGGTGAATCGGTCACCATGAAGTCACCAGAATTCACCAAGGAGTCACCAGACACTGAAAAAAAATTTCTAAGGCTCTGAGGACATTCTCGTGATTTTTTCAACATGAATTCACCTAAAAAAATTCGAACGTATATACATTCGACACGCTCGTAAAATTGCTGATACTGGCAATAGGCTTACTCTATGATGTATTCGAAATACGGTGGATATGCTATCCGTCAACTGTGTACATACGAAGACTCGCAATACATAGATGAGATGTCTATGTATTATGCAGTTTTAATTCGATTATGAATGCAAATTCCACTGCAAAACGTCGTTCCTCATTCATTGTCAATTTTTCTGTCAATCTAGCTATTCTTTGATGTAATTTACTTCATCTGGATGGTACTGTCCAGACAAACCGTTGCCAGATTTACGAAGGTGAATGTGTGACCAGAAAGTTACCAGGACTGACCATTTCGAGGATGAGAACTTGTCATTAGTTTTTTTTTTTACCGATTTGTGCCATTTTTTGGCCAATTTGAAAAAATTGGAAACCGTTTAGTACCCTCAATTTTTCACTTGGATAGGTGGAATTCCGAAGCCAAAACAGATAACTAAACACCTTATTTCATTTTTTCTCATGGAGTTCCTCGAAGAAGTAACACACACACATCTTTCTGAGCTCATTAGTTATCTCACATCAAAACCTTATACTCACAATTGATTTCCTTGGCAGAAAAACACTCGCACCATCATTCGGAGCAATGTACTTTTACTATTGTTCCGAATCTACACCCTGCAACACATTCACGTACATAATCGTTTGCTAAACTTCAAACGTTCGAATAAATTCCCATACTAAAGAACGAATTCGTCTGAAAATGGCGTTAGTTCCGGAGAAAGGGGGCGAGCGAGGGGCTAAATTACAGTTCTTCTTTTAGAAATATACTAACGCGCGTATATGAAAAGCTATAGCGAGTTATTTTATTCAGGTAGGTAGATTGAAGAAGATTTGTTCGTATAAATGAGAAACAAGCATGCAAAATGTAAAAAAATCTATCAAAACTTATTTTCGTTTTACGTATGCGCTTCTGTGTACCTCTACTATACGACGTAAGACTTACAGCTTGCGCTTTGTATAGGTATTGTGTACCATGTTTCGACTTGGTTCGACGATATGTGCACATATGTAATAACGAAAATCGGGGCGGGAAATTGCACCAGGGGGTGGAAGGGTCCATAGATTAACGTATCTTTCGTGTAGGTTTTTCCAAGAGCGAAATTTTTCTTCGCGAGTATATTTTTTATACGCGATTTGTTATTCGAAATGTGCAAGTGTGCACCTTTAGGTAGATAGGGACCTACCTTCGCCAAAGCTGCCTACGTCTATTCGATATATATCGATTGAAACTCACAACTGTATACCGGTAACTGGCTTGATTCCCAGTTGGATTCATTTCCAGCACATTCAAAAACTTACTCGGTGCGAATTTTTTGGCACTCGGTGGTATAAAAATTATCGACAAATTGGACGATTATTTATTGTTACACTGAACCAAGGTTAGAAACATGTCGACGGTTAGTTCCACAATTAAGTTCACATGCTGCTAATTCTATTTCTATTGTGTATTGAATAAAGACTTAAAGAGCATCAAATATTATGGCAGGAATGAGGAGGTATAAGTTCGGAAATGTTCGCATACGCTCGGAATACCATTCGTTAGAATTGCCATATTTTTCAATCATCAACTCAAGAGGAGATGAATTTCAGAGATACTTTATTTACTCACATAATAAAATTGAAACATATAAATAAGAAGTCAACGAAGTATTCTCGAGCATATCCGAACAATCATTTCCCAACATACTTACATACTCATTCCTCCCATAATTTGCAGCCGTATAAAGCGTGTTGATGTTTGATTGTTTAAAAGATAATTAATCGTTTCGTCAGTTACCAACTATACCTAACCTAACCTAACATACTGGCGCAAATTGGAGCATTGTGAGAAAATCTGATAACACATTACGTTTTAATCATATACTACTCTAGCTGCGATCATGGAACAATCCGATACGGTTAATTAAGCGAAAGAAGGCTTTTAATTCGTATCCCTACGCGCAACGGTTACACCGACGCTGCTCTTAAAGTATAAAAAAAAATTTGACAAGCTGCGTTGCACTTTGGGCCGAATTTTCCGTGTTTTTAATTTTTCAACGAGAATTAAACGTTGTTGGTGCAAAACATTGAATACTCAAACATGAACAAAATTTCATTGCAAACAAATTGTCAATAACTAATCAGTATGTCCGGTAACTCATTACTAGACTTATGAGCCACTCTGAGTATACTCAAATGTTACCTATCATTATCAAAATTGAACGAATTATGTTTAAATTACACAAAGACTAAGCATCATTATTGTATTGGAGTAATTCAAAGTTTCATAACTAAGTGAAAAATCCAGGCTTATAGGACCACTCAAGTTTTGCAGTCGCTCCAAAATCAAGGCCTTTGCTTGGAGCTTTTGAATGGTCCGGTCCGGTCCTAACGCTAGGGTCGGGTACCAACCCGAGTGTATACACTATACAGGGTGCCCTGCCACAAAATAACCCCCTTTCAACATTAATATAGGCAAACTATTTTCAATACAAGTAGGCATGTGTGCCTAGCCCGGAATATTAAGGGACTAATTCGTTAGTACACGAATACGTTTAGATAGGTACATTTAAATTTTATCCATTAGACTACCTCCAAGTTCCAAAATGTCAATTTCACAAGCAAAAATATATGCAATCGAAAAATGTACCTATAAAAAATTCACAGCAACCCAGCACCTTTCTTAAACATTAAAATAAAATCCAAATTATACTCACATTGTACTGCATATGCTCCTAATTCAGCTATCAAGTCAAATGGCGCTGGTAAACGTCCTTGGAGTATATCTTGTTTGACTTGCAGAAAAAATTGATACCTGAAGAGGAAACAATAGTCGTTAGAATTTTACAAAGGAATAAATTTACCTATTCGTAGTGCCATTTTGAAAATAACCGCGAAGAAATTGAAAAAAAATTACGTTCACAAAGAAATCCCAGTATTATTGTAACATCCTACTTCTTACATTATTCATCAAGGGGTTAAAAAAAAACACTTCCTCTTTTCCAACGTTGCTCTGCTTTATTCCTGAAGCCGCCACATTATCACTATTAGATCGTGTTTAGAATACCTTTATCGATCTTACACATGCCTGCGAGTCATATTCGAGGGATATAATTGAGAAAATTCTCACTATTCATTTTTTTCAAACCCGACCATCATCATTTTCAAGTCGCTATGGGTTTATAAATGATTCTCGTTGGTACTCGTAATTTCAAAGCCGGGCACTACTTCATTTAGGTACTTGAGTAACATACACGGGTACCAAAATTATACACATTAGACGATTCAGTATACACAGCAACACAGCACCCACCATTTCTAAACTTGAGTATTTCAAACCCACATTACACGTATCTTGAGGCAGTCTAGCTCGAAATAATCCGATGTACTAAATTCCACACGCCCCCCACCACCAGCATCCACAATCCACATCGCGCTTAAATTAGATTATTCTTTCTCTAAAAAATGAAGATTGATCGCAAAACCAAAACATACCAAAATTTTAATCCGCGAGCTAACTCGCACAATTCTTGTCAACGATAAAAAACGGAATGAATTTGATTTTTGCAAAATTAACTTAATTCAACTATTACAAACTATACTACCAGGCTTATACAAAGTTACAAAAGTAAACCTCATCGAATCATTCCGGTTGAAAAACCGCCCCTGTTTTGGGCTCACTTCTCAGCGCGTTTGCAACACACAAAGCGAAAAGTTTTCTCGGATTAAGTCGACGATTGTGTAAATCAGGTTTTGAGCATTCTGTTAACAAAAAGTAAGCGAAAACCAAACATTACCGGCTAAAAATTTGTTTCTTACTTTGTAAAGTCTACCAGAAATTAAACTACCAAGTACGTAGGTACCAACAATGGCTAGGGGGGAGCTGAGCAAAACAACAGTTGTTTTTCAGACTTGGATCACACTCCGGTGTAGGGTTTTTGGCAAAGAGTTGCAAAGATCGAATGGTGTTTCTACCTTTATTTTAGGTAAACGAATCTAGATCAAAAGAGCGCGTAAACATACTTTTCACCTGCCAAAATTTCAGGAGTGGAAGTTTATTTTTTAATGTGGAGAAAACAAGAAAAGTAAACCAACCGACAGAAATGTTTTCAAAAGGAATACAACTAAATCGAAGGAGCATGCAAAAATACATCACCACCTAAAATTTCAAGTACTAGGGTGCATTTTTGGATTTTTCAAAACCAAAGGGCCAGTAATGCAAAAAACCAAAATTATACCAAATTGGCCGAAAAAGCTGAAATTCGGGATCTATCTACCCTATTTTAGAACACTCGAACGACTGAGAATAGTTTAGAACCATTTTGGGAAATTCTGGAGCCTCCAGCAGAGGGTCAGGAGCCTAAAATCTACAACTTTTCTGAAAAATCTACTCTTTGGGGACCAACCTCTCCCCTTTAGGGACACCTCCTGGGCTGGCATTTTTTCTGAGAGACTTTCAACTCAAAATGAAGGTTTCCACAGAATTTTATCGAAATCCTTCGTCATCTTGTTTTTTCGTGAACCACCCTAATAAAAAGTATGCTGTGTACGTCCAATTTAGGAATACAATACGAGTGAGTAGTTTCAATACTTCACATCACCTTATCCGGACCACCTCGTAGAAAACAAAATAAAACATTACGTTCGATTTGATTATCTGCCATTTCCTGGTTATTACTCGTTGCATTTTATTCGACCACATCGCGTCGAAAATGCTAATAAAATAAACGATAATCGAGTGAAAATAATTTTCATCCGAGAAGCAGATTAAAATCGTGCATATTTCATCGGGGCAAAGATGCAATTAAAAGAAACCACAGCAAAAAGAGAAACCTTTCTCTTTTAAAGAAGTGATAAAACACTGGTCGGAATAAAAAGGAAAAAAAAGAGTAAGTAAAGGAAGAGAGCAGAAAAAAGGTCGGGAAGCCGTTTCGGAAACGCCATTGAAATAAAATTTTAATGATTTTCAGAGGGCAATTTTAATTATTTTCGTTTACTTTGTAAAATTTCCTCAAAGCTTGAAAAAGACGCAATTAACATTTTTCTCGAAGACAGATCTGGGCCTGGGCGCTATTACCGTAATTTACGATCGTTTACCTGGACGATGCTACGAAGGGGCAATGCGTTTCCGGGGTAAAGTGTTGGTGTGTTTCGAAAAACTGCTGATACTCGAAAATCAAATAGCCCTAAGCGTTCACGAACATCAGCATGGTCGGCCAAACCTTAACTACGTTATTATCCGCCCTGAAAAATATTTCGCTTTTGGAATCGACACACAGTGCTACGCATAGAGGAATAGGAATCGCGTGTTCTCAACGTTTCACACGAATTAAAACTCCAACTTTGCTAGGATTATACGAATATATACGAGTATATGGTGGAAAAATTCCGAGTATGTGAATTTTCACCGGCACGATCCGCATGAGCCGGACATTCGAACGAGATAATAACTGTTTTTACTCACTACAGGCACCGACGACGAGTTTATTCAATTTTCCTATTGGTATATTTTTAAAATTATCTCATATGCAAATGGTTAGTTTTACGAGCTAGCTCTTCGGTCTGTGCACGTGAACGTAAGTTATAAAAAAAGTACAGCTTATTCAGTAGTATTTTTGTAGAAAAAAATATCTTTATTTCGTAAGTAGAATTCCACAAGAGTTTCCTCAAGTTATAAGATCTCAAGACCATTGTAAATACCATAAGGCGAATTTGAGAATTCAAAGGCTAAAAATCAAAAAAATCAAAACGTTACCAAATTGACCTAGATATTTGAAATTTGGTTTGCGTCCTATTTTCCACCACCTCCCCCTCCCGAATCGCCCAGAAATCGTTTCAAACCGGTTCGAAAAGTTCTTTTTTGAAAATTGGAATTTCCGAAACTAAAATCAATTTTATACCCTAATTTGAGCATGCTGAGTCGATTAAATAGGATTTTAAGCGGTTCTGAAGTCACCAGCAACGTTCTGAAAATTCTAGTTCATGAAAAAAAGCCCGAAAAACCATTCAATTCAACTTTATTACGAATGAATGCGATTGGTGCTTGTTAATGACCAACTTGATCGATTATACCCAATTTTTCCAGGATAGGTTTCTGCCCCATTTGAAACCAGATATTTCTCCAGGAATCCCAATAAGTGCTGGAGGCTCTAAAACGGTATAGAATCATCTCCAGCCGACATCTCAGCAACTGAACAATAGAGCATAGAATGAATTTCAACTATCTTCGTCAAATGACAAGGGTGCAGTGAATTTTTCAAATTTTAAATTGTGAAATCACTGGAGAAATATACGGTTCCAAAATGACGGACCAATCACGCTTTTTATGACCCTTCTTAAAAATCTGGAATTTCCAAAATATGACTGGAGACTCCAGAACGGCTGAAACTACCTTCGACTCAGCGACTCAAAATTAGGATACAAAGTAAATTTTAGCTTCTCAACTTCATCATTGAGTAAAATTTTGTGTAAATTTCAATTTTTAAAAATTTTTCTGGAGGCTTCAGAACTGCTCAAAATGATCTGAAGTCGTTTTTAATCGATCTGGAGTCTCGAAAATAAGATACATCAAATTTCAGCTTTTTGTCAATTTGGTCAAATTTTGATTTTTTCGCATTTTTGGTCCAAATCTGATTTTTAAAAATTCACCAGAAATCGAAAAATGCACTTTGACGCCAAAAATTTTGGGTGGTGATGCTCTCTCGATTCAGCTTTATCTGGTTCAAAAACTTTTCTGCCAGTGGGATGCTTTAGATCATCACTTCACTAATTTTCCTCTAATACTTAAATGCTTAATCAAATCCTAATTCAAAGAACACGAGCCATAAAAAAGTCAACTCTTTTCTTTTTTTAAACAGACTAAACGAGACATCCAAAGACGACATTCTTACTCTATTTATACCTTCTCAAGCGAAAGCTAAATATCGTCGCGGCCTTTGGTGCACGATGCAAATCTCACCGGTCATGAAAATTTTTTAATGGTACGCCATTAAATATTTTTTATAGATGTTGAAAAAATTATCCCTCTTCTATAATTCATTTTTAAAACTTTAGCACTTCATCTGAATTTAATTTGGCTTCTACATTATAAACTGCTCTGTTTGCGGGTACGTTCATTTTTTCTTCTTTTTTTTTGCAGCCTTTTTCACCCATTCTGCTGATATTCAATAACCGAGAATCTTCCACAGTTTAGGTTGCAGCAGCCGACAAAGAAAAGCAGTGAAAGTTAATATCTAAAGTTTCCTCTAATGGTTACAACTTTAAACTTTAAGCTTGGCTTCTTTTTTTTTCACGCCACGCGTTTTTTTCCTCTCTTCTTTCATCCTTTATTATTCTCGTTGTTACCGTAATGAAACGCGTACATTTTCTGAATATAACTTTTAAACTTGACGCCGATGCGCCACACCTCCTCGCCACTCCTCGCCCTCAATAATGACGTAAAAATAATTAATTCTTAAATTATTTTATTCGCTAATTCGAGGTTGCACAGAGCACAGCACGGTATCCCTGCTGCGTGAAATCGTATCTCCTTCGGGAGTACTTTGGCCGTTCGCGTTGCAAAAATCTTCCTAATGACCATTCTCGTATAAACCTACCAGCAATTGCTACCATCTTTTCGCGTTGGTTTTTTCCGCCTCTCATAGGTGCCCTTTACTCCAGCACTGGCAGCTTTGTTTCGGAAAATGAAACGAAATTAGAAATTTTAATTCGTTTATAAATTTAAAATTTAAATATAATTTAAAAATTCGTCTCGCGACGAGTCGAGATGTCGACGAGGCAACCTTTGCGGCGCAAGACGATATTTAAATTAAACTTAGGTATAGTGTATGTTATTTTAATAAGAAAACGAGTCAACGAGCAAGACTCTCTCTCTCCTGCGATACGGTATTGTACTTTCAAAGGATTCAGACTGCCTCTTTTTCGAGAGAAGGATAATTGACTTCGTTACATAGACTGTGAGAGAAAAGCATTCGAGAACCCTACGGCAAAAATAATATAAAAAATGAGATCCCTGCGGTCGCGTGCAATCGACACATTAGGGGTTCGAAAACTCGTTATGATAATAAAATTTTTAATTTATTTTCACCATCCGTGAGCTGAGCTGAGCCTAAGAGGTGAAATTTTATTTGGTACCCTTTTTTCCGCGTCGTCGTCACCATCACCGATGCTTAATATTATACAATTATTGAATTCGTTTCTACGTGCTTTAATTTTAATACAATTTATATTACGGTGACTAAACGCGTTAAAATGATCCAATTTGCATGTTCTTTGGGGCAGGGGAAGACGCCTTAGTAAGCCGGCCAATAGGAGTTGAATTTGCTAGTTAATGAAATAGAAACCGTTGCAGAATCAGAAAATGGAAATTTTATACAAGAAACTGCTAAAAATCTGACATTTAGGATGAAAGTTGGAGCACTTCTGGAAACGTGGAATTTTCAAAACCAGGATAGAATTTATAAAAGTGAAGGTACCTAGGTATCTAGACCTATCAAATTTCAGCTTATCATCTTGAGTAAAGTTAGATAATACGGTGAAATTTTTCATTTTTTCACCATCTTTCTGACTTGAACTTCATTTTCGTGTTCGGGGTATTCGAGTCTTATAAAAACGACACCATTATTATGAAAATAGCTCAACTTTCAATTTAGTAAAATCGAGGTGGGGCAAATGCACTGGAGGGGTGTGGTTGAGGGTAGCATAAAATTGGACTTCATATTCGTGTTCGGGGTGTTTGATTCATCTGAAAACGACACCAATACATATTATGAAAATACCGCAACTTTTAAAATTGTAAAAAATTCAGATGGGGGCAGAGGCACTGGAGGGGTGTGGATGAGGGTAGCATAAAATTGGACTTCATATTCGTGTTCGGGGGGTTCGATTCATATGGAAACGACACCTCGTTTACCAAAAACAATAATTTACACCAGAATCCATTTTTACCCCCTCTGTAAGTTTTTTCAATTTTTGACCACGACCCACCAAAAAAATTTTGTTGAAAAAAATATAGGTATGTTTTTAGGGGTCAAAAACACACTTAAAAATACTATTCCCATTTTTGTGCCGAATCATGATCATCGCTAAAACAGGTAAATGAAGCTAAAAAACGCCATTTTGAGGGGAAAATATGGGAGGAGGGGGGTAAAAATTTCTGTGGGGATACCTCTTATGGATGTTTACAACATACCAAAAAATTAAAAAATTGGTTCTCATAGGGCTGAGAAATTTTTTTTTATTGTAATTTCAGAAAAGGGGGGGTCTCTCAAAAACGGGGGGGGGGGTCCTGGGGGTCTGAAACTTTCCTAAGGGAGGTGCTCAATGGCACCAACCTCCCATGCAAATATCAACCCTGATGCTCTCGGGGGCAAATTCACCATACTTATCCACCTATAGCCTTTGACTAAAATCCAAACATTGCCAAAACAAATGTACAATAGCATAAAATTGCCACAAAATAATTAAAATCAATAAAAATTATGTCAAAAACTCATAAAAATTAGCCAAAGTTGGTAAACGTTACAAAAAATACAGCATAAAACGTGTTCATAAATTACAAATCAAAAATTATCAAAAATTGATGAAATTTCAGTGAAATGGAACAAAATTTAGCAAAAATGGAATGAAACACGATTTTAAAAAAACTTAATTCAGACAGAAATAATCCAATCAAAAAAAACATTAAAATTACCAAAAATTACCAAAATCTGACAAACTTGAATCAAAAACAAACAAAATTTGGCAAAAGTCAGTAAAAATGACAAAAATCATAAAAATGAAACCAAATTTCAAAAAAAAAGAAGTACATGTTAAAATGACTTTATAAACAACTTAGAAACAATTAAAAATCGAAAAAGAGCAAAATAAGTAAAAATTTGGTAAAAACTCGGTTAATAACATTCAAGTTACAGAAAATTCATAAATTTAGGGAAAAAAATTGCATAAAAATCGTTTTATAAAATGACAAACTGATGAAATTTTATGCAATTGAACCAACTTTAGCAAAAATTGCATAAAACAAGGTTAAAATTTGTTCAATCGACATGAAAACAATTGAAAACGACTAAAAAATAATGAAATATCTCAGAATTTCGGAAAAGTTTCGTAAAAATGGGCAGATTATTAAATATTACGAAAAAAATGAACTGAACTTATTTAAGTGGAATAAAATTTAGGAAAAATTACATGAAGTCATAGCAAAAAAATTATTTCGGAATGACTTTTGGCCATAGTGAATTTTGAAGCAATTTTTCCAAGCGTGATTGAATTTTTGATTTTTTTTTGTTATTATTAGGCTGAGAGATTGGACTCCGAAGTATTGATTCATTATTTTAAAAATATGAAGTTTTCATTCGTTTATGAGAAAAATTGAATCAAAATTCACCACTTGGCCAAGTAATTTCTAAGTAAACTTTTTCACACATGATACGTTTTTTTTCCAATCCATCCTAACGTACCTCATCCTCAAAGCTCCGACGGTTGTTTTGAAAAAGCACTGAAAAAATCACTCTTTCCTTCAATGCAAATAAATATGACATATGGAAATGCAATATTCGCCAAACTATAAACTGCTTAAATTGAACTCATTCCATCCATTTATTTCACTCGTTCATTTCATCGACACTATTTTTAGCACTCAAAAAGCATATATTTTTATCAGTCAACTCGACATTTTCGATTCTAACACTATACGACAGATAGTATTTGACAAGATACAGAACCGATATGCGTTAGAATAAATAGATATAGTTAAAATTCGCCGAATTTTTCCACCATTTGCATCAATTTTTCCCATCGTTGCTTCCTATATAACGTGTTCAGACCTCATAAAAATTTTAATTTACCGCCTATTCAACGGCGATATATAAATTGACAAGACGGTGTTATATTCATCGTATCGGTTAAACGCTCCATCTGTCAACATGTTCACTCTCTGATGATGGCATCGTTTTCAAATTTACAAACACCAAACACGCTTATATTCGTGTTTCACATACCGAATACCATCGAGAATCGAGATAGGTAGTAGGTACCTACCCCTCGTTCACTTTCCATCTTTCTGACTACACAGCACGTGCAAGGCGTTAAAAATATGCAACTTTTTGCCAACACACGACAAAATTTCAAACAAGCTTTAAACTCGACTCGCAATGCAGATAGGTATAATCTCGTTACAGTCGAGAAGCAACGCATACGAGTAAGTAAATGGAAAACTTTCCATATCTATGAGAAGCAACAAGAAAGTACGACTAACAGGTGTAAAACGGCATCGGGGAAAATGGGTAAAAAACACATCCGCGTTGCCTTTTCTTTCGCACGTGAAAATCAAACAAACGCTCGAGGAAATATATACTCGTACTACAAACCTGGTAATTTCTTCGACTAATTTGCAAGGATCAGCGGCGTAGAATTTAACTCCGAAGTACAAAGTGAACGAATCCTTCCCTGTAAACAACAAAAATCCAATCAATGCGGTTCGTCGCTCGCAATTTATACACGATACCTTTTAATATAGTACCTAGTATAGCTAAGCTATCCTAAGAGTATACGAATAGAATACGCTTTAATTTTTCAATACAATTCGAAAACGCTGTTAGCATATTTCACCGTCTTGCTTGTGCAGTCCGAACCGACTGTCGAATTTTGGAGAACGTCCAAAACACGGCGTTTAATTTATAGCGCGAATCTTTCGACAAGATTTTCAATTAGATCATTACAGTAGTTCGATAATATTACCATAAAAAATAGATGAAAATTTACGGTTATGATTTTCAAACTCGTATGTAGTACAAATTTAATAATGAAAATATTACGCGTACCGTCATTAAAAAGGGTTTTATTGGCGATACTTCAATTTTGAATAATTTTACCCAAGAATTTTTCGCGCACCGAAGCTTCACCCCGTCGAGTGTTTTTATTTCGAAAAGAGAGGGGCGAAAAGCACAGTATTAAAATGTTTTTACAGATTTTCACTTTTAATAAATTTATCTTTGATAACGACGCGACGAGCTGCATTAAAAATTTTTATCGACGAAGAAAAGTAAGAAGAAAAAAGGTCTTAAACCGCAAAAGTAAGTATATGAAATAAAATCACCGGGTCAACATCCCGTCTAACTATTTATAGGTAATTCGTTTCGCTCGCATGTAAAATGCTATTTATGGTGAGAGCACTTCTTATTCGTGTCGAAAATATCAATTGAAATACATATACTATTTTCATCGTTTGACTAATTAAGGGCATTTAGCGATCTTCTACTTTGGCGTTTAATTAGGTACTAACAACTTTGATAGATAACCATCATCACCACCTTGTCATCTAGGTCAGTCAAACGTATTGTTCCAAATGTCCTTTATAATATGTATAAGTGTACGAACTTACATCTTTACAAATAATTATGCTGGTAGTTGTTTAAATTCTCAAACGTCCTCGTATATTTGTAAATTGCTGCGGGGAATTCAAACAAAGGAAAGAAAAATAAATTTTTTAATATGTTCATTGTTCAGGATGGTAAAAATCATTCGAGAAGTGAAAGTGAGAGAAAACATTATAAAATTGAAGAAAATTCCCTAAAAAATACCTGAAAAGAAATCAGGACTGTCCACTTAAAAAAATTTGTAATTCATTTCGAAAATTGATATCATAATCATAATGAAGAAAATGATTGAATAAGAGTTGAAGAAGCAGTCACAACACTAAAAAAATCTATCATTCCATAATTATGAAAATTGTATAAAACTCATGATAAACGTGTCAAATAACTCCAATTCACGAGAAAATGGCACAAAAACGAAAAAATGAACAACGTAAAATTTTTTACTCCTGAAATCAAACTTTCGACTTTTTCCAAATTGTACAAAAACTGACAAGTGTTATCAATAGACAGATCTCATTTCATTAAAATGTTGATCATTTTCTAGAAATTTTGAAAACAATTTTGTCATTTCAATTAAATTTTTTTGACTTTTTAATGTGTTTTTTGTATTTTAAAGTATCTTTTTGAATAATTTTTGCTATTTTAAATCAATCTGATGCTAATTGGACAATTCTAGTAATATTTCATGGAATGCTTGTGATTTCAAATTTTTCAACAATTTTGCGCCAATTATTTCTCAAACTACAAAAAAAAATCCACTTTAGGCATTATTTTATCAACTGTTGCACATTTTATTCATTTTTCAATAATTTTCTGTTACTTTGAGAACTTTCATAATATTTTCAAATAACTTATTCCAATTCAAGATTTTTTAAAAAGATAATTTGAGCTATTTTTATGACATTTTAGAGCATTTTTTCATCTGTTTTGAGGTTATTATTTGATGGCTTTCCTTCAAAGTTTTACTAATTTCCTGGATTTCTTCTGAGAACCATTTTTAATATTTTCTGCTCAGCCCAAATTTCGCGATTTTTAACCACTTTTTTCATGACACTGCCTATACTTTTCTGAATTCTTTCATCAGCATTCTCGACATCTTTTGTTCAGTCAAAATTTTATGCTATGACAAACACGCAAATCTGAACTTTCTCATCATCATTTTTGACAATTTTTGTTCAATCAAAATTTCTTCACTTTTTCTGAATTTTTTAATGGTTATTTTGTACTTCCTTGGCCATTATTTTCCAACGTTTCAGTTCAATTAAAATTTTAAGGAATTTTTGAGCCTTTTCTGTGATATTTTTGGACTTTCCGCCTGATTTTGTCTGTTTTGATTCAGCCCTGACTTTTTTAATGATATTTCTGGACTTTTGTCACTCACAATAAATGTAATCAATTTCCATTCATTTGAAAATTTTCTCGATCATTTCCTGCCCTTTTGATGTAAATTTTAATATTCTGCTCAGAGAGAATTTTACGATTTTTCCAAACCTTTTTTAGTGACATTTTGCATTTGTGGACTCTTTAACATAACTTTTGGGAGTTTTCGTTCAATTAAAACTTTAAGATTACCATCAACCCCGGGCTTTTTTCCATCAGCATGTTCATCACTTTTTGTTCAGTCGAAATTTCATGACTTTTGACTAGCTCTTTTATTACTTTTTTTTTGATTTCTTACATCACCACTATTGACAATTTTTTTCATCAAAAAATTTTGTTTGTCAATTTTTCTCCAAAGTTCCTAAATGATGTGGATGGACTTTCTTCTCCATTAAGTTTTGTTCAGTCGGAAAATGTCATTCGTCATTAATTTTGTCTAAATACGAGATTCCAGAAACTCTTTTTCAATGACAATTTTTAACTTTTTTCACCAACAAAAAAATCGTATTCGAATTTCAAGATTTTTTTCACACCTTTTTTATGACTTTTCTGGGCTTATTTCTTCACAATTTTCAACTGCGCTTTGCTGAGTCAACTTTTTTTTAACTTTCTCGTAGACATTTTTCTTTTTTTCAAGACATTAGTGGACTTTTTTTCATCATCTAATTAACCAGTTTTCGTTCACTAAAAAATAATATAATTTTTTGCTGAACTGTTGATGAATTTTCTAAACTTTTTTCATCGCAAATTTTACATAGTTTGGTTTGTTCAAAATTTCATGATTTTTTCCTGAACTTTTTATGAATTTTCTGAATTTTTTCCTCGACTTATTTGATCAAGGTTTGTTTGGTCAAAATTTTATGAATTTTCGAGACCTTTTTGTACTTTTTTCATCATACATTTGACCAGTTTTTGTTCAGTCAAAATTTCATTATTTTTTCCGGGTATCGTTACTTTTTTTTGAATATTTTATGATCAACCTTTTTTTCATAAGTATTTTTTGAATTGCCTCAGTGCCGATTCCATCCTTTTCGTTTTAAAATCTTCTAAAAAAAAATTAAATAGCCTAAGGATTTTTCTCAAAATATTGTGAAAAGTTTTTTTTTCTATTTTATTTTTTCACAGAAAAGTACTAAAAAAGAAACAGGCGAGTAATGATTTTTTAAATTTTCTAATTCTTTCAAATATTTGTGAAGTCCGTCAACTGATTATAAAAAAGCATTAAATACCCAACATTTTTCTTGAAAAAAAAAAAAAAAAAAAATACATGAAAATTAAAAAACGATACGCAAATTCATCTTCGCGGAAGTGCTTTTTGAAAAATTTGCAATGCTAAGCTGGTATCCTTTATAGGAAACAATCACAAAGAATGAAGATGTACACCAAAGTTCAAGAGTAAACTGAAAAAATACGCTTTTCAAGCTTTTTCGGCGAGTTCAAAAAACATTTCAAAAATTTACACAACCCCTTAAACACGAATAACCTATCGATACTTCGAAACGATAGACGCACCAGGCATAAATCGAGCTCGAAGCTCATAATAATAATATGTACCTAATATAAGCATCGAAAATGTATGTACATAGATATAGATACCTATGCTTTCAACAGTGTAGAATTCTAATAAACCTATTCCCATCGCTTTTCAAAATTCAAACAGTGTAAAGGTTGTATTACACATTGATCCTATTGTTTACAAGAAATAGTAACAGAAATCGCCTTTTTTGCATGTAATTCGATTCCTTCAGCGCAAAAATCTCATTTTAGTCTTTCTCACTTCCTCCCTCACCCTTCAATACCTAATTATACAAATATTCTAGACAAAATTCATTACTCGATAAAGTAAATTAAGCAGATATCACATCAAGAGTCACTTTTAAACAAAATTTTCAAACCCCATCGGAAAAATAAGGCTAGAAAAAATTTGCCATAAATAATGAATTCTTTCACGTAATGTCGATAAACGAGATATTATTACCCCCTTGATAAAACTCTCGCATTACGTGAGAATTTCAAACGAAATTTTTTTTCCACGATCATAAACCTAGTAATTTTTCATATTTTACTTCTACACTCGCATATTTTTTAAAAATTCGAAAATTAGCTCTTAAACACAACAAGAATATAATTTCAGCCAAAACAAGGTTTTTTTTTAAAAGCATTCTTAAATTATTCCGTTAGGTTAGCTTCCTCCGATACAACAACGTATAAATTCTGGTATTTCGGGCGAATGGATGGTCGAGTGAGGAGAGGGGAGGGAAATCGTACCGCGTCAAAATATATTTTACGACAGCGGTGCCGAAAAAATTCATCCATATTTCGCGTAGCAGACGAAGTAAAACGAAACGTAAATTTGTACACCGAAAGGATGCACAATAAAAACACAATTTCGTTATGAATTATTATAATTAAGCAGCAACCGCCTTTCTCGAGCTTTTTCTTAATTATTTTCTATTTTACGATTTTTATGCGAGAGAAGAGCAGAAAAAAAATTAATACATCCCACAAAACGAGAAAATGAAATTAGAGCTGAAAATCTGGAATAATGGAAAAATTCGCTTCGAATGAAACAGCGACTTATTTTTCTTCGTTTTAATGCCGCTTAAAACGGGTTTAAAATATTTTAATTGCTTTAAAGACGATAAGTTTGTTAAACTGAAATAAAAATTAAGCTTAAAAGTTTTTCTCCGGCTTAAAATACAGAATGAATTCACTTTCTTTAGATTACCGAGAGTAAAAAGTTTATGAAAATATTAAAACATTGTTATTACACATTTTCGAAATTATTCGGTAATTTTATGTTAATGCGTTCGTTTAAAAATATAAATAGGTATCTACAATGTAATTATATCTAATATCCATTATTATAAATAAGTATATAGCGTGTTTTTTTGCTCTTATTTTTCATTTACGACTTGTTATATTTACCTTTTAGCTGTTTGGTGATTTTTTTCGTCGTATCTAACCAGTGCTGTAACAGAATTAAATTTAAAATTATGAGTTTACCAACAACATGTTTCAGATCACCAAATGGCAGATTAAAAAAAAGTTGTTTGAACAAATATGGAAAATTAAAATTATCAATCGAATAGCGTGAAAGTTGGAATTACTTTTTCAACGCAATGTTTCACATATAACTACGTACGTTTATATTATGGTTAACGAAAAAAAAAAAAAGAAAAATTCGCCAATTCGATATTCCCTTTTAGAAATCAAACACACGGTAAAAAGTTAGATTGTGAATATTTTTCAAAGCTCGTATACCGAAACATAAAAACATGTTTTTTGTCATCTGTATATGTCATTTGTTTATCGAAAAACTAGCATGTTTGAAATTTCATTCGCCTTTTAGCGAATAAAGTTTCGCTTTTTTTGCCTCAGTTTTTTTTCCTCCTTTGGAGTGTGCGTTGGTGCAACTTCGTCGAGAAAGCATGATCACGTTGGTTGTAGCGAATATCTCAAAATCGACGAGCAAATGTCGCGTCACGTAATTATGAGATACGTTTGATGAAATTGAATTCTCTCGAGTGTGAAGTCGTTTTTCCAACGAATAATAAAATTACTTATATCAATGATGAATTTTCTGAGCGTATTTACCGTTTGATTGTTGCAGTCGACATAGCGTAGTCCAAAGTATGATGTTTCGATAAGATTCAAGTGACGAAACACCGTGTCCAATACATCCTGTCCTGTGCTCGTGCTCTGAAATTCAAACAAACAGAAAAATCTGATTAGAAATCGTTGAAGAGCAAATAACATACACATAAGATAACACAGGTAATAATAATTATTATTATGCGTAAAAATGTTCTTGTAGAGTTATTCTGATCAACGTTAACAAGAACCTTGCCATCTCAAAGAAAACATAACCTGAGCCACGTACGGAAGCACAAATAAGGCACAGTTCCACTGTTTATAGGTACGTTACGAGAAGAGCACAATAATATGAAAAATTAAAGAACAACTGGCCAGTGTCTCAGGTTGATTCTTTTGATTTGTAGGCAATGTTGGCTGCGGCATGATCATTTTCAGTGGCTCTAATTTGCAATTGAGATTATTACATATTTCAGATCCATTTTCAAAAAGTAGGTATCTTAATTTATTACAACTTTTTAAAATTTTTCATTTATTTTTTTGAAAATATTTATTAAAATTAGCAATAAAACCGGTTGTATTACACAAAATACTTTCAAAATATTTTCAGCTACAAATAAAAATGACAAAAAATTTGTGAAATAAAAACATTATACTTCATTCATAACGCAGGTTACACAAAAAAGTGAAAATTATTCAAAACCGAACAAATAAAAATTGAAAATAGGTATGTCCAAAAATACATCACCAGGAAAAATTTCAGAACCCGAATTTTATTTCTCGATTTTTGACCGATATGTAGAAAATTCAAAAGTGGCATAACTATTTTTTCACAAAAATCAAAGTTTGATCGCAGATAAAGCTATCTAAATTAAAAGAGTATAGAAAAATACATCATCAGCTGAAATTTCAGGAGCTAAAATGCATTTTTTGATTTTTGGTACCGTTTTTTTGTGGGTGGATGTTTATAATTACAAGATTATTACACCCGTAAAATGAAGGGGGGGGGGGTAAATTTGGTTTTTGAGGTTGGTGTTTTTTATTAGGGAGATGAATTTTTGAAAATCAAACTCCCAAAAAGTGCCCAAATTGACTTGGAAAGGCTAAAATTTGGTATTTATTTTGCTCTTATTTTCGATCACCCAAATCGATTATAAATGGTTTAAAACCGTTTAGAGCAGTTCTGAAGCCTTCAGAAAATTTTTGAAAGTTGGAATTTCTCCAAATAAGTACGTATTTGTCCAATCAAGTTGGAAAACTGAAATTTACATACCTTAAACCTTAATTCCAATATTTTGAGTCGATTGAAAATAGTTTCAAGATGGCACTTTTCGAAAACATGAAATTTTCAAAATATGGCTGGAGGCTTTAGAACGGCTTGAAGTGACTTTTAATGGACTCAGCATGATGTTGAAATCAGCGTACAGAGTAAATTTCATTTCCCAACTCCACTGAATAAAATTTTAGGGAAATTTCAAGATTCAAAAATTTGCTGGAGGCTTCAGAACTGCTCAAAACGTTTCGAAGCTATTTATAATCGATTAAGGAGATCGAAAAAAGGGTGCGTACCAAATTTTAATTTTCCAAGTCAATTCGATACAATTTTAATTTCTTTGTATATTTGAACATTTGATTTTCAAAAATTTACCAAAAATAAAAAAATTCAATTTGCCATCAAAAATTTTGGATGATGATATATTTTTGCATTCTCTTTCAATTTAGCTTTGACCGGTTCAAAAAATGTTTCTGCTAATTCATTATTCAAATTTTTGAAAACTAGGAAATCCAGAAATTCTTTGGAGGCTTCAGGACGGCTCAAAACGCCAACAAATCGATTCAGGAACTTGAAAATGGGAAAAATATTTTCACAACATGAATTTATTAAAAAATTAGTGATTTGCAAATTTTCAGTCGCTCAGTAGAGCCCTAAAAGTTGTCTAGATTTTGATGAAAATAGCCTACATAAGTCGGCGCAGACTCAAATTCTACGTTTTGGAATGGGGCTATTTTCCCCAAAACACGTTGAATTGGAGCTGGAGCGAAAAACCCAAGTTTTTTCGAAAATCCCCCCCCCCCCCCCTTTGAGGAAATGAGAACCTATTAACTCTGTCCAGGAATATCTCCGGGGCTGAAATATTTTCTAAGTGAATTTCAACTCAAAATAAAGATCTTTACTGAATTTGGTCAATATTCTCCAACATTTTTTTTTTTTGAAATCCACCGTAATGTACCTACTACCTAGATACCTAAGTAACTAGAACTGAGTTCTCGTTTAACACTCCACAGGCAAAATATCACTAAAAAAAATCAATTAAATTTATCTCTTAAAAATCTATTTTTTCATAAAATACACATGTTTTTGAAATAGAATTAGCACCGGCTACGTCGGGACCAGGGGGGAGGGGATTTTTCACATTTTAAAAATTAAAAAATACATTACAGTTATTGAATTAGCGTTCATTAACACACGAACTTGTATAGAAGGTTAATGTACCCTTTGAAAAAGGCGAATGTTTGCGAATTTTTTGTCCCCTTCGTATGCTCTGTTGTACTAACCGGTAGATAATAAAATTTGGTCGCTTATAAACAAATCTACATTGGTATACAATACATATTTACCATACGCCAGTTTGCTTCTAAGCGTTTATAAATTTAAAATGTGTAATTTTATTCCATTGCCGCTATTAGATTTAGCTCGCGAAGAAAGTTTGAAAATGATAAAATAAATGAGCCGTATTTAAAAGTCACATTTACAACGATTTAATGATAGTTTTGGGGTAATTTTCGGAACTGTAGTTCTACTAAACTTGAATATAACTTTTCCTATATAAGGATCGAATTAATATTACGGATACGACGTCGCGCGAGAGAGCTAGGTTAAACTCGAGCAAAAGCGTTCTCGGTGTAAAGGTTCTCAAAGTGTTTCAAATTACTACGAAATTTTATTACGTCCAAACGAACTTTACACTACGACACGAGACGCGACGAGTTCACGTGGGCGACAAATGGAATGAAATTTTTACCCGGGTGAGAGAAGAAAAAAATGATGTTCTCGACAGACATTGTCGTCGATTAAGTCGAATTTCATCGAGTGACAATTCCGCAGCAGCGACGCGAACCGAATAAAAGTCGAGTTTTTTTTTATTTTTATTTATTCTTCGAAACCTCCTTAAGTTTTAAAACATGAACTTTTAAAGACGCTGATGAAGTGCTGAGGAAAAACTGAAAGCTCTCGTTCCGGACGTCACTTGGAAATTTATAGCTCGAGCGACTTGTTCGCCGAGAACTTTCAAACGGTCTTGGGCTTCCTCGGCGGCCAACTTAATTTATATATACGGCCCCACTTTTACGAGCTGCGCCCCTCCCCCGGGAGACTGCCGCTTGCTTTTTATTACTTCGCCTGAAATATCCTGACTGAAATATTCCATTCAGCACTCCGCTTTTTCCACGGCTTTTCGTCGTTATATCGTCGATTTCGTCAACGGCGTGATTTTACGACTTCCCTTCACCGGTGGTTTTATTTCTCAACTTAAATGGACATAAAACTTGTGGAAGCTTCGTTCAGTAATGAACTTGTATGAGGAATTTTTCTCAAAAACACGGTATGTTGCTTCGTATAACGATCGTCGTATCGAGTTCGAGATACGACGTCGTCGACGACGACGACCGTCGAATTTCCTTTCCTTTTTTTTTCACGACTCTTTTTCCCAATACCGATCTTTTTTTTGCAGAATGTAAAAAAATACCCGCTGGCATCTTGTTGTTTATATAGCTAAAAGATGATCAATCAAGAAAATTAAATTTGACCCGGTTAACTCGAAGCTGTTTCGTTTTACACTTCTTTAAAAAATCTACTACAACACAGCTAACTTTACTGGGAGAGGGAGCCAGGAAGGGATTATTCTTCGGCTTAAGCTCATCGTGCTTCTACATGAGAATGCTTTATGTTTTAACAATTCATAAACGAAATTATTTCACAAAATACGCCCTTTGGCTTTCGCTGTGTATATCACATCGTTGCCGGTTGCTGCTCAGTGCTTACTACAAAAAGATATTAATCTTTGAAGAGAACTCGAGTAAAAACAACCTAATGTTGGTAATTGGGGTGATGCATTTCATCATGGATAGTAGTTATTATAAGAGGGTCTACCAAAGTAATTTGGTTAAAGATTAATTTGCCAGCAATGACATCCTAGCCAAGGGTGTATCGCATGTGTCATCTGAAAATCCCAACTTATTTGACTTTTTTTTTCTTTTCCTGATAGGTTGCAATTTGTCAAATTGCGTTTCTTTTTTAGTCGAATTTTCTAATTCAAAATCGTCGTGTTATTACAGGGTACATATAAGCATTTGGGAAATACAAGTATGGAAGTGTAAGAGGAAAGATATATGGCCACACTGCTAATGTGTAGAGTTCCCGTTCCCCCCAGTCTCGGAAATAATCCTACCCATAAACTAATTTTTCCAGCAACATACGAGGTCATTTTATAACCCCACGACTTCTTGATCAAAAAATCGATCATCGTCAAAAGTTGATTAAACGAATTTCAAAAATCGATTTGATTGAGATATTTGATCCTAGCTACAAAAATATAGATACTTCCGGATCAGAAATCAACCATGATCGACAATCGATTAATCAAACCTCAAAAATCGATTCATTTGCGTTTTTTGATCTCGTACATACAGTGGAACATGATCAAAATCAAAATGAGAAATTAATTTTGGGCTCTAAAATAGGCCTTTGTATCAAAAATCCATCATGGTCAAAATTCGATTGATCAAACGCTAAAAATCAACTCATTATCGTTAATCATGTTCAAGATTATAAAAATGGGCAAAAATTATGCTTTCCTTATCAAAAAGTGATCTTTCAAAAATCGATAGTGATTGATATTTGAAAATCTGTTTTTGTTTGGAAAAAATAAACCAAAATTCTTAGGCATATTTTTTTCAAAAATTGACTTTTCAATCTGTAAATAATTCATCTTTTGTGAAATCTCAATTTTCAAATGTACACCAAATCCAGGATTAAAACACCCCCCTCTTCTCACAAAAGGATACGGACTTTGACTTTTTCTTTTTTTGTTTCTTTTTTTTTTTTAAAAAAGTTTATTTTTGAATATTATTCACATTTTATAATTACTTATTCCCGCGGAAATGACAAACTTAATACTAAAATTTAGCTATAAAAGCTATGTACAACTTAAGCTAAGCTAAGATTGAGAGTGTTTCAATTTTGCTTAGGAGGGCCCCAGTTTTGGTTGGGACTGCTCACCCATTCCCCCCTTCCGCAGATTTGGAGCGACCCCTGACCCATCTCCCATTTAGGGGTAGCCTTGGAGGTCTCCGGGCACCACTGTACCCTTAACTACCTCAGAAAGAGATCTAGAGCAGGATTGTCCAAAAGGATATGATTTCTTATGTGTGAAAGTGGGAACACTCAGTCCCACCTTACATAGTGGATAAAGTTGGAGTAATTTTGAATGCTGAGGATGGACACATACCATAGGTTTCTTCCATCCTTCAGCTTAGGGTACTGCTATAATATACATCCATTGTACTATGTAAATTAAATTAAATAAGTTATATTTGGGGAGAATATTTGATAATTTGTTACACTATTATATGTAGCTACATATTTACAAGTGATATTAATTAGTTTTAGAGTGGGTGTTGGGGGGGAGGGTCCAGTTATACACCTTGATGTTGATAGGTATCTCCCTGAATTCTCTCACGATGATTGACTATACCTGGCCCCAGTCAAGCTGGTCCAGCCCACATCCAATCCACGGGATAGCGAGTTTTTTTATTTTTCTCCTAGTACATTCCCTGGCAAGATTTTGGATGCCAAGGGAGAAGTTTTTATATGTTGGTTTGTTGTAGTAGTGGATTTTTGTGATGATGCAGAATATTATGTAGTAACCCTGGCTTACTATTCCTTTGATTTTACGCTTATGTGGTTGGGTCAGCAGCATCTTGCTACCTCCAAAGTGGCAGATGAAGTCCCTAGCTATCCCAGCCAACATTCTGAGGTCTTGGCTGACACAGTGTGCCAGTGCAAAGGGCCCTTGTAGAAATATGTCTTCGTTTGCTTCCTCCAGCATGAGTAGGCTGTTGGACTCGACTGCTGTTAAATCCATATTTTCCAAGCTTCTTCTCCTCATTACTTCTACAGCAGAGGAGATGAGCAGTGTTGGGGAGCGGAACAGAATCGGAACAGAATCGGAACCGAATCGCAAGAAAATTTGGGTTTTTTCCGGAGCTGAACCGTAAACCGGAACAAAAAAATGAATTCTGCTCCGGATCGGAGCGTTTTTGGAGCGGAAAAATGGAATTTGATGGAACGAAAACCGGAACCGAATTGAAAAGAATTTTGTTCCTTTTTATCGCTCCGACCAAATTTGCAAATTTTTACTGGAATTGATAAAATAAACTTGAATCTTGAATATTTGAATCAAATTGGTAAAAACTTTCTTTGAATCATTTTTTGGGTCCAAATTCGGATTATTGAATAAAGATAAAGATTCTGAAAAAATCAAAAATTGTCATCAGATTTTTATAAAGGAGTTAACAGGTTTGATTTCTTAATTGGACAGTTGGACATGGCACTTGGCTTGGCACCCATTTACATTTTTTTTTTACTTTATTTCCCATTATGTATTCCCAGACCAAAGAGTGAAGACAATGTCATTATCACAGGTACTGATGATGAATGAGTGGCTCAACATGACAACTTTTTAAAGTTTCACTTTCAAGGAATTAATAATTTGCGCTATTTTTTGTCCATTTTTTGGAGTTTGAGCAATGATTTTTGGATTTTCCACAAAATTTGACAAAAATACCCAGGTTATTTTGGTTTTCAAGGTCAAATCCGAACCTATTCTAGTAGTGATACAAACAACCCCAAAAAACTCGTTCGGAGCAAAACCTGGAGCGGAATGCGGAGTGGAACAAAATTTTTTATCGCTCCAGGAGCGGAGCGGAACCCGAACCCTTATTTTTTAATGTGTAAGAGCAGAATCCGTGAGCGGAACAAATTAATTTTAGAAGCCGGAGCCGGAGCCTGAACCGGAACAAAAACAATTTCGCTCCCCAACACTGGAGATGAGTCTGGTCTCGACATCACGAGGTGTTGGTTCTGTATGGGAGAAGATCCCCCACACTGGCAGCACTGACTGGGGCATAAAATCACTCTTGGATTCCACAAAGCACCAGGTATTGCATAGCTGGTATGTAGACGTGGTCACTGAATATCCGGGAGTATGGATGCTCCAGGCCTCCTTGAGTGAGCAACTGTCTCTGGGCTGTTGAGATTATCCTCCTGGGTTCAGCCTCCTTTGAAGCCTCTTCTCAGTGCTGGTACGCCATGGAAGTAGAGAGCTCAGTGCTACTCTTTCTGGGAGTTGAGGGGAAGGTAGTCCTTAGGAATATTATTTGTTGGTTTACATCCTCCAAGATGTGTCTGTTAACATACAGTCCCATTGGCGTGTAGTTTATATGGATTTTGATTTTAAAAATTAAAAATCATATGATACCTACACATAGTGTTTTGTGCTTTGGTAAGTTGGTAACACTGATTTCGAATTTCAATTGGGTTTTTTTGATACAAGAGCCTTCGGAACATAGAATAAGTCCCCAATTTTTAAAAAAATGAAAAAGCAAGTGACTTATGGTTTTTTAAAGTGGTGATTTTGAATGTCAATTTATATTTTTGAAACGGTACTCCTAAAGCTCTCAAAAAAATAACGTATTTGGGATCTTACTGTTCGATCCAGGTAGGTATAACGTCCAATAAATGGTAACAATAATAACACATTTCAAGCAATTTTGCACCGTTTAATTTGATTTTCTTCTATTTTTTTATTTACGTAGGTAAGTAATTTTCAAGCAAAAAAATATTATGCAGCGGGAGGGGGAGGGGAAAGATCAATAAGACATAAAAAATGTGACTTCTTTCGTGGTATTCGATTGATTTCAATTTTCCAAGTCGTAAAAATGTCACGAATGTTTGCTTGAAAATTTCGTTAAACTTATCTTTCATCAAAAAAACACTTCCTATGACCTCTACCACTCGCAGAACTTTTCTCACCCTTTACAAATAAGAAACTTTTCACGACGAATAAAATCACTGCATAGTCTGAACTGATTGACGAAGAAAGTCGCCGCCTCCATCGCGACGAGACGCATTAAACGAGCGAAAATTGACCAAGAATTGCTGACGAAAGCATCGTTGCAAAAAATCTCTCCGAAAGGGCGACATTCGTCGAGGGAAAGTTTAAAAATAGACTTAGCGATTATTAAAGTTATATAGAGTCGTTGGTTATTTATTTTCTGGATTAAAATAATTTCATCGTAGGTTTCGCCAAGTAGAAAAAGTCGTCGATGTGAGAAAACTTTTTTTTTTGGTCGGTATCGACACGGCGCGAAAATTGCTCCGCCGTTGAGTAAAAATTACGATTTCCGAGTTGCTGGGGCGTGTTAAGTGATGGAAAGTGAAAGGGGAATAGTAAAGGAACCAATGATTTGTTCATTATTGCGACCAGAGAATTAATTAAATGAACGGGAAAAAGTGCAGGAATTAGGCGGGTAGATTGTTAAAACTGTCGTATCCAGAGTACGACCTATGGAGCTGTGTATAGTATAAAAGTATATAAGAAATATAGTATATAAATCGTTACGTAAGCGGTTCTTCGATAAAAGGGAGAAAGAAACACGATGAAATCGTTGCTGCGCTCGTGTACGAGTAAAATGTTGCGAAAAAAGAAGAGGAAAAGTTGGTCGGAAAAATCGTGTACGCGTTGTTAATAATCGTCGTGTCAGCTGATTTGCATTTTTGAGCGTGGAAAACCCCCTTGCATACTATGGAGGAAAGCAAGCCGACTGGTGTGCTTTTGGAAAACATATTTACCCTGGCATGGCATGGTATTGGCTGACTTGACGGACGTATATTGTTACAACTGGGAAATGTCTTGAAAAATCTTCATTTATCACCGGGCATATCTACAAGTGTAATATTTTAAAGCAGTATAATATATATGCAGATTGGATCAGTTCATGAGTATGAAGCCATGTTCGGAATGCAGAAGAGTCGCCGGACACGATGATTGATGTATTTTAACGTATATGTGCGAGCGTGTCTGCGTGTACGAGTAAAGAAGAAGACGACGACGACGGCGAGCCGACGAATGGAAATCTGGAATGTTCATTGAGGGTTGCCAAAGCTCATCTACCCTCAAAATACAACGTGTATCCGCTGTCTATCAGCAGAGCTTTTGAATAATATAACCATTTCGACCCTTAGCTTGTTTTTCACGCAAACGGCGATTATTGCGTTTTTATTTACTGGAAAAGCGTTTATGGAAACGTTATATATAAAGGATATAAAATATTTCACCAAGATGTACCTACTACAGCCGACTATTCCTATATATCATAGTACCTCAAAAAAGGGTGTAATTTTTGTTTCCAAACGTGTAATATTGAATATATTTAGGGGTAGAAAACATTTCAAAAGTTTTCGGATACCTATGTTTTGTACAGTAGGTACGATGAATGGTTTGACAGAATTTATAACCATAGAGCGTCGATTTTGCAGCTTGGTCGAAGTGTTGGTGGCGGCAAGCGATGGCGACGTTTTAATGAAAATATTTTCCTAGTCCCTGAAGTTGAATTAACACTTTGAAAAATGAATAAATGACGTTACATTTTATCAGCACTCGACTCGAGGTTTACGTGTATAACCCCCATTAAAATTGATGCTAATAAATTACCAGTATCGGCGTACGAGTATACAAAGGGTCGCCGACAAAATGACCCGCCAAATAGAGCGTTTAAAAGGCCCCCGAAAAAGGGTGAAGCTCGGCCTAAATAGCTAAGATCCCAAGAGTCACCGAGTATTAGATTGGTTTTGCATCTATGTATACTGAGGCTGAGCGTGCTTTTGCCCCCTGAAGTATTATTCGCAGTTTATCACGCGAAGAGATATTATAAAGTCTATGTTGGATACGTTGGACTTTTTTTATTTATTAACGGGTACATTTGATGTGTTGAAATAGGAGTAATTTTTCCATGGGCCGTTTCGAGCATGACTTGAAACACTGTCACACTTCGTTTAAAGAGGCTCAACGCTTCAGGGCTCATCTTTTATATTCAGTAGATTGGTCTACAAGTTAAAAAACAGTCTTGAAAATCGACTTTTGCAATGCTGAAGAGAGACCAAGTAGGAAGGTCAACATCCCAAAAAAATACATCTGTGGTGTTTAAAGCCGCAAAAAATGAGTCAATAATAGACTTTTTTGGTTCTCGAGAGGGATCAAATGGGGTTGGAAGGTTAAAACCTGAAACTGGCATATCTTGTAATGAAATTTTACAGCTTAAGTAACAATCAGGGCTTTTTTGTGGGGGGGGGGAGAGGGAGAGTTCGAAAATAATCAAAAAAATGAAAAAAAAATGTTTGGTAATTTTTTTCTAGGTCAAAATAATTTAAATACAAAATCCATCAAGGTTACCACTTTGCAATTTTTGAATTATAAAACATTATTACTTGAAGAGCAAAAAAAAATTGATTAACATTTTTTATTTCAAAAAGGTTCAAAAACAAAAGTTATTTTTTTATGTTTCCAGAAATATATTTTCAAACAATAAAAAATAATATATGCACTTTGATTTATTTCTCAAGACACGGTGGCGCGGGGGGGGGGGTCAAAATTAGAGACTTGCAAGTTGCAACTTCAATCTAGCGCCCCGTCCCCAAAATTAATACAATTGACACGAAAACAGTCTAAAACTGAAAAAAAAAAAGATAAAAGTCAAAATTTATCCAAAAATTGCAAACATTTATGGAATGTGTGTGGGAAAAAAATGAGCAAAAGAGAGCGAAAATATGAAAAAAATACTCAAAATTGTCAAAAAAATTAATAAAACTGACTTACAATGGTTAAAAATTGATGAAGCAAACGAAAAAAATTGATAAATTAATGAAACTTGACTTCATTTAGGTACGAATGAAAAAATCATTTACTTACTGGCAAAAATGAATATTTTGAATAGGTATTTAATCGTCCAGTAGTAAGTACATAATTTGATGAGGCACTCAAAATATCGAACCATCAAAATTCAAAACATTAATAAAAATCGATATCATTATAATAAGGTATGCTATCGATATAAAAGGACCAAATATTAAGTTTCCTCAAAAATTGCTACGGTTTTTACTATTACTACAGTAATCACAATTAACTTTACTTTGAGTAATATTCGTACAAAGATAGTAAATTTATGTAATCATAAATTTTGAAATTCACGACCAAGCGACTAAATTTTTTATAGATCTATCAAATAAAATTTCCAAAATTCGAAAGAAGAAAATTATTTCTTCCGACATTGCATCGAAATAAAGTTATGATTTTTTTACGACTCGCATAGACTTTTATGACCATTAAAGAGATTTAAATTCAATTTTACTTGGAAAAGCGAATAAAATAAAAAAAGCAAACAAATTAATCACTGAAAAAGTAACTCCGTAGAAAATACACAGTAAATTAGCTACGCGCAAATAAATCTAAAACAAAACAAATCCACCGTCTGGAAAAATTTTTCATTCGAAGAAAATCCGTATAGAAAAATTACTCGAAATATTCACTATGAATTACAAAAACGTAGCCAATAAATCACCCACCCTTACGGTATAAGAAAAAAAAGAACGACAGAAAAAGAAAAAATTACACGAGTAACGAATTTCGAGCTATTTGAAATATATTACGATATCAAAGCAAAGTAAAGAACACATGTAAAGCACGAACGAACAAATTTAATATGATTAAATTGACAATAAAAATATTTCATTCTTATTTACCGCGTTTTTGTTGCGAAAATTTCAGCGAAACACGATTTAAGCCGGAAAAAATTTTTAGCAATAATAAAAATTGACGAAAAACGATATATACGTTGATAGAATGAAGAATTTTACGACTTTTTAGAACCTAATAAAAGTAAAGCTGCAAGCTGAGGGGAATTTCGATAAAGGCAGAATTTACGCGCTTATAGTACCGGCGAAGTTAAGGGTCGACCCACTGATAGAATAAGTATTCGCATTTTTATTACTTACGTTTCTTAAGAGGACTGTAACTCTGAGCAGAAGACAGTTATTAGATCAGCAATAGCGAAATACATATTTTCTACCATTTGAATGTTTTTCAAATTTCTTTTCGAGGTGTGCATTTACCATAAAACTAAATTATTCTTTATTTTATATAGGTGTAGGTGGGTTTATTTTTTCTGTAATTTTTTCATCCTTTCGAATAGTATAGGTACCTACATAAAATACTACTTCAGCTTATGATATGGTACGTTCAACATAGAAATGTCAGTATTGGAGCTGTAATCTAAATTGATTGCAGAATCAATTTTCTAATTGCTTAAAAAAACATTCGATCTGGCAATGTTGGAAAAGAAATGTATCTAGGTATAAAAGAAAAAATTATGATTTTTTTCCAAATTTTCAAAAATTAAAAAAATGAATTCCAGCCCTAATAATTCACCTTTGAGATTTTTTTGGTGTTCTTCAACCTGTCAAAGTGTCGATCGATCTGGTTACCCTCAAGACTTTTTTTCCAGCTGATGAAGGGAGAAAAAATACATTAGTGGAGCCGATATAAGGCTACCGTCATGTACGACGATCGTTATTTTTAATCGAATGTAGAAGCAGGGATGGTTCACAGGGAGCCATGTGGTATACTCGAGTATCATTTAACACTGGACGAAGATCAATTATAAAAAATAAGTGTGTCCGGACTTCGGAATCATATAGTAAGCTGTTTTCTTCCCTTTTTATAGTACACACATACGTTCGTATCATAAACTTTAATAAATCGTCGTTCACGTGAGAGATGTTCAAAAATTAACTTCTCAACGTTTTTGGCGTCTTGTCGCTTTCGTCGCTGGATACGAGCGGGTAATTTCAACACCCCAACTCTCGTAAACCGCAGTGGAAAAAAAGAAAAGCGAAAATCTATTGATTTAGTAGGTATTAATGGACGCATTACGAGTTGGAATAAGTTTATCGTGTAGAATGCGAAATTAAAGGGAACAGAAGATGTTGATCAAAAAGGGTCGCATTCGCACTTCCGTTTGTATATTCATTTGGTAGAGAAAACAATGTTATATGAGAGTGTATAACCTAACGCTACGCCGAAACTAAATTGATAATTATGCGTACGTTTACACAACTATTTAATTACGCTTTACTCTAATGGTTACTAAAATGGTATCTACGTTTAAGTACCTACACGAAATTCGAGTGCACCTACACGTAGGTATAAAATAGCCGCAGCTAGCCACTATATGTAGCCAGGTAGAGGTACCCAGGTACATACTACATAAATAACATACAACATAGTAGAATACCTACTGCGAAAATTTCATGTCATTTAAGCGTGAATATCCGCAAGACGCGATGATGACTTTTTCATAACCGTAAAATAATGAAGTGGCCGACGAAATTAAAATAAATTGAGCGACCATCAAATTGAAATGATTTTTTGCTATTTTGCACATGCGGCCAAACCGGATCTATATCGGACCCCCCTCGGTTACGTCATCGCTCTGTGGGTTGAAAAATGGTAAATTTTTTTTTCCTTTCAACACCCACTGCGAGTAATTGCTACAGTGTCAGAATTAGCAATAGGTAGTTAGGTACCAGTTACCTACTAAATTAGTATGATCGGTAGAAATTCAATTACGTTCGTAGCCCAGAGGAAGTAAATATTGAAAATTCAATTACCTCCGTAAATTGTTTCTGTAGGTAAATTTTACTCGAATTTTGGGCGAAATTTCGTGAGATGTTTTTTTCAATTTGATGATTTCTGAATGCATAGAGGTTTAAAGTTGTACTTTTTAAAATGCGTTTTTCAGGGATTTTACGTGATCTCAAGATTATTTTCAACTGATATGATTTGAAACTTTAAATGAAGGTGGAGATGTTGAAGTCCAATGAAGCTCAATTTTTTTCAAATTTTGTTGGCCTCAACAATGACCTTCAAAATTTACTCTAAAAAGTTCAAATCACTGTAAAAAAATTTAATCAGAATACCATAAAAAAATAAAAACACTTAAAAACATATCAAACAAAAAAAAACAAAACCGCCTTAATGAGACGGAATTCTTCATCTGGCTATTAGTCGAGGAGCCCACATAAGGATCTATTGCACCCCCCCCCCGTCACCGCGACAACTTTTTTCTTAGAGGGGAAGTTCTAAGGAACATTTCTAGCCTTTGTCCTCAAACAAAAAAGTGGCCCTACTTACAAAATGACGGCCATTTTGATTGAGATTGGCAGGTCAGCCGAAATCGCAGATTTTGCGTTCCAACATAACACTTGTACGGCATTTCTTAAACCGTACAAAGATAGATCGAAAGATCAGGCAAACATTTATCACCTGTCAAAATTTCAAATGCCAAAGTGTCTTTTTCGATTTTTGGTGAATTTTTGAAAATCAAATTTAGGCCAAAAATGAGGGAAAAAATCAAAATTTTACCACATTGACCAATAAAGCTGAAATTTGGGATATACCCTATTTTCGACATGACAAATCGATTGAAAACGGTTTCAAACAGTTTTGAGCAGTTCTGAAGCCTCCAGCAGATTTTTGAAACTCGAAATTTCCCAAAATTTCATCGAATGGAGATGGAGAGCCGAAATTCATTCTGCAAACTAATTTAAATACGCAACGAAGTCGACTGCTAGTGGATTTCAAGTCGTTTTGGAGCCTCCCGGCGACTTTTTGAAAGGTTGTATGGCGTTTTTTGGAAAATTGAAATTTCCAAAAAGTAGCTGGAAGCTTCAAAACCATTTGAAACCACCATGCAGTCGACTCCATATCGTATTGAAATTAGTTTGTGAAGTAAATTTTAGCTTGCTAACTTCATTTGATAAAATGTTGTGGGAATCTATGTAGTTTCAAAAATCTGGTGGAGACTCCAGTAATTTTCAAAAAGTCACTGGAGGCTCCAACTTTAACCCACCTGATGTCGTCTTCAAATGGTGTTAAAATTTAAGTGCAGAGTAAATTTCGGCTTTCCATCTCCGTCTGATGAAATTGTGGGGAAATTTCAATTTCAAGTTTCAAAAATCTGCTAAATCTACTGGAGGCTCCAAAAGACATTAATTGCAGAGTAAATTTCGGCTTTCCATCTCCATTTGATGAAATTTTGGGAAATTTCAAGTTCCAAAAATCTACTGGAAGCTCCAGTAATTTTCAAAAAGTCGCTGGAGGCTCCAAAACGACTTGAAATCCACCTGAAAATCGACTTCGTAGCGTATTGAAATTAGTTTGCAAAATGAATTTCGACTTTCTAACTCCATTTGATGAAATTTTGTGGGAATTTCGAGTTTCAAAAATCTGCTGGAGGCTCCAGAACTGCTCAAAACGGTTTGAAACAGTTTCCAATCGATTTGTCATGTCGAAAATAGGGTATATCCCAAATTTCAGCTTTCTTGGTCAATTTGGTAAAATTTTGATTTTTTCCCTCATTTTTGGCCTAAATTTGGTTTTCAAAAATTCACCAAAAATTGAAAGACACTTTAGCACTTGAAATTTTGACAGATCTTTCGATCTACCTTTGTACGGTTTAAATATGTCGTGGAAGTCCTATGTTGGAACGCCAAATCTGCGATTTCGGCTGACCTGTCAATAAAAATGGCCGTCATTTTGTAAGTAGGGCCACTTTTTTGTTTGAGGACAAAAATTAGAAATGTTCCTTAGGACTCCTCCTTCCCCTTTAAGAAAAAAGTTTCCCCGGAGGATCGGCCGGCGGGGTGCAATAGATCCTTATGCGAGATTCCCGACTATATGTATGAGTAATGATTCTTCATTTAGCTCGTATCAATTAGTGGCAATTTCCAACAATTTTTCACCCATTTAATATACGTACATATTTCAACAATATTTTTCATAATTTTTGCATGTTTCAATCAACTTTTACCATTTTTCAACTGTTCTCATAACTTTTATACTTAGCTAAAAATCTAATTTTGTCAAAAGTGCGACTGGACACAATAGCTCCTTAATGATTAAAATTTGAATAAGTAGGTACATGATTCAAATATTGAAAAAAAATGCATCAAAGCACCATCAACAACGAAGAACAAAATTCTTGTAATTTTTCAAGGCTGCAGATCGGGCAATTTGCGGGTCATTTCCACCAGCATAAAATATGGTAGCACTGTTCGTAGCCAATTACATTCGAATCCGAAATAAGCTTGTATAGAAACAAACTTTATAACGAAATTCAGTTCGAAAATTTTGCACTTGCCCTTCCCGTCTTGGTTTTACTCCCGTGTAATGGGGAAAATTCTGCTTTTAACGCCATAAATATATAACAATTTACACGTAGGTTGGTAGTATTAAGCATTAGTATGCAATTGATGCCATGAATTTGAAAATCGCGCCAACGATAAGACTGCGTATAGCGTATATAAGAGGATTTAGCAAATTATAAAGACGACCTTATAGCAACGGAATATTGTATGAAATCTTCTAAGAAAACACACAGATACAAATATATTACACACATACGACTACAAAAGTTGTGCACAGCATCACGCAAACGTATTCGGTAAAGGCGCCTTGTAAATGTTTACATTCTCCCTTTCGGCTCTTTTTATCGTGTATGAAAATTATCAACCTGTGGTGGTAGTTTTTTTTTTCAGTGAAAGACCGGATTTGCTATACCTTTGAGATAGAAATAATACACGGTAGCGACTAGCGAGATAATGAGAGCTTTAAGGTGTAGTATGGCAAGTGCTAGTAATGAAACAAATTATAATTCGCGTGTTTAAATATTAAGTAAGTAAGGCGAAAAAGTGCATAAAAAACACGAAAACGATACCTACACAGAAAGAGATGCGGTAAAAAGAGAAAAATCAATCAAAATAATTACCGGCTGCGAGTGCCGGCATAAAGTAAGTTGTTTAACGTCAAAACGCATACAATTTCGAGACGTCGTAGGTAAAAAATCATTAATAATAACTCAAGTATACCAGATCCAGGCAAGGATATGTTTCGGTATGTGGTCTTTTGGAAGTTCATAAAACCAGCACGATTCCATGTACACCGTAGGCGTATTTTGAAACTAATCATTTCCACCGCGCGTACCATGCAGTCTCCTCAGCCTCTCACTTGCTCTAACCATAGTTCTGTGTGCTGGTGTATTCGTCTCGTAATAACGTAAGGTAATGTCTGGGCACCATGACACAGCAGCCGTATCTTTTATCAACTCCATGGAAAATTTTGCGGAACGATGCGATGAATACTATGTCTAAGTATATAGACCGTCATTCGCAAGTGGCCTTTGGTCTTACCACCATGACACAGAAATTCTGTTTTTCTTTTTTGAGCATACAGTGGCTACAAATGAACGAATCCTGACAAAATTTTCGTGGTGTACCTACCACCAAAAGGTGAGGTGCATTTAAATTCAAGATTGATCGATGGGAACTTAACCTAAAGTGAAAAATATGCTTGTCTGTGTCACGGTAGTAGACATTACCTTACATTATACACTCAAGTAGGAACGCTTCATTATTAGTCAATTTATAAGATGTAAATTTGGTTGCATTTCAAAACAATGAACAATGCCATATACGACGAGTACGATTAATTTGGTCGCGACGCGACGCGAATTAATCAAGCGAAATGGCAACGACGCGTTAATTAATGATTTTTCTTTCAAATCCATTTCTGGCGCGTTAGAAAGCTCGCAGCAGAGAGCACCCTTTCTCGTAAACTAAATACGCGTGTTCGAACACCAAGCATAGGATCTTTTAAGCGCGCCAAAGCTCTGCGAATTGCTATAGTATGCATCAAGAACATACGTACGTATAATACGTATAGTCGTAGTAGGTATACACTTACAATAAAAGGGAGCTTTTTTCGTTTTAAGCACGCTCGCGCTCGTTGTCCTATGTTCTCATTGTGTATAGTGCATCACCATCAGCACCGTAGGCTATAGATATGTTGTGACATTTGTATTCGATTTCAATGCATGTTGAAAATCACCGCCAGTGCGGTAGGTATTTTGGAGAACTAACCCATCCTAAAAGAGTAGGTACAGCAGATTGGTTTAAAAAAAAAAAACTTCAAATCTGTATTTTTTTTATTGGGAAGGAAAAGGAATTTGTGTTAGAATTAGATAAGAGAGGCTAACAAGGGAACCTCTTGAGGTGTCACACTACGATTTGAACGGGACCGCGATTTTTGGAAAAGCATAGTCTAAAACCCCCAAAACCAAATTTTCAGCTGCCCAAGTTCATTTTTCGATTTTTGGCGAATTTTTGAAAATTCAAAATTGACTGTTTTTGGCGATTTATGCTTTTTTAAAAAAAAAGTACGTACTTGATCAGTAAAAATGGTCAAAATAAGTCCCAAAACTAATATTAATTACCCAAATCCAAATTTCACAATTTCCAGCCATTCTGGAGCCTCCAGTGCGATTTTTCAATTTCTCCAGAATTTTGAATTTGCTCCAGAAGGCATTAATATGAAGATGGGCAGCTAAAAATCGAGTTGTATATTACACTCGACCTGTTTAACAAGTTTATCTACATTCGAGCCGATTTTGGGAGTCCTCAAGAGTGGTTTTTTGACCAGCTTTTTTCAAAATTGAAAAATCCACAAAATCAAAAGTTTTCTGTTTGGATGAAAATTTTCGAAATTCACGCGAATCGCTGTATTTTGTCCAAAACTAACCCCCCAAACCCAAATTTTACAATTTCCAGCAATTCTAGAGCCTCCAGCGCAATTTTCAATCTCTCCAGAATTTTGAATTTACTCCAGAAGGAGTGAATATGAAGTTGGGGGCAGCTAAAAATCGAGTTGTACATTACACTCGACCTGTTTAACGAGTTTATCCACATTTGAGCCGATTTTGAGAGTGACACCTCAAGAGTGGTTTTTTGAGGTGTCACTCTCGCTCCAAAACGGCTGGAAATGGTAGAATTTGCGCTCCGGGGGTTAGTTCTTGAAGAAATACAGCGATTCGCACAAATTTCAAAAATTTCCTCACAAACGGTTATCTTTTGATTTTTTGGATTTTTAAATTTTGAAAAAAGATGGTGAAAAAACCACTCTTGAGGTATCACTCCCAAAATCGGCTAGAATGTAGATAAACTCGTTAAACAGGTCGAGTGTAATATACAACTCGATTTTTAGCTGCCCAACTTCATATTCGCGCCTTCTGGAGCAAATTAAAAATTCTAGAGAAATTGAAAAATCGCACTGTAGGCTCCAGAATGGTTGGAAATTGTGAAATTTGGATTTGGGTAATTAATATTAGTTTTGGGACTTATTTTGACCATTTTTACTGATCAAGTACGTACTTTGAAAAAAAAACATAAATCACCAAAAACAGACAATTTTGAATTTTCAAAAATTCGCCAAAAATCGAAAAATGAACTTGGGTGGCTGAAAATTTGGTTTTGGGGGTTTTAGACTATGCTTTTTCCAAAAATCGCGGTCCCGTTCAAATCGGAGTGTGACACCTCAAGAGGTTCCCTTGTCAACTAGAGATCTCAAATTTTTTGTGATTCTTTCCAAACTCAAAGAAAATCACTCCAATGAATTTGGTCCAAATCCAAGATGTTTTTATCCACCTTTAAAAAAATGTTTCCCACAAAATCAGACGAACTCTCTCAAAATTACCATTTTCTAAACGCTGAATCACTTTACACATACACGGAAAACTTCCCTATAACACGCTCACACACACTGGATCATTGAAAAAAGAAAAACCAAGAACAGGGGAGAAGAAATTCAATCAAAAACTAATTTAAAACGATCTCGAAGGGTGTAAAAATATGTCAAAAAATCAGGCAAGCAATAAAACCGGCAACAAAATGAACCTAATTAGGGGAAATTTCGCAACGAGCTGTTTATCAAAAATGTATTACCAACCACTGCAGCGAGAGTCAAATTCGCCGAACGTTCGGAGTCATTTTTGCCAAAACATTGCTTCATAGTTCTCAGTTGCGCCTTCTAAAAAGTGGAATAATATTTCCTTGTCATTTTTCATTTTTTGCAAAACGCCAGCTCGAATCCCCTTTCGTTGCTCGTTTACGGTCTGTAATACTACCTTTTACGGTACTTTAGAGCATTATTTTTGACTTTATCGCGCCTTATCTGAAATTCGATTATTCTTCCTACATATACACTACCTTTATTTCTCTCGACTCGACAACGAATCGCGATAGTCATTTATTCAACACGTCACTTTTTTTTCTCTCAAAATCTACAGTTTTTTGAAAACTTTATACCTACCTACGAGAACGTAACGTCTGAAATTAGCAAAGTGAAAACCGAGCCGTCAGATCACCTATCTTTCGTATTTTCAACTATATTACTTATTTTTTTTTTTTTTGCACATATCTATCAATTGCATTTATATATATACCTATGTGATGTACATATATGTACGTTGGCTACGAATGAATCTACAGTCTACAGCGGATACGTTTACTAAGCTGTTGCACCGAAATATAGGTGTAAAATAGGTATGTACTTTTCCCTCTCGTTCTCCTTTCGTTACCGTCGATGAAATTGGAATCGTGCGAATACCTGGAAGCGATTGTTTTACGAGTCAGCGGATTTATTGGATCTATTTTAAAACGATTGTTGAAAGTTAATTTTTCTTTTTGTTCGTTTTGTTATACAAAGCACGAAGTGGCTCGATGAATCTAATGATTTATACGTTCGTTTTTTTTACTCTTTTTTTAAATGAAAATCTCAGCTCGACGTGACGATAATTTTTTCACGTGATGAGTTCACGTTCGAGGATTTTCATTTTTACGAGTGTTTTTTCTGTAATAAAAAATAATCCCCTTTTATTTTCATTCTAAATCCAAGAATATAGGTAACGTACAATAGTACACATTTTCAAAGAGTAGCAGAGCTTTGAAAATTTCGTAACCGCGGTGAAGACATTCTATTTGCAATGTTATAGTTACATGGACTTATTTAAGTTGGATTCTATTTCAAAAATCAACCCCTAGGAGTGATTTTTCAAAAAATAAATAGACGGAATGAACAACAATTTCTTAAATCCTCAACACAAGTCAAGTCCAGGCATATAAAAAAAATTCAAAAATCCTTCGCTAAAATCCATTAATATTAAAAATGAACGGAGAAAAATGTCGTTGAAAACACCTTCTCATTAAAAATTCATAACGAACCCGGAAAAGAAAAAAAACTCGACATACAAATACGTCGAAAACATGCCCAAAACGGTCATTATAGCCACGTGAATCGAAATTTTCCGTAACTTTTCAAATTAATCCTCTCGGCAAGTATGGCAAGGCAAACGATGATGTAAAAATCTTGAGAATTTCAACCAAAACGACCTTTAACAAGTAGACATTTTCACGTGAAAACGGCCACCTATTAAATGAGCCATAAATGGTGTTCTCAGCGTCCATAAAATGACATCATCGTACACGATATACTACCTAATATCTACGTTGTAGATTACGCACCTAGGGCCTACTTGAATGTGAAATAAATTCAAGCACGCGTAAACGTTTTTCACACGAGTCTGTTTCGATGATGTACGTAGAGCAGTGGTAGGTATCTCGTCGACGAAATATGATATTTTAATCGTATTTTGTAGCAGTAAATTGGTAATTATATCAATGAAGCAAATCACTTCCTACGTTATAACATGTTTACAAAAATTATACTAGAAAGATAAGATACTATATATCATCTAATAACAGGATGCCTGAGAAGTTTGCAAGAAATGCATTTCAATAATTTCTCTCTTTTTACCGGCCTTTTTCCTCCCAATTTTTGCAGCTCAAAAAAACATTTCGATTGAAAACATTATTTCAATAACAAAAAAATTCTGAATAAGCATAAGAAAAACATCAATTGATAAAAAAATTAAATCTTTCTTTTAATTTTAGTAACTTGCGAGTTTCTTCGCCTTATATGACAGAGATTACAACTTATAATCAGGATAAATTATTTTTCCTCTTATGAAGTACCTATATTTGTCTCGTATTTACGATTTTGGTGACTTCGTACCTATAAGTATATGGTTAAAACTCCATTATGTAGATGTGGGAAAGAGATCTGGGATTGGGGGTAGGCTCATTGGGTAGTTCAGACTTCAAGGTTTCCGAAGCACTTGTCACACTAAAAAGGGCACATGTTAACTTATGCCCCATCACGCATTTCCTCACTTTTAATTTTTATTTTCGCCAATTAAAACAGATAATGGGGATTATTCAGGTTCTATAAGCGAGCGAATACCTAGTGCACTTTTGGATGGAAATTTTACTTTTATATTTCGAACTAATCTGTGAAGAAATTCTATTCGCTTGTTATTGAGTATACAAAGATTTTAATGCGGTAAAATATTAACAAAATTATAAGCGTCGGCTTTTATTAAAAAATGAAACTTTGAAGTTACTTACAAAGCTTTTACGCGGCGGCACTAGCACAGCCCGTAGGTACGAAACGTTTGTATAAAAGGTTTTCGCGGCGTGTTAAAAAAAGGGTGAAATTTAATTTTGAGGTTTTTAATTTTCTGCCAGTGATGTAGATTTTTTCCACGTTTGATGTCGCGCAAAGCCTTTAATCTCGCGCTATTTTTATTGCATAAAAGAGCGCAATTATTGCATTTGGAGTATATCCTTGCTGCATCTTATAGTAGTATGCTCTTATCAAGTACAGAATGACGCTTGTATACCTACTTTGAAAGAGCCTATAATAGGTGCGCAACTTACATTAGAATTGAGCTTTATACGCTTGTTTTCCGTATCACTGTATTTAATCATCGCCTTTGAACGCGAGCACCCCGTACGTCGTATACGGACTCGCCGGATACGGTTAAAAAGCGCTTTTCAAGGCGCGAGAAGCTCGTATTATCCGCATAAACCGATTATACAGAGAATTTGCTTGTGTTTTTCGGACGTTATATGGTTAATTTTCTGGTATGTTGAAAGAAAACGAGCGTAGGCTGTGAGAGAGCGAGCGGCGCGAGCAGGGCTATCCGAATTCGAAGCTATTCGACATGATATACTCTTTCCATTCATACCATTTACTCTTGTCTCGTCCCTGGAGAGCTATATTAGCTCGAACAGCTTTCGATTTTTAAGCAGAACGACTTTTTCCCGCTAAATAATCCCTGGTTGGAAACTCAAGATGGGAAAAACGTTTTTTCGCTATTATTGCTCGTGCGAGTTTTTTCTCTTTCTATTTCCTTCTGTGTTGTTCTTTTCCTCTTTCGCTCGTGCTTATTTTCTATACATACATACGCGACTTATAGCGCTGGTTCTTTTTCCAAACCACTGATTTTTTCCATTTAAGCATTTTGTACTAAATTTCCAAGTGGTTATGAAAAGAACCTCGGCGTTAAATGGTGGCATAGAAAATGAGTTAAAATTACCGCACATAAGTACACGTATAATGGGCGCTCCAACGAGAAAACTCTTGTTACTATAGAAATAGTGTTCTCTTCTTTTTAGCCGGATTTTCTTCAGAATACAACTGGCTATTTAGTGACGGAAAAGGCAAGGAGAGGAGAGTATATGTGTGAGTGTGTGAGGTATGCTTCGTAATCCTAGAAACTCGTGTTCACCAGTTTTGATATTTTTCGTTCAATTTCTAACTGAGCAGTGCACTTAGCTCGATATCAACATAATAAGGTTGTCGAGTTAGTCTGCAGATTGATTGGAGCAATAATAAGAATGAAACCTGCATTTTAAAATTAATGTTCACCAAAATTGTTATGATTTTTATCAAAATATAAAAATAATTGTAATAAATTTTCGAAAAATTTTGCGTCGTTCGATACAATGAATCAAAAAGTCGGGTTTCTCACGCGATTTGCACGAGTTTTTTGAAGTCATTTTTTTTCACTAAAAATTCCAAAAAGTCTTAATTTTTCTCCAAAAATTACCCGAAAGTCTCATTTTTTTAACTGAAAATTTTTAAAGAAAAGTTTCTTATCTTCGACAGAAATTGCGAAAAAGTATTATTTTTTTGTCATGTTTTGATAATAATCTCACTTTTTAGCTTTGTTGAAAAAGCTTACTTTAAAAAAACAAATTTCAAAAGTCTCAATTTTTTGTTAGAAATTGTAAAAATTACTCCCTGTAAAATCATGTTTTTCTGCTACAAAAGTTGCAGAAAAGGTTTTGTGAAAAAAATCATAAAATCTCACTTGATCTTCAAAAAATACCCAAAAGTCTCGCTTTTTTGACAAAAATAGCTCAAAAGTAATTTTTTTGCCTATAATCCTCAATAAGTCCTGTTTTTTTCTGAAATTTTCGGTCTTATTTTCTGCTAAAAAATGGTAAAAATTATGTCTGTTTCAAAAATTGGGAAAAATTCGTCGTTTTCTTTTTTGCGGAAAAATTCCAAAAAGTTTTAATCTTTTTACTAAAAATTACCCAAGTCTCACTTTTTTTTTGAAGAAATCGAAAAAATGCGTTTTTTTGACAAACATTGCAAAAAAGTATCATTTTCTGCTTATAATTGCCAAAAAATTCTCGCTTTTTAACAAAAATTCTGGCTCATAGCAAAGCTTTTACGAGTAATTTATTCCCCAAAAATCACCCAAAAGTCTCGCTTTTTGCCAATAATTTTCAAAGTAGCCCTGCTTTTTGCAAAAATTGTCTAAAATTCTCGGGTTTTCACTTTACGAAAATTTTCTCTTATCAGCAAAATTGCTTAAAATTGACGTGCTTTTTTTGCAGAAGATTCCAGAAATTTTCACTTTTTTAAAAAATCGTCCAGCGGTCTCGCTTGATAGCTCAAAATTTGGGTTTGATGCGTGACTGAGGACTGAGTGAAATGCTCTTTCCGTGAGCCAAATTTTAGCTCGATCAGAGTTCATGAGATATACGAGTACTTAAACTTGGATAAATAAATAAATAGGTAAATACATAAATAAATCAAACGTGCATTTTTTGAAATACATTACTTATGTAATGCTGTATTTACAAACAATACCACTTTAAAATTTACTCACATGTCCATTATCTTTCGATGAAATATTAAAGACGAACTCTTCGGATAGATTCGTAAATATACAAGATACATCGTTCGAAAAATCCACACAAAATTCAAAAAAAAAGTTCAATTCCTTCGACTCACCTGCAACAAAAAAGAAAAAAAAATCACCATTAGATATATGTACATAGATAAACATAATATACTTTTGGAGCTTTTCAAGAACAATTTTAGAATTTTATCGTTTCCAAAATGTGTTCATTCAAATTGATTTGGAAGCGGTTTTATGAAAAAAACTAACGAAAATTCAAAAAGGAAATTCTCCTAAATACTGTTCCATTTCCATCTTCGTCATAGGCTATGACCAAGAGACTTTTCGACAATTAAGATATACGAAGGTTAGGTATTTCTTACGCTACGTTATATTATTGTCAAGTCGGTTGAATTCAAAAATGAAATTCTACGAGTTGGCATTTACTGCATAAATGGGTTCTTCTATGTACCATGTAGAGGCTATACACATTACATACAAAAGGACACACATCGCAACCGTCATATGATATACGAGCTACAAACACGCTATACCAACAAAGATCATACGTTTTCTCGCAGACGGAATATAAACTGAATTATTATCTCATATATTTAGGTATTACATGAAGAAATGATTCGGTTAGTTCGTCAGACAGTAACAGATATTCTCCAGCTTTCCCTAATAATTCCGAGCTTTCGGTTCTTCGAAATAAACTCGCAGTAATTCCATAAAAACCTAACCACGCTATGGCGTGCTTCAGTCTTGGAAAATTCTCCGTCTCAATAAATCATCGTATACTTCAAAATGTTCTCGTACCCGGTTACACACACGCCGGCTCGCTCGCGTCTACTTTAATTTACAAAATTGACGATTTAAAACTCATCGCCATCGCCAAACTCTCGGACTTCTTAATTAACTAGTTTCCACGCGCACGTGGCCGCGTGCCGCTTTCGATAATCGAATAAAATCATCGAATGAGAATACTTATAATTTTTTAAACGAGTCAAATTTCAAGCATAACTTTTCAAAAGATAAATTGCCTTTTAACTACGTTACGCGTAGGAGTTGGCTAAATTTCAATAAACGTCGTCGTTTAATATTTCGAGCGTGAAATTTTTTTCATTAAGTTTTATAAGGTTAAGATTTTTCGTCGTTTTTCTTCGCTCTTCCTTTGCGACACGATACCTCGAAGCGTGTTTTGTAATTTCCCGTTTTTTTTCTTTTTTTCTTTTTTTTTTTTGTAGTCGTGATTTCATTTGAATGCAAAATACTGTTTGCTTGCTATATTTGTTAATTTGATTAGATGTACTGATTTTATTCACGTTCAAGAGGAAATTACTCCCTGGTTTCAACGTAGGTATTTAAAATGATTTTCTTTTCGGAATATTATTTAAGCAGAAACCGAAAAATGAATATTTCTGCATTTTTGAAATGTTTCACCAATATGTTGACAAACATGTGAAAAAATCTCCCCTCCTCCCCCCTCCAATTTGTCAATGAACCGACGAGAATAAATTTTATCAGAATTCCACATGATGTGATTTTTTTTAATGCAACAAGAGACGAAAGGTGCTCACTTTCTACTCTAATTCTCCACAAGAAATGATACAAAACTTCATGTTCTACAATCAGTTTCCTGTGTTCATTGGGGTTCAAAACCACAGAACTTCAATAATAAAAACCAGTCCAAAATGTAGGTACCACTCAATGCAAAAATGAAACCAGAACAAACTTACTCTCCTTAAATGGCACAATGATTCAATTTTTTCTCGTAATTGAAACAAAAAACTATGATACGAAGTTTTATTGTGAAAATCAAATTTTGACGAATTTATTCAGGTACATCCCCCCACCATGGCCGATTGGGTTGAAAGTAAGGTCGTTTGTTTGTACTTCGTTTGTGATTGTTTGTGCTTCAAGTCCGGTCGTTTGTGCTTTAACCCTTTCGGAGATATTGAGAAAAGTGTGTGGGGGAGGGCGAGGAAACATGAGCCCCCCACCACCGCCAATCGGATTGAAAATTGTGTCAATCGTTTGTGCTTCGTTAGTGCTTGTTTGTGCTTCAACTCCCGTCTCAGGGGTTATTCAGGTGATCACCCTCGACAAGTTCCTACAAAAAAGTTGTGACTGGGTAAATTTGTTTCCTAAAAAGACGCGACTTACACAACCAAGGTCGTGATGGTAGAGGGAGGGGAGAAGGAGGGATGGTCTCGATATGCACCATACATACGAGGGGTGACAATTTGAAAACGAGACTTTTGCCATTGCGCGAGTTGTAGTTACATTAGAAGAACGGATGAGGTCTCATTTGAAAAAGGAGTGGATTTTCTATTACTGTACAAAATTTCAAGTTGATTGGATGATTTTTGGGTGTTTTACAGCTGCTTGAAGTGAACATCCTCCTTAGAGTCGGTCGTGAAACTTTGAGGAAGTCTTGAGGAGGGTCTTTGATTCAGGGAGAGGCGACTGTGAATTAGAGGAGTGGTGGAAGTCCAAAAAAGTCAAACATGATGTTTAAAAGAGATAAGGAACTGTTGGAGGAAGCTCACTCAATCAAAACCTCACAAAAAGTAGGTCATGGGGAAATCGTTTCCTAATGGTTGTGAGGAAACGCCCTCTGAGGTGAGTGTAAAATAATTTTTGGAGGAGATTGACCTCAAATATCTTCAGCGTAGTCATCCTTCAACAGAATGCCCCACAATTATTCTCCAAAACGCCCTTCGAAAATCTGTAGGGCCTTATTCAGAGGCAGCTTCCTCAAAATTTGAGTGGAGGCTCTTCAGTCATGCTCAATAATGAAATGAATTTTGATTTTCAGGTAAAAACTTTCTGAGAACGAAGTAAAGGTTACTAGGAATTGAATCTGGAGAGTAGAAATGCTGAGGAGGCACTGAGATGTCTTGAGGAGGCAAAAATTCCTTCAAGAAAAATTTGCAACATTCATTTTCACGACGAGGTTAAAAAAGTTGCCAACTTTGAGAGGCTGTGAAACACGCAAAAATCATCCAATCAACTTGAAATTTTGTACAGTAATAGAAAATCCACTCCTTTTTCAAATGAGACCTCATCCGTTCTTCTAATGTAACTACAACTCGCGCAATGGCAAAAGTCTCGTTTTCAAATTGTCGCCCCTCGTATTAGAACACTTTCATGAATATAAAAAATCCACAATTTAGCGAGAGTTATTAGCTATTCATTGTATTCTAGCTGAAAAATCAATTTTGGGAGCCCCCTCCTCTTCCAATGGTTGAAAGTTGGGTGATAGCTCTCAGAAATTATTCAGAGGATCATCCTCGACAATTTCCCGCAAAAAAATCTCTGCTAGGTAAAGATTTTTCACCTAATTCGCCTATGTAGAACCCCTATTTGAGACGATATTTTGAGGAAACTTAACTTGAAGGGGAGGGGGGGGGGTTGCAGCGATATGAGTTGAAGCACAAACAAGCACAAACGAAATACAAACGATTTCATCCATTTCCCCCCCCTTAATTTCAATTTCTAACCCCTTTTCCAAAAACCATCTCTTCAGCCCCCCACAAGTTATCCTCATTTTCTTAGGAAGGGGTGAATCACAAACGACGGGAGTTGAAGCACAAACAAGCACTATTAACGAAGCACAAACGATTGACACCATTTTCAATCCGATTGGCGGTGGCGGGGGGTGGGTTTCTCACGTTTCCCCAGCCCCCCCCCCACAAACTTTTCTCAATATCTCCGAAAGGGTAAAAGCGCAGACGACCGGACTTGAAGCACAAACAAGCACAAACGAACGACTTTATTTTCAACCCAATCTGCTGTGGTGGGGGGGATGTACCTAATTTATTCCCATTACAAAAACTTGCCCTCTCATTTACTAATTCAAACTTCAAAGAGAAAAAATACCTACGTTCTGCGATCAAAAAATCTAAGAGAAAATCAAATACTAATTCGAGGATGGTTTTACATTGAATCAATCTAAAAACACAATTCATTAGGTAGGTAATTAGGTATATTATTTTTTCGAATAGGTATCGTACTTTTTTCAGGGCGATTTCGATGAATTAATCAGGCTGTGAAGAATATGCTGTAGAATGAAAAATTAAAGATAAATTTATAACAAAAAAAATGTAATGATTTTACTCTGCACTCTTTTTTAAAAGCAAACTGAAACAAAGTGATCAAAATTCAACCCGAATTAATTTCTAAACTGTTGAACGAAAAATAAATATCAAAGGATGCTCGAAGCTCCATTTTGCCCTCTACTTCAAAATGATCACTTGAGGAAACAAATTACGAGGGAAATTAATAGTAAATTATTATTAATAATTTGGAAGAAATAGTCTGAAAAATGAAAGCTAAGAAAAATATTAACTCGTAAGCAAAATGAATACATTTTGCAATTAATTGAAGTTTTGAATTCGAAATCAATTTTTCTCATTTTTTCGAACCAGTTTCAATGAGAAAATTACCTACATAGATGATCACTCATATCAGATCTCCCTTTTACTTTTTCGCTCAAAAATCAAAAATCCAAAAAAAAATCAGCAGGTCAACAAATTGAAAAAATTTCAAAAAACTGTCCATATCCTTCATCATCACCTCTCCTCTTTCCCCTCTTCCCCTCCGAGATAAATCTTTCAAAAATTTTCCATCGCAACACCGCACCAACGACTCTAATAATTTTACACCAATTTAAAGAAGAAAAAAAACCCTCAAATGCACGTAAAGAAATTCTTATAATATTACAAGGTATATCGACAATAATTACGAGATCTATTAAACGTACACATTTCCCGCGCAATCTCTCCTTCCGTTCAAATTGCCGAGTTACTGTAATAAATCCGAAGCATAAATTAAACCTCGGATGATGAACGAACAAGCAACACATCGTAAAATTTACACCGCCCATGCCTGTCAGGCATTAGGTGAATTTTTTTCTATCATTTTCAATAAGCCAGTAATGGTTTTGAAATTTACTAATAGCCCAATTATACGACTCGGGCATGTATAAATAATTGGAAAAACTGCAAAAACACCGATACCCCTCGCTGTTTGATACTCGGTTATAATTTGTTTTTATTATTTATTATACGCGCGTTCGCTCTTCCAGCAACACGTTATAAAAAAGGTATCCTTACAAGTGCCTATATTTTAAAATATCTCAACCATCGTTACAGCTCGTGCGAGTTGTGTGTATTTAAAATGATAAACTACTCAAAGTTTTTCGACTTTTGGGCAACACGAGCTAACGAATCTGACTCGATTTATTGGCTAACAACGTAAACAGGTAAGGTACGAGTACCTACTTATAAGACAGATATAGGTACGCCAATATGCACATCTATAATACTCGTGTAGTACGTATGAGATGATGAAATCGTAAGTAAATTTTAAAAGCACTTCAGTGTGCCTGTGGTTCATGAATTTCTATAGGAATAGGATACGAAAGAAAAAAACGTTTTAATTAGGTGTACGGTAAAGTATTCGTTATGCAGGCATCGTTGAAAAGAAATTACGAAAAAGTTCATTACGACAGAACGTATCGATAAGTTCATAAGAGGCCGACGGTTTTGTCAACAACTTCGCCTATAGTATACCTAGTAGGTAGGTACCTACACTATAGATACACAACCCATTGTAGCCTATAGTGAAAAGAGCACACAGATAGATACCTACGTTAATGAAAGAAACGTCATCGTCATTATTCAAACGTGCAATACTTAATATAGTATTTTAATAAGGTAAGTTTAATTAACGCCGTAGCATTGATCTTTTTGCTTATCTTTTGAGCAAAATTCTGCTATCGGTATCATTTACCATGAATAGTAACAATGACTATTGCAAATGTTAGCTTTAAAAACCCGAGCCAGGCATTTGATAAGGGGACGAGGACGATTTCTTGCTGAAATTCAATTCGGAATTATTTTGGCGCCTTTGAACTGCTGCATGCTTTACATTTTCGTTCCCTCAGGTATTAAATGTTATCAGTTTAATCCGTTTCAGACATTATTTCACTTTGTTCCTTCATATCCGTTTTACATTATACGAGGAAAGATAACCTCATGGGAAAATATCATGTATTTTTCTCTATGGCAATAGTCGTCGGCTAAAACATTATCAGGGGCAGGGGGCTTTAAAATCACATATACCATATATACAAGTGGAACCGACGAAAAACTTACGCTCTACAATGTTTTCCCCCAAACTGCATAGTACATACTTATCAGAAATCGTTGTTCTGTTGCACGTTGCTCCTGGATAAATACAATTTTTACTTTAGTTTTAATTCCATCGTCATATTATTGTCCCTTTATTAAAAATCATATTATACTGTTATACACAATATTCGTCGTTCTCTCCTTATAGTAAGTACATTTTCCGTATAATTGAAAACCGCCACGTCTCTATAGACGATTTTTTTTCCTCCACTATTATTCCCATTTGTGTAAACTGCAGCTCCAACGCTTTCCTACGCACCGGATTCCAACAAATGAAGTCTTTCTCTCTAATTACAACCACCGAGTCGGTCATTCCCCAGGGTCTACACGTTGCCCTCTCTAAAAAACATTAATCAACGACAGCCAAGGCGGAACATAAATTTTACAAGACGAAAAAAATTCAAAATTTATTAGTATCCGCTCGGAATACTTACACCAAAAGTGGTGTTTTTGCACAAAGAACCAAAAAAAAAAGGATCGATTTTAGAGAGCTTTTTCTTCTTGCGGGTTGGACCTTTGAGATGTGAGATTATGGCTATAGCTTATGTTGGTGATGGACTTTCCATTATTACCTTTATCAACAGATAAGAGAAATCTAACAAAAATACCATTAGGGAGGGGGGGGAGCGGATTCATGAGGAGAAATTACAATAATGAAAATCGAACACTTTTTGACAAATTAACCAATTGAAATTTCATATTGTTTCACTTTTCGAGTGAAGTTTGAGGAAAGTCATGTTTTATGCAAATTGAACAATTCACTTACCTAATTTTCACTGCACTTTGTGAAATAAAAACAGTAATGCAACTGCATGAACTAATTAAACAGAACATGGTTTAATTGTTCTACCTTTTTCGAGGTGAATTTCCCGCCGTGGGAATAAGGATAAGGATATGACTACCGCTCGACACGTAATAAAATAAACGATAACAGAATTTTGGCCATTTTCTGATGATGACGAATAAATAAAAAAGCCCTACTTAGAGAGCTATAAAAGCTCAGAAAAACAGAAAATAAACTAGTACATATTTGAACTCAATGTATACCTGGTTAATTAACTATAAAGTGTTGATTCAGTAGCAATATCGAAGGAATCCCAAAATTTTCAAAATCTTGAGCAAAATTAATCCTAAATGAAAGATTGCGAAAATGGTTTAAAACTGTATGAAATTCGCTTGTCTTGAAGTGTACAAAAAATTTCACTTTTTTGATTTTTTTTCAACTGGAAAAAGAAAATGAAATTAAAAAAATATCATCAAAATTGAATTGAAATAAACTAAGAAAATTTCTTCATTAGAAATTATATTTAAAAAATTCCAATCCTTAACTCCATTTAAAATAAATTTCAAAAACTGAATTCAGCAATAATACGAGTATCTAAAAAATAGGAAGGAGCAAATGAAAATCGGTGAAAATGAAGCAAGAAAGCTCACATAATACCACAGAAAGTGATTATTATTGCAAATTTTGAAAAAAAACATGCAACAAATTATTAAAACTCGAGGGAAAAATTTTAAAAACCGGTTAGAAACATTAATTCGTTTCAATAGATATCATTCAAAAATACGTTTTAATCATTTTTTACTAAATTAAAAAAAATAGTTTTTGGTTTAGGGCTCTTATTCCATTTTTTTCAAAAAAAAGGAACTTGAGCAACCAAAAAAAGTTTGAAAAAGAAACAAAAAGTTACTGCATTTACCTAATACAAAAAAAAAATAGAAAAAAAAACATTCTAATTAAAATCTCATAATCAAACTAGGACCAGAATTCGAAAATTTTAGCAAAAAGCAAAATTCGTTTGTAATTATTAACAAAAAAGTTGAGTATACTTTCTCGCCTTTTCACAAAAAAGCGAGTTTCTGGCAACTTTTGAAAAAAAAATCGAGCAATTTTTGGAAAAAAAAGTAAAGACTATAAGGCAACTTTTTGGCATAAAAAAACTACTTACATTTTATTGCAATTTTGGCAAAAAGTGAGAAATTTTACCAATTTCCGTCAAAAAAGGAAGCATTTTTGGCAATTTTTAGGTGAAAATTGAAACTTTGACAATCGTAGCAAAAAGCAGGTCTTCTTGACGATTTCTGCCAAAAAAGTGAGACTTTTGGGCAATTTTTGAAATAAATAGATGTTTTTTGAGATTTTTAGACAATTTAGACAAAAAGGAAGACTTTTTGCTATTTTTTTTGTCTGAAAGCAAAATTTTGACAATAATTTCAGTAAAAGGTAAAACATTGTAACCGTAACAAGCTGAAAAAACAGTGTAGACAGTAGACACTTGGTAAAGAATAAAAAAACATCAACACCTTTTCTTTTTTTCTTCAAAAAGTAAAGCAAAAATTCGCTTAAGTTACCAAAATTTTAAAACAGTAACCAAAAGTTACTTTTATATTAATTTTGGTAACTTTTTTTACTAAAAAATTAACCGAGTATGAGCCTTGCATTTTTGAAATTAGCACGCTATTTTCAGCTGTTATCAGAATTTTCAACAATTCTGTTCTCATTTTAGCAATTTAAGAGCATTTTAAATTTTTTCGGGGTATTAAGCATACTTTACATCATTTTCGCAACAGTTATAACCACAATTTTTTATAATTTTTTAACGTTATTTTTCAGAAGTTTCGCCAATTTTCAATAAATTTTGGTAGTTTAATAAATAGAAATTAGAACCCACCTCACCTCCTCCTTCCTTCTCGGACCATTCCTCTGCTGCACTTGGTTTCAAAGATTATCAGTTTCAAAAGCACAACATTTTTCAAGATCTGCTTCTCTTTTTCTCCCATTATTCTGCTACACCTTTGAATCACTAAAACTAATCAATCAATTATCTGATCACAGCGCATGACCAGAACTAAAAGGAAAATCAAATTCACGTTAAATGCGACTAAATCACATAAAACTTATCAACTCTGCTCAATGCTCAACCATTCGATTCAAAAATTCAAAATATACCTACCTATGACTGCTAAACTTTCCAAACCACCCTCTTCCATCCTGATTCGTCTCTCGACGTGAATTCTCTCGTTATCTCGCGCTTTTCATTCAGCTAATAATTCTTTCAAGAGCTCCATCACATGTGCCACTTGCAGCCGTATGTACAAGCCGATAAAAGGCACTGTGTAAATTCCGAAAATATTATCGCATTTTACCTGTAGTACTAACAAACCGAGTCAATTTTCCGCTCGACGGTTTGTTTAATCTCGTCATCGCGCGAACAAATTAAAAATACACACAACCACCCTCGCTAAACCTTAACAAAGTATACACCTTTGATTCGAAATTCTATAAATAATTCGCTATACTTCGTACGATACATGCTAATGTGTAAATACTCGTGCACGTTCATCGAGTAGGTAAGTAGAGGTACACAGCGTATTTTAATCGAAGAAATTCAACCGAGCTGGAGAAGTCTCTAAGTATAATATTTTCCAAAGAGAATACATTTCCTAAAAACCATGTCTAACGACAAAAGTGTTAAATAGTTTTAAAACACATGTTACACCAAGACCAAGACAAGGTGGATATAGTACATGGGAGACGAGTAGGTGCAAGGGAACCGACAACGTGGTATTCGTGCAATCTCGTTGAACGTGTTTCGTATGCGAAATTACGCACATCCTTTTGATGTATTTAATACGTTACTTGCATTTTGGATAAGATTTAAAAGAAAAACCAAACTGTTGACGCGTATTTCTATCTATATATCCGTAAAGCTACACACCATAATACTCGAAATAGGTACCTAACTATACAACGTACACCCCTTTCGGCTTATTATAATGATACACTGTGAATGATTTTCAAATCACAGCTCTCTGTGTTGTACGAGATACGTAGCTCTCATAACTCCTATATTTCGTGCACCTATACAAAAGCACGCACTATATTCTACAACTTGAACAACATCAACATCAACAACACAATCTCTCTTAGCTCTCACAAAAATTACCCACTCAGAGAAGAGTATAGGTACACAGAAGAAGCCGCCATCGCCATCGCACCTGATATACCTATAATCTAGTTATTATACTTAGGTATATTTTAAATTTCACCTAAAAATCCTACTCGGTTTGGTTTTTTAATTACTTTTTCGCCAACGACCTTCGTGCGTCGGACACGTTCGAGAAACGAGCTCAGCAGAAGGAAAAAAAATTAATAACTAAAAAGTGAAAATGAACAACAACGATCGAAGATTATTAGTGCCTTACAAGCATCATTGTTAGTCCAAAACGTATATCGAGCCGCAGGCTAATCGATTGAGGCGCGTAGATTCGAACAGATGCAACATCGTGACTCTGGCGATGACTCGTGACCAGTGATGGCTGATTAATAATCGGTGATAAAGATGAATAGAGAAAAGATCATTAAATACTTTATGATCTATGCACATAAAGCACCACGGCGCATCTTCAACGGATCAATGCTTATTAAACGGTTCATAACAGTGTTTCTCAGATTGCTGGTATCCATTTTCACGCATGTAGGTAGGTCTGAAGATATAGCTTTGTCGATGTGCAGTACCTGTTAGATCGTAATAGTTGATTAATTTCCACATATTCTCACGAAGAATCGAGTGCAGTAAACGGTTCGCAGATAAAACGTCGATTTTTTCCCTCAGATAGGCTAACAATTACTCGAACATACCTACATACACTATGGAGACCTCAAAAAAGTATATACCATACTTTAATCGAGACAGTCGATCGCACGTCTAATAACTACACCACGAGATAATTCGCCCGTGTGGGCTTCACCGAGTCGTAATTTTTGACCATTTTCATTTTCTTCTTTTTCTCGTACCTACCGATGAAAATAATTTATTTGGACTTTATTAGCACGAGTTCCTATATACCGAGGACTTCCACCGATCGGTTAGGTAGGTACCTTATACCCAGGCTATAAAAGACCCACGCCTATTGATGTGGAGATAGCATCGCGCGCGTGTAGCTGCTGGAACTTCATTAAAGGTAAATTAATCGTTTCGATTTCGTTCGTTAATCCCAATGTACTTAAACTTAAACATTACTTTCTATTCGAATCGATCAAACAACTATGACGTCACCGACAGATTCTAACCATTACCATTTCCAAATGTTTCATAATTATGACTAGCATTACTTACACGCGATGTCAGACTGTAGGGTGATCTGACGAGTACCTTTTTCAAGTAGGAAGGTAATCCAGATTACAATACGTACATATAAGTAGCATGTCTGAAGTCTGATGTATATCTCTTACAGTTATTGTAATGTGGAAGATACGTCGAGACTTGATTTATATTATTCTAGGTGGTATGGTAAGTAAGTATTACCAAGTGTGGGTACCTACCTGATTCGTGTTTTGTTCGATATCCACAAAGAATTTGAAAAAAATTAAGATTTGATCTGAAAAAGCTGTGAATTTTATCAAGAAGGGAATCGCATAAATGGGTGGCGGGGGGGAGGAAATATTAAAGAGATTCTTGAAATGTTTGTTTTTGAATCAAATACCTTTTGGGAAAATTTAAATAACGAAGAACACATTTTGAGATAAGCTGATTCTGAAATAAAGTCATGCTCGATACAGTTTTATTTGACTTAAAAAATTTAAAGTTTGAGTTTATGCACCTTTGCACACCCAATCAACTTTCGCATGCTAGTGCTTAATTCCAAAAATGGTTTAAATTTGCATTAATAACTGATTCTCATGCATAAAGAATTGTTTGTCGAGAGCAAATTATAAATGACACATAACTTTCTTAAAATGAAAAAAAAAAAAAAAAAAAAAAAAATCGGAAAAGAAGTAGCTTTAGTAACCAAAAATAAAGTCCGAAAAAGTAGGTAACCAAAAACTAACCAAAAAACTTTTCAACCAACTTTAATGAATAGAAAAATTACGAAACACAATCAGAATTTTGGCAATCTTAGCAAAAAGCATGACTTCTCGATAAATATTATGTACCTATGTATTTCGCGACTTTTTGGCAAAAAACGAGATTTTTTGGAAAATTTTGGAGAAAAAAGTCGAACTTTTTGGACTTTTTTAATGCAAAAAACTCAAATGTTTAGAAATTTTCAGTAAAAAACCAGACTTTATAGCAATTTGTTATTTTTCCATGCACATTTTAGCAAAAAAGTGATACATTGACAATGTATTGAAGAAAATCAAAATATTTCGCAATTTCATACTTAAATAACGAGACTTTTTAGCAATTCTGATAAAAAAACTATGATTTTTCCCATTTTTGGCAAACGCAAGACTTTTTAGCAATTATTTTCAAAAAAGTGACGCTTCATTCTCGCATTTTTTGTTTAAAAAAAGCGAGACTTTTCACAATTTTTCGTAGACAAACAAAATTTTTAGGCATTGAAAAAAGAGAGAATTTTTTTTGAAATTTTTCGCCACAAGATATCAATTTTTAGAAATATTTGGCAAAGAACAACACTTTTTGGAAAATTTGACGAACGGCGTGACTTTTGCGATTTTTGGCAGAAATCAACACTTGGACAATTTAAATTTTTGGACATTGAAAAAAAAAGTAACTCTAGTAACCAAAACTTATCGAGTATGAGAGCCCTGAAAAAAGTCAGCCCTCAAACTCAAAATAAAGGTTAAATTTCTCAAAATGTAACACCACAGACAGTCGCCCAGATCGGCAAAATTTTAAGAAAAAATAGTAGAATTAACGATGATTAGTAATTTGAGAACTTTTTTTTGTCTAAAAATGAAAAGAAAATGAAAGAAGGTCGTTTTAGATTTCCGCTCAGCAGTAAAGGAAGTTCGTGTTTTCTCATAAATTTGCGTTCAAACATTTTTTTTTTAAATGGAAAAATATAATTTCTTTTAAGTACATGCAATGCGTTACCTCCTCTAAATTTTACGCTTTCAATTGTCGATGTTCTGACTTATCTCATTAAAACAGCGTTCAAAAATACACCACCAAGCGAATTTTGAAACGTTGGATTAATCTTTTGATTTTTAAGAATTTTTGAAGATTCAAATGATCGATTTTCCGTCAAAAATATCATAATGTGATACAATTGAAGTCTGTTTTATATTTTATTTTGGATCTCTTAATTCGATTGGTGATAGTCTTGAGGCCTTTCAGAGCTAACTTCAAAAATGTCAAGTTTAAAAAAAATTGTGGTAAGTAATAAGAAGCAAAGAAAAATTCAGCCCCTCTTCAACAGGGGAAAATATAAAAATCTGCTGCATGCTCTAAAAAAGCTCAAAACTACCACCAATTCAAAAATGAGGTATAAACCAGATTTCAGCTTTCCATCCCAATCTTATCAAATTTTAATTTTTTCCATAAAAACTTGGACAATTTTGAATTTTTAAAAATTCTCCAAAAATAATAAAAAATGAAATTCAGCGACTGAAATTTCGCTTTATGGTGTATTTTTGCATGCTCTTTCGAGTAGAAGTCATTTTCCTCAACTGTTGAACGATCAAACGACAATGGGTTTTCCTTTCCCAAAATTTCTCAGCTGCAGAGAAATTTTGCGTGACCGTAATATTCTTACAAATAACGTGTCCGTCTTAAAATTTAATAGACATTCAAAGAATTTAAAACTTCTCCTCGCTGCCATAATAATTTAGGCACATTTTTGCTGACAATTTCAATCTTTTTTTTCTTTCAAATTACGTATGAAATAAAATATGTCAGATTTACGCACGTTTTATTTTTCCCATCGCCAAAAACCTGTAAGTACAAATTTTCAACACAACGTTCATCCGCATCAATATTGTATCCTTATACTTAGCCACATTCACCAGTTGAAAATTAGAGTCAGATGCTTGCCGCCTGAACCAACATCGACACTTGCGACTCGCGAGCCACAAAAACCGCATCACAAAATCCGAAACAATTTACGTACCTATAATTTCATTTCGAAAGGTGCATTGGCCAATGCAACCGCGAGCATAGCACAACTTCCAGTTAACATTCGTCAATCGCGTGTTCATTGTGTTGTTTGTACATACAAAGTAATTTCAACCAACTCATCATCATTAATACATATCCTTATATATATCGACATCCTCAAACCATTATGAAAATTTCCATCCGGATAGAGTGAAAAAAAAAACGCTACTGCATTCACAAAATAAACAATCGGAGCGTTGAAACAGAAGGAGGAAAAAAACAAAAAACACGACAAAAGCCGAGAAATAGCGTGACCGGTATGCTAGAACAATAAAATATATATACTACCACTTAAACTAATTCGGTAATAGGCGAGTATCCTAAACGGCAAGTGCTCTTTAATCAGAATGTATTAATTTTAAACATTCACGCGATATATTCCCATAGCCATAGTCATATAGTTGCATCGCATCGTCATACATTAACACCATACCAGACACGACTACTCGCGCACGTAATCTCTGGCTATTATTTTGATCGTATAAATTCGGAGATTGAGCGCAATTCAACGGGGCTCTCGAGTAGTCTCGAGCTCGCAACCCACTTAATACATGTAAATTTTACCCAAAGTACCGTTTTCGTCGTGTCTCGTAAATCGACCAAAGAGAGGCACCGAGTCGAATATTTTTCAAACAAATTTTCACAGCGTTAATTCCTCCGCACAGTGCACACGCGAGTCGAGTATATCGTATTATATAATCTATCGATGCGCATTGCACAGTAAGCGTGGAATGCGATAATCACGCGTATCTGCGATGATACCGAAGCTAAGATCTGCAGAACTCACGATGACGACCGTCGAGGACGACTATTTAACCAGAAGTTCATGAACTTGCACCATGAAGAATACATTAATTATATGAAAAAAAATAACGCCACTATCTGCACATAATCCACTATTATAGTAGTAGGTTAGGTACATACCGTAAATACAAATTATTCCGCTAATTGCGAATATTATACGGTATATACCACACAGATAGGTATGCACAAATTATCTGAAATGCAGCAACTATAGGTACTCGTCTACCATAACTTTAGACCTATACGTAGGTAAGTATAATTTGTATATGTATTTACTACGATTAATTTGTCGTGACATATTGTAAATGAAACACGAAATTAATATCGTAAACAGAACACACGGAGAAAAGCCTCCAACACGCCGCTGTTATGATTTATCATCTTCGCATATTGCCAAATATACGCTCTGAGGCCAGCGCCGCGTCGAGTACTACAAACTAAAGCGCGCCGCAGCATCGTTGAAAATCCCATCTTTATGTCGGCTTCGTGTTTAAACTGTAAACCTAACACACAAACTAGATACATACGAGAGAATAAACTACCTATTATGAATCGTACCGGCGATGATTTGTAGTTTGACGCAACCTGACCCACCTTATTGTGAGCCTTAATCACACCACGGGACTTCTATGTACCACAGAGGGGGGAGAAAATCATCTTACAACGTAAGTGTATATGATTATTATGAGTCATGCTTTGATCGCTTCTATTCGATCCAGAATACGTGCTGCACACCGAAGAAGAAGAAGGAGAGAAAAAAGCAGTAGGTGAACTAGTTTCGAGATCTGGCATCTGTATGTATTTGTAATTGTATGTACGTACATAAGAAATATACACGGTGTCCTATGGAACGTTAGCTACATTTTGGATTTGGACAGATGTAGGGATCCGCGAGAAATGAGAAAACTTTCCAAGAATGAAGAATCCACAATGAAATTAATGGGGTCTCCTGCATTGATCTGGGTACAACTTACTCATCAAAGTGGACAAAAACCAGTTTAATGATGAAATTACATCGCACCATTTTCAAGCTTTTCAAAACTGAACAGTGGCCAGACTATAAGGAAGCAAATTTCAAGTGAAATGTAGGAAGGACATTTAAGATGCGGTCTTCTTCAGCAATCAATCAGGAAATGAATGCAGGCATAACAATAGTTGTAAAATTCACAAAGAATGATAAAACAGTGACAATCAAGATTGGATTGCAATAAAAGTGCTTGGAAATTAAACAACGAACCTGAACCTTTGAAAAAGGATTAACCGCTGTTATGTACGGGCAGTACCCGTGGCAAGATTTTCCATTGGGTGGGGGGGTGGGGGGGGTTAGAGGGGTCAAAATTAATCTGTCTTACAAAGCTAATGGCAAAATTTTTCTCTGTTGAGGTAGCCAAAGGCCACAAAATTGAGAATCGTAAAAACGCTAGTCTTCTCCATCTTCCTGTATGCATCAGAGTGCTGGACAGTACTCAAGGCAGATCAAGATAAAATCAATGCATTTGAAATGTATTGTTACAGACGCATGCTAAGGATATCGTGGGTCCAGAAAAGGACAGATGCATCAATACTTCAACAACTGGGTGTAAAGGAAAGGCTAAGCACAGTGATCAGGAGACAAATATTACGCTCTACTTCAGACACATCGTGAGACAGGACAACCTGGAAAAACTGACAGTCCAAGGCCACATAGACAACTAGGCAGCAAAGTGTGCGTAGCTAGCTGCCTTTTCTACAGCTATAACCGTTATTGCATCTAGGTAGTGCATAAGTGAATCAACCATGTCACAGTGATGAGAATTTTTGAAACTCTCACTGCTTCAAAATAATAATTGTTTTTCAGTGTTTTCATATTTTCCAAATTACAATAGGTATTTCAGAATAATTTATAAGCTTGTATTGCTTCTAAATTAAGAAATTTCTAGTTGTTTTTCATAGTTTGCATTGTTTTAAAATTTACAAAATTTCAAATCGATTTCCCGAATTCCCCATCGCTACAATTTCATAAAGTTTTCAATAAATTTTCAGAATTTTGCATTGCTGCTGAGTTAGGAAATTTGCAATCAATTTTTAGAATTCACATTGCCTCTAAATAGTCAAATTTTGAATAATTTTTCAGAATTCTTATTGTCTTTAAATTAAAAAATTTCAAATTCAATTTTCAAGTTCATATTTTCCACAAATTGTAAAACGTTTACTCAATTTTTGGAATTCACATTGCCTCCAATTTTTCAGAATTCTCATCTTCTTCATAAATATTACAATACTTATTTCATATAATTTTCAAGTTCACATTATCTGCAACTTACAGAACTTTTAATCAATTTTTGGAATTCTTAGCGTCTCTAAATACAAATTTTCATATTATTTTTTTTAGAATTTCCATTGTCTTCAAATTTATAAATTTTCAAACCAATTTTCACATTTTCAGAACTTGCTTTTCATTCTAAATTAAGAATTAAATCTTATAAAATACCTATGTTAAGAATTTGCATTGCCTACTACACGAAAAAAATATGGGTAATTTTTACAAAAAAATTTAACTAAATACTCATAATTAAGTACCAGATCCCATTCAATAATTTTTACTGTAATCGTATAGTAAAACTTATCATTTTAATAAATTTTGCTATAGGTACCAATAGTAAAAATCGTTTTGTTTTAATAATTTTTACTAAATCATGATAATAAAAATTACATGTTTCAATTGTACAAAAATTAGTTTAATTACTCATTTTGAAGTAATTTTTAAATTATAAGTAAAAAGTTGAAAATTATTCATGTCAAGGTAATTCTTACTATACTTATGGCTATAGGTAGACAAAAAATTAATGAAATGAATTTTTAGTTAGCAAATATATCATAATTCATAACTCAATTTCAGCATTATTTTTACCCCATTATCATGTACCTACTACATAGGTAACTCCGAAGCATTTACCTATCCAATTTTCCTACAGCACACTAAAAATCTGTCACCTACCTACTTACCTCACGGGGATTCGAACCTGGGTCCCTAAATTTCCTATTCCTACCTACATGCCCTAACCACTCAGCCACCACTTCGCTACGAGGGTTACGGCATTAAAATAATATATTTGTTTGGTAAACGCCCCACCAAACCACTCCCACTTGGAATTTACAGCTAACAGACTGGGGGTGTAACAGGGTACAATGAAACACAGCTGGTGATGGAATAGACTGGGGGTATAGCAGGGTACAATGAGCGGCAGGTGTTCTACAAGTCCCCTTTTCCCTTTTTTAGGATTTAATGCATTAAAATAATGAACTAAAATTGCAATTACTCAGCAACTACCCATCCGAATTGAATGAAAATTAATCTATTCCCTCCGTCTTAATGATTCTCAAATGGTGTCCAATAGGTACAAAAAACGGTTGGATAGCTTAAGAGAACATTCAGTTCCAATAAAATTTCATTTCTCAAAGCGAAACCAATAGTGTGCTACGCACACTAAAAAGAGGGGAAGAGGAAGATCACCCACCTGATACACGGACTTAATCAAGAAAACTGCCAAATGTCACTGGGAGAATGCACGAGAAAGGTAAAGGACAGAGATAGCTGGAGGGAACTGGTTGCGGGAATTTTGTAGTCGCAATGTCCAGATGGCGGATATGGACAGGCAAGGAAGAAAAAGCAGAGCTGTGGGTCCATAACGATTTCAGGATTGGGTTTTGGGATCAAAGTTTATTTATTTTGGGATTGGATTTGTTTTAGTTTTGTTCTTCTAAATTTTTATTTCAGGTTTTGGGATTGAAAAAATTGTTTTGGTTCTGGGATGAATCAGTTCAGGTTTTGGGATTTTCATTTCAACCAATTTTTAGCCTAAATTGACTAGTGAGTAGTGAACCCTGCAAGCGGTCTAAAAAATGGGATATTTTGACATGGGGAATCCAATGGTGTAATTATAAGTATAAGTAGTTTAATGTTTTAAATTCACATTTTGCTTAACGTTACTTTAAAGCTAAACCCGTGTATGTCCATCAGAAAAATTGCTTTTTGTGTTACTGAAAAGACTCTGGAGCGCCCTGAATTGAAAAATTTGCATCTGAGTGCAGTAAAAGTGCACCACGGTCCACAGAAGATGCACAAAGCTGACCAATGTTCAATCAGAACTCAACGAACCCTTCCAAAGCATATCCTAACCTTAACAGTGATGCATAAAATTGTACTTTTTTGTATGGATATACATGGATTTGGCTTTAAAATAACGTTAATTTGGAGAGTAATTTTTATTATAAAATCTGAATGAATGATGATAAATGATGTAAAATGACAATTTATCAAAATGAAATTGCGGAAAAAAGGCAAAAATTGAAATCCAGAAACTGAGATGATTTTGTTTCTGTTCTGGGTTTGTTTTGGGTTCCAAATTATATCAGTTCCAGGATTTTTTTGGTTTCGGGATCAAGAAAGATAACGATTTTGGTTTTAAGCCCACAAGTTATTACAATTGGAGCATCAGATAATGTCATCATTTTTAACTGATTTTAATGAGTTTTTCCATGTTTTTATGTAATTTCAAACTGTTATAACACTTTTTCATTCTTTTTTTTGCCTAATTTTTCTGAAATTTCAGAAGTTTTTTCTAATTGACATCATTTTTGATACTTTATTTGTAATTTGTTGAAATTTTAATCTAGTTTTAACACTTTCTCTGGAAATTTGCAAAATTTTAGTTTAATGACTAAACGCACTTTTTAGAGGTAGAATGTGTTCGTAAACTATGTCCAAATGAACACTTTGAAACAATCTATGTACTTACATACTAGATGACTGTTTTCCCCAAGAAAAAATCGTGCCACTGGTGCTGGCCATAATTGATGAAGAACATCGAACTGATGGTATACGATTAAATTTTTAACCGCCAAATTTCATTACAGCGCTTTCTGGAGCTATTCCAGTGTGCTGCAGAAAGACCAATTCTGCAAAGTGTTGACACAGATTTTTGAAAAACTTCAACTTTTTGGCCTCTTGAAAAATTGAAAAATATAGGTGAACAGAAATAAGAAAAGCACCGCGATTTCATTTTTGATTTCATTCATTCTCAGCATAGAGCATTTTTGTTTTGAAGGGACCGTATTTTAATTTTGAACAACCCCAAAATACCTGACCGAAAAGATTTTTGGAATCAAATCTGAAACCTGCAATTTGGCTCGATCCCTTGCAAGCATTTTGTCATTGAAAAATCTGAAGTTTTCTTTCCAGTTTTCTTTTCAAAACATCAGTTTTTCGTTAAAAAATCCATGTTTTGCAATCCTAGGACTTGTTGAATTCTTTATTAACCTTATATTTGAATTTCTGAGTTGGGCACTCATTCAACAGACACCCTGCAAACTTTTCTGCTATTCGAACCCAAGCTTTACATCTGAATTCAAGATGCGAGTATATATAAAGTGAACAATGTAAACATCTAACGGGACACCTTATATGTATATTAGGGTGGAGCGGAAAAAATTTATAGTCTTCGATTTCGCTGAAATTGAAGTATGTTGGAGATTTTGAGTTGAAATGACCCCCAAAAAATTTTCAGCCCCCCACATGCCCCTGCGGTGGAACTGTGGCCCCCCAAAGTAGGGTCATTTTGGGAAAAAACGCTGTTTTTCGAATTTAAAAGTAGCAATAACCATTTTTTTCGAAAACGGGTAGCACTCAAAAGTTGCGATTTGAGATGACGAATCGAATGACGTAATTGGTTTTTCGATTTGACCCCCGCTAACCCTCCCCAGTTTCATTTGAAAAGTCGCGAATCGGCGTTTTTTTGCTATTTTAATTGAAAATACAGTCGATTTAGGATTCGAATGCGATTTTATGATTGATTATTACTTTTCACATTGAAACAAGTGAATCTAGCTCGTATTCCAATCTCTACCCCTCCCCCTTTCTTGAGCCCCCCCCCCGCATTAAAAACTCCCCTGCCACCTTGAATATGGTATCGTTCCAACAAGAAAAATCACGGATAAAAGTTGTTTCTTGAACATTTTTCTACATTTCGGTTCTAACAAAAATTTTATTTGGCGCCACCCTTGGGCCCAAAATTCCCAAAAACCATTTCCAAAAAAATTCAAAATCGCGTTTTTAACGTTTTTATTAAAAATTTGTAATCGAGAAATGTGGACGTGCTCAGAACTAAGTATTGGGTACTTATTCATTTCTCTTTTTCCTATGCCTCGCTTATGCAGCCCTCTTCACGCATATCACATCAACATTTTCAACTGTTCATTTCAAAATTACTTCTAAATCCTCATTATCTTCTGAAAATCAGCAAAATTATAAATGGGAAATATTTTTTTATGGTGAAGCACCTTCAATACACGACTAAAATAATGAAGAATAAAAAAACAGAATTCGGATCTAAACATCATGGTTCTGAATTAATGCATACGAGAAGTTTGAAATTATTATAATACAAAACTGAGTAAAGGAAGTGTGAGGATTCAAATTCCTAAAACGGGAAATGTCTGTAATAGGCCACTATTATTTGTATCTTGAACGTAATTTACAACGTACTTCCATTTTTTTGCGATCAATCAGTATGGTACGTAATTAAAAATTCTCTTTATGAAAACTGAAAAAAAATAAATAATAACATCTTCATTTTCATTCATTCAAAATTTTAAACTTAACCTAGTATGTAAAATCTAACAGGGGTAGTCTGCAATGGAAACTTTTGAAATTTAAAATTTTCACTCTTCATTGATTACAAATTTTTCGTAAAAACGTTAAAAACGCGATTTTGAATTTTTTTGGAAATGGTTTTTGGGAATTTTGGGCCCAAGGGTGGCGCCAAATAAAATTTTTGTTAGAACCGAAATGTAGAAAAATGTTCAAGAAACAACTTTTATCCGTGATTTTTCTTGTTGGAACGTACCATATTCAAGGTGGCAGGGGAGTTTTTAATGCGGGGGGGGGGGGCTCAAGAAAGGGGGAGGGGTAGAGATTGGAATACGAGCTAGATTCACTTGTTTCAATGTGAAAAGTAATAATCAATCATAAAATCGCATTCGAATCCTAAATCGACTGTATTTTCAATTAAAATAGCAAAAAAACGCCGATTCGCGACTTTTCAAATGAAACTGGGGAGGGTTAGCGGGGGTCAAATCGAAAAACCAATTACGTCATTCGATTCGTCATCTCAAATCGCAACTTTTGAGTGCTACCCGTTTTCGAAAAAAATGGTTATTGCTACTTTTAAATTCGAAAAACAGCGTTTTTTCCCAAAATGACCCTACTTTGGGGGGCCACAGTTCCACCGCAGGGGCATGTGGGGGGCTGAAAATTTTTTGGGGGTCATTTGAACTCAAAATCTCCAACATACTTCAATTTCAGCGAAATCGAAGACTATAAATTTTTTCCGCTCCACCCTAATGTATATTGTATACGCACCGAAATATGCTATACGGATATAAATTAAAAATCGAAATTCGAATCGATAATCGCGAGGCCGATTTTAGCATGCATAATTCGAAGAAATGGCTTTTAAATTAGACTGTATATATTTTACATCGGAGACAAGCGCCATTAAATCATCGTGCCCGAAAGGATTTACGTAGGTAATTGATTTTTCCGCATAGAAGCCCCCCTGCACCGAAACCAGTCTCTCCAGCAGAGTCGCTTATGACTTCCATGTGTAACTAAACTACATATTAATTCGCTATTATATTTTAATACTTGAAATGCGAATAAACTCGCGCTATGCACTCGAATAATATACAGAAAACCATCATCAGCCGAGTACTATTCACCACTTCTCACTCCTCTCTTCTGCAAGTTTCGTTATAAAAAATTTACTCGACTCATCCAAACATCGTAAAAGTAGTTTCCGAGCGAAACCATTAACATAAAAAGAATCAAGTCTCGTGACAACTGACGTCTTCATATTATATTTTACACCAAGATTCCGTTAGATCTAAAGTAGGTATCAGGTACAATGCACGATGCCTTTAACATGGTAGTATAATTTTTCCACGAATTGGTGTTATTTGAAATTTTCTATACAATGACGACCCTGAAACTGAAGTTTCTTCAACTACGTGTTAAAATTGTATTAAACCAAAACCCCAAAACTGAATTAATAAATTGAATTTTTCTCGCCGTTCGAGAAATATGTTGGAACACGTCCACAAATAGATAAAATCTATGATCGGTTTGCAATGCACAAGTCAAGTACATTCTCGTGGTACGTGGTTAGTAATGTAACAACGAACTCGTTGCGGTTTTGGTGTTACTTTTTAGTGCTATAAAGAAATTGCTAAAAAAAATTCTCGAATATTTGAGCGTGAATATTGCGATAGCATTTCTAAAGTTTTTGAATGAAATACACTAAATATGTAGAAACTTTGAAAAACATGTATAGCCTCGAAGGTAGGTAGGTAGATAGGTAGGTAGGTAGGTATATGTAGGTATTTTGGGAAAGTATACGTATCGTTAAAGGCAATTTCATCGAATCTACGAAATTCCGTAGAAAAGAGAAAACTAGATCGAAAATTTTCCATTCAAAAATACATAATGTTATGTATTTTTCAAGTTTTCAACTAATATTTTTTAACCTTACGTACGTACATACATAGAATTACTTTTGTTTCGAATGTTTTTCAGGAAGTTATAATACATACAACTGTAAGATGGAGGTGTAGCTCAAAAACAATCGGTATCGATCTTTCATTTTTTTTTAAAATGCCCGTTCTGATTTCATTTCTGAAAAACACATGTGGGCCTATACGACCAATATTTACGCGAAAAAGACGAAATTTGTTGTACCTTTTTGTATAAAAATCGAGGGGTAGCCTCAAGTCGACAAAAATTTGTTCAGCCTCATCTTCTTGGCAAATTACATTCATTGAATTCAGTGGAGTGTAGACCTTGTTTTGAATAAAAGTTTATACCCTAAAAAATTCAGTTCCCGCGAAAAATTGTTCAACTTGTTTAGGGAAAAATCATCCAATTCAAAAAGATACTGCGTACCTACTTATTTGAAATTTTTCATTAGCCTATAAGCTAAGATTCAATACCACTTTCAGGGTTCTACTGAGCAGTGAAAATTTGCTAATCGTTTATTTTTGGGTTTTGCGTTTTGAAAATATTCTCTTATCAAATATTCTGCATTAATTATGCCAAAACATTTAAACTTGAAAAATATCATTTCTAAAACTGAGGGAACATTTTGGAACACATTGGTGCCATTTTTCTGTCATTTTTGCCAATTTCAAAAACTCGAAATTAGATACGTTTTGGTTAGATTAATTACGTTTTTTCTCGTTGTAATCAAATGTTTACTCAATTCTAGGTAGCCCATTTTTACATCATTTCACACAATTTTAATGATACCTATTTCGGCAACTTTGACGTAATTTTCAAATTTTTTCACACAATTTCAACAATTTTTCCTACCTTTAAAAAGTGTTCTAATTACAACTAAACAGTTTCTTAAAATCCAACTATAGGTTTAAAAAAGCGTGAAAATTATTTTCCCCTCTATACGAAAAACCAATACTTTTCAATGTAACTCATCCTTTCTCAAAAACATCAGAAATAAAATCATCCATCATTTCGAATTCGATTCAGTTTCAATAAACTGTTTTTCTTTTTCTACATTTCTCAAAAAAGACATCTGAATTAAAATCCGATCACTCACACTTGAAAAGTCCCACTTCAGCACATACCTACATCATATCATTCTGCTACGAATGAGTTCCCTCTAGAAGTACAAACAAACAGATATATCTACTCTTATCAATTACACCCACACACCAAAATTCATATTGGCAACCCCTGGTAAATGTATAAACGAGGGTTTCACTCTATATACCATGCAGCATAACCTTGAGATGGGCCGACAATTTGAAACTTTTCTTAATGTTCGATATATGATTAACATTTTTTTATGAACGTATATCTACCAATCAAAAATTAAATATATTTTCTTCGCTCTATAATTACGTTTCAAAGGTTGGTATACTCATATCCATCGTATTCTTATATATACGAGTAGGTACATTTCACGTAATACTATATTAAATATCGAACGAACCGGTTTCGAAAATTAAATCATACGGTAACTACTTTGAAGATTAATTTTGCCATATTCACTAAATTAATAAAACCAACATTTTCCCCCTTATCAATGTGTCATGTGCTCGTACACGCAATACATACAAGCATTCAACAATAAATTTTTCTCCGAATTCTTACCCTCATCGAATAAGTTTACGTTCACCTATCATCTCATAAATAAAATCCAAATTAGGTACCACCAGATTTATCCGATTCATAGCAAAAAAAATTTACACGTCTCTCAAAAGCTGTTTTTGTTACAGTTTGGTCCATGCGATCGCATCACTTTATCTAACCATTATCTCTGTAGGAAGGAAAAAAATACTCGAATAGCTTCACGCTTCATCTTACATACAAATACAAGCCACTTGGAACTAAACAAAACTAACAACAGTTATCCTCCCTTTTTGATGAAGGCAAAAAAAAAAAAGAAAAAGAATTTCTCAATGTAAACACGTAATTACATTCATTCAAATGGTAACCTGTTGAAAGTATTTTTGTAAAAGAGAAGCGGCAAGTAGTAAGGTATCGAATACAATAACGTACGTACGTCTAAAGGACAGTAAAAAAAAACCTCTACCTGAGATGTTATTTTCGAATCACTGACGTACGTATTATAAATGAATTCTTCGAACGTTAGCCTAATTGATTTATGACCACTATACGCCCAATAAGAACAGTGGCGAGCCATCACCTTAACAAAAAAAACTTACGTAAAGAGCCATTTAAGAGTATAACAATGAACGCTCTACGCCGGTATCGGGTAAAATGTAAGGGAAAAAGTTATAAAATCGTTTTCTCTTTTCCTTTTGTCAGACGAATGGTCGAAGAAGAAGAAAAAAAAACTCCCCCAACACCTTCGAGTGAGTGGTTGTACTGTACCTAGAAATTTGCTGGCTAATACTCGCGAGTTCAACGACTGTAGGTAGAGGTACATACCTGTGGTTCGATATTGCGTATGTATTTTGAGCGAAAATTTACCGAATAATCTAGAATACATCATACGGTATCATTAAATAATAGCGTGGGAATAAAAGGATAAATAACACTGGTAAAATGTCCCTTAAGGCATCGAGCGTTTACTTTTTTTCCTCCACCGCTCGCGTATAATTAAGTACGATAGTTTCCGTTTCACGAATAAGGTCCCACGCCCGTTACACCTCAGGGCTTTCTCATTCGTCGGAATACCGAAAACAAAAAAAAGCGCCACGAATTTGTACGTACAACGTAACGCGTCTTCTTACCTGCGGAATATCGCCCCTTTCGTGATCGGTGATCGTCGACGTAGGCTATTTTCAAAGAGTGACCAACATCACGCCACCACGAAGCTCTTCTTCATCTCCATCAATACAACACTCAATGGTGTATTCATTATCGAGTTTATTATACAAAACATGATCATCCATCTATATAGTCGAGTGTCTTATTCCAAAATCGAATTAAATAAGCCAATTGAAATTCGAACGAAAAGACGCACGTTTTATGAATACGTAACAAACTTGGACGAATTTATGCCTCTTTTGAATTCCTCGTCGAGCTGAACTATACAGTTCTAGGTCCAAGTCGAATTTAAAAATTCATCCGTTTAAATTCACGCGTACGTGAAATAATTCCATGTACGATAGATAAATTTTCATCTCGGAGCCTTTTTCCATTTTTTTTCTCATTCAATTTTAAACGCCGACGTCTGCGACATTCTCGGCTGCGGCACAAACCAACCCACGGTGTCAATATTTACCCAACAGATTCTCTACGTCTGTCTGCTGGATTCACTTTTCTCTCGTACACTTGTTGATCTCGCGTATAAATTCCATCGGTTACGTGAAAAAAATCTTATCACCTCGAGGGGTATTTCTCGTCAGGTTTAAAGAAAAGGTGTATGCGACTAATAATATTCCAAGAATCAGAAAAATAATAAGGGAAAAGAAAACGACCTTTAGTTAATAAGAAATTAGTACCTAGTAGTAAAACTGCTATTACGTGACTCAGACACGTCAAAAATGATTGGAATATCGTAAGAGTCCGTCAAATGGAGCATTCTATGTCAATTCGTCTGGAATTTGCACGATATAGGCTATCGAACTTTCGTTTCAAATTTTGAGAATTTGCAAAGCTAATCATAATCAATGATCAGTATGAGGCAAAACGAAAGACCTTCAATTTTCCTCAGGTTGATATACGCTCGATATAGTCTAATGAAACAATGACTAATATTTTCTCCTGCACTTGATCCTCCAGGAAGGAGAGAAAGGTTCTCATTTTTCACACACTTGCTATTTCTTACGGACCTCTCAAAGCTTTAAAAAGCTCATTTATCGAGACTGGTTGCACTTTATTAAAAAAAAGGGATTTGCGGGATTTCAGGTAACATGAATAGAAAATTTAAAATTAATTATCGAACTTGAAAATATCAAAATTGAATTTTGAAAGTGAAATTGAATCCGGGCCTCATTTTTCACGAACCATGAATGTTGAAATTTATCATGTAAAAATGAGCAAAAATTACAGACAAGGGCCCAGTTTTGCACTCTCTTTAACAAACTAATTTTCAAAATTCTAGAATCTCAACACCCGGCGGTAAAAATGTCTCTAATTTCAACCAAAATTTTAAAAAAAATCCGAAGTGTAAGTATATAGGTACCTAAACCTATCAATTAATTACTGCGTCGATAGCTTTGAGTTCGAATATCTGCAGCGTATTCATTAGATTCGATCCCTCCAACCCCCCTCCCCCAGAAAAAAATCAAAGTAAAATGATGAAAATATGTGTATGATGCGACATATTGGTTTCTATCCTGATTCTAAAGTGCTGGTTTAAAAACATTATCAATTTTTTGGATCCAAGTTCTGGATGCCCTACACACTAGGGCCCATTCAGTTTCTCAATCAAAATGACTTCGAAACTGATTGAAGGGGGTCCCAAAACAAGAAAATTTCTACTTCAGAATGAACAACATATTTAGGCATTTAATTGAAGCATTAGGAATAACGGTACTATTTTTTTTACCTAATTTCTTTTGATCTAATAAAGCTAGATAAAAACTAAAAAGCTTTTTGAAATCAGCATATACCTACATTCCTTAACAAGATTCAGCATTTGAAAAAGCTTTTAATTCAATTAGTTTGGCTGAAAAAAATTATTAATTACAAAAAAATGAGTTCACTATTTTTTTTACCCCCCATTTTTTGCTGTGTTTTCAATTAAAACATCATAATTCAACGTTTCTTAAAAAATTATTAATTATTAATTAGTAATTATATCAAAAAGTGCCCTTTCCGCTATCATTCGTGTATTCATTGCTTGAAAACATAATTGAGAATAAAATTGAGAATCTATAAAGATTATTTGCGTAAATTTTCAACAAAAAAATTTAATGCACGTATTTTTGGACTTGAAAATTCCTGGGCCACCAGATAAACGCATTGTTTTTCACAAAAAACTATTTTCTGGGAATTTTTTGCGTATATAAGTGGTGATAAATTGCTGTGAAAGTTCCTGCTCCAATTCTCTGTTTTCATAATTACTGCTATTACTTACCTAATATCTTCAATTTTGTACCGGTTTTTGTTTCATTTGCTTTCATAGAAAACCTACATATATTGGAGGGGTATCAATCATTTTCTCAATTTTTTTGGTTGATTGTTTACATTGATGCATATCAACTGTATAGCAAGTGTTTTTGGGGCGAAAATGAATGAAATTGATAATCACGTCTCTAAACGGTCTTCAGCGAGCTAAAATTCTGAAAATAGGGGGGGGGATGAAAAAATTAGAGAACAAAAATTGATATGGATTTTCTATTTTTTGTACCCGGTAAAAAAATAGAAAACTGGGCTCGAATTGTTCCCTATTTTTTTACCCCTCTGAAAATTTTTAGCAAGCAATTTTGATGGAAAATGATTGAATTCAGCGAAAACCGACTAAAATTCACATCACATTTTTCAAAGTCTCCTGAACCAAAAATTTTCCATCAAAATTTGTCACCCGAAAATACGTTTTAAAAAACTTTTGAGACACCCTGAATTGTTAAAAATTTATTGGAATTTTGAGTCGCTTTCGTCGCTAAAATTAGACAAATTCTATCATCTTTAAAGCTGAAAAAATCAAGAACAATTTGGCTCAAAAATTACGCTTCGTTGTCAGCAGATCTATATTCATCCGACAAATTCCAAGTCTACCGGATTCACTTCTCTCTACTACACACTTGTTGATCTCACATACCATACCAATTTCATCGGTAACAAAAAAAGAAACCTCATCACCCCGAGGTTTATAACCCGTCAGGTAAAAAGATACGAGTATACGCTTCTAATGATATTCCAAGAATTAAAAAAAAAAAATACAGAAAAAACGGCCTTTAGTTAAAACAAAATTAATAGTAAAATCTGCTATTGCGTGAGTCAGGCGCATTACAAAGGTGGTTAGAATTTCGTAATAGTCTGTTAAACGTTTTTTTTCTTCATCTTTTTCCTCGCCTCGAGTCAATATTCAATATTATCAACTTTCGGTAAAGACCGCACCATTCCACAGCATCTAAATCTAGCACACGGTGCAGTTTCCCTAATAATTTTAATTACGAGTAACGCCGATAGCCCCGTGAAAAAAATAACAAATGGTTTTCTATACCTATATCTTTACCCTTTTTAAACCTCGCGAGATATCTTAATAAAAATTTATATCATTTTGCAGGGGAAGAAGGTCATTATGGTGCTTGTTTTTTCGCCAGATACCTTATTATACACACGATCTCGCAATGTGCATTTCGCATAAATATCAATATTCGCGTTTTGCATTCTTTTTTGCCCCTAGCTCACGGGGTCCTTTTTTCGTCGTCGCGTAGTACTGTACCATTCTGTATAATTTGTTTTAATTCGATGCTATACCCAGCGTACCTACCTTTTTTTTTGTGTGGTATGGTATCACATAATTTACTTTTTATATTTCCTCCAGCGTTTGTTTGCATTTTGATGGGTTTTAAATGAAAACATAAAATAAAAATACCATGTACCCGAAAATATTAACCTCACACGTACCAAAGTACGAGTACATCGTCCTCCACTCCAAGTTAAACGTACGAATCGTATCGATGTCGGTTAGATTACCTTTCGTAGCGGAGCCAACACGTCAGAAATGTAAATAAATAATACAGACTGTACGGTATAACATCATCCCTGCTCGTCTTCGTAATTATTGTTATGTATATGTAGGTATGTGTAATTGTGTAGTTTGTTTTCTAGTTTTCCAACAAGCGACGAAATAGAAAAACAACCAATTTCGAGTATTTTTCTTTAATAAAAAAATAACAAAAGTAAAACTAAATAAGGTACCATTTTGTATTTTTCTCCAGTCGAAAATGATTTGTAAATCTAATTTTGTATTCCAATAATAACTACACGTTTATTCGATTTTCCCAATACATAATTGAATGAAAATACTGCTGAAAATGTCACAATTCGAGGTACGGTACGTATTTTTGCATTCAACTGTAATCAATTTTTTTTAGAGCCAAAATTACAATTTACTATGAAGGGGGAGGAATTTTCAAACCCAAAATACAATTTTTTTTTCATTTAAATTTCCCTTTTTCAGTTCTTGCGCAAATAGGATACCAACTCAAATTTTCTTTTTTTTTACCCTACCTCAAAACGTTGTTTTTCCAACTCATGTAAATTTTTCAACTAAATTTTCCCATTTTTCACGAAAATGAGTTAGGAAGAAGCATGAAGAAAAAGGCACTTTTTGAAAGTCTGGAATTTCCATAATTGACCGAAGGCTTTGAAAACACCTCCAATCAATTCAGCACGTTGAAATTAGGGCAGAAAATGAGTTTCAGCTTCATAATTTCATGGGGGAAAATTTTGTGGAATCAACTTTCAAAAATCTGCAGGAGGCTCCAGAACGGATTGAAACGATTCGAGACAGTTTCCAATCGATTTGAGGGGCAAAATTTTAGCTTTCTAGGTCAATTTGGTAAATTTTTGATTTTGTTTCTCATTTTTGGCCTAAATTTGATTGTTAAAAATTCACCAAAAATCAAAAAATGCATTTTAGCACTTGAAATTTTGGCTGGTGATGAATTTTTGCATGCTCTGAGTAAATAAAAAATTTTAGGCTTCTGGGTAAATTTGATGGAATTTTCGATTTTTTTTTGCATTTCTGGCCTAAAGAGTTTAAAATGTCACCAAAAATCGAAAAATGTACTTTAGCTTCTGAAATTTTTGCCTGATGATGTAACTTTCTTTGCATATTCTTCTGAATTATCTTTGTCCGGGTCAAAAGTTTTTATACCGGTTGGGATACGTCGCAGATAGCCAATCAGTGAATAATGTTTTAGTCAAATGTCAAAGCCAATCAAACATCACATGCCCAACCAGGGGAAGAGAGGAGGGAGGAATTTTCTCCAATCAAAAAAAAAAGGAATTTTCCTTATTGTTTTCCTGAGGACCAAATTTCCTCTATTTGTGCCATGGACATGTGGTGAAAACACACAAAAAAGCATAATTATTAAAATTACTGAAAAAAATCAGGAAGTGCTGAAGTTTTAGTGAAATTTGCTGGAAATGCATGAAATTGTTGGAAGCGCACTAAAATGATGTAAAAACACCCTTAAAATTAAGAAAATGTGATGAAATTCTAGTAAAATGTTCAAAAAATGTACGAAAGTTTCGAAAATACAGTACGTTAAAATCGTGCAGAAACACTTTTCAAAAAGCATTAAAATCAATAAAAATGCCTGAAAAACGACGAAATTTCAGTAAAATTTTTGCAAAATGTATGGAAAAATGGCGAAAACACGCTGAAATTGAGTAAACTCCTTCAAAAACATTAAAATCACTAAAAATTACCAAGAAATGATGAAAATTTACGTAACATTTGTCAAAAGCGATACAAAAACCTATTAAAAACGCACAACTACTTCAAAATTTAAAAATATTATGTCATTTTGGTAATGGACTCGTATAATTATATTAACCTAGATTGAAATTTCACCATTTACCTTAAAACGTTCGTTTTCAGGGCGAATTGCCCCAAATATTATGATAAGATGCTGAATTAAATTACCTTTTTCATCGGAGTAGGTATAGAAATGTATACATAGGTCAGTATTTTGTGTACAATAAATCGCCAAAATTACCTGCAAACAAAAGAGAAAAATTCAAATTACGATTACAAGAAGGACTATTTTTCATCAATTCAGCATGTACGATTATTATCTGTAAAAGAAACTACATAAATCATGATTAAGCAGTTGGATAACAATAAAATAAATCGATGACGAATTCCTGAAATCAAGAATTATGAAAAAATGTCAACAATTTTTTTCTAAAACACGATGTATTTGCAAATCATCAAAATATAGGAAAAATAGCGATAAAACACGACTAGAGAAACCTCCATTAACTATTTTAACTCTCCTCCCTTCCACTTATCGTTTGAAAAACAGCGACTAACACACACGATTATAAAACCAATTACAAAATATTCTGAAAAATTCAATTCTCTCCACGCAAACCCTCATTCTGGTACAAAATACATATCATATAATTTTATCAATAGTTTGCAAACATTACGAGATGTTTATTCAAATATGTAACAATTTATTTTTTTTTATAAGAGTTTTTCTCCTAAATAACCTCTCGTGTCGCCGGATAAAAAGCATTTCGTATAAATTTCAAAAAGGGCCTCGCTATCCAAAAAAAAAGAAGCTGAGAACAGCATCGAACAATTTAAATCGTCGCCTCCGAGTACTATAATATTTTCGTTGGCGAAAAAAAAAGGCTTACTTGGGCAAACTGCGAAACGCGGACATGCTTTATAGTGTAAAGTATTCGTATAAATATAAAAACTTGCGCCATTAATGTTGATTCTAATTTCGCATCTAGAAACGAACACCACGAAAAAATGTTTTTATTTTAAGCCAGGGCGATGAAAAATTTGGCGTTTGTCGTTTGGTCGAGCATTTGGACAAATTTAATATTTTAAAATAGGCCGTTTTTCCGACTGTTAAGATGGGTTGGGGTCCGGCGCGGCGCGGCGAACAGATTTGTATTTTAATCCAACGCGCATTCGAGGTGTATTTCATTTTTATGTGACAATATAAGATAAAAGCGTTTTTCGGCGCGTAATTAAGCAAATTTTTATTGGTTAGTTTATACGCAGAAGCGTACGAAAAGGTTTAAGCTGTTTTACAAATAAAAGCAATAATCTGTTGTTGCGTTGATAATAACACGCGTGGCTCTCATTGTCAAAGTATAAAATCCTAATCCAACATACACGAACACGACGACGATCGGATAAAATATCAAACCGAAACCGTGTACCGTATCCGGTAAGATTTAAAGCCTTAGAACGAAAGGAGAAAAAAAACAAAGTGGTAAAACAAATTGCCAACCGGGTTGAAAAATATTATTGTTTTGCTGCGTGTATTTTCGCCGCGGGGGGGGGGAGGGGCAGCCACGTAAAAGTAAGAGAAGTACTGATTGAAACAATGTTTATGTGCCTTGACTGTCCCTTTGTTTGTGATTCCAATTTCGTTCGGTGGCGAAGTTTATCTCTGAACTCGAACGAAACTAAAATAAAGAAGTATCAGCAACAAATAATAAAAAAAAAGAAAAGGGACCGATATGTTTTCTCAATTCTAAATCGAACAAACCTCCGAAGCCCCACAACGACACGACGACGTTTTCCCAACTGCTATTTAATTACAACCGATGGAAATTTCATTCCAACAATACGGTAGCTTAAGCTGCTTAATGAATAAGGATCAAACTTTTCATAAATTAATTTTTGTTTAGCGACGAGAGAGTGAAAAAAAAGACGATACTTTTCCCAATTCTCATCTAGTTTTCGCGTATTCAATTTTCTTTTTTTAAAGTAATTTTCGCAGCGAAGTTTTCAACGACAAAAAAACTTCTGTACGCTTTTCCCCCTTTCATCGATACGACTTATTTTTTCAGTTCAACTTTTTAGCGAGGCACTTCAGAATAAATGTTTGAATTCTTTTCTCGTGGGAGAGGGATTTTTTTCGAGTCTTTTTATGTTTCGTTCGCGTTTACCTACGCTACATTTGCAAACGCTCGCGAAAAACACCCCGTTTAACATTTTCAATAACAGCTGATAATGAGCTCTAAAATATATACCCTGCCTTACTCCTCCGTAGGTAGGTAGGTAGGTAGGTAGGTACGTTGTAAGATAAACATCGACGTTAATTTTTTACCACCGCAGTCGAAAAATTATACCCTCCTCGACGCTTCTTTCCTATTTACCTTGGCATTGCAGCTTTTCCTCGTAATTGAACAATACAACCGAACTGAAAATTTACCTCGAGAGATGTCTGCTCGGATTTTACAAACAATTCTAAAATATTCAAAAGACCACTTTCAAGGCCACTTACCTACCGTTCATTTTAAATAATTCAAAATCTAATTTACCCTGGTCCGTGGAAGCATAATTACGTTCGAGAAAATTGGTCGCCAAACAAAAACCACATAATTAACCTTCACTCTGGTGAAAAAGGACATCATTCAGCGCGCTTGTGCAAATGAAATTTCATCTCAATTCAACATCGAAATGGAAGCAGATTACTTGTCAACAACCTTTATCAGTGTACCACGCGAATTGTTCAAATGTATCCCCCTCTCTCCTCTCATACATAATTGGTGCAAATGTTGAAATTTACTCTCTTTTTTAATTATGGGTCAACGAACAGAAGCTGCAAATTAAACAGCTAGGTAATACAATGAACTAGAGCTCAACAGTGCTCACAAGTATTATACGTACGTACTTACTACGTATACCTAAGAGTATGGTAGAAGTATATTTACTCTATTACGCTCAAATCCATCTGCTCCAACTTATTTAACTCTTGTAATATTATTTCCCTAAAGCAATTAAAATAATTGAACTTTTTATCCGAGAAATGCGCGAATAAATTTTCAAAACGTTGAAAAAAGGAGGATTCGTAGTGATGATGTATGTATAGTACCTACTAAACGACGAACTCAGCTAGTTTTCTAAGGTCAATGGCAGAAAATTGACTAGTCTGTTGGAAAGTAACAAAAATATCGTCTAACCTTTCTTTAACGAGAGACTAATTTATATTTTGTATTTGAAAATTCTATCAAGCTCAATCCTGAAGGTACCTAATGGGTTGAGCGGAATAATTGACTTTGACACCATATTTTGCTAATTTCATCACAATAATAGATTACTCAAGAAGTTACGTAAATTATCAACTTTCCCGTGACTTGATGGCACTATAAAAATCCAAAAGGGAGGGAAAATTCATCAATCGAGTATCGAAGCGATTTTTTGAAGAAAATTGAACACTATTCGAATGAAGGTAACCTTTGGAATAATTCTTTTAGGAGGGAGGGGATTTATTCATGGTGGGGGTTTTCAAGTTGGATAGGCATGTTAAACCGAATTTACAAAAAGAAAACGTCAGAAAATTCAAAAAATTTGAAGCTTTTATCCAACATTTAACCTCAAATTTCATTCAACAAAAAGTTAAGGTGCACCGGGGGAAGTCAGAATTCGGGGTAAGTTAGAAAACTTGCTCTAGTGCTTAGAGGTTTATATCTGGCAAAGTACTACTAAAGGTGACTCGAGGTTACTACCCATACTTCATCACAGCGTAAAAATTTTCGCGATCCAGTTTCATTTTAGATGTCTTTGGTTCAATTGTATTTTGTTGTTGTTTGAATTTGTTTTCAAATACAGACTTTCTATCTCTTAGTTTTTCGCATATAGCGGACAAACCGTGCATCCTCGTGAAAATCTGATGAGAGTGATCTCAAAGAGAATTAATTCTCTACAATTTTGTTTACATGCAATTTTTCTAGGACACTCTGTTTGTGAGGTACGCCTCTGCAAAGTTTAGCTTGTTCTGACTTCCCCCCAATTTGGGGTAAGTCGGAACAGTTTATATTTTATTCCACTGAGCGAAAGCTACTGTGTCAATCGCGCTCAAATTTTCACCATGGGTTAAGAAACCTTATGGCAACCTACCTAATAAATTTGATCCATATTGGTACATTAGAAGGGGAGTAACAGCTAGTCAAAGTTGAAATTGCGAAAAACGCATTCTGACTTGCCTCGGGGCACCTTATTTCAGTTTTACAAAATTTAAAATGTGTGTTAAGTGGTCAAAATCATCATGCTGAAAAAACGAGACCAGCCTGAAGAAAATGTGGAATCACATAGACCAATTTCAATATTGCCTGCAATATCAAAACTATTTGAAAAGTTACTTCTGAAATGCCTCAAACCACTAGTCAAAATACCAGATCATCAGTTTGGGTTTTGCAATCAACACTCAATGATAGATTAGGTCCACAGGGTCGCAGACATCATTGAAAAAGCATTTGAGGAAAAGAAATACTGTTCTGTAGCATTTTTTGATGTACCTAGCATAAGCGTTTGATCGAGTATGGCACAAAGGTCTCCAATCAAAACTTGCAGAAATCCTACCAGGAAATTATGTTTGTTTGCTGAAATCCTATATCACAGCAGGGTGTTCCATTGAGATGCCGTATCTACTCAACGTCCAATTAATGCTGGAGTGCCTCAGGGTAGTATTCTGGGACCAATCCTGTATTTAATTTACACAGCTGATATACCAACAACAGAAGAAACTGAAACCATGATGTTTGCTGATGACACTACAAGTTTATCAGTTCATTCATCCCAAGCCCAATCAACAGAGAATTTACAAAAAGCCCTCGATAGAATCACATCTCACGATGGACAGATCAATGGAAAATCAAGCTAAATGAGCAAAAGTCAACTCATGTTACATTTGAGAAGAGAAAAATATGTGATGTTCAATAAACAGTCTACATTAAACAGAATAAAATTCCAGCTGCCAGCCATCTGGGTATTCATTTTGACTCTACTCTTACCTCAAGCTACCATAATGACCAGAAGAACACTCAAATCAACCTGAAGCTCCGCCAAATGACTGGTTGATTGGACGTACCTAATTCAAAAATTAAGATTGAGAGTAAAAGGATAATTTATCAAAGATGATAATTAAACGAGCATGGACAATGGACATATGAGATATAGTTATGGGGATGTGCTAAAGCATCAAATCGTAAAATCATCCAAACTGTTCGAAACAAATGAGGAAGAAAAAGTGTATCAATTTTTTGGTCTTGAGTTTAAAAAATACCCTAAAATACCAAAATGAGCAATTATAGTGCGCTGCAATTTCGGGATTCTTCTTTCCAGGTCATTCCAACTATCACGTGTTTTGAGGGTAATTCTCAATAACTCAAATTTCGAAAAGCGAGAGTGCACTTCCTTCTATTATCATCGAAAATCCCCCCCTCCACAAAGTAGGGAAATGTACCAAACATAAAAAAATCTCCACACGCAACCCATTGATAAAATTTTGAAAATAGAATTACACTCGAAAGTTCGTCGACTTTTGGGTACATAAAATTTAAAAGAAACCGATTTGGCATTATTTTCAACTTGCGATTCTTCGTAATAATATAAAAAAGTTTCGATTTGTTGGCAAACTTCCTATGTATATGTATAATATACGAGAAAGGCACACAACATTTGTGTTGTATACGATACACGTAGGGTGTGTATAGGATACGATTGAGGAAAGAAGAAAAAAAGAAATAAATGGGAGCTGTCAATAAACTGATGGTAATCTGACGAGGTCACAGGTTGTATTAATGTCGACTGAATTTTGAATAAAATGACGTATAAATAACGAAGCCATCCTAATCTGGCATTTATACGAGATGTCGTAAAATCTTAGCTTGTGGTAATTGCAATAGGTACCACACAAATTATACTCCAACACGCTATCAATTTGTATTCTGGTCGGTAATCAGATTGTCGAGTCGTAATTTTCGAGATTTTAGTCAATTGATTATTTATAAGATTGGCTCGTCGTCGTGCGTCAATACCATACTGTCCACGGTATGTTGCAAAAATGGCACGATGAAGCGCAGAAACGCGTTTCGCTAATTTAAAGTAATTAAAAGAACCAGAGGGCTCACATAGAGGTTTTAGAGGAATTCAATTTAATGAAAGCATAGCGCGTTTAAACCAAGCCACCGAGGAAAAAACGATAAAATGGGCTGAAAAGTAAACAGTTTAAAAAAATAAAAATACGACTTAATTTTGCACCCTCTTTAATTTCAACATTGATTTAAAACTATTAAAAAGGATTGTTTTAAAGTTTGAACATAAACATTTCCTTAAACGAATGTGAAAGGGGTAGAAATTGCGGATAACGAACGTTGAAAAGTAATTCTTAAAAACAGAGGTCGTTCGCCCTTCCTCGTTTGTTTGGAAATAATGTGAGAATTTTCTAGTATTTTTCTTCCTCTTCTTCTTCGGGGGCTGATGATGATGAGGCTGCTGCTGCTGAGTGTTACTATTGTTGTTGTTGTTTTTTTTACATTAGTACAAGAGTATTTTTCACCTGAAAATAAATTTCTCAAACCCTATAGTGTTTTTTTCTTTCCTTCTCGCTGTGTAGATGATAGTAAAACTCTCTATCTGTATTTTCTCCATTACAACGTTCGACATTTTTTATTAGCTTAACAAAATACGATTGTTATCGTATTTTTGTTATTCGTTCGCAGATGGTTTTACCTTTTTTCCTTTATTTTTTTTCTATTAGCGTTTAATGGAGGATAATGATAGGCGCGCAAAGAAAGCATATTACCATTTGTATAAATATCTATATGAAAATTCAGAATTTTCGTCGACAGCAAATCTCCAGGCTGTAGAAATTTTTAAACGCGATAAATTCGCTTTAGTGAGCCATTTCAACGAATACGCGTAAGATATTATATACAAGGTTTTCCTATTGTGCCCCAAGATATTTGAAAAAATATTTTATAAACGAAAGCTTTTGCATGAATATTCAAGAACTTGGAGTTTGATACTTGAGTAGTAGGGAAAAAAAGGAGAAAAAACTAGAAAATGCTAACGACCTAAAAGGAAGAAAGAACTCGTTATAATGTACAGTAAAAATGTAAATGGCTTTCCGTTTGTGAAACTCAGGCACCGCAAATTTGAATACTTTTATGCGCACGGGCGTACGTGTAGTGTACGTTATTTATATATTCGCACAGTTTCGCCCTTGTGTAAAAAAAAATTAAGTCGTGTGCTTTTTTTGGATTTTCTACTGCTGGTAATTAAAAGCCGAAAATATTTCTGAAAGTGGGACACGGATTGGATTTTTTTTCAAAGCTTGGGTTTTATAGGCACCTTATCAGGATTTTCTGCTTTTGTGCATGCCTTAACTTTGTTTCATACTTTTGGAAAATAAGTAAACCTGTATTAGTTATCTAAGGTTTTGAGCAAAAACGTTGTGTAAACAAAACATTTTAATGCAAAAAAATCACAAAAAAAACACAACAAACAAAATCGAAATGTTTTACACGTAGTTTTGAATTTTAGACAGTTGGACTATTTTAAAACTTTTTGGTAAAAAAGCAAGACTTTTCGGCAAATTTTGGCAACAAAGTAAGAATTTTTGCAGTTTCTGGCAAAAAAAAAAAAATTGGACACGAAGCGAGAATTTAACACAATTTGAACAATAGAAAGGGCTTTTCGGAAATTTCTGGCAAGAAAGTGAGATTTTTGGAAAATGTATGAAAAAAAGTTTTCCCTATTTGGAATTTCTTATAAAAAAAACGTCAATATTTGACTATTTTGCTAAAAAGCGAAAACTTTCGACAATTTTCAACAAAAAACAAGGCTTTTATAATTTCAGCTTAAATCAAAAATTTTTGGGAATTAATGGGAAGAGAATGATACTTTTTAGCAATTTCTAAAAAAAACAAGACTTTTGGATTTGAATAATATTTTTGGAAAAAAGGGGAAAATTCTTGGCAATTTTGCTAAAAAGCTAGCATTTATGTCAAAACGCAAAAATTTGACAATAATTGCTAAAAGAAGCAGTCAATTTTAGGAATTTTCGGCAAAAAAAGTTATATTTCTTAACAATTATTTTGTAAAAAGCTAGAGGAACTTTTCAATAGCTAAAAAGTTGAATTATTTTGAAAATTTTGGCAAATTAAAGTTTTGGAGTTCTTTTTTTCTAAAAATTCACAATTTTCAGCGATTTTGCTACAAAACGAAATTGTTGTCAATTTTTGAAAAAACCGAGAATTTTAGACAATTTTTAATGCAAAGTCAAGACTGACAATTTTAGCAAAAAGTAACATTTTTTGGCAATTATTGGCAAAAAAGTGATGCTTTTTCGCAGTCTTTGTCAAAAAAGTGAGGCATCTTCACAATCTAGGGTATAGATTAAAAAGCGTTTTGGCTAAAAAGTGAGACTTTTGGGAAAATTCTAAAAAAATCAGGAATGAAAAGCCTTAAAATGAAACTTCGACTTATTGCCTTTAGCTTGAAATTTCAAAATTAAAACTTTTGGCTTTAGCTTTCGGCTTTTTCGATTTTTATGGCTTGCTTTAGCCAAACTTTCGGCTATTTTCTATTCAACAGCTTTTGGCTATACATATTTCATTGATTCACAATCAACTTACAAAAAAATAAAATTAAAAATTAGATCACGTACATTGATTTTATAATTAATGATGGTGGAAAACATTCATTATCATTATCAGGATTAATTTCTTATTTTTTTCAATTCATTAAATCGCATTAAAATAAAATTTAAACAAAATTTTTTTCATTTTTTTGGTTCATCCGAATTTAGAGAATTGGAAAAAATGAAGCTTGCAAACTTTTAGCTTTTGGCTTAGATCAAAAATCGGCCTAGCTTTCGGCTAGCTTTTTTTCATCCCTGAAGAAAATCAGCTTTTTGTTTTTTGTTTTGTTTTTTTTTTTTGAAATATAGCTACGTACTTGGACTAGCATTAGGATCATTTTCATATGAATCGAACTCTCTGAATACGAATATGTTCTCAAATTTGGAGCTGCACTTATTCGAACTCTCTCCGAGTTTTGGGCTTCTGTCCAATGTACTTGTTTCGAACTACCTACCTATAGCGCAAAACCGAAAATATTCGCCCTGTTTATGAATAAAATGAATTAATGTTTCTATGATTTCCTTACTATAGCTGAAATCGTTGTTAAAAATTACCGCAAATAAAAATTGATACTACCTACTTCAAAAAATTGAAATTACTTCCTTAGATGACTTTTCATTGGTGAAGTTCAATTTTTTCAAAACTCTAATTTATAAAGTTTGAAATAGACCTGTGGAAAAGGGGGGATTCAAGATCAAATCCTAGTCCCAAAAAAGTAGGTAGTTCTCTTTCAGACATTTCAATTCTTCATTCTTCTTGACCTTCTTCTTCTCCAACAATTTCACGAAAAAAAGAAAAAAAAGATAGCAAACAACAGAATTGGATGCCTATCAAATAAACAGAAAAATGTGACATTTCTTAAATTTCTTTCTTCCATTATACTAAAAGTTTCATTGCTTTTCGTGTGACCAAAATACAAATAAATATACCGAGTACAATTTCGGCGAAATTTCGAATTTACACGTCAAAATTTCGTAGCATAAAGTAAAACCATTGCCGAGTTTAATATAAATGTATAAAAAAAAAGTAAACCTGCACAATTTGAATATATATACCAAGTAAGCCACATCCGTAGTTTCTGGGCGAATTTGCAACTCCGCTTAGCAAAGCAGCACATCCTCCAGCAAAGGTAATAAATCTGGTTCGCAATGAAATTGGTATAACTTTACGAGACGAGGAAAAAAAGCACGAAATCCTTCACAAGCCATTGTTAAACAAGTTAGTTCGAGCTGAAATACGCTGCGAGAGATTTTCATGCAGTTGAAATCTCTTTCGCAGGTTGGCACAGGGGAAAAAAGCAGCTACGCTTTATTTTAAACTACTCCACCTGTAAAAAGCCGTGACATGCATTAAATCCAAAATTTATGGCGTTCGTTTTATCGTTCTTTTCGATTTTGATCTTGACCACAATAATCGTATGGGCCTTTTTGAGTAGGGCACAAGGTTGGCATAGGTTTCCCGAAAAAGCTCTCTAGTCTCTAATTTTCTTCGTTGAGCCTGGCTATATCTAGGTACAGTATAGTTTGGAGTATAAAGCACGTGTGTGAGACTGTGTATTTTCGCACCGCTATATATTTAAATTTTTAATATTTTATTATGTTAATGATAAAAACACCCTCTCGAATGTGAAATACAAACGCTTTCTGTTTTTAATGTTATATACCGACGCGACGTTGGGAGGTAACATTTTATGAAAGTTGTAATTCACGCTGTTCAAGCTTTATACATTACTATCAAACATTATAATACTTGGTACCCACATAAATTTAATATTTCAAAAATTATTACCCCGAGTTAGTCGCACATTTTACCGCCTAAACTATAACGTGCAGATAACAAACGGCGAATCCTATATATACTTTTCTTTAAAGCGTCTGAAAAATTCGCTCAACATCGTTTATATAATATTCCACTAACAAAAACTATAATAAGTATATACAAGGCGAAATAAAATAACACCCACTTGACAAAAATCTCACTTTTGCTTTTATATTCCAAAAGAAAGGCACTCGTATAAGAAAATTCAATTAATTTTTAACACATACCTCTGCGAGTTAATAATTCATCAAACCTTTTCGATTGACTTTGTTATACCTTCTTTATAGCTAGGTATGTCTGTCTAAGATACGTAAGAATTTAATCTTGGCAACAATTTTTTCGCTTTTTTCACTTCCTCCGTCAGGGTCACTGCACAATTCGTATAGAAATTCCATCGCATTGTAAAAGAATAAAGGAAAGGTATAGCAAAACATCGAAGAATATACGACGTCAAGTTTCAGATTGAATATTCCTTATTTTTAGAGTCGCAAATAACCGAGCCCTTATTTGAGAAGTATTCGAAATCTCGTCGATCGGACTTCTTACAATATATGAGAAAAAAAAATAACAATGAAATCACCATCTCGATTCTCAAGAGGTTCGGGCTGAATTACTTTTAAACTTGATTTTCAAATACGTAAGTTTCGCTATGGGGACTTTTTCAAATATCGGTATTAAAAATTATTCATTTTTTTCGTTTGGAAATTTCCACGCAGGCCGAAGATTCGTTTTATTAGGCGGATTTTACTCCGTAGGGTTAACGTATTATTGAAATTTAATGAACAAAAGGCTATTTCAAAGTTGAAATTTCGTAATTTCAAGTGTTAAGGTAAGTAGAAATAACTCGTGAAAAATGAGAAAAAAATACACAAGAGGCCTACCCCCTCCCCCTCTTCTGCACGCCCACTTTAATGCAACGGTAATTCGAAGTAAAACAATGGTCTCACAGATTTAATGTGCCAAATGCGAGTTTAAAAAAAAATTGACAGGAAAAATAATCCAAATTATGGATTTTTACTAAAAAATTCGAAGCAAATAATTTTTAAAAATTGAGAGAAATTAAATAGTTACATAGATCACTTGAACTCATTTATGACAAAAGAAAAGTGTTTTGAAGCTCTCAAAAAGCAATAATACAGAAAAATTTGTTTTAAATAATAGAAATGCTCAAAAATAAATTTTCTGCCAAAATCCACTGGACAACAAAATTCCACTATTTACGATGTCGTTTTGATAAGAATTTGGTAAAACACAAAATCAATTTTCCAGATTTACTTATTTCAAAACCCAAATATTTTGAAAATTAAAAAGTACCAAAAAAGTCCCAAAAAGAGGGATATACCAACTGGCAAAAAAAATTTCGAATCAAATAATAGCTACGTACATTAAAAGAGGGTGACAAAAAACATCATCAACCAAAATTTCAGGCGCGAATGAGTATTTTCTGATTTTTGGAGGATTTTTAAAAATTCAAATTTGGCTAAAAATGGGGGGAAAATTAAAATTTTACAACATTTATGTAAAAAGTTGAAATGGTACATACTCCATCTATTTTGGATTCGCTTGAATCGATTAAAAATGGTAAGGTCAAAAGTCGTACGTAGAGAAGTTTTTGGAAAGATTTGATACCTTATAAACAAATTTCATTCAGTTGATACTCCTATGAAAACGAATCAAAATGAAAATGAAGTAAAGAAGATAAGAAAGTGGAAATGGTACCTGAAACAATGTTTTGCGAAGCTGTAGGAAGTTCAATTTTTCTTAGTAATATGACTAGACCTGATACATGTTATGCTATAAATGTTGTAAGTAGGTATCAGCAAAATCAAAAATTAGAAGATGGGTTAAAAGTTGTTTATATTTTGAGATATTTGAAAAGTACAAAGAATTTAGGAATTGTGTATGGAGTTAAAGGGAGCTGAAGGTGGAAAAAAATTGATTGTTAATGTAGATGCTCCCTTAAGTACAAATGATGAAGAAAATAAAAGTATGTGTGGTTTTGTAATACATTTTAACGGTGATATTATTTCATGGAGGTGTAAAAAGCAGAAGCATGTGGCATTATCTTCAGCTGAGGCTGAATTTGTAAGTATGAGTATGGCTTGTAGGGAGGTAGTAAGCATGAAAGAATTATGTAAACAAATACTTGAAATTTTTATACTTCCTAAGATGTATGAAGATAATCAGGCGGCAATTAAAATTGCAAAAAATAAAGATTTGAATAAGTTTAAACATATTGTGAAGTTGAGTTATCATTATATATAAATATAAGGTACAAAGTGGTAAGGCGAAATGAAGGTTAGGATTCACTAAAGAACACCAAATCGCTGTTTTTTTTTACAAAAGTGTTGAATGAAGTGAAATTTTGGAATTTTTGAAAGGAATGGTTAGCGAAGTATAAAATTGATAATTTGTGAACAATTTTGATGATTTAACTCATTTTTATCATTTAATTTTCAATTTTATTTTTCGGATGCGATGATGATATGATTTAAATGTAATGCTTAATATTGAAATTGATGGTGTTTGGAGATGATGTTTGGAACATGGAGGCTATCTCACCTTAAATAAAATTATCTGCTGTATAGTTTAAAAATGAAAAAAAGTTTATGGGGTGTATTGATAGGTAAATAGTTGGCTATACGAATGTCGAACGGTGTAGCCTAAATTCTAAATGAACAATTCATTCGATTGTTGTCTCCAATACTGAGTACTTCTTTGTATGTAGATGCTGATAAATTTCAACACGCTGAGTCGATAAGAGGTACCTAGTTTCAAACAGTTCACGAGCCTCCAGCCACGTTTTGGGAATTCCAGATTTTCAAAAAAGAGCCATTATAAACCTGATTGATGCTTATAAGTCAATCTATGAACTTGACCAAACACACCATTTTTCCAAAATTGGTTCCTGACAGTTCAGAACCATATATTTCTCTAATTATTTCATAATTGAAAATCAAAAAAATTGCTGGAGGCACAAAAACCGCTTGAAACTAACACAAGGCTTGTTTCCCCTTCACCAAATTCCTCCAGAACATTAAGATGGCCTTAAATAATTATTGAAAAAAACTTGTAAAAACGAAACTGATTTTGAGCCACTCTATGAAAAAAAATCGAGGACCTGATTTATAAATATGTGCTAAGACATTAATACGTAAACGTTATTCCGATCTAAGCTAAGAATCCGACCTCAAAATACAGCATTTTTTCCAAAACCCTCGCAGACTCTGCTCTACCTCCCATCTCATTCATCAGATCACAAACTTCCAGTTCCAGTCGTCAAAATTCTCATTTATGAAGATTTAAAAAAACGTGTTGACATAATACTAGGTGATGATAAATGCTCGCTACCGTCACGAATATTATTTTTTCTAATCGCGATTACACGTAACACGGAAGATTTTGGAAAAAAATGTAGGCATTACGACATTACGGCGAAATGGGTTTAAATATTTCGTCGCCGCTGTCGTATTTCATGCACTTTGGCACTTGTTTCGGTTAAATTCCACTCAGGGTGACATTTTTCATCGAATACATCTCAGGTCGATTACACGTATTATATTAACTCGACAGTCGACAACGAATTCTCAACCAGGTAGCAATTTTTATGGGCTAAACGTCGAGAAATGATTATAACCGAGTACGCTATCTTGTCATTCACTTCATTCAAGTCACAAGTTACAGCTCCTTTAACGGATTACTCGAGTAATTTTTAACATACTTATCCTGAACAAAGTAAGTATGTATATCTAAACATCTAATACATCTCGCAAACCCACAACTCGACTAATTTCTTTACAACCACGTCAAAAAATTTTCTAAACGGAACAAAAAACTAAGAGAATAGCACACCAAGCATAAAATCTCGTACTATACCAAAGTTCACCGAAGACAGATATTCCTTTGATGTGCGCAACATCTTTATGCAACAACGATACTAGAAAATTCACCAAAGCGGAAACACGAGATACCAAAACCAAAGTTGTCAAAAATAATTACGATAAAATGTACGACAACGATGACGACCACGCCATTAAACCGCTAATTCGCTCCCCTTCTCGTATAGGTATAGTCTTCATTCGAGCACCCCGAATTACAGAAAAATCGTCGATATTTTTCATAATTACGCAGGCACGTTTAAATTCTAAAGCCTTCAAAAAAATACCATGTCCGATCGAAGATTCGAAATTTCACAGGCTTACTCGTGCGCGAAAATCGATTAAAAACGATTTTCGCGAATTGTAAACGTTGACACAATTTTATCAATACGAATATAGCCGGCATTTTTAAACTATACCTACTCTTCTCTCTTCTCTTTTTTTTCGTAAAAAATCGAATTATTTTTTTCTTTTTTTGAATTCAATTTTCCATCGAATTTATTTCCAATACAGATAAAGCAGGTAATAAAAATTTAATCAATTTTCAACTAGGTAGAGATTGTTTCTCTTTTTTTTTTTGGAAAATCTGCTACTACTTATTCGTTTTAATTTAGCCAAGGATTAATCGAGCGACTGTACTTTTCACTCGATATTGTTTCTATTGATGAAGATTTGATCCAAATTGGCGAAAAATCGTGACTGTCAATTCGTATGCAAACGCGCAAAACCAGAATAATTTAATTATTATTAAAACCTCAGTAACGCCACTCAGCAAATTTTCACTAGGAAAAAATAAGGGAGGTGGCGAGAATCGCGTCGAATTGAATTTCATTTAAAACGAAACTAAAAATAAGGAAATTAAGAAAATCGTCGATATTACGAAAATCAGTGAAAAAACCGGGTAGATAACTTTTGGGTGAATAATTTCAAAGGTGAAAAATTTTACCTTGAGAGGTTGATGACTTTAATGCGGGGAGCCTTGTACATTTAATATATTCCACGCCAATCGCTGTACATATAATAAACAATAATAATGGATCACGAGTTGAAGAATACATTATAAATAATTTTTTTTCTCTTGCGAGCCGTTGTGTATTATTTTTATCGCATCCTCTTCACGCCAACCAACCGTTCTCCGAATGCCTGGACGTTTGGTCAGGACTGCTGATTAGGAAGGCGGTAACACTCTTTTTCTAATGGTCCTAGTAACACGCATATCGTCTCGTAATAAAAATTTTTTGTTACGGAATTGTAATTAAAAAATTCCCCGTAGATGATGCACGTGATGATACAATTCTACGTGTTTTATAATAGCCTCCGATTTAATGTAGATATTAATTGCCTAAATGGGATGTTCTCAAATTTTTTTCTCTTGAAATTCCACAGGAAGAGTGTAAAAAGGATTAGGAACAGTTCTCGATGGACCTGAATAGTATGAGGATTATTTTTTGAAATATTTCTATCAATCTTATAGCAAATTAAAAATACGAAAATTCAATCAACAATTTAGAAAGATTTCGCTGATTCTTCTTACACAAATTGATTCCTCTGAAAATCGGCGATCAAAAGATCAACAATAGGAGTTCGTCGACAAATTCAAATGGAAATTATGACATCAGAAAATAAACCAAAAAGATTAATCGTAGATTTCATCCCCATTATCAACGCTTGCACTCGAAATGAAAGCGAAAAATGAAAAAAAAAGAAGGGTAAATCGTTGGGCGCATATGTTAGAAGTAGTTTTCATTTATAGCTTGGAAATTTGTCGTCAGTTTCGCATTAAGTTGTAACTGTTTTTAAGAATCGGGAGTTTTGAAAAAGCCTGGCTGCGTCGAACTCGACGACGATGCGATGATGTATAAGAAGAATGCGAACATTTTTTTTCTTCTTTTTTCATTTTCATTTATTATCGTACGTGCGTTTAAAGGTCGTCCAATTGATGACCGACAGAGTGGATTTTTTCGGTGCTTTTATCTGCGAGGCAATGGTACTTGTAGTCGTTTGTGTAATGGCTGCAGCGCTCTTTCAATTTTTGCTGTGAATGTTTTAATCAGGTCACGCGTGCTTCATGTCTGTGTTTTGGAGGAGTTTTCATATGTCGTCGGTTGGTACGTACAATGAAAATAGAGGGTTCATAGGACGTGCGACAAGAAAAATGTACGCAGTATAGATGGTGAATTTTAGATGAAAATGTTATTTCTATGATGTACGAGTAATTTTGGATGAGCATTTGGGTGGGAATATTTTTGTTTCCTCGTGAAAGACTAAATTTTGAGTATTTACATTTTTGAGACAACAGGAAAAATCAAGGTACTGAGAAGTGAACAGATCCTTTTTCAGATAACCGGAGAATTTACTAATAGAAATTTAGCGGAAATTACACGAGGTTCAAAAAATAAAACGATTCGAAAGGGAGCTAGACATCGAAATGAAACATTTAAAAAGGGTTACTTCAGATAATAAGCGAATAAAATATTCTAATTGCCCCCCGGGGAGTAAAACTTTCATTTTGACAAATTAAGGGTTGATGTAATGTATAGAAGAACCTGACAAATGTGAAATACAAGTTTAAGCACCGGAGCAAACAATGGTCTTCGTTCATTTTCTAGTACCTACGTAAACTTTTTAAGAATAGAAATCATTTAGGTACGCTACTACCTATACATGTATAAAATATTTTCATTGTTGATAAAATTCTTCATAAACCAAATTTTGATGATTTTTTGTAGAAAATTAAATTTAAATAAAAATTAAAGTACGTTAAAATGTTTAACAAAATTGTCAGATTTTTTTTTGGGGGGGGGGGGCTTAAACCGGACATTTCAAGCTTTTTTTCGGATGGAAGAGCGGTTAAAAACACCATTAGGTACTATTTCTATTCATCGTTTTTCAAATTTTCAAACATTTTTCAACGTTTTTGCTTTCAAAAAGTGCATTTTCACCGCTTTTATTGAAAAAAAACATGGTATCTAACGGATTTTTTTTGTTGAAAAAATCACTACTTTTTCCAACCAAATTTTCAGAAAGCTTTTCAGTTGACCACATCCTCCCCCTCCCCCCCAAAAAAATTGACAAAGTCGAATTTTTCGCAGGCAAATTAAAAAAAAAAGAAATTGGTAGAAAATTTGCACAAAAAGTAAACTTTTTTATTCAATGATTTGAAGGTTTTTCAGGGTGTTCATTATTTTTGGTAAGTCATTTTTCCTGACTTTCCCGGGTTTTCTAGTTCAATTATTTTCCAGAACATTTTTTCCAATAATATACATAATTACATGACTTATGAAAATTTTTTTCTGTTTTTTGGATTTTTTGAGGCTTCAAATAGAATTGGTTAGCGAAGCGAAGGCAAGAGCTTTTGAAAATTTTCATTTCGAGATGCCTGAAAACGATGTTTTTTGAGAGAAGTTTATTTTTTGGCTTTAAAACTTGATTTTTATCATCTAAAAATTTTCATTTTGCTGTTGAAAAAGAAAAGAAAACAAGCCCGAGCGCACTGAGGACAAAAGCTTTTGAAAATTTGTGTTTCGAGAAGTAAAAAATAATGCTTTCCTTTCATCTTAGGCCCTTATCCGAAATTTGCAATCGATCCTTTTTTTCAAAATTCCAGGAATTTTTCGTGAAAATAACAAAATTCTCTGACTTTTCCCTGACTTTTCCAAACCCACCAACTTCTCTGACTTTTCCAAGTTTTCCAGGAGAATAGACACCTTGTTTTTCTTGTGCGTTTGAATTTTTTCCTTTTTTCACTACCTTTTTGACTAAATTCACTACTTTTTCACTACTCTCACTACCTGTTAGATACCCTGAAAAAAGAACAATCTTTGTTCAAAACTAACTTATAAGTTATAACAGAAGAAAAGAAAGTTTCTCAAGCTGAGCAAATTGAGATCAAAATTTCTTAGAAAAGTTTGGCCATTTTCCAGGTTTTGAAAAATTGGCAAACTGAGTGTTTTCCAATGGAATTTTTCCAAGATTCTACAAAGGGAGGCTATCAATAGAAAGGTCAAAATCTGATATTGGAATGAAAAGAAAAGGCAGGACTTGCAAAATTATCAGGGCTATTAGACAGTTAGACACTCTGATACAGGTAATTAGGTATGTAAGTTAAACACATACACAAGTAAGACTAATGCAATGGATTTTCAATGGCTAAATCTACTTTCCCTCTTTCCACAGTTACAGCAACAATTTTGGTACACGAGAATAAAATAGTATTTCTGAGGAAGGGGGGGGTACGTTTTTCAATAACGTGAAATGACGAAAAATGCAATCGAGTAGCTGCAATTTTGGAGTTCTTGTATTTTGATCACAGTATTTGAATTACTAATGCGTTTCGAGACCTACTTTCGACACGAATGAGCCAAAAAGTTTAATTTTTAAAGCCCCATATTTTTCAAAAAAGCTACAAATCTTGGAAAAAATCGATCGAGCAACTGAAACTCTGGAAAGTTTTTTTTTTATCACAACCATCGCCCTGTGAGACTCACTTCCGCTAATATGAATGAGAAAAATGCATTTTTTCTTAAATTTAGACTCACTCTAAAAAATTACAATTTTTCTCATTCGTGTCAAAATCGTGGATTTGAAAAGCGAAAGCATATAAAATATACTCAACATGATTAGTGTAGCTGCCCAGGCACATTTTTCACCATTTTACATTTTTTTTTTGGAAAATCGAAGCCTCAAAATACACTTTTTTCCCACACCAATATCAAAATTAGGCCTCGAAGCATCGATTAAGTGACTGCAGTAGTTGATTCGTAACCAAAAAAGAGGTTTCCTGAAATGACAATTGGTGATTGATTTTTTTCATTGAGCTATACATTGAAAAATGTAACTCCCCACTGTGCTCTAAATTTTTTTTGCAAACTTTATGGTCCCCATTTTCATAAAATGAGTAAGTAATCAAGAAGTAACCTCATAAGTAAACACGGTTCTCACAATAGCATTTGCACTACTTCATTTTCTAAAAATTGTTGAAAAATGTATTTACAATCCAGCTCATTGACCTTATTCCGTCAACTGTAATTATTTTTACACCGTTGCGATGTGTTTCATTTCGTCGGTTTATTCAAAGAAACACTATTTCCGTGAAAACTTCAAAGTTGCAAAAAAAAACACATTAAATTACTTTTGAATATAATTACTCCACGTTGAAATATATAACGCACCCTAGGTTTCAGGCCTCGTTGGCGTTTTTAATTTCACACCATGTCATTTTCACTTCACATCGCAATACGTAGGTAGGTACCATGGGAAGCATGGGGGTTGAAATCTTTTAATTTTTCAATCTACAAAAGAGCAAGCAAAGTTAATCAGAACGCCGGTCGTTTAAATTTACCGGTGACAATTTAAATGCGCGCCAAAATACCGCAACATCGAAAACGTCACCGATGAAAATGACGGTTTGCGGGCTCGATTAGGTATAACCATTCGTACGGAGTTTGAAAAGTTCGCCTATTTATCCGCGTGGCCAAACAATAAATTCCTCGCTATGTTGGCGCAGAAAGGACGCATTTCACGCGAATGTTTCATTGCGGTTACCACACATACTTAATACACGCCATTTAAGAATCCGAACACGAATTCAAATCGGAAATAGCGCCGAGCTCGGATAAAGTTGCCTTAATATTGTACGTCTTTTGAAGTTTCGCGAACTCTAAAACCAACCATATACTCGTATATACGAAGAGACAAGGGTCATAGACGACTTTTCGAGCTCGACAATTCGCGGCTGTATGAAAAATAAGGGTCACACAAACTTGTACATTTGGCTAAATTGAATTCGTACATCGGGTTTACTCCTCTCTCGCATACAAACTTAGCTGTTTATAGTCTGTATATCTCTCCCCTTCCTTGGCTCATTCTACTAAATTCGAGTATCGAAATTCTAGCACGCTAATGAAACAACGATAACAGATTTATCGTTTTATCAAGATGAGTCCTATCTAAATACAACCCTATATACTCGCTGCGAGTTTTTGCTCACTTCGAGTGCCTTCTACAATTACTCGTATTACGCGTTATTAGTTTTCTCGTCTCAGCCGACGCGTTATAAATGATTTTCACGGCAGCGTTGAATGATGCCCTCTTATGCCACAGCAGCGTCAAAACAGGGGTTAAAATTTCGCCCCTTCAAAAGGTGATGATTATACTCGGCAATTTTAACGTAGTATAATACTGTATATACGGATACGCGAGTTGCGCGATTTTTTTCTTTCAATTTACTGCCATACGCACACGCACCATACCCACGCAGCAGCGTCGGTAATTCTCAAGAGAGATGTCGCGTCTAGTTTCAAATAAAAAACTGCAATATTAAGCATTTCGCCGCGCTCGAGTAGCACCAACCCAACTAATTTTCACCTCACTTCTAGCTAGGCGCTCAACAAAAGGGAGAGAATGAATGTCTGCCTGCGTACAGTATACAGTGCGTATGTATACAGGGTGTCTCAGTTAAGTTCGCCATGTTTTCAAAACACAGAAAAAAAACAAGCAGCTTGTTAAACAGGCTTATAAAGAAATCGATCGCTTATCCTTAAAATTGAAGAAGCCTCCGGTAAATAAATTTATATGCAGCCTGGCCAATTTTTCCTTAAAATTTCAAACCATTTGAAAATTTGTTATAATTATTATTTATAAAAAATTGCCACGTTGAATTTTTGATTTTTACCAGGGGGGGGGGATAGAAGGGATTCCGATTGATTGGTTAGAAATCGTGTACAAATCATGAGCAAAATTTTGCGGTTCGATTGGTGCACAATTCCCAAACTTATCTTAAGAAACCTTCAAAGGCAACTTTTTCAGATCCTAATTTTATAGACATCAATGTTTCTAACCGGAATTCAAGAAACATTTGCAGGGATGTGGGAAAGAGAGAATCAAAGTCTCCGACTATGGCTCCTCAATTTTCAATTTAAATGCCTTCAGCTGTAGCTCTGAAATCTGAAATTGGGACTGCCTTACTTTCTACAGGCCCAGAGGCTGTTTTAGAGACCACAGTTTTTTTGGGGGAGGTGGGGGAATTTTAGGTTTCCAAAAATTCAAAAAATCTGTCGAAATCAACTTCAGCACAAAATTGAATGGGATGGACTTAGGATGTGTTCTGAACAGGGCTGTTAAATTACCGTAATTTATTCGCTAGTAAAATATGGTGTTTTATGGTACAGGGTGACCAACAAGTAGTTTAAGTAGAAAAATGCTTGCCAAAAATTCCCTAATTAAGTTATCCAAAAAATTCAAATTGCTATGTCACCCTTGGTCCATTACTGTTCAAACACCTACCATCTTAAAAAATTTCTGTTGTTTTAAAATTTATAATGAGACAATAATTTACTCATTAATTTGAACATTGAAACCCGAATCATTGCCCCTTCAAATTTCAAGTTAGGCAAAAACTTTACATGCAGTTTTTGTTTCTTTTGTTAACCTCTACCAGTTCCATGGACTACTCCTGAAGTATTTTATTATTTTAAAATTCCGCGAAATTCGCTAAATTATCAAGTTTTCAAGTTGGCAGCACTGCGTTCCCAAAACAAGCCTTGCTTCGGAGAAACCAAAGACGTTGCTTGTGTAGCTCCTAAACGTACTGCATTTATGCAACCCTCCGAGCTTCTCACAGTGCTTATTACTCTTAGAAACGAAAATGCTGATTTTTACTTTAACTATTTGTTGGTCACCCTGTATTTATGGTATTTTACCAATTTGGATATGAAGAGTTATTTGTATGTAGTTTGACTTCGAAGTTCTGAACTTCTGACCTGCCTCTGAAGTAAATTTTCATCTGTTTTAGGTGTTATTAGAGATTATAGTAAATTTTCCATGGACATTTTTTGGAAATTCATGAGGAAAATTTTTGGTAACTTTCAAATGAAAAATTTCCATGGAAATTTGGAAATTTATGAAGGAAAGATGGAAAAAAGTGTTCAATTTGACTTTTTGGTAAAGTATATGGTAAAATATGGTAATAAACTTTTGGTAAAATACCGTAAAATATGGTAAAATACCGCCGTAATTTACCAACATAAATTACCTTACAGCCCTGGTTCTGAATTTTCTAAAAGGCTGCTGAAGGCTACAAAATCATCTGAAACCACCTCCAATCAACTTTAAGCCTTTTTCAAAAAGCGTACGAGTACTTCAAAGTTTCAAATTTAACGTCGACTTGGACATATTTTTTCACTTCAAAATGTTGTTTTCAATTTCAACATAGCTACCGAGTCAATTCTAGGTGGTTTCTAGCCATTCTGGAGCCTTCAGCCATATTTTGAAAATTCCAAATACCTATTCCAAAAGCACGTGCCATAAAAATTGTCCAAAATAGACGAAAATTTCTTCACTTTCTTCCCAGAACTTTTTTTTTGGAATTCCAATTATTTAAAAAAAAAAGTGCCAGGAAGAAGGTGAAGAAATTCTTCTCCAATTTGTACAGTTTTTTGTGGCACTTTATGAAAATCTGGAATTTCTAAAATATGGCTGGAGGCTCCAGAATGGCTTACAATCGACTCAGTACCTATTAGGGTATAAACAGAGTTGCCAATAAAAGAATCAGTAAAATACCTTGGTCTGCATTTTGATAGGCTGACTATGACATGGAAAACTCATATCAAGACAAAGAGAAAGTAAATGGATTTAAAATTCAAGAAAATGCTTTGGTTATTGGGTAGAAAATTGAAGCTTTCCCTAGAAAACAAACTACTCTTGTAAGCATAATTCAACCAATTTGGACCTATGGCTACCAGTTATGGGGCACTACCAAAGGCGCCAACATCGAAATAATCCAACGATTTCAAAATAAAACCCTGCGCTGTATTGCTGAAGCTTCATGGTTTGCAATGAACCAGTCCATCCACAATCATTGCAACATTGAAGCAGTCAAACCAATTATCACAAAAAATAGTGAAAAATATAAACTCTGGCTGGAAAAGCATGAAAATATCAATGCTGTTATGCTATTGGACAACAGCACAACCATAAGAAGACTCCAAAGACAGCATGTGCTGGACTTATGATTAAAGTGTCGCATCCAATGGGATGTAGCGCAGATGTTAATTAATTATATGTATATGTTCACTAAATTAATTAAGACCCAAGGCCGTTGAAATTTTAAATTGTAAATAAAAAAAAAATTTAAAAAAAGGTACAAAGTGAGTTTGAGGAAATTTAAATTCTCAAAAATCTGCTGAAGGCTCCAGAACTGCTCAAAACAGTTCGAAATCATTTCCGATCGGTCTGGAGGAGGAGAGAGGTCGAAAATAGGGTACATGCAGGATTTCAGAATTTTAAGCCAATTTGGTGAAATTTTGATTTTCTCTCATTTTTGGCTGAAAGATTTTTGAAAATTCACCAAAAATCCAAAAATGCATTTTAGCACACGAAATTTTGGCTGGTGATGTATTATTACATGTTCTTTCGATTTAGTTGTGTCCGGTTCAAAAATGTATCGTTTAAAAATTGATCTGCCAGTACCTTTTGAATTTCAATACAAGGACAAACTGTCGTAAAAAGTTTTGTTCTTTTTTTCTGTCAGCTAGACAAGTCAAACTGGGACACCTTGTATAGTAAACACACAGCTCTCATTTTACACCGCTGCTATGCCATGGTAAATTTCAACTCAACCGTAAACCATTTGAATACAGCACGAGAATGACCCGCCCTTGGCCAAATATACCAAACTATAAAATTCTAAATGACGCTTACACGATGGACTACTACACACTTACACGTTCATAGTTACACACTACACAGTACTGCATCTTTTGTTTCGAAAATGATTTTTCACGAATATTATAAAATTTTCAAAAATGGTCCGCATTTTTTTCCCATGGTGTTTGAAGAACAGCCTCTTTTACACGATTCAGTCTATTAAGCCAAAGTGGCTGAAATGTAAACGAATAGGCTCGATTGCTTTTAAGAACACGCGCCAAATAAAGAACATACTCGTAAATTACGCCGACCGACGAGTATACATAAACGAAAACTCAGCGCCGGATATTGAAAAAGGGTATAACATTCCCAACTTTTTCAACGCTTTAGTTGGTATTGACCTCGACTCGAGTAAAATTCTATCGCGTATGAGTTTCAGTTTATCGAAAAATTTCCAAAATAATCAGCTAGAATTACCCTTGAAAAAGGTTCACTTTTCAAAGCCAACTTGGTGAACTGAATTTTAGCACATTATACTCGCCCATAAGAGGTTTTGCAATCTAAAAAAAAGGTGCCTGAATCAATATACTCGTATAGGCTATCAGCTGACGAATTTGGTATTCGCTATTCAGGTTTTAAAAAATCCATCTAGGTAAATTCGTTTCAACGCAAATTTTCTCAGAAATTTTTTCAAAGGATTCAAACCATGCTTACCAAAATAAAATTCTGATTACAAACATACAACAAGAGAAGCGGAGATAGAGCATACCGAACACTTTTATGAGATTTCAGTACCGTTCCAAGAATTGAAAAAAAAAGTAAAACCAAGAGACAGCATCTATAACTCGTAAATCTGGACTTGACGATGCGTTGTAGTATAAGTACCTACATGAACAACATTACATGCATGTAACACGACACAACAACGAAATTTCAAATTGATATTTAACCACGATAACAATTGTATAAACGTTGACACGCCACACGCTGCTGGGAGCTTTAACTAAATCACCCATAGCTGTCCTTTAAAGGATAGAAAGTGAACCGCAAACAAATTACGGAGTAAGTTCAGACTTTAGTTTACGTAATTTTTATGCTGCGATTACTTTATTATTATAAACAATAGCCAATACGAAACTCGCTCCAGTACCCTATTACTCTCAGAAATTGAAATTTTTCCATTCACTGCCCTGTGAGCGTTCTTTCGACAAAGCATAAAAGAAGAAACATTTCCAGGAAGCAGTTTCCAGTTCCTGTTTCCTCAAGATTTACAGTAGGTACTTTACTTTTTACCATACGATGGAGTGGCGGTGTGGTCTTTTCTATTTGTGAACATAGAGCTTGATAGGGTTGCGTTTGATGATGAAAGACGAAGATATGTAATTTTTTCACAGCGAGAGAAATACTTCAAAGTTTTATAGCACTTAATTCGAATATTCAATGAATTGATAAACGATGCGATTGAACAACTACTTCAATTATTTGACTGACTGATGAATTATTCATATTCAAACCAGAGCGATTTGCTGGAGAGAATTGAAAAATCGCAGGAGGATCCAAAACTACTAGTTATTCATTCGGCAGAATTGAAAATTGGAGGAATTATTCACATTGGTTTTAAAAATTTCCAAAAAATCCAAAAAAGAACCTTTGCACCTAAAATTTTGGTCAAGGCAATTTTAGGGCATGCTCTTTCGATCTAATTTGGTTTCGTTCAAATCGGAGAGTACGAGTTCAAAAAGGTTCTCTTGTAAGTATTGGAATTTGAGAATTTTATCCTTCAAATGAAAAATGCAGTTACCTATTCCATAGACTTTTGGCTGAAGGCTTAAATACAAAGAAGCGAGAAGAGAAAAAACTTTCTCTACTCGAAACTGAAACACAATTTTTCAAATATTCACTTAATCGATATCTAACATTTTTATCAATCTCCTCAAAAAAGCTAAAGCACAACTTTCAAACAGATAATAAGCGTTTAAATTACATACGTCTAAATATGGTCGATATTACGATACAAATTTACAATCATTTAGAAGAAGCAAACTGGAAAAGAAAACATTACCTACAAACTCGTAACACTTAAGTACGGCAGTACTTCGGGAATCGACGAGCCATTTTCCAAAAGTAAATACCCATTACGAACGCATAACATTACATATAGAAAGTCCCGAAAAAAATGATACCGAAAATAGCATGACGAGGAAAACCCCCTAAAATTGGAATTTTTCGTTTATTGATCCATTAGTCGAAATGTTTTGCTGATAAATTTAAGATCCTTTTGAAAGTACTTTTGAAAATTCCACCATGTGAAGAGTTAACCTTTACCATTTAGTCATTTGATTTATATCGAATTGCATCGTATAGTTTTATGATTGCGAGTTGTCGAGGCGAGCTTTTTACTATTTTTACCACTTACAAGTACTTTTTTTACACTCTGCTGGCGAATTCGTGTTACAGATCGTAAAAAAATGAACGCTAAAAGTTTCCACGGCTCCTTCTAATGTTGTGTGGCACTTAGCTCTGCGAAAATTTAATTTCATCGAGCGCTCTTTGCGTGCGGTTAAAGCGTCAACTTTTGCTTCTCTCTCGACTTTTTCCCTAGTCCGTTTTTTGCTTCTAAATCATAAAAAGATTTGAAAGTTTTACCAGCAAAGTATACGATATAACGTTGGGAAATTTTCAACGGCTATTTTGAGACTGCTACTTGCGGTATGGTGTGTTATTTGCGTTCAGAGTAGGTAAAAAATTCCGCCTATATTATAATTACACGCCTGCGGTATATCCGAGTGTATTAAAATGAATGCGTTTCGTGTGATGAATCAAAACAAACCGACATCTTATCAACGATAGCTTCGAGGTTGAAAACTTTCAACTAGATTATTATTTCATAAAAGTGGAAACCGTTTAAGAAGGCGACAAGAGCACGACAGGTAAATACCTCGATTAAGTTTGTTTATTTTATAGCTCTATTCTATGTACGCGGCGTACGCCCTTTACCAATTTATGCAACGCGAATTTCGTATACATTTTCGTTACATACCTACTTGACCCTTTTTTCCCCTCCTCTTCCTATTGCAACATCATACATAATATTAGTACACTTGGATCACTCAGTCTTTCTCTTTCACTGCGCGGTATACGAAAATAAAGTACGTATTTTTTCGATTCGTTCGAGGAACCGTATTCTTTATAGTATAGATATATAAGTATTTTTTTTCTTCCAGTAAAAGAAAAATCCACATGTAAAAGTTTTCCAAATCGTATCAAACTTCGCAATAAACAAAATTCAATGATAAAACTGTAAACTTAACAGTACTGGCAAGAAAACGAGATAGCTTACCAGGGCGCCCTTGTGACGCTAAACAGCACCCTTAAAATTCTATTTGTATTTTGTTTTCGGCAGACAATTTAATAGATGTTTTGCTTATAATTGGATATCACCAGTGATAAATGAAAAGAATGCTGTTTAAATTTCCTTCCCTTTCGTTTCGTTTAATAAAAACGTTCTCTGGTACACATTTGGCATCGCATATTTATTCCGCAATTTTAGGCCCATATTTTACGCGACATTTTCAATTGTAACCATATTGTCCGGCAAAATGTGATATTTTTATTTGGGGTAAAATGTTCCTCTGGCAACAAAATTGTCTATTTATGACTTTCGGGTGAATATTTCAAATCATTTTTATAGTAACTTTTTTCAAGATCTGAAACAGAATTCAATATTCAAGCAGCCACCCAACGACCTGGAAACTAAAACTGAAACAAAGATATTTTTGCTTCACAATTATTGCTCCCATACAGCAGTTGAAAATTGGTCAAGTAAACAAATACCTTTGTGTCCTACTATTAAATTGAAAATCTCAACTTCAAGTAAACGCCGCAATTCTTCTTTACTCCACTATACCTACTTTGTTCATCACATCATCACTAACCTATGCTTCACCTATTTGGGTTGGAGCTTCATCTACAAATATCTCAAAACTGCAGATTCTTCAAAATAAAGTGCTACATATCATTCTTTATGCTCCTGGTACAACAGGAATAGGTACTCAAATCAATTCGGAATTACACATGTTCACTATTCAAGAGTATATTGAGAAAACAATCAAGAAAATATTTGGACAATCTGAATAATCACTATCCCTGTCGGTGTTACATTACATTTAGGACAAATTAATCAACATCTTAGGTTAAGGAAAATACTCCCTCAAGTTATTTTAAATTACAAGGGGTGTCTGGAAAGTCAGGTAGACAAAATTCCAAACAATCAACAGATATTTCCTCGCCTAAATTAGTCAATTTCTGATGGAAATTTTTTTCTCGCAATATATGATAAAAAACATCCAACTAAGTACACCATTAACCCGATGTAATATATCACCAAATTCTAGTCTTATTTGCCCCGGGATTTTGTAATGTTACAGAATAGTCTGGTCTCTAGTATTTTGTGACATTACGAAATATTGCGACATTACGAAATATTGGTTACCTACTAATTTAAAAAGGAACCAAATCACCCCTGTTCTTTTGCTGTTTTATGAACACCTGCCCCAAACCCTCAGATGAGCCCTACATTGTCTAAATCCAGCTTTTGACAAAAATTTCATTCAACTAAAAATGTAAAATAATTGACTTTTACGAGGCAATAAAATTACTTAGAAGTTAATTTTGAAAGGAGCTATTTATTTGTACTGGCACACGAACAATTTATTCTGATCAAAAATAATAAACTCAAAAAGCAGTAAAATCTTATAATAAAGAGATCCATTCGTAAATTCTTTAATGTTTAGCAGATGATCGCAGTTTTCCCAAGTAAAATTTACCTATGCCTAATGGAAAAAATTCAAAAGAGACTCTTAAAAGTCAACGAACCCCCTTTAAACTGAATGAAAATTATGTTTAAAATATCTTGTCTTGTGGGCCATTTTCAATAGCTATTGGAACTCATTAATTGGCTATTGAAAATGACCCAAAAGACAAGATGGTCATCCAGGTGCCCAAAGTCTCCCTCTTATTTGTATTGTCTTTTACAAATTTTTTTATAAATACAAGTAAGAGAGGGACTTTCAGTCAGTTCAGTTTCGAATTTTCATGTGTTTACTTCTCTTACTAATTCAAAGTTCTTTTTTTCGTTTAATCGAATTTATTCAATTTTTATAATTTTTCAAGTCTGAATTTTGAGAAATCATTTCAACTTTAAATTTTGTTTGTTTTATTAGGTATTATTTTTTTTAATTCAAATTTTGTCTGTTTTACTTTTATTTTTTATTTAATCTCGAATTTTGTAATTTTATTGAATTTAAATATCCGATTCCCAAATCATATTAATCGTGAGTCCATTGGAGCAACGAGGCAGATTGTCAAAACTTTAAGTTTTTAACTATATTTTTTATTTAATTTATTTTAGTATTTTTTTAAACTGAATTTTCTTGGTATATTTTTATTTCAACTTTTTATCATTTTTATAATTTGGCAATTTCTATGCTTAATCATTTTTACAAAATAAATTGTATTGCATGATTTTGGAAACCCCTGAAGCTCCTTCCGAGTCACCCAAGTGGTCAAAACTTATGTCTAGACTCATTTATGGCAATTTCAGAGAAATGAGAAATCTTCATTTTTTTTACCTGAGTGAATTTTTTCAAATTAAAAAAAAAGGAACCTGACTTCGATGAAAATCAATTTTAAAAAATCGAATATTTTCAATTTCTCTGAAATTGAAATATAAAGTACGATATCCAATCCTTAAAATGCGGTACTATTCATTTCTTACATTCAATTAAGAGAAATGACGAATGCTTTCCTGTAAAATTTCGCTTTTTTGAGTTAAAACCTTATTACTCCGAAGCGGCGAAATCAAGGATTAACCACCAGGTGAACCTTGTGTTAAAAATGCTATAATTTCCATATTAAAAATTTCTTATTTTTCATACGAACTAATGTAGGTAGGTATGCACATGATAATTGTATACAGAGGTAGGTAGCTACATAGAAAGGTTCAACTCACCTGAATTTCTTGTAACAGCTCTTGATCATCCAGCAACACCACTTTACAATGGTAGGTTCTGGTTTTAGTACAAAAACACCTCATTGCGTGTTACTCCGCGTGTCATCTGTTTCAAAAAAGAAAGCAAAAAGAGGGAAAAAATTAACACACGAGGATGAAATTACAACAAAAGCGTGTTCTTATACTACATACTTCGATATAACCACCACTCGAGTGTTTTTTTCTTATTTGAAAATTTAAAACAATCGTACATTACAATAGTTTAAAATTAATTATGTCGTTAAAAATCTCTTCAACTTGTTTAAAACATTAACTTTCATTAAGGGGTTTCGTGTATTATACCACAATTACTCAATGAGTGACATGTGCGCGGTATTACTCATTTAAGAAGTGGTTCCTTATACATTTTTTTTCCTCTTCGTTTATTCGAGTTTTAAATTACACGACGACGAGCGAGCGAGCGTTTTCAAATGAAACGTAAAATGCTGAAAATTGTGCTGTATGGTCCTGGTTGCGCAACCACCATACTCGAGTAGATTGTTTTCTACGCGAGATTATTACCCCGTCGTTCGTCAGTTTCGAGTAATCGTTTTTAATTTTGTATATCGAGAGTCGTCGCGTTAAATGAGTGTACGTTATTAAGACGCCATTCTGGTGCTCTTAAAAACTACACCAGAACAATTTTGGAAATACTTGAGTAAAATGGTGGATGTGGTAAGAGCATATCATCGTTATACTCGTACTCGTATGTGCAGCAATGAACCGTTTTAGTGGACGAGAAAAGGTGACATAGGGTTAATTACTCGGTTTTAACCCTGCGAGGTCAGTGTACTTTTAATGTAACTTTCGATGGCAGAGTTTAATCACCTTGGAATATTGTAAATTTTACAAATGAAACAAATTTTCCGCAACGATGTGTTAAGATTGTTGCTTTTTGAAAAACATATAATATAAGCTTTTGAGGGAAATTTTATCGGAGATTTCACTCCACTTGGGTAACCCTTGAAATTTGAAAATTAAACAGTCACTTCAGCTCCTTTTTCAATTTCAATCGACAAAATTCTTCCACCTGTTCAAAATATAAATTTCAACTGAAAAATTGGGAAAACTTTTATTGCAAATTTTGGTCCAAGACCAAGTCCCTCTTTGCAATGCATACCTACTCTTTTCTGCAGTTTTATGGGATGGGGGACTAATTCTCAACTTTTTATTCCAATACCATCCCAAATAAGTACAGCATCGTACACAACCAACTCACAGCCATACAAAGAATTCTTTCCAGTCACCTCAGTACACACTTCAAGTTCACGACGATGTCTACTGGTCAAACGAACCATGCATCAGTATTGCCTGCATCGACACTTAGCAGTAAAATAATAATCACAGGTAGGGTAGGTATGTACTAAACGAGTATTTAAATTTTACGGTGAACAATGCTGGAATATTTTTACAACCGCATAAATTCGTGTCATGTACTTTTCGGAAATAGTAACAATATCTAAAGCCAGTCACGTAACCATTCTGCGACAATCTACAGAAAATGACAACAACAGGGAACTTCCCTACTGATTCGACGGCCAACTCTAGCGTCCCTAGCTCCCCAATCCCTATAGGTATGCTTTAGCGGAAATACCACCGACCCGTTAGTAAGTTGAATTCTTTCATTTTTGGTGGACGAAATCCCTTCGGTATTAATTAAGTTTTCGAGAAAGAAAGCGCCGCCACGTTTACCTTAAACATTTTATTAATCGTTAATTTAATTAGCATCATTTGACGCCATTATATAGGCTGCATTTTTAACAAGTAATATAAACCCCAACGGGGATAGGTATGGCAAAAAAGTAGGTATAAATTTCTTATTTTCACGACTCTGCGACTGAGACTGGTGACATTGAAAAACTCTTCTCTATAGTCGAGTCGTAAACTCGAAAATTTTAATGAAATCTTATACGTCACGTCATCTTCAAATTAATAAAATCGTCTAGACTCGTAATTAACAATACATACTTATCCTATCCACTCACGCTACGATTCGAAACAAAGCTACGAATTCCACATTAGTTGCGGGAAAATTTATTCTCACAAAATTAACGTAATATCTCGAGTCTCGTCATTGTCGTCATCGTCGTCGTTGTCGTCGTCAAGACGAACTCATCAAACAAAATACAATAATTTTTCATCGTCAATAGGAAGAAATTTTTTTTACGTAATATTGCGAACCTCATTAACGATCCACTCTTCAAAAAATATCTCCGACTTCAATTACCCATTCAACAACAAAAACCAAATATTTTACAAAAGCTTCGCTAAATGTGCTTAAATAAAAACACAATATGAATAAATAAGAAGCAAGAAAATAAAAGAAAATGAATAAATAAGAGAAAAAGAGGGTTCGAATGTTTTTGCAAGAAAAACCATCCGCTTTCGGATAAGTCCCATTTTCAAATAATAGGCGTAGTATTTCGTACGAAAAAAAAAAATCTTTCGACAATTTTCTGTTTGTTATTTTGCTTCGGCTTACCTCTCTCTCGTCGTCATATTTCACCCTATAAAGTACGCGACTTTGAAATATAATAAAAAAAATTATTTTCCAAGTTTGCCAACATTGAAAACATACTCCCGCAGGATTTTCCAAACAACAAATATTAAACTAGTAACCATTTTGGAAATATTTATGCTCGAATTCCAATATACTCGTATTTCGACAAATATTATCAAAGTGATTTTAGTCAATAATTTCGTGAAAGTAAATACCAATAATTTTAGCCTTTGCAAAAAGCAAAGGTGAAAAACCTATATCGGCCGGCAACAAGTGTAATAAAAACTCACTCTTTCGTAAGGTATATTGCGAGAAAAGCTTTTTCATTTTAAATTAAACCTATACGAGTGTGCAATACTTTATTACGGTATATTTCTTCGTTATTGCGTAACATAGGCCTACCTACTACTTTTTCATAACTTATCAAGCAACAATTGTAGGTGTATTAATATTGCGTTTTACTAAAACAACGATGGAAGAGGGAGAAGCGATGGTAGTTTTTCATTTTCAGTATTTTTTGAAATTTGGTAGAGTATAACAGAAAATTAATTACGAAATGATCTCAAAAAAGAGGTAAAAATTCGTGCTCTTCAAGTTGGTACTCAATAACGAGGGAGAAGAAAGGCAAAACAAGCACCCAAAGTTTTAAAAATTTTTAAAAGTTCACTAGAAATGAACAATTTTTCTCAAACATTCTTCTTAATTCATTTTCACTTTCGTTTCTTTTTTGAGAAAATGCACCACAGAATATTTTTGATAGGTATTTTTTTTTCAAATTGTGAAACACAAAAAATTTGAATTCAATCAATAGAATTATAGAGCCATAGTGGTTTTTATAAAATAGAACCATTTTTGATTAATTTTTCTCATTCATTTTCCCATTTTTTCTGAAACGTTGAAAGAAACATAAAAATGGTATTTTTCAACCACTCTTCTTTCTCCTAAAAAATGCAAATAAAAATCGAGTAGAATATCCTAATCAAGTTCAATATTTTTTTTTAAATTGCTTGTTCAAAACTAGCTTTTGTGGAATTTAAAAAACAAGTTCGTGGATTTCGTCCAATAAAATGTAAAATGAAATACCAAACAGACTACTGGATTTTGCAAACATGTTTCTATGCTTCCATTTTAATTATCATAAAATTTTTGAGGCCCTCTGCCGACTTCATATTCAAACAAATATTTTTATTCAGACGTCAATTTTTAATTTATTCAAAATGTTATAAAATATAGAAAAATGCTCTGAGGCTTTCAATGTTGTTTTTTCAGTAACTTTTTTATTTGACTAAGTATTATTATTTTTGGCTGCATGAAAGTCACCCATTTGAGACTTTTGAACATTATTGAGATCCTTCATTCCATAGCTGGACAATGAACGACATCAATAACATTGGAGAAAATGTCCAATACAAACAAAGGAAATAGAAAATACCTGAATTCTACATTCCCACTCCCACAGAAAAATTTAAAAAGCTTCCAAAAATACATCGCAGCACAAAATTTTAGAACTTGATGTTCTTTTTTTGAATTTTTGGAAGGTTGCTGAATACTGAAATTTTGAATGTTAAGCCAACTACAGAAAAACATCAAAATTTGATTTAGAAAGCTGAAATTCAATTAACACCTCATTCTTGATATTTGGAACCAATTCATGACGAATACGAGTCCACTTGAAGCCTTCAACAGATTTTAAGATTTCAAGTTTTAAAAAAAAATGGTGCAGACGAAATTTGGCGCTTACAAACTCAGATTAATCGTCCTCCGACCCCCTCTGACCAGATACATATGTACAATTATTATTCAAAAATCTATTTCTACCTGATTAAATCTATATTTTTCGGGAGTTTAAAAAAAATGAAAACAAAAAAATACGTTTCGTTTACGAACTAACGTATAACACTGAAATTTGGTTCATAATTCATCCCCTTGAAGATTGGTGGCATTTTCACGCTCCTGGGGAGTTTTCGCTGGATTTTTGAATTTTTCAGTTATCAAAAACAATTGTTATTAAACTGCCCAAACGAAATTTTTGATCCTAAAAGCTCCAAGTAATCGTCCTCCTGACCATTTCGATTGATTAAAGCACAATATTCAAGTTTTTTTTAACAAGTTTCAATTCAAAAGGAATTATAAAATTTTTTAGAGACTGGAAAAATCAAAAATTCGGTTGAGGGCTTTAGAATAGCTGAAAATTCTCATTAATAGATTTGATAGGTTGAAAAATAATGTACATTACTGAGTCAACTTTCCACTTCAATTTGATCAAATTTTGATATTTTTCATCGGTGTGTAAGCAAAATTTCTTAATTCCAAAAAAATTTCCAATGGATTCCGCAACGCAAAATTTTTCAAAGGGGTGTACTTTTTGATTTACTTTCATTTTCTTGTTCGAAAAATACCTGCACAGTTGAAATTGCTAGAAATGATCAAAGTAGATTTCTAATCCCAAAACAGATTTTATTTATACACTCTACCTTTTTTTCACACCTTAATCTGCAAGTTAATGACATAACTTTTTTGCTGACAGGATGACGATACGTGAAGGAAATCCGGCAAATAATTTTCACCTACGAAGCATCCAAGCCATGAAAATCATCTTTACTGCGGTCGAGTTCACAAAAACTTGATATGAAAATATCTAAATACTATGAAATATTCCGACCGCATTCGAATTAACATCCACCTACCGTTAGTTTTTTAATTTCTCCACGCCGCCTTCTGCCTATTTACTGCAGCACCTTGTAATTAAGTGTATTGAAAAAATGTAAATTAAGGGTATAAAAGATTCATATGAGAACAGATTAAGGTACTATAAAGGTTTTTCACTCTCTTTTTTCCACCAGCGGTATTAAAATAAGCGCAGAGGATAGCATTTGTAGGCGTACAGCATAATGCATGAGTGATAAACGTACAACACAGTTTTTTTTATCATTACTCGAAGGAGTAAGTAAAGCAAAAAAAAAAAAATAGAGGCTAAAAAAAGGTCTTATTTTAGTAAATTGTGCCATTTGCATAAAAGGGTTTTAAAGTCACATTCACGGTCATATCGTATAAACGTAGGTACCTCGGAACGTAAATAATCGAGTGAAGACAACAAAGACAGATGTTTGTAACAGATCGCCACATATACACGTACGATATTTCTACAATACAGGTGAATAAAGAGAGAAACATTATAATCAGTTGAGAGGTTAATCCTATAGACAATTTATAGCTTTGTCGGCCGTAGCGTTGTTACCTTTAAAATATACCTACATGTACCTACACCAATAATAATCCAAAACGCGTAAAAGCCAGATTACTTTTATATAGTAAAATAACATATCGGCTAGACATCTTATTTGGCTTTTTTACATTTTTATTACGACGTTCAACAGGGTAATACGTTACGAGGGAATTTTTCTTTTCCCATCTTGATACTCTCTCGATGTACGTACCGTATGCTTACAAGTTTCAACTCATATACCACAGATCATAGACCATAGGTAGGAATATCTCTACAATAATACTATACAAATACACAGAATGATACGTAACGTACGTACTCACTCGTCTCATTGATCTTGAGGGTGATTTGTATCGCGTTTTAGTAATCTTGCCGCCAAAGAAGCCATCACTATCACGTTTCCTTTCCAGCTCTCACTCTCTGTACAAAGCTCACTCTATACATTTGTTCAATTCCCAGCAGCCAGGGTAAGTATATTGTTTTGTAAAAAACCACGTTTTGGCGAGTCTATACTGTTCTGGTGAAAGTTTACTTTGATCTTTACCCAGATACGAGACGTAGGCGAAGATGATGAAAAAAGTCAATCGTTTAAGCTAAAGGCAAGTTCTTTTTCCAAAGGGGTCTGGTTTTTTGTAGAAAATAACGCCATATGTGTTGGATTAATTTTCACGCGTAGGAGCTGTGTACCATAGTCGCGAATTGAAAAGATTCATTTTTCAAAGAGTATACCAATGTGCCATTTTTTGGTAAAGAGGAAAAGGATGACGCGGGATGAAAACATAATAATCAGCATTGAAATGTAAATGAACATTGAATAGAATGCTCAATAACAGCTCTAAATTAAGATGCAGGACTTTTACAGGACTTTCATGAAATTTTTTTGAGCACAGCGTGTCTCACAAGGGTAGATTGAGTGACAATACTTCAAACTCGATTTTCCTGAAACGAACATATATTCTGGAAATTTAAATGGCACTGGGAGTTCTGGCCACACTTTTTGATGTAGTTTTTCAAAAGAACAAAAAATCGTCTCTCACAAAACATGATTATCACTAAAATTGAAGGAATTACAAACAATTAGATAAGTTTTTGGGAAATGGTGAATCCCCTTATTTTTTTAATTTTGGAAAGTTGAAATTTAATAACTTTGAAGATAAATTTGTGCGTAACTTTTTGAGACCAGAAAAAATATAATTTTGAAAAGTTGCTCATCTTCGAAACTGAAGCAGCTGGAGGTAATAAATTATCAAGAATTTTGAAAAATGAGGGATGGGTGAGAGGATTCGACAAATACTTCGAAATGTGAACACATTTTAGTGACAGGAAGGAGAGCGTAAAATTTGAAAAGTACCTACTTCGAAATTTTGACAGATGATTTTTTCTGAACCTTCCTTGTTCGATTTTAAAAAATGATTTTTACAAATTTGGAAATACTTTTCAAATTTTGCCCTTCTTTCTTCTCACTAAAAACGTGCTCACATTTCGAAGTATTTTTCGAATTCCATCGCCTTTCCCTTAATTTTCAAACTTCCTCAAGACCACAACAACGCACTCTTCTTCAGATTGCAACTGGCTCACCACAGTCAGCATCTTCACAGTTTTTTCATCACCAATACCAGATTTTTTTCTATTTAAACAATAAATTGAGAAAAACTATGTTTATTCGAATTTTTTTTAAAAAAAGGCTGCACTTCCGAACTAAAATGAAGGATTTTTAGCATAACTTTCAGAATTGGAGACCCTTCGTGAATTTTCAAGTTTTGTAGCTTTTTTTTGAATCAGAACAATCAGAACATATTATATCAATTTTTCTCATCTCAAGATGCACCGCTCGGCCCCCAGTGGATGACTCCTTCCAAAACTGGAAACGTTGATTTGAGATGTTCTAGATACACAGACATAATGTACAATTCAGTATAAAAATTCAGATTTTTTACAAAAAACCATCGTTTTTGAAAATTTAAAATCATTCTGTATTTTTTGCACTTGCATTCGACATTTTTCGTTTTCGATCCCCTACCTTTTTCCCTTCCCCTCCCCACAAATTTCGTTCGAGCCGCGTCTGTATTTGGGGAACCATAAAAAATGAAAAACTAGGAATAGGAACTTTCATGCATGGTGTTTCAAGAATTGAAGCAGAATGGATGGTAAGGAGGGGGAAGAGGGTTGGATGTTGAAATTAGTCTCCAAAATGGAAAAATTGAGTCTTTTGGAAAATTCAGAAGGTAATTATTTTTTGTAAAAGGAAATGGAAAAAGGAAAAAAATCACGTTGACTGATTCGAGAAAAGCTTCAATAAATTAGGAAATTGAGGTGGAAAATTGGCCAGTTTACATTCAGGTAATCCCCAAAAAATGATTTTCCTCTGATTAGACTACAACCACATACTACACAAGTCTCTTTAACTCACGAAATTACTTACCTATTCTCGTTACTGAACTTTACACCCAATACACGAAGTCAATAAATTTTCATCTCCCTGACTTTTTCATCAATAATAAATTCGGTTCATGCAAATACCAAAGAACCTCAAACGAATGCAGCAGTGGGCCAAAAGTATATCCAAAGGTAATTTATGAAAGACTCAAAGCAAGCAACTGCCCACTCACATAATACACCAAGTGCATGATACTCTATTTAGAAATGATCAAAAATCCTATCTACACCCTCGCTTTAGCCATCACTGTGTTTAACCACGCGGAATAAAGCTTATTAACCAGTACCAATCTACTACATAGATAATGGCTTAAATTAATACTACTACCTTCTGTTGCATTATGCGAAAATTTATCAGCCAATCTGATAAAGACCTCGTAAATAATGTACCTTCTCTCAAGTGGTTTAAACTCAGCACCCAATATAAAAGACATTGTTATCAAAAGGTAATCCGATATTTGCGTTTTACTCGGCTAATTCTACTACCTTTACAAACGAGTATCTATCGAATACATAGAACTAGTTTAAAAGTTTGCGTATGTCAAGAAGAAAAAACAGATAATAAATATATAACGTTACTATAACCTCCTTCCCGTTACTAATGATCATAGTGTCTTAGTGTCTAAGTGATAATCTACCTATTTTCCGCTACAATAGGTACTGGAAGAAATTATCCCTCCCTCCCCCCTTCACACACCGTGAAAAAAAGCTTCATGGGGAATATTTTCAAGATAGAAACACGGCATCGTTGTTTTATACTCGCTTTAGTGTATAAGTTTAAGTACCTATGTAGACCTATAGCCAGAAATAGTGGAATAAATTCATTTTTCAACATCATCAATTCGACGTTGCTGTAGAAAAGATAACGTTTAACATCATCCCCAAAATTGCTAAAAATACACAGCGAGTTTGAAAAGATCAAAGGGGCGTGCATATTTTATACGATAACAACACGACCGATCGATATTTGAAGTTTTTATTTAAATTTAGGAAGCTGATTTTTTTCAGAGCATAAAACCTACCAACATACGTAAGTAGACTATACCTAGCTATACGGTTTTTACGAAAAAAAATTCTTTTTTCAAGTTTTTAAAAGTTTTTTCTCCTTATATTCGTTCGAGTATAGGTTCGTCGGGAGTATATCTAAACGTATATAATTTTGATTTATGCGTTTTCTTCTTTGATCATCGGAGCAGGCTTAAAATTACGATAAAATACAGACATCATTGAGATCGGGTCAAAACCGTTAAAGCGAATCGACGACGACCGACGACGGTTCCGAAAACAAGTGTAATTTCGTATAAAAAAACGAGTATTTCATCGGAGAATCGGTTCATTATAAAATGGTTCACACTATTTGAGAAATAAGTTGCCCAAGGCAACATGACCTAGTGGCAAACCGTTCGAGTCATTTTGCCAAGCTCACGATAATATAGCAGAACACATTCATTCGTACCTGGGCAGATACATAGATATCGAGTTTATATAATGAAACTAGCGCATTTCAACGCAATATAACAGAATTACCTGCGTTTGTTTAGAACGTAAATTAAGTCGCTTTGTCGCATCGCTATCGGTATTGTCGTTACATGTTAAATTGTGTACTAGGTACACGTAATGAACGATTCCAGTTGAACCACAATGAACATCAACGAGCCCGCGATGGTTTTTTTTTCATCGTGTAATCGCAGTTACTATGTCACCGTTTCAGTTAGTGTTCTTCTTCTGCAACTCCAGACAAAACAAAAGCCTGGTATGGTCTCAAGGACGATACCGATGTCTAAATACCAGCAACACTTTGCGCGAAATTCCGAGAATGCATCACATAAGTTACAAATGGCATTTGACGAATGAGATGACTGACGAGTCCAATTCTTCGGTCATCGCAAAGTCGTGTTATCTTTGAGGATGATCTTCAACGTAATACTCACTTGTCTGCAACAATTGGTTTATCCATGTTGACAACCAACTCATCGAAAAATCGTTTTTTATATTTTTGATATTTTGAGTAGGTAATTCGAAATCTCCTTTCTCCTCATCCTCTTTTCATCGATCCTACATATGTAGAATCATTTTTTCGGTGATTTAAGCGTTTTGAAGGGCGATGGGCGAAGTGTGTTACGTTATTTTCGACGGGTAGGGGTTGGGGTAGGGGTTGGGGTGACTTTTCTCGCGTTGGGTCACAAATGCCAATACATGGATAACAAAAATGAAAGAAAACGATGACGTATAGCAGTAAACGTAAATGCAAACAGAAACAGAGCATTTGAACTGGGCTCGTGATGAGTCATGACTCATGTTTCATGAGATAACATAGATAGGTATTATTCGAAGCAATGATTATCTAATTTACACTCTCTGCCCACTGTATAATCACACTCGACTCAGTAAATTGTGAGCAACAATATCAATAAGTAGAAGTACTTACACACTGTATTACGAAGGCAACCTTTGATCAGCAAAATATAAATAATTAATCATCTAATTAGGTATCGTTCAACTTACTCGTAAACTCGAAGAAGAATATCATCCCTGGATCATCAGATCATCACGAAGATTGAAAACTTGAATCATACCGTGAGAACCATTACAGAATTAATTAAATAAAATCGTCAAATGATTAAATCAACGATGACACAAAGTTTAACGGGCATTGACCACTTGTTGCGAATAAATCGAGAAGAACGTAAATATTTATACGGTTAGAAAAATAACCCGGAAATTACACACGAACACAACCACCACACACTAATCCACTTCTCAACTAAACAACAATCCATCCGCGATCCGGCAACGAACTCGCGTGCTCTGCAAGTTTCATGTCCGTTCAATTGGCGCCTATTTTCCAGCGTGAAGCAACCAATGTTGCCAACAAAGATAAACGTAGCTGTTTCAGCGAAAGAACTTTGTATTGTAGAAGTTTGAAAAATCAAATCGAATGGGAATGGGTAAAATGTAGATTGCTTTTTGAAAATAACTAATAAGTTATGGGATTAATTTGGGAAAGTGTTTTGTTTTTGGTTTTGAGATTCAAAACAAAACTACGTTTTACGTGTTTGACGTTATTAGATTGTCAACATTGTAACTCTGGAGAGCATTGTTCTGACGTCACGTAGATGTGAAAGCAACAAAAAGACGATGGTAAAAACAAAGCTCAACATTTTTCATTTTAAATAATATTCTTCAATCTTCACGAATAAATTCTTTCCATATTTATTTTTGCTTCAAGTTTCAACGTTTCAACATTGATATTTGATGGAACAAAGATTTTCAAAGTTCAAACTCAACTGAGGTGTGAGCAATAAAAATAAATTCAAGCTTTATTCCTTCAGCTGAAGTGAAGCTGTTAGCTGAATCAATCTTATCTGAGGCAGGCGTTGATTATTATCGAAGATTTTACGATTTCACCTCAGGTATCTTCTTACACGAACAACACCAACACAAAAATTCAACAGGTACTTTAGTTGATTACTGATCATAATTATGTATTTATTGAAACGATATATTGTATTGTTCTCCTTCTTCCTCCTCAAGTTCTTATTTGATGCCTTTCTCAGTTTAAATTGAGCGTTGCAGATTTTTAAATCTAGACTCTAGAGCTGATGTTCACCTAGGTACATCTGTATTACCTAGTAGATGTTGATTGTTGAGTAATTCCGTAATTGGAATTGTAAAACAAGTAACAAAATAAAGTGATTTAACGATTCATTAATTCATATTCCAAAAGAAACACTGCAAAAAAAACCATGTTTTGAATTTTAAACGAAAAAAGTTTCGAATTTTTTTTACGCAACTCAGATTTTAAATGTTGGTTTTATCACTTTTCTGTTTTATACAAAAAGCTTTGAGTGATTCCATGCATTAATGTGATTTCATTTAGCCACTATAGTTTATTCAATTAACTTATTTTATACCTATTTTCAGGATCTTTTTCAATGCTTCTAAAAACTAAAAAGTACAGTATTTCACCTCCATGTCCTCCAAAGTAAGAAAATGTTTCCACTATACTTTTACGTCGTCGTCGTCGTCGTTTCCTTATAAGCGGTAGGCCTATTGGCCTGTCTGCTGCGGTGTGGAACCTGTTGAGGATGAGCCTGAGGTATCCGTGAGTTTCCTCCTTGGTCTCCCTCTGCTTCTCTTCCCCGTTGGTGTATATTGGAGGACCTGTTTTGGTGATCTTGTTTCCTCCATCCTTTTGACTTTTACATATTATCTAATGTACCGATCGTGCCTCTTTATAAAATAAATGTTCAAGATTTTGTTTAAAAAAAAAAAAAAAAAAAAAAAAAAAGTCACTTTGTTACAGAAAAAATAGGTATTAAGTCACCCACTCCAGTGAAATGGTTATCGTTTCTTATAGGCATCTCTCAATTTTGAGCATGACAATATTATTTCAAGTAAATGCGAAACTATGCATAATTTAAAGTTTATTTCATTAAGATATAATTTCTTCGTAACTAATATGACTAGTGATGAATAATTTTAAATAAATATTTGCGTTTATATTTGAAAAGCATTCGTTTTAATCATTGTTTGAACTGTAGTAATTTTCTTTTGATTGATCGCTGTCTTCCGTAAACTCCAAACTGGAGAAACTGGATGAATTATTTTTGATTGCGAGTGAATGCTCAAGCCTGAAACTTTCATAATATTCATTATCAGCAAGACTGAGATATATGGTGTTCTTAAGCACATGAAGATTGCAACTACGAAAATACATATATGGTGCATATACAAAATAGACAAATAGTTCATCACAAAATACTAAAAAAAAAAAATTGAAAAATAAAACGTAACAAAACAGATGGAGAACAATCAAGAAAACATATTGGCTTCTACTTCAAAATACTTGTTCAAATTTTATTGTATAGCCTACAGAATTCGTGTCATTAAAAAATATAGATTATTACAATGACTGGATCTCTCCACTTACCAAATCTAGTTTGCATATAATTAGAACTGTATTGATGTGAAGAACTGTATATGTATCTACAATATTATATAATTACGTAAGAACTAAGTATTCTAATTCAATTACCCATTTAAAAATTAAATTTTTCAATTAGGTATTAAAAAATTAATTTTTTCAAACTGATCACTATGTTCTTCGAAAATATTGAATAATATTTAGCCTAAATGAGCCTAAATCCGATTTTTTCTCTTACCTGTTACCATCCTGTTTAGACAGAAGCATTTCGATACGCCATTTTCTATCATCGTACAAACACGCTAACGCGGTACAAAAATTACTACCAATCTCTTGCAAATGAATCGTGTCTAAATGGAAGCCCTGAAACCATATAGGTACCCAAGCGAATTGCATGCGTGTTTAATTATAACATATTCCGCTTCAAAAACACCATAATAGTTTTTCAAAATAGGTACCCCATTTCGAGTATAATAAGTGATCATATATTTACTTTATAAGGGCCTTGATCGCAACCACAATAGCTCGTTTCCATAGTATAACTTCGCCTTACACCGAATTCTCTCCAAACGGTAACTCTGGCCGTAGATTCTCGACTTCTTTCCACCCGATAGTTGCATAATTCGGATGAAAATGCCGGAGAACAATTTTCCATTAAATGTGGCAAAAGCTGTAATTCATATTTAATAACCATTACTTGACGACTCTCTTTCCTAGAAGAACGATAAGTTGCCTATTCATTGCCTACTTTACGAGACGTGAACATTCTCCAAGATATAACACACAAGGAGTAAGATAGGCAACTTATATAACTTTCTCATGTAACCCGCACACCCGCACTTCGCCAATTTAATTATAGTTTTCTCAAACAAAGTTTAAGTGGAACGTCATTACGCGTTTTTAAGAATAATACCTATACGCTCGTAAATTGTATCGAATTTAAATTATCTAGGTACGAGTAGGTACTTTCATCGGTATACGTACCAAATGTTCGATGCCTACATTCGGTAAATTCCTGTCAGATTCTAACCAACTTTCTTGATTGCTGCAGCCGAACAAGAATACGTTCTTTTTTCTCGAATGTCCGTGAAAATCGCAAAAAATATAAGGACTTTTGCGTAATACTTTCGTGCAGTATTCCAGCAACCCCTGGAGTTTAAGATTACATACGCGTTACAAGTCGCAATCAAGCGATGCGATCACTACTTATGGCCGTAATAAGTCACCTAAAACGTTACATATGAAAGCACTTACTTTCGTATGATATATGGATGGATGCAGCTGTGGATTTGGAAGACTCCATTTCCTATTTAGATCTTCATCGGTCAGACCGCATCTGTGGCTGTAACATATGCAAATTAAAAAAAAAAAAAAAAAAAAAAAAAACATTTTATTTTCCGCTACGATGAAAATTGCTCGTAATAGTAATATCTAAGTATGTTTCTATACTGATACGCACATAAGTCTAGAAATAAAAGGTTACCGGGTAAATTTAACTGGTTTAATGTTCCATATTCTAATACCTATGTATAAGTACGTATTTTCCATTTGTAATGATGAACTAAGTAGGTATACCATACCATACGCCTATCTCAAACTGAATAAAATAGAATAGGTGCTTTCAAGGACAAGTTCTAAGAATTAAATAATGTTTGAAAAAGTTCTAGTGAGCACACAATCCGTACCATACCTACTCATAATCGAGAGTACCTATACCGAATAAAAATGCAATGATACCTACTCTAAGTTTTTTTCATTCAAGAGGGGAAGGCAATGGACGGAGTGGACTAGTTTTGGAGATGGAATACAATATTCAAGTTATATGATCTCGGTATAGTTTTTTGTTTTTGAAAATGAAATGTCTTTTGAGTTTTGAGAAGAAACTTTGGAAAATCAGCAGATTTTAAGTTGTTAATGACAGTATAATTCAAGTGATCTGTGATTCTACAATAGTAACGTTGTTGAATTAAGTAATACATAATCGAGTCATCCAAAGTTGACCAAAGCTGACAAAAGTTTGCAAAAGTGTTGATTATACTTAATACAGACAGAAGTTTAGAAAGGTTGATAGAAATGAGGTAAAATCTTCTTTGCAAGAAATGTTTTAAACAATGGATGTGTTTTATTTGCTTTGATTAAATTAACACCTAATAAAATTTAAATTTTTTTCATACTCAGACATGATTTATTTCATAATTTACGAAAAATTACCTATAGTTTACCCAAACCCTCATCAGTAATTCATTTGGAAAAATACGGATAATAATTTACCAAAAATTACCAGTAATATACTGGAAATTGCTATTAATTTACCTAAGTAAGTACCTAAAATCGCCATGTAAGTGATCAAATCACTAATCTGAAATTACCAAAAAAAGTTGACCTTCAATTTATTACCAGTAATTAACCCAAAATTATGAATAGCTTATATGAATTTACCAATTATTTACCCTAAAATTAGCAGTAATTCTCCCAGAATTAGCAGTAATTCTCCCAGAATTAGCAGTAATTCTACCAGAATTAGCAGTAATTCTACCAGAATTAGCAGTAATTCTACCAGAATTAGCAGTAATTCTACCAGAATTAGCAGTAATTCTACCAGAATTAGCAGTAATTCTCCCAGAATTACCAGTAATTCTCCCAGAATTACCAGTAATTCTCCCAGAATTACCAGTAATTTTCCAAGGATAACCAGTAATTTTTCCAGAAATTACCAGTAATTTTTCCAGAAATTACCAGTAATTTTCCCCAGAAATTACCAGTAATTTTCCCCAAAAATTACCAATAATTTGCTAAAAAAAAAAATTGCCAGTAATTTCAAGAATCTGAGAAATCACCAAAACTTTGTCCATGATTCAATGATTCTAAAAGTTCGACAAAATGTGAGGGCGCATACATTACGGAAAGGGACCTTATGACCAAAAAATCAATTTTTTATTTCTTCGCCAAATTTTAGTAGGGACTCTTTAAAAATCGAGTAGAACCCTCCATAGGCCCCAATTTTTATTATTTCATTGATTTTTTTACTTTTAAGCGAAGCATGCATACATTTATCATTCATAAAAGTTGAAAAATGACACAAAAAATTTGAAAAAAGACGTAAAAACGCGTAAAAAATGAAAATTTTACAAAAACTCGTTACTTTAATAAGACATGAGAGGAAAAAATCATTTAAAAAAATTTCCGATAGCGGAACTCGAATCGAAGACAATCGGCAAGGTACATACACCTAGCCACCGGTATTGATTTACGAAATGTATTTTTTAACAATATATAACTAACTTTAATGTGAAACTATATAAAAAACACAAGTTGAACCGAAAAACACTGCCACAATCAGCAGCAAACGATTTTTATCAAAATTAATACCCTAAAATTCTTGATAATATCAACAGAATTGGTGAATTGCTCACTTTATCAACTTTGTAGTGCCTAATTTGGCCAGTACAGGTCGTTGGAGGGCATGTGTGAATTAGAGGTCTTATTTTCAAGCGATTTTTAGTATCGATATATATCGATATTTTTTCCCCAAGTATCGATAATATCGATAAATATCGATACTTTTCAATTGACTTCAATAACCAGTTATTTTTCTCATAATTTATAATTAATTACGAATATTATTGAAATGGATAGCTGCCAAGCCGGACAGAACTCGAAAATGTAAATATAATTATTTTCTTGATAGAAATTACATCGTTAACAGCAAAAATTAATGCTCAAATTCAAATTACGAACCAAAAAAAGGGCGGAAAATGGAGATAAGAGCGTAAAAACGCAAATATCGATACTCATTCGATACTACGAATTAGTATCGATACCTTTCGATACTGCGAAGTATCGATATTATCGATAAATATCGATACTCATAAGACCTCTAGTGTGAATGTGTGATAATGTATAGGACCTTCGAAGTTGGAATAGCCAAATGTAATCGTACCTTAAAACAAGGGAAATAACGCAAAACTTTAAACCCTCCTCTTCTGAAATTTTACTTTTGGTCGTAAGGTCCCTTTCCGTATGCGCCCTCACATATGACCTATTGTAAGATCAGACATAGGCTAGGTACTTAACTAGTATTCTACTAAGCATTAGAAAGTGATCAAAATTGATTTATGTCATCCAAAGTCACCAAAGCTAACAAAAGCTTGTCATAATTGATGAAACTTGCCCAAAAAGTTGCTCAAACTTGACTTGAGCCGTGAAAAGTTGACCAAAAGTTGTTCTGCGAAAATGTAGGTCTACGTATTCATCTTAGCCAAAGTTGTTCAACGTAGACTAAGTTGTCGAAAACTGATCGAAGTTGAAAAAAATTCAGCCAAAGTCGAAGATTGTTATTCAAAAAGTTGATCTAACGTAAGTTGGCTTGAATAGTCTGCAATACTGAAGAAAGTTCGTAAAAATTGACAAGGGATTGCAAAATGTTTAAAAAGTTGGCCTAAGTTGACTAAATCGCAAACTGTTGACTTAAGTTAGGCAAAAGTTGATCAAAAGTTGACGTAAATATTCGTCCAAGTTGACTAAAATTGACAATATAGTACGTCGATGTCTCCGTCAAAGTTGACTAAAATTGTCCATTTGATCACAGTTGATGAAAGTTGGCCAAAGTGTTGGTCAAGGTGAACTACAGTCGTCCAAGGATGACAAAATTTTGCAAAAAATTGGTCAAAATTAATGAGGACCGTTTAAAAATTTGAATGTTGGTGAAACGCGGCCGAATTACCTACTGGCCATTGTTTACTAAAATCGTCCAAAATGGCCAAAGTTGACATATATGGTGACAAAAGGTTACGAAAATGTTGGGAAATTGGTATCAAAGTTCACCAAAACTAAAAAAATTAGTAAGAATGCAGTCCAATTCCAACTTTCGAGTACCTACTCAGAGTACCCTCAATTTTTTGTCATCCAAATGCTCCCAGTACCTTTACCTACCTACCTATCTGATAATTTCTCTTATCATTCACAATTGCGACAAGCCAGGTACTTTATTTTCATTCAATAAGAACAAACTCTACTCTATTCTCGAAATAGGTACTTTAGTATCTCTATGTTTATTCTTAAAACCAGTATTGGATTACATAACAATGGAAAATACATGGGCGTATTCCCGTACATAGGTAACGTTTGTTATACACCGAACATCCAACACTTGAGGAACCATCACCGTCTATACAACCATTGACCGCCTACCTAATATAAATCATAAAGGTAGGTACGTATAACTGTAAATATCCAGTACTGCAATTTTACTATACGAAGCACTTGGGTATTTTTCCAGGGTAATTTTAACTCGAATTTTCCTAATCTCGCAAAATTATCTTATCAAGTTGTTGATGGATGTTCATGGGAATTTTTCAAATTTTACCATCTCTCGAACAATTTACATCGACCAAGTCGTACATCACGTTTACAGTTGTTTAAAATCACAGATATAGCTATAGGAAGGGTGTACTTAGACCTACCTATACTTACCTAGGTGGGTATATATTTTTACGTTAAATTTAATTAATCCTCTCGAGTCAGGAGTCGGTTTCATTCGCACACAATAAAACTCGTCGAGAGGTAATTAAAAATAACGAATATTTCGCGGTTAATTTCGTAATTGTTGAAATACTACGTAAAATTAATTAAGAAAAATTTGCTTTATTCGACGATGATTTAAAGATGTTAAACGGAAAGACTTTTCGTACCATTCGATGTGTCGGTGGAGGGTAGCGTTAGAAGGGCATACCTGTCTACTTCCTGCGAAGTCATACTTTACAGGTGTTCAAGGAAACCGGAAGCCCGAGAAGGGGAGACGACCGGTAAGTGTGTAACCAGTTATATACTCAATACTGAAAAAAAATTAAAATGCAAACCCGGTTTTTAAAAACTTAAATGTATCCTGTCCACTAGATGGCGCTTATTAGTCTTGCTGCGTACACTTATGTACGATGTGTGTGTGCTATGAAGAATACAATCGAATTAAGCATATTACCTTACCTACACTCATCATCAGTATATAAATTTATAATAAACGGTATAAATGCGCCAACATATTAATATCCACAACATTCGCACTTGGTGAAAAAAATTTCCCAATTATCAAGTTGAAATTTTCACACAATAAGGAAGATACATACCTTATAGTTACGAAAAAAGAAACAATAAAAATAGCCTTATGGTAATTTTTATTCGTCGGTATGTACTTTTAAGACCTTGGACGAAATACGAGTACATACCTACATACAGAACACACAACAGGAAGACAATATTCGCGTAAAAATTTTGATGCTTCAGGATTCACCGGCTTTGCCAATAAAGAACAAAAAACATCTCGAGCTCCACCAAAGACGAGTATCATCTTTATCTACTCGTACACGTAACTAGAAAATGATTTATGATAAATGGCGCAGGTGATGCGAACCAGATAATCGATTTTTTGACTAGAATTCAGACCATGGTCAAAATCTAACAAAAGAACCAGTCCCAATATTCGGACACTGGCGTCTTCGACTATAAAAATCGCAAACAGTGGCACCGCAGGAGTCGCCGCTTTCAAAGTATTTTGTATTGATCGTGGTGCGCTAACTAATTTTTAACGAAATTGAATTTTTCAAATATCAGCCATGTTTTGGTATTATTGATGATAGGTTTTCAAACAGTACTGTCGATAGGATCTCACAGATATTGCGATCTGATGTATTATATTAAGGTGAAAAATATAAACCCTAGTACCTCCAGAATCTTATATACGTGCATTTGGCACCTTTTTCTTTTGACATTATAAACAAACGAGATAGCAAGGTACAATATTGGAATCACGAATCAGTTTCGATTTCGACCTAGGTACTTTCGAGTTGATATGGAGCCCCTAGCAAAAGTTGATTTTCAGCTGAAAATTCAATCTTGTCATAAATTTGACAATCCGAATCGAAGGGAGGGTCAGAGGGTGAAGTGCAAATATGAGATGACGGTTTAAAAAGTGTAGGTATTCTTTTACAAGTTGGAAATCTCATAAAGGAATAAAGGAATCTATCGAGGAGGGTGCCTACGATTAAAGCTGGACTATGATGGAGCATGGTTTGAAACCCCCGAATCAAAATTGCAGCTGCCCAAATTTATTTTTCGAAATTTGAAAAATTTTCGAAAATCCAAAATTGGCTATTTTCAGTGATTTACCAATGTCTTTTTTTTTAGATACCTAGGCAGGTAAAATTATTTATATGTACAGTAAAAATGATGAAAATTAGTCCTGAATCGAATATCAACTCCACCGAAACGATTTTCACCAATTTGAGCGATTCGGATGGAGCCTCCAGCTCGATTTAAGATGTCTCCAGAATGCTTTAAAATTAATTTGGGCAGCTGAAATTGAATTATGGCTCATTCAGGATCTGTTCAAAGAATTTATTTATATTTGATCCGATTTCAGAAGGGCCATTAGAAAGGTGTTTTCGAAACAAGATTCTCCTGTTATCATAGGAATTTTTAATCCACCTGGAAATCGGGCCAAATGCGGATAAACTCAATAAATAGGTCAAGAAAAAGCCACAACTCAATTTTTAGTTGCCCAAATTAATTTGCACGTTTTCTGAAAAAAAAAATCGAAAATCGAGCTGGGGATTTCAGAATAACTCGAAATTATGAAATTTGGATTCAAGAGATGGGGGGGGGAGGTTGTTTCAGATGAAATACAGTCATTCGTGTAAATCTCAACAACTTCCTTACGAACATAAAAATTTTGATTTTTTTGAATTTTTTTCTTCATAACTTAAATATGCTGGTTAAGATGGTACCACCAATTCAAGATGTTCACATGAAAATTGGCTCCAATGGAGATAAACTCTTTAAACAGGTGGAAAATAAGTTACAACTCGATTTTTAGCTGCTCAAATAGATTTTCATTTCACGCTTTCCGGAAAGATTTTAAAACTCTGAAGACATCGAAACTTGTACTACGGTTCTAAAATTACCAGAAATGGTAAACTTTAATTCAGTTTGGAGGAGTTCGTATAATTTTCAGGACTAATTTTCATAATTTTTCTGAAAAAATACATTTATTTTTTCTTAAAAAGCATTATATTGCTGAAAATGGTAAATTTTCAATTTTCAAAAATTCGACAAAAATCTAAAAATTAATTCGAGCAGCTGAAAATTTGGTTATGATTATGAAGATTTCAGGCCATACTCCTTCCAAAAATCTTGGTCTGGTTTAAATCAAAGGAAGACATCTCGAGAGGTGCTATAGTCAAACTTTTAAAAAAATCCAAAATCGCCAATTTATCCACAAATTACTCAAAATTTTCTCGTCTTGCATTTTGAAATTCTGCCTCCGGAATGGATCTCTCCCATTTTCGAGATGGCCTCGAGCCTCCAGTAAAATTGTCTCTTCTCCAACAATTTCAAAAAAGTTTGAATGGAATACATACTCTTTTAGTGAGACTTTGGAGGAGTCTCGATAAGACCATTTTTTGGGCCCAGACAGTTATCGACTCGATCGTACTTAAAATGTTGTAATAAATGTCCCAAATACGAATCCGTGGTTAGTTCACCCAAAATGACCATTTTTTGGGATCCAAGGGTTCCCAAAATTGTGAATGAAAAAAGAATTTTAGGATCCACTGGCGTAAAATGTAAAGCTCGAACCCGATAAACTTTAAGTATGGGAGGTAATTTTTCCATTTCTGACCCTCGGGTGACAGAAAAAGGGGAGGTTGATTTTTGGAAAATTTTGGAACCACCATTTTGAACCTGCCCCTTTGAGCCCCGCTAAAAAGATTTTTACAGTTTATTAGTACAACCTCCATCCTACCAAATTTTGAGCTCAATAAAATTTTGCGTTGGAACTGAAAAATCCAATTTTTCAATTTTTCGTGATTTCGATATTTTGGGAACCCCTGGAAAACTAGAAACCTGCGATTTGCGCCATACGTAACGTTTTGAGCTATATATTCAATAATCTTGATGTAAAAGTTTAATTAATCTTCCTCTACATTCTTAATTTTGAACCCTTTTTTAGAGCCCCCCACTTTAGGCACCCCTAAAAAAGGCGTTTATGCATATTTTTTTCAAATAAATTGAAGAATTTACATATTTTAAAACACACTTATAGCAAGTGCTTGATAATTTTTCATTTCATCTTTCCTGTAACTTTCATAATTGAGCTTTTTTGGGTCAAATGCTGATAGTTTACTCTTTGAAAAACCCCAAAAAAGCTCAATTATGAAAAATCACCAAACAGATATTTTACGCTAAAAAAAATTACGAAAATAATACTCAGTGGTTCCTAAAATTCTTTTTTCATTCACAATTTTGGGAACCTTTGGAGCTCAAAAAATTGTCATTTTGAGTTAACTAACCACGGATTTGTATTTGTGACATTTAATTATTATTACAACATTTTAAGAGCGGTCGAGTCGATAATTGTCTGGGCCCAAAAAGTGGCCTTATCGAGACTCCTCCTTTCTACCTTTTTCATTCAACTTTTTCATTTTTATACTTTTTTACACTGTTTATAGACATACCTATCTTTGATCTTACACATCATTTCTACATTCTCAGAACTTTTTTTCACCTCTCGCTTTTCACTATTTTTCTCTTTATCTGTCCAATTTCATAATTTCGTCTTAATGTACGAGATTTTAAATTCCTTTTTCCCTTCTGCAATATTATTTGCAAAATCTTCTCAATAATTAAACAGAAAAATATTTTGAAACTTCGAAAAACTTTTCAGTAGCTTATTCACTCAATACATGCTCGCAAATCTCAATTAAAAATATTTCCAACATTTATACGTACATATACAACTGATCGACGTCACATACCTGGCGCCACATGGCACATCCTTTTCCCTTCTTTTGTCCCAGCATCAAAACTACCTATACAATAAGTGTGTACCTATCTAAGCATATAGTAACCATTTCTGAGAAAATACTCAATCAAAAGGTTTCACGTCTAAAAGAGCAGATCGATGAACATGATCGGATGCAAAATGTCTCATAAATCGCTTAACTTCAACTATAATAGAATTCTACAAACGTTCGCCAAGATGAACATTCCAGGTTAGTTATCAGGTTGTACATCTATGATTGATATCGATCTCCACCATTATCGCAGGATTTCGATGAAAAACGCGAAACAATATTTTTCTTATTTTTTTCTCTCTCCTCAGTCCTCGCCAACTAAAGGATATTTTACAAGTAGCTGGGTAGGTACCTAACATTGGTTGCAAGTTGCTGTAATCTTTTTAAGTACCTCGATTTCTATTCTATCGGTGTAGGTGAGTACGCCAGGCGAGCTAAAAATCACCCCTTACATAATTTAAAATTCAAGTTCATCGTCTAGGCAATAAATAAATCTACATGACCACCTAGTAAGCTGAGTCATGAATCGAACTGACTTCGTTGTGGTCAATGAATGGATATTTATTATGCAATCTATGTGCGTCAACAGAGGTAGTTTTGGTGAAAACTTCCTATACTAATAGATCATTTTTTGAAGGCATAGTAAGATAATTTTTCGGTCGGACGAAAAATCCTCACAAGAAGGATCAGTTAGAGGATAAGGAAGGGAAGTTCGTTTATACTTAAGTGTATCTTTTATCGATGGTAAAGTGAGTTCAAAATATATAGTAGGTATTCGTTTACCTAGGTTTATTATTCGCTATATGTAGTATTGCGTTCGATTGACGAGTCAATTGTCATTGTCTGCAAGTTGAAAAAGTTACTTAGTAATACACGGCTGGTATTTATACCTTAAGATGCGGGTTTAAGCGGCCAATCCACCCGACAAATACCTGTTCCTGTATATACTATATAGAGAATACGACAGATAACGATATATAAGGTCAATAAACTCGATTCGATTTTAATTATTTTTCAAAACTAATAAAATATAGCTACGATAATAGTTGTTCAAGTTCATGTGACGTACCGGACTTTCACTTTTAGAATTTCGTGGTCGAATCTACATAAGTTACCCGAAACTGGCACTGGGCACTGGGCTTTTGAATGAAAGGCACGTTAAAGAACCACACACATACCATAAGCATATTGTGTACATCTTTGTATAATTGAGTATAAATTCGTCGTAAATCTTTTTCTAAAAAAAAAACCTACCTAGCCCTGCCTATTTACTCGGTCAATGAAACCTCTTTTAGAAAAGAAGGAAAACACTTTCATTAAAAATCATCACGACTGCAAGTAGCCTACTGTATTTCTCACTCATGATACTCGTAATTTCGGCGAGAGACCGCGGCGCATACTTACCCATGGACCTACTTGAAGCATTTGCATAAATCAAGTACCCAGGCTGAAGATGGCCGGAGACGAAAGCGAGGGTGGAGATTATTTCACGATTCATAATTTAAAAAATAATTTTCCCAGTGACGCTTTTAAAATTCATTTATCAGCTTATACAAAAAACGTGATATAATTAAGGTTGATGGCCAGCGGTCATTACACCACCAATTCGTAAAGAGACGCTGTGATTAAAAGATGTATGATTAGATTCGATTCTTAACGCATACCTAAGCAACGATATTCAAAAGAAGCACCCGTTGGCTTCAACCGGGGGAGAATCCTCGTGATTCTTTGGTATTATTAGTTTTTAATGAACACTTTTGTTCGACTGTTTCTTTCGTGACCATCGGCTGTTCTTATATTACTTTTTACAATAAAAAAAAAAAAAGAATCTTATATACACTGTACGCCTACCAATTTAAATAATACGTAATAGAAGCCGGCTAATCTGTCTCATTATCGAGCAGTGTTACCAATTTTACATCTAATTATGCGGTAATCGGTCAACATTTTTTTCGTCAGTTATTGCGATTCGAATATTTTGAAAATGTGTTGTAGGTATTCCTACAGAGAAGTATTGTTCTCAAAATTTAAATTTTTACCCTAATTTTCATTTTTGGTCAATTTTTTACCTATTTAAAGAATAAATACGGACGTTTTTCAAAAATTCATAAATTTTGAAGATTTTTAAAAATACTTAAGATTTGGAAAATGTACTTTTTGAACTTTCAAAAGTGCAATGTTTTATATTTTTTATGGCCTTTTTACCCAACTCCCTTCCCCTGGGGACTAGGTATAGATTAGAAGAGATCGCCAAAAAAAAAGGCCGGCGAATTTTGACCTAATTTAGCAGAGACCTTCATTCTGAGTTCAACTTCAAAGTTACCCACAAAATTTTTTTTCAGATCCGCAGGTGCCCCTGGAGGAAAGATTTGGACTCTCAAAGAGGGGACATTTTCAACAAAATTGTGGCTTTTTCACTCCTATCGCTACACAACCTGTTTTGGGAAAAATTGTCCAGTCTCAAAGGAAAGTATTTGAGATTTTGCGTCGATCTAATGCTATTGCCGTTAAAATTCAAGATTACTTTTGGGCTTCTACTGAGCGGTTGGAAATTTGCAAATCGCTCATTTTTGGATAAATTTGTGTTTTGAAAATTTTTTCTTGGAAAATATTTCCCATTGAATATGCCAAAATATTTTTAAAAAAAAACATTTTTGGAACTGTGGAAATATTTTGGAACGTAGTGGTGCCAATTTTTGGGTAATTTTTGCCAATTTCAAAAAATCTAAAAAATTTTATAAGGGCTTGGTGATATTTTTTCGATTTTTGAGATTGGAAAAAATTATCCAAAAATTGGTACCACTGCGTTCCAAAATAATTCCCCAGTTTCGAAAATTATGCGTTCTAAAATCATTTTTGTATACGTTTATAAAAACTTTTTTTAAATCTTTTGAGTTTTTAATTATATGTAAGGAATTTTTCTCAAACTTTTATGCAAGTTTTGAGCAATTTTAGCGATATTTTTTTGACTTTTAAGTATAGTTAGGTTAGTATCATCAAATTTTTACCTTAAATTTTTTTTCGAAATTATCTAAAAGCTCGGCTTAGGTATTTGCCAAAAATTGGCAAAGTATCTCTTTTTGCCAATAATCCTCACAAAGTTCTTCTTTTCGCTAAAATTGTCAAAATCTTGCTGTTTGCCAAAAATTGTAAACAAAATCTTCGCTTTTTAACAAAATTTCTAAAATTAGTCGTGTTATTAAAAAATGAAATTGTAGTTTTTTAAAGAAAATTATCCAAATGTCTCGCTTTTTTGCCAGAAACTGTCAGAAACCCACTCCTTTTGTTAAAATTGTCAGTCTCGTTTCATTTTTCTAAGAATCACCTTTTTTCTTCAGATATCGCCAAAATCCTTACTTTGCTGCCAAAAAATTGTCAAAAAGTTTCGAAATATTTCAACTTTTCAAAATTAAATGCATTTCAATTCGTGATTTTTTTTTTTGATTTTTTTTCTGTATCAAAATTTTTTGCTCGCATTTTGTCACTTTTTTTTGGCCAGGCCACGTTTCAATCACTTTTTGATCAATCTTTCGAGCTTTTCAAGTCACAAAATTACTTTTTTTGGAGGAAAAATCGAGTACGAGGCCTGCCCTCGCTTCACTCGGGTCTGTTTACTTTTCATTTTTAAAAACTTATCATTTTCAAATTCTGAAATTTTGGATCAAAAGAAATGAACAAATTTTTTCAAACATTGTTTATATAGGTAAGTACCTCTCAAGAGCAAAATTTTTGAAAGCTTTTGCCGTTGCTTCGATGGGGTCAATTCTTATCTCTGAACTAAAAAAATTCCAGTTTGCTCCACTCCCCCCTCCAAAATAAAGTTTAGTTTTTTTCTTGTCAGATCAACTTATTTTCGTATAACTGAATAAAATTAAAAACAATTGTACTACTCGTATTTACATATAAGTATCCGAACCTGAGAAAAAAGAAACAGTATAGGTAGGAGAAAAATTCGGGGGAGGGGCAGTAAAATTTTGAGGGCCAAATTCGGCGCATCCACCAAGGGCCTTCAAACGACCCAGTCCGCGCATGTTCAATGCCTATTTTATTACAGTTTCTCCCAATTTGAATAAGAATCAGTTAAGATCATTTTTGGATTTTTGATAAATTTTTGTCTAAGAAATCTGTTTTTGTTGCAAATTTTTAACTTTTTCATAATTTAAAAAAATAAAAAATAAACCCAGGCAAATATTTAAATGCTTAATTCATTGAAGCTCTTGAACTCGTCAACAACCACTCCCCAGTCCTTCTAGAATCTCCAGCAAGTTTTCTCCAAGAGCTTCAAATTAGTTTAAGAGTCAAAAATGGACTGAAAAACACATAGGTAGGTATATAATTTTGGTAGGTTTATATTAAAGACCTTTTCGACCATTCCAAGTTATTACCACAAAATTCAAAAAAAATAATGACCCAATTTTGAGCTTTCAAAAAATCGTCAAATTTTGAAAAACGAACTCCTCGAGTAGTCCATAATTCAGCTTTTGAGAAGTCACGCCTCAGACCTAAGTTTCGTTCAAATCGATTTAGCCAATCTACGAGTAGGTGTAGGTAGGTACCTAAAGTTCAAATGAAATTATTACCTTCGAGACGATAACACTTGAACTTGAAACAAATTACTTACCAATAAACGCACATAGATTTTATCACGTTCCAGAGCCATTATTGTGTTATGAAATATAGGTACACAGCTGTAATAAAGCAATAGTACCTGCGTTTACGTATCTTATACGAAAATTTTACCATCTTTAATCTGAATAATTAAATGATGCGATCCATTACCTAACTGCATTCGATAATTTAAAACAGGTTCTCGGTTAAAATCGATCCAAAGACCTACATCAATGAACCGGCATACACCTAGTAATTCTGTTAAATCACATAATTGATACCGAACTACGTACGTGCTTCAATTCGTGATACCTATACGAAATTATCTTAAAGAACACGAGTGCAATTTTTCGAATAATAATTTACATCGTATAGGTAGTTATAATATTTACCGATAACTTTTTATAATGCATTTAAAAAATATTGGAGGATCGCGACCTTTAAAAAAAAACGTGTTACAGATCCTTAAATGAGTGAAATAATTACGTCGGAGAAGTCTTTGAACTTTTCGCTCTCTACTCTCTCACTCGCTGTCTCTTTAAAACCACTTTATAATGATTCTAAACACGATGAAGATGTAAACAACCGAGTAATAAACCCTTTCTAATCATCTCTAATGGGATGGCAGAAAATTCCTGGAAATAATTTCTTTTCGCAGGATAATTTTTTTATATCATTTTGCCATTAATTTGGAGACAATATTATAGACCTTTTATTGGCCCTTTGAAATTACATAGGTACGTGTAGGCACAATTGGATGCAGGTTTGACCAATTTTTCAAATTTTATGTCTTCGTCTCACAGTACCTACCATACGCGTCATCTCTTGAAAAAATTCATCGTGTCATTGATCTTGACCCAAGACATTGAAATATAGGTACTCGTCGTATCCTATTCATTCGTCTAGCACACGACTTGTCAAATCCTTTGAATATACTCATTCATTACACTCGAACATACAAACGGTACCTTACCTACAAAAGTACCTGAAAAAATTCTCAAACACGTCGTAAGTAAAGTGTACCTACCCAAGAAATTCCACCACAATCATCATCCTCATCCTCCTCACAACAAACTCTAACCATTTAATCCACACAACCGTAACCTCTTATTTCACATCACTTAATTATTCATCTTCAATTAATTACCGGCCAGTACGCGTGACATGCGTTAGGAAACATTACGTGTGATTTTCGTTACTTTATTTTTTACCTCTTCTTATCACACAATGTAAACTCTTCACTCACAGCCTTCATCTTCATCTTCAACTTATGTGTGTATGCTGACTTGTTGCCTGCAACGAAAGTTATTCAACCCCTTGCCCCACTCTTTCGCCTTCTTTTGGTACCTGTAACATTGGCGAGGAGGGATTCGAGCTATTGTTTGAATCTTTTCTTGTTAGTTTATACGAGCTCTGTCAAAGCCGGGTACAGTTCGAAGGTGCGTGCCTTTTCAACAAGGTATTTTTTTTTCAAAACGAGTGTTTAACGTACCTAACAAAATGAATCATAGACAAATTCGTATTTTAATTACCGTTCATTTGTGTCTAACTTTGACCATATTGTGCGGAGTTTATGGTAAGTGGAATATTTATTTTTGTATTTTTTTGTATATTTAAGTATTATTTTTTTTACTTCAAATTTTTTACGCAATTTTGATCATTATCGAGGTGATGTAATACAGTGATCTCTTCTTGTACTTGAAAATCATGTGTTTGAAGAACAAATGCCTAAGCTGTGTACGTTAGATCGTTTCACAGCTGGCGGAGTTGGTGCATTTTTATTGAAAATAATTCCCAATTTTGAGTGATTTATGAAGGACTATAATCTTGAGGTTTGAAATTTGAATTTTGTTTTCTCGTTAGATAAGGTAGCAATGTCAAGTTTAAGGAAAAAATGTCCTAATTTTTAAAATTTTTTTGAATTTATGATCATTTTTTAAAGCATTGCTCACGAAATTAATGGAAAGAATCGTTCGAAATTTTCTTAGACAATTTATAAAAATGTTGTACATTTTTTACAATTTTTTCAAAGAGATTGAGCTTTATTCCTCAGAAAACCACTAAATCTTGAATGTAAACAAACCAACAAAAAAAATGCACGGAAAAAGCAAAAAAATTATTAGGTAGTAAGTAAAGCAATTTTTAAACAGAACATAAAATTTTTTCAAGTTTTTTCAAAAATATGCTCATTTTTTCCAATTTTTCGAAAAAAAAACTGATCATCAATTTTGAAGATTTTTTAACCGTGACCAAATTTTTCCAATCTGAAGATAAGATTTCGTCAAGTTGTTGAGAGGCCACCTCTACGTTCACTGTTTTTCTCGGCCCAACCCCGCTAAAAACATGCATGTAGGTGACTCGGGGATGAGGGTCAGGGAGGGTGATTGGTTTGGTAAATACTTAGATTATTTACCTAAGACTTGGGGGCTCGATGTTCTCAGAAAAATATTTGAAAATTCGAATTTCTCAGCTAATCTCAGCGGAAATTGAAGTATTTAACTTGAGTTAAGCTCTTACGATGGTACCAGTAGAAAAAAACTGTTCGTCTACAGAGCCAAAAATGTTCCCTTCTTCAGTATTTTCTCATCGGTCTTTTCTTAGAAGCTGTTTAGACTCATTGAACTTAGAATTTTCAAATTTTTATCACAAAAACATTTTTTTTTAAATTAATGGTTATTCCAGAAAAATAAAGAGAGAGAAAATGGTAGAACATGAAACTTCCCATTACTTAAGTTCGGTTGATTTTTTTCCTATAGAAGGGATCTCTTTCAGGTGTTTTGAGCTTAATTCGGAAAAATCAACTTGAATCAGAAATTTTAAATGTTTTTCAGTTTTTTTGCCACATTTACAACAATTGATTTTGAGAATAACCATCAAGAATACTACGAAAAAATTAAGTGGAACAAAATTGGAGAGCACAAAATTTTCCTTCGGTTAAGTGCACTTCATTTTTTTCTACAAGGTCGACTTTTTCAGATATTCAAGGTTGGAAAGCTCAGCTAGGGTTTTTTCGTTTTTTTCGATCAAATTCCCAAAAATTTATTTTTGAGGGAAACGAAGAGTCCAATGAGAGAAATAAAACGAAACAAATTTAAGAGCATGAAACTTCCTCGTAGAGTGTAATTATTTCTCTTTTAGGTGATTTGTTTTTGAGATATTTCGAGTAACAATTTTTTGATTGAGTAAACTGTTCTGTGTATTTGGGTTTTGGGGATTGTATGCCCTAAAAATTTGTAAATTCAGGGCGAAACACCAGCACTTTACGTCAGTAGGTGCTCCAGTTTAAAAAAATTTTGAACAATTTTATTTCTTAGCTTACCTTTACTCTATAAAATCATCCTTGTCACTTTCTAGTTGGCTGGTTATGCAGATGGGGAGGGGAAGGGCAAAATGAAGGGCTGATTACTTCTTGGCATGCTTCCAAATGTTTGGAAAATGAATTTATTGGGTTCTCGATTCTTCTACATAGCAAATTCTTCATTTTTTCATGCATAAAATTACACTCATATTTTCATTTTTTTGTGGCTCAAATTTGTCTCTCCCCTTCCCGCTCCCTTCAAAAAATTCCAACTAGACCTAAAGTATTTTTGAGGCATAAAATTGATAAGTATTTTTAAAAAATATAAATAAAAAAAACTTCATAAAAATTCCCTGATTGTGCTAAAAACAAAAAAAGAAACTGGTCAATTTTCACCTCTGATTAAATAACCAGATTACCTAATCTGGCTTATATCACCAACTCGCAAATTGCGCAACTTTCAAAAGCACGCACAAAAAAAATACAAAACTGGCCCTCAACATAGCAAACATCAAATAAACACCCCTAATCCAAAATCTGATCCACACTATACGTCGGAAAACCCAATTAAAACCTCGATAAATCCTACAACCAACAATCCTGTACATAAGCAATTAGCTTACCTCGAGCCTCATTGATCATAATTAAAGAGTAATTCTAGTAGAACAAACTAGCGTCGAAATTAAGCCGACTGCGTATGCAACGTTTATTCGATTAAACACCCGAAGCCCCATTGAAAATTACTTTCGGATAATATAGTGTTAATAATAAACTAGGTATATACCAGACGAAATTCAATATCGCGTGACCGATGAGCGCTTCAATTACTCTACCGACGAAGAATCTCATCGAAATGCATTTGCATTTAACAATGTAACTATTCTAAAAAAAAAATAACCATACAATTCTCTGCTATAGGCAGGATGTTGAGAAACTATTCGCGTAACGTGTGTCCATCCAGGGAAGCAATTTCAATATATATAAAGGTTATTATAAAATTTAAAAAATCCCTTCATTCGAGTGGAATTTCTAAACTAGTTCTCTGTTTAGTATTAACTGATCAGGTGATCACTCAGGCGAATAATCGTACCAACTACGTACCTCTACCTATGCAAATTGTTTCAACAGGTACATATTCGAAGTACTAGTTTCATACCTATACAATCCTACAAGAATGAAAAGCTCGTATTCTTATGCAAACCAATATAAATAGAAAAATGCAAATTATATTTTTAAAATCAGCAGATTTTTTTTCAGAAGCACGTATCCTAATTACCTATTTACAATAATTTTCGATACTGTATACTGTGCTACGTACAGTACGTACTTATCTGCATAAGTGCAAGCAACGTTTATGTATTTTTGTGGATGCGGATAATTTAAAGTAGGTACCAACGTTTTTACACTAAACTGGTGCTTTACCTCGTTTTACCATCCCACATGCTATAAAAATTTGTTTCGATTATGTCACTAAAACGGTTCATAAATGACAACCTACTTTATTAAGAACATAACTCAAAATTCAACCATCGATCATTATTCGCACTTTGAAGACGAAACCAGTGATGATAGGTACAGGTATACCTAATAATAATGTCAATAAGAAAGATACACTCAACACTGACAGCTTCTTCCTGCCGAAATAAAAGATTGCCTTTTTAAATATTTGCCTTGTCTATTTCTTATTGATAAAATCTATCCTGTTTGATGTTGGGGAATCTTCGAGTAAGTACCTACCTAGTTATGTGCTTTGTAACATACATGTGGGTATTCGGTCAGTAGGTAGATACGAAAAACTCATTTTCTTAAAAAAAAAAAAAAAAAAAAAAAAAAAGTAAAATCTATCTGAATGAAGTAATTTACGAAAAAATAACAATATTTGTAAAAATATTAAATTCCATATCAGAATATATGTCAAGGTTGCGTAAAATAACACTAATTTCCCTAAAAATTAGGTAACAAATCTCGATTTACGCGATTAAACGATTAATTTCCGTTGTCTCTTCTCGTCTACAAAAACTTCAATAAACATCACCTACGTAATTCTACGAGTAGATGGGTACACACATAGCAATTATTTCAATTTTGGCAAGCTATTTTCCTGTTCGGTGCATTCAAATGGTTATAGATTTTTTGGCCAAATGTAGGTAATTTTTTCTAACGAGTAACGTGTTCTAAATTGTATGCAAATTTACGCGATCAATTATAATATTTTAACATGTGATTAAAAAAACTGCATTACTACTCGAATAACCTTACTTAGTTCCCTGATGCGTTAATGGGCGAACAATAGAAACACTGAAACATCTTGAAAGGTACTATTCAACTCACTTACAAGTACCTACTTTATATGTACGCAATCTGATTGTATGTAATATACACAATTCATCGTATTTACGCCGATCCACTCGATGCTATGGCAAGACAGTTGAATCGAATGGTACATAGAAGTGCGCGGTTAATGTTTTAATGTAATTAAAAAGTTGCTGTAGTGCTTAAAAAAACAATTAGGTAAATGGAGGGGAAAATGTGGAATTGCTTAATTGTATGTTGTAATAGTTATTTTGAGTGATTTTTTGGTAGATAATTTTATGGTTTAAAAATGCTTCAAAATTAATTGAAAAATTGCCTGCTGTGATTTGTAGGTATAGATGAGATACCTACCATTTTTTTTTCGTATTTTTTCGTATAATTTTTGAGTTTCTTGTGAACGTTCTATTTCTGACTTATTGAAAAATGAGGTGTGCTGTTTATTTCCTATCTTCATTGCTGGGTTATGGTAAGAGTAGGGAGGGGGAAGACAGTAAATTTTTCCGAGCTTTCATTTCTTAAAGAGTCCGAAATGAATATCTAATGAATAGGTATAGGTAATTATCAATTTTACTTCCAGGTTTTGAATTTCGAGAATTTTGATTTTCGTGTTTTTTCAAAATACCTACACAATTGATCGAAAAAATACCCAAATCTTTCATAAATTTACAAACCATGAACTCTAAGCTTACTTCAGTTCAATAATCATCTCCATTGAGAATCTCATAGTTTTCAGGACCGAGCCAGAATCTCGATTTGTAGGACTCCAGTACCAAAATTGAAACAATTTTTCTATCTGCTCATTTTTTTTTTTTTTAAATTGTGTGTTTAATTTGGAGTTTTCTTCCATCAACTATACATATAAGCATCTGCACCATCAGAGAAAAATTGCAAACTTTTTTATGCAGAATTTTTTTAGAATTTGCCCAATCAAATTGATAGAAAGATAGATAGGCAGGTACATAAATTGAAAACTGAAATTTTGAACATGTTTTAAATTGAATCTTTCGGTTATCAAAAATTAAATTTCTTGGAAATTTTACCCTCGCTCTGCTCGAGTATTCAATAGATCTCTTTCCGATAACATTCTGAAAAATGGTTCAAATAACAATGTTGGAAAACAGCACCTACGTACTCAATTTTAACGTTTCCATTTTTAAAGATTTATTGAGTAATGAGGAAGCAGAGGAGAGGGGAAAATTTGAAGAAAAACCTGCTTTATTTACCATCTTCATCAACGACTACCCCTCCCAGAAAACTCACTTGAACCGACTTTGGCCCCCTGGTATTTAAAATAAGTACCTTTGACTAATTTCAAGATACCAGTGGGCCCCGTAAAAGTATTTTCCTGAGACCGAAAATCGTGGCCTGTTCACCTTTGGTTCTGGGTTCGTTATATTTGGCTCTAGCACTCATACTTCATTGATTGTCGAAAAATCATAAGTTCCCACAATTGATTGAAATGGCAGGTACTTAATTTGTGCCTATTTATTTACATATATTTATATGGTTTTTTAGAAGTGTGAGAATGAAAAAACTGAAATTGAAACTGAAACTTGAATTAAAATAATAAAAACTAAGATTCCCGAATTTTTTCCAATTTTTTATCCTTGAAAGTTTATAAAAGAATAAGTAGGTACCTAACTACACGTATCACTTTATTTTTCAAACTTTTTGAGAGGAAAAAAACATAGGTAGGTACCTACTAATTAAATTGCTCAGCTAAATCAATAAAGAAAAAGTGTTTTGATGATTTGCAAATTTTTAATTATTTGATTGGAAAACTTCAAATACCTACTATCAAATTAGCAAAATTCTAGTTTTATTTAACGATTCTCTAATCTTGACATCTCCTCCACCCTCTTCCTTCATGCCAAAAAAAAACACCAATTTCAGTTCGCAGAGAACAGAAATTCACTCAAATATCTCGAAGAATGAAATTCAGAGGTTAAAAAATTGATAATTCACTGATTTTTTTTTTGAAATGCCTATAAATTTTTTTAAAATCCAAGAATGAAACTAAAATTGATTAGAACTATTGTGAAAAAATTTTCACGTAAATTTAACAACATTACATTTTTTCCTTCCTTTCATTAACATAAATCGACATTTGGTTTTTCTTCAAACTTTACCCTTATTCTATCAACCTCATGCAACTCATTTTTTCAACGTTTCAAAGTCTACCAAATCAACCAAATGGCCTTAATTGCCGAACCTATTTTCTTTTTAGATGCCCTTTCGGGCTCAAAGATGATTTTTTTCAAGGGTTCAAATTTTAGCGTAATTTTCAAATATACCTACTCGTACAAGGTCGCTCGATCGTTCCCAAAATTGTATTTTTTGTGAGCCTGGGCTTCCTGATTGCATGTTTAAAATATCTCAAAAACAGGCAATCTATTAAATTTGATCACTTTTTATGGATGAAAAATGTAATGTCCTACAGCCTTGTTCCTTCTCATTTTTTTGTGAGACCTTAGTTTTGATCACAAATAATTTTTTGTGGTAGAAAAACTGAGGCAAAAAATCAAAATTTTTGTCATAAACCGTCGATTCAACATAAGCAAACCTTCCGAGAATAAATAAATGTTGAAAGGAAATGATTGGATCTGATCCTATCAAAACTTTGATTTGGCCAGATCTGGTCAGGTCAAATTAAATTCATGGAATATCCGGATTTTATTGCATCAATAATTTTTTCGTTAAGATTACACTCCATTAAAAATAAATTTTCTGGTACAATTCTGTTCCTCTTCATTTTTTCCTAAGACCCTCAGTTTTTCCAAAAAAAAGTTGTATTTTCAAATTTTCTGTGATGACGATGAACCATTTCTACATAAATCAAACGAGGAAACCTTTACAACCCGTCAACTAATTGAAGAGCTCTATTCCAAAGTGGGTTAAGTCATTTTCAAAAAAAGCACCTTTACGGACATTTTTACTTCAAAAGTGGGTTAAGTGATCGATTTTTCAAAATAAATTTTTCTGCGAGCAATTGTTCTATGTCCAAAGAAAGGAAAGGTGCACCGACCTTTGGAACCAGAACAAATTTCAGCATCAAAAATTTTAATCGAATTTTTTGGGGGAAAAAAATGACTTAACCCACTTTGGAATAGAGCTCTTCAATTTCACTCAGTAAGATGAAGCAATGTTTGTTTCCCATAAAATGTTATTTTCTGATGAATAAAACCATCAAAGTAATTTTGTAATACAATTAAAGCTAAGTCAACAAAGGATGGCGCCTGGAAAGAAGCACGTGTCAAAATTTCCAAAAATATCATTCGCATTCATGACTTTACTATCGTAATCCTAAATTCTCTAACTGATAAGATAAATATTAAAAGCATGGATATCCTTAAAAATACAATGAATCATTGCTAAGGTACATGCACCTGAAGTCGTAAGAAGTGCCTACCTATGGTACACCTACCTACCTAACCAGTAACCATAAGCACTCGTGCAATATATCTACACTACTTAGATTAGATATCCATGAAAAATGATAATCAAAATAAGCTCTCGCTCATATACACAAGAGTATGAATCTCAATTTAGACGTTGTCGAGTAAAAAATAAGCATCAATTAGATTACATAAATTTCAAATATTACGATAACTCTGGCTCCCATCCGAACTGTTTGTTTAACCTGTGCTCGCCATAAAGATTTACACAAACAAGTGGAATAAACGAAAATATGCGTTTAGCTGAGCGAGGTTAATGAACGTGAACATTGTACCAGCAATATTCCTACAAGTACACATAAATAGTCTGCTACAACTATATGCAACTCACACTCGCAGTCATCGCAGGCATACATCACACAGATCCATCTACGTCGAAACGGAAACGTGGTATTTTTGTTCATTCATTTCTTCATTAGGCGTACTTAAAATATCATTCAGGTAGGTGACTTCTATTAACAAGTCACCATAGAGGTGCACCGCAGAGAGACTACATAGCCCTACACGCACGAATATACCTACAAGATAGCAAAACGTCCTTTAATAAGGTCCCAAACCTTCGACAATGATCGCACACGAGTCTGACAAACTATCCTACCTAAGCATATCTACCGTTTTACTCGAATTAATTACTATAAGGGAATTTTTTTCACACAATCATATGTAGCTACATTATACGTATGTGCCTCATATGAGCAGAAGAGTAAAAAAAAGTACCGAGGAGCATTCGACCTCCGCACAGTTTTATAATAACACCTTTAGCAGAGCCTATTATCAACAAACAATAAAAATAACGTACAACGTCGGTTATTAGAAACAGACATCCGGTCGAAGAGACCATTGTTGCTTGCCTCTTGCCAGAACATACCGTCCACTTTTGAGTACGTCTCGTGGTAACGAGTTCTGAAGAAAACTACAACTTGGTTGGAAATTTTTTCCTCCACCAAGTACCTACCTATATACACGATTAAATGACCATATTAGATATGAAGAGCAGCCTAACAGGTGTTCGATCAAAAAGGACAGTCACATTTACTCACAATACGAGAATGGCAAATCCGCGAATTCGCCAGCCAAACCTATAATTGAGATTTCCACTCTTCAAGGACGATACCCAATTGACCGTGAATCCGCGCCAAAATACCAGTAATCCAATTAATGGGATCAAATTATCTTAACCATATTGTTCCCATCATATCGCATAACCGACCATAAATAACCCTTTTTATCAAATCTTATCGGGTGTTTTTTCCTCTTCGTCGTCTTCTCAGAAACGATTCTTATGGTTTTTTACCATACCTTACTACTTACCTGTGCTATGAAAACTATGTGATTTATACTACATTCGTACATTAGACAACACACAGTCTTGTTGCATTGTTGCACTATAAGAACATGCAAAGCGAGTTATTACCTCTTCTTCTTCTTCTTTTTTTTTTGACCACATCATTATTCTAAAACCGGTTATCTTTTCCCTTCTTATTGCACATAAGCGATGAAATTCACATAAAGTTGCGGTGGGACTGAAAAGAGCAGATTTCCAGGAGAATTTTTCATTCTTCAAATTTCCAACTTGGTCGTTGTGCTCCCTTTTATGTTGTGGTTGTATGTATAGGTATTTGAGTTGAACTGGTCGAATGTAAATTTAAATCGATATTTTTATAATTTGATTGTTTTTTATGCGTAATAAATCCGCGATATCTTTACATCTATTCGTGTATGCATTGTTTGTATGTTCGCACCAAAGCTGCGATATTTCTGAAAATCCTGCCTCGTGTAGTCTTGTAAAATAATCTTTTCAGGGTCAACATACTGTTAGGGGTCAATTTTTCTATCGTACGAGATTGAATTTTATATGAAATTTTCAAATAATTCATTTACATTATCTCAAGAGTGCGATTGCCGGATCAGGATGCTTATCTTTAATGTTGTATGGGAAAAAGAGTGATTTTCCAGCTAAGCAATGAGTTTTTCGACTCAAATTGATAATTTTTCTATATTCATTTGACTCCTTTGCAATTCTTTTCAACATTTAGAAGAGGAAAATCATTAATTTTCAGCATTTTCCGAGTTTAAAATTAAATTTACGAACATTGGAGGGACAAACTGCCCCTTTTGTCCTACAGTTTGGCCATAGTTTGTTCACAAGGAAACCTCAAGATTCATTATTTTTATTTGAATGTATCTTCGAGTGATTGAGTGGTCAAAAAAGTATAGAAATCGGGTTTTTAATTTCCAAAATTGATTGAGGAATCATCATCCTCACTCCTATAGGTAGATAAATCTTAAAAATTGTTAAAAAAAAAAAAAAAAAAGGTGAAACCATTGCTAAAAAACACTACCTGTACAATATACCTACTTACATAATTTATGTAATTAATTATTATGATGAAAGTTTTTTTTAAATAAAATTACCTCAAACATTTCTTTTTTCTGGAACTCCAAAAAATCAGAGCCAAAGACAAACGCCTTTTTTATAGCTTTTTGGCCTCTCAAAAAAAAATCATACGTATTACAAAATGAGAAATTCTACGCTGAACAGTTTTGCTTTTCTTTGCTTTTTTCGAAAGACCCTTAATTTTTTTCAAAAATAAATTTTTATGATGGAAAAATAGAAAACATTTTCAATTTGTCCATCAAAAACACATAATCGATTCAAGTTCAACATTACTTTTTTTGCTTGGAATATCCAAGAAACGAGACCTCTCTGGAAAAAAAAACACTAAGCAGTCTGCAAATAGGAAATTTTATGCCCCACATTTTTTTTTCTTTTCATCAAAATTCTAAGCATAAGTAAGATTCCACCAGTTTAATTGATTTTAAATCTCAATAGAGGATAAGATAAGTCATTAGATCAAAATGTTTACATTTAGAATTTTTATCATAAATTTGAATAATTAAAAAAAAAAAAAAAAAAACAGAAGAAACCACTACTTAATTTATATATTTTGTATTGGTTTTTTTCATCAAATTTTCACCTGAAAAATCTTTTCATTTTGGTCCTTGGAGGTTTCTGATTTTCACTATATTAATGAGCAGGTCTTTCAATTTTTCCTGAAAAAGAACCACAATTTTCAAAATTTCGTTTACTGAAATCTGTTTTTCGTTTTTGTTTATTTTTTTTCAAATTTCTGATTTTCACCATATTAATGAGCACGTCTTTTAAATTTTCCCGAAAAAGACTCACAATATTCAAAATTTTGTTTACTGAAATGTGTTTTTTTTTTCAAATTGAAAATCAATTGAGTAGAAGTCTCCTCCCTCGTTTAGTGTGAACCTGCTCAATTATTTTTACCATATTTTTCTCCATTTTTCGTTCCATTTTCTACTAAAGGGTGTAGAATCATTTCATTATAATACTCGTATTTCAAAATTTTGAATTTTTACATTCAATTTTACATTCCTATGCAATATTTTGTACCGTAGATTGCTCAAACATCGATAACTTTGCAACTACCTGCGTAAGATAAGAACATGGTTGAACAAGAATCCAACTTATTCTCCAGTAAATTCAAATTTCCTTCTCATCCACCACAATACATTACTCCTGTGGGCTCTGATATGTGCATCGGGCATCCAATACAGCAATTCCTTTGTCTCGACTGTGCCTTTTTATCTCATACATGCACTCGCAAAGTCGTAAAAAATGCACTTATTTTTGCACAAAAAAAAATCCCATCGTTGTATTGTCTGCGCACATTGTGTCATTTTTCAGGCACGATTGCGCATAATTCAAACACGTTTTTATTTCGCGATATTACCCCTTTCTGTAACTGGTTTATCATGAATATATCTTCGTATAGCAAACACATTTCAATTCCGCATTTGTTTAGGAGGACTGAACGTGACCTAGACATTGCTCTTAAATGATGATACAATCAGCATGTGATTTTATTTACTTTTTTTTTTGCGATTTGCGCAACTATTTATGCTGCAAAACCCAATAATAATGATGTTTGGAAAAAGCACGAAGTCATTTTTTATTATAAAATATTCCTTCGGAATTACGTACTTCCAGACGTAAGTAGTCTTCAGAGGAGAGGAGCTTGAACTTGAACCCATTGTTTGCTGATATTTTTTTCGTATTGAATTCGTTGTAATTTTTCAATAAATCATGACGCAGCGTGTTGGATTATGTAATGATGATAAACGTGTGTGTTGCTCATTACGTCTTCGATAAAAGTTCATCGAGTTGGTTACCTATACTCGCCAAAGGTTACGTATTGCTCCTGATTTCTTAAAGTAGGCAACTTAATTCACGTTAGGTACTTCTCAATAATCGGTTTTATTCCATTTTTTTTTCATTTTTTTTTTATTTTGGGAAAGAATTTAGGAGGGAGAAAATTCTCAGAACATTTTTCTCTCGTTCCAGATTAATTTTCATTCACTCGGTTATTTTTTTTTCACATACTTTCGTGTTTCTCAATTCACGAGCATACCAAAGATACACCCTAGTAGAGAAAAAAAAAATCACCAGACCACCAACAAAATGTCTCTAAAACAATTCGAACAAAATGACAGGTTCAAAGTTCCAGAAAATAAACGACGATGACTGGTGGCTTGTAATTGTTTGATGATACCGCCAGTCTGGTAACAATAAAAGGGAAATAAAAACAATATATAATAGCCCTGTTATTTGTCTCATGTTCAGAATAGCGAGATGTTAATTTGGAACCTCTGAGTCGATGCGATGAGGTTGAGGATCCGTAAAAACATTTTCAAATTGACCTCAGCAACCCGACAATGGATTGTTGAATTTAATGACGCTCGGGGTGTCTGATCTTTTCGGATGAAAACTCACACGATACATACTCTTGATAGGTTGAAGAAACGTAGACTCTATTTCATTATCCAACAAAGGCGTATTAATGATTGATTAACGCCTATTTAAAGGCTACTTTTCAATACAAAGCCTAGGTCAGCATTTATACTCTATGAACTTGGCTTTGAAAAGAGACCTGCAACTAAAGTTCAGACGAATCGTGATTTTAAGGTTATTGTTGGTTAAAATTAGTATGGTAACTTTATATTCACGAATCGTACGGGGTAACTGTAAACAATGATTCATATATCCTGATCGTGAGCTATACACGATCGCTCCGTGCGTACGTTTTAGACGCTGCCACTGGAAGTGTTTCATGATACGATTAAAAAAACGGCGAACATGGTGTTGAATTTTAATATCACTATACCAATAAGCCCTCCCCCTCTCATTACTTCACAAGTCTCGCGTACATTCGTAACATTTTATCAAATTGATAACGAATTCGCACGTGGTATTGCTTTTACAGCATTTGAATAATTTTCCTTCTCTTTTGTTCTAGGTCAACGTATTGTAACGATACAATTAGATGGAACCCAGTATTATGTTAGTAAAATGAATCCATATGCTTCGGAATTGAATTACTTCCTAGCGTACCAATATTGTAGATCAATTGGCTTGCAATTAGTTTCATTCGAGACAAAAGAAAAAGCGGATTCCATTACCGAGTATTTGAAAAATGCAGGTAAGCCTACCCTAATACCAATCATCACCAAAGACATTTCTGCGCAACGTGAAATGAATCGTTCATCGTAAAATGACGAGTCATTATTCGATCATTCAAACTATAATAAAATAATTAATTGATTATACGAATGTTCATTCCAACTTAGGATATAGTCAATTTGATTTTTGGACCTCTGGAAATCACTTAGGATCGAATATGCTCCTATGGATGTCAACCGGTATGCCATTTAACGCCACATTTAATTTTATGCGAAAACAAGAAGGCGAAGATCCTAATGTACCAAGCGGCCCAATGCCTATGGGTAGGAAAAAAAGGTAAATTACTTGGCGGCGAATTCACTTGCTGATATTACTTCTTCTTTTTCATAGCTATAGCTATAAAATGTTAAGCACGCGTTTCAAACAAAGGCTTTGAAAACAGCGGTGTGCTTTGGTGCTCTTTTAGCATACCTACTTATTGAGTTTACGCAGGTATTTTTTCCGATGAGCAAACGCAATAAAATACCTGCTAATCGATTTCATTTACTTCGGCGTAGCGAATAACCTCATAAATACCCCGAGAAAATTATAGAAATTCATATTTTTTTTTCAAAATGTGCGCAAGTCTTTGAATTCTAAATACCTATACAGCACGTGGCTTTACCTACCTATCTGTTTATCTAAAGTGATTTCATGTCAATTTGCTCAAGTTATTAACTTTAATCTTTTGTTCTTGCATTTTTTTTTTTTTTTACAATTTTCATCTATTACACAGTTAAAAACATTTCATAATTTTTCAATTTATTTTTATGGAATGCTCATTGGAGTACAAGGGACGAGTTTGTTTTTTCTTCATTAGGCAGGTGGCAGGTGTCATCTGATTCCTGCGCGTTTCAAAACTAAAAGTGAAAAAGTTTGGTAAGAGACTAGCGAAAATAGCAAAACTAACCAAAATTTCAGGAGATAAAGGGCATTTTTCAATTTTTGGTCAACTTTTGAAGATCAAATTTGGGCCAATATGAGGGAAAAATCAAAATTTTACCAAATTGACCTAGATAGCTAATTTTAATTCCAAACCAATTGGAAACAGTTTCGAACTTTTTTGAGCAGTTCTAGAGCATCCAGCTTCGATTTTTTAAAACTGACGTTTCCACGAAATCTTACCTACCTATTGAAGTTTGAAAGCTAAAATTTACTTTATATCTTGACTTTAATATGCTGAGTAGATTGCAAATAGTTTCAAGTCTTTGTGGAGCCTCCGGCTATATTTGGGAAATTCCTATTTTTGAAAAAAAATTCCTTAAAATACATATAATTATCCAATTTGGACTTGAAAAATGATAATGATCGGTCTAATGGGGTCACTGACATGCACCAATCGCGTTTGAGGAGCTAAACCTCATTTTGCTGCATTTTATGCCTTTTTTTAGGGAGAGGGAGAGACTGGAATAACCAATACTTATTTGGCTGGAGTCTCCAGAACGTTTTGAAACCGCCTTCAATTGACTCATAATATGTTAAAATTAGGGTATAACGTGAATTTCAGCTATTTAACTTTATTAGGTAAGTAAATTTTCGTTGAAATTTTAATTTTCAAAAATCTACTGGATGCTCTAAAACTGCTCAAAATTGTTCGAAACCGTTTTCAATCGATTCAGAGACTCAAAAATAGGGTGTATACCAAATTTCAGCTTTGTAGGTTGATTTGGTAAAATTTTGATTTTTTCCCATTTTTGGCTCAAATTTTTTTACTTTTGAAAATTTACAAAAAATTGAAAAATGCACTTCAGGTCTTGAAATTTTGACTGGAGGTGTGTTTTTGCATATGTACTCTTTCGAAGTTTTGATTTAGCTTTGCGCGGTTTAAAACATTTTTTGCCAATGAGATAACCTTACCTTTCTAGTGAGATATTTGAATGCAAAAGAGGGGAAGAAGAAGGGGATCATGATGCTTCTTTGTCGTACCTAGATTTGATACAGATTCAAAGAAATCGAACGAAATAGGTGCAACAAATCTTAGTCTTGTATGAATCCTCATTGTGTCAATTTTGGATTTTTTTGAAATATTTCTTTCTCCCCTCGGCCCTCTACCTTTTCGCTTTATGAAAAATACTGCTCGAAGAAGATTTGAAAAATGTACCTAAAGCAATTTTGAATGGATCAGTTGAACTTGTGGTTCGTGGTTCAATTCTAGTCTAATTTTGCGATGCTGGGTGGCTCATTCATTGAATTTCTCAAAATTAAGAAAATAAATGATTTAATTTTCAGTTTAACAATTTTTTCTGGAAATGTTTGGCCAAAAATAGATTTTTGAGATAGATTTTTTTTAAATCAAATTTTTTAATGATTATATAATGAACGAATGATTCAAGTTGCACTATCAAACGCTTGTCCAAAATATTTTAAAAAACAAAAAAAAAAAAAAAGAATTGTAGGTAGGTAGGTACTTTGAAAATGGGAAGTTTTATGTTTTATAATTTTGTGTCTCTTCATTTTTTACCAGTAGAATCCTGAGATTCTCCCAAAAATTAAGCTTCAAAAATATTTAGAGGTCCTTTCGAATCAAAATTAAATAATTTTGTTTGAATAAGTGCGTTAAAAAAAAGTTTACCTATTTAATTTGTTTTAAGAGGATCATATGAGCCCCAAGAATTGGAAACAAATTCTCGAAGTTTGAAGATATAATGTGATTTTTTTATTCATTGAAACCTAAATTTCAGTTGGAGCTGGGTCAGTTCTTTACATTTTCAAAATTTCAGAGGATTTGACAAAACTGACAAAAAATTTTCCTGAAATTAATTTCAAAATTGAAAGAAAATTATTTTTAAATAATATGTATTTTTGAATGGATCTAGGTACATATTATTATTTTTTTAAATTTACCTACCCACTTTTTTTGGATTTATCCACTTTTTTATACTTTTTTGAGGAAGCCAGGAAGAGGTTGTATGAAAAATGATTATTTTCAAAGGGTTTCTGATTCAAACTCACTTTTGATATAATAATATTTAGAACATGAAACCCCCAGGAAAATTTATGCTCTCCGAGAGGTGATATTTCGGTGGTATCGAAAGTCGCAAAATTCAATTCGATTATTTTCCACCCACCCAAAGCTTCTTATATTATTATTGCTGCGACAATTCTATTTGTCTCAAGTAGCCTATCTACATCAATAGGTAGTTAATGCGGGCCTCCAACGGGAGATAACACCCCCATGGACTAGAATAGTAAAATTACATAATTAGGTAAAACGGTATCGTTGATTTTAATTTTTTTCATTGTCATTGCAGAGGTAATAACGGCGTAACGAGCACCGGATGCATCGCGTTAAAAGCCAACTCTATGGACTGGGATACCGAAGACTGCACTAAAATGAAAGATTTCATTTGCGAACAGACTAGATGTTATTTCTATAATTACGGATCAATTCCAGTTTCTACGTCTCAGGGGTAAGCAGGTGAGAATTTATGATTTAAAAAATTCGAAGGCGCGCGCCAACATCGCCGCCATTTTGTCCCAAATGTCGCAATTTTATTCACTTCGCTATTCGTCGTCACGTATGTCGTGTGATTTTTCTCTTTTGTAGACATAATAAACACGCGTACAGAGACTATAGTACAGTATCATCTACCACGCAAGCAACACAAACGGTTCCTCAATATTTAGTTAGAAATACGAGTCCTTCATCAATTATTCTATCTACAACAGTCGCAGCTCTAGAAACAACAACAGTCGAACAAAAAGCGGCAGAAACCGAGCCACCGAATTTACCATACAATGAGTACAGCGAGAATCTCAACAATAATCATAACGAAGAAGTTAAAACCGCGCCTGCCGAGGAGGAGACGAACGAAATTGATCTCACTCATGTAACCGAACCTCCGACCTCGGAGATTTCTGGCTCCGGTACGACTTACAGATACGACCGAACCACACCTGTACCAATGGAAAACGAAAACGATAAAGAAATCAATTTCTCAACTTCGAATCGCATCAGATCAACGAAAATCCTAGAACAAGAAAATAACTCCGGAAGAAATATGCCAGAAATGAGCGCCGAATCTTTTCCTTGGGCTTGGGCTAAAAATATCTTACTCGAGAAACCAGTCATGAAAAAAACCTCTCAAAATTGATTTCTGCCGCTTGATTGTCTCGTCTCTTTATTAACTTTCCATTTATACTTAAGTTTTTTTCTCAAAGAAAAACAAAAAAAACTTTAAAAGAACTGACTCCGTATGACAAATATTTAAGTTTAGCCTATGATTTTTTTTCCTTTTTTATAGGCTTAGTCTGTAGATATGTCTTTTTATTTCCTTAAATATATTTTCTAAATAATTCGATAACTTATTAATTTTCTTTGGCCACTCACCATCCGTTCAGGACGCCTTCGACGTTCAACATAGGAACTATTTTGAATACGAACTGATTTCGTAACTTTTCTGCATTTGAGGACGAACTTAATAGATAGGAAATCACACCATCGATCACCCAAGAGGAGTTGGCTTCACCAGGATGAATTCTACTCGTCAAAAAAGCTATTTCACGATCCTAAAAAATATTTCAATCATTTGATTAAGTAATAAATTTAAAGTATTAAAATCGCTGAAATCGTTTCATAAGTGGGTACCTACCGTAGTTCTATTATCTTGACTATCAGGAGCGGTGATTGTTAATAAAGGAACTGGATTGTTGTTTAAACTGTTGCATAAATTATCAACGCGTAAATAAATATCGTCTTTTTCCGCATTTGAGATCCATTTCTTCATTCGAGTCTGCACAAAATTCAAAAAAAAAAAAATGTAAATTAACCTGCATCAGCTGAAAAAAAAGTATCTTAGGTGCAGTAGGTAGCAGTTACCTATGTCATAATTTGCCTACCAATAATTGAGAATAAGTATACGGGAATGTGTAAGCGATATAACAGACATCCAACGAATGAGGAAATTTAATACTGAAGGAGGCAGTGAGGAATGTTTTTTTGTTACAATGAGGAATTTTATATCCGTTTCGATAGTAACAAATATCGGAGCCAGTTCTAAACCATCCAGGTCGTCCTAAAGTCGATTCTCGAACCGAATACATCAAAGGTTTCATTCCGTAATTGAACTGCGAATTTGTTTTTTCACAATTTACAATGTTGAACGTGTACGGAGCCATGTTATCCATATTTGATATCTGAAAAGTATTTTTTTTTTTTTTTTTTAAATTGAATAAAATTTAACTCAATTATCCATAGATATTTCAAATAGGTACCTAATGATTTTACTAAAAATTAATCAAACAATTACCTCGAAGTAGAACCATTGGCAATGATGACTAGAATTTACATCTGGAGTTAATATGAGATCATATTCTCTGGGTCCAGTCTAAATTATAAATTCATTATTTAATTGAAATATTCAGCTCAAACATTTGCGATAGAAGTATACTGACGACTTAACGAGGAAACTTTTTGAACTGCAGATACTCTCATCCAATTTGAACGAAACCGTTTCAGTTGCTCAACTTCATTTTTGAATTATTTATTGGCGAATTTTATAAAATTTAAAAGATTCAAGAAAGGTGTTTCAAAGGCGACTTTCAAACTTTTTCACTTTTCAGGAATTGATATATAATTTTTCAGAGAAAAGTGAACCAATGTGACTATTTTTGCACCATTCTGGATCCTCCAGAAATTTTTCAATTTTCTTCAGAAACATCGAATCACTCTGGAGAGGCTAAAAATGAACTTCAGCACATCACAGTTTTGCTAAGTGCTTATTTTAGGCGCCCTCTGGATCATTTTAAGTGGTTAACGATAAATTCTAGGCAAGTCAGTTCAAAGAGAATTTTTGTACCAATTTGTAAATTCCAGAAAATGCAGAAAAAATAGGTCAAAAATTAATTTTTGAACTGGTAGGTACTCAAGGAATTTCATGTTAGTTATCTAAAACGGTCACATGAGAGCCCAGTAATGCATCGACCAAAGTTATAAGTACTGAAGTCCATTTTTATGGCCCTTCCAGAGCAATTTAAAATTTCTGGATTAATCTGGAAAATCGCCGGACGCTCTAAAAAGGTCAAATGAAAATTGTTTTTGAGCCACATGATTGTGTAGATATGACAGATGATATTTTGTCAAAAACCCAATTTGTTTTACACTATTTTTAAAAATTTGATTTTTTCACATTTTTTTAAATTTTTTTAAATTGACCAAAAATTCACTTTTGAACCGAAACTCAAAAAAAATTCCGATTGTTTCAATTTTCTTTAAACAATTTATATTTCATAAAAAAGTTCAAAAGTCACTCTCAAAACAGCATTTTTATTTTCTCTTTAATTTTCAAAAATTTGCCAAAAATCCAAAAATGAACTTCAACACTTGAAATTTTGGTTACGAAGGTTTTAGAACATGCTTATTTGATCTACCTAGTTTGATTTAGATTTTCGTTCTATAATCGGAGAGTGCCAGTTCAAAAGCGTCCATTGTAAATTATTAAGTATACTTATCTACGAACTAAAAACATCTTTTCAGCAAAAAAAATTTACTTGAATAGCTTTTCGCAAATTTCCACTTTCAAATCTGGACTCAAACATTAAAGTCGACGATGAAAATTCTTTAACGCCAATTCGAGTTTCATCAGTATTAGTTAACCTATTATAAATAAACAGCGATGAATTTTTTCATTCCAATTCTCATTATAAAAGAAATAGTGTGTCGAACCATTCCAATTATAATTACTTTTTTGGAAGATTTTTACTTGCTTGCGAACACAGTAATTTATCCAAATCATAAATAACGTTATTATAAATACGTTCAGCGGAAACATGATGATCAATCCCAGTTACCAATTTGGACCTGAAACGAAACATCACTGAGGTAAGATCATTTCGCTATAAAAATTAAATGCACAAGATGAACCGCTCTGAAACGCTGATGCGACTTTAAATGGCATGAAAAATGGACGAATGGAGTCTGAAAATTGAAAAAAACATCGTTATCTTACCTTTTCTGGAAGAATCGCTTCAAATATCGATTCGAGTAATTATGAACATTTAAAGCATCGATGGAAGCGTACAATGTTTGATCACTTCTGCAAATGTAAAGTATAAGCTGGTTTGTTACACGACAAAACAATTCTTTTTACATCGTCTAGTTAAATAAATTATAATAATAGGCGTTGATATTTTTGAAAAAGCAGTTTTAGAAGCGTTTACTGCTCGCAATTCTTTCAAAATAAACATCGGTGATTTAGGTACAAATAATTCACTCCATATATCGTATAAATAATAAGCAATCAACAAATCCCAATAAAATCTTCTTACCCATACTCTTGATACCTTAGAAAATATTCGATAGGTAGCTTATGCCACACGAGCGAAAAATTTTGTAAAAATTTGAGCATATTACCTACAAATTTTACGATCCTTGACGTAAAGTGGTTGTAAAATTCCAATACCATCGCCACCCATTACATCAGGATAAGCTACTTTGATGAAAGGCAAAATACTTCGGATTTTCGAAGCGATTTTGCAGTAGGCTGTTCTCTGAGACATGCCACAATTTTCCAGCTCATTCAAGATGGAAATTCCGCAATTCTACAAAATCATCACAGAAAAATCAAACACTCAGATACATATAGGCAAATAAATAGGTAAAAAAATTACCATTATTATTTTTAATATTATATACGTACGTATTTTTTTTTTTTTTTTTTAATTCAGACTTACTTACCCTTTTAACGAATTCATTTGCAATATTTTCATATCGATCAACATTAGAATTCTGATCGAATTTTAAATTCGTTTCGGAATCGTTGTTATTGAATACATCAATGTTATCAGTAATTGACAAAGTCACGTCAGCGTCACATTTTCCGTTATAAAAAAAGAAATAGTATTCCGAGAACATTTTACGATATCTATAAATAGAATCAAATTGAGTTCGTCTTCGGTTACTATTCAAGGCGTAAGAATAGACTAGCATTCTTACATTTCTAAATCCGAAGCATTTCTATAGATTGTTGTAGGAACTGGCGGCGGTTCTGGATCATTTTTCAACATATCTGTTCGGCTTTTGAGGCTAACTTCACCTTCGCCGCTATCGTTATTACTGTCTTCGTCATTTTCCGAATCATCTTCGTCATCACTATCGTCAGAATCCAATTCGTAATGATCTGAAGAGTAAAAATTTTGAAAATTCGCGAATAATATACGTTGAAAGAAAGGTAGGTAGGTACATATTTTTGTTGAATAAAATCGTCAACTCATTCGCCTTGAATAATCATAATATTCGATTTGCGATATAAAAATTATAAGCATGATAAAATATGCGTCAGTAATTACCTTTCTTCACATCAATAGGCAACGGAAACTGGGCCGGACTCATAGGTGAACAAAGTGGCAACTCCTTTTTCTGCAGGCAAACGTTAATAATTGCGCACACTTTGGTTAGTAATCTATCGTATATTTTATCTTCGGGACACGAAAGACAAAATTTATACAAAGGTGTGAATCCATTTTCTCGTCTAACCGCACTACGGCCTTGTTCTAAAAAAAATGTCATACAGAGTGTTATACATATGTAGTAGGCCTACACCTATCCTTTAAAGCATTATGGTACGATGAAGAAGATAACGAAAGAAAACATCAAAATAATACTCGTAGGTAAGTAAGTGAAGAAAGCAGCTTACTAGATGAACAAATGTGTTGAAGAGTGACGATTGTATCGTTACATATTTTTAATCTCGTTTTCCCATCATATTTCTCCCATCTGGAAAAGATCTTCAAAAATACAGGAACAACGCCAGCTTTGATAATTCGACTACAAAAATGACCTGCGAAAAGTAGGTAATTAGTCAAGTTGCCAAACTGTCACATGCACTCGTAGCCGTAAGATCTTACTGACCATTTTTACTCAGATAAGAGAATATATTTAATAAAAGTTTCAATTTTGTTGACGGATTAACATTGATGCCGAAAATTATTTTCTCCATGGTCGCCGTTATTCCATCTTTAATTAGGATCGTTAGTAAATTATCTGGAACAAAATTTATTTTTTTTAAATTTCGGTAGGTAGTAAAATTGATCTGACGTAGTGACTATATCGTCACAATACTCACTATTTTTGGCTACTGATTTAATCACCATCAACAGCGGAATCACTAATTTGCTATTATGTTGATAAAAAAGTTTCAAATAAAAATGAAAAGCTGGCAGTGCATTTAATTGACGTATTTTTCCGGAGAATTTCGGATCTACGGAAGTAAGTATATCGCATAAGTAATTAAAATACGAATACGACGAACAAATTATTTGAAAATATCAACGTCATCGTAGTTTTTAAAACTATAAACAAAAAGATACGACTATATTACGAGGACCCTGAGTAATTTACGTCATCATCGCATCCCATAAAAACACAAATCATGAGTTTAGCTACGTACGATTTACGAATGAAAATATTCCCACGATTATTCTACAATACTGAACAATGAACATCATATGGAAAAAGTGCAGTGAAGTTTCCTACATTGAACTTATAAATCAGAAAATTCGGACAGCTTTCGATTAACAACAATATCAGAAGTAGTCATGGGTCAAATTGAACCAAAAATGAAATACATACATCATACAATATGGTCTGCATTTTCTGATTTCACTCAATCTTTCTAAAGATGGAGTGGAGGACTTGCAATTTAAACGCATTTGTGATTTTTTGTAGAACCACCAAACTGTGAAGGCTCTAACCTACATATAAGATAAGACTGGCTAAACTTGGAGAAAAGAAAATCTGTTTTGAGGCATCGAAAAAAGTAGATAGGAGGCTTGAATTTGACACAATTGAAATTCACGAAGCTCAAAACTTAACTTTTATGGTAAAATTTTTATTTTTTATGATAAGTACCATCAATTTGAATGCGACTATGGGCATATTTAAAAACTTGGAAAACCACATTATTAAAGAATCATTCTCTTTTTAGATTTTTTTTTTGGAAAATTCATTTTAAAAATAGAAGTGAAATCTCAACATTTGTGGAGAAAATTAGGGTTCTCATTTTCAATCAAATTTATTTCTCAGATTCAGCTCAACACTCCTCCAGTCTCTCTCCTTAATTTTGAATAAAATTAAAAAAATTATAAATTCATTTGTCCGATTTAACTTCTGAGCGTCATTAATGCTGTTCCATCATTTTCATCATTATTTTTTTTTCATTTTATTTTTTTTTTTTAAAGAAAGTTGTTTGCAACTAAGTAAAAATAAAATAAAAAACTTGACCAAAAATCACGTTTGCAATTTGCATGAAATGCCTTTGATTGGAAATTAGAATTCTCTTGAAAAAAAAATGCCAGTTGTTTGTTCGTTGTAATGAAAGTTTCATGTCCTTGGAATAGAAAGTTTAGGAATCATGGATGTGATCTAAATCTTATAGGAAATTCAAGATTGGCTAAAAAATGCTGAAACTGGATCGCCAGATACAGAGACAATAATTGAAAATCTCATGAAAAAAATCACACTTTGGAAAACGTCGAAACTTGACTATACCTATCTATTGAAGTTCTAAATCGACCATGAATAAATAAAACTGGTTTCAGAAAATCGATATCAATCGAAAAACAAATTTTACGAATAAAATTATTCAAGTATTAATTTTTTCAAATTTTCAAAAATGGAAACATAAATTTGAGCGTTTAAAATTTTGGTGATTTGGGATTTTGGAAATTTTTTGAATAAAAATGCAACTTTTCGTAGATATTGGAACCGAGAATTTCAGATTATTTCGTACAGGTACAAATAATTTAAACATTGGGGGGGGGAGGACATGTTAAACAGTAGGGGAATTTTTCGAGAATGGAAATAGCATTCAAAAACATGCTATTGGCCAAATTTCTTAACAGATTACTGGATTTCATTTTCCGATTTTTGGCGAATTTTTAAACATCCAAATACTGTTTTTGAAGTTTGATAAAATTATTGAGGTAAAAAATTAAAATTAGGTGCATTTCAACATTTTTGACACTCATTTCAACAGATCATAGATACAATTTTCAATAGTAATAATCACTGTAGAAAATTTAAGATTTCAAGTGACCGAAACGAATTTTCAAAAGCCAAGTCTAGATCAATCGAAAAAATCAAAAATGTGCCTACGTAATTTGAATTTCTCATGGATGTTCGATTCAATCGAAAAATCCAGAAATTTGCCAAAGGCTGTAGAGTAGCTTGAAATCAACGCCGAATGAGGGGCGGAGCGAGAAGGGTGAAAAATATGGTGCACGCCAAATTTCAGTTTTTCACTTCAATTTTACCAAATTTTGATTTTTTTAAATGAAGAAATGAGGCTTTAAGTTTTCAAAAATTCGCCAAAAAAAATCCAAAACATAAATTTAGTTCTTCAGATTTTGTTCGGTTGTGTATCTATAAAAGCTTTTTCCATTTTTTGGCCTGGTGAAAAAACTTTCTGCTAGTCGAGGCACATGGCACATTCATACTTGAAATGGAATTGCATATGAGTTCACAATGTAGAAAAAAATCTTAAAAACTGTTATTTTTCCAATTTGTGCAGTTCTAAGAAAATCATAGAATAAAAAACACGATGAATAAGGAAAATGCAAGTGGGTACCTTTCTGAGAAAGTTGTCCCAATATCCATATAAGCTCATGTAAAAATGGATCCGCTATATGAGTATCATTCACGTGGAGCTGTATGAGCAATTTAATGAAAGTATGAGATCCGTTCAGCTCGATCAACTGTCTAAGAACGCTAAACCTAGCAATACCTGAAAAAACACCATTTTTTTATGCACCTACCAACGTGAAATGGACATCAAAAAATTGAGATTTCATATCGCGTAAATATATTTTACCAGCTTTCGGAGAAATACACTCTCGAACAATCCCAGCAATATTAGACATCGATGCATGATCATCAACACTCTAATGAACATAATGAAAAATACACCCGAATAATTATTCCATGTAATTAATCAACCTCTACATTTATTTCGTTCAAAATTTCAAACAAAAAAATAAAACCCACGTTGCGCACAATATTAAAAATTAATCTTCTTATCTATGTAAGTATTTTACGAGCCAAAATAAATCTGCCGACTATCAATCGCCTAACTTCGAAAAAAAAAAATTGGCACGAGAGTAAAAAAGAAAACGCTTTGAACAGATGTTTTCTCATTCAAAAAAAGATACAATTGTCAAACAATTCTGGCTACTTTACACCCCCGCTTCATCTACAGTCTACACATAAGCTACATACATACTTGTGATTTGCAAATGGTTTTGATAATTTGTACCTAAAGTACGCTATAATGAAACTTAAAAGCCATTAACCCTTGACTTTATGCCAAAAATATTGTTTATGTTCTGCAAACTATACACCAAATAACGCACGCGCTTAAATATCGTATTCGATCTTCATTATATCGTACTTACGAGGCTTACGATTAGAATCGAAGACAATTAGCTTTTCTTTAATTAATTACCTACGTAGATTGGTACCTATGTTTATATTTATAAAAAACTAAGCTCATTTCTTGGCATACTCAACGTTAATGTTTTGATGGTTTCATTCAACAAAATTGTTCGCACGAGCGAGCTGGAAATGTGGTAGGTGAGTTGCATAATACGCCCACGAACGGGGAGAAGGTTTGTTTGTTCAATACATCAACCGTTGTCGTCGTCTCTACATATAGCGTTTGTTTGATACAAAAAATTGTTTTTTTTGTCTCATTGCATTATGTGTTGAATGATTTAATGACTAATACCGAAAATAATTACATTTCTGGAGTTGACGTCTTGCCTGGAAAATTTATCAATATTTTCGTACCAAACTTTTTTTTTTTTTTTTTTTTTTTTTTTCGGTAGCCAATTCTAACATTTTTTCAAAAGAGATCACAATGTTTAAAAGTTTAGATATCATTATTTGGAAATATTACTTGAAATATTATAGGCTCATACGAAGAAATGCTTATTAGCAACAATAATATTGAATAAATCATTTTATAACATCCAAACACGAAACATCACAATCAAAAGAGCTGAAATTCGCAGCGTAAACAATTGTGCAAAATTTCAATATAGGTACGAGTATTCACGCACCTCATCCATACACATTTTCCGTACAATTCACGCATAACGTTTCAAAATACAGCAAATGTTTCGCCACAAAATGAATAAAAATCGTACAATTTCACGATTTAGATCACGCATATTTAAAAAAAATACAACTTGGCAGTGACGTATGAGAATGAATTTTACAAAAACTCAAAAAAGATATTCATAATATTATAGCTGCTGTTTCCAAGTACCTACTATGTTCGAAACAGTCTCGGTCCAAGAAATAAAATCGTATAAAAATGTTTTCAAGCCTTTTTATATTTTTATCTAAAAATTTCCGCTTTGACGCGAAAAAGTTGGCATTACGATTCAGATAAGGGATTTTTGAACCAATTAAATACATATAATTTTTTTTGGCAAATTAGAAAAATACTTTATGGGTAAAATAATTAAACGAGCGAAGCAAAACGTAAATGATAATCGAGTAGATACCTACCTAGTTGTTTACATAAGTTTACTTTACAGTCATTACAACTACATATTAGTAGTACAAAAATGTACATCTATTAACTAGAATTACCGCATTTATGATGTAATTAGTCCTCTGAAATTTTCTTTACAGCTGTTGTATGTTTTAATTTTTAATTAAATTTGGAATCTCGACTCGAGCTAATGGTTGTTTTTATAAATGTTTATGTAAACATTACTAGGTACACTGCGAATAACAAATTATTAATGTGTAGGTAATTCATTAATACAGTGGCAGATCCTATATGAGCTGTGAAACATTTGGATCATACGAGATTCATGTGAACTTTTCCATCAAAACATTAACATTGAAATATTCGCCCTCTATATCGTCATCGACACACAAAAAATGTACGTACCACAGGATTCAATAAAAAGAAAATATTTCCTGGTAATTGATATCATCATAACACTAACAGGCTCTGTCATCGTTACAATACAATGAATAGGTGCACAAATTGTACCAGAACTGTCTATCGATTTTATAACACAAAAAAATATACACAGGCACCTACACAGTTGCATTTTTAATTTCCTATAAATCATTTTAAGTTATAGGCTAATCAATTACCAAGTATATTATACCGTAATAAAAATGGTACTTTTTTTAATGCAGGAAAACGGAATCAATATCGAATACGTTTGTAGAGTTCCAAGAAAAAAATTTCCTACATGCACGAGGTACTCGTATGCAAAATAAATCGCACTTCATCGAAAACATTGCGAATTTATACATTTCTTAACATGGCTTCAGTCCAACAAACTAAAATACAACCATTAATGATTTTTCTTCTGCATTACTCTTGACCTTTAGTTTTTTAAAATTATGGTAAATTAAATAAATCTTTTTTCTACGCGAATATAATTAATCCTCAAGATTCATGTTTAGAATCAACTCGCTGCAGCAATGATATACTTATTAATATTGGTTTGAGAAGTAAATTATGAAATTTCGTAAAATACATAAAAATTAAGTACCTAAGGATTAAATAAACTCACCTCTAATAAGGATAAAAATGTTTGCAAAACATTATCTTTCTTTTTCCTAATTTGAAACAAAGTCTTTTCACGTATTTGTTTGTCTGTAAGCATTTCAAAAAGAATAAAATAGGTAAAAAAAGAATGAAAAAATTGTCAAAATATCATATTAGGTATCCATCTAGAATTATACATATTTCCCTTTGTCAGACATATGAATGATTTGCTTGATTATAATCATACGAGTAGACAGTCACGAAAAATTTGAAACATATAAGAAACATGAAAATTCACAGAAATGTTATGACACCTTATGACATGATACAAATAAAAAAAAACTTGGAATTCATTCTACAATGAACTTTTTATAAACTTTTTAAAACATTTTGTGCCAATCGGAATTTCATTCATTTTTCCCCTGCAAATTTAACAGAACGTTAATCACTTTCCCCCTTGTCTTTTTTTCTATTTTAATCATTTTAATAATTTTTTATATAACACCAGGATTATTCATAAATTATACGAAGAAGTAGGTATAAAAACATTCAACTTATTGTTAAGTTACACGAATTTTCCTTTAGTGCCATGAACGAACTGATACTGCACGCAGACGGGTCAGCGTTCTAGTTTTCTAATTTTCTTCGCTAAATAAAGCGTGCTAATGAAGTTCAATTACCTATAATTTCATTTTCACCCAAAACATAGTGATCTAAATTTTCCATTGTTGTAATGGACGATCGTAAAATTTCATCTTTTGAAGATGAAAACGATCAAATGCGTTCAGAAAGTTGAAAAAAAATGTCACATAAAATGTGTAAGTACTGTGTAGTTCAAAATAAAATTGGATTTACGACTATGAGCATATTAGTTAGTAGTTACTAATGTCCATAAAATTTTGGTCCAAATGGAAATCTTTAAATTAAATTTCGTACACAACTCGAGTTTAAAAATTACGAGTTAAAAGTTACATTGAACTATTGAAAATTGGTCTACTTGAAGCTATAGGTATAAGTAAATAAGTGGACATTTAAATTTAAAAAAAAAAATAAAAAAATATACTGATACTTGTAAAATGAAACATACATAGTAAATGGATTTGAACATGTTTCAATTTTAAAACATTTTTAGGAAAGATTATTTGAGATAAAATTGAGTAAGAAGGTAAACAGAGATACATAATATTATGAAAATAAATGTCCAACTTGAACTTCCTAATAGGTATGTAGGTACTTATACTTAAAAGTACATTTTTGGAGATTTTCAAACATTAATCTAGCACTTTCAAGGAGTTGAATACTTTAATGGACCCTCTCGATATTTTGATAAAATATAGAATAGGTAGGAGACATTTTGAATAAGTTTTCAAATTACATTCTACTCAAAAATAAATAAATAATAAAGATGAATTTTTCGAAGTTCGGCTTGAAGCAATTTAAATAAAAATACAAAAAATAATTCCATTACCATGAGAAGTTGTCCTACTATGTAGTCTGGCAGTGACTGTTCTTAATGTTTCGGTACTGTCGCTATTAAAATTTGAATACAGCTTCAATTTTTCCAACAATTTTTCATTTATGGAATCTTCCATCGCAACACACTTTTAAAGTCAACGCTAAAACGAATTCATTCAAATTCACCGAACTGTTTAAGTAAATTTACGAAGGAATGAAAAAATTTTTAAAGCTCGGGAACGCGCACACGATTGTATTCACCTAATGACAACGAACTGATAACAAAACAAAAAGCAGACAGAATATAAACTCGAGAAAAATTCTGAGCATTCGTGGATTACACGAGTTTGGCATTTGTGCTCTTGTTACTTGGCAACAAACAAACAGACTAACCATCTGATAAAATGTTTCCGGTATATTTATCACCGCTACGATAATATTATTCAAATTTTCGCGAAGCACACTGTCCCAGTTCCTATTACAATTTTTCGGGGTTCGTTTCCTTTGAGGTCAGGGACGTCATTTTGTATCGTACACATAGATAAGAGCTAGACCTAATAGAAGAGGACACTAGAGGTGGAAATTACTATTACGATGGTACCTATTAAGAAGAAAAACCACCCACGACTGTTTACTTTATGGAAGATTTAAAAAACAAAAGATATATTAATGACAGACACACTTAGGATGAACTTGAAAATTATAAAAATAACAGATGTGAGCTCGAAAGTAAATAATGATTTTAGATTTCAACTAAGCCTTTATAGTAATTGTTTTAAATATTATGTAGTGTAGATGCAATGGTGTTTGCAGAGAGAGATGAATGTAGGCGCTTGGAAAACCATTGTCTTGGTACGTAGACGTAGGTACCTACCTACTGGCTCAATTTGATTTGATTTGAGAGTTTTGAGAATAAATTTTAATAGGTAGGTACTTAAATGATTATAATTTGAATATTTTAAAAATTTATTTATTTATTTAAGAATGAACATAATATGTATACGAGTTATATGGTTTAGGCTCCAAAATTGCTCAAAACTATTCGGAAACCGTTTCCAATCGATTTGGCGGGTCGAAAATGGCGTACATCCAGATTTTCAGCATTCTAGGTCTATTTGGTAAAATTTGCATTTTTTTCCTAATTTTTTTCTCAAATTTACCTAAATTTAATTGTCAAAAAATTATGCGTAAAGTACCTAGTTTTCTAAAAAACGACATAAAATGTCTGTGATTGGTCAAGCGAGTCACCAACAATAACCACAATCCTCGAGCATAACTATGTGCTCAAGTTACAAGTTAATTTATAAAAAGATTTTATAACTTTTTTTCTCGGAAAATTGAATTTTTAAAAATACGCTAGAGACACTAAAACAACTTGAATTCACTTCCACTCTTCCAGTTGATTCAGCCTGACGAAATCAAGGTTTAGAGTAAATTTCGAGTTTTCAATTTCATTTGGTGAAAGGTTTTGAAAATTCAATCGATTTGGTAGGTCGAAAATGAGATACATCCCGGTAAAATTATAATTTTATTCCCATTATTGGCCCAAGATAAGACAGTTTGATTTTCAAAAATTAAAAAATTAAAAAAAAGAAAAGAAAAAATGCACTTTGGAACTTGAAATTTTAACTGGTGAGGGTCATTATTTTGTATCCTGTTTCAGCCTGGCTCTTTGTTCGGGTCAAAAATAGTCAAGCAAGTTGGGATATGTCCCCCGCAAGACAAAAAATTTATGCTCAAAGACAGCGGTTGATTTTCTCTCTAAATAAATTAGGTAGGTAGCTAGGTACCATACAAAATTTCAGCAATGAAAACTTCCTTCTGTCTGAAACAAAACGAATGGTTCCGATCTTAATCGATTTATTGAAAATTACATCCGGAAAATGCAAAACAATAAAAAAAAAGAAGATAATGAAACGAACAATTGAATGAATAGAAACAAAATACAAAGTTCTGAAATTTATATTACATAATATACAAGTAGGTACGCTATGAAAATCACAGAAGAAACCTTAATTTTTGTACATTTTACATGTGTTTGATATTTTAGTTTTAAATAGCAATTCCTTTAAAATCAAAAAGTAACACGTTTTACCAAAGGAATTTTCGAACCTAAATCACAGCTTAAAAACTAAAATATACCTAGACAATGCTACCCAGTCATAATACTTCTTTGAATCCAATATTTCTTCAAACTAAAAGATCTGCATTTCTCCACATTACTAAGTAGGTACTCAAACAAGATTTTCAGAAATAAAAAAAAAAAAAATTTAAAAAAAAACATAACAAAACGAACATTTGAAAATTACATATTTACAAAGTACATACATACACTATAAAAATAAAACACAGGCGATTAAGAACTATTCGAACAGAACAGAAACAATTCTTCATTTTTAGACATTTAAAATATGTTTCATATTTCAATTTTACCCCCCCCCCCCCCCCATACGTTCAATTAATCGGACAATAAATTTTTTAGTTCCTCGAAATTCATCAATATTCTACCTAATTGAACAAGACATTCAGACTGTCGACGATTTCTTGAGGTTGGAATTCGTGATTTGTTAAGAATCTCGTTTTCGTTTAACTAATAGATCCATGAACATTGTAGCTTCCTGAGAATCGCTGATGTTCCATTTCGACAGACAATTCAGATTGCTTGCTATTTCTGGAGGATCGAATTCGTCGACGAGTAAATTTCCACATCTTATCAGCTCCATGATAAACTCTTTTGATCCTTCGAATTCGTCGATTTTCCAATTGGATAGGGAATTTAAACTATTAGCGAGGCTTTGAGAATTGAACTTGTCGACTGTTGAATGCCCTCGCTTTATTAATCGAACAATAAATTCTCTAGCTTCTCGGAATTCATTTATATTCCATTTAGAAAAGGCATTCAGACTGCTGGCGATTTGTTGAGGTTGGAATTCGTTAACTGTTGAACAACCTCGTTCAATTAATAGATCGATGAACACTCTAGCACCTTGAAAATCATCGATGTTCCATTTCGACAGACCATTCAGGCTGCCTGCAATTTCCACAGGATCGAATTCGTCGACGAGTAAATTTCCACGTCTTATCAGCTCCACGATGAACTCGTTTGATCCTTCGAATTCGTTGATTTTCCATTTAGAAAGAGCGTTTAAACAATTCGAGGTGGCTTGAGAATCAAACGAATCGATTGTTGAATTTCCACGTTTCACGAGCTGCATAATGAACTCCCTGCTTCCTTCGAATTCGTTTATACTCCATTTGGACAACGCATTTAAACTGTTGGCAATATTCTGAGAATCGAATCTGTCCACTGTCGAGCTCCCTTCTTGTATCAACTTGACTATGAATTCTCTAGCTCCGGGTAATTCGTCGTCTATTTTCCATTTAGATAAAGCATTCAGACTCGTAGCTATATGTTGAGGTTTAGATTCACCGCTCTTTGTAATACCTTTTTTGAGTAACTGAACAATGAAATCTTTAGATCCTCGAAACTGGTTGATATCCCACTTGGATACAGCGTTTAGACAATTTGAGATCCCTTGAGAGTCGAATTCAAAAGCCGTAGAACTGCCTTGTTTTAATAACTGAACAATGAATTCTGTAGTTCCAGGCAACTCGTCTATTTTCCACTTGGATAAAGCGTTCAAGCAGCTGGCTATCTCTTGAGAACGATATGCACCTGTTGTTGCGCTGCCTCGTTGAACTAAATTGGTGATGAACTCTTTGCATTCTCGAAACTCTTCGATATTCCATTTCGAAAGAGCGTTCAAGCTGTTGGCAATTGCCTGAGAACCAAATCCATCGATCGTAGAACTTCCTCGTTCAATTAGCTTATTGATGAATTTTCTAGCGCCTTTGAAGTCATCGATGTTCCATTTCGAAAAGGCGTTCAAAGCATTGGAAATTTCTTGCGAATTAAACATATCGATTGTTAGATTTCCGCATTCTGCCAACTCGACAATAAATTTCCGAGTTCCTTGTATTTCATCGATATTCCACTTGGACACCGCGTTCAAACTATTGGAAACTTCTTGAGCATGGAATCCTTTGGCCGTAGCACTTCCACGTTTAACTAACCCAGATATGAATTCCTTAGAGCCTTGTAATTCGTTGATATTCCATTTGGACAAAGCGTTCAAACAATTGGAGATTCCTTGACAGCTAAATTGATCGATAATTGCATTCCCTCGTTTGATCAGCAGAACGATGAACCCTCTGGCTTCTGGAAAATCATTAATGTTCCATTTCGATAAGGCGTTTAGACAGTTGGCGATTTCTATAGAGTTGAACTTATTAGCGAGTGAAGTTCCTTTCACAAGTACTTGAGTGACAAACTCTCTAGATCCTTGTAATTCCTCGCTGTGCAATTTAGACATAGCTTTCAAGGTTTTTACGACTCCCATACAAGTATGTTTTTCATCTTCCGTATGATGTTGCGTAGAAGCGAATCCACTAGCCGCCGCACAACCTTGTTTCATTAATTGAACAATGAACTCGCTTGCTCCTTGCAACTCATTCTTGTGCCATTTGGACAAAGCATTCAAGCTGTTGGCTACAGCATGAAAATCAAAGTGATCGACTGTTTTGTTTCTAGGATCTAGTAAACTGTTTCCCTGATGGATTAGTTTAACGATGAGCGATTTGAACAGCTGGACTTCGCTTACTTCTTTACCGTACACTTGAATGGTAACGTTCCAGATATCTTTTCTTAACACATTCCAACCGGACAGTGAGTTCAAGGTATTTGCGATTTGCCACGGTTTTAATTTATAAGCAGATTGACGATTCGTGTCAAATAATTGATTCGCGTTTATTACTATCTTAACAATCAATTCTTTGAAGTTTTCTTGATCTTTCTTACTCCATTTCTTGTCAAAAACATTAAATCTTGATAGAGTATTCAAAGTACCGCAGAAAACATAGGCATCGAGATTGCCCAAATAATCGTAACGCTTTGTCCATTCTTCAACCAGAGTGCTTATCTGATCCATCTCATCTTTGCTTGCGGAAGACAACTTTTTTGAAAAATCGTAGTGTTTTTGATAAGTAGAAAATAGCTTCGTTTCGCTTTTTGTGTGATTGTATCGCGATTTTTGAGAAAAATTGGGATGGGTTGGAAAACTGAAAGATACTGGTTTTAAAATATCATTATAAGTATGAAGCACCTGCTTTGAAGAATCACAATGATCTCGCGAGCTGCCACCTTTTTGTGCGTGAGAAATGTTTTTGGAAAAATCAACATAACTTTGTAAATTGGGCAGTGTTTTCGTGACTCTACCGCTATAGATTAAATATAATTTCTTCGAGAGATGAGCACGACCTCTTAAGATGGGAAACATCTTGAAACTCGAATGATGCAGCTGCTTTCTACGAAAAAATTCTATGAAGTACTGGAGTACTGTTTAAAGATTAGAACTTTGAGAAACCCTGCGCGAAATTATTCCTGAAACAGATATAGATATAATTTTATTGTAATTTGTATTGCATTTTTTTTAACAAAAAAAAAAAACGAAAAATTTAGAAAGCCGAATTATTTTGAAAAATTAATGATTCAACATAGAGATGAAATATTTACAAGTTTTCGGCATTATAACTCGATCAAAAAAATTGATAATTAGTTAAAATCATATCTAATCCATCACAAATTTCGAAAAAATATTAAATTTTAAACATAATTTCTTACTTTAATGAGCATTTACATCCGAAAGAGCATCTTCATCGAACTGTTTGAAGTCATTCTTGAAAACATACGAAATTGTAAAGCAACCCAACAAAATAGAATCTCAACTTCTGCGTTTTACACTGAAAATATCACAAATCATTACTACATATTTGAGCAATAACATACAAATGAATATTTCGAACCGAATACCACGAAACAAATACAAAAATGAACTTACAAACGTTACTTCGAACAATCTATTCAGTTGCTAAGATGCAAATTATTGAAGTTTGAATTATTTGGAGAAAAAAGACTCCACTCATCAGGTAAAATGTAAGATCATTGAATCCTACCAAGCTTCGAAAGTTTCACTTCAAAGCTGCATTAGTTTTTTAATATCTGTCAACAGAAAATGAATACCAACATTACTCACAAAAATATGTTAATCTTAAAGAAGATTCAAATCATAGTACAATGATTAATCGAAGAAAACTAAAGATCTGGTGGTTTCAGTGAATGACATTATCATCGGCAAGGTCATCTTACATATAAGCTCTCATCACAATGGCAATAAAAACTTTTGCCGAGAATAAAGTACCTAATGGGGTTTTGATCTTCTTGTAATGTTTTTTTTTTTGGTACTTACAAATCATTCGCTAGAAATTAGTACGTCTATGATAGAAGGATTTACGTGAAACCTTGAATTTTCAACCGAATCGTTTTACGAGCTGGAATCTCTTCGAGGACCGAGTATTTCACGAAATGTTCGTATGGTAGTCAAATCAAAAAAATGGACTGAAGTTTAAAAACACGTACAGTTATTTAATCATAAATCATAAAATCACCTTCGACTCAAAATTCTTTTTCAAAATTCAAAATTGTTTGTTATCACTACTTTGCTATCACAACATGTTTTCCGACTGAGCGATTTTTTTTGCATGCGGGGTGCGTAACGAATCACACTCTAAGATGGCCTATATGATTCTTTTTTTCACGTGCGAAAGTTGGCACTTTCAAGTTTCAGTTTTCGCCGTCTTTGGAAGTTCGGATTCGGACTTCTATTTGTCTTTACTCTTTTTCAAAAATCAAATTCAAATTTCAAAATGAGTGGATTCATGGATTGGATTGGATTTACGTAAAATTGTATAAGGAATAAAATTTAAAGGTGGTAAATTTTCCTATCAAACTTCGAAGTATCCAGCTGTTTTTCGAAGTACAGTACCATATCTATCTACCATTTATTTTCGATTTCATACTTAATGTATGATTTACTGAGGAAGTGAGGATTGTAACTTTCATCGTTCGAAAATTATTCAAATTCAAAGTTGTAATAAATGTAAAATTAATAATACAAATTACATAGGTTAGTTCTGCAGAGTAAAAAAATAAAACTTTGAATAATTTATCACCGAAAATTTTCAGCGAACACGTTTCTGCATTTCTTATCCATTCATTTTAGTTTTTTCATTTGTTCTGAACATCTGAACTCTACCTTTTACAACAAAAATTCACGTTCAATAATTTCAAAGTTGGAATTTAGAAAAATGGGCGATCCGCGAAAAATCATAAAACATAATCCAGTTAGGTAAGTTAGGTTAGGCGAACAAGGCGAACATACTTTTCAGTTTTTCTTTTTATTTTACACACCATCTTTACCTTCAAAAACTTCATAAAGTTTCGAGAAAAAAAACAAAGTAGGTGAAGAGGATAGATAAAATGCGGAATACATAAATTACGAGTAATTTCAATGTTTTATGGTTGAACGCAGGGGTGCTCACTAACTCGCGACTATTTTCACAACTTTGAACCTGAATTGAATAACTTTGAACTTTCTATTAATTTCTAAAAATCAAAGCTACAGGGCTACAGCTCTCAGAAAAAAAAACAAACAAAATCAGGAACGAGGATAGAAATAGAAAAAGAATTCTGATATTTCTGATTCCAGATTCCGTACAGTGTACATTCGTACAGTTTGCTTTTTTAAAACACAAAAACCCATGTACCGAAGGTACCTACTCATTGAAAATTTTGAGCATAATTCAAACTCAAAGTGTTGACGACATACTTAAATTAAATGTGCTATGCTCCACGATGCTATAAAACAATTTAATACTTAAATCTTGATATTACAAAAAACTCTGAAAACTGTAAAGATAGCAAAAAAATAATAATATTTTACAGGGGTTGAAGTTTAAAAATTGATTTTTGGTTATTGGTTTCAGTTCAGTTTTTACCTTTTGATAATAATTGGTTTTTGCCTTTTTGGTTTACAGTTTTTTGGTACTTTTATTTGGTTTTTGGTTTCAGTTTTCAGGTTTTTTTTTCTGCCAATTATCGCATTATGCCTTATGCCACCTAATTCTAGGTAGTAGTAGTATCATTAATTATTGTATTCATTTCTACTAAGTACTAGTCAATTAAATTAAAAATTAAGGTTCGCCGCAGTGTTGGCGTCCCGTAACGGTAACTGTAACGAAAAACGAAAATAACGAAATTTTTTTCGTTACAGGTAACGGAACTGTAACGAAAACGTTATTTTAATCAGGTGATGTTGTGTAACTGAAACGTAACGTAACGATATTTTTCTGAAAGTAACGTAACAAAAAACGGAAAAATTTTGTTACCTTTTTCGTTATTTTTTTAGTTACAAATTACAAAACAAACCCTTAAAAAACTCTGATTTGTGTAGCTCTAGCTATGAAAATTTGAAGTGAAGTCAAAAAAAATGACTAAAATGAGTTTTCAGTGTTTTCATTTGTCTGATTTTGAGTGCTGTAACGCTATATTTTTCGTTACACTGGTATTTGAACCTTCTTGTAACGTTATTTTCGTTATTTTTGTCACATTTTTTCCGCCACAAATGCATTTTACATCAAAATATACGTTGAAAAAACACTTCTGTAACAAAAAAATTGTAACGGAAATAACGAAAATAACGTAACGAAAAAATGTAAATACAGGTGTAACGAAAAATACTGTTACAGCAACTTTTTCGTTACAAAATACCATAACGAAAAACGTAACTAAAAAAATATAAATTTTGTAACGTAACGAAATAACGGAACGAAAAAAAATATCGTTATGGCCAACACTGGTTCGCCGACGCGCGTCTCTTACGCGGATTGGCGGGAACGTTTCGTAGCCCGTCAGACTCTAGACGCGCGTACTGTCAGTACGTCATTTTGTCAGTACGTCAAATCGTCTGCATGGATGCATAATTCCAGTTTCGGGTTGTAGGCACTTCTTACACATGAATGTATGCAATTGAATATAAAATCAGAACTTAGGAGCGTCATTTTATAGGTATTATGACATTTTTCATAGTCTTATTAGTTTTTTTGGATAGCAGTTTTAACTTTTCAGTGTTGGGGGGCGTTGTGTCCGCTCACCTCGGCTCCGCCTCGGTTGCGCGGGTCGCTTTGTTGTTCATACTATGTCTGTTAACTTCCCTCGGCCTTCGGCCTCGGTGAGTACAGTTTTTTAGAAACTACCGCAGGTACTGTCTACATACACGGTAATGTCCAGCCTCCGTCTGAACTCACCAAGGGGAGTAATGCTCATCGAATGAAATATAAATTTTAAACGGCTCGGCTTCGCCTCGCCTAATTACTCACATTATCCTCCGAGTCCATTATACCATGTGCAAGAAGTGCTTATAGAGAAGATCTGGATTTACGCATCCATGCAGACAATTTGGCGTACTGACGAAATGACGTACTTACGGTATGGCGGTACACCTTAAATTAATGCACAAAAGTCAAAACATTAGTACATTACACAATTATTTTGATGATTTAAATTTTAAATTTTTTATATTTGGTTTTGTTTTTGGTTAATTGGTTTTGATCAAATATTTTTTATTTTTGGTTTTGAGTTTTGCATAAAACAGATTTATATTTGGTTTTTCCTTCATTTTTGGTTTTTGGTTTTTTTAACAGTTTCAACCCCTGATATTTTATCGCCTATAAATAATAATTATTAGGTATTTTGATCCTGACAAATTTTCATGCAAGACAGCAAGAGATCGCGGATGAATGATTGAATGTTTGATGAATTTTGCAATGAAAATACATATGTAAATCATGTAAATGAAAATCGAAAATACAAAATCGTAAGAAAGTTAGAAAATTAAAATTATTTGAAATTGAAAATCAAAGAACGAAATGAACGGCTGTTACAGTGTTAACTTACGCTTACGCATCCCGCGTTCAAAAAAAAATCGCGAAGACGATTTTATCATTTTTATCATTTTGGATTTTCTACCAAATATACCAAATGCAAATATCTTTCTAGACCTCAAGACTTTAGACTTGAGAGTTGCTATTTCAAATTATTATTTGACTAGTTTTTAGTTTCATACTTTTGCTGTTTAGACCAATTTGATTAATAATAGCGAAGCTCTGAAGCTTTCTACGCTGAGATCATTCAAATCAGCCGCAGTGCAGACTGACTTTATGCTGGTAATGAACCAACCTTGATCCATGAAAGTTATACCAATTACCAACTCAGTTGCTCATGTTTAGTAAATGTTGGAAAATTATTAATGAGTAAGTATTGTTTGAGGGACATTCACTTTAGTTAACGTAGATACAGTATTATTACTTTGATAACTAATTAAGTAAGTGCTCAAATCTGTCTGTTTCCATTTTAGCTGGATTCGATCTCCGAGTATTTGTGTATTCTTAGATTGATGGTAACGGTAATTGTATTTCAACAGTTTCATCATTAGATCACTCCTGTTTTATCTAGGAGTCGTTGTTCGTCGTGTCTCAATTTGTGAGTATATTCATCATGGAAAAGTGTTATCATTGATCTTTGCTGATTTACTTCACATGTAACCATTCATCTACAATTATGTTTTTTTTTTCAGTTTTCGCCTCAGTAGTTACCCGAAAATCAGTTAAATTTTGTGTGATTCAGTTTTTGCTATCGTACAATAAGTAATCGAAGTTACAATCAGAAAATTATACATTCAGAAACCGAGATATTTAGTGCCTTATTTGACTCTAAACCGAAGAAAATTCAAATTGGTGAGTGGCATTCTGCATTGAAAATCATTTCTACTGACGCAGTTCTGTGTTTTGTTTTTTAGAATGGTCAGATTTACTAAATTTATCGCAAACGAAGTCAATTTTTAACGTTTCATGTGTCTATTATTTAAAATGAATTTGAAATATTTCACAGGAATCCTTTACGTTGGGTTGCTCATCGCCATCGAACGAACAAATCTTCGAGAAAGCAAAGCAAAGCAAACTTTCAAGTTTTCGATTCCAAAGTATTACAACGTTCAATTGCAAAAATGTTTTCCATCTTCAAAGGTCACACACATCTGTCGAAGCAGTTATATTATTTCCACGAAGGTACGACCATAAAGATATTTCCCAATCTTCGAGGTCGTAACTACTCAGAAAAATCATCTCCTGTGCAAGAATCAGGAACAACTGTGCTTTCTAGCTCACAAAATCATGTTGATTCTCCAAAGTTCGTTCATTATACTCATAATTCTATTATGAAACAGGCATTCCTCAGTTTGTCAAATGACGCTAATTTTTCCAAGGAATTACGTTACGTGCACACTAAAAGTAACAAAGAGAGAATCGCCAACTTACGTCACGCTGATTTTTCCAAGCAGTTAAATTATACAATAAAAAACGATAACATGACCAAGGAAATTGGTAATTTGGTGGAAGAATGGCTCTTACGTTTCGATTCCTTGGGTGGAAATGAAGCTAGTGTAATTTCCGGTGCGTTCAATAGTTTATTAAAATCCAATATTTTTAGTACCAAATGGAACTCCGAATATCGAGAAAATTTCAAAAAGTTAATCGTTAAATTGGCTGAGAAAGGAGACCTGTTATTAGATACAAATAGTCGAGATTTTTCTAAATTTAACTCTTGGCAGGTTGCTAATAGTTTGAAAGCGTTATCCAATTGGGATGTGTTGAATAGCGATGTATGGGAAGGTGGTGTTCAAATTAGAAACCGGAAAATAGCCGAGGTTGATTTATTCAGATCTTTAATTAGTCGTTTGATATGTCGAGGAACTTGGATCCTGGAGAATGAAACAGCTGATCAATTTGATTCTCAGAGTATCACTAATTGTCTAAGTGCTTTAGCAAAATTTAATATCAACGAGTTCGACGGATCAAAGAAATTCATCAGTTGTTTAGTAAAACGAGGCATCAAAGTTATTGATCAGTTCAGTCCTTTAGCTATTTCAAACAGCCTGAATGCGTTATCCTTGTGGAATATAACCGATTTCGAAGGTGCCAGCAAATTCATCGCACTGCTGTTTGAACGAGGAAGTTCAACCGATGAAAGATACACTCCTCTGAGTATTGCCAAAACCTTGAACGCCATGTCTAAATGGACCGTCGAAGAATTGCGGGGAGACAAGAAGTTCATAATTTATTTAATGAAACAAGGAACTTCGGTTGCAAATAAATTCAATTCCAAGGAGATCGCGCTAAGTTTGAACGCTCTGTCCAAGTGGAACGTCAACGAGATGCAAGAAGCTAGAGGTTTTATTGTTTTGTTAATCCAAAATGGAAATTCTATCATCGATACTTTCATTTGCCAAGATATCGTTAACTGTTTAAATGCGTTTAGCAAATGGAATATTGATGAATTACCAGGTTCCAAAAAGTTCATCGTCCGTTTAATAAAACGAGGAAGCTCAACAGCCAATGGTTTCAATCCTCAAGGGATCGCCAATAGTTTGAACGCGTTGTCGAAATGGAATATTCACGAGTTGGAAGGAAGTAAACATTTCATCGTACAATTGGTGAAATGTGGAATTCTAACAGCTGACACATTCGACTCGTTGAGTATTTCTAGCTCCTTAAATGCTCTTTCTAAGTGGGATATCGACGAATTTGAAAGAACCAGAGAATTTATTGCTCGATTAGTAAAACGCGGTCGTTCGTTAATCAATAGATTCACTTCGCGGCGAATCGCCAACATCTTGAACGCTTTCAGTAAATGGAATATCGAAGAATTCGAAGGAGCCAACGAGTTTATCATGGAGCTGCTGAAGCAAGGAAATGCCTCAGTTGACGGTTTCAGTGCTCAAGGTACTGCAAATATTTTGAATGCTGTGTCCAAATGGAAAATCGACGAGCTCGAAGGAACTAGAGAATTAATCGTTCGTTTAATTAAACATGGAAGTTCAACGATCACCAGATTCGATTGCCAAAATGTTAGTAATTCTTTAAATGCTCTTTGTAAGTGGAACGTCGATGAATTAGAGGGAGCTACGGAATTTATTGTCGAACTGATCAAACAAGGGAACTCAATTTCTGGTGAATTCAATTCGCAAGAGGTTGTTAATAGCTTAAATGCGCTATGCAAGTGGAATATTGTTGGAATACGAACAGCTCGAGATTTTATCGTACATTTAATCACTCGCGGAAGTGCTATTGTTGATGAATTTAGTCCTCAAGAAATTTCCAGTGGTTTAAACTCTGTTTGTAAATTGAACATTTTTGATGGCAAGAAATGGAACGATAGTCAGTCGGAAAACTTCAAACGTTTCATTGTCAAACTTGCAGAAAAAGCGACCAAAATATGCGGCGAGTTCAATTGCCGAGGCATCGCCGACATATTTGATGCTTTTTCAGAACTGAGAATTATGAGTAAAGAAAAATGGACGGCAGATGAATGGAACTGTTTGAAGAATCTTCTCGTCAGTCTTTCTACTCAAGATGCTTCGTGTAAAAGTTACACCATACAGGATATTTCAATAATTTATAGAACTATATCTGATTGGAATATTCTTCAAAATAATGAATTCGACTCGAAACAGATCAATAAGTTCAAAGATCTCATCAATAATCTGGAAAATCGACTTCTTGCGCTTGGAAATGAACAGAGTTTAGTAAAACCTGACGTTAATATCAATTTTTCCGTTCAAATTATCAGAGATTTACCTGAGCTTAAGTCTAAAAATCTCATTCTGTCTGATAAGCAGTTACTGGTTTCGTTGATGCGTTGCTTAAGTAGTAATGTGGAGAAATGCGAAACTTCTAGTTTGAAGAAAGATTGGATTCAAAAAGGTATTTTGACTGCGTTGTATAATTTTTTAAACATTGCCATTGAATTGGAAGATAGACACGATTTAGAAGGAGCATTTGATGAGAGTTTGTCTAAAATATACAATAAAGTGATTGGAAATGATTTGGATCACATTGATGAAATAGTAGATGTAGTTTATGAATTTGATAAACTACAACTAATTCGAGACAAGCAATTTTTGTCTAGGTAAATGATTATTTTTATACTTTTTAAACTGTGATAATTTATGTTTGGAAATTCCTTTGGTAATAAACGTGTTATTTTTAATATCAAACACATTTAAAATGTATGTACAAAAATTGAAGATTTTTCCTATTTTGTCAAATGTCAAATTATTTTTTACGTGTGTTTCATTTTCATAGAGTACCTACTTGTAAATATGTAAATTTCAGAACTTCATAATTATTTTGTTGCTATTCAATTGTTCGTTTCGTTATGTTTTTTTTTGTTGTTTTGCATTTTCTGGATGTAATTTTCGTACGAGTAAATCGATTAAAATTGGAACCATTCGTTTTTTTTTCAAATGCAAGAAAGTTTTCACTGTTGAAAATATTGTACAGTACCTAATTTATTTAGAGAGAAAATCAACCGCTTTCTTTGAGGATAAATTTTTTGTCTTACGACGGAAATACCCCAACTTGCATGATCATTTTTGAACTGAACAAAACGCCTGGTCGTAATGGCATGCAAAATAATGAACACCGTCGGTCAACATTTCAAGTTTTAAAATGCATTTTTTTTACTTTTTTTTTCAAATTTTACCAAATTGACCTAGAAAGTTGAAATTTGAGATATAACTACCTAACCCATGTTTGACTCACCAAATCGTTTTGAGCAGTTCTGGAACTTTTTTTAAAAAAATTTAAATTTTAAATTTCCGAAAACTTTCACCAAATAAAATTGAAAACTCGAAATTGATTTCGGCATGCTGAGTTAAGTGGAGGTGATTTCAAAGTTGTTTTATTGATAAGTTTAAATTATTACTCGCCATGTGAGCTAAATAATTCATTGTAAGCTTGAAAATCAACAATAAAATTACAGCTCACATAATCAGTACATGTACATAAAATCTAGCTATTTTAGTAACCAGGACCTGGGTTCGAAGGAGGTAGCTTTTCCTATAACTTCAGAAAAGTTGACGAAAGATAATTTTTTCAACCTTTTTAGGAATTTTATTTTTTATACCCTATTCGAAATCATCAGTCAGGGTAGGTAGGTATTCGTGCTAAGTCTAACAACACAATGAAAATTTTAATTTCTACAAGAAGGTATTGCGAAAAGTTTCCTCTTAAAAGCCATGAACTGAAAATGATTAAAATACAATTTTAAAAAATTGATCTATTCTATTGAATTGGTAACATTTTTCAACAACTTTTTTCTCAAAATCCTCCAAAATCATGAACAATGATTTTTTGCATAATTTTTTTAAAAAAAGTGGTACTTGTTTGAATTTTTAGCTCATAAAATCAACTTCAAGAGCTCTCTCCCCCACCACGGTAATTTTTACTGCATAAATTCCAATTATTGTTGAGTTCTGATTTCATGGCATTTTTTTGACGATCTAGTCCAAAATTGGTGGAACCAATAATTACAACAAAATAATGAACAATTTTAAAAGAAATTACAATTTGTGCGACCAAAACTTGCCTATCACTTCTTGTTATGTACTTACCTACCTACATATATCTTCCTACTTACCAGCACACGATTCAATAAAATCTGCAATTGTGAAAACAAAGAAAAAGAAAGAAATGAAGCAAAAAATATGAATCATTTTTAAACTGACAAAGCCAGTATAGGCAAACTTCAGAAAGACCAAATTGGAAATAGGCTAAGTAAAAGTCACCCCTCGGTGCACAAGTAAAGAATCAAGTTTCACTAATTAAAAATTCGATCATTAACTAACATTTTATAGCAACTTCGATATCCTTTGAAAGATGCACAGCCTGAGATCTGGAAAAAAGTTGGTATTCTGTCGTTCTAATAGCTATAGATAGGTACCTAGCTCTAAATCTAGAAACCATCCTTGCGCACAACGCCTGATTCTTTCTCCGGTAAAGCTACACACCATCTTTCACCTTCTCTTTCCCATTATTGTTTACTCTCAGTTTTTCACCCTCAGTCTATCCCTACGTACCACCCTAAATACTTTTTTTTCGTAGTTCTTACTTCTTATCTGTTCTATATACTGTTCTTCACCCTACAAGTTACATTCGTTTTCTATCGAAAGCAGTTGATCATTGATATTATGATTTAAAATTCGTTGCAGTTGAAATTTTCCAAATTCTATTTCACCCAATTTTTCGAAAGTGTTCATTTTTTTTCGTTGCGTTAAGAAAATGTGTTATTGTCTGATCAAATCATGTTTCTGTTTCTCTCTCAAAGTTGGTACTGGCATTATGCTTTATTTGAAACTGGTGAGTACCTACAAGTAGATTTATTCAGATTCGGATGTCATAATGATAATGCATATTTTTTTTCTTTTGTTAATAATATAGGTACCTATAGGGAAATATTCTATGAACTGTAGGTCTGTACTTGGATGTGGTAGCCTGTTGCACTTACCACATCTCATAAAATCCTTGTTAAAGATCTGTTTTGTTTTTCTTATAGTTGCACAACATTTTGGTATTCGTGATTCCTATCGCTTATCCGGTAGCGAACAAATATATTGGTAAGTGTGTGTTACCTATTTTTAAAAATACTCAAGTTTACTCTATATAGAAATTGAAGAAAATATTTATTTTTACATTTTATCACCATACTTCTTGTTTCCCGTAGGAAGTACACTGGAAGTCGGTCTCTATTTCTGGATATTCCTAACAGCGCAAACTTTGTGTCTATTGCTCGGAATTTTACGTTTTCATTTTAACGTAAGTTTTTGTAACACTACGCTTTCTTCATTTACCTACTTGCATTCAAGTTTGTATAGAAACTGGAAATTGAAATGTTCGATGTTGATTTCAGATAAGTGCGTTTTTTGAACCTTTACAATATGTGCTTTTGTTTCAATTGGTCCTAGTAGCGAGTGATGTTGGGGTCATAATTTTTACGCACTACAACAACGAATTCAATACATTGTGCAAGGAAACTCAGGGCAGTCAGGAGGAAACTGTTAATGGCTGCCTATTTATAGCGATCTTATTCCATAGTGAATTTACGATACTACGTATAAGTGAGTAATTTTCATAATGCTTAACGTGCCTATTAGAAGGTGTCTGGCATACAAATCAATAGAAATCACTTATTCATATCCGTCATTTTATACTTATTGCATTTCAGTTTTCAACATTCTCGCCCAATACGTATTCTACAGCTACTACAAAATCGTAGAACTACGAGAACCTGTCCTTGTTTCTTGTGGTATATGCGATGTTACTTCTGTTAAGATGACGGAAAAAGTAGAAGAAGCCAATAATAATGTGGGTGTACCTCCAGATAATAATAATGTATCGGAAGCTCCAAATCAGAGTGAAGAAAATGTCGCTTCCGAGGTTCCGACTCGACGTAGATTTTCAGGCGTCGGGCTTCGGATTCCCTGTTCCAGTTTTTGGATTTGGTGTGTTGGACTAACAGCTTCCAGTAAAGTCACATCCAAACGACAAGCTTCCCGAAAAGTTACAATAAGCCGTGTTAAGCTCAAGCCAATTCCAGTATGAGCAGAAATAGTCTGATGATTAATAAGCTACATTTTATATTTACTAATTTTTATGAAATTATCGTATAATTTATGAAGAATTTTCAAGAAATTACCCACCTAGGTAGGTACTTATCCCAAGTTTCTAATTTTTCGTACATTTGAAAATGTTATTTTGCTTTCACTTTACAATTAGAAAAATCTGGCTACCCTCATGCCACTGCTCTAAATTTGAACCACTTCTGCAGTCATTTTTTTTACATTTTTCAATGATTTTTCAAATTAATCATTACAACAAAATGCAGAGATGCAGAGGATTTCTATCACCATGTAAGGTTCTAAAAAAAAAAAAAAAAAACACGGTTCAATATTCGTAGAGTGAAATGCACTTGAAATCCAAGTAGGTAGGTATTTCATTTGAAACGCATAACTAGGTATACATTTCTCAGAAACAAAATCAATTTTCCTTTTTCATTGGGTAAATGATTAAAAAATATGATTAGGTAGGTATTTGCAACACAACACAACCTCGTAATTAAAATAAGAAAACATTTTCGCTAGAATTTTTCCAAAATAAAAAAAATCGGATTTGAAGGTTTCTTGAAAATACGTATGTACATACCTAAAGAGAAAAAAAAACAAAAAAGCTCCCTCAGGAAGAACTTTTAGTTATAATTAATGTAAAAACATAAGTTTTCAAGGAGCTTATTTTATAACTCAGAATTGAAACACTTTGTCAAGGTGTTGTGATTGTGCATTATTTCTCGTACTTATTCTTTTATTCATTTTTTTTTATTTTTTTTTTACTATAAATTAGAATTACCTAAGTATATAAATACTTATATCTATAAGGAAGACTTAATAAAAATCATTTTTTTTGTGTTTATGGTATTTTTTAATTTCAACTTTATTCGCGATATATTTATTTACACAGCTGAAAACTTGATAATTTGGATACTGGAAACACCTCAACAACTTAGCAAAATATACCACATTTAGGCAAGACTAGAGATATCAATAGACCAAAGCATTTTTCAAGAATATGGCGACCATGAGATTCAGAAAAGAAAATCATTCCATATAGGTAGGTAGGCTCTAGTAAGCTGACAAGTGGCAACTGGCAAGTGTTGAATTTTTTTCGATCTTTTAATTAATTGTGACTAGAAGTGAAACCGCCGGTTGAGTATAAGTATTATAACTAATTCCAGCAAAAGAAATGAAAATTTCAATTTCTACAAGAAGAGGTGCCTAGGTACAAATTTTACTTCAAAATGCCAGAAGCTGACCATTGCTAGAATAAAATTTTAAAATAGATTGGCTGTTTCCTACCAAGAAATTTGAAAAAAAAGAGAAATCGGTTTGTGACTTTTAAAATACCTAATGTAAGTTGTCAGAAAATCGTGAAAGGCTAGACCTAATTGAAGAATGGAAAAGATTTGACACTGTATAGGTACCTAGTTTTTTAAGGGGGAGGAGGGGCTTGAAATAGGAAAAATTGAATTTTGTTGCCCTCTAAACATTAATTTCTACTTTTACTGATCAGTTGTTTTTCTTTTCGCAAGTTTCATTAAAATCCAATTTCGTATTTTTGTTAAGGTTTTTAAAATCAAATTCATTCAAACAAATAAGAAATTAGTGCCTATAAGTTATTTAACTTGCGTAAATCTTTTCATATAACAAATGGTTTTTTCGGCAAGACAGGTATCGTCTGGTGTGTCTATACGATTTCACGATTCGAAAACAATTATTTCAATTAGATCTTTTTGAAACCTCTAGCGAGTTTTCAAATTTCTCCAGAAACAAATTGCTTTTTAGGAAGGGCAAAAAATTCACTTTCGAACTGGCCTATCGATTTACAAAAAAAAGTTACGAGATTCAATTTTGATACAATCAGGAAAAAAGTACCTACTTTTTTGAGTTTCAACTATACCTACATCTGCACACCATTCAATAAAATCTATGACGACAACAAAAGAAATGAAGAGAAACGTGCCTATCTAATGACAAATAAATTTCATTATAAGACATTCAAAACTAGAAAGAAAAGTCCAGAACTGAAGACTATACCTATAGTGAGGCCGTTTACGATCCTTTACTTTTAGATGTAAGTATGTATGTACTTATACGCAGGTTCTTTTTCTTCCACACGCAGTTTAGGGTGTTTTTCTTATGTTTACTATCCATACTCTCTTGTCAGCTGTTTTCCATCCCTCGCTGTCTCTTCTAACACCCTTCGATAGAAGATCTTTCTCTCCGATTTTTTCTCTCTCTGAACCACCCTCGCATACATCCCTGAATGTGTTTTCCGTGAAACTTCCCTATACCTACGGTAGTTAGTTAGTCACACGTTGAAGTCTAGTTTGTTTGTACCCAACAATGTTCCATCAAAAATGTGTGTTTTTGTGTGATTCGAATTTACAATAAACTATTTAGTGCAATTTTAAATTCGGTGCAATTGAAATTGTCCATTTGTTCGTTTTCAATTTGACTAGATTTGGCGATACCTATAGTGTTTATTATCATTCGTTCTTTTAAAAAATGGGCTTTTGTATTTACGATATCAGGTCATGTTTCTGTTTCTCGCTTCGTGTTGGAACTTTAATTACATTATATTTAGTACTGGTGAGTGAGTTCAGTCTGTTATCATCATCACAATAATGATCCCAACTTTCAAGTTCTTTGTTTGCAAATTCATAAAGTGTACCAAGTAGGTACCAATCTAATACATGTGCCTACTTATCAGCATAGATACCCACGAGTAGGTATTACTCGTATGATTTCCCAAAGAGAAGTTTTTTAAAATCATATTTGAAATACGGAAATTGAAGAACTCATTTTGACTTGTTTCATTTTTCTTTTACTGAAGCGAAGACATTTTTTTATGAATTGTTGGTACCCAACCACCTATCTGTTTACATTACACCGATTACACGTAATATTAAATAATTTAATAAATAATTTTTAAAAAAATGTATTTTAAGACTTGAAAGATCCTCATCGTTCTGGATTTTCTTTTTTTTTTTTTTTACAGCTGGTCAACATTTTGTTAATTCCAGTACTGAAAATCACTTTTTCCAGTTATCCAGAACCTCTCAACAGTAGTAATATTGATAATGGTATAGTATTATTTTTTTTGTTTTTTTTTGCTTAGATAGCCTATTCAAATTTTTAGTTTGTGAGTCGAAGAAACTATTTACTTACATACAACTTCAATGTCACCTACCGTTAACTTCATACTTATAATATGTTGAATCATCGTCATGTTTTCACGTAGGATCAATCTCAGAAACAAGTAACAGAAAAAGACTTTTAGTACCTGTGGTAGTGTATCTGCTTTTCACAGTGGCACAAAGTTTCGCTCTCTCGGGTGCAATTTTATGTTTTCATTGTAACGTAAGTTGGTATATCAAGTGAATATTCCTTCATTGTCTTCCAGTCGATGTTCGGGAAATTAAAATTTTTGATACAGTTACAGAAACATTGGCTTGGGCAAATGCCTCTGCTCTGCAGCATGGCATATGAATTAATGATTCCATTACTCGATTTTATATCCATCTTTAAAGCTGAAGACAAATATGAGGATTTGTGTTCGGAAACACGAAGAAGTGAAGAAGTTATTGGAAATCCCGAATTCCAAAAGGTAGCCGAGATGTGTTGTGAACTTACGTTGCTGTTATTCTGCAGTGATATGTGGATTCTACGTATAGGTAAGTTAGTAAGTTTTGAAAATGTTCAATCCCGACTGCAGATAGGGAAAATTTTGAACCGGATAAAGCTAGATCGAAAGAGCATGCAAGAATATACCCCCAACAAAAATTTCCGATTCTAAAGTGTATTTTTCGACTTTTGGTGAATTTTTGAAAATTAAAGAGCCCAAAATGAAAAAAAAATCAAAATTTTACGAAATTGATCCAGAAAGCTGAATTTGGTACAGGCACCCAATTTAAGATCAGCCGAATCGCTTGGGAACGATTTCCAGCCGTTCTGAGCAGTTCATGAAGCCTCCAGCAGATTTTTGAAAATCGAAATTTTTTCTAAATTTCACAAAATATGTAATCAACGTGTACCCTAATTGCAACGTAATACGGAGTCGGTTGGTGGTGGTTTCGAACCGTTTTGGAGGCTCCAGTAACATTTTGGAAATTCCTGTTTCCCAAAAAACGCATAGCGAAGCTGTCCAAATTAGTTACCTTTAGCACGTATGCTCGCGGTTGATGCTTGTTTGTGAACCACTTGATTGATTACACACCATTTTTCAAGAATCGGTGTCTGCCAGATCAGTAGATATGCTATATTTTTTCCAGCAATTTTATACCTAGTTGAAAAGAAAAATTCACTGTTCCCTTTCTGTTTGACAAAAAAAGTTGAAATTCACATGGTACCCCATTTTTGAGGTGTCACATCGATTGCAGGTGATTTCAAACCGTTTTGGAAGCTTCAGCAACTTTATGGAAATACCAGTTTTCCAAAAAAGCTACAAAATCCATCCAAATTAAATTAACTTTGGAACGTATGTTCGCGTGGCTGATGCTTACCATTTTTCCAAAATCGGCGTCTGCCATGCCAGTTCCGGTGCATATTCGAATGTACCGATTAGTGGTTATCAGTAGAACCATGGGGGGTAAAAACTGTATCTGAATGCCCGTTGCAATATGACCGCGAATGTCCCGAAAAGTGTATCTGAATGTCCGTTTGGATTTTTGCGCTTACAGGGGTTTCTAAAGTAGGTCTAGGTACATCTGTTGAATATAATGTAGGTACATAGTTCAAAAAATTTTTCTTGGCAAATGTTTCGCATTAATTAATAATTATGCTAAATTGTAGAAAGATATCATTTCTGAAACCAGGGAAATATTTTGTTAGGCAGTGGTGCCAATTTTTAAATAATTTTTGTCAATTTCAAAAATTTGAAAAAATAGTTGAAAACTTACCTGTTAAATTGTTTTGATTTTTGAAATTGGAAAAGAACATTTAGGTTTACGTTTTGAAAATTTGGAGATTATTAAAATGAATCGTACTAGCCTATAGGCAAATGTTAGATATCAGAGAAAAGGTATACCTAGATCTACTCGTAATTGTAAGATCAAGAAAGATATTTTAGAATTTTCTTCAGTTCTCAATCAAGATTATAGGCACATACGTTTTAAACAATTTTTTTTTCATCCCTCCCCCTCTTCTTGGACTATAAGAACATGTGTGATTTTACGCTGGATTTGAAAAATATGAGTGGAGATTACTTTGGCTACAAAATTGAGGTATGTCCAAATTCTTGAGAGGGAGAAACAAAAGCATGCGATAAAGGTCAAAAAAATCAAAATCAACTTTTTAGAGCGATTCGGAGAAGAGAAGCCTCACAAATCGACTCGGAAGGCTGGAAAATTTGCATGTGCGTGTTGAGGGGGTCCTTGATATGCCTTTTAAGGGTTTAGACTTTTCAGCTGTAAAAAAGTAAATTTTTGTGCCTTCTCAATAGTTTTTAGCCTGATTTTCCTGAAGTAAAAATGCAATAAGGATTAGGCTATACAGTCGATCATAATTCCAGGATTGGGAGTGGGGGCCTGTCATAAATCTATTTTGGGGTTTCACGAGCCCATCTTCATCAACCTTACGCTTATCTAGGTATTTTTATGCTACATGCAAGGTAAGTATGTAGTTGTACTTTCCATTGGGTTCCATATTCGTCAAAACCCAGATATGTTTGGGAATCCCTAGTCATACAAGGTTTTTTTTTTACTTCGGACATTCGGATACACCTGTTGGGACATTGGCAGTCATTTCGCTTCGGACATTCGGATACAGTTTTTACCCCCTGTGGTTCTATTGTATTCTACTAATCGGTACATTCGAATATGCGGCCGCCAGTTCGGCACCATATTGTATGCACATATTATGTACATTGTACATGCATGCGACAGAAAAACAAAATGTGTCTAATTATTTATTTTTCATTTCAGTTTACATTCTTTTCGTCGTGTGGGTATTGAACAGTTATTTTCATATCGAAATGATGGGGAGACCTGCTCGCGGTCTTCGCGAGGCATTTGATATCATTATGGGATACTACGTCAATGATGAAGAAACTGATAATGATGTTCCTGCATCTTCAGATCAAAGAAAGGAAAATGTTGCTTCTAAGGTTTCCACCCGATATAAGCCTTCGGGGTACGGATTTCGAATTCCAGGTCTTTGGATTTGGATTTGGTGTGTGAAGTTAACACGTTCCAAGAGAGTCGAATCCAAGCGACATGCAAAACAGAAAATCTCGGTGGCCAACCCTGAGATGACGCCAGTATGAGCAAAAATGACCATTAATTTATGAATTATGAATTTTATCCAAATGAGTGAGTGAACGGATTTCCAGTTTAAGAGATTTCTAGTTCCTTTCCTAAAAGACTTGAATTTTTTTAATTTTATAAGTTTTTGGTCCATACCTTACATATCTATTTAGGTACCTAGCTAATTAAATTTTTTACTTGAAAAAACAATCAAATCTGTTCACAAAAATATCGCATCATATTCATATACTTAGGTACAAATAAAATTCTTAAGCTCATCCCTTCGTGCGACGTTTGGCATTCGTGACATTTTTCAGCAACACCTGTGTTAAAATTTGACACTCATGAGGACACTCTTTAGTAAAATGGCACTCTCGCTATTCGATTCGATGGTTTTGGCTCTCAGATGGCGCTGGTTCTACTCTGCAGTTGCTCAATAATCATTAGGTACTTTTTCCAGGGTTTTCTATTTTTTTTTATTTTTTGAGAGTTTTTTCAATTTTCCGTTGGACATTACGGGAAAAACTAGCGGAATAAAATGTAAAGTTACTTAATTCTTATTTTATTCAAAAAACATTTGCGTAAAAACACGCATTGCAGCAGAGTGCATAATAAGCTAGTACCCACTCAAATAAGTATTTTATTAAGATTATTGCATTTTGTTCTTTTATAGGTGTGTATGTACATTATTTTTTATGGATGTGACTGATAATGTGATGATTTACTGTCAAATATAAACGAACTGGTGCACTTATAACCGTATGCACTTTTTTCGAGTTTAATGTTGATCTTCATACAGTGGCGTTGCCGGGATTTCCTCAAGGAGGGTGCAAAACCGGATTTTTAAGCATTAAAAAAAAATGAAATTAGAGGTACCTACCAATTTTTCAAAAACTTATCCTGTATACCTACTATACGAGTAGATATATCGTGATTTCATGAAGCGAAGCGAAAACGAAATTAATTTTCAGAAAAAATGGGCCCAAAAAACGAATAAATGTACATTTTTTTGTATGTTGCATCTTGAAGTTTTGCTCACAAGGGAGAGAGGGCAATGACTTCAGTCGCCTCCCCTTGGTTACGCGGCTGTCTATGTACCCCAAGAGGACTGACATATTATGTTTAAACTATGAATGAAAATATTACACACTGGTATACGGTAACCTTATCTAAATAACAAGATTTCTAATCATTTCGTGAAATTTTTGTATGTTTTCAACAATAAAAATCGAGTAAAAGTTTCAATACCTGAAAATACTTTTTTAATTTTTGATAATAGGTTGTACCTATGTAGGTACTAGGTTCATACGTTCATATGTACTTGACTAGCGATTTCAGAATATCAATATTTTGTCAGATGAAGGAAGGTACGTACGTAAGTACGTAGGTAACTAGGTAGGTAAGTACTACATAAGACGTATTTCCTATAATTTTTTTTTTATTATATTCTCGCCAAATCTTGGATCCTTATTTCTATTTAATCAAAATGAGTAAGAAATAAGAATAAACCTGCCAAAGGTCTCTCTTTTTACATTGAAAGAAATATTCTGACAGATGTCAGGAGGTGAATATTACCTGCAATTTTGATTTTTTGTTCAAATAAGTACATATAAGGATGCTTAAAAAGTTGAAATACAAAATACCTATAGATACGTGACATGTTATACCAATTCCTTTTGAAATTGAAATTAGTAAAATTATGTGATTATTTTTTCTTTGCTTACATAAGTAAAGTACCTATTTTAAAACTAGGATCAGTGGGCTCATGATCGTGTCAATCGTGTGTTTTTCAACTTGTAGGAAATTTTTAATCATAAAATGCTAAAATTGTAAGATGTTGATGTCGTTGGATTATTGTTTTGTGGTTGTTTAAGAAACAATTATTTATTACCTATACCTACATACAGTACCTGCTAAACAATAAAAGTTAGGTAAGTAAGTACAGGGTGCCCAGAAATATCGAGTACCCCTAAAAAAGTTTTCTACTAAAATACTTTGGTTGGTCATAGTGAATGATAATAATGATAGCACATGATTGGTTGTTGGACTGAAGAGAATGAGATAACATTCCACCAATCATACGCAAGGCCGGCTCCATAGTGGGGTGGGGGGGGGGGGTGTCTCACCCCCCAGTCGTTTTCTCAGTCGAAAATTTCGCCAAAATTTATCCCAATCGTGAAAATACCGGCAAAACTTGAAAAAACCCCTGTAGGCCAATATTAGCCTACGTATATTTGCGAATAAGAACACGCATTTATTACGATGTTTATTCAAAACTGCATGGCTGTCGGAAAAATCGTTAATTTGCCGACAAAATCACCGATCTATCCTCAAAATTTTCATTTTTTTCAAAAGTTTTTGCCCTCGCTTGGCTCGGGCTGAATTGAAGAGCTCTATTCCAAAGTGGGTTAAGTCATTTTTTCCACCCAACCCAAAAATGCGTTTACAGTTTTTGATGCTAAAATTTGTTCTGTTTTCAAAGGTCGGTGCACCTTTTCTTTCTTTGGACATAGAACAATTGCTTGTAGAAAAATTTATTTTGAAAAATCGGTGACTTGACCCACTTTTGAAGCAAAAATCTCCGTAAAACGTGTTTTTTTAAAAAAATGACTTAACCCACTTTGGAATACAGTTCTTCAATTATTGTTGTTTTGTATTTCTTAAATTATTCACAAATTCATTGTCCTTGGGGAGTATTTTTATTCAAATTTTTAAGAATGTCAGTGGTAGAAAACTGGCTTTTCACTTCAAAATTACTGCTGTTTTGCTTCGTGAAACTATAAACTTTGAAACGTTTTTGCTCTCTCTTCGCTCGAGCCTATTTGATTGTCATATTCAAACTTCAAACATCAAGAAACCTGAAACCATGGATAAAATTTTAAAAAAGTTGCGATTTTTCAAAGCTTTTGCCCTCGCTTCACTCGGCTCAATTTGGTTCTCTTCTACAGAGTTACAATTTTAAGAAATGTATGATTGAATTTTTGAAAAATGTTGAGATAAAAAAAAACGAATTCTTTCATTAAAATTGATGTTCTTTTACTTTTCAAATCACAAATTATTCAAAGCTTTTGCCCTCGCTTCGCTCGGGCCATTCCAACTGCTACTTTTAAAAATGTTAAGAATATGAAAATTTAACGGAAAAATTTCTGAAATAGTTACTGTCATATTACTCAAAGCATATGAAAAATCCAAATTTTTTATTTTTTCTGAACAGCAAAGCATTCGATTTTCAAAACTTTTTGACACCACAGTGCTGAGCACGTTAAAATTTTGATTATTGTCGGCAAAATTACAATTTTTTGTCGGCCAAATGACGTGTTACCCCCCCCCCCCCCCAGGGTTGCCAAACGTTCGGTATTTTACCGAACAGTTCGGTATTTCCCTGATTTGTTCGGTAAGATTAATCAACCCTTACCGAACAATAGAAAAGTTCGGTATTTTCAAAAAAATCGAGAAAACCCTTCAAAAAAAGGAAATTTAAGAAATATATTCGGTATTCTCAACAAAAAAAACTAAAAACAGCACCCAAAAAGCACTTTTTGTGGCGTTCTTTCATTATTGAGCACTTTATTTTTCATACTTTTGACTTTTTTATGGATTTGCAGGCAAAAAATTTCGGAGACTTCCTTTTTTTTTTTTTTTTTTTGCTTTTCAATTTGGTGTTCGGTAATTTCAAAATCTGGATTTGGCAACCCTGCCCCCCCCCCTTAAATAGCAAGACTCCGAACCGTCTCTGATCATATGAATCTATTTCACGTTGCCAACCTATATTTTTAATTTTAATGAAGAACGTTCTTTGGGGTACTCGATATTTCTGGGCACCCTGTACATATCGTTACCTTAATGCCAAATCCGAGTATGTCCATACAAAAAAAGTGCGATTTTACACATCACTGATAAGGTTCGGATATGCTCGGTAGGGTTCGTTGAGTTCTGATTGAACATCGGTCAGCTTCGTGCATCTTCGGTGGTGCATTTTAACTGTACTCCGGTGCAAATTTTTCAATTCAGGGTTTCTCAGAGTCTTATCAGTGACGCAAAACGACGATGTTTTTTTGGATGGACATACTCATGTACAATGTACATAGCTGAGGCCGAGGGAAGTGCGCTATATTGACACACATGTCGGAACATTTTGCTCTAAGAGCGAGCAATCTCGTTCACTTGTTCGGAACGTAGTAATTTCATTGAGAAAGGGCCCTTTTAGGTTTTATATAGTCATTTATTTTCGATTTTCTTTTTTCAATAAATACTATACATTTTTTTGATTTTTTTTTTCAATTAAAATGAAAATAATTATGTATGAATATGATGCCCTTTCAAGTTTCAGCCTTTTCTGTTTTTGGTCGGTTTTTAAAATCTGTATCGAACGTACATTGATGGCATTTTTTCAGCAATCATTTTTTATTTTTTACATCTCAATTCTCATCCAATTCTTCGAATATGAAAATAAAAATGAAAAATTAAAATTATGAATAAAAACAAGTGTGTTAGTAAAAATTAAAAAAACAACAAGTACATATTTGGAATAATTTTGGATTTTAGAAGCAAGAAATGCTTCTATTGTGGATTTAAAAAAAATGATCAAAAACAGAAAAGGTAGAAGGGGCCTCCATTTTCATTTTCACTTGAAAAAAAAATCGAAAAAGTTTTCTAATGCTTTAAGAATACTCCAAGTTCAAACTCTGGAGTGTTCATTGAGAAAAGAAAATTTAGGTACATATGTAATTAAATTATGAAAATGACAGAAGTTCCTTGTTCAAATTTTAATATACTTCGAAAATGAAAATAAGGAACTGAAACATGAACTTTCGGTCTTCAATTTTCTTTTTTTATGCCTTTCAGTCTTCAGTGAAATGAAATTAATAGGTACTTACCGAACAGTTGTGTCAGTAAAAAATTTGAAAAAGTAACACTAGTGTATTAATTTCATTGTAATAAATAAAGTTTATAAAAGCTGAAAGTTCACAGCATCGAGAATTTGTCGGCATCATTCTGAATAATTCAATCAGCTAAATAAATGAGGTGATACGCATACGCGATACGCGATAGTAACCAGTCCAAAAGAACTGAACTACGGACTGAATCAGAATCACTTCCGAGATTCGCAGTTCGTTCGCCGATGTTCCAACATGTGTGTCAATATAGCGAACCTCAGGCCGAGGGCATAACGTTTCAAGAGACAACTACAAGAAGTTTCTAGTTGCATTATTTTGCAATTCACACAAGGTGAAGGTGATAGTTTTGCCTTTGCCTTTGCCCAACTATTCGAGCTGTTCTTTTTTTATTCTCAAAATGATGAAATCAACTTGAAGGTTGATTAATTTGATTGATTTTTCATTGAGGAATACGGAGATAGCAGATAACAAAATTATAAACAACGTAGTATGTTATGTTTCCAAGCTCCGCCTTATTGATCTTCCTTCTCACTTCTCAGTTCTCTTTCTCTTCATCATACCATTTAAATCAAATCTTATCCTGTCTTTCTCTTTTTCACATAAATAAAGTAGTCATTATTTTGTTTCTGCTCCATAAGTTAAGTCTTTCACGTTATTCTTTTCCATCAGCCATCACAAATTCACAATCACACTCACACCATCGTAGATTATTACCAGTATACCAGTTGATTGCTCAGTTCTCAGAATTAGTTCTACGTTCGGTTTGATTTTGTAGTATTCTTCTTCTTTGCAACGTAGTATACAATAAGAGTAACAGGCCACTTTCGGCATTGTGTTTCGTACTCGTTGAGTCGTTGGTTCGGCCCTCCGCCCTCGGTCTGCTTGGTCTCGTAGTCTCGTCTCGTTCGTCTCGTTAGGTCTCGTCCGACGCCACTTCGTCGCATTTTCGTTCACGTTTCTGCATAGATCGTTTCTCGACGCAATTTTCACATTTATTCTTGCTTTGCCTCGCGTATGTTCTTTGTTACCGTTGTCCTCCGGTGGTTGTAAAGTGTCCGTTTTTCGGTTTCAATCGCGTTTTTTTTTGTGAAAATGAGTATTCTCATTCCTGGAGTAATGAGTTTTTTGAAAGCTCCTCGTGTCGTGATCTTAAATCGCGTAGAAATCGCGAAAAACTTTTTGAATCGAGCTATCGACCATGCTTGCGAGCATGTTTTCCGAGGAGGGATGTTTTACTTGATTATGATGACTTTGGTATGGATTTCTATTTTCGTTTATGTGGTATTTTATTACGCATATGTTCCCGCTCCGATGTACGTTAGACCAGTTCATCTGCAAGTCGTGTAAGTACTATATGAATTAATTAATTAGATGCATACGTAGCTAAGTTCGAAGAAATACAGAGCTAGACGAAGTCGTATATATGTGCTTTAGTGCAGTATCCCCCTCACAGGATTTAGGACTCGTGTTGCAAGCCTTTCAATAGAGCCCTATTGACCATTAGGCCATTATTCCCTCTGAGCCTTCGTAGAAATCCAGAGCTAGCTACGAAGTCGTAAGTATGTATGTTCTTTAGTGCAGTATCCCCCTCACAGGATTTAGGACTCGTATTGCAAGCCTTTCAAAAGAGCCCCATTGGCCGTTACGCCATAATTCCCTGTGAGCCTTCGTAGAAACGGCGCAATTTTAGGTCCAGAGTGCTGACTATCGCGGTCACTGTCACTGTGGGCTTCGGGCCTCATCGCTTCAGTGTATCTACTACTGCAATAATTGTGAAATACGTATGTATGTTTTATTTCAGACCCTGTGAGAACCATACCAATATCACATATTGCACGTATCCCTCAGCTCATGTCCGGTTAACGAGAAAGCATCAGTTGCTGATGGTCGGACAACCTTATAAACTCAACGTTCATCTTGAGATGCCCGAATCGCCGATTAATCAAGAACTTGGTAAATCGAATGAAAATAACTTACATTATATTAGATTGAACTTCGTAATCCAATTGAGACCTTTCAGGAATGTTCATGGTATGTATCCAGTTGAAAGATAAAAAAGGATTCCTCTCGTCTCAAGCGTGTCGTTCTAATATCCTCCATTTTCAAAGCGAACTCTTGCACCGAATCAAGATCATATCGCTGTCGCCGTTCTACGTATTCGGTCTTTTCGAAGAAAAGCAGACATTGGTGTTCGAAGTATTCTCCAGTTTCCAAGAAGATCAAGTAAATTATATTTACGTAATATTGAATTCGTTGGACGGCGTTTCGGAAGAAGGGCCGATTTGCTTTTTTCACTGTTTTATTATCAGCTAGAGTCAGAGAGGTAAAAAAGGCTCAAGTACATCATGCAGGTTGGTCCTTTTTACCTTTCTGTAACTCTGGCTGATAGAAGCAGCTGTGCCCAAAGTGAAGAAAACAGATTGCTCTTTTTACGAAACGTCGTCGATGTCTTGTTGTGCAATGTCAAGTAGGTAATAAGTAGAAGTACTACCGTTCTGGTAATAGGTATAGTTTTATATTTATTTCAGTATCATCCCATTACCGATGCCTACGTCGAAGTGCGAGCTCGTAATGTGCAAATTTATTCTGCGTCGTTGCTGATCAACGCTCAGATGTCCGGAATACGTTATTTCATGTACCACTGGCCAGCTACCTCTGCTGTTTTGGGAATTTCGTTTATTCTCTGCATAGTTTTTTTCACAATCACGCTGCCATATTATAATCGTTTCTTCGTCGATGCAGGTGAGATTGACGATTTTCGTACTCGAGTGATGATGAAATCTGTTTGGCCGAGTACTTAGTGCTGAAAATTAATCTCTTTATTATTATTTTTTTCAGTCAACGTTCGACAAGATTAACCAATCGTGTACGTGTATCAGTTATTTTTTGCTGCTGTCATGATGTCATCGTCCAAGTTGTTTCATGGTAGAAAAGATCGTCGCAATGATTCGTTATCCAATTGTGGTAATTTTTCGTATTGTTTTAATATTGCATGGTCATAAAATGTGTTAGTAATTAGTTTCTCTCCTCACGAACATTCCTCGAGATTAGATTATTTTGTGGTTTATGAACCGAATCCCTAAGAATTTCAAGACCATTACGTCATCGTCGTTCATCGAGTCATCTAATTAGTAGTCTACTTATCTGGATTGAGAAGTTAGTTTTTTTGAAACATACCTATTAGGCAGGAAAATTTTTTGTTACCGTTATTTTTGTGGTTGATTCAATCAACGAATATTTTGGAATTACTGAATTTTTGTTATGTAATGTGGTAGGTCTGTTTGATGATTTTGAGTGGTGAACGTAGTTTTTGTTCACTTCGCTTGAAAACCAGCAAAAACAATTACTTACTTTTTCGCGATGTGCTGTGGATTGGTTCAATAGTCCGCATGTAGATAGCGCTAGTAGCTATGAAAAAGTTTGCATACTTTTTTTTTCGCATGTGAAGCTAAGATCGCGATATCTGTTCTACTGACACCATGCAATACACGAACGTTAAATTCCACAGTCTTTAGGAATCTCCAGTCAGAACCGAAATGTTTCGTAAGAAGATTCACCACATCCTTTTTTTTTCTTTGATTCGACGATATTTCGTTCTAAAATTTGCGTCAAACAAAATTAAAATTACTTACGACATCTATCAACTAGTACTGGGCAAATTAGAATTATAATACGTGAATTGCTATACAAGAGATGAACTTGTGCGTCAAATTATATCCAAAGACAAGCTGTTGCCAGGATCAGTCAACGTTAGTTGCGCCGTTCATCGAAATTCCGCAATCACGCGTGAATTTCTAACAACAAAATGTCCAAAAAAGAACATAAACTTTATTCAATTAATTCCTTTCGCAATTAAACAAGTTCTTTGAGCTAGGCGTCTAATTAATTCGCTTCTCTTGAAGGCATCGTTTTACTTGAGCGAACGCCTAAGTTGAAATATCGGTTTTGACGAGTAAATGGTATCTAGATCTACTTAGAGTTAGTATCAAAATTTACCCGTTACGAGTGAAGTTGAAGATACTGGGTAGCTCAGTTACCCATTTGATTTTGTTTTAAGTTTTTTTTTTTTTTGAAAATCGCACCGGTTCCTTCATTGGTTTTCAAAGTAGACATCTTGTGCGGTCCATCAGTATTACATTCTTTTTTTTTCAGTGACGACTGACGCTTTATTATTATTCGTATCTTTTTTTTTTTTTTTTTTTTGGATATTGAGCCTCTTCAACTGTAATAGTGATTCATTTTGTTGTCTGTTTAGTTGAAGTTTTGAAGATTTTCATCTTCCTTCCTTCCCTCCCTCTTTGTATGGTTCTCAGACCCCTTCATGAAAACTATTCATCATTCAGTTTTTTCCGGAATTCCAATTTTACATGGAATTTTTTCGACTTGACTTCGGTATGAATTGCATTTTTTTTTTTTTTTTTTGTAGAACTTTGTATTTGTGCAGGAGAATAACCTGAACTAATTGCTGTGATACACACCACATTGAAAACATTTTCATGGGCTTTTAGAGCATTTCGAGAAACCCCCGCGTAGCCTTAAAATCAGCTGCCAATGTTGGAAAAGGGGGTGAGTTATGGTATTTCAAAGTTTTATAATAGATAAGTATTCAATTTTCAAAAGAAATGGTAATTTCATTATAAAATTGATAGTAGGTGAATGTCACCATGTCAAATTTGGTAGCCCATATTTTTATGGTAAGGTGCCTTTGAACGTACTTCTAGGAAGAAGGGAGGAATTATCCCCTACCCTCGAAAATCACCGATATCATTTCTCGCCATAATATCAACCTATAGTAGCTAATGTTTTTATGGTGGATACCTTTCCATGTACCCCCTCGAAAAGCACTACATGGGTCCCGCCCACCCACGCAACAACTTGCCACCATAACAACTTGAGCAGCCCATATTTTTATGGTGATTACCCTGCGATACACTCCCTCGAGGAATGAGGCTATGGTTGAACTTTTGGTGTAACACTAAGTACATATATGGGTGAATCATCCCCCAGCACCAATAACTCGTCACCATATCAACTTTAGCAGCCCATAAATTTTATGGTGATTACTCCTCGACATACTTCCTCGAGGAATGAGGCTATGGTAGAATTGTTGGTGTAACACTATAGGGGTGAATCATCCACCAGCACCGAAAATCGCCAATAACTCGTCACCATATCAACTTTAGCAGCCCATGAATTTTATGGTGATTATTTACTCCTCGACATAATCCCTCGAGGAATGAGGCTATGGTTGAACTTTTGGTGTAACACTAAGTACATATATGGGTGAATCATCCCCCAGCACCAATAACTCGTCACCATATCAACTTTCGCAGCCCATAAATTTTATGGTGATTACTCCTCGACATACTCCCTCGAGGAATGAAGCTATGGTTGAACTCTTGGTGTAACACTATAAGTATGGGTGAATCATCCCCCAGCACCGAAAATCGCCAATAACTCGCCACCATATCAACTTAAGCAGCCCATATTTTTGTCGATTGCCCCTCGACATACCCCCTTGAGAAATAAGGTTACGGTTGAAATCCGCGTGTAACCTTCAGGAGTGAATCATCCCTCACCTCCTAAAATTGGCAATAACTCGTCTCCGCAATTTTCCTTTGAAATTATCATTTTTTTTTTTTTTAATTGAGTAGGTAGTTAAAAATTATTAAATACCATAACTCACCTCCTTATGAAGTTTAATAGCTGATATCTCGGCTATGGTGGTTTCCAAGGATGCTCTACTAGTCTTATGATTTTTTTTTTCAATATGTGATGTAACAGTTAGCGGAGGTCCTTTGTTGAAAATTTTTTGAAAAAAAAAAATCTCAAGGAAAATTGGATTGAAAAATCCTTGAGGTTAGCAAATCCAAAACAAAGCTATATTTGCTTATCTACTTTTGAAAATTACAAAAAAATTCCACCTGTTTCTGGTAGTTTCTGAAAATTGAAACAAGTTGAATGTACATAATTAGGTATGTAAGTTAGGAAAGCATCAAAAGAAAGTCATTGGCGATATCAATCGTCGAGTCGAATTTGCCCATTTATAAAATTAAGGGTACTACGTACTACGTATACGTACAGCCAGAGATATTTTAATGTATAAATTATCATTTCGAAGTATAACTTTGTAATAAAGCATTCACTAGATTAACACAAACTCCCCTATCGTCTTGTTCTTACTCAATTTCAACGTTGAAGTAGAAAAAAAACCGCCATCAAACGTCGCTCGTTGTACTTAACTTAAAAAGTGATTTCCAATCGGATGTTTTTTTTTGTCTCGCTTGTATTTTTCTTATTCTTTTCTATTTTTCGTACAAATACGAAATATATTGGAAAGTTTTTATACTTGGGTATTATTTAATACACTTGGTTGAAACAAAACATTTTTCTCCTTCAAAGTGTAAGTAATGTAGACAACATTCTGGTGCATCGGACCGTACATTGATAGTATTATTTCCGTACTTACGCATCGTAGACATAACGCATAGACAAAAATGAAACAGATACTCTGTAATATATATCTTTTTATGGTACGTATTCGTTTCCAAAGTCCTGTGCTTTTCCTCATCGTCGTCCTTCGTCAAGTGTGCCATGCTATGTAAAATTTATGTTAGTAGATTGCATATTGTAGATACTATGTACGTACTTCGTGCTATGTTATTATGTTGTCGTCATTGCAATCGCTGAATCGCATAAAGTTATGTTCATCGTAGCCGGATTTTTGTTTTGGAACTTTCCTTCTTCCTTGGAAGTTCATTGCATCAAAATACATACCTCTACCTGAACGTTATCGAGGTATAACGTTTATCTGTGTCATTTTAACCACGACACTGGGTCAAAAACGGTATTTGCTACCTATAGCTATGTTATAAGTGTTACGAGGCAAGAACCCAGCTCGTTTTTTTTTCGCTCATCTTCGTTATAATAATCGTTAAAATGCTCGAGATCAGCGATTTTACTAACACACTTGAGAAATTGCTGACGCTGCTGTTGAAAACGCCGGCAATGAACTGCACCCTGTACGGTAGCGTGATCTGTGGCTTGAAATCGACACCAGAACGAACCAAAGGGGGGTTTTTCCTTACTCGAAGGGCGCATGTAAAAGCGTTTTTTCTTTCACCTATGCGGAAAGGTGTTCGTGTTGAGGGAAATTTTCAGTATTGCTACCATGGTCGTACGAATTGGTGTATTTTGTGCGCGATTCTAGTCGTGTTCTCGTCTTTTTTAACGTGTTGCGCGTTTTTATTCGAAATAATATTCTTGGTTTACGTAAAATTTTCTATAAAACTTGGTTTATTCACTGAGCGGTTTTTCGGTTGTGTCAATTTTTCAATAATTTTGTTCACTTTTTATCGCTGGATTTTTTCAATCGACGAAGAGTTTTATCGTAGTTTTGTTCTTGCTGGGTTTATTTTCTGAAAGTGGATCTATTTTGACGAGTAAGTGTTGAGAATAATTTACCGGTTCGGTGTGTTAAATATTGCTTATGAGTTTTTTTAAAATTTTTATGACCAATTTTTTCTTGTTTGGTGTGTTTTTTTTTCTATTACGTGATGAACATGTGAGAAAAATGGTCACGTTCATTCACGTTTTAATTTTGTGGCACAGTTTTGAATATTTCGAAAGATCGTCCAGAAAACTATTTTTTATCAAATTTTTACTGCTTATTTCGAGTTCAGTGGGAAAAACCAAGAGTAAAATAAATATAGATGAAATTTTACATAATTTTTGATTATTTAAATTTTGAAAGAATTTAGGATCAAGAGATTTTTTCACCCTAAAAATTGTGTAAGTAATTCTTGTCCCTTGAAAATTCAGTTTTCAAGTTTTCATTTTCATGTAAAAATATCGAAAAACATGCTCGAATTTTTGTATGAAAAGAATCAAACCGATCTAAAAAAGAACATATTTTTAGTTTCATCTTTTTTTTTTTTAGAAAATTATAGTTAAATTGCTGGATTAGATTTTTCAAATTTTCATTTTTTTGAGAAATCATGTTAGATTGAAATTTAATGAGAAGATTTTTGTAGTATTTCAAGTGAAAGTTGATATTTTTTCGAGTTGATAGTGATATCTCTATTCTCCCATGAAAAATCATTTTGAAAAATCTGTTCACATTTTCTGGTATTTTTGCGTCAAGATGAAACATGAAAACATAATTTTCGGGGTATCAAAACTTCACGCATTTTTTCATTGAATGAATAAAAAATGTTTTGGATTCATCTCGGTGCGTAAATTTAAGAAAATCAACCTCAAATTTTTTCTGGACTTTGGTGGAGAGAAGGGGGAATCTCGAGAATTGAAATTATGACTTGCTTGAAGTTCAGAGAATTTCTTTTCTGTTTCATCTAAAATAATTAGACACTTGATTAAAAAAGAATTCATTTCGAACCACTCTTCGTACCAAATAGCTTTGCAATCTAACCCAAGTGCTTGAAAATTCTCTTGGCTTCTTTTGGTACCCATGATTCTTGGGGTTAATGATCTGACGGTAAAAGCCAACTATAAATAATATTATGGTTGAAAAAACTTGAAATTTATTCAGAAGTTGAATTTAACCGTTATAACATGAGATAGAAATTCTTTTTGTTTTGTTTTTGATTTTTTTTCTCTCGAACGTAAGTATCTCGACGTGTTCGATTCATCTTCCAACAAATGATTGAAAAGCTACCCACGCCACGTGTTTTGGCGTTTCAAATTTTCATAGGCGAGCATCTTTTGTTGAGATCTGTATAGTTGTGAAAATAATTACCGAGTTATAATTTCTTTTAGGTAGTTTGAGAAATATTATTTTAAAAGTAATGTAAACTTTTGGTGCTTTGAAACGAATTAGGTACGTAGGTTGAAAAAAAAAGATCTAGAGAGTTGTTCAAATTCGCATAATAGCACGTATTTTAAATCATGGTCATGTACCTAACTGAAAAATTTGTGTTTGAATTACGTATGCATAATAAAAAAAAACAAGCAGTAGTTACAGTTACCATAAGTTACTGATCATGAGGGGGAAAAATGTAAGAATAAATAACTCCAATTAAAATAAATTTGAGAAAATATGAAATTTATGGATAAATCTACAGTTGGTATTTTTCTCTTGAAGTGAAAGACAATTATCATTTCCTTTTGATAGAAATGACTTAGTTTTTCACATAAAAACATTTCGTGAATTTTGAAAAATCACTCCTCGGAAAAAAATATTCAAGTTTTGGAAGAATTTTATTTTAATTCAAATAGGTAATCTGTTCCACGCGTCTTTTCTCTTTTACGAAGTAGGTATAGAAGGCGATTCTCTGATTCGTGTGATTTCGTACCTGTACCCAAATAAAATTCCTATTTTTCAACTGAAAAAAACCGCTTACAGAATTATGCGATTCAAGCAATCGAAATATAATATCAAAACTGAAATAAATATGGAACATGGAATGTTCTTTGATTCAACGAGAAAATAATGCACAGCTTAGGAAAAACCATAACCTGTAAGATACCACAGACAGTGGTAATTTTTTGACCGAAACCGAAACCCACAGAGCGCTTTAAACCTTACCATGTGCAACTTATCTTGCATTCAACTATGTACGACAATTTGCATATCATGAATTCCAAGATAGTAAGCATTACGAAAAGCTGCTCTGCGGAGAGGTATGTGTAGGATCTCGGCTCCAGCATCGTACAATATACGTTCCTATATGTAGTAAGCTAGGTATATATGCTAGGTACGTGAAAATCTACCGACATGCATGTTGGAGCGAGAAAAAAATACAGAAATAGAGAAACGTGTCTTTAAATTGGATAAATGTCGCGTGTAGAAGATTTGTGACAAGGAAATGAATTCTAGAAATATGTACCTAATACCTATCTAGCTTGGTAAGTGTGTGTGTGTGTCTGTCGACTGTCTGTGTACGGAATTTGAATTTGGTGCTAAGACAACTAGGTATATTCGGCGATGATATTTCAATTTATTTTTCGTTAAATCGATAGACCTTTGTGTGTCCTCGGGTCTTTCACCCTTGTCTCAAATCAAGGCATAAATAAGCTTTCAAAATCCTGTCTGTTCACAGCTACGTATAGGTATCCACGGATTCATGGAGCAAGTCAAATAACGTTTTGTTTTGGGAGTCATCTTTATGAAGAATTCGTTTGATGAGATTATGGCATTGAAAATGTGGTCATCTCATGTTTAATAGTTACGAGTTCGATTTTAAAATTTTAAAATTTTGAAAATTTGAATCCAGCTTACAAGGAGGCATCTCTCGAGATGTGTGTCTTCGATTCAAACTAGATCGGGATTTTTGGAAAAAGTGTAGTCTCACCCCGCTCTCTCCCCTTCAGTAAACACTTCAGCTATCCAAATTCAATTTTCGATTTTTGATAAAAATTTTTTAAATCAGAATTTACCCTTTTCAGCTATTTATGTGTTTTTTCTTTTTCAAGATAGATATCCATTCAGTAAAATTTATGAAAAATAGTCCTAAAACCTCTTTCAACTCCCCTAAACCGATATTAGGTAGACCATTTCAGAATATTTTGGAGCCTTTCACTCGATTTTCGATTTCTTCAGGATTTTTGAATTTTCCGAGAAGACGTGAAAATTTATTTGGGCAGCTGAAAATCCAGTCGTGGCTTATTCTTGACCTGAATCACGATTTCATCGACATTTGAGCCGATTTCCAGAAGCATATCTCGAGTGCGTTTTTTTAATCAGCATTTTACAGGGGAAAAAATTGAAAAAATCAAAAATTTTCTATTTGTTGAGAATTAAAAAAAAATCTCTCGTAAGCATTCTGGTGAAAAAATGCACTTATGTTTGCCTGGAAATCAGCTCAAATGCAGATGAACTCCTTGAACAAGTCAAGAGAGTAAGTTTCGTACAACTCGATTTTTAGCTGTCGAAATGAATTTCCGAGCCTTCTACAGAAATTTCAGAATTCTGGAGAAATCGAAAATCGCGCTGGAGGCTCCAGAATTTCTGAAAATGGTAGGTATAATTTAGTACAGTGGAGTTGATGCAGTTTCAGGACTAATTTTCGTCATTTTTATACCGATTATTCATTTTACCGAAGAGAATAAATCGCTGAAAATGGTCAAGTTTGAATTTTCATAAATTGGCCAAAAATTGATGAAATGGATTTGGGCAGCTAAAATGTTTTGTTATGAAGGGGTCAGGCCATGCTCTTTCCAAAAAATCATGTTTCCCTTCAAATGGTGAGAAAACTCTCCGTAGATTCTCTTGTGATTTTTTTTGTTGAAAATTATGGCTTTTATGCTCTCCCTTACTTGAAAAAAGTGCAGATGAAGTTGATCGAAAAAAATTGCGTGAATGTTTTTATTAAATACAAGTACGATAATTTACGTTATACGTATGTCTTTCTGAAATCATTGCATAATTTTTTCGCTGGTTTTGGAAAAAATTTCAAAAGACGTGCAGACTTGATTTTTATAATAACAATTATTTTGATAAATAGAGTTACAAACAGCCTGAAAAGTGGCTTAGTTCGTATTTTGGCTAAAAATATGAAGAAATGAAATAATGTAGATTTCAAAAACAAATAAAAATAGTGATGTTCGTGAGAGAAACGATGTTATGCATTCATGTTGAAAATTGACCGCTTAGAAAAATTGTTTATTCTTCTTGTAAAATAATGACAGACGGAATTTTTTAAAATTTTACTAAATTCCCACCGTTATTGTACTTGGATTAAAAGATATGATACTTTTCTCCATATTGTACAAGCGTCCCCCAATCAACAATTTAGCGATATGATACATGTGTTGTACCTACATATGTATTTAAATGTAAAGATAGACCCACCACCATCTTCATCATCATCATACACGCTACACAATACATGTAGTGTAAAAATTACAAAAGTATTTTCAATTCGAAAAAGTTACTTCCGATGTGTAACACTAACTTCATAGTTATTCATGGCACGCTACACGAATGATATTTCTCGCAGAGATGAAATTTTCAATTTTTATATTCAAGCAGGCTTTTAAAATTACATTCTATTCAACGTATGCTAAACAACGACATGGTAGAAAAAATTTCAAAGGGATGGTAGGCTATGTGTAGATATTTTTTTGCTGTCGAATTAGGTATGTTACGTTTTTAATCAGCTTACCATTGAAAGTTTTAAATAATTAAGTATCTTTTTGGTACAATCTACCTACGAGGAATTTTTAAAAAAAGTGAAATGAAATTAATGAAAAGGATCAGAAATCTCGTTCTTCTCCGTTGGTGGTCTTTTTCGGGAATTTCATAAGAGTACTTTTCAACAAAAAAATAATGTTTTTTTGTTAACTCGTGTCCCCTATTAAAACTGGAAAGTAAATAATTCTACTCGAATGATCATCTGCAAAAAAAGAAAAAAAACTCACCTTATTTGCTTGAATACCATTTAAATTATGACGAGAGTCCAGCTTCATGGAAAAAGACGAAGGGATAAATGAGCATTGGTCGAACTGTTTCAGTTTCAGAAAACCAATAAACTTCAATGCCTAACTGAAAAAAAGTGTTTTTTTTTTTTTTTAGAATGTTGGCTTTCAAATTCATGCAACTCAGCCCGTGAATAATGATTTTCACTTAATTTTGACGATCTTCAACTTTTTAGTCGTTTCTAAAGTTGCTCCAATCTAATCTAGTGAACCGAAATTGAATTCGTTGGATTTTGTTCAGTGCCTCAGATGTGCCTTTACCTCAGCTGTTCACAAATTTCTATACATGTACCTCTAAATAGGCACTTAAAATTTGCGTATTTCTTCAGAGAATTTCATTATTTAACCGAGGCAACTAAAACAACCTGGAAAATTTATTAAAAATTACACTCCATTGAAAATTTTCATCTCAGATTCTCGACCGACGAAATTATAAATTTAACAAAAAATTCAGCTACTAATTTGCTCTTTTAGATTACGCCCACTGAAGTACCCAGTGTACACAGTACACACTTTTAGCTGTTACCGAGCCGGGTACTAAACATGTGGCCTAATTTACGAGCATAATTTTACACGTAAAATTTCTACACCGCCGAGAGCCTAATAAACTTCGTAGCGTTACGTTGTCCGCTCTTTTTCACTAAAAAAAAATAGCTAGCTTTTTAAAAGTATAAAGGACAGAGTACGAGTAAAAAAGTTGAAAAAAAATCCAGACTGACTAAGTCGATAACGATAATTTCTGGAGGAAAAGTTTCCAACGGTGCAAATCATTCGCTATATATGAGGTGCTGGCAATGAAATAAAGACATGCCGTAATTTTCCGATAACAGCGAAATTTACAATTTCTTCGAAGCAGTTTAGCGTCAATTCACGTTAAAATATGTGATAATGAAAACTGTACTGGGTGTTTCGTTGGCGATGAATTTAATACTGTTGTGTTTTTTTTCTCCTCTGTAGCTCTATTGTTTTCATCTTCGACGCTAAAACGTCTTTTAATACGATCTCTCCTCAGACGAATGGTAAAAAAATTTCGAATTTATTTCACTCGGAGAATTTTTTATTGCCATTGGTTGCTTATTTTAGCGCGAAATCACGACATATTCTGATCTCGTGATTTGAAATTTATTTTTGGTTATCTGGTATCCTTGTTTCGGTGTCGTCAGTCGTGTGTTGTAATTTTTTCTCTATATTTAATAATATTGTACCTAATTCACACGGTCTTTGGAAAAGTTAGATATGCCTCCTGTAAAATTTACCTGTTCATTCAATAATTTCAATTCAATCAACTATAGGTACTTTTTTCCTATTTCCTATAAACGTATTGCAGAAACAATGCAATTGAATTTTGATGAAAAAAATATATAAAATGAGATTTTTTTACGAACCTCATTAACATACGTGTCTGCTGACAACGAAAAAATACCATGAAAAAAATACGCGACAGTGTTTCCTTTCTAGTCGACATTTTTTTATGCCTAGAACCGGCGAGAACAATTTTATAAAAAAAAAAAAAAGTATTTCTGTGTATAGCAATAGTGTGTTATGCTGTGCCATGCCAGGTTGTTAGTGTAAAGCGGAAAGCTCGTATAAGCAGACTGAAATACGATATTGAATCAACAAAATAGCATAATTTTGTTCTAAATTTCGATTTTTTTTCTGTTGAAAAAGCTTTTGAAAGGAGTCTTTTTTTAGAGCGGACTTTTTTTTTCTAATACCTTAATGGTTTGTTTTTTTTCAGTATGAAACTATCACTTTTTTCAGGTTTGCTGTTTAGTTGCTCGAAAATAGCTAGAAATGTGATGTGTTGAAATTGAGAGGAAATTGACATAAAATGGACGAGATATCATATCTATAAGCATAATAATTAAGTATCGGACATGTACTCGTATGCACTAAAAAATATGCAGGAACAGTATTTATAATATGGGTATCAAAAAACAGCATTTTTTCATCTCAATTCCAAAAAAGATATTTTTGGTAGTTTAAGCTCAACCCGTCCAGCTTACTTACTGATGCAGGGCGGAAATTTTTTTTCTCTCACTATCTCAAGTTATTATCTCGGGTGAAGAAGATTTTTGGTGAAAAATGAGCCCCCTCAATTTCACAAAATGTGAAGGAATCGAAGTATTTGACACAATTTATAAATTTGAAAACTTTCTGATCCCTACTTTGGTAAAATCGACACGTATGGGTAATATCAATTTTAACACCCCTCTCACCCATGACCTACAAATTGAAGTGGAATATGGCATTTTTATGTATAATATTACATATAATGTGTGTATACCACTTGCTTGTAAAAGCACTGATATTTAGCTTTCAACCACATCTGCTGGGAGATTGAAAAGCAAGCATGTGCATCAACAAATGAATGTAAGATTTCCATTTGTGGTGTAGCTTTAAATATCTTGCAACATGTGTAAACTTGAAACTTTTCGTGAAGTCAACATGATTACTTACGTACTCCATATTGGAGCAGATATCTCAACTCAAGTGTTTTTTGTTATGACTAACATTGGGCACAAAATTCAAAAAAGCTGAAACTTTAAATTTGTGCAAATGGCTGTGTTTCATCGTCACAAAAACAACTCCTCTCTCCCCCTTCTGATCCGAATTGTAGCATTTCAAACTCTTTTTGGAACGTTCAGTCCGATTTTCAATTTCTCCAGTGCTTTTAAATCACTCCAGAAAGCATGAAAATCAGTTCGGATCGCTGGAAATCGAGTTGTGGCTTAGTTTCAACCTTAACAACAAATTAATTCACACTGGAGCGCATTTTACAAGAAAACACCTCGAGTCGAGTGTTTTTTCTCATTTTAACTTTTTCCCCTGATGAATGTGTAATTTAAAAAAAAAAACAAATTCGAGGTGTCCACCTACCAAAACTGTAGGTAGAAAGAATGAGACGTACTCGAGTAAAGGGATTCAAATAATGACAGAAAATTCTAAGAAAAATAATAACCGTGTGTGAATACAAACGGCGAATTTCGATGCAGTTATATCGATTCGCATCGCTATTTCGCTACACACTTATTTGTGTTAAAAGTTAGACAGAAATTTTACTATGATTTATTAATTTTTAATGTATATTTTACAAATAGAACGAAAGCGAACGGCACGCCGGCTCGGCGTTATTTTACGTTGCGGTTTCGCGTGTTTCCAAAACGACCTCGATCTTTCAAACGCCAATTTTATAGCGTGTACTTGCAGATTTTTTTCTCCTTTTGAAATATTACACGTATTACATGACTGATTCACTGTCAAAAGCTGTCAGCGTTTAGTGGCTGCGTGGCAGTGACGTATTCATTGATCATATTCTCAAATCAGATGCTTTTTAAAATATACGTAACTCAAACTACACAGCACACAGTACGTATTTATAAGTGGTGAAGATTTCGTTTGGTGAGACGAAAGTTTATATTAGATTTGAAACTAAATTTTATTCGGTGTGAGCCTGTGACGAATGTACGCGGAACGTGAACGAATGCTGTATGGAATGGTTTCAATAGCGATAATTTAGGGTTCATTTTTTATCCGCGAGTTGGTTTTTGACAAAAGAAATCGTGGAGTAGGGCTCATTTTGGTTTTAGTGTTGCTGCGTCTTTCGCGACTAAAACTTGAGAAAGTTGGTTTTGGGATCTTATCCAGACCAGTATGATGTCATAGACAAGAAGATGCAGATTTTCTTTGAATATTTTTGGGAAATTATTCTCCTCTATTTTTTGTACGATGAATGAGAGTAAAGTTGAACGAACTTCAAGCGTCTGAAGTGATGTTCAAGATGACAGCTCTCATTGTCAGTAAGTATTCATTGATCCCCATCAATACAAACGTAAAAAATGGAATGAAAAAAAAAGTTTCACATTCACGAGAAATTGAGGCTGCGCAGAAATATTGTTATCAAATCATTTCGCCTCATAGGGTACGATGGATGAACTGGTTGATGATTTTTAGCTATCCAAATTAATTCCTACGCTATCTGAAGAAATCTATTTCTCTGTAGGCTCCTGAATGGCTCACAGATTTTTAAGGTTAAGTTTAGACCTGATACTGGCATTGTGCAAAATGTCAACAATTTCTCTATAAACAGAAAATTTTTGATTACATTTTCTAGCTTTAGCAGAATGAAATTACAATTATTTAACACTCAAAATTTGATTCTTACTTTGAATTATTATTGACTATGGATGCAGAACGAATCTAGTGTTGGGGTTGGAAAAGCTGCAGTTGAATTTCCAGCTGCTTCAATACTGGTCAGAAAAAATTAAAACAACTTTTAGAAAGTGAAGTGTACCTTGGTTCAATTGAATAAAAAAAATAGAGGCACCAAAATTACATGTACCTCAAATCCTCCTTTTTTTAATGCATAAGCAGTATCATTTTCACTATCACTACTAGCTTGAAAACTACATTTTCTATTTTTTTCATTTTCTTGGTTCCTACTGAATTACCTACTAAGCTTAATATTACGAAACAATTTTTTTCTTTTTCAACTTTTTTTGGGCTCCAGACCCACTTTAACATTGTCTAAATCTGAACTTTCTAAACTAGCGAAATAAGCACAGAGTCCTGGCCATTGCCAATCATTTCTTGGAGGGGACTTATTAAACAAAGTACTACTAAATGGGAAAATTTTCCCTAAATTATTATTTTCTAATTACCTATATACTTTATTATCTAAAGCTAACACTAATTATGCTCATTCGTTTTTTAGGAGAAAGAGTAAAGCTATCATCAGAATTGCTGTTTGATAGATCTTGTTCTTTATCTGATCCAGCGAAAAGTTTTGTATTAATAATGACAGCATGGCAATTTACAGCAGCTTTTTTCCGAGGCCTCAGTGATTTTTTCTGAATTGTGGGTGTCCTTAGATTGTATTCATTCCACTTGAAGTGGGTTGAGGAGAAGTCGGAGTTGCAATTGGAGTATGTGTAGAATCACACGAGGTCCCAGCAACAACCTTAGGCGCTCCACTGCCATCTGTGGACGTATTCACAGAAATACTGAGTATATCACTACTTCCAAGTGATCCGCTGGCGTTGTTGGACAATTCTACGGTGGTTTGTGTCATACTGGGCATTTCGTTGTGAGTTACCGAACTCGGTGCAAATGCTGATTAGGGAATTATTGACGGATTGAACGGATAAACTCCACATTGCTTGAAATCCTGTAAAAACACGAGTCCAAATAAAATATTGCAATTCATTTGAAAACGAGCGATGAAAAATGTAAATTACCTGATTTGATATTCGATTGACTCGTTGCTTTTTCCCATGCCAGAGTGAAAACTCTGCCAAACTGATACTTTGATAATGTTCGTTGGTCAGCAGGCAGTGTGGACCAATATTTGGTCAATTCAATATCCCAATAATTGTCCAACGGTTTATATACAGATTTGTCCAATGGCTGCAGCTCATGTGTCATATTACTTGGTAAGCAGAATATGTACAATTATATCATGTGCTTCTGCTTCGAGAGTGATTATGTCAATATGGCATTTAGCGCCATCCAATATCACAATACATGTCCCTAAAATGAGAAAAATTATCGTAAGTGAACAATTACCAACTTCTTTAACAACCCTTGATATGGAAAACGACACCAGATCCAATAAAATATGAAAGGATCAAAATTGAAATAATAGAAATTTAATAATACAAAAATATGTAAAAACTCACCAGCAAGCTTTTAGTAGGTATAAAAATTGGAAATTCGCGAATTCCTTATATAAAAACAAAATTGGATTTAAAAATTCAACTTCTGATTGTAAAAAAGAACCACAGTAAAAAAAAAAAAAAAAAAAAAAACAGTTGAAAAAATATTACGAACTAAAAAAGAATTAATGAAGTTAGAAGTAAACTTGGTAAATGAGTATCTTTTGATAACTTCGACAAAACTTTGAACACAGTAGCAGAAATGCTCGCGGAGAATCATGGCAAGCCGAGGTACAAAAAGATACAGACTTTTGGACATCTCCCTTGGTTGTATATATATCAACATTTTACCCTAAACTGAGAGGGAGATACCGCCAGTTTGAAGAAATCGCCACGTTGGTCATTATAATTTGAAAAATCTATAAAATAAAGGAATTTTAGGGGTACAAATGCGGCAACTAGTTGGTCAAAAAGGCTGACATGGTCAAATGCATTATGTTGCAATAATTGCCAGAAAAATGAGAATAATCAACATAAATTAAGCTGAAAGTTTCCCATATGAAAAAGTCTAATGAAGGTAATTTTTAAATGCAGTTTTTAAGAAGGAAATGCGGAAAGAGTAAAAGATGACCAATGGGTGAAAAAGTTCTCCTAAGTAATGCATGTACTGTACTTTTTAAGGTATCATGACAGTGTTGAAAGGCCAACGCCATCGTTTCATCTTTTAACACCCCTGTATGTAAGTAAACAGATGGGTGCTAGAGTAATGTAGCTTCTTATATGTACCTATCAAAAGGCTACTTAAGGAGCTAGTAAGTATATGACAAAGGAAATGTCAGTGCAGCTGTGCTTTAGCCCGCAGGGGTCTGAGAAAAACGTATAAATATTGCATATTGATTTCAGACCTGCGAACTCGCGTAAACGCCAAAAATAGTAAATTTTGGATTTTAAAAAATTTGAAAAACCAATTTGAGAAACTGAAATTTTTAGTTTCAGGCACATAATTGAGAATGTGAATAGTATAGAAGCCATGGAGCATCTATTCTACGAAATCATCCAAAATATCTCAAAAATTGAAGCGAAGCATTAAAAAAAACGCATTACTTACCAACCAAAGCGAAAAAAAAACATACAACTAAATATTCTATCTTCGAGTATTTTTACCACTTCAGCTAAAATATATAGTCGTTAAAATTATTTTCGAGGTTTGCAGCAGGGTGAAAAAAACTCGAAGGTATGTTAATGTGGTAATAAAAATATTGGCAAAGTTTGCAAAAGAACGAGTCTAGAATGAAAGTTTAAGATTTACAAAGTCTGCGGTTATAGTTAGTTGCGCAGACTGTAAAAGGGAGGGAGGCAGAATTGCATATCTTAATTTGGACGAAAATCGTGGTAAAGCGATAAAATACTCGGTAACTGTACAGTTTAAATCTATAAGAAGAATAAGATGCGGTGGCTACTTTTCAAAGAAATACCGTCTTTGGTATTATCTTACGATGGGAAAAAAGTAATCAGCTAACTTTTTTTTTTTTTTCGTTGCTGGAATAAGATTCTAATCGAATTCACAAAGTACACAAAGTATAGCTTTTAAAAGGTAATATTTTGGGGAGAGAGAAAATACACGGCAACCTTTTCTCTTTTTTTTTTTTGCAAAGGTGGACTTTTTTTCACTCTCTTTAGAGGACGAAAGTCATAAAAATCGTATGAAATAACACGAACGAGAGAGCCCGTACTCTTGGTGTACGACGATGGAAGGAGTGAGCAAAAGAAGAGAAAAAAAGGCCCGATATTTCGCAGGCAGCAGAATACGAGTAATTTATTCTGGTAGAATATTCGGCATACTAATATGTTAGTTTTGGGCTATCTTATGTCGTTCGATGTTACGTTATAGGCACGGATAAGTACCATTAAGATAGGAAAAGAAGCAATAAAAAGCTTTTAAACGATTTGGTAAAACATTCAATATTATTAAACGAACAAGCAATAATTTTTTAACAAAGCGTGACTGAAATTCATTCGTCATTTTGGGAAATTTTAGTACTATGTATTTCAGTGTGCAGGCTCGCGTTGTTGCATAAATTACAACCCCTATTATAGCTACGATATTGTCTAAGGGTAGTTTTCCTCGACCATTTTAGTCCAGAGTGTGACAATTTTTCCGACATCGTTTCATTGAAATGAAAAAATTTACGAGTTGTTTAATGCTTACGCCGATATTGTTGAAAATTTCAAAGAAAAATTACCCTCGATTCCGGTTCATACTGCGGATGACCCATTTTCCGCGTGTTTAGCCTTACCATACGTCATTTCTGGGTTTCCAAGTCTCGTATTCAAGTTTATATGTACTTCTCAAGGTTACTTCCAAATAATCTTATTAATAATAATTCCAAGTACCATACAGGAAACCTCAACTTTGGCTCCGGTTGTTCCTACCTACTTACTTAGTTGCTTTAAACTATTATACTGCTTTCTACCTTATAGAATAGATATACGACCTTATTCTTTGTACACAGTACAAAACCAAGTAAACATTCTACAAATACCATCCTTTTCTGGTGGTTAAGGTATCTGGTGTATTTCCTTAAGAATTTAAAGGGATGGGTATCATATTCCCGTGTAAAGGGAGACACGCAGACGTATTCGATATAAATTTATTTTTATGGAAATACGAGTACGATATGTAGCGTGTATAATGTAACTTATATTTTTTATGAAAAGTATAAAAGCTTCTTTGGTATTCAATCGTGTATCTATAGATAGGAGGTAGGACTCTATTTAGCGATTGATTTGTATCGATAGGTACGTGGAGTTTTACATCTAAACTACATATATCTTATTTGGAATCGATTCTGTAAGCTAAAACAATTCTAAATCTGTGGCTTAATTGGTTGACACAATGATGGAAAAATTTTTTTAAACGAAAACGAAACATTTGGATTTGGGGGATTACATTTTGACAAGAAGTTTACGCCTAAGAATATGTAAATGCTTACAAGAGCATATTTTTTATCAACTCGTTTTTTGGCTGAAAATACCGATTTTGGAGGAAATTGAATTTATGACGAAGTTCGGGTTGCAGGGTTGTTAAATTAAAGGCTGCAGATTCGCCCCTACTTGATCAAATCTACGATGTATAGTGTCTGTTATCGATAAATCAACTATTGAAGGTGTTAGAATTTTGATCTGATTGTCAGAAAATTCATGAGAAAGCAAGAGACTTACGAAATCCAGATAAATATTGAACAATTTTGAACAAAATTAATTACTGATGTTGGAGTGCAGCTTTGTGAGAACATGAAATCTTATGGTTTTCCTCCTCATCTAAAATGTGGAGAGATATTCTCAATATTGAGGGAGGGGAGGCCCACCAGATGGGTTTTTCAAAATGCTGGTTATTCTTGATCCTCAATTTACTTAGTAACAAGGTACAAGCTCACCTAGCAGTGTAAGCATTTGAGTAATTTATGCGATTAGAATAATTGCCAACAGTGATAACTGATAAAGCATAGAAATGTCAGCTGGCAATTTTTGCTCATGTAGTTCTACATATTTATTTTTTAGGGTGCTATTGATAGTACACCCATGAACAATTTTTGCCAAACGGTATTCGTTTTGTTGTTCAACTGACGTATGAATAATACTCACCCAACAATTGAATAAGTGTATTTTTTAAATGGATATTTTCTATTGCAAATTTGCGCAGATTATTACATATTTTGCGTGTGGGTTTTTCTGATTATCTACGTACTACGAGTACAAGTAGATTTTTTCAGTGTTATACCTACCTGAAATTGATCTTGGGTTTTGGGACCATCTCATTTGCTTGGTAAATATGTGGATGCGGGGATGCAATGTTTTAAATTTCATGTTACAAATGTACAGCATTTTGTCAAATTCGTGGGTTCACGAATTGATTTTCATGTTCTCACAAAGTTGCATTTCGACGTTTATTGAGCCAAACTGCATAAATAAAATTGAATCTGGATTTAGTATTTCTTTTTTCTATGTGATGTAAAATAATTCTGCAATATGAATTTTTTTCAACGTTCAGATCTGACTTTTTGGTATCTAGTTTTTATGAAGTTATCACCATCACGCGGGAGATTGTTGAAACTAAAATACTTTTTTTTTAAAAATGTGAAAGCAAACAATCAAACTAACAGAAAAAAGCAAAAACTCTCTCGCAATCAGCAAAACGATACTTTAGCTGATGGCTTCCCAATTTCGGTTTTTTTCATTTCTTTTGGTCTAGTATTCCAATTTTTTCAAGTTTCTCATTGAATGTCTGAAATTTTTTACTTTTTTTTGAAACCTTTCCTAGCATAGGTAGGTAGTAGGCTTATACTCTAAATTCTAGCACGAATAACCTGAAGGTTTCATCAGCACATATTCGAATCCTGAAAGGGGTTACTGAACTGAAGCTGTTTCTGAAAATTTCCAAGTACAAGAGTAATTTTCTATTCCTTTTAGAATTTTTGAAATTGATTCATGGGAAACTGACCTGACTTCATGTTGATAAAACAAGTAGATGAATTATTTTTTTGAAATCGTAGAAAAGATGGCAAAACAAAACGCACATAGAAAATAGATTTTTAAAGATTGTAAAAGTAGCTGTATGTTTCTAAAACCAAGCAAACAAAACTTAGAATATGAAAACCAGATAATTTTTTTATGAGAAGTGACAAATAGATTTTTTATCGATTCAAAAGATGTGAAATTTTGAATCATAATTCATGCCATCAAGAGTTATTTGAAAAACATTGAAAGCATAGAGCATTACCTAAAACAAGAAATATATTTGTATAAAAAGCAAAAGAAAAATCAATCTTGCAATCAGCGAATAAGTTGCGGATGTCTTGTTATCTGCCCATACTATCGGTGAGTAATTTTTGGACGAACCAATTTATGATTTAGGAGGAAAGAGGCACCTTCCTTCTGCTCTTAGTCCATCCAAGGTTATTTTTTACATAAATTTGAAATTTAAAAATATCCCTTAGTTTCTTATTTTTTTAAATCAAGTTCAAAAAAAACCGAAATGAAAAAAAAAATTTTCGTCTAAAGTGGCTCATTAGAGTAAGAAAGCTTAATTTTTATTCATTCTGGTGAAAATTTTAAATTTTTTTGTTGCCATAAAGAATGAACATTGAAAATAAAAAAAATCTTGTAGATACTTAGTTTCAATAAATGCCAATCACTGATTCACTGATTCGCTCTTTTTACTAAAAACAAAGCACGAAAACAAAAAAATGTCACAAGATTCAAAAATGTATACGAAATTCTGAAAGAAAAATTGGTAAATTGGAGGCTACTATGAGAGATCATCTTTTCGCTGTAATGGGAAGTCATATTCATAAAATGACAGAAAATCAGACAAGATCATCTTAAAAAGTGATTTTTTGTTGAAAAATATACAAAAATGTAGCCATTTTCGGTTATTTGGATTGAAAGACCTTTAAAAAATCGACATATCGTAGCTAGATCCACATAGAATCTTAATTTCGCTGTATTCTAATCGACTGATTATTTATTATGTCGATCAATTGATCAAATTTTTCAACAATGGGTTGTTTTTTATGCAACGTGTCTGAGTCTGTATGGCGAAAAATCATTTGATGAGTATCAAAAAAAATTATTGAACAAATTGGTTACTTAGGTATTTATCATGAATGAATGGCAGGAAAAATGTGTGAAATTAAAACATAAGTGAAGAGAGCTGTGTAATCGGCTCAGAAAAAAATTTAGGAAAAAATTGACTAAAGTCGAGTCAAGTGAATAAACTTACATTGAAAAATGAATACCTAGGTAGTAGGTCTAGGTACATTACATACATGTATACAAATCTACAATTATTCAAGTGACGCATTTCTGTAGGTAGCATGTGCAGTTTAAGTGTGACAATAACTCACATCTATCACAACATTATCATCGTATATCGTTTCATCTGAGCAGTATAATAATGGCCTATGGGCAAAAAAACGCATTCATGCTAAATAAAGAGCAATTCAAACTAGATCTTAGCCATCTTGACAACACTTATGACATTGACGAATTCGATCAACGTCCTTTTCCTTCATCAAATAAATACCTTGCCATAGAAATAGGCTACTTGATATTTTAAAAAGCTGCTGCAGTGTTGCCACAGATGCATTTGGGATAAGTAAACTGTGCTATAGTCAAACTGGCACTTAGAAAAAGGAGGATAATTATGTTGGTATTGAAATTTAAGTTTACTTACTACAAAACAAAAAAAAAGTGAATTGCTTTTCATGGGATTGGTTGGGACTTGGGTAAACGGTTAACGTATGCTTTATTTTGTAATACTTTTTTATATTTCAAGTATGTGGGTACAAGTTTCATTTGTACCCACTGTCGCCACCTCAACTATGGAATTAGCCTTAACGGACACAAGGCTTATTTATGATGGGCGAGAGTGAGCGTGGTTGGGATGAAACGTATGCTTGGAAAATTTGCCGAATTCTGAGATTGTTTGTGATCATATTGATTTAATGTGCCTTCAGTTTTGTCGTCATTGGTGACATGACATGAAGACTTACAACGTGGAATAACAAACATCTTTAAAATTTTTACGATGTGATAGATACTTTTCATATTACACCTTTCAAAGGATGAAACTCACAAGGCAACTTGAAATCTTCATCATTTTCAATGAACCATTTTCGTTCAAATTGAAAGATCATTTGGCAAGTACCTATATTACGAGTTACTCGTAGGTATCTTCCTTCACGTAAATGCTTTAATAGTACATATATGTATGTATTTCTCATCCATCTATTAAAACGTATTATTTGCAACTGTAGGTACTTCGCCATGTTTTTAAGCTCGTTTACGTATTTGATGAAGAGTGGCGTAAAAAAAAAGAGCACAAAAAATTTCCTGTCTGATAATCTGTTTAAATTGTCTTAAATCTTTTTTACGATTATTTTCGCAGCGCTTGAAAGCTTTAAAATCAAATTTACGAGTCTTTCAAAAGCTGTATTGGTAGGTTAGCTGTGTTCTATTCAAATGTAATATGTACCCTAATTCGTTGGAAATCTTTCATCTAGAGAGCAGTATTGTATAAAAATTAAATTCAAAAGTCTCCTCGTCATTTCCGCCTGGAACGTTGATTGAGCTAACCTATGAACTTGACTTGTCTTTTCGTTTTCCTTTGTTAATAAATAAAGGATTCGGAGCTAATTGTGATGGCTTTAGTTAATGAATTCTGTATCGGGTTTTCCAACGACGACGATGCTATGAATAAAGGCGGAAAATTATTTCAACGAAGGAGAAATTTAAACGATGTTGTTTCGAATTCTCTACCCCTGCAGTATATCCTACCTATAATGAAAATATAATCCAACTTTTTACGTATACAAAAAGTTCAATGTACGCTACCTCGAAAATCACTTTAATTTCGTAGATCTATGACCCTGAGTACGTGTCATATTTAGGTATACTATACCGTGTAAGTCGTATAGATGTACGTACCTGTATGAGTAGTCATGTATTAGGTTACATTTTTAAGTACCTTTCATGTCGAGTGCTGCCAAGAAAGGGGAGGCGGATCCCTTTCGTTATATTAGCAATCAAATTAATTTTAATACGTCTTACAAACAATGTAGGGTTTTTTTCGCTTTTCTCGCAAGAAACAAATTCACGAGTAAAGTTTGTCATTTAATTTGCGCCGGCTTGCATAAATTGGAGTACTGAACGTGGTAGCTGTCTCGACAACAAGCTCGCTAACGCATCAATCAAAAACTTTTCGCCACCAGTCACTCGCAAAGTCTCGTTTAAAAATAATTTAAAAACTTATACATTTGTAAACAACTTTTTTGATAGACGTAAAGATTTAATTTTTACTCACATTGCATCGGAATTTCGTCGCTGATTCAATCAATTAGCTCGATTGGAGTCATTTACCTACCTAATTCTAAGTGCATGTACGAGTTATTTGGTATACGAGTAATATAAATACGTATTTTCGTAATTTGGAAGCCGAATTATGATCAAAAGACGTATTTTTACTTGTACAAGAATCTAGAAGAAGAAAAAAACGCTCACCCCAGGATCTTATTATTTTATTCTTTGCATTTGCTGCTGTCTTCTGCCTTCTGCCATAGGGGGATTATGAACAGTGAAAGAAAAAAATCTAATGTTTCTCTGGTGACATTACAGCTTATAATAATTTATAACCAGCGAATAAAAATTTTCAATTTTAATATTCGATCCACGACGAAAAATTCCTGCTCGCGATCCGTCCTATATTATGATGAAGACCAAAAAAAAGACAAGTTATCTTCAACTCGTTATAAAATTTCGCTCCCCCCACCCCCCGACGGTTTGAATCCTTACGCCTGAGTATATGTATAGAGAAAATTGAAAACATTCCGTCAAACTTTCATAGCGTGGGTCTTAATTCTAATATTAAAAAGCAACGATACCCGAGGTAAGCAATTCGTATATGTAGCTCCGACGAATAGTATGAAAAACCAAAAATCTTTTTGGTATTTTATATTTTCGTCTTTGCACCGAATTTCATTTAAACAATATAGAAAATTTTTCGTCTCGAAGCGAGTGTGTTTATTTATATTCCTAGCTTCAGATGAGCACTGCGGTGTGTTGATGGGTGTGAACGATCAACAGATCGTAATGATAATTGAACAGGTGAATAGGTTTGAGAGGATAATTTGGGGTTAACAAATCAAGAAAAAAAACCAAATGAAGTTATCAGCTATATCCTCCATTTTCTACCCATTTTTAGAAATTTTCTTCACCTCCCTTCTTGATTCTCTTGCAGCTGTGGTCCATATACATACGTAAATGTGGTTGATCGCAGCCTAGAATTTTCTCGGGTGTAGCACCACCTGGATTTACTTATATAGTAAAAAAAGACACATTTTTTACGCGTGTAGCACCATTTTTTAACCTTAAACTACTACTACCCCTCCCAAACAGGGCATAACAATGTGGCAATTATAATAGCGCATCCATTAAATTTTCAATCTCACATGACTTTCGCTCGGCCAAGAGTCTCGTCCGATTTGATACTTAATATAATATTTTCTTTTGGCACATCCTTTAAAGGGTTCTCCAACTCGTTAAAATATTCATTGATGATTGGCGAACTAACAGCAGCGCGTTTTAGCTCTGGAGGCGCCCTTGGAGGAGAGCTATGGGTGTCCAAAGAGGGGGATTTTTGAAAAAATTGTAATTTTGTAACTTCAATCCGGGCGATATGCGGGCCTCAACGCTCGCTGTTCGGCCACATTCAATACCACCGGATCATAAGGTAAACATAATTATAACGTGATTCATTGATGATGCGTATGAAGTTGTGCTTACGTTCTTTTTGGTAATCTGATTTCTGGGTTTTCGCATTCGTCTTCTTTGCTGGAGCAGCTTTGAGTGCGGTTCGAGCAGCGGCTTCTTTTTTTAAATCTTTTACATAATTTTCAAACGGCTCCCATACTGCATTCAACTTCTTCTCAAATTTTTGACGAGTTATATTTCCAAAGTCGTAGTCTCCTTGTTGGATTCTGTGAAATAAGGTTTCATTGGTTTGGAAAGCATACTACAGAAAACAGAACAGAAAGTTTAGACTTTTTGTGACGCGACCAGCGATACCATACCATATGTCGGCAAAAATTTTTTTCGTTTTATTGTGGTTTCTGGTAGTGTTTTTCTTCCTCTTTTCAATGGTGCAAACAGATTTTCAAAATATTAAAATCTGACAAATTTGCAAAATTTCAAAGTTGCGTATTTTTTGAAATTCAAAAACCAAAATTCTGAGAAAAACGTATTTGAAAGTTTGGGTTATTTTTGTAACATTTTTAAAAACCAGTGAACAGTATTTTTTTTTTTTTTTGATTTTCTTCATCTTTTAATGGTTTTACATCATAATTTTTTTTTTTTGACATTTTTTTATGAAAAGCACTTTTGTAAAACCGGTTTTTCACCACTAAAACGACGTGTTTGAGATCGGTGGGTACACCCATTCCAAAGTATAGGCTTCATAGTATATGAATCGACAAAAAATTTTTTTTTGATATTTTCTGACTTTTTCCATGAAAACGCGATTATCTCAAAAAAAAGTTTTCCGACTTATGGTATGGTATCGCTGGTCGCGTCACATTTTGAGAAAAGAAAAGAGATAGTGAAAATTTGCACGCATGCTTCTGAAACTGGCTTCTGCGTTGACGTTAAACCGTTTCGGCATTTCCTTCAAATTCTAACGTATAAGATTACTTCTAAGATTCTACTGAGCAGTTTCAAATGTTGTACTTGAATCGCTTATTTTTGTGTAAATTCTTGTTTTGAAAATATTTTCGTTTCGAATTTTAAGCATTAACTAAGCCAGAGCATCAGAAAATATCGTTTCGGAAACTGGGAGAATACTTTGGAGTACGGTGGTGCCAGCTTTTTGGTCGTTAATCTTGCCAATTTCAAGAATTCGAGAACATGGCCAAAAAACGTCTAATTTTTTCGAGTATCTAAGTTGGCAATAGCGGTCCAAAAAATTGGTATCAGTGTTTCTTGTAATGTTCTTTCAGTTTCAGAAATGATATCTTGTTTTTACTTATAACTGATACGTAATTTTCAAGAAGTTGATATTCTCAGAATATTTTACCCAAAAATAAGTGATTGACAAATTTTCAACGCTCAATACTCAATAGAACTCTAAAATCAGTCTTGGATCTGAACGGCAATGGCCTAAGGTTGGGAGATGTGATGTAAAATTCAAATAATTTTTAAAATTATTATCCAGAACAAATAATTAACATTTTATTTTAATTAACAATACATATACTACATTAAACAAAGTAATTAGCTAAAATTAAAATAGAGAGGCTTCATCTTCTTTGTGATCTTCTTCAGTTTGTAATAGCATAGCGGCAACTATTTCTGGTAGTTGTTTTTTTTCAAAGGACGGTTTTATGAATTTCCTTATCAATGGGTCTGAAAAAATGATGAATCTATTATATGTAGATGTCTGTCAGTGTGTCTTTCCGATTCGTTTTTCTAGAAAACATCTCCCTGAATTTCTTGAAAAATTTGTGAGACGCCTCTTGACATTCTTTACTTAACATGCTTGAAAATTGAACAGCTTAAAACATACTTATTTCATGTATACGGATATTTTAGAAAATCATGGAGTAGGTACTTGTCTGCACTTCGGTAATGTTTTATCAGTGAATGTGATAAGAAAATAAAATTGCGAGCAATGTCGATTAGATATCGATATCGATAATCGATAACAAGAATACATAATTATTTGCAAAATTTAGTAGACTTACCCACTGATAGTATCGAGTTCCTCATGATGTCAACCACCTTGTATAAGTACTTTATGAATGGTAGGTGACATCGGATAGAACTGATACTTTTCGACATAAAATTTCTAAATCTGGTGACGATGTCAATATCCAATCCACGTCATTCGAATTACCTAACCCCCATAATTTAAAAAAAATAATGAAATTGAAAAAAAATTTTAATCTCAACAAGTTATTTCCTGTACACTGAAACGAGTACAACGTTTGCAAAACATGAGTTATAAACAAATTTATCATCAAGATAGTGGAATTAAAACCGCTGTAATGAAAACATGTTTTACAGTGAAATAGTAAGATATAAATTTTATTATAAAAATCAATTGGGTACTTCATTTACCAGCTTTAGGAACGTCAACAAATTAAACTGGTTTCATTTCTAAACCATTGTTGAATTTGTTTTTTAGTTTCTTTTAATATCGCTTTTATCCAATCGTGTAAATTTTTTTCGTTTAACACGAGTTCAAAAATGAGTAGATAGGTACCTTATTTATCAAATCTATCCTCCAGTTTTCTACAATTAATCAGTCTATCATTTTATATTTACCTGTATGATAAATGGAGAAGAAACTCAAAAAAATTGATCCATGCATGGAGTGGTGAAATGCCATACAACAAAGTTTCTTAACGAATAAGCTTCGCATCATTTGCTAATTTGTTCATTTTGGACAGTTTCAAACCGCAGATAAAGCACACCTGAGAATATGGCAATTTTTTAAAATTGAAGCCAAGTCATACGTAATCATTAAAATATTAGGAGATCACTTACACTTGTGGCAGGGTTTTTTTGTGATATATTAACAGCTTTCTGGTCCAGCATCGTTAATATCATTTCAAAATGCACTGTCATCTCCCTACCATTGATTATAATTACTACGTGAGGTTTCAAATCCTTAATCTGAGTATCCATTCTTACGTATTCCGTCTCAACATTGCAATTGTCCTCTCAGTATGACACTACAAAATCTAACCTTAGCAAAGTATCCATGAGTGACGTATTATTATACAACGAACGTTTACTCTTTGAAGTACAGAGTGGCTAAAAAGTCAGTATTCTGACATTTCAAAAAGCTTTAGTTTTTTGTAAAAAAAAATCAAAAACTTAGCACCCTAGAAAAAAACTAATGGCATTATGTCGATTGGAAATTTAATTCTCTACAATTTTCCTCGACCACATTTTTCCGTAGATTGCTTCGTTCCGCCTCCAGATCAACTTTTATGAAACTTAGTTTGCAAATTTTTCAAAAGTTCATTTTAAAAATTTGCAAAATGAGTTTCATAAAAGTCGATCTGGAGGCGGAATGAAGCAATTTACGGAAAAAACAGGTCGAGGAAAATATTGTAGAGAATTCAATTTCCAATCGACACAATGTCATTAGTTTTTTTTTTTGGATGCTTGGTTATTGATTTTTTTACAAATTACCAATGCTTTTTGAAATGTGAAAATCGGAATCAGAATACTGACTTTTTAGCCACTCTGTAAGATAGATTTATTTGAAAAAAATAATGACCGAGGAACAGTAGCTGTGTTCTAGTCCTCAGACGCCCAAAACGTTTCTCTATGCTTGCTGGAGACTCCAGTGAGTTCGATTGGAAAAAGATTCGTGAGGCGAAAGGAAAAATTGACAATGCAAGTATGTTCAATTTTTATCTCAAGATTTACGCTGTTGGTAAAAAAAATCAGTGTTCCTAAAATTTGGCTGAAAATATGTGGATCGCATGTTCTTTGGATTAGCCACACATCACCACAGCCTATTATATTCGTACAAATAGGTACATAGTTTCTAGTTAGGTTACTCGAATGTACCTATATCTATAAGTTGGGTAGATAATGAACTTTCTGAATTATTATATACACAGTGTAAATTGTAAATCTTTGATACTTACCCTTAGTATAGGTAAGGTACCTTCCTATCCTACTACATACGATCTATCTAACAGATATTATCGTTTCACGAACGTATTTCTTTCACTTTTTATGATGGTAATTTCTTTAACCTTCGTGTAAGTACTGCACGAAGTACGATGTTTACTTACATTTACATACCAAGACAGAAGGAAACCCGTAGAATTCCATACAATAGTATTAGGTTTACTAAACAATAACTTCAAATTTAATTTTCGAAAAAGCGTAAGATATCATAACTTTTGATTTTACAGTACGGGTACCACCTACGATATACTTAGGAAAACTTATTAATTTCTAGCATCTGGTCTGGCTTCTGCTCATACACCACTTTACTCGTGTACATAATTACGTCTTTCTTAGCGAAGATGATTTTCCATGCATATAAATTTCATCAACTCAATTTCCAACCGCGGAAGATCTTAATCGAAGAGCAGAGGAGTCTAACGCACAGGTCATCATTCGCAACACTTGGCAATCCAGTCGATACACTTTTTCACTTCATTGAGAATCTTATTGCTTCATATAGATGAAAAAAGAGTCGTAAAAAAATATACGAGGATATTGACTTGGAAAAGAAAATGAAAAAAACAAGATTTATTGATTTCGGGCAATACTTATCTCGAAGAATTTTTATATACCTAGACAAAAAGTAGATATATTGTAAAAAAATCGTACACTTGTTGTAAATTTTTAGCTTCAATTGGGTGGTGATATTTCTTATTTTTTCCCAAATTTCATCATTTTATTATGGCTTAAACGACGACGTTTAAATGAAATTACCCGAGATGAAATTTTTTTTTTACTTTTCGTTCTGAATTTTCAGGCATGTCGACGAACTCGATATTTTAATTAATCGACTAGGAAAAAAATGAAAAAAATTTCACGTTCGCAATTGAATAACTGTGATTAAGGTGAGTGGTATGAAAAAAAGGCCGAAATTTCTACACCGATGGTACAGAAACGAGATTACGTACGGGTCGAATTGACCCTAAATTTTGCAATTTCGACGTTGAATAAAAATATTTTACGAGCGAGTCTTAAAAAGTAGTCTCGAAATTAGCGTCAAACGTATAAAATAGCGGCGCTTTTTGAGGAATTGTGCCCAGTTTACGATTTATTTTGGCCGCGTATGAATTACACTTTTATACTTATTTCGCTGCGTTGTATGGAATTTTTGGCCGGACGATACTACGCTACTCCTATGGTAGTGTCCTTACTCCATCTTTCTGTAGTGTGTACCCTTGAAGGGGGATGAAATCTAGCATATGTATCTGTACATATGAAAACGATAGACGTGAATGAAAACAGTGCGTAAATTAAGCCGATAATTAAATAGGAACCATAACCGTTCGGTAGGTTTGTAATTTCGATGTAAATAGAAGGTTATAAATCTTGGCTCGGTATGTTGCGTTGGTTGCAAAGGTTGTGAAATTTCGCTCGATGCTAACATTAAATAAAGGATTTGATTTTTCGATAGTTCGTCGACGTCGTCGTCGTTCGAACATCGGTTTTCATATCGTCGAACTGGACGTCGGTGTGTATTTTTCAAAGGATTATGGTCGCGGTTTTGTATTCGAAACGTGTACTCTCGGCAGCACGCTGCACTGTACTTATTCGACGAATTATTTCGGTCGTCTGTAAGTCTGTCGTTGGAAATATTTATTTTTTGAGTGAATTAGCTAATATAACATTTATATGGTTTTCTTATCGTTTTTTCCCTTTCTGTTTTCGCTATACTGGCTGTCTTATACATATATCTACCAACGACGCTGAAAATATCTACCTTATATATAAATTATACCATCATTCGATTTGATTTTTTCTTCGAGTTTATTATTGTGATAGGAAATATAATGTAGTATTGGATCGTTGTGTACGAGCGACGAGGAAAAAAAAGGGTCCCAGTTCGAACGGTGTTTGCCTCATGGTAGATATTTTTCATACAGCGATGTGAAGATTCCGTATAAAAAGATAGAGGCGTGCGCTTTTATGTGGCATATGATTTGAGCAAACATTAACGCCTGTTTTTCGGCGACCCGAGTTTTGTTTGCTAAATTAATCGAATAAATCAACAAATTAAATAAAAACCTGATTCCGTATATGGGCTAAATTGACAAGTTGACTTTTCCCCTACTCTACTTCGTCCTGTTTCACAGTCGACGAACGTTTATCGTCCTATTTTTTCACCCTCGATAAAATCACTAACAGGCCTTTTTTCCTCGTTTAATTTTAGCCCATATACCTTCTTACTGTTGGTTGATCGTGTAGTATGTGGAATATTGAGCTAAATATGGCGGAATTAGGTAGTTTTTTTTTGCCGGATGGTACGAATTTATGTGGAATTTTTTTTCAAAAAATGCAGGAGTTTCGAATTTCTACCTTTGAAAAATTCATTTATATAGGTACTTGAATTGAAAGAGAAGTGAGAATTTCAAACGGAGATGTAGATTTTTGGAAATGGCTTGAGCATCTTTTCACCCATCCAAAAACATCACCTTTGATACCTCTACATAAAATAGAATGTGCATTTACCTATCAAATACATACGAGTACATATTATAATGATTTACAGAGAAATGAGATTCCTGATTCTCTGATTTTGAAGTGATTCTCATTTCATTTGAAATTTTGGATGAATTTTTTGAACATCATTTGGTGTTTTTTCTATTTCAGATGAATTTTCGTACGATTTTCTGGAACTTTACGATTTTGAAAGCATTAATTTTTGATTTAAAATTGAACTTTTGATCATACATACCGTAAACGGGGGCTATTCGGGAAATTTTTTGCTCTTTTTGCGTTATGGATCGCGAACTATAATACCTACAGAGCTGGTTAAGGTCTCATTTTATTCTCTGAACCTTCCTCTATCATTATCCATTCGTATCAGATTTTTACCCCCTCTCAAAAAAATCCTGGAATTTTTCAAAACAAGCAGGGTCAATTTCCCACAAATGGGGCTATTCGGGAAACACAGACAAGCATTAAAGATATCGATGAAATGAATACGGCATTCGATTCCTGACTAAATTTTACATTAGAAACGATCTTTACTTAATTTTTAGCGCCAAGGTTTCAGTACTTTGCTAAGCACTTGAAAAACAAAAAATTCACATTGCCAAAAAAACAGCACTATTTTTCTTTTCGATTTCGCAGATGCAATGTGGAGGCATAGACCACCTTATGGGAGCGCAAAACGTTTGTTACAGTGTTGGCTAGGAAACACAACCTTGAAACGGCAGTTGGCGCTCATCTGCTTTGAACAGTGCTACCACAAAGAGAGAAAAAATCAAGTTTCCCGAATAGCCCCAAACTGTATTTTCTTAAATTGCTTGGCAATCATTAGAGAAATTCGATAAGACGAATACGGCATTCGATTCCTGACTAAATTTTACACAAGAAACAATCTTTACTGAATTTTTAGCGCCCAGGTTTCAATACTCAGCCGAACACTTTTAGAAATAAATTTCACTTTATCAAAAAACAACACTTTTTTCTTTTCAACCTCGCACACATAAAGTGTCGGCACTGAACACGTCACGGGAGTGAAAAATGTTTGTTACAGTGTTGGAAAGAAAACGCGACCTTCAAACGGCAGTTTGCGCTTCCGTGGTGTGAACAGTGTTACCACAAAGAGAGAAAAATGAGCATTTCCCGAATAGCCCCTGGATTCCCGAATAGCCCCCGTTTACGGTATATGGAAGATTTGAAATTTCAATAGGCAGATTCACGTACGACTATTGAGAGAAATTAAATTTTGAGCAAATTTATTCATAGTTTGAATATTTCTGTCATCGTTTTCAACGTACAGGTCTATGGACCTAGGCTATAGTAGTTGATCATAGATAATAAAACACTATAAAACCATAAAAATTGAAATTTCAACATAATATGTAAAATTTGATCATTTTTTTATTCTTCGAACAAATTGTTTAGCTTATTCCTCGTTGTAGTTTTGACAATTTGATCGCGTCTCATTTCCTGGGGAAAGAATTTTTCTGCGGCGCCTGGAATGAACAAACACTCATGTTAGTACATGCATATTTTTCATAAACTGTATGTGTGAAATATTATGTACTTACTGTGAATCTTAGCCAGGCGAGTTTCATCCAGCTTTTTTTCATGCCTTGTACCTTCATCCCTGCCGCCGCCATCGCCGAATTCCTCTTCTGAGAAAACAGCCGCCATTGCTTCGTTGATAAATTTGGTCAAACTGACCTTGGAACATTTTTTCCAAACCTGTGTGAAACAACATGTCTTTGAAATCTAAGTACCTACATTTGAAAAATCGTTCTAAAAATGAATGATGCGGAATACGTATCAACATAGTAGGTATGTAACAAAATTCGGAGTTTTTCACCTCACAACGCCCTACCCCCCCCCCCCCCCACTCCTACCAAAAACCCAACTCCAGATTTGTAGATACGAGTACATTTGTATTTTGGTTTTTGAGAAATTAAATTTACAACACTTTGAATATTATCGTTATTTTTCGTTTCAACTCCAGATTTATTTCGATTTGGGGATCTGATTATGACCAAAAAATAAAAGATTTTTCAATTTTTTTTTCAAAGCCAAGAAGAAAAATACAGAATCTTGCCCATATAAAATTTTCTTCAATAGTTGTCTACTTACTCTGAGAAGTATCATGCAATCGACGACGCATGAAACAAAAAGAGATTATTTGTCGACAAAATTCATGTTTTTGGTTTTGAATAATTTGAATTACAAAAAAATTCATAAATTTTCCGACGATATTATTCTTACACGCACATAACATGAAAATACCTCTTTTAACGACATATTAAACGAACCACGTGCAAATACTATAAGTATGGAAAAAAAACTCCGAAACAGTTTTCTGCTTATACTTTGAAAACAAAAACTTGTAAACTAGGATGCACGTTTCTGACCCCGGTATGTTGATAATCAATTCGAACATAAATTTATAGGTGAACATCGGACCAGCGATGGTAAAGCTTCGGATGTTGTTGACAATAGTTTAAAAGTTGGGAAATAGGAAACCTCAAGTTTGAATTTAAAAGTTGCTTGTAAATTTCCTAGCATAAAACTGACTAAACACAATCTGGTCATTGCAACTTTTGCCTTTATGGCACCATTGTATCGTAAAGTTAGCAACAAACTGTATCCGAGATCGAATTTTCTCACCTTCAGTTCGTATCCTTTCGATGATATACGTGCACAAGTTTGAATTGTAAAAAAAAAAACAAAAAACAACGTTGCTATAGTTCTTAAGAAGTTTGAGTGGTATTGAATAAAAAAAAAAAATTATTTACTGTTTTGAGTCTATTAATAGGTAGGTACGTACAGGACAGGTATTCGCTGGAAGAACTTTCGTCACTTATGTATTTTCGATTTAATCGCTGGAAGATTTTATTCCAGTCGTTTAAGTTTTTTAATCTGCCTATTAAAAACATTCTCTCGTAAGTTGGCAGACACTATAGGTATACAACTTGAGATAATTTCATCTCAAGAAGATCTGACTGCTTCTTATACGTATTTATCCTGTAAAAAAACTTCTGCCTTTTTTTTTTTACAAAACTTTGCCAGTTAAATTTTAAAAGCTCGTATACCTTACTTTCAAGTTACGTGTATGCAGAATAAAATATCATTACTAATGGATCAATAAGGAGAACATTCCTCTTAAATATTAATTATTCAATAAAAAATTTTAAAAATAGCTCTGAAAAAAAAGTTTTTGAAGTATTTGATGCGTCATAGAGCACTATTATCTACCCGTTTACAACACCTTGACCATTCTGCCTACCTATCTAAAGTTTCTTTCGCTGTATAAATGTAAGAAAGAGTATCGAGTACTGTAACACTTGTCTATCGTGTACTCGCTCTCAACTTTCGCTGCTTTTTTTTCCTTCTTTCACACCCTCAATTTCGCGAATAATTTATCGCGATCAAATAGCCTTCTTAAAAGTGCTAACCGTTTCGTACACGCTGCTTGAACGTGAAATACGAGCAAATGTGCGTACAATGTGCTTGTTACGGGAATTCTACTGAGCTAAATATTGGAAGGTCGATGTGGTGTGTGGTCTGTGACCCTTGAAAATTGTTCAATTTAGTAGATTTATGTGGTTTTTTTACTGCTGGATGGTGTTGGTCGGTTTTGCTAGAAAGAGGTCGCTTGATTTTCGTGTTCTTTGGCATTTTTTTGGATTTTGGTGAATTCGCTCGATTTTTTTTTCTTTTTCGAAGAGATGAGGAATTTTTTTGATTTTTAGGAACTGTCAATCGGATAATAGTATTGGTATCGATTCAGGTGCATGTTTCAATATAGTCGATCAGAAATCTGTATTTGGCAAAAATTGATGAAAATGATCAACGATGCCATTCATGCCAAATTTTTTTCACACAAATTATGTTTGAATCGTTGACAAATGGTTCCTAAAAAAAAAATACTAAAAAAAAATCATGAAAAGTTCTGTACGATATTTCAAGTAAAATCACCTACTGTCCTTCAAAATTGAAAATTTTTCCGATAATTTATGAATTAAGAAAAAAATCTCATATTACATAGACCTAAGTACTTAGGTAATCGGTACCTCGTAGAATTTATTGCTAAAAAAAGGAGCAAGAACCATTTTTATTCGTGTTGGAAAATAATTTTTCAGTTCTTTTCATGCATGAAAAATGTTGCACATTTCTATCTGTAGGTTTCTCGTACCTAGTTTTAGTGCTAACTGTGAAGAGATAAGACGCAGTGTAGAATGTAGATAAATCGTTCGATAATTCAATAGGTTTGTGTCGTGTTACGTCATATCGTTTGAAACGTCATTTTTTTGAATCTTGAAAATACGAGATGTGTTTCTAGTTGATTCTTGATTCTTTTATTGAGTTGTTGTGAATTCGAGTGTCTGTGGAGTGTAAATAGTGTGATGCTGATTTCGGAGTTAGTTTTTTAAAAAAAGTAATGCTTTTTGAGTTATTTGATTCTGATTTTTGTTAAACCCCTGATCGTATTGCGAGTTCGTGTTTTCAAATTTGTTCTTAATGACTACCTGTGGAGGATGATTTTGTACATACGATGGTGGTGAGTTTTGAGACCTCTTTTATTCTCTATAGTTACATAATTTCGCAATAGTTTGGTTGATCTGGAATATTTATTTCTTCAAACCCAGTATCGTACCTATTTGTGTACCATTAGAGTACCAATTGAAGCTATTATTTTAGTCAATTTCTTAATGAGACATTACAGGGTGTCCAAGAATAAAGGATTTTGACTTCATCAAAAAAGGGAAAAAATTCCTTTCTTGAAAATTGAAAAATTGAGTAATTGTTCAAGAAATGGGTGTTTGAGTGATTCTTTCAATGAAATACGAAATAAGCTTTCACTTTGTACTGAAACAATAACTCAAACGCACATTTTTTCGATTATTATTCAATTTTTCAATTTGGACTGAATGTTTTTCCGATTTTGGCGAATCAAAACATATCAAAATTGCTTATTCTTGGACCCACTGTAATAGCACGCTGGGTTTTGATTCTTTGACTCAATTTTTCATGTGGCTAGATAGATACGTAACATTAGAGCATCCGTGTTTACATTTTTGTAAGGTTTTTGCCTTTCGAGGATTTCAATTGTTTTCAGCTCCTCGTGGCTTGACTCGTAACCTGGGAAATTCGACTATACCTGTTTTAGAAAACTCTTCAGTTGACGCATTTAGCAATTTTTAAAATTTTGGTGATCTTTGGAAAACTTTAACAATTTGAAAAAAATTGACAGTTTTCTAGAAATTAGACTGTTGTTTTCAAGTTTATTATGGATCAATGTACATATTTTGAAGATTTGTCAATTCCATGGAAGACATATAATGAATATTTTTCACTTACTTACTACTACTACGTGAAGAAAAAAATAAAATAGTATGTACATCCGAAAACTGGTATTTTTTTTTGATTTTTTTTTTGTTCACCATACTTATAGAGCTTCTAAAAGATCTGAGAATAAATTTAACACTATAATGTCTTGCTGAAATCCGATCAATGAACAGATAGGTAGTTCAAAAAATTACACAGTTTTGAGAAAATTCATTAGTTTTGCAAAACTCGATAGGTAAATTTGAAATATTTTACAACTTGGTGAAATTTATTGATTTTGAACATATCAGTATACCTTGGTTACGATATCGGAATATTCGATAAACTTTCACAAACTCAACATTTTATCGTCTCTTTCAGCGATTTTGAATTTCTCGATTTGACTGCTCACTACCATTTTCTCCATAGGGGCCATATTTATAGAGGAAAACGCAAAAAAAACTATTTCTTGTAATGCCTCACCCCTACCCCTCCTGGCGAACACTCCCTCTCCAGTCTCCAGGTGTGAGGGCTTCTAGTGAGTGTTTTACTCAGGACAATATTTCCCTCATTGAAAAATCCCACAGTGTGGAAAATCAGAAAAATCAAAAAAATGAAATGTCTCAAAAAAATGGGACATCCTGTATAATGATGTATTACGCTAGGCAATTATTTTGAACTTTTTTTCGTGTTTGGGTTGAAAATGGGCTTTTAATCGATAGTTTAGACCCTGAAACAATAAACAGAGTGAGTTTTTTCAATTTGAGTTGCTTTTGTGGTCAGGAGAGACGGTCAAAGTTGCGAAAATGGCTGTTTTTGCCCTACTTCGAGAGTTCGTAGCGATATCCGTATTGTTTTGTGAAAAATACCAAGGACATATTCGGATTCTACGCACTTTTTTAAGTAAACTAATTTCCCCGATTTTTGGTTTTCGATTACTCAAAAAAGTGCGTAGAAACCGAAAATGATCATAGTTTTTTTTTCGCAAAACAATACTGATGTCGCTACAATCTCTTGAAGTAAGCCAAAAATAATGGCCATTTTTGCAACTTTGATCATTCTCCTGACCACAAAAATTACTCAATTTGAAACACCCTTCTCTGTTTTTTGTTTTAGGGTCTAAGGTATCGATCAAGCCCAGTTTCAACCCGAATACCTATACAAATTTGCAGTTGCCTAGTGTTATTCGTAGTGAATTACGTCGAATTGTACATTTTCATACAATTTTCGAAGGTTTTCGTGTCATGTGAGGAAAAAACACCCCATTCGAGATTATTTTTATTAATTTTTCACGAATCATTTACAAGTTAGCTCGTTTATGACGCGTGTAGAACAGGTAGGAGGTATTCGATGCGAAAATACCATACGAAGAGCGAATTAAACTTTTACAAAGTTAACAACAACGTGTCAACTCTACAAACGATAATTTAAACTTCGAGTCAGCTTGGCTTTCATGTCGAAAAGTTGAAAGTAAATTACCTCTACTCTGGTTATTTAAATATAGAGAACTCGCTATAGGTCTACGTAGTAAGTCTTTTGAAAACACCGACGACGACGACGACAATTTAACCAAATGATGATGACGATGATGATGAAGAAAAGAGCTACGCGGCGGGAGACTGTGTTGTCGGTGTCGCGATTCTCGTAGCTATATAATTTTTCTCAGTATGCTTCGTGTTTTTTTTTTTTTCATCTTCTCTCTCACTCGCGAATTCGAAAATTCATTTCCGGTATTTTTCGGTTGCAACGGATGTAAAGTAAGCGGCGGGTAAACGATAAAAATTCGTAATAAGTGTCTTTTATGCATAGGGTAAGTCTAATAAAGTAATTTTATCATACAGAAATAGGCAATTTACGCGAAACAGAATATAGCGGAAATGTTAGGAAAATGGCATTATAAACGATTTAGTTTGTGCGAAATCGCACAATTCGCCGTATATAATTAACGGTATCTGGAGAAACGACCATGTACTCGCGTATAATGTTTTTTCGGCAGACGATGGTTTTTGAAAACGGCTTACGGATAAAGTACATCGGTGAATAGTTATAAAAGTGGCTGTGACGTTTACTACATGTCAGAAAACGGCGTAAAAGACATAAAATAAAAGTTAAAAGCTGCCGGGCTTTAATATCTGCATAAACTGAAAATAAACAACGTGAAATATTCAGATAGAACGGAATATACGGCAAAGGCCATTAAAATGTACTGCTCGCAGATTATAGGGAATAACGTTGTAATTTGTACCGTACAGTGCAGCACTTTTCAAGTCTAACAGCCATTTTGAACACTTGCTTAGTATTTCTTGTTGTTAGGTTGGTGTACGTTAAAAGTTTCTTCTCGTCTTATCCGCCGATCTTTCCGGAGTAGCTGAAATTATTGAGGCGCACCTCTTTGAAAACGCGATTTCATTAAAAATTTTAACACGGCTGGCTCGACTCGACTCGACTCTGCAAATGCCGCCATAATAATGGCTAGATTTTCGCACATTTATCGTCAACTAACGGCCACAATGTGCGGTCAAGCCAGATCACACGGCTATAGCACTTTTCGGTCAACTTTACCCCCGTTATTATTAATTTATTATATTTCTGAAATATTTAACGTCCTCTTACCCCCCTCTCTCCTACCTCGACCGCTGGAAGACGAATAGTATACCGTCGCCGTTATTATAATGCACTTTATCTGCTATTCTACTCGTATACAATAGCGGTGATAATTTTTTATACTCGAGTGTTGCCTACTAGTGGAAGCGTTCGCAGGCGGTTTTTTTCGTTCGTTTAGTACTGTGTGAGAGTGTATTTTTTTTATATTCCAAAGCTGAGTCTTAATGTAGTCTAGATATGCATTTGCAAAGTACCTACCTATCAAAAAGGTTGAAATGTGAAAAATATAACAATATATGTTTGAATTCGCGAGATCATCTTAACCATCCTCTTTTATGTTCTCTTTTTTTATCATTTCATTTCCAGCTTTCTCTATAGCATCAGCTATGGGTAGTTTTTGAGGAACTGGTACAGAGTTATTCCAAAATTTCCTTCGAATATACCTCTTCTGTCACCCTTTCTTGTTCTGCTACTCACTTTTCGCCCTTTTTATAGTTTTTATTTTCACATGATCAACAAATGAGAAACAAAATTAGTATAGATTGACAAGAACTTGAATTATGATTTTATTCGAATAAAAAAAAGTAACTTTGAATCACTTCGATGTATGCCTATATAGGAACAAAATTTGAAAACAAAAATTTACGTGATTTATTCGACTTCATTTTAATAAAAGTACAAGTAGGCACTAGGCACATTCTACTTTATGTACATATAAATAATTATAAAAAAGACGAAAAAATGAAAAATCAGCTTGAATTAAATATTTTGAAGCAACTTAGCAACCATGCAACCATAAACCAATTTATGGTGAAATCAATGCAAAAACTATCTTGCAATCAGCGAATAATTTTTATTACAATCACTGCGCTTCGGGTGCCTCACGACACTTCCTTAACATTTTTTTCATCATTGAAGCTCACTCATCCATAGAATTTATATTTATGCACTCATCAGTGAATGGGGGTGTGTCATTTTCGTTTTCTATGCAATCCAGCCACTTTCAGTGATAATGTACATAGATGAGATTTGCTTTCACAAGAATTTTTGAATAGTTGTGTATGTATCGGAATGTTTTTGAAATTTTAATGGATTTCATTTGAAGAAAATCTATGATACACATCCTCATCTCTCGTACCTACATTAGGATGGATCGCCCAAAAAAAGGTTTTCGGATTTTGGCCGAATTCAGCTGAGACCTTCATTTTGAATCGATGTTTACTCAGAAAAAATTATAATTCCGGAGGTGTCCTTGAAGGGGAGAAATGGGGCCTTGAGAGATGGGACATTTTCGAAAAATAATATATTTTTTCGCTGCTGTCGCCACTTCAGCTGTTTTGGAAAAAATGGCCCAGTCCTAAGTAAAGTATATTTTGAGATTCTTTGTCAATCTATTCTGGCAGAGATTTTGTTGAAATATCTGCTCAGTTTTCATCAGACTTGATAATATATTCGAGCACAATTGTTTTATTGGTTTCATTTCTAATGAAAAACAATTTAGTGAGTGATCTACTGGATTTTTAGCTACATTTATATGTACATTATCTATTATTTTTTAACATAGTAGATGACGAGTATGAAGGTAATTGTAGAGAGGATAAGAAACCTCTTGACCGTAAAACGTCTCTCCATGGCTTCAGATAATGTCACGAATTCGGCTTCCATTGTACTAAGAGCTACAGAATTTTTCTGAACGCGAGAAGTCCAAGATATATACTAAATTTCCGAACAATTCCAACAAATGAACCACCGGTAGACCTAAATTCCAATTCGTATGTGGCAAAAGTAGCATCACTAAAAAAGCTGTTATCGGAGAAAGAGTCGTTTGATCAATTCCCTTTGCATTCGTTAATTCTTTTAAATTGATTTTTGGTTCAATTGGAGTAGTTCTACCATCCTTATATATTAAAAGATGTTTGAAGGAAAACCTTGATAGAGTCCGCCAGCCTTTTCTACTGAACCGATTTCAACAAATTTTTTTTTTAAACGTTCCTTTTAACGTGTAGATATGTCATCAAGAAAAAAAAATCGAAAATTTTGAAATTAAGGGCCGAAAAAATTGAAAAAACACGTTTTCTATTGTGTTTAAACAATAGAATTTCGAGTAGAAACCTTGATAGAGTTCGCCAGCCTTTTCTATCGAACTGATTTCGACAATTTTTTTTATCAAACGTTCCTTTTGCCGTGTAGATATGTCATCAAGAAAAAAAAATCGGAATTTTTCAAATTAAAGGCCAAAAAAATTGAAAAAACACTTTCTCTATTGTTTATAAATGCACTTATTACAATGCACACCGACAACAATACACTCAGAACGTTGCTATGTGGGCGTGTTTACAGCGTAGGGGTGTTGAGGAGGGAATGATGTTGTTGTTTGTTGTGTTGCGAGTTACATTCATTGCTATAGTATTTTATTTTTTTCAAAACTGGAATGTGGTGTCTGTTAAAATAATAAGGAGAGGAGGTTCTACACTTGAGATCATTTTTGGGTTAGGATTTTATTTCAACAGCACAAATTTAAATGTTTAGTGGAACATTGTTTGTAAAAAAGTTAAAGTGACGATGGAGAAGGGTTCAGTACAGTGTAGCCAGAATTTTCTCAAAGAGAGGGCAAAACCAGATTTTTAGGTATGAAAAATCGAAATTAGAGGTAATGTAATGGAAACTCTTCGTAATGTATGATAATTTGTATGGAAATGAAGGTGCAATTACCGCTCAAGTGAAGTGAGAGCGAAAATTTGTTGAAAAAAATGGGTCGAAAAAACGAAAAAACGGTTCATTATTGCGTGCATTATTTCTAATTTTCACTCGCGGGGGGGGGGGGTGGCTCAAGTCACGTCCCTCTCTTAGCTAAGCCACCACTGGTAGGGTTTCTATACTTGGGATACAAATTTGACTATCCTACCTCAGATTTTCATTTAATAGGATTGAATTACTGCAGCATACTCACTACCTACTCATTTTATGACATCATTTTACAAAAATTTTAAACATTTTTCTACCCAATTTTACATATAGAATTTCAGAAATTTTACTCCTAAAAAATGATGATACCTAATTATCAAGTCAGTAAGTATACCAGAGTAATTCAATACCCCAAGTATAAATCTGAAGTGAATAGATGTAAGTTTTTTGAGAAAAAAAATGTCGTTAATTCATTGTAGAAATTGATAGAAATATTGTTCAAACTTGAATTTTTTAAACATTGTACTTTAGAACCAGAGTAGAATTTGCTATTGACACATTTCAGCTGATTTGCATTTAGGAGCAGGGGCATGAGTTGAGTTGTTAAAAAAGTGAGCCCCGGAGGGGCGAGAGGCCTGAGCGAAGCGAGGGCCAGGGCGAGCAGCACGAGCGAAGCGAGTGCGCGAGCTATGGAGGCGGAGGTCGCGGAGCGACCTAGGGGGCGAAGCCCCCTAGTTACAATATTATTCATGTTGTATTTATGAAGAACTTTATTCTAATACTTTGTTTGTGATGAAATAATGCAATCATTAGATCGTTCTATTTTAATGCCTAGATAATTATTCAAAATTCCGAGATCAGTCATTCGGAATTCTTTAGTCCACTTAGATTTAATTGAATCGATCAGATCTTGATTTCTGCTAATAATAATATTAGATCATCAACATAAACTAATAAGACTAAACTATCTTCAAAAGTATCTCTTTTTACATAAGAAGTATACGCGGTGGTCAGATTCAATATTTTTACAAAACCAAGACTTCAAATATTGATCCAATCGTTTATATCATTCGCGAGAAGATTATTGCCGTCAAAATCCAAGACAGCTTTAAAAGTTCTATTAGGTGGTTGAAAATTTTCAAATCGTTTATTTTTGGATAAATTCGTGTTTTGAAAATTTTTTCTTCATATTTCGCATGAATTTAGACAACATAATATTGAGAGATATCAATCTTGAAACTGGCGAAATGTTTTGAAACGCAGTGGTGCCAATTTTTTGGTCGTTATGGCTGATTTTGAAAAATCGAGAAACAGCAGAAAACTTACAATTTTTTTCGATTTTTTGAAATAGACAGTACTGACTAAATAATTGTCATTTCTGCGTTTCAAAATATTTCCCCTGTGTCAAGAATGGTATTTTTCAACATTTTGGCTAAATTAATGCGAAATATTTGCGGAAAAAAAATTTCAAAACACGAATTTATCCAAAATTAGGAGATTTGAAAATTTCCAACCACTCAGTAGGGAAACCTAAATGCTGTCTTGGATTTTGACGGCCGGCAATGGTATGGACCGACATAAAATCTCAAAAACCTACTTTCATTCAGAATGGACTGGAGTCTCTGCTGAATTCGTTCATAATAAATACGCCGATTTCTTGGGCGATTCCACCTAAACAGTGTTTCCAGGTCAAAATTTGTGAAATCTTCCCACTCAGTGTTTTGAAGGCCAATGAATAATCCTCAAAATCTCCACTTTTGTTTTTCATTCAAGTTTAGTATTCGAAACAACTTCAACATGAGAAGTCGTGGCTCTACCACAAATAACTTCATCCCCACCTCATGTTAAAATCTGGGATGTACTTTTTCTACGTGGCTCATTTTAGTCATTCAAGGAACCCAAACCCTTCCTCCCCCTTCACTCCCTTAGTGCTTTCTCCGAATTATTTCCATAACCTGGCTAAAAAATTTGATTTATTAGAGAGAACTCTAAATATACACATAGGTAACTACTGTTATACAACAGAGTTACACCTGAAGAGAAAAATTCGACGATGGTATGTAAACAATTCAAGTATACTCTTCAATTCTCCTCTTTGTTCTATTAATTTTATACATTTCAAACGCCTTGAGTCCTCGTACAGTACACCTATTCAAAAAAGAAACGAAAAAGTAATCAAGTTTTACAAATTTCCCCTAAGAAAACATCTCAGCGTAAATTTACCTACTTTCGCTGGTGCCAGCGCGTTGTTCGTAGGTTGGTATTTTCAGCCTTCGTCAAGTTAGGGGTACCTAAGTATGGATATTACCTACGTTGAAAGAGAGAGAGACGAAACGACACATAATGTAAGCTTACATCTCATCGAGTACAATTTACTGGCTTACGTTTCAGCAAGTAAATTTACCGGTCGTCGGCTGGTTCATTGAGATAAATGGCCAAGCATGACATGACATTTCCTGTTCATCACGTTGCGCACAATTTGCCTCACATTCGGTCATCGTTTTACCATTTTCTTCTACACTTTATATGTACTCGTATAGGATAAATTGTTGAACTTTTCTTTACCATTCGCATTACGGATCAAAAACCCTAATAATAGGGTGTACCCATAACCCTATCATATTAGATATGAATGTACTCGTACATTTGGAAATGAAAAAAAAAAAGAACATATACCGAGGTTATTGACACTGAGCCTGAGCCATATGAAGTTAACGACAAAATAGATGCCAATAACGACTAATTGGATACCGCAGCGATGCTATAATAAGTATTGCATTAACCACACGTCGCGAGGAAATTCACGCTAATTGCGTTATGACTAAAATTTCAAATTAAAAATTTCCCCCAAAAAAAAGGTCTTCGAATGACCACAGAGAGAATTAATTCCACTTAGGCGTAGAAAAAAAAATTACCATAAATTTATTTTCCCCCTTCGTATACTACAATATTAAACGAGAAAAAGAAAAATCGATTAAATTTTCATTGAATTTTTTTCATTTAGAAAAATAGTCACGAAGCAGCGGATAACAACACTAAAATAGATTTTTTTTCGACGTAATATTGTAATTTTTACTCCAACTTTTCACGTTCAATTACGGCGCGTAAAGTTTTTCATAAGCTGAAAAATTGTTCCGCGAAATATTGCCTAAAGATTGTTTGCGTAAGACGAACTTTGCAGCGAGTTACTTTCCAGATGAGTAGTTCGATAAAGACCGTGTGCAAATTATGCCGAGTGAAACTCGACTCGACTCGACTCGCTGAAAACTTAACGATGAGGAAAGCTGAAAACTCAATGTATACTGGAAACATCATACTGATGAATGACCGCAAATTATCGGCCTAACTTCCAGATGAGATTGTAAAATTATACTACTGTTCGATTCCACCATTCGCCATCATCATTCGAACAACGACACAGCTGCTTCGAATGAAATATGACAGTTGTTAAGTTGACTGAAAAATCTATACGGTCCAATTAGTCGTACATCAGATTTGTGATATCCTTTCGTTTTCTGTAGGTTTTCTTCTCATTTGGCATTACCTACTTCTTTTTTATTTTTGGTAGGTTTTTTCCGATACCATTCTCTGTTTGTTTCGAATCTTTAGCATACCAGTTTGCCTATGTACTTACTTACACGAGTAAATAAAGATTATTTCTCTCTTTATCGAAGAAAACATTCGTTGTATGCAAAGTAAATATTTCTTTGATGTTAACGAGTTCGTGTTTAAGAAGAAGAAAAAAAAAGGAAAGCAAAGAAAAAGAAAACTTACCTAGGTATATGACATTTCAAAATGAAGAATCGATACACTTGTGCATTCATCGTCGTTCTTCTTTATAAAAGCAAATAAAATAAAACATAGCAACTAACCAAGTATCTCGAAACGTTCTTGTTCTTAAAATAATTTCATTTCCGAGCTAATACTTATTTTGCAATACGATATTTTCAACATGATTTGATATGCTTATTTTGAGCTACCTACGTAGAACGAATTCTAGGTAGTATATTGAATTACATTTCGTCTTCACCTTTCGTTCGATTTCAATTACAGAAATTTATTAATTTGAGTAAAGTTTTTCCAATCGTATCGTTTGTCTTCGTTTGCTTGAATCGTAAATATTTCCTCGAGTTAGAAAATTTATTAATATTTATACAGATGGAAAAGTTTCGCCTACTTCACAAGTTTCGAAAATATTTTTCCAACTTTTTTTATTCAACCACTTCAGGTAACCTGCCCCGCCTATTTATTTTACTTTTTTTATTTTTCATCAATTATCGATACCTTTTACTTTAATTGGTTGGTGGTTTTCTTTTTCTATAAGGTTTCAATTTTTTCCCGGAAAACTAATATTTACTCGAGTTATTTATGCATGTTTACATTTCAATTACTGCCTTCGGAAAACATTTTTTTTTGAAATAAGTTCGAATTCCGAAGTGTCTTTGCTGTTTGCTTGTTTTTTTAATTTATGTTTAGTAGGACTTGAATTGCAATATCTCGTTTTATTTTTTTGAAAAGTATCTACTTACATTTATTGAACGATGTATGGTATGTAATGCTAAAGAAAAAAAACCGTCATCAATGTTAATCAGTACTAAAAAAAAATGAGTTATAGAGTGGCTGGCTCTTACTTGTGTCTGATTGTGACATTCTATTTTTTTTTCAATTTTTAGTTTTTTGTATTCCTAAAGTTATGTGAGTTCATAGGAAATGCTCCCGTTAAATACCAAACTCTTCGAATGGGAGGTGAATGCTGTCATAGTTGATGAAATACGTATAAAAAAATTTACATTTTTAATGTTCCATCATTATTTTGTAAAAATCATCAAAATCTCTCTAAAAAAAAAGTTTACTTGCCTAGGTAAATGTTTGGACCAGTATAACAAGTATAACTTTACGAATTATCAGTTTATTGTAAGTGAAGGGGAAAGGGATGATGTCAAATATCACATTGGAGAGAATCCTCTCAATACATGAAGTCAGACTGTGCTGTGTAACTCACTGAAAGAGTATGTCATCCACACTTCAGAACCAAATTTTGAATTTTTGGAGTGAATTTTTAGTGAAAATCTTCCAACGCAGCCGATTAGCTCATCATTATTTTTAGTTTTTGATCGAAAGAAAAAAATTTAAGATGAAAGTGTGAAAATCAGCCTGTATGCTAAAAATTAATCTACTCATACATGTACATAATGGATTGTGACCATTTTAAAGATGATCTGGAGCCTTCAGCAAAGCTGATTGGTCTCTAGTACTTTCATAGTTGTAAGCTTAAAATTATTAATTTTCAAAAGAAGATACACGTTCAGATACAAATCAATGTTGCTTTTACTCAAGAATTCGATTGCTGTAAATCTTTTTTTTTGCTCCGACGGCTTCGAATCATATTATGCATGTGCAGTGAAGAAATGTTAGCGGCGACCCTGAGCCAAATGGAGGTGATGGAGACTCCCCTCCCTCTGGCTAAGTCTCTTGAGACTGAGAAACGTTAGGGGTAGTGTTCATACAGATACAATAAGGTGGATTGCGAAAAAAAAAAATTGATGGAGATTTTGACGAAATTGAATTTATTTTTTCAAATGACACAAAATATTTTACTAGGTATTTAAATACTTAAATAAAGAAATTAATACAAAAAATGAATAAATATTAGATTTGTTGAATTAATTTTATTAGGTAAATTAAATAAATAAACTAATTTTAAAAAATAACTATAAAAATTAATTTCTCATCAATTTAGAAAAATTAAATAATTCATACACTTATAAAATATGTAATATTTTAATTAAATTAATAATAGACCTTCATTTTTGAGTTGAAAGTCACCCAGAAAAAAATGTTAGCTCTAGAGGTGCCGCTGGAGGGAAGATATGAGCCCTTAAAGAGAGTGCATTTTGAAAAAAAAATCGTGGTATTTTCGCTCATGTCTCCCTGTTTGGAAAAATGGCCCAGCTCCAAAAGATAGTATTTGACATTCTATGTCTACTTTGGTCATTATCATCAAAATTCGAGACCACGTTTAGGATTTTGCTGAGTAGTTGAAAACTTGAAAATCGCGTATTTTAGGAAAAAATTGGTGTTTTGAAAGTACCTACTTTCGTCCCGAATATTTTACGATTAATTAAGGCTATGCATCGATAGATATCATTTCTAATACTCGGGAAATCTTTTACAATGCACTAGTGCCAATTTTTTGAAAATATTCAATAAACTTGAAATTTCACCGATTTTTTGAAATTGGAAATAATTATCAAGAAATTGACTACACTGTATTTCAAGATTTTTCTCCAGTTTCAGAAACAATATCTTTCGAAGTTTTGGCATAATACATAAAAGTAAAATACATATGGATTTGAGGAGACAGAATTTTCAAAGTACAAATCTTCTTTAAAATAAGTGATTTTCAAATTTTCAACTGCTCAGCAGAATCCTAAAAGCGGTCTAAGTTTTCAATGGCAATGGCCTAGGTCAACGCAGAATCTATTTTGGAACTGAACCAGTTTCTCCAAAGTAAGTTTGTTATGGACTATTTCGGAAAAACCACAATTTTTTCGAAAATGTTCTCTCTTCGAGGATTTATATACCTTCCAGAGATATTTCCGGAGTTGAAATTTTTTCTAGGCACTTTTCAACTCAAGTTAGAGAAAATATTAACTTTTCCTACATTTAAAAATGGAGAGCTGTGCCGATAAACATTGTAGAGATTTTGGGCATTCTGAAAACTTTATGTAAAACATTTGACAACACTTCGCATTTAGCGATTCAGAGTAAATTTTTTCTTCCATGAAATAAATGCCAAGTTCAGATGAATCACAAGGATAATTGGAGAAAACTTCGTGGAGACTGAAAACGAACTTGCCATAACTAAAAATACTTACCAAATAGTGAATAATGTTTCCTGTTTGTGTAAGAACGAAGTATCAAAAACTAAAACCATTTGAAAATCTGAAGAATAATTTTCATCTTAACGATTATAAAAACGAGAACTATCTAAGAAGCTGTTTGTATCGTTCAATTAAACAAATGCAAATAAAATTTTCAATTTAGTTTTACTGCGTTAGAGTCTTCATTGGAAAGTGACCAAATTGGTCCAGACGAGCATCGTCAGGGGGCAAGGTCACATGACGACCTCTTTTGATCATTGGAGTCGTTGTGGGAGTACTTGGTCTCCCGTGAGATGGAGTAATCACAATTCCTGAGCAACATAGTGCAACTGCGATTTTCTCTTTGAAATCTGCCAAGCTGAGCTTTTGACCTGAATTTTGATTGGACCTTTTCCAAAGAATCCAAGCATTGACTTCAGTCATATCCAAGAGATGATAAAAAACTTGATGTACCATTTTTGCGATCGACGGAGGATGCGGGAGCGAGCGAGGTTCGCATCAAACAGATTTACTCCACACATGTGGAGGTTGTAGTGTTTTACAAGAAATGGACGAGTTACCTTTCTTTTTTTTCCGATCATAAATCATAACGTTCGGCAGTATCAACAGGAACGCTTCCAGCAAACGTGAAGACTAGGCTCACCACCTTCTTGTCCTTCCAAGCTGTCATAATTAACGGCGTATCCTCCATTGATCCTACGAATTCTTCAAACGAACCTCTTTCGGTTTATTGAACTCTTTATCTGGGGTCAGAGGAATGTTAGGTATCTTATTTCACCGAAATGAGATTTGACTTGGTATGGGTTGTTTGATCTTCGATTTCAATCATGAGCGTAATCGATCTTTAAAATCGTTCTAAATTACAATTTATCTCCTTCAAAAATTGATTTTTTTGATTGTCTGATCTTCGATTTCGTTAGTAAGAATTGATCAATCTTTTCAAAGACGACGGGAAGCTTACCGAAGTCTACAGTTGATCATCTTTGAGAACACGATTGAAAAACGTCTTATCAACAAAAGTGCTATCTTACAAAATTGTATAATTGGCGATTTTTTGAATTCACTTTCTTTAAGGAACATGATTCCATCAAGAAATTCGAATAGCGTACGTAATTTGTCAAAATACGAAAGCTGTGACTGAATGTTTGAAAAGAAAAATTCAAGCGAGACTCTGGTACCTAAACGTAGATATAAAAAGCAAAAGCCTCCTTGTAATCAGCGAATATCGTCTTGTTATTAAATAATAGTTTCTGGGTTTTTATGTTGAAATATTATATCACAAAATTTGGAATTTGCTCATCTACGAATATTGGTAGACAGATAGACACATTTCGAATAAATTCTATCTACCACTAGGCGAAAATTTTCTTTACCGAATGAAATCCATTATACACTTCACATTTAGACTCATAATGTACTATAATAAATGAAATCAAACGCGAAAACACTCCGCCAAAGTAATAACATAACGCTACCTGTAATCTTTTAAAGAAGAATAAGAAAAAAAAAACAAAATAAAACAGAACAAACGAAAGTGTATTATGAAAAAAAAAAAATTGTGAGCAGCTTAAATGTGGTCTATTTCTTGTGTAGGTACAATGTTTTGCCATCAAGATGAAACTTAACATTTATAGTTATGTATCTTGAGTATAACCTGCCATGGTGGAGTTGAACTTTTTATATAACTTCGTAGCAAAATAATAATTCCGTAATCCTATTGGGCAACAAATGAATGCCGATATTTTATAAGAAAACTTTTTACCTTAAACTTTAGCAATTTCCTTTTTGCAGTAATTTTTACTGGCTTTGTGTAAGTAAGAGTAAGAAGAAAAAAAAAAGTTGAAAATATTAGTCGAACTGAAATCGAATTTAGATTAACTTTTTTCATAAGGCGAAAAATCACGTTGCATTTTTTTTCCAGCCTCTTGCTTTAAATTAAATATTCTAGGAAAAAAACTTATTGAATTAAATAACTTTTACGACGGGAAATCTTTATCAATTCATTCGTCAAGAATGGTGGGTAAAGGTAGAGATATCTTGTACATTATTATTGTATCATTTTTTTTCTTCTTCACCCGCAACAACAACAACATATTTTTCACAAAATTTTCACTGCTGCTTCGGTAGGTAGATATTCGTGTATTATAATGCGACATTCCAACGCTCTGTGACATTGAACACCGCTTTAAGCATTTTTGGTTAAGACTTTATCATGTAAAATTCGAAACTCGCAAGATGTAAGGTTTTTCATTTTCCCAAGATAAAATAACTCGTCGTCATCGTCGTCGTCGTAGGTATTCACCTCACAAGTAGTGAACACGTCGCCTGTCACGTGAAAGAAAAATATTTCTAGAAAATTTACAAAATACGTATGATTTAATGTTATGCAAATGTGTTGAAGCTTCTGTCGAGCTTTTTGTACGTAACTTCTCGCAGGCCTTTTTTTTCTCGCTTTTTCGTCTGTTTTACAATAATTCTCGCTGGTAATACGCGTTTAAGTAAGTTCGGACACGCTATGAACAGGACGGAAATAAAAATAGCTTATTAATGCAAATTTTACACGCGAAATTTGCCTTCTTTCGACTGTTAACCGTTGACGTTCCATGTACACTGTACTATATTGTAGTATATGCTTCCTTAGAGCGAAATTTTCAACAGCTTAATAAAATTCATAAAAGTATTAAAACTCTTGTAGTACTATCGTACGTATCGTCGTACTATGCGAGCGAGAGCGTTTCAATTTGTTGGTCACACCGTTGAACAGCAGTTCGTCTGCAATTTTACCTAAATATTTCGCCGGCGCGGCGAATAAATTCGTTCTGCGGTGATGTCGCTCTAAATTGTAAATTTACTTTTTAGACGTGGTCTTTGCAAATTTCGCTGGAAAACTTTTTAATATACAACTTGGCGCTCGTATATTTACGTTCTAATGCATAATTCAGTGGTTATTGTGGAATTTTTTTTTCGCCGTGAATTGTGAAAACCGCCGCAAAAAGACTGGCTTTCGTTTTGTCTTCGGTATTTTAAACCTATCAAAAGTTTATTTTACTTACAATACCTCCTAGTTTTTCTCGAACGTAACAGATTTGTGGTTTGTGTGCTAAATTATTCAAGCTTTCGATCATATACCTGGTCTGCCTATATGGGTCTAAGGGGCTATGAAGAACGAGAATTTACTCGAGGGGTCATTTAAGGTCGTTTGAAATATACCTACCTTCAAGGTTGGAAAATTCGACGAAATCCGGATTTAGGTGTAATTTGAATTTGCTGACGGTCAACTGAGAAGGTGATCGGTGAATGATTCTTATGGTGTAGTAGGTTGATGAATGTACTGCTTGAAAAGCTTAAGTATATGGTATTTGTTTGTTTTGAATGTTGGATGTGTAGTGTCACACGTATTTGTAAGTAGGTATTTGTAACGATTACGAAATATTTCAGAGAATATGTAGGTTTTGTATTACTACGTCAATTTTTTTAAACGTGGTTTTTTGAGATTTCTTAACCTCTCTTCAGTTTCTACTGGCCGTTACAATTTTGTGTAGAATATTTATAATGGATTTCAAAATAGAGAGCCTAGCTAAAATTTTGTTGAAATTGGCCATGAAACTATTTCGTTCTTATTTATTGATAAATCTGTAAAATGAGGCGATAAAACAGAAAAACTTGCTCCTGGCGCAGAACTGATTTCATGAAATACGAAGTGTTGCCATCCCAGGGTATCCAACAGGTAGTGATTTTCCGAAATTTCTGATTCACTGGGCTCGGGTCGATTTTCCTTTCTATTCCAGAATTTAAATTTCTAAAAAATTATTGTTCCAATTTAAAAAATGTCAGAGCTGAAAAAAATGAACTTATCGCATCAAAAATGATCTTAAATAATTTTTTGATAAATGTTTATATTTGAGAGCTTTTGCCCTCGCAGGTAGTGAAGAAGTAGTGATTTTCGTCTCAGAAGTTCCGTTAGATATCCTGCATCTCCTATTATTATTCGTTATTGTATCTATAGGTACTCGTAGAAAGACATGTACGAAGTGTCTGCTGAACAGGGCACCGCAAAGTCGAGTGAGATAAGCAGGTGAAAATTTAAATTGTATGAGAAAACGTTTTGAAAAGCATCCAAGTCAGAGCTGAGTTTTAGAATTATTGATGAAAACTTTTTCATCAGTTTGAAGAAAGCTCGAGACCATATCTTAGAAGCAAACAAACTTTGGACATCAAGTGCGCATGAAAGCATACGCACCCTATATTTTTTTTTCTTGATATTCGTGGTTGTTGGGGTTTGAGTTTGACGTGACAGACACCCTATTTCAATCACTTGCATACGAGGGGTAACACTTCGGTACTTTCCCAATCAATGATGATGTTTTAACCCTCGACTTATTCACTGATGCCTTTGAACATCGACTGAAATCCCAACTAAAAAAGAAGGTCAAAATCCAGAACCACTTTTAAGGTTCTACTGAGCAGTTGAAAATTTGCAATTCGCTCAATTTCGGATAAAGTCACGCTTTGAAAATTTTTTCTTCGCAAATATTTCACATTAATTATGCTGTAATATCGAAAAGCCTCATTTCTGAATCTTAAGAAATATTTCGGAACGCAAAGGATTCCAATTTTTGGGTCGTTATTGCCAATTTCAATAAATCGAGAAAAACAGACAAAAACTTGAGAAAATGCTTCAACTTTTTCGAAGTTTGCAATAATAACTAAAAAAATTGATAGCACTGAAGATGGCACGATGCTGTACTCCTTTCCTTTCTCTATTAAGATAACAAATTTTTTGGTGGGGGTTCCAATTTTATTGTCGAACCCCATGTTCCTGCTTAAAACAAAAACAAAACAGATTAAAGTATTGTAAAGAATTCAGCAAATGGTACATAAAAAAAATTGGCGAATAAAATGGTGAGGTTTTTCAAGACATGAAATGACAATTTTTCAGATTGATATGTTTTCAAAGGACCTATAATGCAGAAATTTTCAGTTTTCCTTCAAAGTTGATCCACTTTTATGAGGGCATATGAAACGACAGTGCTTTCCATCAATGCTACCATAACAGTTTGGGAAATGCCACCTTTGGTAATAATCCTGAACATTTTGATGAAGTTGTTCTTCACTTGGAACTAGATTATACACTGGTTGTAACTTAGACTGTGTCAAAAGAGGAGCAAATTTGGCAAATTTCATGGTTTTTGGCTAAATTTTCATAAGCTATAAAATTGGGTTAAAAATTAATTTTTCAAAATTTTCATTTTTGAAGGGTGGGGTGTAAGGGGAGTATCGATAAATTTACCAAATTGGTGTTGTGATACATCAAAATATAATTATATTTTTGGGGCCGCAGAATTCAATTATGGCAATATTTTCCACAGTGGACGGTAGTGGAGGGGCTGATACCTATTACCTACATTGTAAAATATACATGAAAATTACTGCTAATCAAGAAGCGCATAATTTATGTTGAATCAATTGAAATACATTTTATTTTGAAGAATAAATAATGGTAAGGTCCAATCGAAATCAGAATCGGTCGCTGCTGCTGCTGTGTTCGCTCGAGTCATCGCAGTCTTCTTCTTCGTCATGAATGTGTGGATGTTTGCTGACTTCTCCCAGAGGAGGCGCCATTACACCTTCGTATCAGTCGGAAAGGTATTGATTTTCAAACAATATCCATCCACAGGTAGAACGTTTGATGACATCCTCCTCTGGTAAAAGCTGCCATAAAGGGACAAAGGATGAATTTATAAATGATTTTCTGATTTCGAATAAGTATCTTTTCAACGTATGTACTTATTGAGATCAAATAAACACAAAATCTGCGCGTGTATTTTTTACAATGTAGTGGTACTAGCCTCCCATTACTCTCCAATGTAAAAAATATTGCCATAATTGAATTCTGTGGCCCAAAAAACGTATTTTGATGTATCACAAGGCCATATTTGGTGAATTCGATACTCCCCTTACGCCCCCTCCAAAAATGAAAATCTTGAAAAATTTCGACGCCTGAAAATCATCTCAGCCTTAGAGGCATTCCGTTAAACTGCTTGAAAATGATTTTCAATCCGATTTTATAGCTTTATAATATGAGAATGTAGCCTAAAATCATAAAATTTGCCAAATTTGTTCCCCCTATGACTCAGTCTGGAGGGGTTTTGGCAGCACTTGAGGGTCGACAATGTTTACCTATTCACAGGTAAAGTACACTCTTTTTCATCTTGAACTGCGGCAGACTACTAATGTCACTGAGGTGGGGAACGGGTCCGCCAGGGGAGGGGGGCAAATTCGAATATTTATGTCAGTCATTTAAGACCTTACAAAACTTGAAATAAGTAGAATTCTCATCAATGACATTTCTCATAATCAAGTTTCCAAAAAAAAAAAAAAAAAAAAAAGTGTAATAAGTATTCACAATTTGAAACTTTCCTCAGAGAGAAGACTTATCCTAATTTTTGTTTTTATTATCTTGGAAATAATCCGCCACAACAGACTCACCGCAGTTTCTCTCACTGGTTATCATTGAAAGAGAGCTTTTAAGCAGAAAAAAATACCCAAAATGCGGATAAAAATCGCATTAATTCTCTTCGTATCTCGACGTACGTGTACTTAGCCATATTTTATTCGACTGGCGAATTTTTTTCGACTCGCATTCTGTTAAATAAGTAATACTTACGATATGGTTTCATTTTTTTCGCTTTTCATTATATCACCGCATGTTTACTATTCAGCGAGTTATTCTTTCTGTATGTTTTTCCCTTTTTTCTGCAACACTTGAGAGTTTTCCTCTATTTGAAATCTGTTTTGTATTCGAATAGCATGGAGAATTTTTTTCAGCAGTCGTTTATTTGTTTGGTTAACAAAAAGGGAAGTAGTACAATAGGGTTTGTTAAATATAGCTCGTATCATTAGTTTCATTTCAAGTTGATAAGTAATAACTTAGATAACTTGGTGAGACAATAAGAGCATTGGGTGTTTGATACCACTTGAAAAAAAAAAAGAGTAGGTATTAACGCGACGCGATGCGATGGCGATGGTGAATTTTTGAAGCTGCTAACACCACTTGGCAGATTTTAATTTGAAATACTTCATTTGAAAATAAAATCTGTAACAATGTTTATTTTACTTTTATTTATTTTAAAACTGCGGCGAAAAATCTGTAAGGTTTTTTCTCTCTGCGGATGCTTCTGGCCTCTCTCTTTCGATAAATACTACCGACGTCCCGAAAGATTAAACGCGTATATTTTTTTTTTCACTCTCTTGATACGAAATGTAAAATCAGCTTAAACTTTCAGGTCTGTTAAAAGTTTCGTTGACATAAATTACAATTAAAAACTTGAAAATAACCCAAACAGGATTATGCTTTACAGGCGTATATCATGTCAAATAGGCAACTTTGCGATAGTGATAACCCAATGTCAAGTCCGATTCGGTTCGCAGTCTCTTTCGTATACTACCTACTGGTGGTAGTGGTTCTCTCTTTTGTTATAATTTCGTACATAAATTTCGCTCAGAATTAAGTCATAAGTTGCGAACGAAGAAACATTTTTCGAAGCTGGTGTTTTTTCCTTAGCTCTTTTTCTTATTAAATTGTCAACATGTGCTCGACAATTTACGACCGGTTAAATTTTTATGAAAGTTGATTTTTTTACCCCCACGACGACGACACGACTGGCATCTGCAATCGCACTTTTCCTCTTGGTTTTCGTCTCTCTATACTTTCGTATTAGCCGCGTCGTCGATAAGGAAATTTAATTCTGCCAACGACTGCGTGTAAATTCTCCGTCAATTTCTTAAGCTCGAGAAATATCCGATATTGATTCCAGCACGTTTTACCAATTTCCATAAAGCAGAACCCCTTAAGCCTGCCCTACAGGGCAGGATGGGTAAAAATGAAAAAGAAAAGAACGAGAATATATATAAGTTAATTCGTTTTGGAAATAAGTATCGTTTTAATTTGTAATTCATTCGTTGGTTGGTTCGTTTATACTATATATAGGATCATGTTTTAGTGTAGACGGCCATTTCATCCATTTTCTTTTTAAAAACTTCGTTATAAAATTTAAGCCGACGTTATGAAATTCTAAACGTGTAAAAACAAGCGAACCTATTTTTTTCTCCTTTTTTTTTATAATTTTGTTTCGTCATAACAGGCTTTTTATTTAATCTCGAGGACCTTTTTTCCGTCTTCACGTTCCGTTGCTCCTGTGAGAAATACCATATTTTTCAAACCTTTACGCATTACCAGCATTAAAGACACTAGTCCTTAACTGCTGCATGACGGTTTTTCCCCCTTCTGCTGCTACGTTCTTTCGTATCTTTATACTTAAAATTTTCCACTCGAGTACGGTTACTTCATTGTGCCAAATGTTTTCGTTAAGAAATTCCTCGTCTTTTTTTCCGCTTTGCCCATTCTTCGGGCTATGGACTCGCGTTAAATTATTTTAAGCTCGATTTTACTCGACTTTTTTTTTCCTCTTCTTGTTTCGCACCTTGCAATTTATTTTAGTTTCATCGCAGTCCGACCCGATCCACTACGTGGCCTGGGGATCGAGGGTAGAGGATTTAGGATTCATTCGAAACTTGTCATCGTCGTTTTTCTTTTCACCAAGAACTTGTTGCTGTATTAAGAAAATTTTTAACCCGATTAAAACTTCTTTTAATTTGAGAAGAGTTTACGTCTTCGCGTTTTCTGCTCACCTTTTTTTTTCCTTTTCTGTAGTCGTACATATGGCTCTGGCAGGAAAGGAATCCCTTGTGCTCGATTTAGAATGCTTATGTGCGATTTGATGCTAAGTTCTTCGCACTCGTACATATGCAGGGTGTGTCGGTTGGTTGGTTGGTCGGTCGCAGTTCACCGCGTTCTATTTATGGTAATGCGGCAACCCGAATTACACAAGTGTATGCAGCTTTGCAGAATGTGAGATTTAAAGGGCCGAAGTTATTATTATTAAATCACGTGATGTAACAACTTGGATATTATTGCAGATACGCCATATCCACGGTGTTGTATCGGACTTTGAAATTTTTCCAGCGAGCTTGTTTTATTCTTATAAGTGATCTTTGAGAGTTTTAACTGAGTTGCGATATTCGTGATTTATGCAGTTCAACCTCTGGATAAATCATGGTATTTAGATTCACTTATCTAAAATTAGCTGAATTGATAATCATTTTGAATGATAAGGCGAGTTGAAGGGAAATGTAGACCAAAAATGAAAAATATTCAGAACATTAATTGAAAAAAAAAAACAACTCACAATGTTCCAGTTGTTTTTCGTGTGCATAAAGGTACGAATACTTATGTATTACGATGATTCATCGTCATCGTCGTCTGTCATTCACGTTATCACTTCGTTCACTATCTTTCTGATTGTTATCGTGTTCTTCTTCAGTTTCACCGTTTTAATTGGCATCGACAGTTTGGTATAAAACACCTGTGAGGGTTCCAGGAAGTCTTGCGATTCACGTTTATGATTGTCATTTTGTTGAATAAAGTTGTTAAAGTCGAATGTTTCAACAGAAATCTTCATTGCAATAAGGTGTATTCCATGAATAAAATAGGTGAAATGTGCCCCTGTTATCGGATTTTAGAAATCTTGATTGAACATTCTTGGGTACCTCAAGAAAAAACTTCGGACACACAAGAATTTTCTCCACCCCTCACCCCACCTTTCTTGACCACAATGACGAAAAAACTTTTATTTTCATGAGGAAATCATACTTCAACAAGTTTTGAATGGAAAATTTCGATACCACCCAAATGTAATAGACATGAGTCTCGCCGCGTAAATTTTTACAACTTTTTTTGCCCCTTTCCCCCGGTGGTAGATATTGACCAAAGTGAATTTGAAACTGCTATATCATCAAACCTAATTTCAGTAGGTACACATTTTTTTTCTTCTAATAATATGTTAAGATGAGTGCTACGTACTTTTGGAAATTTCTTCAAATTTTTCCTTTAGTTGGATCATCTTTAAAAACTTGAAAAACTTTTAGAAATGTGTTTTTTAGGTCATGACATCGTCATAAAAGCGCTACTTCCTGTTATGTAGTTTTAAAATTTTTGCATGCAGGCCTCTAAAAACAGCAGAAAACGAAACAACTTCTTGAATATCTCATTTAGGGACTTGAGCACCTCTGCCCCAATCTTGGGGCCAAAGAAGATTGGCGATATGGGTATCGTTATCATATGAATTGAACCCCCTGAACACAAAATAATATGAAGTTATTATTACTTGTAGATTAACAGTTGGACAACCCTAAGGCTACATTTGGAGAGGGGATTGCCCTAATATTGAGTTTTTATGGTTTTGAATAACGAGTAAAAGTAACTCGAGAATGAGTGTTACTTAATTGACAAAAAAAAAATAGGACGAGGGGAAGGAGATGAAAAAGGTACTCTACACAAAGACCATAGATCAACCTTGATCGATCGAAGAAGTTACGGGGGTTAAATAGCGCTACATGTATTGTATTAAAGCATTACGAAATATTCAATTTTAAGGCAACCCCCTCCTTAAATGTGGCCTTAGGGGTGTCCAACTGTAAGTCGTAACTTCATATTCGTGTTCAGGGGGTTCAATTTATATGATAACAATAGCCAATCTTCTTTTTTACCAAAATTGGGAGAGGGGGTGCTCAATGCCCATGTGCCCTAAAATGTTTCGTTTTGGGCTGTTTTATGAGGCCATGCATGCAAAATTTCATGCTGGCGAAATCCAAAATAATTGTTCCGTCTTGTTTATTTACTTAAATGAGATCCATAATCTTCAAAGCACGAAGCTAACCGGATATGGTATAGGGGTTATGCAGAAAATTTCTTCTATTCAAGATACCATGGTATTATGTTTCCTTCCGAGGACATTTTCTAGCCTAAAATTGTATCCGAGTTACTTTCAACTCGAAATAAGGCCTTCATAAATGGCCCAATTTTTCTTACTTTTTTTACTTATCACAATCCACTCTAGTGCTTGTTGAAAAACAAATTATTTAACTTCATTTAACTTCATTGCTTAGGTCCTTTTAATACAATTGATTATTGAAGCATGTTTCCAAACTGCATCAAGTCCATTTTCAAGGTTTCGGAGGTTGCAACGCCATCTACAATCTACATAGCATGAAGTCACAGCCCAAAATGACTGATTTTTTGATATAATTATTGTGTCCAAGGGTCTTGGTTTCAACATATCAAAAAATCAGCCAATTTTGATCATTTCTACGTTTCCAAACTGTACTAAGTATACCATGACTTTCGTATCAATATTTTTTGGACTTGGTGCAGTTTGGAAACATATGCTTCAACTATATTTCTGCCTTCGTCAAAGAAGTTGGTGATACATCGAGCTCTACAATGTTTTGATCGGACTCACGTAAGAGGCAATCCCAATATATTCTATTGTTACTCTGATCTGGCTTTGAGCGGTGGTAGACATATCCGTCTATTACCAGTTATGTGTCTATTAGTGTAGCTGCCATTTTACAGTATGATACCTTCATTTCGAGTACATGACCGTGGTAAACACATTTTCCATAGAAAATAAGTATATATTCGGGATTTTTAAATTCGGGATAAAGACATTCGGGAAAGTGGTCATTTGGGATTTTGGGTTCGGGATTTTGGGCCTCGAGAAAACGGATTCGGGAAAATAGTATTCGGGAAATATCCTATTCGGGATATCGGATTCGGGATTTCGGGTGTGAACCATTTTGTACTATCACGAAGTGTCCAAGAGTAAGGGATTTGATGCTATCAAAAAAAAAGACGAGAGAGAAAATTCCCCCTTGAAAATTGGGAAATTGAATAATCATTTGAAAAATGAGCGTTTGAGTGAACTGATTGTTTTAATGAAAAACGAGAGAATCTTTCATTTTGCATTGAAACAATACGTAACTCGAAAGCGCATTTTTTCGATTGTTATTCAATTTTGATTTTGGGGAAATCTGTCTTATTTTATGAAAAATTGAGATGAAGTTTCCCAAGTTTTATTTCAAAAAACCAAAATAGGCACCAAACGTATACCTATTCAAGGATTTATTTTTCAAGACAACTAAAGAACGAGACGAGGGCTAAAGAAAAATCACATAAAATTTTACAATTGAAAATGAAAACTTTTTTGTGAACACAATAAAGAAGAAGCGATTTTCTGTTTAAAATGAGCCAATTGAAATCAACTAATCCGTACTTGTATTTTCGTTTGTTTTAGGTGAGTACAACTTTTATTGTTCGAGTAATGAAATATTTTTCCATTTATGAGAGTAAGTAATTTTATGATTTGTGTGGAAATACTCGTAAGCATGCTTTCAAAATAGGGTTGCCTAAGAATTGATTTTATTTTTTTATTTTTCAATTTTTTATCAAATATATCTGTATTATGCGCTCTACAGTATGCAGAAAAGACATCTTCTTTAATCACCTGTAATCACAATTCAGGGATCGTAAACATTTCTAAAACCAAATTTTAAATTTCATTAAGCTCATATAATTTCCATCTCCAAGGCAATCAAGTGAGAAACTTCCTATCACAGACCGAAGTAAGAGGTGGAGGCTTCGCTTTTCTACAATTGATGGCCTCCCGGCCATGGTCTCCGATACCTTAACGCCTAATTTTTTAAACCAATTGTAGGCGCTCAACCCACTTACAATTTTTCTGGATTCTTATGATTAAGAGAAGGCTTTCAAGTTACTTCTACTATATCTGACAGCATGCTGTAATTGTCATCTGATTGATGTTAAATAAACATTAACATTACATAAAAAATTTTAATTCTTACATCTTTGATGATGCTCGAATCTACTATGTACTTCAGGGTGTGAAGCCTTGGCTCGACCACTTCTGAATTTTAGGGATTGGTATGATCGATTGTAACTAAACTGTCAATCGCGGTATCTTCCTGTCATGATTTATGATCACTGAAAAATGAGAAAATTGATTCGAAAAAATAACACCCAAATCTGAATTTTCTGATTAGAAATCTGTTGTTGGTGACGCATAAGCACCCAAAAGTACAAATAAAGTAAAGTATAGTCGAGTTTATTGCCTTTTAGTAAGTTGGGATTTTCAACATTTTTTGGATCTCTGGCTCAAACAATCACTTTTCTACCCGGGTGTCAAATTTTGTTTACTTTTTTTCAAAAGAACTTTTTTCCATTTTCTGTGCAAATTGGAAATTTTTGTATACATAAAAGTAATGGTTCAAGTGAGATTCAAAGTGTTCCAAAATTTTCCCAGCATTCTTCTAAGGTTCCCAAATTTTTATCAAATTCTTCCTCCAATTTTCCAGATAAAAAATCCTATTTTACGCTCTAAAACTCGTACGTCAGCATAATAATATCAGGTACAGAATTCGAAGAAGGAACACACTTTCATTGGCATCAAATATTCTGAATATTCGTATATTATTAGCAAAAAAAAATATATTTATAAATTTGAAAAAAACGATACCCTTCGTGTTCTATAATTATTGGAAATTCTCGAAATCGATAAAATTGAAATTAAATACCCAAATTGATTTTCAAATCATTTTTTATTTGCAAAATTATTTTCCTTGCTCATGTAAGAATATTTTGTGCCAATAGAAGATTTTGCTGTTTCGAATTCTGCTGCGATCGTCTCATAACTTCACTTTTTTAAGTCTCGTAATCGATCTGGGCATAGCATAGCTCAGCTTGCTGTATCACCAGGTGGAATATCGTGAACTGCGACCCCTGCTACACGCTGTTGTATGCTATACGCGCACGAAACGAAAGGATAAAATTTCTATTCGGTTTTGCTAACGCTCGTTATCGACGATAAATGAGGCTTATTATTTTCTAATTTTTTACACTCGACTGAGCGGAAAAATCTTTATCGCTTGTATATCTCGGCTAATATACCGACGCGTATACCATACACCTACACCTACCCCGCGACAACTTTCTACTCTTTCTCTCTCCGCTGAAAACCTCATTAAGAACGTGTTTATTTAATGCATTAACGTTTCAAAATACACAATGACAAATTTGCAACGCAAATCGTAAACATACAGTAGCCTACCTGGATGTAGATAGTTGGAAAGGTATAAACTCGACCTTCTAAATCTCGAACTTATTTTACACCCTTTTGTCGAAATTTCTCGTCCTAATTGAAATAGGTACACGAGATGGCCTTACGCAGCGAAAATCTCTTCACCCCAAAAAGTAAATTTCTCCTTTCGAGATTACGCAGCGACCAGCACGATGCCGGCGCAGCGGTTTCTCCATGAGATTGGCTTTATGTGAGATGAATTTGACATTCAACTTTGAACGAAGCGGTTACGCGAATCAACCAAGCAGAATACAACTATAGTAGAGAAGCTTTACCCTACACTATACCAGAATTTTCGCAGAATTACTTGATACGTTGTTGTCTGAATGTTGCCATCATAGTTGAAATAATTCGATTAGTGTCTCATTTACAACTACTTACCGGGCTGCTTTTGTTTCAAAACGGATCGTTTAAAAATTACATAGTCGTACTATTCCAAACGATTATTGCTCTCTTTAGATGTTCCATAGACCTTGTTTGTTTCTCGGCTGACTTTGTTTTAATCTGCGATGTCATTTTCAAAAAAACATTTCCTAATTTTGCTTTTTTCACGCATCACTATCACTCCGAATTGTTTACACGGATTTTTTCCGAAAAAAATTGCTTTATTTTGTTGTTTCATTTCGTCCTAAATATCTTCTCTTTTTTTCCCGCCTTGTAGCTTGTGAAGGAAAAAATTCGATACACCAATTTCTGAAAAAATGTGTTCGTTCTTTTTGATATCTATACTGCGATATTTCTTAAAAGGCGGAAACTCGATTGGCGAATTTTTTCATACGAAGTTCCTCTTTTAAAGACCAAAAAAAAAAAGTGTACAAATTTATTCATTTTCGACGAAATTTTACCAACAACAAAGGCAAACAGGAATTCGTAGAATTTTAATTACTACCGAATCAAAGATTAGCAACGAAACAAATTCTTTTTTTAGTCAGCGTAGTATTTTGTAATTAAATTCGCCCCACGCCCGAGGACCAAATGTACCAACGTATACGCTACGCTTTCGATATTAAAAGGTGGAAAACATTTGTGTCGGTTGTTGCTATGCTATATCGTAATGTAAAGTGGCGTAAAGAAATTTTCAACTTTGTGGCGGTTATTGAAAATATTTTCGGATATCTTTGTGCTATTTTTCGACTGCGATGATTGTTTTTCGCGCCAGCTTACAAAATGATATAACAAAGCTGGCTTATCAAGGCTCGGATATTCATTCTCTGAAAAACCCTAAATTTGCGCTTGAAAATTCCACTAAAAATGCCCAAAATGCTCTAAAACGTAGAAATATTCTCCAACGATATGGGTGTTGTTTTACTGAAAAAACCTCCACGTCAATTCAACCTTGAAGTGGTAAAAGGGGGGTTCGCGATTTTTTTGAAATTTTTCCTGCGGAAAGACCTTCCGAAGAAAGGACCGATGGTGCAAAAAGTGTTCCCTGCAAATGACAAATTCTGAAATCAACTTTTTCATGAAACACGTCAGAAAGAGGTCAAAATAAGACAAATGAATAAATTAAAATTTTTTTGATGTTTAGAATTGAAAATAGAATTTTTTCGAATTTTGTTTTTTTTTTGTGATGACAATGAGTTCATTTCATCAAGGGAAAGGGGTGTTTCAACATATGTGATCGATTTTGTATGTACTTGTTGACTTATGGTGAATCCTGGTGACTCAGTCACCAAGATGTCACCCAAACATAGAAAATTTCTAGTTGACTATCTGCTGACTTTTTGGTGACAGGTCATCAAGTAGTGACCACAAATGTGATCGATTTTGTACTTGGTGACCTAGTTTTATATTTGAAATATTGTGGAAAAAAATGAAGAATTAGCCTAATAGAGTACATTACAAGAATTTCAAATTGGATGAAATATTCCCTAAAAACGTTGAAAATTCTATTAGAAAAACTGAAAACTTCCCTTAAAAATGCCTGAATAAGTAAGTGCCTAACAAAATAGGCTCATTTTACTGGGAATTTAATGAATCAATCGTGGAGATGATTGAAAAATTCCTTATCTCCAATACCGAAGGAAGGATATACGAAATATTCTGGAGTGCTTTCAAGTTTTCTCTGAAATCTAACAGAGAAGCTTTTTTGTTGGGTGTGGAGTTGGGATTTGTGTTGGAATTTTCGACCGGTTCAACTCTGGATTGGTTTCTGAAATCATTTCTGATGGTAAAACTACTTCAGAAATACCACGCGAATTTTCAGCTAATGAAAAATAATGTTGTTAGTTCTAAAGCAGTCTCGCCACCAGAAACCACCTCAAAACCACCAACAGAGGAATCAACTTGAAATTGTCGTTCAAATGACGAGAACCTTTTATCGAGAGTTGAAAAAAAGGCTATTTATACTATCGAATGACAAAATTATTGTTATTTTATCTCTAACTTATTTTACTTTAAAACTCGCCGTTTTATTTCGCAAAATGGGTATATATCTACTTTTATGTAAACATATTTTTTCCAAATGTCGTTCGAATTTTCCATTGATTTTTTTTACATTTTTAAATGTTTTGTTATGTTGAATTACTTGAATTGTTGAAAAAAAGTTCTTTATCAAAAATTGAAATTGTGAAATTGAATCGGTGGGTGCAGAAAGGGAACAAGTCCATTTTCGCACTTTTCAGGAATAACAAAAAACTAATTTATTTGAAAATCAAAAATTTTTGGTAAACATGCTTGAGGTCATTGAAAGAGGACCCCAAGACACAATTTTTAGCACTGTTTAGAAAAAAAAATATTCACGTGCGCCGGCGCTGTTGCTGCCTAAACAAATGGGACTTAGACCCTTTCTGCACCCAATCGACAAAATTTTTTTTGAAATTGCTCGGGCACGAATGGGGCTTGATTTTACATCTAAGTACAATGTACATCATTTAGACTGCTATCTCGTTTAAATTGACCAAAAACCCCTTGAGTTCTAAGACTTTTTGCCGAAGTTGTTAATTTTTTCATCATTTTTCAGTTCAGAGATTAACTTGAATTTCAAAAAATGGTCTTCTCAAAAATGTTAGTTATTTTTCAAGGAATTTAAAAAATTTTACAAAAAAGTCATAAATGCGGATCCGCCCTTTTTCTGCGCCCAAATACCACTTTCCCGGTAGTTTTGCGGAAATCTGACATCACCAGTCGATCCGCCGTACTTTGAAACCCCTATATCCGTGAAAAAAAAATTTCCAAAAATGTGACTTGTTCCCTTTCTGCACCCACCGATTCAATTACATTTTCGACATCCGGTTGCTTAAAAAAAATATCGATAGGTTTGAAGATCTCGCTCACCCCTCCCCCCTCCCCCGTTCACCTTGAAAACCCTCAAGCAGATATTTAAAAAATGTATAGCCCTGTCAAAATGATGCTTTTTTCATTTTGATATTTTGTTAGACACCCTGTTATTTTTCGATAATAATTTGTCATTCTTGTGGCAGAGAAGTACTAGACCTACTTACATGATAATTGTTTAAATTAATTTCAATATTTTGCAATTCTTCGTTCGAAGAAACTAATTTCACTTTAATCTTTTCAGCCTATAAAATATACAATGAAATTTTAATCTACGATAACATTTACGCATCGTTTTTACTTGGTAAATTTTACCTACCTAATATTTTTAATCCTCTTTAATACCTAAATCACGCATCTTTTAATATCTCGTTCGCATGCCTTACCTATACATGTAGATTTCGCTGAAAAGTGTTGATTTTCAACATACCATAATAATCTACTCGGCTGTAGGTATAGGCTAAGGTAGATACAACTTTATTAAACACCAATTATGTAAATACTTGATAAATAGCGTATAACAACGTGTGAGTTACATTTATATCGAGCTTAATTAACCGAACGAATCGAGCCTATATAAGAGGGTGTCCTCAGTCCTGTGCTCGATGCTCGACGAACAACGACTACGACGCAACGTTGACAAAATATGCAAAATACTACGAACGCCTTTCTCTCCTCAACTATTTCGCCCAAGATGTTCGTCGAATTTTATTCGCACTAACGACACTTTTACTTAATTACATTTCTATAAAATAATTAACGTTCGTCGGCGCGCTTGTAATCACGATATTGTAATGTAAATATTTCCAGCAGTTTTGCTGCTCTTCTTCTCGAATTCAATGTCACGTCGCTCGTCGCCGGCGTCGGGCTACGTATACAAAGTCGCGTAAACTTCTTTCATTTTCGGCATTTCTAGGGTTTGTGTAAGGTCTGACCTTTTGTTATAGTAAAACAGCTCTTTCGCCAACTGTTCGCATTTGAAATTAAAATCACCGTTGTGTTTCTCCTCTCTAGGTACTTTTATTCGAATTAAATTCGACTCGAACATATTGTTTCGTTTATAACTCGAATTTAACGCGCCGATTACGCGTTTTCACTTTGCGTATTTAATCGAAATGTATCATTCGATGCGAATGCCGAATAGTTTAGACCTTGTTGAACGAACCGACGACGAGACTATTTGTTAATTAATTGATGATTTCGACGTATCGACGGGAGTTACCGATTTCATGACAAAAGTTGGACTGACAAGGTCGAACCGATGAGAAACAATTGACTATTGGTTTAAATGACACGTGCCAAGAGTTGCCATGTGTATTTTTTTGCGATTAAGGATCAGATAATGTGGTTTAAAATTTAAATTAAGAATAGAAAAATTCCGATCTAATTGTCGATTGGTAGAAATTCATGCACAGCAGAAGAGAAGATTTAGTCATTAAAGTAGGTTTGCGAAATTACTGACTAGGGAAGCATCACAATTGGCAGACTATTTTTTGATCCCAAAGTGAGATCGAAAGAAAGTTCAAAAATTATTTTAAATTTTTGGAGAATTTTTGGAAATCTAATTTGAGCCTAAAATAGGCTAAAATCTAAATTTTGCCAATTGACTTGGAAATTTGAAATTTGGTAATGTGTTACTGAATGTCATAAGTTCATAACTTTTTTTTTTTGGTAAACTGTAAGCAAAAATGAATTTTTGGACCAGGCTACACCATATTTTGAAAAAAAAAAGCGTGTAATTGATGAAGTGGGTAGCTATAACGAGCTCCAATCGCGACCATACGTTCTAAAGTTGATTTAGATAACCTTGATAGCGTTTTTATGAAAACTGGAATTTCCAAAATGTCGCTGGAGGCTCTGCAACAGCTTGACCCACGTAGAAAAAGTACACTGGGAACTATTAAAAAATCAGTTGTGTTTCCTAGTAAGGGATTGCCAATGGTGATTTACTTCTCCTACGCAAACGCTTGCAGTAATGAAGCTTCACTGATTAGTAAGTAGAGTAGTACTACTAATCCACTTTAGGTGAATCAGTAGTGTACAACTAGATCAATCAGTAGTATTTTCTTCTGGGTGTGTGTGTGAGGAGTATATCACTACTGGCAATTCCTTACTAGAAAACACAACTGGTTTTCAAGTGTGAATAAGTAGTGTTGTATTAGTGTTGCCAGTGGAATTTCACTACTCAAATCAATGTTGTACTGCTACTTCTGTCAGTGGTGTGGTACTACTGCGTTAGTGAGTGAGTAGTAGATCACTACTGGCAATTCCTTACTGAGAAACACTACTAGTTTGTAAGTGTGAATAAGTAGAGTTGTATTAGTCTTGCCAGTAGCATTTCATTACTCAGATTAATAGTGTATTGCTATTTTTGTCAGTAGTATGGTACTATTGGGTAAGTGAGTGAGCAGTAAATCACTACTGGCAATCCCTTACCTAGAACCCCCTTTATTTCCTAGTGTGAACCAGTAGTAATCTACTTACATCACCCCCTGTCCCCAGCGGAAATATTGCAATGGATTGCAGGAAAATCAATGTAATAATTACATCCAAAAACTAAATGAATCGTATAATAGGCACATAGCTTGAAAATATAAAATACTCGTATTCAAACAATACAAAACGATATAGAAAAGTTCAAGTAGTATTCTTTCTTGTCCGGGGAATGCAAGAATTACACTTGTCTTTCACTGCTGTACGGAAAAATTGGTCCAGAACAGTTCTGTCTTTTATATCGCTGAATTCGTTTATCGCTGCAGTTGAAAAAAAACCATACAACATTGAAATAATGGAAAAGACATACCTATTGTTTGAATGATTGTTAAAATCATTTTCAATTTTTACAATCAACTTACTTTTGATTCTAGTTAAAACATCCGGATCGATTCTTTTTTTGGGGGGTTTTGATTGGTCAAAGTTGGACTCAGTACCAGTAAGCGAGCATTGGGCGAGCTCTTCCTGGTCAAAAAAACACAGGAGAGCATCACCCACAAAGTTTTTCGAGGCTCTACGCGAACATTTTCGAAATAATGTCTAAAACACACAAAAAATTAGTTTAAATTTTGCAAGTAGGTGAGTACGTATCTACGTAATCAAAAGCCAAATAAAATATATCATTTTAGAACTTACATCATCATCCATTTTAGAAAAATCATGCTTCGATTTGTATATTCCGACCGCAACATGCTGCATTAGCCTCTCAACACGTTTATTGAAGTATAAAAGCAAATTTTAGCATTTCAACTTCATTTGATGAAATTTTGTGGAAATCCAGCTTTCAAAATTCTGATGGAAACTCCAGATTTGTTCAAAACGATTTGAAACAGTTTCGAGTTGATTTGGATGGTGGAAAATAGGGTTAATGAATACCGAATTTCAACTTTCTAGGTCAAGTTGGTAAAATGTAGATGTTTTCCCATTTTGGACTGAATTTGATTTTCAAAAATTTGTCAAAAATCAAAAAATGTACAGGGCGGGTTTGTAATTTTGAATGCTTCTTCGATCTAGCTTTGTCTTCAATTTGTCTGCTTGTTGAGATACTTTCCTTGTTGTGAGAAAAATATCTGGATTTTGTGCTGAAAGGGTTGGGTATTTACTGGCATATTTCTCCAGGTGAATTATTTACATAGTGCTAATTTTCATGAGCTTTTTTTTCTTCAAAATTCCCACATTTCGACACTTGAAATTTTTACTTCGAGAGGAAGGAAAAGTATTATTTTGTATTCCGATAATATTCAGGCAAATTAAGGGATTTTTTTGCCTTTTTAGAGAATATTGTACTCAATTTCAAATTTTTGTTCCCTTTTTGGCTAATTTATCATTTTCTTTGTTTCGTTTTTTTTTTCATGAGATTGTCTAATGAGAATTGGAATAGACACAAAGCAAAGTGTATTCGAAAAATGTAATTGTGAAGGATTGAACCCCCTCCCCCTTCCACCGCGAACATTTCCAAAAATAAAGAACGTTGCGTTTTTTGTTTCTTTCTCAATTTTATAATGAGATATCTGGAACACTCTTCTTAGAATTATTTCAAAATATTGGGTATAAAAATCGTTCAGAAGATGATTTTTTTACGTAAAACAACATCCATATCGTTGGGAAATATTTTTACTTTTTAGAGCGTTTTTTTGGAGAAAGAATATCCCACCGAGCCCTGTCAATGGTAATGGTCCACATAATGCTTGGCTTTCTCATCTTTAGTGTTCCAAGGGCACCCTGAATAATCATATCTTGTATGATAAATTTCACCTGCAGAAAAAGATGGCCAACTCGACACTACTTGTAAAAAAAATTACAGGAAAGAGCACCACGTGTTCTTTCATTTTCGCCTGGTAACCTTGAACGAAATAATATTTCACTAGGCCTTATAGAATACGATGTCAGCAGAGAGGCATTAAGCTGGCATAGAAATCGAGGCAAACAAAGAGAAATGTTGGCGTTTCAAGTGCTCGTCTGTTAAAGGTTGTATCAATGCCCAGAGGAGTCGTAAGACCACCCCATTTGGAAATTTTTTCCAGTACATTTTTTAATGGCCGAAAACAGCAGGTCTCCGTGGACTCGACGATGTTAATTTTATCAATTTTTTCCCCTTAAACGTTCAACGAACTGAGATAATTTTTACGTACCTATAGCGAGCTATCCGCTGATTTTTCAACACCTAAATAATCAAGACCGAGTACGATACTTATTCGATTTTTTAGCCCAAAAAGCCGTATTTATTTTACTCTCCTGCGAGTAAATACGGTGTCGATTTTTTTTGCATCAGATTTCACTAAAGGATTTGAACCAATCTTACAATTTTTTTTTTGGATTTCTTTATTGTGTTTTTTTCGGTCTTCAAAAGAAAAAACCATTCAAAGGAACCCTTTGAATACTGCAATATCTTTCTGGTTAAATTTAAAATACTCCATTACAATTTAATTAAAAATTGCAAAAAAGTGTTACCAAAAAAAGGGCGAATTTCTATTGCTCTTTTTCTCCACAATTCAAATGTACCTAATGATTTGTAAAAACCTGTGTGAAAATTCGTACCGAAAAACTTGCATTTAATAAACTGAAATTTCACCCGGAAAAGCGAAAATAAATGAGGAAATTAGCGTAAATCGTAGTTCATATATATTTTTTTCTTCGCAGAAAAACGTGTTAAATTTTACGAGCTAGTTGATACATTTTTTTTGTGTACGAGATTTGCCAAATGACGCAGAATACTTAGATTAGGCTACGTGTGGTAGATGTTTTAACCGCCATCGCCATCACACAAAATAAAACTCGAGCAAGAATTTGAAAGAGAGAAAGAAAGCAAAAAAGAAAAATGAATCATTATAAAGTAGACCTACTTTCTGCTATCTTGAATATTGAATAAACGGTCATTTCTATGTACTCGTAGGTATATTATGAATGGTTAATAAGGTGTTGTTTTTTTTTTGCATGCTTACAAAAAAGATCTTATGAATAATATACTTACATCTTATTCTATGTGTCTGTATGTATAGGTATAGAAAAGCTCGATCAGGATTAAATTCGTTTGTAATGAATTTACGACGACTTTTGCTATATGTACGATAATATCCTTTGATTCTCGTATACAGACGTACACACAGAAGCTCGATTTAATAATCATTTTAGTAACGCTCAATAAGGAAGGTTGAAGTTGATTTTATTTTTGCTTTTAGCCGGAAAGAAAACGCCTTTGTTTGCGTATTCTATTTTCTTTCAACCGCGTTTCGCCCGTTTACCCCTTTTTTTTCGGTTTCGAGATTTCTGATATATATCTTAATTTCAAAGGCGCCTTTTCTATTGTAATTTGATATGAGAAAGTATATTACCTCAACCGCAGTGGTTTCTAACATTCATATTTTTTAGTTTTGCCGTATTTTTTTTTCGACTGTATTTCGAAGAAGGGACCGAGATGATTTATTTTGTCGCTTTTTTCTCTCGCTTTATGCATTGGGCGAATTGTGTAATAGAATTTGTGTTCGTAATTTAAACAAATGTTTGCCTCTAAATTAAGTTAAGATTTTGCTGCGCTGGTCTTTTTTTAGTTTTTCTTTTTTTTACTCTGCCATCTCGTTTTGTTTTGTTTGCCAGAGTCAATAATTGAACGCGGAATTCGTCGCTATATGCGCAGCGTCGAGCTATTAAGAATGGTTAATTGACTGGTGAATATGAAATTCAAACAGCGGAAGCTATAAATTGAATGGCGAAGTTTTCCATATGGAAAAAATACTCGTATACTGGATTGATTTGCCATGGAAGGGAAATTAATTTCTGCGTGAGCGTTTTTCACTCGTCTTTTTCATTGTTGATGGGAGTTTATATTGCTCTATGCTGAGTATACGAATACGTGGTTGTGGAAAGAGTTGCATTTTGTTTTGTATGGTTTAGTTTTTGATGAACTTATAATGTAGTGACAGTTTTCTTATTGTTGTTGTCAGGAGGGGGAGGGGGGTGACCTGTGTGATTACAACTGGGAGTGATTGGTCTGAAAAGGGAATGAAATGAATTGAATTCTGGGTCTTGTTCATTATCAATATTATCATTCAATAAAAAATTTGAATTGATGAAATTATAATTAACTAAAAATTTAGCGCACAGAGGAAAGAGGGCAGCTCTGAATCACACTAAACGAGAAAATTCTCTTTGCATGTTGTCGTGTCTGCCAAGATATCGTGGTTACTGGTTATTGCCAAACACACAAACAATAAGATTCTGAAAGTTTCAACTTCTCAACTGGGTAGGGAGTTGTGCGCCAGGAGCCTCTCATTTTCAGAAAATTTAGCTTAGAGAACCTCTCACGAAGTACTTGACGCCGATTGTGACCAGGAGGCGGAATCAGGAAAAAAGTTTTATAAGTACAAATAGGTACCTTACCTATGAAACAGAGATGGAGTGATTCCTTAAGGATTGGAAATCCGATAAAATGTTTTTCATGTATGAAACTTCCATTTGAAAAATCAATCCATTTTTCAAATTTATGGGGTTACAAATGATTTTGAAACTGAAAAAATCGCGATGAAAAAAAAAAATAAATGTACCAATGAATACAATGTCAAAAAATAAACAAATTTTGTTATGATCATTTTTTTTTTCTTAGTCTGAAATTTAATTAAAAGGTTTTGAAGCTCGAAAATTGCTGAGCTTCAAAAACTTTTCAAATTTTAGAGTGAGAAAAAAATAATCATAACAAAATTTATCAATTTTTTGACGTAGTTGTAGTATTCAATTTCTGCATTCATTTTTTTCATCGCGACTTTTTAAAATTGAAAATCATTAGTAGCCCCTTCAATTTGAAAGTTGGGCAAAAAGTCATAGGTATTGAATAATTTCGTTCATTCTTCAAACTACTACCGACCCCTGTGGTCAAAATTGGATTTCGGCTCTTGGATTTTGAAAACGTATTTTGCTTCTTCAATTTTCAAAATAGGCAACTTGTTTATCTTACCTTTTTTTACTCATCATACCACCCAGTTATATCCAAATCTGAAGTTTGTACCACCACTCCCGGACACCCCGTATACCTACCTAAGTACCTACCTACTTATCATTTTCGATTTTCGATTCCATAATGAGTTATCATATTTTTACCTCCGAAAGTAGGCTTCCATAAAATAAAAAATTGACTATATGTAGTATATGATCGAAAATCGATTCATTTGCGATTTTCGATTCCATATGATAATGTATCATGTTCGAGCTGAAAAATAAATTTCACCTCCAAAAATGAACTTGTCAATCAAAATTTGGCCAATCGAACTTCAAAAATCGATTCATTTTGAGTCTCGATTAAGTAGATATTAGAGATACATATGATCGATTATGCTCAATTTATTTTGTATGTACTTACGTTATGTTTCATTCCATTTTTTTTTTTTTTTTTTTTTTTTAACAAAAATTGATCGCAATTGTTTATCAATATCAAGCCTCCTCGTGAGCAACTTTGCTCTTTATTTCTTTTACCGAGGTGATCACGATCCAGTGAATAAATATGAATAAAATCAATAATATGCTAAAGCATCATCCACTCTCTTTTTCAGTTTCGCTGATTTTTGCCCCAACTCAGAGGCTCGGTTCGTTAAGCTTTCGGTGAATATTTCGAGTTGCAAATGAACCAGTATAGTTGGTACCTCGCCAAAATTTCATAATATCCCAAAAATAACCTTACTCCCGTATCTCAAAATCAATAAAATTTCTTCTATTAAGGTTTGAAAACTTTATATCTTCGCAAATTGCGTATCAAGGCTGGCGAAATTTTTAATTTCATGCCCCATCAAGTTCTTTCAATTCACGAAAAAAAAAAATTCAAACTTTTTACTCGTTATTTTGGAATGTTCGCCGGTAGCTAAAATTAAATTTTTTTTCCATCGCCATTCAAATTATTCGATTTATTTACAATTAAAATAGCGTATCCGAATTCCGTCTCGGTTGTTGAAAGCAAAATTCAAGATTGATGTAAACCTAAGTGACTCTCGTAAAAATAATTATGGAAAAATTTCAGCCTCGTTGATATAAAAATACAAGGTAAAAAATTCTTTTCACTGGACGCGTAGTAGGCGAATACACAGATATTATCATTTTTCATCCACACTCTCGATGTATCAAAAAAATGTATCTAGCGAAGAAAAAAAGCGCATGAAAAGAATTCCACGTAGTATCTGAAAGGACGCGAAAAAAAAAACGATAGGAATACTTTGGAAATTTTTAAAATATCTTTCAAGGTAGTTTCAAAGGGAGAAGTGAATGTCAAGAAGTAAACCTACTCCTACCTAGCAACATTTTTAACTTTTATAAATCCTTGGTTTTTTTGTCACATGTTCGCTTGTTCTGCTGTAATTATTGGTGAGAGGTTTAAAAAAAGGCGCGTAGTGTTTAAATTCTTTGAATTTTTACCTATTCGTCGTTTGAATTTCCGTTTAAATACAGGTATTTGAACTCGAGGAATAAGTCTGGAGAAAATTACTGACTTGAAATAAGGTACTTTGTAAATTCATAAAAGACTCAATTCTCACCACAAGCTTTTGATGACAACCCACATCAAAAAATTAACCTAATTCCCGAACATCGTGATTTTCTCGCTGCAATGGAAAAATTCCTAAAACTCTTCCAGCATCGCCTATATCTTTTGTAAAACTCGATTTCCATCGAATCTTTCCTCAATTCTAGCGAGTAAACGCGTAGGAAAATTTCATCGTAGGATGAAAAAAGAAATACCAAACTTGAAAGAATATTTGGCGAATTTCTTCACCGAAGAAATTACCAAAAAGCTGCGGATACTTTGGCGGCGACCGAAATAATTTCTTTTTATTTTCCCAATCCTTTGCAAAGTATACTTTTGTAGACGAAATAGGTGGCAAAACTTTCGGTCAATAAGTTGCTGCTGTAATGAAATACTCTTTTCTATACTCGAACTCCAAAGAGAAGATTACATTAGGCTCCTTCGTTCTTTGCACAATGTAAACCAAGATTTTCTATGTACAATAGATCGTGATGAAAGAGTTTCGTTCAAATTAAAATTTCACAAATAACGTATCAATGAGTATACTTTTCTATACGTAACTAATAATATACAATTGCAAGTAATTGGAAAATACACAGGTAATGTAGATGTATGAAAGAAAAATTGTTCTATTCTACAAATACTTATCTATCATTCATCTTATGTATGTTATCCAAGTAACTTACGGAGATTGGAAAATTGTTAGATATTAAAGAGAACGAAGAAACAATTCCATAATATTTTTATCTTATTCTATTTCTTCGAAAAACCACTCCAAGATGGCTATTTGAAGTACCCAGCTTAATTACAAATACCTCTGTTCTTAGGTATACTAGATTGAGGAAAGCTTATTTGTACGAAACAAATTTTAGCTACAGAATGTATACTTAGTACAATATATAGACCAACATATAATGCAAAAGCAACAAAAACCTATCACAGTTAAAAAGATTAATGATATACTAAGCGTTTCTCGTATTTTGAACGCGTGGAATTCCTTAATATAAAAAAAAAGAAAAAAAAACTCGTTCGGACGGTTTAATGCGAATATGTTGACTTAGAAACCTGTGCATTTTTATTCGATGTAGCACAAAAGATATCGGAAGAATTCCAGTTATAACTGATGGTTATTTTTTGCGCTATTCAGCGTGTTGCATGGTAACGTACGCTTCCTTCCCCTAAAAGACCAAAATCAAGGCAACCAAATCGTATAAAATTTTCAATATCGTCGCGAATGTGCTAACCAGCGTACATACAGCGAATACGTAATACTTCGCACCATTTTTTAAATACGCTTCGTTGGATACTGCGAACTCATCTTACATTATTTTTTAAAACTCGAACGTGTGTTATTTATTCGGTTACCTATCTACCTATCTACGAATTCTATATGCAGTGAACAAATACGTTAGCGTTGTTTTTACGTATTTTTTTTCCGAGGTTTAAATCAAACAAATTTTCGATTGATTGTGCACAACAAATATTCGAAAAACATTGAAATGGGATACATCTCGGTGTACATGCTGGGTTTATTACCTACTTTCTAGAAAAATGGTTTACGGTAATCCGTGTGTTACAAATGTATGCCAACGAGAGATAAACTTTATAGCAAAAATGGTCCAAATTGTATATTCTGAATTACATACCTATGTCTTGTACGTCCCTGTAGCGTGATATGTGTATCGTGTAATAGACAAATGTATGTGTCTTTTGAGACAGAAAATCAAATTCTGGAGATGAATTTCTAGAAATCGGAATGCCCATGCGAGCGTATGAGAAAAACGTCGATGTTGTTGTACGAATTTTGAATGACTTAGCTTAGATTCCAGCCATTTTATACATTACCAGGGAGAAAGCAGCATTCCAGTGATACTAAATGTTTCTGTTTTCTATAACTGCATTCAATCTTACGAAGTACATAAAAGAAAAATTGTAATAATGGAAGCTTATCTACCTCCCAGAACTCAAGTTTTGGCCAAAGACAATCTTCTATATATCTGATCGACGCATAGCATCATTGGCCGGATCCGGCAGTCCGGTTAGAAAACAAGATTTTTTTTACAGTTTTTTCACATGTTATGTGTGAATTCGAAAAATGACCGTTTCTCCGCACCACATGGACTTTAGCAGCTGAAATTTTAGCTAAAAGTTCTATGCTTAATACCTAATCGACTAATACTACCAACTGCCGGAACTGGGATTATCACCAGAAATCGAATTTTTCACATAACTTTAGAAAAAACAATAAAAAATTCTGTTTTCTGATCAGACGTCTGGGTCCAGCCGATGATGGTACGTATGAGTCAATCTGGTATCCAGCACAGACTGCTTGACCAAAATTTTAGCCCCTGATGATCATAACTTGAGGTGAGGTGATGAAACTGGTTTTTCAAAAGGATTATCGTCATCATCCATTCAAATCTCTTTTTTGTGGTTTTTTTTTCTCAGCAGCAAAGTACATAATAATATTTGGAACGTAGAGCGAACACTTCTGCTTCGTCTACTTCCACTCTGGTCTTGACAGACTTCGAAATAATTCTTTTACGCAGATCTTCAAGGGAATGACTGGATCTCGTGAACCGGCGCATCAACAACGCTATTAGCCAAGGGTTTAGTAGTTTTAGAAGAAATTATAATTTTGGTATAGAAACTGCATCAAGTTTTCACACAATTTTTGAAACTCAGGACCGTAAAATTGGCAATGCACCTGTGGCTTTTCTGGGTTGAAGAACTCAATAAACTCGTGTCGAATGGCCTCTAAGCGAAGGCACTTTACAACAAGGTGAAATGACGTTTCGGTAGGAGGTCCGCAGACTCACGCCTCGACCTCGTGTTTTACGCAGAAGTTGCGGGGACAAAATTTGGAATTTGATTTTTTGATTTTAAATAGGTATTCGTGGAAGTTACCACGACTTGTGAAAGTTTGGGTTGTGTGATAATGAAGTTCAAGTTTAGAGTCGTAGAAATCAGGAAGTACTGGTATGAATTTTTTTGTGCACCGAACCTTCTCTGTGGCATTCCATTCGGTCTAGAATTGCTCAATTGCCCAGTCTTTTAGGATACATTTCACATTCGGCTGCGAGATTTCTGCCTCTGTGACTGATCCCAGGTCATTGGATTTGTCAGCTCGTGCTTCCATCAAGTTTGTTATTTTATGATACTTGATCGTGAATTTTTTAGTTGTGATTTTGACAATTTCAGGAAGTGGGATAATGTTTGGAGAGCGTAATTCTTCTGAAGAAATATAAAATTGAAAAATTTAAATAACATGAAACATTAAAAGCAATCAGTAAGCAAAAAGCAAATGCAAAACCTCTCTTGCAATCATAATTCGTTGTATCAATTTTTTGGCGTATATTGTGACGCTGTTTGAAAGCTGGTAATATTTAATTTGGGAAGCATCCCTATTTTATCAAAATAATATAAATTTCGATGATATTACCTCGTTCCATCAGTTGTGTAAGGATATGCGTGATTCCACTTTCCTAGCAATGCCAACTCTCTGACTTTGTGAGTACTGAGTAAGTACGTAGATTCGATTCAGAGAAACAAAAATGGTCGAATACACGTCTTGATGACTACCTCTTCGTGGGAGGGAACTATAGGTACTCTCTAAGTGTACCACTCCCGCACTCTCTCAGTTTCAGTAGAAAAAATCCGCAAAAAATGAAATGGGGGGGGGCATTGTAAAGAGAGAAGTGTTCTATTGGCAAACAAAATTTTAGCAAAAAATGAACGTGTTCTACAGTGTTTTTATTTTTAAAAAATTTCTAGCACGAAAATTCAACGCTTTTTACTCTCTTATAGGTACATAGAATGTTGTGTGGACCAATGAATCAGATCGGATTCATTTTTTGAATATAATGTACTCGGAAGTGAGCCGAAGTAGGCTCGTTTTTGGCGTTTATATTTACAAGAGTCTAATATGCTTGTATATAGGTATGCCAAAAATGAGCCAGATCTGGCCCATGAACGCTCTTTAGAGTAGAAAGTGTTGGATTTTCCGTGCCAGAAAATAAAAAAAATACCAACGCTTGTTTTTTCGTTTGATTTTGCTGAAATTTTGTTCGCAAATGGAGTATACTTACTCTCCTCCCAAAAATTTCATTTTCATCTGGGAAAAATTTTTCAAATTGAAATAATGGCACATTTTGGATGGATCCAGTTTCCTTCCATAAAGATGAACAGGTACCATTTTTTTTTGTTTTTTTGGTCAGGACTACCAACTGACAAATTTTGTCGGTAGGAAGCTGACTCACCTTCTATGTATCGTGCAGGTCAATTTTTTTTTTTAAAAGGAAAACGAATAAAAGAACTAATTACTTACTTGACTAATTCTCGATTTGACCATTATCAACGAAGGAATAATAGCAATTTTGCTGGATGGTTGTTGACACAGCATTCAACTTTTGTATGTTTCATTAATAGATAGTTACTCAAGAATTCGAGAAAATGGCTCATTTTACGTGATTCGATAAATTATTGTTATCTCAACATATATCAAGAGATGCCATCACCTTTTCTACTGTATAAATAAGATAGGCAGTTTCAACTAATGTTACTCTGTGAAGGTTGTCAACACAAATTAAGTATATCTGGCGCCTAAAATGTGGCGAAGCTATCAAATTGGCGAAAAATTTTGCCATCTTGGAAATTACTCCCCTCGCAGATGCTTTTTAGTTTTACCCCTGTAAATTTTTGAATATTCTTGTAGCAAATTTCGAAGAGCAGAGCGAAGAATTTCAACGTTATGGTAACGTTTAACGTACACGTTCGTATATCTACTTTGACATCCACTTATTATAGCGACCTCTTTCTGGGCTTGTCTTTCATCGTCGTCGGACTGCTAATTTCAAAATTTTATCTAGGATCGCGGACCGTAACGAGTAAAATTGTCAAAACCGAGTCTCTTTGTAGATTTCTTTGAATACTAATCAACAAAATTTTTGCAATAGAAACGCACAGCGAATCCTTTTCTAAAAATATGTCGCAGATACCTGGATTTGTATACTTTCGTAGTCGTTCAAAGAGCATCAGTTTTGTTAGGTCTACTCGTATACTCCCTCATACAAGGGTATTTTGACGGAAAGTGATTTCAGCGCCATTTTTAAATCTTTATACGCTGAAACGTTTGAAGTTTTAGATGGACATTAAAGTGGATGGAAACTTTGTTTACAGTTTGAGTTTCATGTTAAGATGTTGAACGTGACGTAAAAGCGAATCAAGTTTATTAACAAAGTTGTCTTAAATTCATTAAGGAGATCCTTTTTTAGGCACTGATATCCTTTTAGCTTCGTTATTATAGTAATTAACAGTAGGGAATCTGTACACTACAAAGGCATCGCGTGAACGTAAACCATATCGAAAACGATACACTTTTGTAATTAATGCATCTCGACGTGGTAAATTTTACGCTCAAATTGACCAATAAGATAGGTACCTAGACCGGCGTGATAGGTAATAGATAACTTACTAAAATTCGCAGACAAGCAGATGAATAAGAATGTAATTACATTATAATGAGTCTGATGTGAACTTTTTTCTCCTACAATAAGCTTTTAATAATATTATTTAACGAAATGAAATTCGTTTCAATCTTTGTATGTATATCTCAGAAGACCATATTATACTTTTTTTTAAACGTTTCAAAGCATTAAAATTTTTTTTCTACCTACGTGTCCTTCAAAACTTATAAAACGTTTAAATTTGATGCAAAAAAAAAAGAGAAAGAGAAAAACTTTACTGCGGACTAGCGAAGCTTATTAGCCGAATTGTTCCCTAAATGTAGATTCTTGTGTAGAGGGGAAAAAACCGGCGAGTAAAAAATTATTTCGTAAGTTTTTTTTTAATATATATCTTTTCCGCTGCTATAGTATTTAACTAAATTGCACACGAAAACTTTCTTAATGAAGACCGCTCTATAGCCTGTTCGTATTTGGGCGCAAAACTTTCAAGTACCGTGCCAAATTTAACTCGGAATTATGAATTGAATTAATTCTCATTAAATAGAAATTTACAAATGCACGCCATCCTATATAATTTCCACTCAAACAACTTTTGATATATTAGCTCGAATAGGCTTGTTTTTCCCAAATACGCTCGCTCAGATCGTTATGTCCTCGTGATTGCCACTTTTTCGTCGTCGGCAAAACTTCGCTGTATTAATGTTCGCTTAAGGAAGTAGAAATCGAAGATTAGAAGCCTACGTATTAATTCCGCTGGTACAATGCCAACCGCGATTATTTCCAATGGATAAACCGACGTGATAATAAAAAACCACGTGTTTTGGAGCGGCGCGGCAGACTAAAGATCGATTTTTTTTCACGAGTTTGAGAAATTAAAATTTTTTGAATATATTATTAAATTGTGAAATTGATCAATGGAGTTGTGATGTTTTTAGGTATTTTTTCAATTTTAAAAAAAATGGTTTCAGACCATTTGGTTAGCTGAAGAAGGCAAACGTTTATTCCATCAAGTGAACTGTTTACCTGATTGTTGCGATATAAAAACGCCATTTTTTATGCTACTTTTCTCCACTTCAAGTCCCTCCGATTCAGCCTTTTAAAAAAAGCGCGAAACAATCACCCTAATAAACATTCATATTTTATTCTGCATGAAAAACAAAAAAAAAATTACATTAAATTTAGAAATTCTTCCTTGACATTTCAACATGGAAAAGATTTACAACGGTAATAGATAGAAAATAACTGAATATTACTCAGGTTATATTGTTTCCATTTTGGACGGTTGAAAATGAATTATTTATGACTCGCACTCTCTTCCCTACGTTTGATGGAAAAGTAATCATTTAAAAAATGCGAAGAAACGTTTTCGTTGTTGAAAAGTATTTTTATTTCGACATAACAACTTTTTATTCGTTTATTTCGAAGACTTTTTCTTTTTATGGTGTCGCGACAATTGCCTAATTGGTTGGCCGTGAATAGATATTATTTTCTTTTCTTCGGGGATAAAAATTGTTTTTACGAGTATTTTTTCGCCTCTTGAATTCGAAAGAGAAAAATATTTACGAACGTTTTCATCTCGAAGTGTTCGCGTAATTAAATCGAAAAAATGAAGACGTGGTTTTTTCTGTTTGTTTGCTCGTTCGCTGTTTTTTCCCCAGAGTGAAATACCGCGACTTGAAATTTAATAATTGGGGCGATTTTTAAGTGGGTTGTGGCCTTTTTATTTGAATTTTTGATCAGGAATGGTACCTTACCATGATACCGTGAAGCAAATTTATTGTTGGACAATTGGTATTCCCGGTTCGAATCATCCTCATTGTCGTCTGTAATTTCTCTGGCGAATTATCCACTAGCTATAAGGATCTACATTAGGGTAGATTGCCCGAAAAAGAAGTCGGTGGATTTTGACCAAGTTCATCAGAGACCTTAATTTTGAGCTAAAAGTTTCTCAGAAAATTTTTTAGCTTCGGAGGAGGGGGGTGCCCCTGGAGCAGAGATGAGTTTTCAAAAAAGGAATTATTCTAAAAAAATCATGATTTTTTCCCTCTGTCCCTGTTCTGAGAAAAATGGTCCAGTTTCGAAAGATATTATGTAGTATATGAGATTTTGCGTCGGCCTAGTTTATTGTCATCAAAATCCAAGACCAAATTGAAGGGTTCTACAGAGAAGTTGGAAGTCTGCTATTCGCTTATTTTAGGGCAAATTTGTGTTTTTATTTATTTTTTTAAATAAAATATTTCGCATATTACTTAAGTTGAAGTATAGAAAGATGTCATTTTTAAAACTGGGGAAGTATTCTGGAATGCAGTTATGTCAACTTCTTGGCCACTATTGCAAATAATCGAGAAAGAGCCAAAAATTAGCTAATTTTTTGGAGTTTTCTGAAATTGGCGATAATGGCCAAAAATTAAAAAGTTGGCACCACTGCATTCCAAAATTATTTCCCAGATTGAAAAAGCGGTCTTTCAATAGGCAGTCAAACAGATATCAAAATAATTTCTTTTTTTTTGAAATTTGCAATAATAAACAATATTGGCACCATGGTATCTTTCGATATTTTGGCTTAATTAAGGTGAAATACTTGGGAAGAAAATGTTTTCAAAGTACAAATTTTCCCTAAAATGAACAATTTACAAATTTTCATCTGCTCAGTTAAACCCTAGAAGTGGTCTTGAATTTTTGGCCATGGCCTAGGTCGACCACTTATCAAGTTCGTTTTTGTTCATTTCTTGGTTTCCAAGATTCAGTGGCTTGAACTTGATGGAAAAAATTATTAGTTGAAATTACTTACTATTAATTGAAGAGCCCAGTTCCAAGTCGGCCTAAGTCCATTTTTTCCGTTTCGAGAAAAACGCAAATAACTGTTTTTCTCGCCCTTCCACTTCAATAACAAATGATGTGATTATATGGTTGTGAAGCTTGATCTTTCTGCTTTAAAGTACCATATTGGTATTTTTTTAATTTTGAGTATTTTCAGCTCCAGAGCACGTCAAAGAGTCAGAAAAAGTGGACTTAGGCCACTTTGGAATTATCTGATGTTAAAAATTTCAAAAAAGAGCTGGAAAAGTGCGTTTTTTCAAAAAAAAATTCACGAATCATTAATTTAATACATTTCTGAAACAATTTCATTCAAAGCACCTATTTGTACATACCATGATGAATAATACATGTGAAAACGCCTTCACTCGAAAATCGTTGAAAAACTTCTGAAAACCCGCACTTGTATACAAATATTCGTAAAAAATGTATGATTTAGGCCACTTTGGAATAATCAGCTTTTTTTTCGAACCGGCAAAACAGCGCTCCTGAGCGAAAAAAGTAACGCCAGGGGTTGGGACAAGGTGGTAAAGGTGTTAACCGACCTGTACCACCAGATGGCGCTGCTAACTCAAAAATGATAAAAATGCACTTAGGCCGACTTGGAACTGGGCCCTTCAATTGTTTTATGTAGATAGGTAAATATTGTGAATAATAATGAGCGTCATTGTCTGTATTTATTCATTTCGTTGTAAATACGGGTAATTCTTCGAATATCGAGATACATACGTATTGCTACAGCTTGGAATTGCTACTGGAGCCGCTGGGGTTGCTGGAGCCTGAGATGAAGGAGTATTAATACTATATTTTATTAAGATTACATTTGAATTACGAGGCTGAGCGAGAGTCTGCGGCATATTTTGTGGGGTGCACAAAACAGGAGTACCCTGACTCTATGAACTGAAAATCCGAGTCAGGAGTACTCCTGATTTCCATATCCTGGTCTGCTAACATGTCAAATTTGGGGTCTTCATCCGGATGATGAATGGTGACATTGTTGCCTGTGGATAGGTACTCTCTTTTCTCCTTCGCCAATTCCGCTTTTCTCTTTGCTTTCATATTAGCAAAGAGCTTCATTAGGGAATCTGCAGTTCTCTGAAATCACAATAGGTATATGTAAGTAGGTATTAGTAATGAGATAAATAATACATAAGTACATAGTATAACAATCTATTATACCTCAGAACAACCTTCAGTTTGACTAAATTCCACCGCCACCCACTCCCACGCCTTCCGCTTCTCTTGCTGGTTTCCAGCAGGCTGTGGTCTCATACATTTTCCTAGTTTTGGTGTTGATGGCGGAATTGACACTGGTATTGGCTCTGGTGTTGTTTCTGGTACTGGTTCTGGTGATGGTTTTGGTGCTGGTTCTGGTTGCTGTTCTTCAATAGCTAGTGTGTCGAAAATCGAACAAGTGTAACTATGTGCTGTTGGTACAGGCTGAATCGACTTGTTGGCAACTGCACCTGGAACACAATGATAATTGTCCAAACGTTTAGGCTGTGTAAGTGTGTACACTTAGATGTGCAGATTTCTTCATCCTGAACTATTGGTATCGGTGCTGGTATGGTTTCTGTTTCCAGATATGGCAGTATTGGTTGACAGTTCATCATCATTCTCATCTCATGCAGAATTTCCTGAACTGTTGGACCTGAAACAGAAATGTTATTATTATCCAAACGCATTCGTTTATTTCTCTTACTCGTGCAGATATCATGTGTGAAAATGAATTCTTCTTCTTCCTCTTCATCTGGTAAAGGATCTAATGGTGGTCTGGTTTTAGTCATCTCCTCTAACGTAAGATTTTTTCAACTGAAGGTGTACCTGAAACAAAAGAAATCACTTCTGCTGGCCTTCCAGCAAGATTAGTAGCAGCATCATCATCTTCTTACGAATTAGATTTTTCAACACACATTTTTCTTCTTCTGTGTAGTTTCGTTTCTCTTCTTTTTTAAATTTTCCAAAAGTAACTAAAATAAAACATTAAAAGTGACGATGATGAAAATATCTGATAAGCTACCTTCTGAAAGGAAAAATAAACAGCAAAACATATTTTGGTTTTACTTACTTTTTCATTTTTATTATCCATGTTACATTTACAAATAATACCTTGTTTCAAAAATGAATAAAATATAAGTAAGTATCTATTTAAATCGGAAATTAATTTTTTGAAAAATCATTATCAATTTAAAAAAAAACTGATCTGCACTACAACAGAAAATATAAACAAACAATTTCACTCAAAAGTTCGAACTAACCACAGATATTTAAAAAAATTCAATTTCCAGTAATTTGATTGGCCATTACAGGCTCTTGCAGCTTTATTTTTACTGGAAACGTTGCATGCTACAGAAAACTTACATTAGTTCTATGATAACAGTAAAAGAAAATCTTCAACTTGACTTTTGTTCACTTTATTTGTTCTATAATAGCGAATTTTACTTATGACTTGAGAAAATCTCATAGTCAAAACGCCAAAGCGTGAAAAAATTGTCTTGTGCTCATGAAACCCCTGTATTAGGATAGTCCTTGAATACAGGACAGAAAAAAATCGCGATTTTTTCTGCTCCCTGCCCTCAAAGTGGTGACCTTTGGTAAGAAAATAATTCCGTATTTTTTATTTTTTCCATTTTTGAAAAGCTCAGGCTGCGGCGCGGTCGGCTTCTCAATTTTCAAAAATTTTTAAAAGTACAACTCCAAAGCAAAATTTTCAAAATTCAAAAGTTTCAAGTTTTTTAACACTGTTGAAAAGTTTTTTTTTTTGAGTGAAATGAACTCTCTTGAGGATATTAACCCGGTCCCTAGAATAGCTGAAATTTAATGTAAAATACGAATTTCAGCTATTCTAGGGGGTCAGCTTGGTTTTCAATGGAGGGTGCTGAAATCGCCATGAGAGTTTATTTTACTCAAAAGAGACTGTTTAGTGTTTAGAGATAACAGAACTTGAAATTTTACAGTGAATTTGTATTTTATGAAATTTTTGAAAATAAGGGGCCCCACCGCAGCCCGAGTTTTTTGAAAATGGAAGAAATGAAAAAAAGAACTATTTTTTCACCAGAGGTCGCCACTTCGGCGGTTGGGAGGGAGGAAAACCCAAACTTCAAAAATAAGGACCACCCTAGTCTGTATCACCATCTTTCAGTGTCTTGTTTTCTTTTCTCATCATTTTCAGTCGAAATCCATGTTTTTCAGTCTAGTTTGTGTCATCTCTGAAATCGATGCATCAGTGCCTACCTGGAGGTGCTCGATGTTCTGAGTACCTACTTCTGAAAATAAACCCAATTCAGATCATTTTGATGACTTACTTGTTAACCTTTTCTTTTCTTATGTATGTACAACATATTATTGAAAAATATATTCCTGCTCATTTTCGTGATACAAAAAAATAAATATCGAAATTGAACAAACGTTGTTTGATTCATCTTTGCCAAGAACGAATAAGTAAATTGAATTCAAACAATACATTTTTTTCGTTCTATTGTCATCTTAACGACCTCCTTAATGCGGGAAATTTGATTAATAACATCTGTTTCAGTTGCATGATTTAAAGACTTCCCATCTTCGAGATTTTTCCCTTCTTTTTTCTTCATCTTTTTTTTTTTTTTGGATTATGTTATAAACGTTGAAATGAATTTAGCGCATCGAAAGAAACTAAAATACGCGTTTAATGGCCTATAACTACTAGTTTCCTGTACTGCAGCCTGCCTACACACAGTGCACATGTACTACGTACGAGTATTTTTCAGTGCTTTTCTGTTCTAATGCTTTAGAGCGTTGAACGTTGTTCCAACAGCAACCATACGAGCGGCGTGGCGGCGATTTAATTCGAAAATGTTTATTTAATAGAAAAGGCGCTTTTGACCAACGTTACCGCCCTCTCGTCTACCATTTAGCGGTTTTATTTTTTTGTAACTGCGTGTAAATTCTCAATAAAACAACATTTGTCGGCCAGCCGAAATCCCATATCTATAGCGAACGGCGCTAGGCCCTTTGCCGACATAAAACCAACCATTTTTAACATACGAACCATTTTCCGCTAACGAAACAAAGACTTGAGCTTATACGAGCGCCACCAAGTGCCGAGATGAGCTGTTAACCAAAGAGTTTTATCGCGTATTATAACCACATTTCGAATTTACCAAAGGAAACGACGCGACCGTTGTGAAAAATAATTATGCGTATGGTAAAATCTGCAAACGATTAAAATTCGACTATACCGATACCATTCCACTAGTTGGCTCTAGAATTATTGGTAAAACGTTTGCCTGTGACTCGGGAAGTGAGGATGTGTTTGTGTGTAGACTATAAGGATAACCTTTCAATTCTATGCGCGAGAATAACAGCGATGACACTATTCTACATTTTATAGAAAATCGTCGTCGAATTATATTACAAATATCTCTATATCGCTGAACTGCTGCCTGCCTATTCTCTCTCTCCTCTCTCGTTTGCTGTTGGTGCCTTTCGCAGATATCGTACCACAGCAGCTATAGCAGACCGTTTAACAGATACTTGGTTTTATATTCCAGAATATATCTCTCGTGTACCCTTTGAATTTTCGTATTGTACCAGTAGAGTAAGTGTAATGATGAGATTTGTGTTCAACAACACTCACAACACTCAAGTACTCCAGTGCTCCTGGTTCTTTGACTCTAATCATTAGCATAGGTTGTGGTGGTCCTTAATTTTTCGAACTTGGGATTTTCCTCCCTCCCAACCCCTCGAAATTGTGACCTCTGGTGAGAAAATAATTCCTTATTTTTCATTTTCAAAAAACTTGGTCTGCGGTGGGCCCCTCAATTTTCAATAATTTTATAAAATACAAAAATTTACTATAAAATTTTAATTTCTGTCATTTCTAAAAAGTCTCTTTTGAGTAAAATAAACTCATGACGATTTCAGCCCCCTCCATTGAAAACCAAGCTGACCCCCTAAAATAGCTGAAATTTAATGTAAAATACAAACTTCAGCTATACTAGGGGGCCGACTTGGTTATCTAGGGATGGGGTTAATATCCTCAAGAGAGTTGATTTTACCCAAGAGAAATTTTTTATAAAAGTTGAAAAACTAAAAATTTTGCTTGAGTTGTATTTTTTAAAATTTTTGGAAATTGAGAAGCCCACCGCAGCCAGAGTTTTTCAAAAATGGGTAATTAACTAATTATTTTCTCAGCAGAGGTCACCATTTTGAGGACTGGGAAGTATGAGCAGAGGAAATCGCGATTTTTTTCCTGTCATGTATTTAAGGACCAGCCTAGAATAGATATGTAGGTATTACGAGTACGTATATAGGATATTTTAGACCTACCCTACCATTTTCTTGGTACTATTTCATCGTCGCGTCGTGTCAAATATTTCACATTTTACAACGCCAAGAAGGTCAAGTAGAGATCCTCAAGTTAAGGGTTTAATGAATCAATCAAGTTCTTCGTGACATTAATATTCGCACTATTGTTGCGTAGGATTTTATAGAAGGGCGTTTTCGACCTCATTGCCTTGATTTTCAATCGTTTCTTAATGTGAACATGTGATGAAACTTAGACTGAGTGTATGGTAGAATTTCATCAAATTGTTTGAAAAAAATCGAGATTGTAATGAAATTTTTCAACATTTCGCGAGAAAAAGTTTTGAATTTTGTGGATGTTTCAGATCTTGAAACCTCGCCCATTTTTTGAAGATAAAATACCTAATAATTATTAATTAATTATTACGAGAAAAATTCGTTGATAACTTACTTGTTAAAAGAATGTCAAAAAATCTTTTTGCTGCTCAAAAATTTTTCACTTGTGTCAAAACTGCAAAAAAATCAATATTTTCTTATTTCAATTACCAAAAAATATTACTTTTTATTGTTCAACTCGAAATTTTAAAAAAAATGTCAATTTTTTCTGTTTAGTGGACTTCCTATTATGGACCCTATGAAGCAGGGTCGGATTGCCCCGCCGCGTATGAGTTCGAGCACGATTCTGATTTTTTGATATGTTGTTGGCCTCAACGAGAGTTTTATTTTGGTATGTTTACGAACTTTTTACGAAAAGAAAACGAGGTAGATTGGTATTGGAATACCCAAAGTTAGCATTTTGGGGTAATTTTTGAAACCACTAATCTTCATGTCAAGAGAAAACTATACTGAACCAATTTGAGTCAAATTTTATACACTGGTGTAAGTTAGCGAGTTATTTTGAAATACTTATAACGTTGGTTCTCAAAGAAAATCATTTTTGCTTTCCCTTTTCCCAATTTAAAAATGTTTCTTCCCCCCCTAAAATATCCCTAAAATGAAAATTTTTCGTTGTATGACCGTGAAAAAGGGCTATCTACATCATATTCGCTATCACTGTGCAAAATCTCAAGCAAATCGGTTCAGTAGGAGAGGCTGTTGCCTTGTCAACGGAAATTTCACCTTGAAAATAATTCATGAAAAATTCCGCTGGTAAGGCTACAGCCTCTCCAAATGAACCGATTTGCTTGAAATTTTGCACAATTACCACTGAGTACCTAATTTTCCAATTGGGAAAAAGGGTGTCACAATTATTTTTTTTTTAAACAGACGTTTTATTTCAAAATAATACTCAAATTTACATTCCTGTACGAAATTGGACTCATATCGGTTCAATAGTGTTCTTTTAGTGAAAAAGTTTGTGATTTCAAAAATTACTCTAAAATTCTTTTCATACCTGAATTCCCGTTAACAAAGCTACAGTCATGGCGAAAATTCATAAATCAGCATGATACAAATGAAACTTGATGGTTATCGTAGTTTTTATAAATTTTAATCAATTATTCTTGAGGATAAAATTTGGAATTTTTTTGGAAGTGATTTTTCATAATTGAAACCGTAGGTACTAAGTATTCACGACGAAGAAGTAAAGAGTGTGCCACTCGAAAGGAATTTTTTCCATCAGTCATGTAAGAAGATTACGTTTTTTATGGGTTTTCAAGGACGATAGTAAACATGATCAAATTTTGAGCACTTATCTTCAGATCTTTCTGATCAACTAGCATAGTAATGAACGATTACACGAAAAAATTCTAGAAAAAATTAGCAACTCAGGGTCGTAAAGCTCAACTTCCTATCTGGCATGGTTCTTGAATGATGCGAAGCCAAAATTGTCCCACAAAATCGAGAACGAAAATTTTTCGCGGAAGCATAACTCGAACACATTCAAATCCCAGAATAGACAATGTATGTACTTTACTCCTTACCTATGTGTTTTCACTTTGTACCTACTTTGGATGAATTGCTATATTATTGATGGTTGGGGGGGGGGGGGGGGTAAAAAGTGCCAGTACTTTTCCTTCTTAATAAGGTGGCATTACATCCTTTGTGAGCATAGCCAAATTGGGCAACTGCCTTATCCAATTTTTGCAGATGAAGAGGCAAATTGGTATTTGTACTTCATGAGAAAAATCTATTAATAACTTGCTTGAGGAAATGCGACATTTTTAGTAATGACTGACAGTGATGAAATTTTTCTCTTCTCCACTGAATAAATTTGTGATCTCTCTGTAAAATGTCGATGATGGAAGCCTTCCCATCTCCGGTCACTTGAAATTTATTTAATAAAAATGATGTGTTATGCAAAACAGTTTCCTTTGTGTTGTTAATCCAATCATATTGCTCGTTCTTCTCCTCCATTTCTCATTCACTCACTCCACAAAACCAGAAAAAACACTTCCTGTGTTTTCCACGAAATCATATCAATTTATACAAATGTAATTTTTGAGAAGCATTTATATTTCACGAAAGGATTAAAAAGGTACGTTAATTAATAACCGATGAACAGATATGCCTATTTTTTTTTTTGGAAACGGTTTAAACGGACCGATTTAATTATCGCAGCGTAAAGTTTCAATTTAAATCAGCTTTCCTTTTCTAGTTTCGATGACGAAGTACTACGAAAATTCAAAAGGAGAGATTTTTTCAACTTGAATAAAAAACAGTTTTCATTAATTGATGCGTGGTCGTGTGCGGTATACGATGATCGATCTGATTAAGTAGGTATCTGATACACCATTGAAATAATCTATCAACTTTTTAACGAGCATGGAGGAAACAAACAAAGGAATATTCCATTAACTCGACGTGGAAATTTTTTTCCCATCATGGTGTAATTTTTCAACATTTAAAATTTCTAAGACTGTACAAGTCTTGAGTATAGTTGGGTCAAAATACAGCAATCCAATTGGTATTTGGTCTGTTACAATTTTCTAAGAGCATAGTATACAAAGTGTATTACGGAAACGGTTGCTTTATTTATTATTTGTTTTTATGAATACGAAGCGACTCGAGTTTCGTGTAGTTGTACGTGTTTGTTCTTTTTCGATATTTTTGTTATTCGAATGTGACCAAATAACCAGAAAATTTTTCGAAAAAGCGTGAAAAGTTGAAAAGTTATTGTTAGAAAAGAGAGCGAAAGTTTCATAGTTATACGTATCAAATTTCACGTTACATAAAAATAAAATTTCCACGGACGAATGTTACAAGTTTTTATTTTTCGGCGCTGCCTGGTGTGTCAGTGCTGTGGGAGACGGCCGGGGAGTTGAAATGAAAGGCAGAAAGATGGTTAGAAATTAAATTTTGTCTGATTTAATGGCATTTTGTGGCAGTTTGAAACGAGAAACACGAGAAGAGCCGGATGAAATGTGAAAAAATGAGCCAAAGGGCGAGGGGGTTTCTCCGCAGTACTCGTGTATTTTTCTTCGCGTACACGAAGCGAAAGGGTTATTACGAGTAGGAGAGGAGCATGGCGTTGTGTTGCATTGCTTACTATAAACAATCAACACGTGAAAAATTTCAAAAATGGAAAAAAATTGTACAGGAAACGTGGCGTTTTACGGTCGTTTAAAACATTTCATAAATAATAAACGACCGAAGAGATAGCAATGAAACATTGGCTAAAAATAATCTGTTAAATGTTGACAAAAGTTTAACTATAAATATAACGGTAACGTTGCCATTGTGTTTTAACATTAACACCGTTGCGGGTGACGTTAAAAAACCGCAATATCTCTCTTGTAATTAGCGCTGCGAAAGGTTCGAGTTAAACTCAATTAAAACGCTAACAAAAAAAATGATAATTGGGGCGTGCGAAATAATTTTAAAAAGTTATTAAGTGTCGCTTTTAAACAGCCGTGGTGAATTATATAGTACGATGTGCTTCTGCTTATGCCTGTGCGTGTTCTTCTATAGAGCGCGGATTTTCGTTTCGCCATTTTGATAATTTTACTTACCCATACCCAGAGATGTGTTCAGGGGTCGAGTCAACGTACAACGTAACATCGCAAGCTGTTGTCAAGTAGTCTAAAAAGTCAGAGGTTTCTTAGCGTTGAAATAATTGCATAATTTGTTCGCCGCAAATACGCCCATATACCTTTAAGTTTTCTCATTTTCGTACACGCGTTCGAGTAATTGCGTAACTTGTTCGCTTAAATGTTCGACTGGTGTCTGGACATTCAACTAGAAGTGAAATTACAACCATCTCGGCACCAAGGTTAGTTCCATACTTGGAGTAATTTCTCAAATTTTAGCTGTCATTTTTGGTTTCAACGTTTGTACGAAATTTTACATATTGATAGCTGCTCGAGAAATGAATCAGCGAAACAATTTCCAACTGTTGGGAAATTTTTTTCATCCTGTGACCGACATGATCTGCCTTTTGTTGCGATGATAAATGGGTTTCCATCTTGGAATACCTACTTGACTCGTCGTCGAAGTTCCTTTCTTAACTTCGACTTTTGGAAAATGGAAAGGCATTTTTTAAATTTTCAGACAATTTACGCCTACTTAAATGCGGTTTATTTTATTTCCATTAATTTGAATAATTTTAATAAAATAGGAACAAAAAAATTAATTTAATTTTTCCCAAATTGGAAAGCCCACTTTGAACGAACGCCTACCTAATAAATACTTACGTTCTTTCGTAAAGAAAATACGTCTCGAAAGTTTATCACGAAAGTATTCGTACTTTAACTCAACGAATCGAGGATATTGAGAAGAAAATTTCTTCAGCAAAGTTCGAAATCGAGTAAAAAAACGTCGCTGAAACAAAGATTTTAAGCCTTAAGTAGAAAACTTATTTTAGCCAATTTTTTTTTTTTTTGAACACGAATCTCACGCGTTCAAGGTCAGTAAAAGAAACAGCATTTACGGTAAAATAATTCCTAAGACTAAAGTTTTTATTTTCCTTCGCACGAGTGAAGATCTAGCTATTATTTATTTAGGCCACCACTTATTCATTTAATTGATAAAGTATCTAAAAAGTAGCCGGGTCGTTGACGGACTTGGCTCATGACAGCACACCTGCAAAAGAGCGGACCCAAGGGGCGTTTCATGTTGATAAAGTGGTAATTTTGATTCTTAAATTTGTTTTGTTTTTTTTTCTTTTTGAAAATTACTGAAATCGAGATCGTTTACTTAAAAGGTGGAGCGTATTGAAACAGCAGTGTGCTCTCGCTGACACTCGTACGTACAGTGAGCGTGTTGAAGGTGAGTTGTGAGTGTTTGAGCTGGACTGATGGAAATGTGGATTGAAGAATTCTTCTGTTTTTCTTTCCCTAATTAAAATCTAAAAGAAAAGTGATATTTATTATTCGTTGAATCGTTACTGATGAAAAATTACCTACATATTAATTAAACCGCATTATTTTCAAAACACATCGTAAAAATGATTGATTCTCTTTTGAGAGCGAGAAGAGGTACCCATAATAGGTACGAAAACCTGGTGGGAAATGGTACCTCTATATAAATTACTGAAAAGTAAAAAGGTGTTAATAATGAACAGAAATTAGTTACCAAGAAAAAAAATGTAATTTGAAACAATCAAAATAGTTTTTTTCTTCGGAACTGGAACTACGTTTTCTTCTTCGTTTCTTTGCTCAGTATCATTAGCTTTCAATATATCGATAAATGTAGCTTTGGCTAAATTTTTGACGGATACTTCGGCTCCAACCCATGATAATTTCAAACAAGGGTGACTGATACTTGCTACTAAAAGATGCTCTCTGACCCACTCATCTTTGAATCTATTGGGGAAAAAAACAGCAACGAAATGTAGTGTTGAAATTGCCAATCAAGAACATAGAACAAGTTTAATAAAATCTTCTGTGACTAATTACCGTGTTTGAATACAATCGATTAAATATAATAGAAACTCATGGCAGTACCGTAAATTTGCCGTTGTCGTCATGTTTGTTGAGTCTTCTATTCAACGAATATAATGCCGGTAGAAGCATTCCTAAATACATACCGTCTTCAGCTTGCAGTGTATCCAGAGCTTCGGCAAAATGCTCAATAATCTGAAATTGGTTTGAAATCTGAACACATTTTTATTAGAAACATCAAGAACTGCAATCAATTAAATCGATTGAATTGATTGCATTGAACCATTTTACTATGATCGAAATGAAGATACGAAAATGAGAAATCAATTGGAATTGGTACGTTGTATCAGAAATACATTGGATACAATTCCAGCGACAAGTTTCAGAACACTTTCACTGTGGTTCTGTTTCAAACACTGTGCGTTTGAAATATATTCGGCAAAATCAAGTTCATGATGAACCGCTTCCAGAATATAGCACAGTACCTTTTTTTGATTCACAACTCTGAAAAAACTTGTGAATTGCCACTCAAACATTCGCACCTCAATCTATCACCATGCTCAATGCCCATGCATAATGAACTCGTGAAGAATTTATGCATAGATAACTACATCAGTTCGCATCCCTGTCTTTTTCAAATTTCAATCGCATATTTGATCCCCATCATTCTGTATATGCGCATTTGCATTAGTTTTCTTTGAAACAAATCGCAATACCTACACATTACACATTTTGATTTAATTAAATATGACACAGTCGATATTTTGACAATATTATATTACGTAATAAAAAAAATGAAAGTGCCAAAAAACAAGCGCAAAAAATATCTTGCAATCAGCTATGTCACCGTTAAACTTTGCAACTCGTCAATTCCGATTTAGCTGGAATTCGGCTCACTGAAAAAGCATGTCACCCAGACATTAGAATTTAATTTTGAGCTGGCGAAATTGATGAAAATGACGTGAATGGTCTATTTGATGTAGGTAAGGTAGGTACCTATTAATTTTCTACAATATACCTAATTTAGCGTGGAGATGAAATTTTGAAACTCTGTTTGTATTATGCTAAAGTCGACTCCGCGAATCAATAATTGCATCCATTTTCAAGCCAATCTGAAGCCTCCATGCAACAAGAGTTGAATTTCTCAAGCACATTCAAATCGCTCCAGAAAGTGTTTGTAATCATTAATCAACTCCGGCAGCGGAAAATTCAATCCCACATTAATTCGACATTCCGATCGATTGAGGCAGCATGAATCACAAATCAAAAGTGACTAGTTGAAAAGTGTATTTTTTTACAAGTTTGAAAATCTGAAATTTTGAAAAAATCCCAAAATCGTCAAGCAAATTCCTCAAAACTTCTATTGTTTCTTGAGGTCGAACTCCTTCCCACCCCACAGGGCACATTTTTACATTTCTTGCAAAAGTTGACGACTTCGGGATTTTCTGTTGAATTTGAGGTTTTCGGAAAAGTTCCGATTTGCGATTTACCTGCCTCACAATTGATTCGAAACATAGAATTTACTATAGGATTGAATTTTCAGCGATTAAAGTTGATCATAATATCTTCTGGCGTGATTTGAAATTTTTAGAGAAAAGTTGACTTTTGCTGGAGGCTCCAGATCGGCTTGAAAATGCAGGAAATCGATTTGAGGGGACAACTTCAGTATGTAATTTGAGTTACAAATTTTTATGTCTGTGTTTACTCATTTTGTAGAAAATTAATTACTCAAAACAATTCAATTTTTACAATAATTAGTTATTTCCGCCATTTTAGAAAATTCGTCAAAAATAGTTAAAATAAACTCAAATGAGGTCTGGGTGATATCTTTCAGTGTGCCATGTGAAGATTTTCTTCTTAGCAGAAAGCAACAATCGACCGTAGTTCAACTTCAGGGCTGCAAACTGAATATACGTACAAAGTAAAGTAAAAAAGTACAATGATTTGTCCTCTTTGGCATGATTTTTTTTTTTAATCTGTAATTAGTGTAAGACAAACTGTACCCCTTTATGTATCCAGATGTGAAAAATCCCTTTTTAATTTTATACTGAATGTGTGAGGTTATTTTTAATCATGTCATCAAGAGTTGTTTGAAAAAAAAAAATTGAAAATATGTGTACGTGCATCTAAAAAGGTCCCACATTGTCGGTATGGAGTTATGAGCAGGGTGGTATACTAGACCAAATTTCTAGTCGAATGAGACTTCACGGAGCCTTCCCAGTCCAAATCTCGCTGATATATGTGACTTTGAAGTTGAACTTTCAAAAAAACATATTTTGAGAAAAACGAGCTTAAAGTTTTTGCAAAAATTTTCCTCTTTTAGATCGCTTTTTTACCATTTTAACACGAAAAACGCAACAATATAGCACCGATCATGATGAACAGCTGTCTCTTACATCCAACCAGTCATGTTGCTAGGCAACGTAGTGCAAAGCGAAGCTAGAGTGGTAACACTAGGTTTTAAAAAAATCAAATTTTAGCACAAAATTACTTACTCAGTCCATGAATTTACTGGAAATATATGATTTTCTATTTTCTGCATCCTGTTTTTTCCATTGAAACGAATTCATTCTTCTATCAAAATAGCTTCCGAGAAACAAAACCCAAACCAGAAATTCGATTTAAATACTTCCCTCTTTATCTTCCTTGTAAAAATTATACACCAACTCCACCACCGAAAATAATTCCACAATTTATACCCTTATTTTTTTCTCACCACTATCAATTCGTAACATTTTTAAGAACATTTTTCCTCGAATGTCGTGCAAACTCACGGAATAGAATTTTTAAAACATATTGGCCATTCGTTTTCTCCAATCAACACAATTTCTGCTGACACGCGAGACAACATGGTGGGATTTTTGTTTAAAATGTTTCTACGTTTATGGTATTTATCTAACTTTAAATTATGACCGTTTTGTGGGAAAAATTCGCAAGTGTGGAAAAATATTTTAAGATGATTATATCTAGGCGCCAAAACGTTAAAGTATATATGGTGTACATACTACACAGCGCGAGCTAGATTAGCAAAAACCAAAGTAAACACCCAAGATTTATTCGACGATGGATACTGCGTGCAATGTGTGCTGTGTGTGTGGTTCAATTTTTATATTTTTCAAACTGAATAATCGTAAGGGTGTTTCTGCATGTGACATTTTCAACGTTTCAAAAATGTAGTATAACAGCGACTTATTTATGCGATGATGTAGATGCGAGATAATTTTTATGCTTAGGTAGGTTCGCTTACGTCGCATATAATGGTGTTTTTATAAGCGAATAGGTTGAGGTATCGTTTTACAACAAATGCGAGGTTCGTTTTTTGTGTATAGAAAAATATTTTAATAGGCTGTCTTTGACGAATGTGATCTTAAAATATCACAGCCGATAATACTTGAACTAAATACACTAGCTCGAATTACTTGAGAACAGTAGTCGTAGCCTTCTAAAAATTGATTAATTTTTCTCTGCCTTTTCGAAGGTAATATTGATGGGATTGATCATGGATTCTTTCATTTTTAGTTAGATCGTGAGCACTTTTTGATAAAATGACATAAAAGGCATCATTCACCATGCTACATTTTTTCGAATTTTTCCAAGTTTTTTTTTTTTTACTTTTTAAATTGATCTTGAAATTTTCGAAATGATCTATGGGTCATTGTTTGCGAGTTGGCGAAAACTTTATTCTTCATGCCAATTTTTTTTTGTATTTTCCGAGCAATGGAATTTACTTATCTAATCGATCAAGAAGCGTGTTTCCTTAGTTTTTTTTAGCCTCAGAGACAACTTCTTTAGATAGAAATTTTCTTTCAGGATCTTAAATTTGGAAGTTCAAATGTTCAGTACTGCTAATATCTCAATTAGAATAAACACAGCCTTGATTTTGAGTTAAAGTCACTCAGAATAATTTCCACTCCGGAGGTGCCCCTGGAGGGGAGGCATGAGCCCTAGAAGAAGTACCTAGTATTTTCAACAAAAAAAAAAAATGTTTTTTCTGCTTTAAATCCTACATAACCTCTACTTTGAAAGTATACTCCAAGTGTTTGAGATTTCACGTCATATTTCTGAGCAAATATGACGAACAATATTCCACTAACACAACAAAATTTCAAATTGAAGAGATTCTGTCTATTTTGTCTTTTTGGTTACCACACACTTATGTGAGTTAGTGCAAACCAAATGTACATCTAAGCATAAATTATATTAATGCATCTACTGTTCCAAAGTGTTCATTAATAGTTTCATAAAAGGTTATAACCTTTAATTTAACACACACTTATACAGCAAAGTTGAGGGTAAATTTCATAGGAGGCTGAGAAGTTTCATTTTCACTGCATATAACTTTACTTCGACGTTATGTGTTCTAATTGTTTTTCGATTCGACGGTCTCTTATATACATTAAGTAGACGATACATGTTGAAAGATAGGTAACTTCCTTACTATTTTTGGTCTTATTTTACATCCTCGTTTTACCATAAGTTCGGTAGACGAGATAAAAGGCTAGAAATAGTTGTAAATGTATTATAATTCATCTTTGCATAGGTACGTTATAAAATAGAAATAGACTATATGATATAGATGACAAAGAGCATTGAAATAGTACACGTATTGTGTGCTTCTGATACTCTTACACTTATTACAAGAGCTAGCGATGGTGGTAGTATAGTAAACCGTTTATTTGTAACACGAAAATACAATTGTTATACTATTTTGATAAGTGTACGCGAGTTTCATTTTGATACAAAGCATCTCTTCGTGCTGTTGATGATATCAACGCTATGAAAAATATCTATGGCAACTTTCTAGCGTCGTCTACGTCTAAGTGTCCCCTACCCACACTACACGTAGAAATATCATTTCTACTATACGAACAACACTTTCTACAGCTTTAGCTGGGTAGTAAATTGTCTATCGAATAAACTGTGATTGTAATAAAATTGAAGACGTCATAACAAAAAGGGGTATATATGACACATATGTCCTTTTTGAGGCGAATCCATATTGTTATTCTTCAGACCTTCCTCTATCATATAAGACCACCCCCACTTCACAAAGTCGAAAAACCAGTGAGATATCGCCATTTTAAAACTGCGAAGTCGATTAAAAATTTACTTTTTCAGAGATAATGGGTTACTCATGGTCAATTTTGTGTTGTCAACCATTATTTACCTGGTTTAAATCCAAAAATTTGCTCAAAAACATTTTTAAATCAATAAAAAAAAATTAACCAAAAAAACTTGTCTTTTTTGTTGTTTTTTTTTTACTCAACATATCGATCTTTTTTCAGAGATAATGGGTTACTCATGGTTGATTTTGTGTTATCAACCATTATTTATCTGGTTTAAATCCAAAAATTTGCTCAAAAACATTATTTAAATCAAAAAAAAATTGGCCAATTTTTCGCTTCAAAAAGGACATATAATTCGAAATGTTTGAGCGCTTACCGCTAACACACAGTTTCCTCCACACTGATGGTGCATAGGATTTTATATGGTTAGATAGTGGGAAAATAAGATAAAATCGTCACCATGTTCAAATATGCACATTTCTAAACTTCACAAGCACTCAAACTTTCAAACAGTTTTTTCTCAAAATACAACTTTCCCACATATGTCCTTTTTGCTATGACGTCTTCAATTATACACCAATATTTTAATTTTATTCCGCGAGATCTCAATGTTAGTAATTTGAAATGTTACATTTCGTAAATAAATACGTAATTTTTCTAATAGCCGATTGCATTCGCATTTGACTATCCAAAAAAATACGAAATCTATTGCTGGTCTATAATAATAAGCGCGCCTGCATTTTGTGTGACTCTCCATTTTGAGTCGAAAGCTACTCGGAAAAAATTTTAGTTTGGGCAGGGGAGAATTCCCAAAGAGGAGATATGTATTTTTGGAAAAATCTAAAAACAACCATTATATCTGCTAGATCCTGAATAACTCAGAATAAGTACTCGAGTCAGAGATTCAATGAGGGTGTCAAAGTGTCAGTTGAAATCACGTATAGTGAACTATACGTGATTTCAACTGACACTTTGACACCTTCATTTAGCGCAACACATTTAATGCATTTAGTAGCATCCAAGTCCTAAAAATTTGAAAAAACTTACTTACTGTACCCTTGAAAATATTCAAGTTTTTTACGAGGGGCGTCTCAAAAGTAAGTTTCCCTATTTTTTTTCTCCGAAACTACCGGACCAAAGTGGATGAAATTTTGGGGATATTTAATTTTTGAGTTGCTGGTAACACTGTAATTTTTTCAAGTCCCTATGTTGAAGTGATCGCGTGCAGTTGCTTCTCAAACATTGAGTGATGATTTCAACTGTCCCTGGCCCAAAATACCTTACATGATACGATTATTTAACGTCTACTGGAAAAAATTTGGTTCAAATTCACGAGGAAATGTATTGAATGCATGAACCAAACGTTGTGAGTGTGCAAACGATGCTTTGATGGTGGAAATATTTCTCAGAACGCATCACTTATGCTTTGAATGTTGTCAAATGATGTCAGACTGTCGTTGAGGCGACCGTTTCACGTCAAATTGCGAATTTTCTGAGGCGTACGTCCATTTTGGCATATTCTTCCAAAGATTTCCTCCATCAACGCATCATTTGACACTCACAACGTTTGGTTCATGCATTCAATACATTTCCTCGTGAATTTGAACCAAATTTTTTCCAGTAGACGTTAAATAATCGTATTATGTAAGGTATTTTGAGCCAGGGACAGTTGAAATCATCACTCAATGTTTGAGAAGCAACTGCACGCGATCACTTCAACATAGGGACTTGAAAAAATTACAGTGTTACCAGCAACTCAAAAATTAAATATCCCCAAAATTTCATCCAGTTTGGTCCGGTAGTTCCGGAGAAAAAAAATAGGGAAACTTACTTTTGAGACGCCCCTCGTATCATCATGAATCTAACCTCATTCACTGTTATTCCATAAGCGTCTTGAAAATTATGGAAAAGTGTGATGTGGTCGTCATCGAATGTCGTTTAATTTTATCGTTGCTCATTTTTCTCCTTGAGGGGTAGGTGGTTCACAATATAAAAAAAAAAAAAAACATTCATATGGAATATGGATGCAGATTAACCTGTGCCTCTCAGCCCCTCTTTGTTCTGATGGGATTCAACATAATATTATAGGATTTTGCATAATCTCCAAAATTACTGAGTGTTTCGACCATGAGGAGTAAACATACGATCAGCATAAAGTACATACTTAATTGAAAGTATGTTTTCTTTTCAAAGTCAAAATGGTCAATTTCATAGAAATTTGGTCAAAACTGAAGTTTTACTTTTTTCACATGTAAAATCCTACCTATGTTGAATCTCATAATGACATTGAGTAGCCGAGAGGTATGGGTTAATCCGCACCAATTTCACTGAAATTTTATGAGTGAATGACGCAGAGAAAATTCAATAAAAAAATTTTCTCATGTAGATGTGGACAATAATTCTAGTCTTTACATAATCATGTTTGAGTACCTCTACCTACGTCCTACATATATCAGAAGAGTTCATGGATACCTCATTCCGTTGAGAAAACCAATTTTGAAAGTACATTTAAAATCAACATTGAAAATAAATAATTTTAGATTTAAACCATACTCGTCCAAGCAACGTAAAATAAATGATGTTTTGCCTTTAAATCCATCTGGTACATATACCTAAGTACACGTAAATCGTATAGCATTTCAAAGATGTTAATAAAATTGCATAACGAGTTTGCCGTAAATACGCGAGTTCATTCTCTGTAACTTCATTTACTGATTTCTCTTCGACTGTCCAGCGAAATGAACCTGACTATTATCACCCCAATCCTTCGGGTGGTTGGATGAGGAACTTTGTAATTTTCACACATTCGATCAGAAGTTGGAAGCCAGCAAGCTGTATTTTAAGAATTACAAAAAATTTCATTAAAAATCCACCCCCCTTCCACTGTCTAACAACAAACTTATTAGTTACATATTTTTAAAAGTAAGATCTCAACACCCATTGGGGGTAAAAATCTCAATGATCTGGTTGTTTTCAAATGCATTTCACTTTTTTCTTCAACTAGCCATTGGGCTAATAGTTCCATAAATACACTATAAATATAAAAATAAGATGATAATAATTATTAATGCTAGTAACTCTTTATATAAATAAATGCAAGTTTGCATAAGTGTGTACTCACCGTGTGACTCTCGTGACATCTTTACTTTTTGCCATATTATCAAGAAATGCTATAACTACACCGATTTTAGATCAAATTTGTACTCTTTGAACCTTTGAAATGTCTCAGATTTATGTTTCATGTTAGAAACATGGATGAAATCGCTAAATTCATGGATGAACGTGACAAAATATTTTTCAAGTATAGGTGAGTGGGTAATTTCACAAGCATATCACTATTAATTCTATGCGCAATAACATTTTCGACTGGAATAGGATCAGTAACACAAGCCAAAACACCTTCTTAACGTAAAAGGGGTTTTATACAAAACTTGCATGCTTCGAAATTCTCACCATCAAAGAGTTTAAACAAAAACAAATCAGAACAAGAGAAAAAATTGGGCAATAAAGTTGCAAAAGTACGTTTTCAAAATCTGAGAGCCAAAATCCAATTTTGGCCATGGGGATTGGCGGTACTTTTGAAAAATGAACAAAATTGTAATTTGAAGGGGCAATGAATGATTTTTAATATCAAAAAATCGCGATGGAAAAAATTATTCCGGAAAGGAATAGTACATCGAAAAATGAACAGATTTTGTAATCTTCATTTTTTTCCTTACTCTAAAATTTATAAAAAGTTTTTGAAATTCAAAAATTTTCAATTAACCTAATAAAATTATTTAGAAGTTCAAAAAATTTGGAATTCCAAAAACCTTTCATTTATTTTAGAGTAAGAAAAAAATGATGATTGCAAAATTTGTTCATTTTTCGGTGTTTTATTCATTTCAGAATCATTTTTTCTATCGCAATTTTTTGAAATCAAAAATCATTCATAGCCTCTTCAATTTGCAAGTTGGCCAAAAAGTCGTGATAGATAATTTTGATCATTTTTAGGAGTACTGCTAACACAAAATGATCAAAATTGGATTTGGGCTCCCAGATTTTGAATATGTATTTTTCTCCTGGAATTTTGAAGATAAGGCAACACCTTCACATGACCTTTTTTCTTATGCCATCCACTTACCGGATACCCTGTATGTATAGTGTATAATAACTTTGATGAGAAGGTCTAGCTTCTCTAGCTTCTCATCGTAACAATAACCCGTGTTGCCACTTGAAATATGGTACAACATTGAATTGTGCATCGATTAAGTATTACTGATTCAGAGATATTGAGTTTGAATATTTTATCATTTATTATAATATTTGTATTTTTTCGATCTGACCACGTTGCCCCTCCCCCTCCTTTTCACGGTTTCCTGAAAGTGACTGATGTTATGCCAAATGTTGAAATTTGAGATGATTAATTACAAGGTACTTATCAATTTTCTTTGTTTTCTGTTCTAGGTGAGTACAAAAACGTTCGTTGTACGTAAATTTAACGAAATAGGATGTGTTCCCAAACTAGGAGAATAAGTGAGTCATTTTATGATTTATGTTGATTGGAAGCATTCACTTACCTGTGGGCCAAAAACTTCTTCGATTACCTGTTTTTCAAAATGATATCACAATTTCTACATTTATGTATTTGTTGAGGTGGACTCGAAACGAAACCCGATCACATTTTACCACCCACTGAATGTTCATTCAATGTAGTACTCGTACGTATTACGGTGGTTTCAATCGAACCAATTTCGTAAACATACGTTCACTGTAACGGCAATACCGTGAAATAAACAAACATTACGAAACACTGAAAAGTCAAATTTACTCGGCTTGTGTCTTTATGGGCCTTGTACACGTACTGCCAAATCGAACCTATAGTAAAATTCAATATTACAATGGCTGGAAAACTCCTTGAAGGAATTTCCTCTTGAATTTTGATTCTTTCATTATTTGATTTTCGATACGGAGAGCAAAAGAACAAACGTTTATCTCAATTACCAACTGCCTTGCGAATCTCACATCGTTACTCAAAAGGACAAAACTCTATATCCGATTTCACCTTCTTTTTATAATGGAGTTCGACTCGCTCAAGGAAAAAAAACTTTTGTACGTTGCGGAAATGCAATTCGTTCATAGTGCTTTTAATTTTGTTAAAAACATTCAACACACGCCAATGTAGAGAGGAAAAAAAATTCGATTACTGATCCTTTTGTTTTGTCTCGTCTCGAGTGTTTTATTTATTGCTGCATTGTATGTTTTTACGATAGTTGTTTTTGTTTTTGCTCGAATCGAAATTGGCACAGATTTTTCTTGATGTTGAAATTTTATCATTATTGTACATCTATCAATTGATACGAAGAAATATATACCCATATACCTACCTACTACATACTACTGGTACAACGATGAAAACGTATAGGCTACATATTTGAGAAGCGTGTGTTCTGCGATGATTTTTCTTTTTCAAAATGTTCATCGCAAAAAATCTCGCATTTCGTGACAGCTTATGCCCGAAATGAAAAAACCTGTCTCTTTAGAGGCCGAAAAATTACCTATTCGAATTAAAAAAAAAGAGGGAAAAAATTCCAACACGAGCGTTAAAGATTTCTGCACGCCATTTTAGAAACATAAATCGTAGGTACAACGTTGTAGTCGACAACTGTTACCTAACTACTCATAAATTTTCTTGTACTATATTTGTTCCATTGGAATGAGTATTTACATCATATAGTCAGTTGTTCATTTCCTACGCAGCTGTGTGTTGAGAATTAACATTCATCTAATACATGCCTTTATCATCTATCTTCTTCATCGATGACAGTTGTTATGGTCTTTGACTTCATAAGTGGTTTGCATAATGCGATCGCCACGATTCGTTACTTACCATTTATCGAGCACGTATGGCTCGAGCGATATTTTTCAAACAAACTTCGTTTTCGAGGCGAAATAAAAACTACCCTCACGTGTGTTCCGTCGTCGGTGGAAATTTGCAAACGTTGGTTAACTTCCTCGAAAAACGCATAAACAACTGCAAAGACTATCCGCAACTTGAAGGGTTTCGTAAAGGTAAAGAAAGGCACAGTAGGCCACCCTAACGCGAAATAGTAGGTAGGTACTTTTTCAAAGGAGACTTTTTAAAAAATACATACTCGTATATATAAAAAAAGGACCGAAGTCGTGCGACACCTCAAAACAATAATTTAGAATAGAAACAATGTGGATAAGGTGCAAAAGCGAAAGAATTTAATAAAATACGATCTTACGAAGAATACGTGTAAACCGCGCAGTACGACCTGTTTTTCCGGCTCGGGCTCGCTTTGTGAAGACCAGAGCCCCCCCGAAAAACGATATCGTGTAACCGAACAAAAATTAGCTACGGAATCTCACCTCTGTACCTTGCCCCCTGTGCCTCGTTGATCGCGTCGAATAACCGCAGTACATTTTTATTAGCGTACTTGCAAAAATATTTTGAAATATGGCATTTTCCTCTATTTTATCGAAGTTTCTACCACGTTCGTATAAAAGGACCTTTTCTACGTGTAACCTAATTTTTCTACGTGGATTCGAACGTTAGAGGTTGGACGGGGAAATTTATTATTAGGCGAGTTTCATGCCTGTAGAATTTGGGTCGTGATGAGTAAGTGTATGTTTGACCTTGTCGCGCGGTGGTACAGATTCGAATTTTTAAGGTTACCGGAAATGAAATTTTGGCGACGAACCTGATCTCAGAGGTTACTTTGAATCGTTGAATGTATTTTGTTACGTCTTGACTCCAAAAGGGAAGATGCAAGGGGACAAATTTTTTGAAAATTGGAGTAATCTATCGGAATCTACATGTTTTCAGCCCCTTAATCTATTTTTCATATAAATTTTACCCACGTACATATATGAAGATTGAGCCTCGTAAAAAGATGAATGAGAAGGTACGAAGGAAGCGCATTCAAGAGTAAGGTGTTGAAATCTGAATTGTTTTGAGCCCCTCAATTCACTTTTGTATTTTTATTCTAACCTGAACAATTCAGGAGTGAATAAAACTGTATGTACTCTTAGCTTTTTTCGGTGTAACATCATAAAGAAATCTGAAAGAAGAATAATTAACTGAATGCATTTTATGCACTGCAGTTCCAATATTCGTTGAAAGAATGGCAGACTTAACTGTTGCTTGATTGAAAAAATAAAACACTTGGAACCTTGCATCGTCGTACACATACACGAGTCTTACGTATGTTTCATTGAGATAAATATAATTTCCAATTCCTAAGTGAATTTTAAAATTTATATAAAACGCTTAATCAACTTTGAACTTTATTAGCAAAAGTCCAACTCATTGCAATCCTCAAATTTTTCACGAAAAAATCTGTTGTAAATAACTATACGTACTTACTTACATTCCATGTGTCAGATCGCCGATATGTGAGATATAATTAATTGGATAATGTAGTTGCAGTTCTCTAAGTAGGGAAGCTCGTGAAGTGTCCTCCAGAAATTTTGATAAGAAGTACGTAGGTTTAGCGGCACGACCTGACCCAAGTATCAGACCACAAAATTTCAACAACCGGTTTAAGTTGAGCCCTCACAATAAAACATCATATTTTCCAAAGTTTTAAAAGTGGCTATAGTACTCGAAATTTTTTTTTCACTTCCACGTGCTCCTGCAGTATTTTTGAGTCGAAACAAAAAAAAATAATGTGTAATTTTTGCCTATCGCTGGTGTTGAAGGAGCTAAGCTTAACAATGAGTTGAAATGTTGTATAACTGGGTATATAAAATTTGAGCTAATGTGAATTTATTCTTACGCATAGCTCTTCCAATGCTAGTCATAGGCAGAAATAGCCCATAATTTTTTTCATTTGTCTTGACTCTACGATATTAGAGGTACATGCAATTTCTAATTTTAATTCTCTCTGTGTGGGGTCAACTCAAAACGGTCAGCTCTGATTCTGGTGGTGTAATACTTGGGTCAAGAGCTATGTACCACTGAGACCACTCTCAATCAAAATCTCTGGTAGACATATCATTAGCTTCCTTGTGAAGATGTGGTGAAAATCAGTGTTACTACCTTTTTAAGCACGAAAAATTAGCTACGCTGATCAACTATGAACAAATTGATGTGACGTTTTCTCGTACATTTTCGATTTTAAAAAATTTAAAAGATCAAGAAAAAATACCAGGCTTTAGTCCTTTATTCATTTTTTTAAAACAAATCGAAATTGCACGAATTATCATCATCAATTTCACATTATCTACCTGCGACGGTCCAGCTACTTGAATCATCTTTATACTGATGAGGATTCTCACTCCGTGTCATTATGTTTCATCTTTTTTGTTTCTTTTGGAGGTTCTCTAGATTTCAATGTAGGGTGAACAAATTGCTTTGAAGAGTATAATAGGGTAGAGGGTACCCTTCTCAATTGGCCAAATCACAAAAAAGTTGAGCTTTCAAAGAAAAACCATTTTGGAAAATTGAAGTTTCGAAAAACTTCAAATTCTACTTTTCCAACAGAACAAATAAATACGTACATAAGTACATATGTAAATTGGACATTTTTTTTTTCAGAAATGATAATTCAACAACGTGAGTAAAAAATATTAGTGAAAAGTACTTTTTTAAAACGAAGAATAAGAAAAAAAATCTTTATAATGATTGTAAAAAGGTCACCTTGCATTTCCCCCAAGGCGTATGTTCCCCTCATCGTGAAAATTTGGTAAAGTTTTAAGAACTTCGTTTTTTTGTTTAAGTATATTTTAAAGGCATTTTATCGAAAATAGTAGGTAGGTAGTTGGGTACGATTTGAGTGAATTTCTACTTTGCAAGCGACTTAAAGAAATATAGAAAAAGTGAAAATTTTCGTAACTTTTTATAAAGAGTTACTTACCTACTTCTTTCGGAGAAATATTGACAAACAGCGAGACTTTGCCTACCTACTTTAGCAACAATTTTTAGTACGAGTAGTTTTTGACAAAAAAGTGATACTTTTCATCAGTTTTCATCGAAAAAGTCATACTTTTTACAAACCATTTTGCGAGATGAATTCAACATAAAATGAATTGAGACATATGCTTCATATTTTTCTATGATTTCTTTTTTCTGCTTTTCTGCTTCTTTTTTCTGATTTTCGAATTCTCTTTTCAAATTTTGAAAGACTTCAGTCGAATGAAATCAAAAGGAGGTGTTGTTGACTGTAACATTTCAAATACGTACCTATTATGGGTACTTGTTACAAAGTTCTAGTGAAAACCGTAAATGATGTTGAAATCTTGTTTGAAAATTATTCCCAAAATCATAGATTTCAAGTGCTCGATTGAAAAAAATCAAAAGAAATTCATTCTGGAAGATTATTTTACTCGGCTTTTTGAGGAGGATGAAATGTATATATCATTGTTTTAGATGAATTAAAAAAAAGCAAACAAGAAAAATATTTCTGAAAAAATCCCGATTTGAAGGTTGTAAAATTTTTGAACCATTTCTACCATCTCACGGAAAAGAGGGTACATTTTTCCAAGGATTCTAAAATATGTATTATTACTACGAGCATTTCTTCAATTCACGTTTACTTATTTTGATTACCTAGCTAAAGAGGTAAATTTTGAAGCAGTCAGATCGTTATGGGACGGTTAGATTTCAAGATATCAAGTTCGCTGCCAACACTCCACCAATTACTGGAGAGCTTCAGTGCAGTTTTAGAGAGAAAATATGAGTTGCAGCATTAAGACGTATGCGCACATACCAACTTCTTCTAGAGAATATCTCGAAGATTAGGTACATTATAAGATAAGCTATTTTATTTAGAATGTGGTGACGTAAATGTTCACTAGAATCTTGTTACGAGATTTACCGTCAAGACTATCCCATCTCAATGTACGAGGTGGAGAGCTTGAACATTTTTTGAACATTTTTGAATAGAATAGCTATCGATAAAATGATGGTATTTTAACCTCGGGTCTGTCTGTTCGGTGGTACAACTGCTGCAGGCTATTTGAGTGGTACTTACTTGAGTCCTGAAAATGGTGAAATTTACTGACTAGTGATCTGATCAGTGATATGATTTTACTAGATATCTTACGTCGATGTAGCACAGTGACGCATTCTTGAAAGTTAGTGATGAGCACTCCGATTGGTTGAAGTACTTCGACTGCGACTGCTACTTGAACGATAGTAAATAACGTGCTCGTATGGATTCTGACTGCGTGTCATTTTTTTCATTTCTCTGCTTGAACTCCATGGAAAAATGTACCTACTCTCCTGTTTGTTGAGATGTATTCTTGAAAAGTAAAACTTTTTGTTGAGATGTATTCTTGAAAGATGAAAAAATAAGGCACCTCTCAGACAAATGGAAAAAAATGAAATTGAAAAAAAATTGTATCAAAACGACCTTGTTTGTTGGGATATTTTTATTAAGTACACGTTTTAATTGAAGCGTTTGAGACATTTTTTTGAACTTCCAAATTATATGTGTGTAGGTATTTTCAATTCTGGGAGGATGCTCTTGTATACAAAACTTAAAAATGAGACTAAGTTGGAAAATCCTAGTTTACTTACTTTGTTTGCATTATAAGTGTAGAAAAATAATGCATGTTCGAAGAACGTTATTGATTACGGTGCATGTCAAGACCAACTGGTGAAAGAAAAATGTCTAATAGATGGTTTAAGATATTCTTCGATCCAGGAGGTATGTAGAGTGTTCTCACTGCTCTATTACTCACACTCAAACAGTAAAGCTTTCAAACTTTTGAAAATTCGCCAGAAAATTGAAAATCAGTCCACATTTTGGCAAAAATTGAATTTGAAAGTTTTTGGAATATCTTTATCAAATTTTTCATTTACCTGCCTATGAAAAGTCCGTCTGTAAATGAGATAGGTGAGCTGGTCTAGGTATATGTAAAAGAAAAAAACAGCGAAATTCCATAGACCTATTTAAATCTTTCAAAATTGGGTCCTTTTGTAGGTTGTCTGGAAAATGAAAGTTTTATAAAAGCTCAAATCCTTGATTTTCAGCAAAACAAATTAATATAAGTAAATTGGAAATCATTTTTCAAAAATGATTCAACAACGTAGATAAAAAAAACATTAATCAAAAGCAACTTTTTGAAAACACTTGGAAAAATTAATAAGAAAAAAAATCCTTTTAACAAATAGTTTGAAAGGTCATCTGGCATTTTTGAGGTCGAGCAGAAATAAAAACCTGGTGAAATGAATGCCTTTGTCTAAGAATTGAGGAGGATAAAAATTTAGGCCACAAGGAGAGGATTTATTATCAAGTCTCATACCCAAATCTTGTCGCTCAATTTCTCCAAATTTTGTATCATATTTCGGTTCAATTTCTGGCAAGATTTTATGAATTTGATGAAAAATTCTCTCTTTGCAGCTCACTATCAGATATTTGTTTTTTTCATTGTTTGGTAAAAGGCGTTTCTTAAGAAGTTTTTATTTTTGTTCATTGTTCAACTTGCCCAAATGACCTTTTTTACTATCGTTAATACGATTTTTTTTACTGTTTTCGAAAAGTGTTTTTGACAAATGTTTCTTATCTTTGTTGTTGAATTATTTTTGAAAAAGGTTTCCAATTTACATTTACGTACTTATTTGTTTTGTTGAAAATAAAGGATTTGAGCCTTTTCAAAACTTGAATTTTCCAAAAATATTTTTCATTGAAAGTTCAACTTTTTTGTGATTTGGTCAATTGGACAGGGTACCCTATTACACTCCTGAAAGCAATTTGTTTCCGGGAGCCTTCAAGTGTTGAGAAAAATCTAAATCAAAAAACTGTGTCAGCGTAACAAAAAAGAAAAAAAAATCGACAAATTGAATAACTTTCCCACATACGCGGCGATGCGGTGCCTTTGTATTCAGAAGTCATTCAATTTTCATGAACTTGGCCATTTCACGACTCACGTCGCCGGTTGAGTGATAAAAAGAGCTAGCCGCACTGACTCACTGGCACCGGCACCGGTCACCATACCATACCGCAACGAAATCTCGAAATATCTACCTTTTTCGACATATAATTTACATAATGATTATACTCGAATGCACCGAAGTCGTACATGTTGGAGGTAAAAAATATTTCTAAAATTTAATTTACACCGTTTTCAATGAAGCGTGTTACACGGCCCCTTTACTTTTACGTGGGCTTATATTACAAATTACATCATTTCAAAGGTTTTTTCCAGTTTTGTCACGTACCTTGAATATTGAATTGTTCGTAAAGTTAAAGGAAAAACGTCCGAGTCTCACGGCTTTCTGCACCTTCGGACAAAGACGAAATTTCATTTCACAACTTTGCTCCGTAACAAATTTCTGTTTGATTGATAAAAACGTGTAGGTACTCGAAGAACCTATGCATGATTTGCCACGTGTCGTGTCGTATCGTATCGTGTGTGAGTTACATACTTCAGGGTAGGTACGTATAATTTCAATCACATTACGTACCTGGTAGCTGGTGAGATTTGTTTTTCATCGAAGGAAGAGAAATCAAATTTAACACCGTGGTGGATAGTTATTCGATTAAATGGAATGGTGATGGAACTGAAACAATACCTTTATATTTTGATGTGTCATCTCACAATTGATTCATTTGAATAAGTAATTCAGTTCATAGGGAATAGTTAATTTCTTGGGGTCTTGATGCTGATAATATCTTATGTAACCTACGCCTTCGACGATAATGTAATTTGAAGCCTATTATTAAGATTATAGGCGCCATTAATTATAAATGTAAATATCTATTTGCCGCAACAAGTGACCAATTTGTTGAACGATGATTTTATTACAGCAAAATACCTGGTTGACTGATGTTAAAGTTTTACCATCCTTTGAATTTTTTTTTTTTTTGTTCCTTTTATGGCTAAATGTCTGTCTCCGCTTTTAGGGTTCGACCTTATATTTTACGAATTGAAATTTCAAACGAGAATATATCACGTCTCAAGGTAGTTCTACTATAAGTTATATTAAAAGTCTAACAATACAAGATCCTATTGTGCGGACAAGGCCAAATCGTACACGTTTTCTAAAAAATCTTTTTACCTAGAATGTAATTTAATGAATACCACGCGAATATATGGTAGGTAGTAGGTACCTTTCTATTTCAATCGCAAATTTATGAAAAATAGAGGTTCGAAATACAATTGGATTTTTGATATTGAGAATAAAATCCTCTGCAATTGCCAAAAGAGTTTAGTTGAATGAAATGATGGAAATGTCTCTAGCTTTTTTCTTCTTTTTCATTATATACTTACTTTGAATAATGAAAGCTGTATTATTTCGACTTGGTTTTGGTAAAAATAATCTGGATAGGTTTTATTTGTTTCTCAATCGATTAAGGAATTGGTGTGAATCTTATTATGAATGAATTCTTTTAAGTGTATAGATTTAGTTGAACAAAAGTTTTTTTTTGGAGAGGACTTTTTCAAGGTCTGCAAAGCAGAAATTCCAGCTGCACAAATAAATTCTTAGCGTTGGTATAATATCTTGAAAATTGAATATTTCCGCAGTGAAATTCCCAATTACAACTGTTCATAGAACTAGTCTGAAGTAGGAAAAAAAACTTACCTATTTGAAATTTTGACATAACGTTACGAAATTGACACTATACAGTCGCAAGGTAGGCCAGTGTTCACTTTTTGCATGAGAAAATCTATTATCGTAACACAGGTTACATATTTTGAGGTAGTCTAATTCCTTAAACTTACTCGGAATCTTGATTAAACATATATACCTACACATATTGAAGATGAGGCTTGGACTAGCCCAAGGTTTTAAAATGTGTGTTTGTTGAACTTCTTTAAATTATCATCATCGCGTACATTGGCTTTCAGGAGGAAATCCTTCAATGAGCTGATAGTTAATTCAGTGCTGCCATATGAAGAATATCCTGTTTATAAAATCGAAAAAGTCCTGAATAGACGAACGGACCTAGTAGTCCGCAGCCACCCTCCAAAAAACCCCTTAAAATGAATAATTGCGTACTTATCCACATCCATCCAAACTAGTCAATGTGATTGACAAATTTGTTGACGCTTTGGACTTTCCAAATTATTCGAAACAGGCTGAAATTCTGTGATATGGTTGAAGGTACCTCACAATTATGTTGAATCAAATGTCCAGCTGCTCTGATTAATGTTGCGTCTTTTGAAAGAATCGAAAGTAATGTAACGAGAAAAATTAGAAGTCTGCTTCCTCTTTTAAATATTACGTATTTATTGTACGATGTGCTGGTGACATTTGAGTACCTTAGAGTCAAACCCAGAATTCTCCACTTTTCACCATTTTGAGAAAAACGCAAAAAACTGATGAAAGGTGGGAATCAGTAGTAGCAGGTTTCTGATCTCGCCTATATTATAGTGCTTCGGGTAAAAATCGAATTGACAAAAAATTTTTTTATCAAGTCTTTCCATAGCAGTAATTCACGATACCATTTTGGAGAATTCTGGTTTTGACGCCAAGTCTGTAAAAAATATCGAAAATACATGAAAATGCATGATAAAATGAGGGATAATTCTAGATTCAAGTCCGTTGAAAGTATCTCAAGGTTGTTTATAGTCGACTAGAATAAAAAAAAATTTTTTTTGAAGTATTTTTTTCAAAGTTTGACTCGAACCCGGTTCTTTGGATCCCCTAACCATCATGGTATCAAATGGGGTAAAATGTTGAATGGCAATTGATGCGTACCTACTAACTGTACCCAAAACGACCATAATCTCATTTTTGAAAATTTTGGACATTTTTCGGAATTTGACTCTGATCCAGTACTTTGGACCCCCCCTGACTGCGTCATTGTGTCAGATAGGTAAACGGAGAATGGCAATCGATGCATACCTACTAACTGTACCCAAAACGATCATAACCTCTGTTTTGAAAAATTTGGAGAATTCTGGGTTTGACTCTAAGGTACTCATTTCTCACTAGCTAAGCATTGGGCTGTAATTCGCCTACAAAAAATTGATTTTGGTGGTTGGTGGTTTTAAAATTAAATCCGCATAATTTGAAATACATTCTTTTTGAAAATTCCCAATTTTTTAATTTATTACGATTGGAAACCTCAAGTGTGGTTTCCTGGCTGGACGCGACGTCCTTGAATACCACTAATTTCGAAGTTTTGAAAATGTGAGAAAATTAAATTCTCGGTTTCATTCAGAAGGTTGAGAAGCCCGAAGAAGAGCTGAAAAACACCTCACAAAATCCAGAAAAAATATTATGAAACGACGCTGTATTTCCGCCTACGTTTATTTCGAATCATTCAGCGCCTTTACTTTGTCCATGGTGTCTTGTTCGTGATTTGATATTGACCCAGTTATTTGTTTACTATTTTTATCGGCCTTTTTATACGTTTTCACTTTTCCTGATCGAAATATCTACTTTGAAAAAAGCAGTCATCTGATTAATTCGTTCAAGCTGGAAAATGTGTCGAATTTTTCCACTGTTTTTGACCAACGAAGCTTTGGCGACTTTAAATGAAAATTCTTTTATATAAAAAGAAGCGAAAAATTGAATGTTTTGGATTTACAACTAAAGCTTGGGAATTTCGAGTATCATCAAAATCAATCAACCATGACATCTATTTATTCGTCAAAGGAACTTGAAAAGCTATATTCCTACAAAACATAAAGCACTACAAACAATTATATACCTATTGCTATCGATATTGAAGTATGTACCTGTATCATCTTTCTCAGCATCGTCAGCAATCACGATGGACGTTGTTGAAACACCCCCATTTCTGTTCATCCATCGATTTGCTACCCATCTAACTATAAGTATTAGTTGTTTTTTCGTCGAAGAACTCGATATTTTGATAAATTTTGGTAGGTATTATAATACTTTTAGGGGAAATACAAGGAAAGGATAGAGTATAGGAGATAAGTGGTATATTTTAGCGATATTAAATTTCAAATTCGGGCTTGATAAAAAAATATGAAGAGAACCATCACCGTCAACCCACGTCAAGTTCTTTTTAATTAAAAACTATAGCATCTTTTTCGCTGAGGTTGAAAAAGAATAACTTTTCGTAATGTAATCGTTTTTAATCTAGCATTTCGAAATAAATGACTACTGGTGCCATTTCGTTAATTTAAAAACATCATTTTAATGGCATAAAAAAGAGGGTAAAAAATAACACTTTCATTAAAATAAAAGACATTAATACACAGATTCGCATTATCCTTCTACATTTGCTAAAGCTAATTCTTTCGCTGGTATTACGCTAAGAAAAAGGAACAGTTAACCTTTTAGGAAGTGTTTTTTGTTTTTTCCTAAGGCAATTTTTATTACGACTCGGAAATGACGCACAAATTCGTCATATCGTGTAGTTTTAAATAAAAAATAAAGAGTTTTATAATTTAACGTCGGTTTTAAAAAAATATAAAGAATGGAACGAGAAGATGAAGAGCTTACGCTGGAGAATATACCGAACTCGTAAAAACCTATTTGATCCGATTTGTTTTTCTGTTTTTTTTTCAACTGTGGTGTTGAGGGAATAACTTACCTATATAAAATACTGACTACTTCGGATGTGAAATTTCAGCTGCAGGTTTGCAAAATTCACGAAATCGTGAATTTTTAAAATTTTTGAAATTGCATTTTTTATAGTAGATAGGCGAGTTATTATTCGGTGAAAAAAAATTGTTGAGTGGGAATGGCTTGAAGAGTTGTTTTAAAAGAGATTTTCTAGGAAGACCTGTCCATTTTTTAAAGATTTTTTCAAGGTCTTGTAATAATAAGAAAATACTTGTTTCAGAAAGTGCTAACTGATGAGACGGTATTTAGTAAGGTTATTATTTTTAATTCAATGTATTTAGTTTGGGCGAAGTTCTTCTTGTATCGTTTGATTTTGACCACTCTTAGAGAAAAGATGAAAGGGTGGGAAAAATGATAACAAATTTTTTTTGAGCCAATGCCCATCATTTAAATATCTGTAATAATATCCAAAAAACAAAAAAATGCGCTGGAAAATTGTCCTTGAATGGTATTATATACGTTCTCATTGGGCGATTACGTAGTATTCTGTGTTGATCGGAAATGAATATTTTTACTTACCTACTTCAAGTATGTACGTATCAATTTAGAGTTCTTATAAATGTTCTTCAGTGATTGTTTTGGATGTTCTTCGTGAAAAATAGTGAAGACAGACAATTGTTTTTGAAAGTTCATCAAAATACGAGAAGTGGTTGGTTGTTGACAAATATCAGCTGAATGAAACTCCTAACTAAGTACATGCAGATGGTTTTTATCAAGTTGGATGAAATTAATTCATTTATCATTATTCGTAAAATTACCCATCAATGTTTAGGTACCTACGAAGAAAGCTCGCCTGCTCTTATTATACCCTCTATATACGTGCTACGTGCAATATTTCTTCCTTTTCTTTTATATATATGTAGTAACACAGCCACAGCTCTCTTAAATGGCGAAACATATCATTACACGAGCTTAAACCTATGAAATGGTGGTCAAAATTATTGTTATTTCAGATGACCTTTTTTCCCCTGCACTGATCTCCTTTGCACGTTGCATCCTTCAAATGAACGCATACCGTACATCTCTCAAGCGAAAGAATAACCTTAGTTGTCATTGTTGGAATTCTTTCACTTTTACCGCGCCTTTTACTTGCCACCGAGACCTGGGCATTTTCACAAACAAAAGCGTCATTCTTCTAAACAAATCCGCGAAATATTTTTCAACGCGATAGTTTCGCCGTGTGATTGTGCGATGAGGTACTTATATTATACAACGTAGATACCTTTAGGTACCTCTGGTTGTGGATATAAATGGACGTCCACCGTCGAAGATAATTTTTCCTTTGTGTAATAAGGCTACATTTTCAAATCATAAATATGTGTGCGTGGGTGAGTACTCTATAGGTAGGTATGCTACGGGTACCTAACCACTTATTAAATTTGAACCTGAATTTTTTCCAGAGGTATTGCAAGACCGAAGATTATATTTTTACCATAACTAATCTTTTCTGTCTTGTTTTTTTTTTATTTTGAAAAATTCGAGATCTCATAAATTCGCTCTATGATTTTTCGAAAATTCCATGTTCACCTTGGAATGTAGTACTTCAAAAAATACAAGACGAATCTGTAAAAATTATCGAATTTCAATAGATAAATAAATAAATTCTGATAAGACACATAGATCTTCATATTCGACAGAATCCGATTCGATACCGAATAAAAACATGTAAACATTCATTTACATTACTTAAAATTTTAAGTGTACAATTCGTAATCGTTGCTGATTGTGAGTGCACTAGTGCAGTGTAGGAACGGATTTACAAACCGCTGCGGTGAAACAATTCAAATAAATTGATTGAAAAACTCGACGTGATCTTGGAATGCACACTTTACTTTGTACTTGCACACCCACACTTGAGGCTATCGTGGGATTTAAACCCAGAACCTCGTCGGCTCGCCGTACGAAGTCCGTGACTCTACCTACTGAGCCTCCTTGAAAATATATACTTAATTAACTTATGTAAATAGTCTAGTCGTAATTTCGTTCATCATCTAATTTCTGCTTTCATTTTTTTCCACATTGCACACCTAAAACTCATGCATAACATGTTTAGGTAATCTTATTTATTTGGTGTTCCATCGAATCAACCAATCTCAGATCTTAAATCCACGTTATTTCAATATTCGAAGAAATCAAAATAGAAAAACACATCTTTTGATGAATAATTTCAAAAACTTACTTGAAATTTCACGTTGATACAATTATTGATAACAATTTGATGCAGCATTGATTCAGCTTGAACTGAGGCGTCGTCGGTAACCGGTTACTCAAAACCATAACTTAGGAACGTCAGGTATTTCTCTACTTTTGGTGAATTTTTATAAATCGAAGGGAAAAAACTGCAAATAAAACAAAATTTTACCGAATAGAGTTGAAGAGCTGAATTTCAACATTTGCCTTCCTCGAATCGATTGGAAACTGTTATTCGAACCTTTTTCAGCAGCTCCGGATCCTCCAGCAGGTTTTTGGAAATTGATATTTGATCAAATCAAGTTGGAAAATTCTAATTCAGGTACCATATACTCCAATTTTAACATATCGAATCGATTGGAGGTAGCTTCAAGCCGTTCAAGAGCTTCTAGTCATATTTTGAAAACTCCAGATTTTCAAAAATTGCCTTAAAAACTGTCCTTATTAACCTTAGCACGACCGTGCCATCTGTATAAAAGTGATTAAGACTGACTTTTTTGTGAGCCAATTCACCGATAACAAAGCATTTCTCCAGATTCGGTTGATGGTTCGGATTCGGAATCGAAAACCAGCGTAAACCATTATTTTACAAAAATGGAGTATAATCAGTCGAGTAGGTCACGAACAAACATCAATCGCATTTATGCGTAAGTACTTGAGTGTAAGTAGACAGATTTTCGTTTTATTATTTTTTTTGAAAACTGGAGTTTTTAAGTACGGACTAAAGTCTCCAAAACGGTTTGGAATCACTTCCATTAGACTTCCCATGTTAATCCGGTATGAAGTACGCAACGCACGAATAAAATTTCGATTTTCAACTTCAGTGGGTGAAATTTTCTGGATATTTCAGTTTCTTAAAACTGCTGGAGGCTCAAAAACTATTCAAAGCAATTCAAAACCGTCTCCATCGATTCAGAAGGGCAGAAGGGTCGAGAATGATAGGGATATAGAATGGCAGCTTTTCACGCCAATTTGACAAAATTCTGATTTGTACGCCATTTTTTACCTCCAAATTTGATTTTTTTAAATTCGTCAATAATGTAAAAATACTTATTTTAGCTCCTGAAATTTCTGCTAGTGATGTTTTTTTGCATGCTTTTTCGATTTACCTTTGCCTGATACATTTTTATTTTCGATTGAATACTTTCTATACCAGATCTTCATATTCAAGGGCACCTATTTTAACGCGGAATAAGAACATGTGAATATCGGCTTACACTAAAATTTTAACAAATCAAATACCTACATTATTACAATAGGAAATTTGTAATGAGTACCAGTATACGTCTTTTGTTAAAGTAAAAAAAACAATGTGCGAAATATGTAGAAAATGAACATCGGATCAAGAATAAATTTTGAAATGTACCTATTACAAATCAAATTGATTATAATGTGAAGAGTTAATTTCTAGTCATTTTTGATGTAGGTAGGTAACTAGCTTACCTACTACCTACTGCTCAATTTTCTCAATCGTTTATTTTTTTGAATTTTGGTCCTTTGTTCAAATTCAAAATCTATTTTTAGCTCCTCTATTTTTTAGTTGGACGAAAATCATCCAATAGAATTTTTCTAACGTTTTGAGGAAGGTATCGGTACCTACGACGCTGCCTGAAGAATGAACCTGGATGTCAAGGCTCTGAGGTGAACACCAGACTCGATGACTCCAACATCCGTAAACTGCTCAAATAACGACATTCAAATAAATTGATTAACCAATTCAATCTTAAAATGCACGTCATACTTTTTTCTTCAACACCCTCATTTTAGGCAGTCAGATGGATACCACTGAACTGCGTCGGATTGGCGTACAAAGCCCGTGATGAGTTATCAATACTGACTTGATTGCTGTTCGAATTTGAATAGAATAAAGCTGTAACATTTCCAAGCATTGAAGATCGAATTCGCGATCTATTTTATGGAAAATATTCACGAATTCGATCTTCAACGCTTTGAAATGAAACAGACGATTCGAAATTCAATACTTACCTACATAATACAGAAATAAATCTGAATTCTGAAGCTCTGTTATAAATTGTTTGCGTCATTAAATGAAACAAATTTTCACACATTACAGCATTTTCCCTTCATCTAGAGTGCTACTGACCACATCCAAGAAGATCTAAGATGAAAACGTAGCCAAAGTATCAATGCGCGATTCATTTTTAGGGTGTTTTTGAAATGCAACAGCTTTATCATAGTGAGCTTTTTTCAAAATGAAATAGATCAAACATCGCGTTGGAAAATAAAGCTGTAACATTTCAAAAACACCCTGAAAATGAATCGCGAATATTTTCACACAACTGTATTCAATTTGTTAAATTTATTTTACTGACAAGAATCGGATTATCGATCTCTACATAGCTAACTATTTTCATCATTCGAAAGTTCATTGAAAGAGATCGTGATTTTCAGGTTCTTTTTTTGAAATGTTACATCGATTACAGTACCATCATTCTTCGGCATGGTGCGATCGCTGGAATCGATCAACTTTCTGTATATGATTCGGTTACGATTCAACATAGACGATCCGATGGGTTTTATACCAGAGGGATTTTTCCGCGGAACTCGGTTTTCTTTTTCTGCATAAACGAATGAATTATCCGATGATTCCGAATCTCCATACCCTGAACTCGACGACGTTGATGGCATGTATAACTTTCTGGCGTATGCTTTATGCACATAGGGCGTATTATCGCTGTGCGGCGGTGGCGTGAATTCAACGACACTTTCAAGTGTCTCATTGGTCTTGTCCGCCACAATCGCATTAGATCTGAAAACGAAACGAAATAAATACCACGAAAAACACATGGCGTGAATAAAATTTTATCTGAATCACTAGCACGCTACTTACTCTTCAATATTTCTTTCGCCGCAGCAGCAGCAACGTATGATACGTATATATACAACAGCTTAAAGCTTAAACTCGCACCCATTATTAATTCAAAATCGTAACGAAATAAGTACTAATAATTGAACTACCGTAAGAGAACAAAAAACATAGGACAATAAACATAGGACAATAGCGATTAGGGTGGTCCTTATTTTTGAAGTTGGGATTGTTTCCGCTCCCACCCCCTAAAGTGGTGACCTCGGGTGAGAAAATAATTCCCTATTTTTATTTTTTCTATTTACGAAAAATTTGGGCTGCGGTGGGCCCCTCAATTTTCAAAAATTTGAAAAAAACCTACTTCAAAGAAAAATTTTCAAAATTTCAAAATTTCGAGTTCCATCATCTCTAGAAGGTCCTTCTGGAGTAAAATGAGACTCTCATGGCGATTTTGAAATTTTGAAAATTTTTCTTTGAATTGTTTTTTTTTTAATTTTTGAAAATTGAGGGGCCCACCGCAGCCCAAATTTTTCGTAAATAGAAAAAATAAAAATAGGGAATTATTTTCTCACCCGAGGTCACCACTTTAGGGGGTGGGAGCGGAAAAAATCGCACTTTTTTTACCATATAGTTAAGGACCACCCTAGGCGATATGGTTTTGTTTTTTTTGTTTCTCAGACGCACAAGGCGCTGGGGGGGGGGGGTTAATGAAAAATAATATACGTACAGCACAGCTACGGTCGGTCATACTTATCATAAAGTGACAGGAAAAATAATTGTCTGCATCCTGCTGGAGCCCGTTGAATTCGATTGATGTCAAAAAAATAGTCAATATGTCGTCATCGTTGAGCCAATCGCAGTCTATTTATTTGCGAAATCATTGGAATCGTAAATCTTTTTTATACCATCACCGTGAAAGCTTCTTCACTTTGGAAAACACTTTCAACAGAGCGTTTCAACTTATATATTATTCAGCTTGGAAACGATTTCATCAGTAGCTTTAGCTACAGCCGATTCTGCAAAAGAATGAACAAATGTTCTGAAAGGTGTAGCGTTAGCATATCCTATTAGTGAAATGGTCATACTCGTACCTGGAGTCAAATCTTGGCCCATTCTTTCCGCATCAGATCCGCTAGAAGTTAACATAGCTTCGGGTCACCGTAATACAATATCAAAAACGATAAAAAGTAAATTAATAAAAATATCAAATAACAAAATTATCTTTAAAAATCTTCCAAAATGGAAACACGCGTATAATTTTTTCGTCGTACTCGTAGTTTTCGACAGCTTACGCGAAATAATGGTATGGGGATGTCCTATTTTAAAAGAAATTTCGGTAAATAAAGCCTTCGTCTTCTCTTACCATAATCGTAAATTTTCCCGGCGAACAATGACCACAGAGTTGTTGGTCTGTTATCCGTGGGCGTATTGTAAAAAAAAAATAAAATGAATAAAAATCTGAAATTGAAACCATTTTTTACTAATTAAAAAAAAAACGAGAACTGAAAGACACAAAATGATGAAATTCTTCGAGCTTTTACAACAAGATCCACTCGCAGCAAAAAATCCCTTAATCTAACCTCCTTATACATCTCGATCTCTTCTTCTTCATCACATTGGAAAGGGATTCTATTGAATAATTGCGGTTCCTCGTAATATTCCGATAAGTGATCGTCGTTTCGGTTTTGAGATGAAAATTGCCCAGTTTTCAGTAAGCTCGAGTATCTGTTTAAAAGCTGCATTAGTGGCTCATTCCCACAGACGATCGTCGATTTCACTACTCTAAGAAAACTTTCGTACCGAAAGCAACTGTATCCGTCTATATTTCCAAAAATTTTCATAATCGTCGGCTACGTGTAGTAGATTGTGAAGATTATACGATATGAATTGTTCACCATACAATTTGATGCACTTTTCAACAAACATTCTCAACACTGGTCTGATTAGGTTTGCATGATCGTGCATCACCTGCGAATTTCGAGGTACTTTGTATACTAAGTACATATCTGATGGCGATGACTAAACGTTGAAAATTTTGAAGATGATTGAGGTCCATTAAACCGTTAACAGCTTATATACACTCCAAAATACAATAAGAATAATCTGAACTGATTAGCTTTCCAGTACCTAGCTGAATTTTTCTAGAGTTTCAGGCCGTCGTTGAAATTCAGAGGGACAATACTGCGCTGCTGTAGAAAGACGTTCGCTAACTGTCGATTTATTATGAGGTGATGAAACATTTTTATTACTGATCCGCAGATCAAATGCATGTAATCTAGCGGTACATTCTTCACTAAATCAAAGTTTCTTATCATAGTTGACAACTTGGATGAATATGATGACCATCCATAGATTAATTTGGTAAGTAGGAAATATCATCGTCTTCATCTAAATCTTCATCGTCAGGATCAGATGTTTGGGTTGTGGGGTCATTTTCGTTTAGATCGTAGTGGTCTTTGAACTCTGCTCCAGTACGAGCCGGCGCATCTAATTGCAGGAAGCATAATGTTGAACATTGCTGCCCATTTTTACTGATACGTCCAGTTTCAACCATCTTTCCCTTCGTTGTGCATTTTCGGCAGGAAAAGTAACCAGAGTGATTTTTGACGCCAAGAATGTACGACGCTGCGGGTGCGTCCATTAAAAATTTGTCCAACGAGAAAATATACGTGCGCCCATTTACACATGCTCCATGCTCCTGTAAAGCTGTTATTTCGCGAATCAATAACTGTAAAAATTCATTACAGCAATACAGTTTCCTTGGACCACCGTAAACATCAATAATAAAAACAGGGTAATTTTCCACGGAACCTAGAATCGGCCACAGATTGAATTGGCTACTCCGGAAAATAGGCACACCATCTGTAAGGGAATTTTGATTCTCGAAATGAACATAATATTATAATATGTAGTATTTATTTACCTTGATATTTCGTGCGGATGCGTTTCTATTTTTCACCAAAGGTGCGTCGTTCGCGCATACGTGTTGTAAACTTGTAAAATTTTTCCAAGTGAGTTCTTATGGCGAAATACTTCTTTTTATTTTTCGCGAGGAAATAATGTATTTTTGTGAAAATTAAGAAATTTTGTAATAACGCCACGTTTTTTGTAGAAAATGAAATCCTTCATCGATTGGAATAAAATTTTTTTTATTTTCTTACTGTCAATTGTCTTAACGATTTTATTGAGTATTTTCATTCGCGAATTTTATATGTCTACTTCAGATCAAAATTACATGTAATTTTAATTTTCATAAAATCGGGCACATGGGTGTTTTAAGCAACCAAAATCAAAATGTTTGAAATTTTATCCTCTTTAATTTAACGTTATATTCAAAATTCTAGCTGTTACTGTTCGAAAGTTGTAAAAACAAGCTACAGCAATCAGCAGTGTTCATTTTGTTATCCCATCACAAGAATGTAAACAGAAAAGGAATTATCTAACGACATGCAAATCGCTCACTTTTCACAACATCTAACTTCATGTAATTTTCAAACAGCAACAGCTAGACTTTTGAATAAAACGCCAAATTGAAGAAGATGAAATTTCAAACATTTTGGTTGCTTCAAAAGTTGAAACACCCATATGCCCGCTGAAAATTATAAGTAATTTTGATCTGAAGTGACTAACACAAAATTCACTAATGAAAATACTCAATAAAATCGTTATGACAGCAAGAAAATGAAGCAATTTTTATACCAATCGATGAAGGATTTCATTTTGTACAAAAAACGTTATTTATTACGAAATTTTCACGACAATACATTATTTTCTCGCAAAAAATAAAAAGCAGTATTTCGCCATAAGAACTCACTTGGAAAAATTTTGCAATTGGTGAAAAATAGAAACGCATCCGCACAAAATATCGAAAAAATCTGTGAAAATTAGACGTAGAGAGCGGTTGCATGTAGGGTATGGAAATATGCTTCAAATTAAATTATAAATTTCTTCTGGTGACTGGTGAGTCAAAATAATAAAATTTATTCTTCTAAATGATAAGTAACTTCTGAATTGATGGTGTAATCGAATAAATCAATTACTGCGACGTCCGGAACCTGAAAGGGAGGCAGGCAGAAAAAGAACTCCGGGCCCAATTAGTTTCATTGAAACTAAGTGAGTAAAATTTAGACTAAAAAGGCCGAAGGAATTTAGTGGAAGCGTTTTTGGGTCCTAAAGCAATTTCTAAAATGATCAGAAGGGGGATCTTAACCCAGGGAGCCGGAAAAGACCTCTGGTAAATCAACTACCAAATCTATCAAATTTTACTAAAAATATAATTAATAACTTACTGTTGGTGCTGTGGGCGAATCCTGCTTTATTTCAGGTTCTCCTGCTGTTTCCGGCATATTATCCGATGAAATTTTGAATAATTTTAATATTTTAATACCAAAAAGGTCAAGTTTGAAAAAGGAACACTGTTGCTAGTTTGAGACAGGGATGAAAAGCCTTAAAATGAAACTTCAGCTTTTGGCTTTTAGCTTGAAATTTCAAAATTGAAACTTTTGGCTTTGCTTTAGCTTTCAGCTATCTCGATTTTTAAGGCTTGCTTTAGCGAAACTTTCGGCTTCCAATGGCTTTTTCTTATATTTTCAATTCAACAGCTTTCAGCTATATTTCATTAAGCTTTTAGCTTTAAACTTTTGGCTTTAAGCTTTTGACTTTAAACTTTTAGCTGATACGCCATCAATTTACAAAAAAAGGGAATTAAAAATTAGATTACATACATTGATTTCATAATTAAAGATAGTGGAGAATATTCATTGCTAGAATTATTTTCTTTTTTTTTCATTTCACTAAATCGCATTAAAATAAAATTGAATGAAATTTTTTTCATTTTTTCGTTTCTTCTGAATTTAGGAATTCAATTCTGTAAAAAAGCCTTTGAAAAAAGCCAAAAGAATGAAACTTTTGGCTAGCTTTTGGCTAAGGCTTGGAAAAAATGAAACTTGCAAACTTTTAGCTTTTGGCTAAGTGCGAAAATCTGCTCGGCTTTCAGCTTTCGGCTTTAAGCTTTCGGCTAGCTTTTCATCCCTGGTTTGAGATGCAAAGGGCAAATGGCAGAGTTTCAAGGAGGACTAGTTGTTTATTATGGGGGCGTGAATCATTCCCAAAGAGGATTTTTGGTGGCCATTTTAATTTTTAATAGTTAACCAACTCATAGGGTGAGTCACCCTTCCAAAGAGGTCACTATCATTCTAAAGTCAAGGTAGAGAAATTAGGGTAATTACCACGTAATTTACCACCTCTAGATTTAGCAATTTTCAAGTGGAGCGTCAGTATATCCACTTGAAGTCGATTTTTTGACAGAGGACTCGCCCTAAAGTTGTGCATTCTGTAATCTGTACTTATTAAGAGGATGGGGAAATGGGTAGCAGGCTGATAGGTTGATTAAAACACATGGTCTTCTTTGCCACTTTGCCTGGCGTGTCATTTTTGTTGTTGTTATTCCTCTTTTACGAGTATACTGAGGCGAAAAAGAAGACTTAAACTACAATACTTACCTTAAGTTTTTAGCTGTTTCGCCACCATCAGCGTTACAGCCACCGACGACGCTGAAAATCTAAAGCTCGTTGCGGTTTTCAAGTTGAACGAATCGCGTAAGAGTCTGAAACAAATCGGCGATAGACTTTGTAAAGCTGCAAATCTTACGAATTGGCGGCGGCGTTGTGTTTAACGAAACCGCGTAATTTGCAACGTGCTTACGTACAAAATGATGAACTTTATCAGCTCGAGCTTTCCTCTACCTATGCATGTATTTTGCAAAAGCTGGGTAGTTGTTAAGTTTGAAAGAGTTCGTTAATGGGTTTTACGTACTTAGGTACGTAGTACGTTACGTACGTGTCACGACATATTACAAATCTACGAATGAAACGTATCATTTATTCGGTCATTTCAATGGGTACCTCAACAACGTAGAGCTGGGTATACAGGCGAATGATAGGTGGATTTTAATGAACGATTTGCGATCGCATCCTATTGGTGGCGGTATAGCGGCGACGTTTAATTTGTGTTGTGTAAAATCAATTAAGAGTAGCCCCTGTGCTCTCGAAAACATCGACCGAACTGTAAAAAGTTATCGTCGTACAGATATACGTGAACTACACCGGTATACTATACGAGTAGGTATCGTAGTACGTTACCATTTGCAAAATTAATATTTCGGGTTCACCGACGACGACAACTAAAAGCCGGATTTCATCGGTAAAGGTGGAATTTTTCGCATACAGCACTCTCTCATCGTGTGCTACCTACCTATCTACTCGTACGTACGTATGTATGAGCGACAAAGCATGAGGGGTTGGGATGACGAACGAAAGCTGCACTGCGCACGCTATGCGAACATTTTAAGCCTACCATAAACGTAAAAAAAAAGTCTATATATAGATATATGTACATATTATAGGTAACGGATGAAATTAGGATGTGACATGATCGTTTGAGCTTTCGGTTATAGAATCGTTATACGCCTTTAATGAGGGTTTTTCGTTTTTCTGCTACACAGCCGTATAAAAACCTTGGAAATGACTGTTTTGTCCATGATATTCTTATAATAGCGTGACATCAATAGCAATTGATGTTGGTGAAAGGTTTTCACCCCTTTTTTTCTCCTTTTCTTTTCCTCGCCGGATATTTTTTTTTGTTACTTTTGTAACGTATTGGCTTATTTGAAATGGTATAGGGTATTCTTCGGTATATACTTAATGGTAATACACCTGAGACGTAATGTTCTCACGAAATAGCCTCTGTATCGGTGCGCTTCATCGGCTTCGTTGCTCGATGGCAAGGTGTTTTTTTCTCTTCTCTGCTATGTCTTTGTCACTCTCACATACGTTTCGTATTCTCGATGGTAATTTGGATAAAGAAGCAGATGATGAAAAATTGTCGAAACGTTTTTTTTTATTCCGCTTATTCTTTTTTTGCTTCTTCGTGTATCGTGAGATTCCATATTGCGAAAAATTTTCCAGCATTTTTTTGCCTCATTTTTTTACTCGGTTATGTTTTTTTTTCGTGTGTACGATAATGGCGCTTGAGAAAATTCAATATTGTTCCGAATGGGAGTTTTTAATGAGCATTTTTGCAACTTGAAGAGAATTTTTATAGGTGTCGCTCGACGGTATTAGTCGAAGAGAATTATAGTCGATTGAGGCCTAAAAGTGGATAGAAATTTTAACAAATGCTAGTTCGGATGCTCGAACAAAAATGCTATTGTGTCGAACGCTATTCTGAAGGGTCGAGTGGAATGTTGATATGAAAAATTGCTCATCTTCTAAATTGAGGGTGTGAGCTTGATTCTAAATTTTCAAATTCGTAGTGCCACAAATTTTAAAATTGTGGTTGTTCTTTTGATTTTGAAAATGAGCAATTACTCATAATAACATGATTTGCTCGTCCGCTTGAGTACATACAATGAGTAATCCGACGTTTTCTCAATTTTAGTTTGAAGAAATGACTCCTCTAACCCATAGTAGATAGATACCTACTCCAGTGGTCAAATAAAATATGCCATTTTGACAAATTGCCTACCCTACTGTACTATCCGAAATTGAACCTCTCCCACTTCGTTCCTTACCAAAATTTCTGCTGTCCAGTACCGACTAATATAAGTACCTTCACACACTACTGCTACAAAAAAACACACAGTTTTTCGAACTAAACATCGGTTTTGCTGAATCGGGGTCCATGAAATCTCATAAAGGGTTTCTCATCCCCAGTAGGACATTTGACACAAACGTCTTCATCTACTAATCTGGAAGATGTAAAGAGTTGCCTTTTCTATGCACAAAGAGTCAACTTTGGGTAGGAGATAACCCAGAAAAATTTTGATCTCTATAGCCCTTCAGATGGCTAAGACGGGGGTTCTCAAAGTAAAGTCATTTTTGGAAAAAAATCATGGTTTCTGGCCAAGTCGAATATGCTGTATATATATTACGTATTGTTATCACTACTCGAATTACGTTCTGCTTGCTCAGCTTCATCATTTTGTTTTTAACGGTCTTCTATAGACCCATCAGTGCACTATAGTAGTCCGTGGGATGCTGTTTGTGACGCATAATTGCAATATTAACAGTTTAAAAGACAAGGAAGTAAAAATTCGATGACCTGCTTCAAAATTAATTGGCATGGTATTCAACGGATTTTTTTGTTGTTGAAAAAAATCACTACTTTTTTCTTTTATTTTTTTCAATACTTTGTTCACCAATTTTTCTCACTACCTTTTTTCTACCAAATTTTTTGAACGCTCTCAATTCAAACCCCCCCCCCCCCCACACACACACACACACACACACACAAATACTAACAAAGTCTAATTTTTCACGCGAAAATTTAAAAAAAAATTAAAATTGGAAGTGTATACTTACAAAGCATTTTTTACTTTCTTTTGAAATAAACATCAGGAAATTTAATTAATTAAGGTGGACTGTATCAAACGTTTTATTCCAAATGCTACAAATTGAATGATGCAACATAAGTACATACAAAATTTACAGGTGACGCGCATTCAAGGTAATCAATATTCTACTGTATAATATTTGAGACTATGATTCAAAGACTTTTGTTGCGCGTTTGAATTTTTCTATTTTTTTCGCCACCTTTTTGACTACCTTAAGTATAAATTCATTACTTTTACTAATTGGGAAATTTTCGCGAAAACGACCAAAATTTGCTGCGAAATTTACCGAAATAGGCTAGTTTTTAATTCAAAAGCCGGTTCAAAAGACCATGAGGTGACCTGTCTTTGACATTTTTTTTTTTGGAAAATGTGGGGGGGGATTTCATGAAAAGTTATGGAGGACCTCAAAGAGAAACAATTTCAGAAACGGTGTTCTCCCTTCTGTGATGGAGATAATGTAATCAATCATCACTGCGAAAAATATTTTCAAGAAACTTTTTTTCTTTTTTGATCTTGGTAAATTGTGGAATTTGAAACCCCGGTAGAAAAAATATGGTTGAAGTCAGGGACTAAAAATATTTCTTGCAGTTGTTTTTGAGGTCTTTCGTACAACTTTGTTTGAATCCGCCTTCCCCTCCCCTCGAAAAAAAGGTCAATGACGTGGACTTGAGAGCTGATTTTCATGTATGTACATTAGCGCCACCAGGACGCAAAACTGTTCAGTTTGGACATTTTTTGCAGTAAGTCCAGCATCACAAAACAGACTTTAATTACGGAGAGATTTCAATAGAATGAATTCACAACTATTCACTATGCAAAAAAAGGTGAAGAGATTCGGACCGAATCGAACACGAACTTACAGTTCTTCATACTGAAGATAATCTAATACGTTACCAGCAGTACAAGCTTACAAACAAGACATTTTTCAAGGTCTTTCAACCATCTTTAACGTATTTATTCAACGACGGTTACAACAATATTAAATATTCCTACAAAAGGAAAATATACCTATAATTAGAGCTTGAAGTTAGAAAAAGCTCAAGTCAGCTCGAATATACGAAATAACCGAATCTCTAACGTAACAGATAAATAACCGAACATTTTACCCATTACGCAATAACGCTATATTATGCCTATCGAATATATTTAGTAATTACAGCGTAAAATACAGAGATCGGCCAACACTGCGATAACTCGATTCAGAATTCAGATAGAGGTAAGTACCTTACCTACTACGACTCGATGATGATGAGGTACCCGTAAAGAGACTTACTGTTAGCAGATAGCACTTCCTGCAGTTTACCAAGGTGGGCAGAACTATTAAAATCTTTGTTGCGCAGAAAACAATTTTTCAGTAAGGGGTCATTCCATGTAAAATCGCCGAACTTTTAGCACTTGGTTTCAGCAATTTTCAAAATATTGTTTATGTGAATAGACTTCGCTGAGAGAGGATGAATGGCGCAAACTGCAGTTCTCAAAGTGCTGATAAAGGGAGATAGAGGTGATCAGTGTTTACAGGAGCATAGGAATATTGTCAAGTTCAAGTGGGGTTAGCTTTTACACCATTAAAGGTGCACTTTTGGAACTTTTGTCCTTTGTGGACACATAAAAGAGCTCTTTGAAGATGAGATAAAAATCTTATCAGTGTTTCCACGTTTTTAAGCACCAAAACTTAGTTGAGAAAGTTGAAAAATGACTTTTCTCTATGGCGTTTATGCTCATAAATTCTGAAAAAATTGCCCCAGGTACCTACAACTGTTTATGCTGATTACGTATGTTTTTTTCGTAATCTCGATTCAGAAAATTCCCAATCGAGATTACAAAAAAAGTCTCAGTTTTATGATATGTTAATTATCATAAAAAGTTGTATACCTACTTGAGGTAATTTTTTCAGAATTTTTTAGCATGGGGGCCATGGAGATATATTTTCAACTTTTTAAACCAATTTTTAGTGCTCAAAAAGTTGGTAACACTGATTTTTACCGCATCTCTGGAAATCTCTTCCATAAACCCACAAACTGGCAAAAATTCCGAAAATGTACCATTTGTTACTGCATCCCTATCTCCCCTACAAACGCAGTTTGAGAACTTCGATTTACGCTATTCGTCATCTCTCATCGAGGTCTAACCATATAAAAATATTTTAAAAATCGCCGTCAATCCCGAGTCCAAAAAAAGCTCTGCAATTTGAGATAGAATGACCTTAAGATGAAATTCCTTTCGGAATCCTCTGTCAAACTTATGATGCATGCAATGAATTGAACATGCAAATTGAAAGGTCCAAATATCCAAAAGGAAAATGGGCTCTTACTTGAATGCTAAAATCCAAATTTGTCACGGTTCTTTGCCACTTGACAATCCAAAAGGGCGAAATTTCAAATGAAGTTCCGAAGAACGGTAGGGTACTTACTAGTTCTTACTACTCGTAGTTGTTAATTTCATATCTCTCTGTTGTTTTGGTGCTCTAAACTCACCTACTTAATTTTCAAGCGCCTTCGACAACTAAGTAAGCGAATATCTACCGCAGCAGAAAGAAAAATGAATTTAAATGGTTACGAATGATATTGAATATCGATAAAATTATTCACAAAAAACCTTACCAAGCTCTTAATTGATCACTCATTCATCTAGGTACTGGTACAACGTCTGAACGTTGCACCGACTTACGTTTAAAATGAAAATTTCGACCAGTAAAAAGCACCATAAAACCATGAAAGTACCAACGTTTCAAAAAAAAAAAAAAAGAAGCTCGGATCAAACCGCGAACAAACCTAAAAATAAAAAGTACGTCCCTAGTACTTATCTTGCATCCATTTTCGCGAGCTATTTGCCTATGCAGAGAGATAGATACGTGTATTTTTACTTCGTTAAATTTTTTAAGAATTTATTCGACTCGACGACGGAGAGAAAAAAATACGTATTAGCGATGGCAGCAGACGAGGCGGTATTGAATCTACTTTCGGATCATTGCGCTCATTCTCTTTAACCTTGCATTCGGTATGAGTCGTACTCATCGTATTTACATTGGAAATACGCGACGATTTTTACGACTTCTCGCCTCCAACTTTACAAATCGTATAAAATTTTCACATTCTCAATCTCCTCTAATATGGTGACGCTCGTTTTCGACGTTTAATTTAAATTCGTATGCTGTTAAAGTTCGAAAATACAATCGCATAAGTGAACTGCTTAAATTAAATTATTGAGCAAGACGGCGTAAACTTCCAACGAAGAATCGCGATGCTGAGCTCTCTTTTCGATAACTTTTCCTCCTACCTAATAATACTTCTTTAACGAGTTTTTATAAATTGATAAGATAGCACTGTTCAGTGTTCAGTCAGTCCACATGATTCGCATTCGGTCCACAACCAAAATACGAGTATCTACCTCCTACGAGGAAGTCTTATATACTTGATAGACTTTTTTTTTCATTACATCAAATTGCAAATTCAGATACCAATAATACATTTATATAGCTCCCTTTTTTTTCTTTTCATCGATCTTTGCACGTGACTCAAAAAAAACCGCACCAGGTGCCATGCGACCGTTTCAATTATTCGTCGTACTAAACTACTTTCTATTTTTTTTTTGTTTCGCTACGTTAAAGCGATGAATTTTTAAACAAACCAGATGAATTTTTAAACAAACCATTTCTCGAGTTGGTCTTTTTTTTATTTATTTTTTTTCCTGATGTCATTTTACCTGGAAATAAAATCGTATGTGATCCGACGACGACGAGTTTAAAAAACAAGGTGATATTTCGCTATTCGCTGTTGGTATTTTCCAATGTTTCTCATACTCGTGCTAGTATGTATTTGTAGGTACCATAATAACATCAACAATAACCGGCTGTATAGTCTTCAATCAAATACCCCGTATCTAGTCATTTATTGATACCTTAGCTCGGGTTATATTGCTTTCAGAACGCGTATCATGCTCGCGTCTTTCTATTCCTTCGGATCATTTTATTTCTTCTTCGACAATATACATTGTCAACGCGCCAACACCTCTTCCCACGTATTTGAATTTTCTTTTTAAATCCATATACCTCGTCGTCGTAGTCGTATAGTCGTTGTCGTTTCAACGAGTATAACTTTTCAGTTTCATCATCGAAAAAAAAAGAAGAGAAAACGAGATGAATTCGCAAAACTGTATCATGTTTTTCTTGTCAATTTAACGAGCTCACAAAAAAATCGCAATTAATTTTTTTTAACGAGTTCGTCTGTTGTTTCATTGGTTTGAAATGTCGTTTTTATACGCTTCTGGTACTTGTGTTACCATTTCCGTTATCGAATTTGTAAGCCGAAAGTTTTTTTTTTTTTTTTTGGAGAAATTGGGTTATTGTTTACTTGACGGAAAGAAAGGAGCTGAGCTATGTGGAATGTTTCAGGTGCTGAATCTATTTTTGCAAAATGTCACAATGCGATGTTATGATTTTTTAGGTACGAGTCAGGATTCTGCTAGAATTGTTCTCCTTTTGTCATCAATTGACAGAATATACGAATGTACTTTCCTTTGCCTATTACTATGTTTTTCATTAGAGTTACAAAGAGTCTGAAGAGTAAATCGCTACACTCTAGGAAGTCTACTATTCCTCATTAGATAGTATGATAGGAATTTTGAAAGAGCGAGCAAACCAGTATTTTAGGCTGCACATAGAATGAGAACTCTTTGAATCTGGCAATCAGGTGTTGTCAAATGTCTCTTGATAAGTGATTCTATAGTCGGTTGCCTAAATTAATAGATGGCCCACTGGCCATGAATGGGGATTGTATGAAGTTGTTATGGAGATCTGAGCAGTCGCTTTTGGCATGCATAATTATGATCATCTATCCATAAATTTTAGGCCATAATTCATGTTTCAATAAATGAGATGGAGATTAGTAGATTACTACTATTTCAGGAACAATTTGCTCAAAAAAATATTTTTTGGATTTTTGTTTTTCTTCTCTTCATTTGAGTTTGCAATGTTTGCATAATTCGTTGCCAGCGAAAACGTAAGGTGGTCTATGACAGAAAAAAAATTCATAATAATATTGATTTCTTGAAAACTGAGTCCGGGCCTCATAGATGTACCATAATGGTCGCAACTCAATGAAGCGCAATATTTTCTCCATGTTGACCTGTAGGTTGAACCTAAAGGGAAAATACGCGATAACTTTAAAACAACCCTTAGGTTGGGAGGGAACCCACCCTAAGAGGAGACCTTGCTATCAAGTAGCTTCGCAAATGTCTGGCGATTTACCGCCTTGCCATTATTTTGCTTTTTGGTAGAATTAAACAAAGACAAAGAAAAACACAAAACGCACTGTAAAAAGTACTGGGAATGATGGTATATTGTACACAAATGATACAATTAAAAACCATATAGCAAAAGAAAAGAAAAGAAACAATAATTATTAAAATAATGAAAAAGAAACGAGTGGCGCAGGGTTTTATCCCTAAGCTACCCTACCTATCCTATACCTCCTGATACCGGGCACTAGAGTATTCAGAAGACAGGAGCACCCTCACTCAGCCACTAGTAAAGGAAAATTTCTACTAGGGACTAGGTTGATATACCTGAGCTATAGCTATTAGCCAAGTATATCGCCATATCGGTGAGCTACTATGTTGTCCTTAGGCATACTCGTCAGGTCATACAAACTGGTGATAAATGTGGAATGGATCTGTGATAGTGCGAGATAAAATTGAAAAGAAGCAGGAGCTTGAAGATGGATTGATAAGCTACTTGGGATGCAAAATTATCGGCATGATTCTTGTGACAGTCTCCAAATGGATCTGGTTCGGCATTTTTGGTATGCCGACTCCATCAGTGATTCTTGGACCCGTTTTATCTAGAGTATCCTCTAAGAAATTGAGATATTGAATTGTCCCAATATTGGTAAATGTGGTAGCAGTATTTTTTAACCAGCGACGTAGAGTTCTCCATTTCAGAGGAGTTGGGCCATTTAATATTGGAGGATCCGTTTTATCTAGAGTATCCTCTAAGAAATTGAGATATTGAATTGTCCCAATATTGGTAAATGTGGTAGCAGTATTTTTTAACCAGCGACGTAGAGTTCTCCATTTCAGAGGAGTTGGGCCATTTAATATTGGAGGAATTATCATGATTCTCAAAACACTGCGTTGTAGCAAGTATATAATGAGTTTTTCAATATTATCTTTCATATCATTGTTGGTGCAAGTTCTAATTTCATACTCGCCAACAGAGAGAATCACGTATGGTGGAATTATGAAGTACATATTTGCATTCATTTTTCTTTTCCTATGGTAGGAAATTAACACAAATGATTTATTTTTATATAAAATTTAGATTCGTTTAGAATTTCTAATAATAAATTTAAAAAATGGTTCCGAAGTTCTTAAAATACTCAATTATTTATGAAATTCAGAATCATTTTTTCAAATTTATTATTAGAAATTCCAAACTAGTCTAACAAAGTGAAGTACTCACATGCACACACAAAAATAGTATGAGTACACAGATACGCAAACACACTCACAAGGTTTACACAGACAAATTAATAAAATGAATAATTAAAAACTATGATTAAAACGTGTTGTCTACAATAGAAATTCCAAACAAATTTAATAAAATGGCATGTACTCACAAGCATACTTACACAGATATGCAAACACACACACACACATACCCCGACAATTTAATGAAATGAATAGTTATTAATTAAAAACTATGATTATAACGAATGGACGTCTACATGTTATACGAGGGACAATCAAAAAGTAAGTTACACATGGCTGTAGATTTTGAACGGATAGACATTTTTTGACCAAAATTGGAGGAAATGTAGTTCAAACATTCGACCACACCTGACAAAATGTATTTTGCATTTGGGTGTGTTGTTCGTATTTTACAGCATTATTAGTGAAGTGCTGATAATAAACAATCGTCCAAATTGATATTTGAGAAAAAATTGATTTTTTAAGCTTACAAAAGAGAAATTTATCGGAAAATCGATTGAGATCCATTCAAGACATAACGTACTAACATTATTTTGATTTAAGCAGTACCTAAATGAAGTTGATTGCTCAGTGATAATCTGCTGAACGTCGACCTCCCACTGAGGTACTCAGCACCAGAAATTTTGCAACCATAACATGAACAATTTACAACGCCAAATCACTTCCTAACTTGAAATAACATTAATATGATATGTTTTGAATAATTCTTGATAAATTTTAGTTATAATTATTGCAACCACCAATTTTTTTTCCGGCTTATTTTCAGCCAAATACCACTTTTGGACGATTGTTTGTTATCAGCACTTCACTAATAACGCTGTAAAATGCGAACAACCCATTCAAATGCAAAATAAAATTTGTCAGGTCTGGTCGAATGTTTGAACTACATTTCCCCCAAGTTTGGTCAAAAAATATCCATCCGTTCAAAATCTACAGCTGTATGTAACTTACTTTTTGATTGCCCCTCGTATGTAGGTTATTTGAGGGAATTGTTTCTGCAACAAAAAGAAAACATTGATTGGGTGGTGCATAATTATATGAAATTTGATCGCAATCACATGTTTGAATTTATGTTTTCTTTTGTGATTGCAATTGAATATTGTTAGTAAGGCATCTATAGCTTCACTTGGGTGAAATCATCCGCCATCTTTGGTGCAAAAAAAAAGTAAACAAACAAAGTAGAACTTGATATGTAATTTGAAGCTGTAGATTGAAAGTCGATTTTACTTCATTATTTTCAATGTGAAGTGCGATTGGGTTTTAATTTTTTCCATCCATCTGCTCGCTTTTGCTCCCATTGGCTATCTTCAAAATGAAACTGAAACAAAATATATTGTGTAAGTTTTGAAATAAGTGTGTATTACAGCGTCTTATTACTTAATTTTAATGCTTGACATAACTGGAAAGATGTAGAACCATCTGGTTTGAAGTCATCTCTTTGAGAATTCATATCCCATCTCTTCAGGCACTCTGCATCTGCAGTAGCTGGAAATTTGAAACCTCTGATGCCTGTAGCTTTACTGAAACGATTCTTGCAATTCTATGCAGCACAGCTCATATTTGGATCAAACTTTCACCTTTCATAACACCTTAAAATGTGAAAGTTCAAATGAAAATAATATCTACTTATATTGATAAATATCACGAATTCACTAACTCAAAATGCCCATATGAAAGGTACATTCAGGTGCACATACTTCATTAACAGATCAAGAGTACTCCTTGAAATATTACAAACCACAAAACAAATTATAAATACTTCAAAATTCAACTATAAAATTAGAAAATGTGCAATACTAAATTACATTTAAACCTATGATAAAAATGTTTGTTTACATTATGTCTTGCACCAAAGATGGCGGATGATTTTACCTAAGTGAAACTATAGGGTCCTATTGTTAGCGTTGATCTTAAAAATATTTTGAAACTTTGAAACTGTAATGCAATCAAATTTTGTTCGTTTTACAGTTTCAAATTTTTGTTACCTTTATTTTTGTATGCAATCGTATTTGGACACATATGCTAATGCAAATGAAATTCGTTAGAAAATTTAGTTTTGTTATTAAATTAACTCTGTTGGTGGCTGGCTTTACCACGCTGTAGTTTTCTGTGTGCGCTCCTTTATGCGAAATCGAATTTCTTGTGATTTTATTTTGTTACACTACATATACATGTAAGTTGGCTACAATTTTATTATCTGCGTATCTCTTCAACTTACCAGCATCCAGAATGGCCTGTGATACTGTCCCGACTGCTGGTTCGGTTGACGGAGTCGCCCTACTTTCTACCTCTACTGGTAGATGATGACTCGTAACTGGCTGCAAAAAAAAAAAAATACACAATGTGTTATGAAAATTTAGTCAAAATGATATTCCAAAACCAATACATGAACTTGACACTTTGTTAACATCCAAAACATAAATACCTAAATACATACATTTAATAACGAATGAATAGGTACATATTTTTTTCGTGCAATAAAACATCTATTTTTTTTGTCAATAACACGAATACCTATACCTATCAACCTATACTTACTTACTTACTTGAATACGAAATGTTGAAATAAAAATAATTTGCCCAGAAAGAAAATCTTGATCTATTGACACTTTCAAGCTGGTTAGGTTGACTGCTATCGCTTGAAGAGTCTTGATGTTTCTTCTGTGACCTTCAGAGTAATTGGCGATCGAAACCTCATCCAGCTTTGCATAATACGCACTCTTTAGTGCTTCGACGTCGTCATACTTCTTTACCAACTTTGCTATAGCCACAGGATAATGCCGTTCTATGGTTGTAACTTTATCGAGTAGCAGTGCTGCGTCGCACGTTAAATATGTCTTTAAATACGTAAAACGTTGAATATCGGTTAAGCCGGGATCCTCATGGACCGACACCTTATAAAATCCCCACCATGAGGGCTACTCTGTGATATGCTTGCCCAAAAACGTATAGGCAACTTGATGCGTTCTAGTTGGACTGCACCTTTGGGCTTGGATTCGTCACTCGTTGACGGCTGTGGTTGCATTGTCGTTGTTGTCATATTCGGGTGAAAGTGTTAAGGTAGAAGAGGAGGGTACCTTCCATATTACCACCATTCAACAAACCTTCTAAAAACTGATCCATTTCAACCTCATTGTCAGGTGGTTCAATGGTATCCGCTAATATCACAATCGGGAAGTGGGGCACTTTGGGGGTCCTAAATCAGGAGCAACAATGTGACCTACCTGTCAATTATTTTTTTAAATTAAAAAAATTCAAACAAACATTATTAAAAAGAGTTCTTTTATTTAATTTATGTAACTTAAGCGTTGATGCTCCAATCGGCTCTCAATCATGATCTTTCTTCATAAATTGATATTTTGATCGATTGGTTTTCTATCAAAGCCTATATAGTTGATCATCCTTGAGTTTAAACTTTATAAGTTGAAAACGATCATCAACAAAAATGCAATCTTCCCAAAATGATTGTAATTTGCAGTGTTTTTAATTTAGTTGTTATTTTAATTTCACATCTTTCATTTAAGGATTCGACCGAAAAATGAAAAATAGCCTCGTCGAAATAGGAACAAAAGTTGAATCTTTGAAAGTTTGAACGGTAAATTAAATTAATAAAATAAATTTAATTTAATATAATTAAATTATTTATTATTAAATTAATTAATATTCATTAAAATAAAAATGAAAAACAAGGAGAATTTTTTATATAAATTTTTTTGATGTTTTATTTTTTTATTTTTTTTTATATTTATAATTAATTTAAAAAACAATTCTTAAGTGACTAGTGAGTAGATAAACGTGAACAAAAAGCAAAACGTTCTTGCAATCAGATATCTGGGTTTAATTTGTTCATCACTATCAAGGAGAAAATACATTTTCGCATTTTCCTGAACGTCATGACTCATGAGAAAGAAAGCTCCTGGCGCACAATCCGCCATCGAGTGGTGAATTGAAACTTATGGAACTTCGAGTACTTTTCGGCAATTATCAATCAAGAGGGGGGAGGGGCAGATCGCGAAGAATTATCAACACATTTCAAACTAATAAAAAATCAAACATTTGTCATCTAATTTTTCCATCTTTGAAAAATAATGCATCGATTAGAAAAAAGTCAAGTTGAAAACATAAAAAATCTGGTCAACCACAATCGAACGTACATCGATGTAAAATACCCTCTAGTATCGCATTCGATAGATACTTGAAAAAACACACCTACGGTTTTAACTCTCATTATTTTTGAGCAAGAAAATGAACGCAATTGAAATGCTTTAGTACGTTTTTACGGATCAGTTACGCTAAAAATCCCCTAGACGATTGATTCGACATCGCCATCCGCCATCGTCGGACGGTCAAGGGGAAACGAGGTACGTGGGAGCGAGAAGACGGTCGAAATCAGTGCCTACGACGTGGAATTAGAAAATTCACACCAACGAGGGTCCACTTTTCTATTAAATCTGCCTCCTCCCCACTCCCCCCTTGGTTCGATTTTCACCAATGTGCGGTGCTGGTAACTGGTGACGTGGTGTGTACCAGGAAGTGAATTCCGAACGTTAACGTGACGAGCAATAAAACACAGATCGAACAGCGTATTCGCAAAGTTATATATATCTACGTAAATGTGGATATATAGTACGAGAATAAAATAAAAACTCTATTGAAATTTAATTTGCCGAATCTGTACTCGCAATGAATATCGACAACAGAGCGCGGAGTAGCGTATACTATACAATATTCTCTCTCGTCTGGGCAAATGTGATGGAAACGCGCTGCGCTGCACGCCGAAGCCCCAGCGAGCGTGATTTCTTTCTTTGTTTTTATCGTAAATTCCAACGGCGGCGATGACGATGACGGCGCGGCGAGAAAAACTCTAAAAACGACCCGAACCCGACGTTAAAATTGATTTATCCGGATGAAATTTAATACTCGAACGTACATCGTAAAAATCAGATACGCGGCCGGTACCACTTTGGCTTTTAAATAGCTTTCGTGACAAAAAAGCCACGCAAGGGGTACCTCGATGAGCTGCGGGTGACTCGTCGTCCCTCGTCCGCCATTATAAAATATATATAAGGAAAAGCCGCAGCAGATCCAAAGTCGCTTAAAATTTACGCGTAGGTGAAGTTAATAATAAACCAGCGCCGAATTATTAATCGACAAATGTACCCGAGCAATGAACTAATATAACTATACAACGAGAAGGACCCAAAAGTGGCCAACGACATGACCCATCGTGTTGGGTAGGTAGGTTAGGTATACCTAAAAATACTCTACAAAAGTTATATGTATGTTTCGACCTTATCGTAGGTGGGTATTATAGTATACTATACGAAGTATGTGGAGAAGAGACAACTCCATTAACACGCATACGAGTACTACATGTATCCTATTCCTCCTATACATCGTATATAAGGTATTCCGCAAAGTTTCCATCAATTTTAACAACATTGTACGCAGCAACGAATCACCGAAGGTATTAATTTTGCGACCGTCTATCTCTGGTTCGGGCAGCCGGCAGCGGCTAAATAAACGTACACAGGGCTAAACATAAATTAACACACCGTTTCCAACTTATTTACTATTTAGGAGAGGAGAAAAAACGGATACAGACATTGCCGCCTATGGTTATACACAGAACTGCAAAGCAGCGCAGCGCAGCAGCGTACAAGCTTCTAGAGTGAACACAAACCACACACCGTAATTAGCTCGAAACGGGTGTAAAATTGAATTAAAAATAAATACTATTTGATATTTGAAATTAAATGGCACGTATAATTTGCGGTCGTCGGTTAATCGTTTATACGAGGGTGTAAGTTGAATTGAAGTTTCTATTAGTATTCCATCGTAAACCGGGCCTCGCTATAGTACTACGTTTACGGAGACATTACGGGTCACTGACCTCGTACAAATGATGCTTACACATACACCGACTTGTATGACTGAACACAACCCAACGCATCGACGACGACGGTGTACAATTTCAATTCCAGCTTAAAAGCGTATTAAACCGACTTCAATCTGATATCAAGTTTATTTATTCCGATCGCGTTAAATACAATAAATATTTTGAAATAATGCGAGTCGAAAATACTTACTTCTTTTTTCCTGCTGCCTCCTGCAGCCTGCCATGCCATTGCCTGACGTTCCTCGTCGTGGCTCTTTCGCTCTATTTACCACACCACACCACACAGCAGCACCAGCAGCCGCGTAGCGTTGTGTCCCTTTAAAACTCTATTCTGTAGTTTTTCGCCACGAGGCGAATTTTTTCCACGTTTTTTTTTTGTACAACCACTCACCTCTGCTCTACAAAGATGGCGAAATTATCGTCGGAATGTTTGAAATGTTTCGCCCTACTATACAGTGTAGCCTCAGCTTACCCTCCATGTTTTGCTCGTTTTTCAAATAATTACTCAAATCCAAAGATTCCTCTCGCCGACAACGCGAAAACTTTTTAAAACATCGAGCAATTACACCCCATCAACCAAAATGTTGAATTTATTTGAGTTTAACATTTTTGCCACAGCTTTTAATTTAAACTTCGCCAAGCCAAACGTGAAATATATTTGCTGACATTAAACGATGCAAATTCGTCGCCAACCACACTGCAGGGGTAACCTTTTCACCGGTACGAGAGGTTTTTTTTCAGTTGATGAAATTGTACGATGTGATTTGTGCATTTTTTGTGTACTGATGTGTCGAGACATGTTGTTTTTCTGTACTTTGGTCGTCTTGAAACATTATTTTAAAGGTGATGTGTAAGGAATAATATCTGTGTATTTTCTCAAAAAGTGAACCGAGTGAAATGAGATTTACAGTTATCAAGATTTCCTTTTTTAACCCACTACTGGAGGCGGAGGCTATTTTTCCCTGGATTTTTCTTCTTTGAGATTTTGACACTTTGAACCAGTGACGTGGAGAGGGGTGGAATACTTATTAGCTGAAAAATATAACGATATCTTCCCTAAAAAATATAGGTACTAGGTAGGTACGGTTAAATTCAGAAGATGACGCGATGCTAACCGGGTCTGAGCAGATCCACTTCGATGTGTAAGGGTCCGATCCAGACGAGATCCAATTCAATATAAAAATATCAAAATGGATTTGATTAAATTCAATTTACCTAATTCCATTCAATTTCATTAGATTACTTTTATAGCTATACAATTTATCAAAATCTGGATAATTTCCCATCAGCTGATAAACGTGCGCTGTAATGCTAAATGCAATTCGGACACGAAGATATCCTTCAACGCTCTGAAGGTTCTCTGGGTAGAATTTAATCATTTTGAGGAGTGTAATAGGGTATCCTGCCCAATCAACCAAATTATGAAAAATTTGAGCTCTCAAAGAAAAAAAATGTTGAAAAATGAAAGTTTTTAAAAAGCTCAAGTCCTTTATTTTCGACAAAAATGACTAGTTGAAAATTTCTTCCCAAAATAATTCGTTGAAAATTTCTTCCCAAAATAATTCAGCTATCTACATAAGTAGAACACAATTTGACAATCGAATTTTTTGAAAACATTTCTAAAAAAAGAATCATTTTTTTGAAAGAAAAGTCATCGGACATTTCCCAAGTTGAACGGAAATAAAAACTTGCCAATGAAAATGATTCTGTCAAAAAAAAGAAGAAGAAAACAAAAATTCAGGTTGCAAAGTAAGGATTTTTCATGAAGTTGAAAAATTCTCTATTTGATGACCTAGATTTTTATTTTCTTTACTTTCTTGTCAAAAATACTCATTTTTCTGCAAGTTTTCATTTGTGTTCAATTTGTAAAATGCTGGACAACTTTTTTTTTCATTTCATTTTTTGAAAATGTTTTTAAAAAGTTCGTTTGACTGATGGTTTTTGTACTGAATTTGAGTGAATTATTTTTGAGAATGATTTTCAACGTGTACCTATTCATTTTTTTTCTTCAAAAATGAAGAATTCGAGCTTTTTAAAAACAGTCCGTTCTGCCATGACCATTCTTTAAAAGCTCAACTTTTTTGTGATTCGGTCAATTGAGTAGGAGGGTGCCCTATTACCTACACTCCTCAAACCAAATAAATCAATTTTCCAGTATGTAAACCTACCTAGAAAACCTCCAAATGCCAGCTTTTTTGAAGAAGGTATTGAGCAATTCTGGAGACTATTCGCGAGTTTATATAGGCCCTTGAAAGCTCAAGAAAATTAAAGAATTTGATAGACCGCTAGACGCCATATTAGATGCCGAAAGTTCGAGCAAGTTCGAGAACTCAGCGACGGCGCTTTCTAGTGGTAAAAATCATTTTCAACCACTCGTCAATGGAACCCTCAAAACCGTCTTGGGTTCGATTATTCCTCTTAAATGGACATGGGAACAAATATTTTTTCTATTTTTTTGCTTTTTATGAATTTTGAAGCTTTTAACCTCCCTTCAGAAAAAAAGTGAAAAATTGACTGAAAAATATCTCGACTTTAACAATATATTTTTCGATTCATTCTAAAATCTTTGTATTGTTAATTGAAGTGCACGTGGGCGTATTCAATTATATTAAGTTACGAATTGTAGCGATTAACCTGATGAGGAAAAAACGAACTGAAAATTATCGAAACAATACTTTAGGAGTTGCAATTTATTTTGATCTTACATAATCAGAATCAAAAGTTGATTGAAAGAAGTTCCAATATTCTTAAGAAATGTTTTTTGTTCTTTCGAAAAATGGGTCCTAGTGGAATTGAATGAAAAAATATTTGTTGATCTGATAAGTGATTTTTTTATTGAATTCTCTTTCTTCAAGTTGAGGTATACTTACCTTTTGATTCTATAATACGTATTTCCATTTCGAAATTTTATATTTCAAATCTTCGCTTCAAAAAGTGGTTACTCATTATATTGACTGAAACATATAAAGACATCTTTCCTTGAGGCCAAAACTTCAAAGAAATTAAACAAAAGTTCTGAGTTGCGTTTGAGAAAGATAGCAATATTAATGTACTCACAAATTCTGGCGTAATTTGCCAGATTTGGGCTTTCGTTTGAACAATTTGTTAAAAACAGAGGTTTGAGGTTTGTTCAAAATGAATGTTCATCTCGACTCAAAATCAGATGAAGATTGAATCGAAACCAAATAAAATCCCAGAGAAAGTGTAAATTTTCTCCCGATTGGAATGAATGGATGGTATCATCCATCTATTGGCTCAGTAGGCCATTATTAGGTGACAAAATATCGTGTGAAGATTTCACCTGGTGGCGAAGCGATTTGTTTTGTTCGTTGAAATATTTCAATTCGCTGTGAATTTTTTTGCAGTACCTATGTAATTTTTAAAAAAACGACATATTATAAAAATGAATTTCGAAGAAGACATGAATGATGGAAGTGTTGAATTATTCCTACTAATGATATTTCTGCCGAAAGGTAGCCACTTTCAATGATATTATAGACAATATTTCATTTGATATTCCAACATTTGAGCGCAATCTTTAACTCATTTTCAAAAAATCTCTGTCCAACTATGTTCTTTTCAAAGAAAGCGAACAAAGAACAAGGAGGTACTTTCAGCATAATGTACTGTCAACCATCTTGAAAAAATCGAATGAAAGGGTAAAAATAGAAAGTAGAAGTCAATTTGTCAGTAAGTATCGCGAGTAAAATCAAAAATTATTATCAAACCGCGAGAAATAATTTCCGAAATTTTCACATTTAGCGAATCAAAAAGCCAGGCTCGAATAAGAAATTAAACCTACCTAAAAAAAATAAATTTTAACGAGCCCGCTAATACCAAAAGTAAACGCTTTGAAGTCGCCTACGGTGAATCTAATTTGAATGAGAAAGACCTACTGTAAAGAAATGACATTGAAAATTCAACCCTATCCGTCGTTAAGCCTTTTATAATACCGTCGATTTGAATAATAATAAGTTACTCTTCTTTCACAAAATCAAATATAGGTGCCTTTCCTTTCGTAGTAAGTATCAATAGTCGAAACGATACTTTCATTTTTTATACCGCTACCGAGGTGTTGATACGCGATCCGAGCAGGATCCTTAAATAAGCCTAAATTTCGAAGAAAAAAAATATCGTATTTTCTTACCGAATGGAAACTTGTTCGTAATTCAACGTAAAAAGATATTATAAAAACAAGGCTAAAAATATCCATTCGAGAATTTTTTTACGCTGATTTAAAACGAGAAACGTGGCTGCGCGAACTTCATGCCTTAAGTATTTAAAATGGAAAAAAATTCATTCTGAAATTTGTGACTCTCGTATTTCACCGCACGTTTACCATCGAATATTACGTATTTCAAATGATGACCAAACACCTTCATTACAAAATGGTGAAAAAACACAATTTTTTGCCTCACTCGAAAGGGTGCGATAAATTCGAGAATATTTCGAATCTGTCTAGTGGTATTATAATATATAAGATCACATACTCGTATTTCCATACCGCGTGTTCCAATCCGCAACCACACGATCACACCGGATGATAAAAAAGATACGCAATGAAGTAGCCTTAACCTTACGTCGTACTGCACCACTCTCTCACTGTACCGCGGTAATGTTGCAAAATTTTTCGAATTTACTGCGGCAACACCTGGATTTTATACAGCTGTCTTATTACATACATTTCGTCGTTTCGTATGTATTTTTTTTTCTTTTGACGTTCCTACCTATTTTTTAAGATATCATGAGGTAAAATTTCACGTATCGATTTTACAATTTTACTCGGTTTTACTTGATTCGATTCTTATTTCTCTCTTTTTTTTTGGAGATTTTTTTTGGATAAAAAGATGCACCTGTTACAGGATATGTATTAGTGAAGAAAAGAAAAAGAGAAGGGTTTACAAAATGCACCTCTTACCTTTCCAAAAAACTCTATAAGTAGCCTAATTACCTTACCTACGTGACTTTGCAAACATTATTTTTATATATATCACTATTGGTCTTGCTGCATGAAGTATGGTTTTATTCCGTTCTGTGACCTGCACCAGATTTTTGGATCATCAAATTAATTGGTTCCGAAAAATTACATAATTTCAGGGTTTTTATTCTCGAGCCGTTTCTTGGGTCTTTCTTCGATCAATTTAAGCAATTGGCATAAATATATTGTGTAGGTATTATGTACAATTTTTGCAGAATTTGATCGCATACTTTTTCATCGTCCATTAAGTAGATCATTTTCTGAGACATTTCATTATTTTTTAATAAACCACAAAAAAGTAGCCATATCGAAGTTGTTGTTTTTTTTAATAACAATGCAATTTGTGGGTAATTTTTTGATTGAAAATTGTTTCGATTCTGCTTGGTGTTGGTTAACAAATTGACAAAAATATCTAAAAATCTTTCTAAATAAAGGAGGAGTATCTATCGATAAGGCCATTTTTTGGGCCCAGACAGTTATCGACTGGACCACTCTTAAAATTTGTAATAAATGTCCCAAATACGAATCCGTGGCTATTTAACCTAAAAATGATCATTTTTGGGCTTCAGGGGTTCCCAAAGTTGTGAATCATAAATACATAATTTTAGGAACCACTGAGTAGATATTATTTTCGAAAACTTTTTCATCGTAAAATATTTCTTTTTGAACCCGATAAAACGTTATGCGAGGTGGTTTTTTTATTTTCAACCCTCGGGGCAGAAATTGGGAGGGGAAAGGGGGTTAATTTTTGGAAAATTTTTGAACCGTACAATTTTGAACCAACCCCTTTGAACCCGGCCAAAAAGCTTTTTACAGTTCATTAGTTTGTGAAAGACCTCCATCATCCACCAAATTTTGAGCTCGATAAAATTTTGCGCTGGTACTCAAAAATCCAATTATCCAATTTTTCGTAATTTCGATTGTTTAGGAACACCTGGAAAACTAGAAACCTGCGATTTGCGCTAAAAGTAACGTTTTGAGGTATTAGCCATTCAATTATCTAGATGGAAATGTTTAATTTGAGCTCCCTCAATAATTATTCGTAATTTTGAACCCCCTTTTTTTAGAGCCCCCCCCCCCCTAAAACAGGCATTTATGCATATTCTTTTTTAATAAATTGAATAATTTACTACTTGAAACTTACTAGCAAGTGCTCGATAATTTCTCGAGCTTTTTTGGGTCAAATTTTGAGATTTTACTTCATTGTTGAAAAAACGTAATTTTCACGATTTCAACTAGGTAAAATCTCAGAATTTGACCCAAAAAAGCTCAATTATGAAAGTTACAGGAAAAATCAAGTGGAAAATTATCGAGCACTTGCTAGTGTGTTTCAACATGTAAATTATTCAATTTATTTGAAAAAAAAATATGCATAATCGCCTTTTTTAGGGGTACTCGAAGTGGGGAGGGGGCTCTAAAAAAAAAAAGGTTCAAAATTACGAATACAGAGGGAGCCTAATTAAACTTTTTCATCTCCATAATTTAATACATATATACCTCAAAATGTTACGTTTAACGCAAATAGGGGTTTCCAAAATATCGAAATTACGAAAAATAGGAAAATTGGATGTTTGTGTACCTACGCAGAATTTTATCGAGCTCAACATTTGGTAGGATGGAGGTTTTTCAGTCGCTAGTAAACCAATGGGCAAAGAAAAAAGCAAAAACTTTCCTGCAATCAGCTAAAATGATGATACGTATGTAGGTATCTACCGTCAGTGGCGTAGCCAAGGGAGGGCGAAGGGGGCCATGCCCCCCCCCCCCCTTTCGAGCGAAAATTTGAAAGGAAACATGCAAAAACGGACGTTTTTTTCTTGTTTGGACCCATTTTTTCTAAAAATTTTCGCTCCCGCTTCGCTCGAGCAGTAATTTTGCCTTCATTTTTATGATATCATCACACATCACAATAGATTACCAGAAAATTACCCCTCATTTCAATTTTTTATGCCTAAAAATCTGGTTTTGCCCCCTCCTTGAGAAAATCCTGGCTACGCCATCCACTGTCTACCGTATAAACTCGTTTCGACTCTGCAATCGCGACCCTCGAAAATAAAGTCTGATTTTTGAGAACTTGGAAAAAAATTAATGAGGTGAACTCATGTCAAAATCTCAAAATTAAATTTTTGACTTCTGTCACACTTTCCATTTCAAAAACTCAAAAAAAATCAAGTCGGACATTTTGTGAAACTTTTCAAAAGTGAGAAAAAATTCTAAGAAGTTTCTATCAATTTTTTTTGTGATCTATTGGTACCTATTGGCAGATTAATAGTCATAGTTGCTGAATCATTGGTAATTTTTGGTGAAATACCTACTCATCATTTTTGATCAGTAAGTAACTGGTGATTTTGATTACCTACGTTTTGTTGGGTGAGCTGAACTGAAGAGCTTAGCCAAAAAAAAATCGACGATTTGGCATCATCCTCAGATTTTGAAACTAAACCCATGTAATCGAATTTTTACTTTGCCAGATCACCTCTAAATTTCAGTTGAAAATTTCCAACTTTGTCAGTTTTCAACCGATGTTTTTTTTCAAACTTGCGAGTATGTTGAACACCACCAAGGCTTATTTTTATGGAATTGAAAAATAATTCAAGCATGCCTCTGGGCAAAACGCGGATTTTCAGCTTTTAAACGTCACTTTTGATCACTTAATGCAGAGGTGCAATTATTTTTTAAAAATTTATCCTACCTAGATGTACATACAATACAATATTGTTTTTTTCAAAATTTTTTATATCAGTGGAAGGCCTCCATAAAAATTCAAAAAATTGCTTATCTCACTACTTTTCTCGGCTAAATTAGAATATTTTGGCCGAAAAAATTATTTTTCGCAATATAATGTATCGTAAAAAAAACTAACTACATCATCAACCCGAATTTGAACCGAATTACAATTTTCTCTATGTTTCATAAGTTATGACTTATTATCGAATCCCGCTATTTTGGGAACCTCGAAATGCCTCCAGGGGTGGCCAACCCGACCAAAATCCATCCATGGACTAACATCAACTCAAAATCCTCGTACATAAAATTTTTGATACCTACATCCATTTGTACCAACCTTATTTTTTTTTTTCTATTTGGAAAAAGTGCTGTAATCACAGTTGAAAAAAAATCAAAGATTGATCAATTCTTTCACGGTAATTCAACCAATTCGAGAAACTTTGTTTCCTCAATTTTGAGCGTTCAGTTGCCTGAAAATTGAGTTATTCTCACCTATAAAATGGTGAAAATTTGTACTTTTGCTATAATACATTGATGTTTTACCTGTCTCCACCATAATTAATCCTGAGTTTTTTCAATATTGTAGGTTTATGAACGAAATTCACGAGTATTCTATCATCACGCGGCTCGACGACTGCGCAGTCTTGTCGACTCAGCGTCTTTCTTAGCATCTAGCAGGTAAGCTTTTGCGATGATTTAGCTTAAATCTTATAGTATATTAATTTTCGTCATTTTATTCGCGAGAAAATACTACGTTAAAAAAATGTGAACTTCGGGTCACAGAATCGTTAGACCTTGGAGAGGAGTTTATTATAGACAATAAAAAATGTCGTCTGTATAGGCGATGATGTTGATTTCGCATGTTTTTTTATGGTCTTAAATTTTAACGACTGCTTTAATAAAAAATTTCACTCGAGAAATAAAAAGTAATTTTTAATTGACGAAGATTTGATAATCGATGCAAAGAAAAGCGAGCCTGACCAGCGACGCTAAGACAATTAAATTAAAATAATCGTAAAAGTACGAGAAGTCGAATAGACGACAAAAAAAAAGCACATCGATTCGACGAGAGGAAAAAAAATGCATAAAATTACGAATAAGTACGTATATTTTTTGATTTACATAAAATCTCACCAATCGTAGTGTGGGGTAGGTACTTTGGGCTCGAGTATAAGAAAGTTCCACGAGCGTGAAAGTTGAAAAAGATTTTTCTTCGCGATTTAACTAACAGTAGTTTTTACAAGTTGTAAATTTTATTAGAAATTTTCCTTTATTTCTCGAAATATTACCAGGTTTGTAGTAAAATTATCGTTTTGACTTTTCAAAACTCCAGAAGTATCTGTAATTAACGGAGTCCTAAGAAGAAAAAAAGAGTGAAAAACTTGAAAAGTCACGCCGAATGAAAAATTCAGAAAAAAAAATGTCGCGTTCAAGTTTTTTCCCCTTCTCGCTAACTTTTGTCTGATACTCTTGTACTATAATGAAAGAAGAAAAAATATAGGTACAACTTATTTGGAAAGTTTATTTTTCTTAACGGACCATGAACTAAAAATTGTAGCGATTTCGATTTTTTTTTTAAATTTTATATCTTTTGTGTCGGTATTTTCGATGTTCGACACGGACTCGTAATTTCTCAAGGGATTACCGAAGCAGTGGTACCGGGTTACATTTCAAAATAAACTTCTATAGTAAGTTGAACTGTCACTGTAATATCTTATATATACTACACACACTCGCAGTGGTAAGTTTTTATGCTATAGCCTTGGAAAAACAGCTACGTCGAATTTGGAATTATTTTTCGTAAATTTTACTTCATGCGTCGAGTTTCAAAATAACTCCTCGCGTATAGTCTCAGTCTGGTCGTATGAGTTTTTGAGGGCTTTAAATCCAACACAATTCTTAGGCCTTGTGAAAATAATTTAATGGAGCAGAAAAAAAAACAGCGAGGGGTGAGCTTTTGATCTTGTATAGGGTTAACCTAATGCAGTATAGCGAGAATGCTTCCAGTTCCACATGAAAAAACTCTATAAAAGAAATTTTCGTCATAAGATAATTTTTTTCACTTCTCTTTTGCTCCCAAAGAACGTACTCGTATTATAATTTCGCAATTTATTTTAGCAATTACTCGTTGACAGGAATCTTTTTATAATTTTTGAGGTTTTTCGCCTTGCTTTCGTTTTCTGCTTGCGCTGCTTTTTCTTAACTTTGAAAAGCAGCTTTTTTACTTTGTGTGTAAAAATAATATGCTATAGGATACGCAATGGATGGCGAATTCTCTGAAAGGCTTTTTAATCGGTCGTAGTAATTTCCTTTGTGCGAAGTTTACGTTTACGTTCGGTTTCTATCAGTGATGTTTTTGTTATGAAGTTGAGAATTGTTTACCTAATTCTTTATCTATTTGAGTCCTGAAAATACTTTCTTTGTTCATAACCGCGCTTGTTTAATAGCGTATCTGTTTTAGTGTGGTTTTTTTTCGCTCGCTGCCTTATCGTTACCTTATCGTGTATTTTGGGAGCATTCGAGAAAATATTATAAACGCTTGGACGAGTTTTTTCGCCGAGTAAACGATGAAGTATTGGAAGCTTAGGTGATGATGGTTTGAAATTTAATTCTTCGAATTTGTTTCTCTCTTTTAATAAGGATGTGAACTACTGAACTTTGAAGATTATTGGTGGTAGGATTTATCCTAATTTGTGAAACATGAAAAATCCAAAAATTTACTTGTTTGGTGTTGTGAATCGCGTCAAAGGTGCGTCATAGACATTTACTATCGCGTCTGCAATATTGTTTCTCAGTTCTCTCAACTAGTAAATGTGAGAATTATTTTCATTCATACAATGTCAGGTTTTTTGCCACAAATTTTTATTTTGGGATTCTAATCATGGGAAATTTGTCTCTTCCCCTTGTATTGAGCTTCATACATTTCTAAATCCTGGGAAATTCCAAGCATCATGCTCAAATACATACCTACCTCATTCTTTACACGGAAAAAAAAATTTGGGTAATTTTTACTATTTCAGCATAGTAACCAGATCCCATTCAAAAATATAGTGATTTTTTTTACATATGACATTAGTAAATTTTACTATGACAGTAATAAATTTTACCTAATTCTAGGTAAAATGTATTTTTTGGCTGAGTAAAAATCACTATTATTTTTGAATGGGATCCGGTTACTAAGCTGAAATGGTAATTTTTATTAAAAATTTTTTCCGTGTACGTACCTAATTATGATCTCATCCTTGAATAACAGCAACATTGTGGATTGGCGAACGATCTGATGCTCCAGTATGGCTTGAAACTACCACCAGTTGATTTCAGTGGTCGAAAATGCAAAACCTTTCTTACCAGATTTGAGCCCATGGACGTGGATATGGAAATTTATGGGTATACTTGAATCAATCAGAGTTATCAGAATAGCTGATCTGAATTTAGTGAGAATTGGCACTGCGACGCAAAGTGGCTGACATCTAGCGGCGAACGCTCAAAATGCTGAAAACGGGTCCAGTTGTACAGAGAGCATAGAGAGAAATCGCGTTTTTTAATTTTTACGCAAAAACAGTAGGGTTTTTTACCAATTGTATAGGGCATTATTTGAAGGGAATTTAATTTCCGATTTTTTGGTGTAAAAAAAAATGAATTTCGATCATTTCCAACGCAACAAATTCAATTTTTGTGTAGCAATTTTCACCCGTTTTCAGAATTTCACAAAAAAATATATCGGTAAATCCAATTTTTTTAATTTTCTCAGTAATCAGCATTTTCTCCTCTTTACATTAATATAATCACCAGATTTTTAGCTTCAATACTCGCGGAGAAATTCAATTAAAAAGTTGTGAAATGCTGAAAACGAGTGAAAGAAATTATCAAAATTCAATTTTTTTTACACCAAAAAATCGGAAATTAAATTCCCTTTAAATAATGCCCTATACAATTGGTAAAAAACCCTACCGTTTTTGCGTAAAAATTAAAAAACGCGATTTCTTCCTATGCTCTCTGTACAAGTGGACCCGTTTTCAACTTTACGTTTCGGCGCGTAGCAGCGCGCTCTATGTATCCGTCGCACAGCCAATTGTATGAAATATCTCTGCAACAACACTTATGTAAAAAAGCTTGAAAATTGCAAAAAAATTAATAATTTTTATGATGATGTTATAATATTTTAAAAATAACATAAGAGCACATATAAAGCATTGAAATCATTCAAAATTACCACCAAAAAAATACTTCAAGTTGACTATAAAACTTTAAAAATCATTGAAAATCATAAAAATACTGATCAAATTTCAGGAAAACTTTGCAAAATTCAGCAGGACTTTGCATTTAACAAATCTAAACCAATTTGGATCATAACATGGTAGATTCAAAATCTTCGTTGGATGTCCAACTGGATACGGATCATAGTATGTACATTACAGTTGGATACAGTGAATAGACATCGATGTACTTGATTTTTCCATTGATACCATCAGCTGTCTTCTTAAATTTGAAGACTTCAGTACACCTACCAAAGAACACATCACATGGATTCAGTGGCTCTATTACTTGGTTGTTGATCACTGATCAGGTAATGGTTCTCACGGTATTCACGAGTCTTTTTCCATTGACACTCCCACATCTCAACTACTGTGTACCCAGCTGTTTGAAGCTGTTCTGTTCTCTCCGCAGTTTTCTGGTATAGATCTCCCATGCATTCGTGATTCACCCGGTTAGTGGTTTCTTCATCATAGCAATCAGGGCATCCGTGCCAGAAACAACCATGGAATTAGTAACTATGTGTTGGATGAGGAATCAAAGCCATCAACATTAGCTCCACATACTCTTTTCTCACCTTCATTGCTAGCATGAACCATATTAGGGTTATCAAATGAGTTTAACCAAGATACTTATTGAAACCTTGAAAAACTGATCATGGAACACCTTATTGTTCACAGCAATTGTATCAGGCTTCAAGTATTTATTTTTATACAAGGTCATACAATCACTGGCAATAGTGGTGTAACAGAATGGAACCAAATTTTCACATTCCAAAAAGTCCTCCCTGAATTTCAAACATCCACGGCGCAGAATATCAACATCTGAACTACAATACTGAAACTGTTCACTTTTCATATCGAACTGGTAATGTTCTTCATCCTTTTGTTTGTGCCATTTGAGGAAATCTTCACGTGCTTCTGGTTTCATTATGTCAGGACAATAATTTTTGATAAATTTGATGATGTTATAATATTTTGAAAATTACATGAGAGCTGAGAGCACATGAATAAAGCATTGAAATCATTCAAAATTACCACCAAAAAAATACTTCAAGTTGACTATAAAACTTCAAAAATTATTCAAAATCATTAAAATACTGATCAAATTTCAGGAAAACTTCACAAAATTCAGCAGAAATTTTACCGAACGTCTTTTTAAAAAATTTAAAAACGCGTATTTGAAACGCTTTAAAATTATTTAAAAAATTGTAAAAAACGAATGTAATTTCAGCAAAGTAAAATTCGTTGAAATTTAGTAAGAATTGCACAGATAAGCAATTGGTGAAATAGTGTTGTTTTCCTGTGCATTTATAAGTTTTGGGAAATTCTGCTCAAGTCTCATCAGTTTTTTGGTGATTTTTTTGTCAAACGATTATATGTCGCTTTTGAAGTGAAGTTACGTCATTTTTACATTGCTTTAACGATTTTTGCGCACTTTTATGTCATTTTGAAATTTTTTTGAAGACGTTTGATGTAATTTCGCAAAAATTGTTGTCATGTTTCGTAATTTTTTATTAATTTTCTGGCTTTCTGAGTATTTGTATGTCATTTTGAATTTTTTTTCAAGATGTTTGATGCAATTTTTGTTGAATTTGCTCAAATTTTTTTGAAATGTCATCATTTTTTTGTAATTTATTATTTTAATTTTTTCAATTTGAAGAGTTGGTAAATTCACCAGAGAAAACTTAACACTTACTTTTTATGTAAAAGGAAAATCCGCTCAATATTACCACAGGTTATTTAATTTTCTTCTTTTTTTGCCTTAGATTTAGTCTCGCCTCATTCCTCTCCCCGTCTCTATTTTTCTAAAGGCCGTTTTTAATATAAGAAATCAAATTTTCTTAAAATCTGAACGAACTATATATTTCCACTCCTCTCCTCGCTGTAAATGTTGTCTTGAAAATTATGCATATTAGATTGGATCGTGAAAAAAATAATAAAAAGCCGGATGATTATGTGAGCAACTTCAGTAGAGACTTTTTTTTTGAGTGGTTGAAAGTCACAGTGCTCAAAGAGAGAGCATTTTCGAAGAAATTCTGGGTTTTTTCGCTCTAGCCCCTACCCAACCTGATTTGGGAAAAGTTGCGTTGTTCCAGAAGATAGCCAGGAGACGGAGATTTGTATTTGAGATTCTGCGTCGACCCAGACCATTATGGCATGCCGTACAATTCCATGACCACTTTTAATGAGGCTCTACTATTACTAAGTATGTTGAGAATTCGCAAACCTCTTTATTTCGGGGTAAATTCGTGTTTTGAAATTGTTTATTCTCAAATAAGAATTTTGCCAAAATATCAAAACATATCATTACTTATTATCATTTCATTTTCTGAAATTGGGGAAGTATTTGAGAATGTAGTTGTGCCAATTTCAGAAAATCGAGAAAGTGGTACTCAAAAACTTACCAAATTTTTAAGAAATTTTTGAAATTGGCAACAATTATCTAAGAAAAATTGAAATATTTCCCCAGCTCCAAAAATGACATCTTTTGTTGTTTTGGATTGATTAATACGAAAAATATTGGGGGGGAGGACATTTTCAAAACATGAATCATCCAAAAATAAGTGATTGCAAAATTTCAATTGCTCGGTAGAACTCCAAGTGGTTTTAGATTTGATCAGTGATGGTCTTGTTCGACGTAGAATCTCAAATACATATGTAAGGTAAAGTGCCCTAATATGAGAACTCTTTCGTAGGACTAGAATATCTCTGAATCTAATTCGTCTTTTCGAATGCCAATTGCAGTAAAACATCCTCAAACACTCCAAACTACGAGCCCCTTGTGTTGAAATTTGTTTTGATAAAATTTTATGAGACCCTATGTTGTTTTTTTTAATGAAAAAAAGTGAAACACGATTGGAAAACTATAATTTTGGTTGATAAACAATACAAATCGTTTTTAAATGATATTTTCCGAAAATTATACCACACCGTCTTCTTTGCTCTGCATGTACAATGTGACTTGAAATTGCATTTTGAGCCAGCTGAATATAACACAGTTACCTACTTAACTCGTTTCTCTCAAAACTCGATACCACACAATCGTATTTTGATAAAAAGGAAACTGTATAGGTATAAAGGTCGAAGGCGATAAATCCATTTCTGCTTTCGCAATACCATACATTACCGAATGGGAAAACACATATTCAAGCAACCTGCAGCACAACGCCGCCGACGACGATGGATACCTACCTACAGCTCTCATATGTACGTCGTCGTCGGTACCATATACATATGATGCAGCTTGAAAACGTACATAATACGTTTCATTTACCATTATAGCAGGCAAATAAATCGGCAAAACGTTTCTGAACGGCGCGTTGTTATAGCAGGTAGCCAAATCACGTATTCCCTGTACCATACCTCAAGGCAGGATTTCACCGACAACTTGGAAATAACGTCTGGTATAAAAAAAATAAAACATTTTGCATGTTACGCGGCTACGCTTTAACGTTATTTTGAGGTGAGCGAGAAAAGATCTCTTCGGGGATGAATTCAGTTTGAAAAAGTACTCCAACTTTGAAACGTCGCCGTCGGCGAATCATCGCTGTATACGTTGTTAAAATTTACGCACATATTGTTTGCATCGTTTGGTAATTCTCACGCTTTATAACGTGCCCTTTGCTTTCGTATGGGTACCAGATCTCTCACCCTATATTAGTAAAGATTCAATTGCACCTTACCGCATTAAACGGTTAAATATTCAATCCGCGTACAATTTAAGCATTTCCCACTATAAATTGCCGAGCTATATAAATAAGAAATTAAATCCCGTACACATTGTTTCCATAATACGCGCCGTGCCACGCGTAGATAGCTATACTATGTGTATTGTGTACCTAGCACTCTAGCAGTACCTCTACCTACCTTGTGTACTAATATTCAAAAGTAGTAGGGTTCACACGTGTGCGTTTGTGTATGCAGAGTATGTATAATCTCTATACGTAGGTAGGTATATATCTAGAAGAAAAATAATCCTCATATATTTTCAATACTTAATGAACCAAATGCTTGAGACGCGATGAAATCTCTGCTCATTTCTTCAATGTTCGTGTACTCGATTTTATCAATTTTATCTCGATTCTGGTTGTATACTTTTTTTTCTGCACGTACATCATATTTTTTTGCCGAACTGCTTACATTCGTGTTGTAGATTCCTCTAGCAAACGAATACGAATTAAATTTCGTGTATGAAATTTATCGAGTTATGGATTGTGTAGGAGAATAGAAAGAGCAGGGTGAAATGCAAGATGGAATTTTTACTGGATTTGAAGCCTTCTTCGCCGAATCGGTTTATTTCCATAACTGCATGTTTTACAGCTTCTGAGCATAATCAAATTTGTTAGTACATATTTCGCGTTTTAGTTTTTTTCGGAAGGGGAGGGGCAGTTGCGAATCGCGAATAAAATGAAAATAAAAATTACGTCCCATGTGGCAGAATGGTGCGTCCTCTGCGCTGATTGGCTGGTTGGTTTGTTATTGAATCAGTCAACTTTGGCGCGAAATTAGCTATATTTAATTCAATATCTCAGTAATTACTGAGCATAATTAAAAAGTAATTGAAAATTTGAAATCTACGCATCAGAAACCCCATATTGAGGGTTTAAAAAAAACTATAATATGGGGAATTTCCACAAAATGAATCCCCTATCAGTGTAGTGAATTGTGCTTCCGGTAATATTCTTAGCCTTATTTTACATCTAGTAGCTGTACATTTCATCGATTGTTGTCCTTTTTACAGAGTATATAATATGCTTGAAAAACTTTATAGATCTGCTAGCTTTGATCAATGGTATAATACACAATTACAAACAGTGAAATTACATTACATATGCAATAAAACACAAATCAGAATATAAAAATATCAATTTAGAAAAAAATCGAAAATGAAATCTTATTCAATGAGTTTTGTCATTTTCGTCTCAACTCTTCCCCCCCCCCCAATTCAATTCAATCTTGAATGAAATTCATACTAGAGATCACTTTGGGAAGTTGAAAACATACCGTTTAGTCTTTCGGAGTCATCACTTTCTTCAGTAGCTGTGAAGAAATCTGCCGCGGATTTTATGAATGGCCCCTGAAAATTAGTAAGGGTTACAATCACTTGAATTATCTCAGTTACATACAGGAATTTATTTTACGAATCAAGTCCAAGATTTGAAACACTTTTACATGTCTAATGGCTCGTTCAACGTGAATTCGTGCTGCGGCAATATTATAAGTCTCTTCCACCTCGTGCTCTTCGAATTGAGCACCACTTAGAAAAGGCAGTATGTTAGTATATACGCTATCCGACAGTATATCGTTAAGCACAAAGCCTTTGTCAGCTAGTATCAAGTCTCCTTGGCGAAATACCTAGCAGAGTTTTCACTGTATGCATGTGTTTATAATTACTGTAGGTACAGCTTTGAGAATCAAATTCTTCTGGTACCTGCATGGGCACCTCAAAACAATCGACTATTATTCGACAATTTGAGAATCTTTTGCAACAATCTGGTAATGATGAAGCATTCTTAGCTTGGGAGGGAATCTCATTCATCAAGTTCTTGTATAATACTTCGTGCAACAGTAGTAGAACAGAACGAAATTTTATAGATACAGTTAAAACACTAATGTTACATTTATAACTCAAATCGATATCTGAATAATTATGACGAAGCTTCATAAGAGTAAGAAGCAAATCGTCCTCGAAGGTCATTTTTTGTGGCGGGGAAACAGATTTCTTTTTACGCGGCTCAGTGCCATCTGTTTCCTCTGTTCGGTTCTCAGCAGTATTCTTGTTTAACATAATTCAGGTACTCAAACTCGAATTGTTTGCATAACTCTGATGACCTCAAAGCATGGTAAAATAAAATAACACGAACTGCACAATTCGTGACACTGATGAGGGATTCATTTCGCGGTAATTCCCAATATATTTCTTTTAAAGCCCCCAATATACTTAGGTTTTGCAATGTGTAGATTTCAATTTTTTAATTACTTTTTAATTATTCTCAGTAACTACTGAGATTCAATAAAATAAAGCTAATTTTGCGCCAAAGTTGACTGATAATACAATAACCAGCCAATCAGCACACGGGACGCACCATTCTGCCACATGTGACGTCATAGCAATAATGTCTATTGACTCAAATTATTTTTTTGGCATTTCTTGCCCAACGAATTGAAGGGTCCTTTTCCAAAGTTAATCAAATCATTTTTTTCCGCGTTGAGAAAAACAAAAAAAAAAACAACATTTCCGCTCTAGGGAGGTAATGTAAACATTTTGCATTACATTCCCGGGATGGTTGTCTTTCTCAACTTGAAGAAATAATTGACATAATCAACTTTGGAAAAGAGCTTTTCAATTGTACGTGCCATCGAGTGGTGCTGGAAAGACAAGAGTGAGAAAAATAAGGCAAGTTTTTGCCTGAATTCAAGCCCTAGCTGAAATATAATTTTTATTGAATCTAATTTTTACAAAAAAAAATTTACCCCTTCCTTTTATTGAATTGGTTATTTTTTGCCCGGCTATAATCCAGTTTATTTTTATACATATGAAAATCGATTTCGAGAAATAATGCACTCTGGAGTTTCTCTAGCAGTAACTCTGTATACGCATTTAATTCTTCACAATGCAGCTCTGCCTTTGCCGTAGCCGCTAAAGCTATAACTTCTGAAGGTCCAATCCCTCTCAGGGTTTTTTTTTAACGCGTTCTCGAACTCTGGAAAAATACATATTACTTCTTATTATCGGTTACATTCTTAGGATCTTTCTTCGGGGGTGGTTTATTCTTCGGATCTTTTTGGCCTTGATAACCCGTTCCTTTCTTTTTCCAGAACGGCTTCGTGGGCTTTCGTCTATCCATCTGCCAATTTTTCTTAGAATTATAGCCTCTATCATTACGATAGTTTCTATTATTCCTAGAATATTGGTTCGGGCAACCATCGCGATAATTGTTTCTCGGACGGAAACTCGGATTTCGGGGGCGGAAGGGTTTTCGATTATTTCGGTGATGTTTACCTGAATGGTAGTCCCAGTATTCATTCGGACATTCATTACTCCGGTGGCCCCATTCTCCACATTTGAAACAGCGCGGACCTTTATCCCAGTCAGGACACTCCCATACATAATGGTATGGGCTGCTACAGTTGTAGCAGTTATGAGGCGGCGGCCGGGGCACTGAGGCGGCATTCGGTGGTGGAGGCAGTCGGGGGTTCGGGTTCCGGTGATACGCAATAGCATGATGTAAGAACGGTTGCATAACCATTTGCCTAAATGGTATCAATTTGGTGGGCATTCTTATCAGTACCCAACTTTTATAATTACATATTTCGAGCAATTTTTACAGGAGGTTTTCGAAGTTTGAAGCTTTCATACTTGTAGTTTTTTCTTCAATTTTAAACACAGTTAAATCCTGTGATGAAAAAATATCCCATGTTCGTCGAAGTTTACAGAATTTCTTTGAACTTTGACGAAGAAAGAATCTTAGATTTTTGTTACAGGATTTAACTGTGTTTAAAATTAGGGGGAGGGGAACTATATAAAAGCTTCAAACTTTGAAAAACTCCGGTAAAAATTGTTCGAAATGTGTTATTTTAAAACTAACTGATGAAAATGGCCACCAAATTGACAATATTTAGGCGAATGGTTATGCAGCCATTCTTACATCAATTGCCCCGAATCTCGATCTGCCTTTTGCGTGGCCATTTCTCTCCCTAAAGTTGATTTTCACGCGCTGGGTCCTCGCTTCCACCATTCTGACGCTTGATTCAGAACGCTTCATGGCCTAATCATAAAGAACATACATTAATGATATTGAAATCATATGAAGTTATTTTAATATTTTATGGTAATTTATAGTGTAGCGAGATAAATGTATTGCTCATTGAATTCACTTCCTAAGCGGACCTTTCCAGCTGACAAATCAGTTAAATTACATACGGTCAACTTTCGCCGTAAACACCCGAAGATCTATAGCCGCTTCCATCAGATTCAGTTACGCATTGTAAATAAGAGTATATTGATAATATGTACTATGTTAGTTTGATAACATTTTTTCTTTGTTGACATTGGCAGTGACATTAGGTTCTGATGTACATAGTTGCTCTTTCTGCTACAGCATCATCGGAAGATATTGAACTTGAACCGGATGAGTTTCGCTTTCGGCTTCCTTGGTGCAGCTTTTTCGAATGTTTTTCACAGTTTCTAGCATGTATACCATACAAAATTGAAGGAATCAAGAGAAAATTTATTTGTTGATTGTGAATATTTTCTTACCTTAGAACTTCATCATATGTGGTTAAATTAACATCATCAGCTGCTGTGTCTACGATTTCATCCTTCATCCACTTCGAAATAAATGCTCTAAAATATTGAATTTGGTTTGAAGAATGTGATAGGGCACTTTGCCCAATTTGGGAAATCACAAAAAAATTGAGCTTTCGAAAAAATCCTATGGAAAATTTCAAAAAACTCAAATGTGACATTTCCGACCAAAACACACGAAAGAATGTACGAAGATTTAAACATAATAAATCAAAAAGATTCGTCAAAAACATTAGTCAAAAGCACTTTTTCAAAAAAAAAAAATTACTTAAATTGAAAAAAAAATTAAATTTTGTTTTTTCATTTTTTTTAAAATCTATTTTTTATTTTATTAGTTTTGAAAAAGTGCTTTTGACAAATGTTTTTGACGAATATTTTTGATCCGTTGAAAAACAATTCCCATGTGATATTCGTGTTTTTGTCGAATATGTCACATTTGAGCTTTTTTGAAATTTTCATTTTCCGATGAGATTTTTTTTCGAAAGCTCAACTTTTTTGTGATTCCGCCAATTGGGCAAAGCGCCCTATCACACTCTTCAAAGCAATTCAATATTTTAGAGCATTTATGCGTTCTTTTCTCTCATTTTGAAGAGCGTAACTCAGATAAGCACCCTGCAAAATGTCATTGTCACCAGACTGTTTCTCTGTCGATCTTTTTCTATCTCCAATTTAATTTTTATTTCTTATTTTATTCGAGAAGTGTTTTGGAAAAGTTCCAAGTTCACGTAAAGAGCTTTATAATCAACTGAGTCGGACACTGGAATGTTGCGGTAGTACTATTTACTGTTACTTTTATTCAAAATAAGATTTCAACATCCCTCAGACTTCAGAGGCATGTAGATCTCAATTTTTGATCAAGAATTATTATATTGTGTTTTTTTTTTCTGTGTCTAATTTTATTGTGAATCCAGTACCATCTTTCACATAAAGAAATGAGAAACTAGCGAATTGGAATAATTTTTACCTAGATATTGCTAAGTCCAGTAGAAAATTGAAAATAGTGTGCTACGCACACTAAAAAAATTAGTGCAACCAATTAAGCACCAAGCAAAAACTCTCTTGCAATCAGCAAATGGCTTGAGGCTATTGCGTGAAAAATTTCTCGTACATGTTCTATGTAGTACATCATATCATTGCGGTCGTTTGAATGTATGAAACCAGTGGTTGTGTACCTACAACGAACCGCCGAACAAACCATTCTATTTTTGTATATACCTACAAAAATTCCATTTTAAAATATGTAATTGAAAATTTCCCATTGAAGGTCTGAAATAATTTGGCAGAGTTTATGATCGACTTATCCACTTCCTTTGCGAATCAAACCAAAAGAGTATCTAGTGAATTTATCAATTAATAACGTATGTAGGCACCTTTGCATTTCAATTTTTACACCAATGGTACAAATACAAGTATAAAATCTGAAGTAAGAAGAAAAAAAATGTGTTGCAGCATCATAAATTACCGCGTTACTGCTGCTAAATAAAATGCAAATATAAGTTCACTTCGGTACAAATATTCGTAGACACTTGAAATTCAAGTATATATCCTCGACTGAGAGCAACAAATGTAAAATATTCTTATTCAAATAAGCCCGCAATGCTGCATAATGTTTGGTCTCTTTTTCATAATGTTGTTTTATTCGAGTGTTGTAATTTTTTTATACATGTATAATATACTAACGACTACATATTCGTACAGAACCACATAAGTATATCTCAAGTACAAAGTATACAACAACTTGGAACACTTGCAGTCTCTGTTTTTTTTATACACACACGTTTGTCTTCTGCTTGACTGCTGTACCATATAAGAAATCTATCGGAAACGAGTAGGTAAGCTACACACATTTCTCGAGGGAAATGAATCGTTCCTATATAGTTCGCAAACGAAGAACGGAACAATTAAACAGACTATGGAAAAATAAATTGTAAACGCTTCGAATACTTTTGATTCCAATGTGTATTGGCGCGCAGCTTTCGCAATCTGCATGGTGTCCAAAGTTTTATACCTAACCCTTCGGTGAAAAAAAAACCTGCCCAATTATTTCCGAAACAAATTTTTAATTGGTTTACTCGCGCAGAAATGCAAAGATTTACTTAGATTAGTTTTTTCTCAAAGAGATATCTCCGGTAATATTTGAAATGCCTCGGTTGCCGCGTATTACGTATAAAGAATTTCAGCTCGATAATGATGATGAATGAACTAAGCCCTCGTTTCAACGTGAACCTAAACGCGGCAGTCAAATGACTGGCAATAATAACATCTGATCAAAGCATTCTTCGATGAATGGGAATTCGTTTTAATCGAGTAAATGAGTAATAATTTGGCGAAAAAGGTTTAATATGAGTAATGGGCATCATTCAACCAAATTAATAATCACTAACGGCGTAGATGTTTATCAACGGAGCCAATTATCAAAAATTGTTTTTGCCGTTGGTTTAGAAATGCGGAGATTGATTGAATTTTATTCTTAATCTTTTCTATCCATTATCGTTTGGTTTACTAGAGGAACATGTCAATCTCACTTCGCAACCAAATTTTCAGCGGTTGAAGTAGATTTTTCGCCAAAGAATGAATCTTGAAAGAAAATTCTGAAACGTCAATCCATAAAATCGACCTCCCAAACCGATTGAAACCTTTTTGAAGCCGATCTGGAGACTCCGGCATTTTTCTCCAATACCTACATAGTAATTTCAATGCGCTCTAAACAGCATTGTATCTGATTAACTTCAGCAGCTGAATTTCTGAATATTTGGTTCTGTTATAAACTCGATATCCAGAATCTACCAGGGCTGAAAGATAAATCCTATAGGTGATTAGTTCAGACGGTGGATTTTTTCAAAATATTGAATGTCTTCAATTAAAAAAAAAAAAAAAATCAAAAATTGCTTACTCGCCAACAATTACTTTTAACTTCTTGCACGGAACTTTAGTAGTTGACTCGTTGAGTGTGTACTTGACCTTCCACAGTGCAGTTTCGTTCACAAACAGTTTCCATACTAAAGATTCGCAATTGTGCTCGTATTTTTGAACCTGTAGAAGGGGGGGCGTTGATGCTCAGATTTTTGTCTCAGGCTAAAATGTTGAACATAACCACCTGAGCTCTAAGGGAAAATCTGAGGAGGAGTGTACAATTCTTTACAAAAAGCGAACAAAATACAGTAGACTCCCGATTATCTGATGTCAATTGGGGTGGAGAGGCATCGGATAACCAAAAAAGTCGGATAATCGATTTTTGATTTTTTACTGAAATTTGATGAATAAAAGTCGATAGTAAATCCTTCTAACTATCAAAAAATATACTGGCAGTTTTCAACATCAATTGACCAGATTCAAACAATATCATAAATCAATCTGAGAAGTCAAAATTTTGGTTGAGTATGGGGATTTTAGGCCATGTTTTTTCTAAAAATTGAGATCCCTGCAAAAATTAGATAATTTTAGTAAACATGAGAAATTTTTGAGAATACCTAATAAATTAAGTAGGTACCTACACCTTTTCGCAATTTTTTTTCCAAAAAGTGAGATTTTTCACTTTGAAACATAATTATGACAATTTTACGTTGAAAATAGAGTTTTCAACTGCGAAAAAGCTAGAATTTTCAGCAATAGGGAAGACTTTTGGGCAATTTTTTTTTTAAATAAAACATTTTAGAATTTTTTGCAAACAACTGAGAATTTTTACAAATTTAAGGAAAAAGCAAAACTGGCTATTTCTGGAGGAAATGCTTCGGGGCGAATGGAGATACTCTCGCAGTGGATCTGGTGACTTTCGAGATGCTGTTAATTGAGATCTTAGGCACGCGTGTTTGTTGCTTCTCGACATGTCGCTTCCAAACGTTGGAGTGGTTGGAATCGGAATTGAATTCGAGAGGCAGTGACGTCATCAAATCGAGCGGTTCATCGGAGTCAGACTTATGAGAAGGTTTTGGTAAGGTATGAAATGTTTATTGCAGCATTAGTCAAGGCGGCGCGAACTAAATTCGCGGATAACTTCTTGTTTCACTTACGTGATATTCTAATTATCATCTCTATCCAACGCAAATTTTCTCTGGCGGCTAGATGGTCTGGCAATTTGCCAAGTATACTACGATCGGCATTGATAGCTTCACCTGAAACAGAACACAATACACATACGGCAAAAAATAAGAAAGGAACACTTCACATATTTAATTATTTAATCGATTATGAAAGAAAACTCTCTCCATTTGAAAATTATAAAAATTCTCTCGTGATTAGAATTTTCACTTTCAAAATATCAAAATTGTTGTTGTTATCACGTTGAGAACTTCGGGCCTCTTTAGGCATTCTTTAGGCTCATCGCGAACCGGCGTAGCTGCGTCGGTCTCCATCGGACGCCATAAAACTAATTCATTTTTAGGAATAGAAATGAATACTTCTTGATTTTTTTTTGCAAAAATTTTTTTCAGGTGAAAAGTGCGTTTTTTGGATAAAGAGGAATGAGTACGGGGGTTGGGCCGCGAAGGGGCCAGGGGGCGGAGCCCCCTATTCAAAAATAAAAAAAATTACGAGAATAAAAAAAAAACGTACAACATCAAACATAAACTTATATACCCCTCCAATTATCAAAAAAAAAAAAAAAAAAAAAATGAGAATGAAAATGAAAAAAAAACATACCTAACCTTAATTACAAACGGGAAAAAAATGCATAGAATGTACAAAAGTAAGCACACGCAATACTTGTTAATAAAACTTTTGATAAACAAGGTATCTAACAGAATTTCTGAGACAAAAATCTCTACTTTTTCATTACCTTTTCACTACCATTTTAATTAACATTTCAAAACACTTATCCCCCCCCCCCCTTCAACAATTTCATACAAATTCAAAAAACAAATACAAACTCAACAAAATTATTTTTTGTCAGAAGTTGGGGGCGATTTTCTTACGTATGTTGGCCTGCAGTTTTTCAGCACTGACCTTTCCTGCAAATTCCGCCGCTTGATTCTGTGAGGCCAGCTCAACTTCGATAGCACCATAACGACGACTTCGAATATGCCCCCCCCCCCGTGGCGCAGTCGTCGAGATCAGCATCTTTACTTGGCTTTTAATTTCTCCTGTTTAACACAAGGTGGCCACATTATTGGGGCGCTTCATCTTATTCTGTTGAAATAATAGAAATTAGCCCTGATTTAAAACTAAAGTAAACAGAGTAAACTCCTCCAAACCGAATTTCATTTTTTCGGCCATTCTAGAGCCTTCAGTGCAATTTTTTATCTCTCCGGAACATGTGTGAATTGATTTGAGCTGCTGTAGGTAAATCGAGTTATGGCTTATTTTCGACCTGTATTACAAGTTTATCCACATTCGAATTGATTCTCAGCTGATCATTTTGAGTGTGTCTTTTTGACCATTATATTCATGACGGAAAAATTTTCAAAAAAACACCATGAAGATGCTTGTCTAGAAATCATCTCGTCAAAAGTAACCCACAAGTTGATTTTTTGCTGTCTGAATTCTTTTCCAAATCTTCCAAGTTCTGGAAAAAATTTTAAAATTCTAAAGAAATCAAAAATCGCTCTGGTTCTAGAATGGACAGAAATGATGAAATTTGTTTCGAGAGAGTTGATTCATCATTAGTTGAATCGAGATTAATCTCAATCATTTTTATTGTATGAATTCATTGCAACATGCACCGCATAAGAGTAGATCTCGAAAAAAAAATCGAAAGATTAGATAATTTTTCTTCAATTGTTTACATATTGAGAATGATTTCATTATTTGCCTGACATCGCTTGATATGTCGACGAATGTATCGCAGCATATCATTTTGAAGTTTTGAACATGTTTGCTCTTGAAGTGGTTTTCACCACGATGCCACAATTTTGCCTGGCGGATGGGGCCGCAAAGCGACTTGATATCATCAATTGTAATTAACATTTCAGCAACTGATTACACAGGATGAAATCAAACTGAGCTACAAATTCGAACTGTTTTATCGGACTCGAGATATTTTTTATAGAATTATACAAATGGCAAATATGCAAATGCCGTTGAGATTGCGATGGTTACTACCACGACACAAATTAATATTTCTATCCATTTACAATTTACATCACATTACACCACACAGGGGCCTGCAAAAAGTACACTCTTATAAGCTAAACATTCTACTTACATTAGTTTTGACTTTAATTCAGTGAACCTAGCTAGCTATTTTATCAATTATATTATCATTGACCAAATTGATTTTTCGACACACATTAAAAGAAACGCATTCAGTTTTTCTTGACTAACAAGACACGTCTGATTTGGGTTAATAAACGAATTTTGTAGGTTCTTTCTCCATATTCGATGAAAAATATATTAACCGTTAGTATAATTATCTACAAATTTGAAAGAACGCATAAAGCATTGAAGAAACCATTAACCCTTTGGAGGTTCTTTAGGTTCCCATTGTTCGGGAAACAAATTGCTTTAATGGGTGTACCCTGCCCAATTGACCAAATCTCAAAAAAGTTGAGCTTTCAAAGTAAAATCATGTTGGAAAATGAAAGTTTTGAAAAAGCTCAAATCCTTCATTTCCAACCAAACAAATGAATATAAATAGGATTTTTTTTCAAAAATAATTCAACAACACGAGTAAAAAACATTAAACAAAAAGCACTTTTTAAAATATTTTTAAAAAATTAATGAGGAGAAAAATCGCCTTAATAACGGTAGTAAAAAAGGTCGTCTAGCAGTTCACAAGTTGAGCAAAAATAAAAACTTGGTGAAAGAAATGCCTTTGACCAAAAAATGAAAAAAATCAAAATCTATGTCGCTAAGAGCGGATTTTTCATCAAGTTATCATAAAATTTTGTTGGAAATCGAACCGAAATATGACATAGAATTTGGCGAAATTGCGAGCTTTGTCATGGGAGGTAATTAATAATGAAACATTTTGCTTTGAAGCACGAGATGAGACATAGAATATTCTTCCTTCCACTTTGGAAAAAATAAGTATTTTACCACTCGATTGTATATAGTTGTATGTTGGAATATGAAGATGAACATTCATCTGTTGGTTCAGTCTAGTCATTTCGTTTACGCTATGGATTTTGTGGTTTTTTTTTCACCATTTCTCAGTATATGTTCATGTTCATATTCCAACATTCGATTAGGTTGATAAAATACTTATTTTTTTTTACAAAATAAAATAAAATTCTATGCTACATCTCATGAATCGAAGCAAAAATGTTTTTATTATTAGTTACCTCCACTACAAAGCTCGCAAGTTCGCCAAATTTTGTGTCATTATTTCGGTCCGATTTCCGACAACATTTTAAGACTTGATAAACAATTCTCTCTTAGCGACATTGATTTTTCTTTCCTTCATTCTTTAAACAAAGGTGTTTTTGCCAACAAGATTTGATACTTGTGAACTACCAGATGACCTTTTTTCAATTTTGTTTTTTTATATTTTTTCTAATTAATTTTTCATTTTTTCAAAGAGTGCCTGCTGTTGTTCAATGATTTTGACACATGTTTTTGATCCATAAAAAAAATTCTGCATATAATCAATTTTTTTGTTGAAAATGTCACATTTGTGCTTTTTGGAAACTTTCATTTTCCAGCAAAACTTTGTATCAAAAGCTCAACTTTTTTGTGATTTTGCCAATTGGGCAAGGCGGCGCCCTATCACACTCATCAAAGCAATTTAATTTGCTAACCTTACAACCTAGAGAACCTCCAAAGGGTTAAGTAAAAAAACAAATGCAACAATTCTCTTGCAATCAGGAAATAAATGATGGCTTTATACTTTTCAGTTCTTGTTGCCCATACTTATCCAATCAATGTTGTCCAACGTATAAAGTGAATATTTACAAGTATTCGATAATTTAGTAAAAAAAAAAATCGAACTTCTGGCAATATCTATAAGTAACTTACCGCATCCAAATGTCATCTTGAAACAGTAAAACGAACCAAAAAAGGAGAATTCACTCAAAATGCCCGACCTTGGTGACGAATTGTCACCTAGAGCGTACTTTGATAAGGTCACATTCCCTTCGCATACGTTTCCAAAATATAGTAAACTTCGATATGAATCCTTTAATGGGTATTTTCTCAAGGATACGTATAAATCTGCCACGCTGAAAATGCGTAGGCACATCTAGTATCTACTGATATCATTCTTTGATACGTCATTTGTCATTTAATTAAACCTATTACCAATTCACTATATCGAATTACTGGGCCCACAAGGAATAAAGTTCTTTGAAGCTTTCAAATAAGAAGCAGACATGCCTACGAGTGAATACATATTTTGAAAGCATTCTAACATTACGTCGGTATAATTGACTTGATTCTACTAATTCTATTCCATCCGAAGCATTTTCAGAATAATACCTTCGTAAGTTATGTTCATTGTCGTTCCTTAAATGAAGCATATGTGTCGAAAAATTTTCTCCAAGTTAACTTTCATTGAGTAATGAGTACTGATGAGACTGCAAAGTGACCATTCTCTACAGTTTTCATAGAAATGTATTAATAATTTCATTTCGAGGAAAACCCGTAGTTTAATTGGTGCCAATTTTCGATTTTAATTTTTTTTACCCCCTCCCCTCGCCAATTTCCTCTTACAGAACCGCTCCTAAGTTGGTATGCGAAAGTACAATACTGCTGCATGCTGCAGAAAAAAAATGGTATTTAACGATTCGAAGCTTCATATGTACGTAGGTAGCTGAAATCTTAACATAAATATCGAATCTCATCGTTTATCTGCTCATTTTACGCCGGGAAATTCTCGCACGTCTTCGTGGAAAACGCTGCACTACAAATGACCGCGTATAGATTACTCGTATATATTTTCGTTGCAATAATATCGACGTCGCCGAAGGTACAAGTTGGGGTAAAATTTCGGACCGTAAAAGGGCGTCGAAGGGGAACGAACGAACGAGCGAGAGCAAAATCGAAAGAAGAAATATCCAAGTATTAAATAACACTTTGAACGAAGCATCTTTTATATTCATTAATTTTATCGGAGTTTCCTTCTGGTATGAACACCGCTTACCGCAAATTTAGAACAAAAATACAGCCTCTCCACCTTATTTCTAGGCCGGATGGTGTAAACAATGGAGTAACTCTTATCTCGGTGTCATTTATCATGTGCACACTTCACTAAGATTCTCTACACTCTTCTACTTTCCGGTTTTCTGTTACGAAAATGGAATTTACTCCGTCATAATTCGGATTTACTTTAGAATTCGTTCTAACTCTTATATACCTACCTTTTCGTCTGTCGCGCGAATAAAAACCTCACACGGATGTGGTATTCCAGCGTAAAGAATTCATTCGCGTAGGCGATTATCAAGCTGGTTGATATAATACGTACACATGTATGTATAGGTATCTATCTAATGTAGGTAGGTAGGTACGTATTTGTATATCTGCTAAATAGCATATACCTACCTTATATTACGTATAATGTACTTACTTTGCTGATACTACGAGTATGATGGCAATCATATACATAACCAAAATGCTAATTTAACTTCACAGTAGGTATACATACAAATTTACGTATAGCCTATACCACATACGTACCTACGCTTATTTGAAATGTCAAGTTTGAATTCTCGTAAGGTTACCTATGTCTACTTATACTCGTATTTCGATTCATGAGCTCGTTTCTAATTTCACGTAAAATTTCATAAATTATTTAAAATTTGCAACTCGCTGGCGCCGAAACAATACTCGCTTTCGTATATTCCTACCCAGCGATAAATCCGAGCCGCGTCTTAAACGACGACCAAGGCAACGAATCTGATCAATAATTAAAGATTTAATTTTTTTGTTGAAAAATTACTTCTTCGGTGCGGTATATTACATGTGCACAGGTTTTCTTCTCTCTCTCTCGCTCTCGTACTCTTTGAATTTCGTTCATTAATAAAATAAAGCGCCCTTTTTGCGCTCTACTATATAAGATATTCCTCGAGCGTTAGGTATTTTTTTTTCTCTTTTCCAAGCTCGTAAACCAGCATCACGATGAGAGGAGTGTTGAAAAGACCAAAAAATTGTTTTATACTTTTAAGTGCGTGCTCGCGTTTTAAATATTCACTACAATGAGCTAAGGCGAAGCAACACTGAAGAAATTTCTTACCAGCGACCTACATGATTATACGACGACGAACCGACGAGCTTATACCTACATTGCCAGCTCTGCGTACGCGTGAGCGTGGAAAATATTCGGGAAATTTCACCTACCAGCTATGCTGGATCGTCGGTCGTTCTATCTTTTGCTTTGCTTCTTGGCTCACGTGTAGGTAGGGAAGGGAAGCTACGTCTACGTACGTTGTACGAGGTATATTGTAGTGTAGGTACCCATGATATTATACGCTAACTTTTACCGTAGTTTATAATGGATCGTTGGTCTCTGAACCATTGACTTTATACGTTTTAACTATTTCAAAATGACAATGACCGATATCATAACCTAACCGAATGTTTATGTATATGAAAATACTTCACAGATGTAGCTTCAAACTTACATACGTAATTGTTTACACCTTTGCTAGGTGAAAAAAGAAGTTTCAATTGTGGGTGTATTCGTATTTTCAACTCGAGAGTGTCGTATTCTAAAAATAAATTTGAAAAATAGAAAACTTACCTATCGAACGAAAAAAGAAAAAAAATGGTTTAATAAAAAAATTCAATTATTATTCTGACTTGTCTTGGACGAAAATTTTAAAGAATTCTAGAAAATCCAAATTTATAGGTTGAGGTGGATTGTCTAGAAGTTCAAATCTGCAACCAGAGAAAGTAAGTAACACTTGGAAAATGAATATTACGACGATCAAGAAATTCATGAAAAACGGTAACTTCCAAGAGCCTTTCAGGATAAAATTGTGATATCCGCCCTTTCTCCAATTTTGACGAAACTCACCCAAGATGTTAGTATGGATGTAAAACCATCCCAAAAATTTTTTTGAGCCGACCTCCCCCACCCCAACCCGAGAAATGTCCCTATACATATGTGTTAAAAGTTCAAAATTCTCGTTCTCCGGCGAGGGTGCAGTGGTCCAAAAATTTTGAAACTTTCACAGAAAATAGTCACTAGGTTGGTGCGTGTGTGAAATTTTTCTCAAAAAAATTTCATATTTGGGGTTTTTTGAGGGGGGAGGGGGGGTTAAAAATTTCAAAAATTCGTAGAAAAAACGAGGAGGGGGCACACTGCGAAATTTTCTCAAAAATTTAGTTACACCCTAAGGTATAACATATTTTTTGTGGAGCTCAAAAATCGTGCAACATGCTCAAAAAATCAAAATCTTGCAAAAAACGTGTTTTTCACCTTTTTTTTTGGCCATGTTTACGCTTCCGAAGTCAACATTTTTGATGAAAATAACATTTCAAATAAAGTACCTAGAAATACTTGAAAATGACAATTTTACATTTTTGAGCCACAAATTGCATAGGTATAATGAACGATTACATTGCATATGAGCAGCACAATTGAATTTAATAAGTGAAAAACGGACTCTCTAATGAGTGCCCAATTTTTCCATACATCACACATGGTGGTGAATGGTGATCATATGCATTTGCATACCTAAGTAGGTACTGTTTGGTAAATTTTCTCGAGTGTTTTGTGGGTGCAAAAAAATCAACTACCAAATATTGAGGTTCCAATTTTCAATTTTTTTTTAAAGGCAACTTCCTTTGATTGATTTTTCATTTCAAAGTACATACAACCAATTTCTGAACAAAAAAATAATTTAAAAAATGAAAGAATGTTAGGTATATTACATGTAATAATATTTGATCAATAATCATCAGAATTAAGTAGGTATTTAAAAATAGAAAATTGCTCTATGGGATTTTTTTGGCAAGTAGGTATGTAGGTACTAGGTACCTAATTTTCAATCAATCTTCATTATCACTATCAGCTTCCATCGTTATGGCAATATTTGAGCTGGGCTTGAACAAATTCGTTAGAATTTCTTTCGGACAAACAATTTGAGACTTATATCTTGCATTTGAAAGAAAATAGATCACTGCTGCAATGTGAGAACATGAACGAATGGTTTGTAGTCCATTTGCACACTGGCAAGTATACCCTTTGATGTCTTCTAGTGTATTGCTACCTGGCTCATATTCGATGAAACATTTATATACTTTACTATTTCGGTGCCTGAAATTTTTAGATCTGGATCTGTCTCTCTATCATTAACTTCATATAATCCCAAAAATCCATCTTCACTATTTATTAATTCACCCAGATAGGACACTGCTTGTCCCAGTTGATAAGTTCCAGTGAAAAATTGTGTAAGCTGCTCATCAGTTAGCTCAGAAAAATCTTCAACGTCAGATGATGACAGAGGAGTGAAACATACTCTTCTCCTCTCCCAATGCTCATCTTCAATTTCTTTTGCAAACTCATTACTTGCCATCATTCAATCTCTCATTTGTTGGATGATTTCTGTAGAATTACTTTTGTCAGAGATCAACTTTTTCCCAAAGACATTATTCAAGTAGCACACTATTTTAGTGGTGCTTTTAATCTTGGGCAGAATTTAAATCTGAGGTACTCGTCTATTACCACATGGCTGGAATCTTGCGTTTCTTATTCCTCCTCAACCGGCCACAGTTATTGTAAAAATATTATTTGATGGTAGATAATGGAGAGCAAAAGGTATCACATGGAGAATTGGAGATGAAACTCAATTGTTAGAATATGTGAAATAAGTATGCTAAAGTATGTGAAAGAAGTGCCCAATGACAGTTACTTACAGTACAAGCTTCTGCACACAATTTATATGCCACACTTTGAAGTTTGAAATTCGCTAAATAATAATTATTATAAAACATATTACACATTCAAACAATAAGAAAATAATGACGGAAATAAGACACATGAAAAATTAAAATAGGTTATAAAAATACCCTAAAAAATTAACACAAAAAAAAAACAAACATATCTACATAATAGATACCTAGTATATGTATTGATACACACAAAAAAAGCAAATTGCTGGTAAAAATGTTGAAATTCAAAATAATAAAACATTAATTCATGGAAAAAATGAATACAAAACAAAATTATTTTATATAAACCAATCATGACACAAAAAAAAATCATAAATTAAAATATCAAAACAATTTTTGTTTGAAAAAAAATAAAAACAGAAAACTACATAACAAAAATGAAAATATCAGTTTCATTCTGACAATGATTTGTTAGTCTTTGGCGGAGATAGTGGTAACAGTACAAATTGCTTTATGATTATTTATAAATAAATTTTGGTAGACGCTTAAAATTGAGTACTTCAATTCCGTCTGTTCGATATCCATTTCAGGTTCTTTTTGCAGTAAGTACATTGATTGCATTCGCAAGATTTTTTTGCGTTTCCATTAATTTGAAAAGCAGCCATTTCTTTCAAATTTAGGAAATGAAAAATTGTATAAAACACAGGGGTTGAGAGGGTCAGATCACCAAACCAAGTTGATATTCGAACTCAGCATTTCCGAATATGTACCCCACCAACGATGTATCTCACGGCATTATTGGTCATTTTGAGCTCTACTCGAAATTTCCTTCCCGTCCCCTTTTGAAATTGTGTACTAGTAATTATTCAATTGAAGGGCTCAGTTCCAAGTCGGCCTAAGTCCATTTTTTCCGTTTCGAGAAAAACGCAAATAACTGTTTTTCTCGCCCTTCCGCTTCAATAATAAATGATGTGATTATATGGTTGTGAAGCTTGATCTTTCTGCTTTAAAGTACCATATTGGTATTTTTTCAATTTTGAGTATTTTCAGCTCCAGAGCACGTCAAAGAGTCAGAAAAAGTGGACTTAGGCCACTTTGGAATTATCTGATGTTAAAAATTTCGAAAAAGAGCTGAAAAGTGCGTTTTTTCAAAAAAAAATTCACGAATCATTAATTTAATACATTTCTGAAACAATTTCATTCAAAGCACCTATTTGTACATACCATGATGAATAATACATGTGAAAACGCCTTTACTCGAAAATCGTTGAAAAACTTCTGAAAAACCGCATTTGTATACAAATATTCGTAAAAAATGTATGATTTAGGCCACTTTGGAATAATCAGCTTTTTTTTCGAACCGGCAAAACAGCGCTCCTGAGCGAAAAAAGTAACGCCAGGGGTTGGGACAAGGTGGTAAAGGTGTTAACCGACCTGTACCACCAGATGGCGCTGCTAACTCAAAAATGATAAAAATGGACTTAGGCCGACTTGGAACTGGGCCCTTCAAAGTTCAATTCCACTTTGCGAAAAAGTTCCAAGGTGAGGGGCAAACTTAAAATTCTCCACAGGCAAAAAAAAAAGTATAAAAACACGCCTTCTAACTTTAACACAAAAAATAATTAGTACCCCTTGAAGAATAAAACGCGCGAATAAAAACGTGTAAAATCTCTAGTACTTCTTGTTAGGGCGCGAGCGTTCAGGAGGAAAAAAAAACACCGCAAAAAGCTCTTTGATCGGATTCATAATTACGGCCATTTAAACTACGTATTCAACACACTGCGCGGTAATCTTCATCACTTCACTCGAGCGTAAAGTCCTTATACGTCTTTGTTTTTTAGACACATTCAAGTTATACGTACTTCACCGAGTAAATTTATTATAACGGTTCAACGCTTTCCCCAAGTGCAATGAAAACCCTCGAATATTTTTACCGCCGCGAGTCGTACCTTACCTACCTCTCTTTCTGTGCATTTAAACAGATTTCTTTTGCGGCCTTTTTTTGGCTCATAGGGTATATTTTTTTGCGCAGCTTGTGTACTATCTAATTAGGTATTAAAATTTGAACTTTTACCTGTGATGCTCGTAAGAGGTATTGCGTGGGATAATTAATACATATAGGTATCTTCTTTAGGACTAGCCTTTCGCGATCTCTACTACTTAAGAGTGCCTGAATGAGCCCTTTTCTGTAAAAGGAGACGAAGAACTTTTGAGGGTCCTAATTGCAAATATCTACATTGAAAACAATTATTTACTGACTTCGAAGCATTGAGTAGAAATTACGTATCTAGCATGCCTTGTGTATTGTTGGTCTTCCACTCGTGAAACTGCAAGTTAATCAATTACATTCTTTAAAATCGATCTCGTACTTTTTTTTATCGTACCATCGCATCGTAAACTTGATTTACTTATAACAACTGCAAAACACCATAAGCAAAGTTCTTTGCTCATTTCGTCAACCTTGCAAAAGCTCTCGCATTGCAGTTCAACTTCCAATTACCTTGTCAGAAGTGTAAACTTTAGTAATTACTACTCGATAATTAATTTGTCTCGTAAATAAAGCGATTGCATTAGACACGTCTTGGTGAAAATTTCTCGTGTTGGGAAACTTTTTTTCTAAATGTATCAAAACGAAGATCGAGTAACTTCCTCGTATGATGCGAGATGCAATTACAAGTACTTGAATTTCACAAAATCTTTTCAAAACGTAGCACAAGATACCTATTTAAGTGGTCAAATTCAATGAACACCTATGTTTTGAGTTCATTAAGGCATTTCTTATTTTTGACGAATTTAAGGTGGTTCAAAGCTACTCACCCATCGTTTCGAATAATTCTTCTCGAAAATTGGGTACAATTGGGAAAAATTTGCAACTTGGAGGTGCCTATGGAGATGAGAAATGGATGCTCAAAAAAGGACTTTGAAAAAATTGTAAATTTTTACTCGGATGCGTCGACTTAATCCGGGACCATGGCCACTCTCAAGGTTCCACTATTGGCAGTTTGATGAGTTTCTGGTTTGATTTCAAATGTTTTTTTGCTATTGAATAAATCTCTTGCTTTGAAGATAATAAAAGATGAAAATAATGATCCATATTTGCAAAAATCACAACCTATACTTTCGAAAAAATCTAGAACCAGGCATAGGTACCTATAATGGATCATCATAATGACTAATTCGATCAACTGAAAACTGTACATACTTAATGAAACTTGCACGCAGAATTAACGTTTTTTATTTCTGCCTCGCCGGTTTAAAATTTATTCAACGTAGTCATTAAAAATGGATAACGGAAAATAAAAAATTCCGTCCATCGAACGCGGATACACGGTTTCTATTTTCGTCAATATGGCAATTCCGTGCACAATAAATTTTTATTCGCCCTAGTTTTTCTTTTTCAATTTGAATAATGGCGTACCATTACAGTTTGACTAATGCCACACAACCGAGAATACGAGCTTGTGTGCGTTTCAAAATATACACATACACAATGTACCATTTGCCTATCGATTTCGTTACAAACAACAACGCTATACTCTGTACACGGAAATACGAGTATGTTGAAAAAAAAGCTCAGAATTTTTACCAATTCGTTCGTTTTGCCGCATACTTTCTGATTTGGAAACATAATTTGGGAGGAATACCTACTCTCACGTATATCTTCGTTCGTAGTATATTTTGCAATAAGGCTTTTGACGTATCGCGGGTTGCATATCGGTTTGCCTGAACTTAATCAATTTGGTGGGCATTCTTATCAGTGAGTATCAAAATTTCATATTTTGAGCAATTTTCACAAGGTGTTTTTGAAATTTATTGCTTTTATTTAGTTTTTTCTTCAATTTTAAACACTCTTAAACCCTCTAATGGAAAAAGATCCTCTCTTTGTCGAGGTTCAAAGACGTTTTGTTAACTTCTTTAAAACTCGACGAAGAGAGGATCTTTTTCCATTACAGGGTTTAAGAGATAAATTTCAAAAACACCTTGTGAAAATTGCTCAAAATATGAAATTTTGATACTCACTGATAAGAATGCCCACCAGAATTGATAAAGTTCAGGCAAACCGGTATGCAACCCGCGATACGTCAAAAGCCTTATTTGTACAATAGAATTATGTCAGGCGATTCTATGATCAATATTGAAATTTGGATATCCCTAGTCGAGCCGGCTCAAACCAATGAGATTTTGTTTGAAACGTGCTTCCTGAACTGCTCATCTGAAATGAATATCTTAACGTACTTACTTTTTGACTAATTTCGGTGAAATTCATGTTAATGTTTTAGGGTTAGGTACAGGATTACAGTACTTTATCTAAAATTACCAAAAACTAACAAAATTTTAACAAATTTTATTGAAATCGAGAACAATTTGCATAAAGCATCGTGAAAACAATTGTTAAAAATGGCCCAAAAACATATTTACGAGTAAAATCATTGAAAATTGAATGTGTGAGTATTTTGCAACATTCCCTACGAAAGTTTTTTTTTCTTCATGACAAAATGACTTGAAATAATTCCAAGTACAAAAAATGAACAATGAACAACATCACATTTCGCAAAAAAGCTGCGTGCTCTTCGTTTTCAACGTATTGGAGGAGTTTGAGCAAATCCTTTGCTTTTTTCGGAGCCAAACTGACGCTTTTCGGCTGTACTGAGCTTAACTGTCTTCCTCAAAAATTTCCTCTAATTATTTGGAAGTAGCACAGTCATATTGCATTCTTAAAATAACACCAAAATCATTAATTTCTACGTTTCACGTGTTTTTTTGAAACAGTAATTTAAACACATTTAAGTTTTTTTAAATGCAATTTTTGCTAAATTTAATCTTTCATCATTTTTGGTGGTTTTGAATCATTGGATGATTTTTATACTGTTTTTAGCTTGTTCATTTCAAGTGTATCTTGTTTTCACATTGATTCTTACCCACATTTTTTCGAACTTGGGTCAATTCTGTTGAAATTTCATCACATTTTATGTACACAGACTGGGCACTTCATCAAAAATGTTTTTTTTTTTTTCAAAAATCTGATCTTTCAACCTTTAAAATTCATTTTAAACGTGATTATTTTGGAAACTTTTTTGTCGAAACGGTCGATTTTGTCAAAGCGGGTCACGGTATACGCGCGTCAATCAGCGACATGACCCAACAATCAGGCGTCGTTATGCTGATTGCTAAAGAACTCAGTCATACTGTAAAGAGCAAATGGGTCATTCTAGAAAAAAATCACTTATTTTAAAAAATGGCTAGAAATTAGTTTTCTAAAATCAGTGAGAAAATGACTGAAAAATTGGTCGTTGAAAAAAATTACTTACTGATAAGCTTAGAAATTATGTACTAAAATGGTAAATTACTCGTCCAATAATTTTCCAACAGAATTTTGGAAAAATTTGTCGTGCCTCTCCCCTTGAACAATTCTCATATTTTGTTAAATTTTCATCAAGTTAAAGATGAAGAAGCGCGAGAAGGGACAGGCTCGAGTCTTTTTTCCACGAAAAGTTTAATTCGTGAATTTGTGAGTAGGACTCTGCAGTTTTTTTTTCTTCAAATTTTCAATAATCTGTTGGAATGCCTGAAATAACTTTTAGAACTCACTAGAATTTTTCTAATTTTAGCTTCACGAAATATTGTAAGTCATTTTTGAGTCTTGAGTCAAACACTCATAAGTAATTTGCCAGAAATTTACATTCATTTATGTGAAATTACCGATAAATTACATAAAGCCAATAATAAATTGTTGGAAAATGGAAATCATCAACTACCAGAAAAATCACTACCTAGTGGATTACCAAAAAAATAAGAATTAGGAGAATTTAGCAATTTTTTGCAAGTTTTCAAAAGTCATTGTGGCGCTTGAATTGAATAGATCGCCCGAGTGCTAAAAACAATGTATTTCAAAATGATTGAATTGTCTCAGAGAACATTCGTGGGCTGACAAAATTGGGAAAATAGAAATTAGGCACATTCTCACTTCTTGCAGACGAACTCGGCACAATTGTAGAGATCATCCCTTAATGACACGTACAAATTAGGCATACGAATTCGGCACATGGAATCCACGTTCGTTCACTACGTTCTTCTCTATAAGGAGGGGGAAGGAGGTACGCATGTTTTCTTTGCTCTTCAAAAGTTTATGCAAAAGTTTCGGCCATTTGGGTGATCCAGAAGAGGGTTCAAGGGTTCCCAAAATCATACAATTCAATTTTTTTATGATATATGTCGAGGAAAAATTTTTCGGTCAGAATTATGATAAAATTTAGGTATGTGAGAGAACCCGTGAAAAAATGCAGCTTTTCGCATTTTTGAAGATCTTCCACCCACATAAAAAATTCTGAAAAAATAATGTCGTACATCTGGATGCGATACATGAGCACTTTTGAAAGAAGTGAAAAAAGATGCCTCAAAAATGGCGTTCAAAAGCTGAAAATGTGCGTTTTGATCAAAATATATTCTTGAAAAAGTTACAAAAAATTTCCATAAAGAACCCTTGGTAGTTTCTAATATTAATGCAAGTTTCAAAAAAATCAGTTGGAAATTGCCGAAGGTGAGAATTTTAAACTGAAATTGCAACTTCAGCCCTCTTGAAGAGGTGCCCATTAGATTGATGAAGTATTTGTGTATTATGATAATTTTCGAATGTGCCAAATTTTCATGTCTTCTTTTCGTTCATTTTTTCTCAGATTCATGTGCCGAGTTTGTATGTAATATGGCCGAAAAATTACGTACTTTTCTTGAACTTGCACCAATATTGTGCTCTGCACTGCAGCACGTATGTTAAAAATTTTTGTCAATTTTGAAATTGCCAATTTTTGAACTTCTCAATTTTTGAACTTGCCTTTCAATTATTTGAAATCACTTGAAAAATTTATAGTTCGAGTCGGACGTTTTTTTTTTCGGAATTCCTCTTGACATTTTCTTTAAAAAAGATCAAAGACGACTCACCCTAGTAACCCGTTAAAAATCAAAAATAAGTGGCTTTCTGGTTTTAGTGCTCGCTTTTCAAACACCCTGTATACGAATAAAATATACACCACTCGTATAGGTAGCTCTTTAGGTATACATCTATATCCACGTACATCTCGACAGCAACGAGAAGAAAGGTATAATTCTCAACTTATCGAAGATTTACGACACCTATATTCTCGTTGGCCTTGAAAGTTGATATAGTTTCAACGACGCGACTACGACTTCCAGCGCGAATATAAATTACGCCAAGTTAAATCGTCTCGACGTATTTTTCTTCCATCTATAATACGCTGCTGAATTTTGGCTGCTAAAAAGTTACGGAAATTCAGTCGACGACTACGACGACGACGAACCAAGAACCATTCATCGTCATCGCACAAAGCACAACGCCATTTCGATCGATGAAGTTTACCAAAACTTATAGAACACGTCACGTCCGACAACAATACTGCTGCAAATCTGCATTAATGTTTTCAATTAGTTGGGATTTACGTTCTAATTTGCATGCGTATTATTTGGCTTGCAAATTAAATATATACCAGTGATACATTAATCTGTCATTCTCTGAGTATATACCCTATACTCTCTCTGCTCTCACTCATCGTGTGCTCCTCCTGCTGTATACCTATATATGCATAGTATAAGCGCCATTGTCACCAAATCGTTAACCCATTCGGTAAACTGGGTATACGTTGGATAGTTTGTCCCGTTTGCTGGTGTATAACTACAAGTACATATACGACGAAGCCACAAGTTGCGGACTTATTTAAATTCCAAACGATCAACAGCTTCGTATTTTAAATATTACAATTCGATCAAACGTTATATTTTTTATTACCCCTATAGATGTTTGTACTATTTATATCACATATTATACCGTATGTGGATGAAACACGCGTACGACCTATTAAATTTACAACAATAAAACATCTTCTTAAATTATAATAAACTCTCGAGAGCAGAAAATGTTTTAACGAGGCTATTATTTTATCAAACATACGAAGCAGATGTTTTCTCATCCATCAAATTTCTTCTCGTTACTTTTTCTTTATAGTTCTCTACTCCATGAAAAATTTTTGCCCACAGAATAAAAAGTGTCGTATAAAAAAAAAAAAAAGCTCTGCCATTCTACAACTCGACTTTGCTTGTATACAACTTCGCTTACCACACAAGGCACGTACACCATACACGCCGCCATTCAGATAAATTTCAACCCTGCCCCCTCCTTCACTCCTCATTTTCCGCAATCCTACACCGCATTAAAAGTAAACTTGACTTTTTTCTCGCTCTCTCTCATTCTCCTATGAAAGGTCAAACAAACACGAGTATTTTTCGATTTGAAAGTTATACTGTTCGATACATTTATCCGAGTAAGAAAAAGTCGTTTTTTAACTTTCATTGTCCGTTCGTAGTTGAAAAAAAATATCAATGCAATTTTAACTGAACAATTTTTTATTGCGAAATTTTATGACAAATGAGTTTCCAACTTGTCTTATGTGTGCTGGATCCTATAGTGAAAAAAAAATCCTCCACAGTGTAGTATTACACATCGAAAGAAATACGTGAAAAAAAATCCATTCGAGGCGTTCATTTTGTAAGTTCGGCTCCATTTATCAAGTCTGTACTAGACGTTAAAATAATGACCCAACCTTGCGTCGCATAAATGTAAAAAAATCCGCATTCGTTGGTTAATACATTGTGTATAGCTGATATCGATGTTATGTAACTAAAACAAACACCATTTACACGTACTATTTACAAGCCAAAAAAAAAAGTTGAAAAAAAATGATCGACACGAGTTGAAAAAAAAATGCTTTCACATCGTTCGAATTTACCATCATCAAATTGTTTAATCAAAAATTGGCACACCTTGTTGGCAAATTAATCATTTTTCCCTTTGGTTAAGCTTATACCAAGTATAGAAAATGCTGAACTGTTTCGTTTGGCGAGAAATTACTATATCGGTATTATTTATCATTTTATCGCCGTTTCGAATCCATTTCACAGCTCACCTACAGTATGATCAGAAAAAAAAACGAAGGGAATAAATACTCGAAATTGCGTACCAATAAGTAAATCATTTGATAAAAGAATTCGTGTATCAAAGGTATACACGCAGCACTTTTGACATGTCTGTACACTGTACAGTGTAGGTAGTAGGTATAGGTACATACATATACAAAGGCTGTTGTAAATTTCACTATCTTAACAATTCTCGCTCTTTCAACAGGTAGCTTGATGTATCAAAAGAAAGGTTTTGAACTGATCTTTTTTTTTCGTTTGGGTTTTTTTCCAAGGCATTCTCTTCTCTCCTTTTTTTTTTTTTTTTGGGTGCTTTGTATTGTAGCTTTTTTCGATTGTTACTTTGAAGTGTTACTGCGTAAAAAATATTCGGAGCTAACATTTTCTTCGACTTTTTATTCAAATGAGACTACACAAGTGGATCGTTGATACTTTTCAAATGCTTAGTAACAATGGTTTCAACTTTAGTCATCCTTTTTAGAGAAAAGCGGATATCAAATTTGAATCGAATGCTATTTAAACAGCCTACGTATTGACATGTATAAACTTCTTATCGCATTTCTTTCACTATACACTGGAGCGAATAAGGGCACACGAGTTTTATTCCTCCACTTTTTTTTGGTATACTTAATGCGTGTGAATTGCTGGAATGATTTTATTTTCCGACTTCTTTGGTGATTTAGTGTGAATGTGTGGGGAGTATGAGGTTACCTGTAGCAATTAAAGCGATTGTTTTTTTTTTTTTTTTTTGAGGTGGAGTAATTTTTATCCTTTGTTGTGTGATATTGATTGGAGCTTCTCTGATGTCACAATTCTTCATCTGTTACCAGAGTTGGAGAATGAAGCAGTTTTCGTGGTAGGAGGGTACTGTGAGCTTTTTATAGAATTTGGAGACTACTCGAATGACAAAAAAAAAACCACTGAACAACAACTCGAAACATTAAAAAAAATTTTGAGCAACTGTGGACCTAAAAATTTGAAAATTTTTCCTGCGCGTTGTTGAGGTCATTTGGCCATAATTTTTTTGCTAGGGTCGATCAAATTTCTTTGAAAAAATAAAAATCGGCCCACCCTCATTTAATTTTCGAGATAGAAAAAGTTTATTAGGTAGGTAATTGCGTATTTTGAACTAATGTACTCCTTCAATTTCTCGTGGAATGAAGCACAGAGAAGGATAGAATAGAACGATTTTCCCAAAAATAAAAATTATTCTTACACCGATTCATACTATAAAGCAATATCTTCAAAGTCAGTCAGGTGCTGGAAGAGTGTGGTACATACAAAAATCTTGAAGCTCTTTTCCACCCAAAAGTATCAACTCTGCTTGCTTCTGACCGGCGTCGTCGATTTTCCTTTGCTGTGAAATAAAATTCTAGCGTTTTCTTCCATCTTGTCCAGTCCTGATCTGTACCCTTGTTCGCCGGGCATGGCTGAATCGATACCTTTGACACTTCCACTTCGGTTGAACTCAATTTTTCGGAATTAAATACTCGCTATAATCATCAATTAACGAAAATTTGCACTCGTCGCCATTTGTAATGTTTCTAATAACAGTAATAACACGTAGAAATGAAATAATACTCTTGCACGTGTTATTATATTTACATTGCAGCAAGCAACCACACATACAGTTACGTATCCAACAGAGAAATTTGTAGTGTCAATGAAAAACATCGTGCTAATACCTTTTTCTATCGTTTAAAAATGCTGTGCTTACCACCTAAATTACCTACCATTGCTAAACCACTTTACTATATCGTTCAAATAACGATCCCTCAGAAATTCCCATCCAAGCGATACATTCGGTTTATGTCGTTTTTGGTTAAATTAAGTAGGTATCTGATTCATTTTTACTTTATTTTTCATTGTTTTGTTTCAGGTGAGTTATAACTGAAGTTATATTTCAAGAATTGAAAACAACGAAAGAGTGAGTCAAGTTTTAAAATTAATAATGAATATTGTGCTAATAAGTACACTACGTAGCTGCCTGTGTATAAGAATCTCAACATAAATATGTAGTTGTTCCACCCTACATTTATGTAGACCTAGGCACCTCACGTCACTCTCGGAGGTGACTTTTTTTTTGCTTGAGAGAATTCTTATGAGGATTGTACGAGTATTAACGAGAAAGCTGTGAGAGGTGAATGTTTATAAAAAATTACTTACTTTATACATACTTATGTTCAATTTCAATTCATTCAAAATTGTCTTCGAATGATGCATGGGAAATGGGAATGTTCTTAACTTGCCACCATGATACATATTATGGAAAAAATTTTAGAATTCCTTCGTTTTTTTAAATCATGAATTCGTCGCCAAATTTAGATGAAAAATTCTGTTTTCTGCGATGCGTTCTTTGCAGGGAAGGTAATCTGTGGATTTTTTTTCGAATTTCCAAGATGATTTTTTGCTGGTTTATGTCATTTTGAAATTGTCAAGCAGCCATTCTGTATTGGAGTTTCAGAGGTACCGAATTTTCAATTTCATTTTCACTCCAATTTATGTTGTTGTATCAACACAAAAGAAAATCAATTCATCGCTGAATTTTTGCAATAAGTATAGTATTCTTGTTGATCTAATCCAAGTAGCCCCGCGTGCTATAATTTTTAGCAATGTTGCGTTACTTGAAAATTTTCAAAACGGTGATTGGTGACTATATCACTAAAATTTCATCACGAAATACTAATAGCTGCTTGAAAATTTAAATAATTCCTCAAGCCAGGGAAAAATCACCAAGAAAAATCGAAAAATATTACACGAGTTGCCCTCTTTGTAAAGTAGGTACTTAATCAAAAAAAAAACGAATTTTTCATCTCATTTGACGAAAAATGAAAAAAATTACATGAAAGACTATACAGTTTTGGCTTCCATTCCTGGAATAATTGCGCCAGGGGTTGGGGTTAGCGTTATTGGCAATATGAGGATATTCTCAGTACGAACATTCGCGAATATTCTCACTTGGTTATTCTGAAAATTCTCAAATCTCGACCGCGTTTGGTGAGAAAAGTGACCAAATTTTGACAAAATTTTGATTTTTGCTGAGAATATTCGCAAACGTTTGAAAACATTCCCGAAAATTTTGGGAAAAAAATGTGTGAATTTGGGTTTTTAATGAAGTTTCCTCAAGTAATAAATTGAACATGTGTGAAAACCAGAGTAGTGCATCAGTTATTGTTACTTGGAAGTTGATAAATAAACTATTTGGAATTTGAAACTTTTTATTAACGTTCCCAAAAGTTCACGAATATTCTGAGCAAAATTGAAAATTTGCGATGATATTGCCAACATTTTGCCATGATTTTTTCCTTGTCCTGGTCAACCTTTTGGGCGCAGTCGATTCGATGAGGCCATCGCTCCCCCCTCTCGAGCGAAAATTTGAAATGAAACATATTAAAATGGGCGTTTTTTCGTTTTTTGTGCTCATTTTTTCAAATAAATTTCACTCTTGGTTCGCTCGAGCTGTATTTAATTTTACCCTCAATGTTATGAAATAATCATAAGTATTTACGATCAAAAACCCGTTTCCTAATTAGAAATCGAAAAAATTGGTCATGATTGGCAATCGATAGATCGAACGCCAAAAATGATTTAGTTTCATCAGTCGTATTTGAAAATTGTTATAGTTTCTTATTAAGTATTTGGTTTCATTCATCTGCGTAATTGTTAAACGAATTTTTCCCGAACAATCAATTTTTTGATTTTCTATTTCTATCATATGAGAAGTGTGATCGATTATTTCAAAATCATCTCTATATTTGTTCGGAAAAAATTCGCTGAAACACACACAAAAAAAAATTTGAGACATAGAACGATGAAGTGGTGTGGTACTGTAGGTACATACGTTTATTTCATCACTCCCTCGCACTTGGTGATCCGATGATTTCCATTCATAAACTTGAACAGATAAAATAAAAAACCAAAAATTACTTACTCATCTTTGTTTCAAGAGGCCTATCTTGTTTTTTGGAAAACAAAATCTCTCATGTGATAGTGATTTTGTCAGTAAATCTGCCTCGTTATTTGTAGATTCGGTTTTTTCTAAAATTATAAGTAGTTTTATTTTCTAATTCCTCTCAAATAAAAATAAAAATACTTTGTTCTCATTTGGTGAGTTCCTTTGTAATTAACGGGTTATGGGCCCAGAGCTCGATTAATTTTTTTCCAAAATCGTTTAACTTATTTTTGATTGACTATGACTAATCGAGTAGCGTAAAATCAAAAAATTGGTTTCAAAACATCGAACGAAACATGTTTACTGAATCCGCAGCCTACAAAACAAAAATTTAAATTAATACACAAAATACATAGATACAATATTCAACAAGATGAGATTTTCAAAAGGAGAGTAATGCGTACCGTGAAAATCATGTCGGAATTCTCTTGCACTCAATTGTTGGAGAGTTGCAACTCTACTTGGGCGCCCCGAAAATACCTTAGTTCTGCAAGGTAAAAAATAAAATTAATTTCAAGATGCTCATTTATTTCTTGAAAATTGTTTTCGCGCTCTTTTTCAAATTCTCGATATAGTTTCTTTGCCTCTTTGTACGATGAATTTTTCTTCCTACGGAATCTATCCCATATACGTAGATAACCTGCACTTCGGCGGCAATCCCATAACGAATAAGTAGGTATATATCTCGAGTCATACGTTCAGATATATTTTCCCTGGAATTATTATACCGTTTTATTTATCAAATTTCAATTAGGTATTGAAAAGACAAATCCATCTTTGTACACGGAAAAAAAATTATGGATAATTTTTACTATTTCAGCATAGTAACCGGATCCCATTCAAAAATATTGTGATTTTTACTATGAGATTAGTAAATTTTACTATGAGAATAATAAATTTTTACCTAATTCTAGGTAAAATCTATTTTTTGGCTGAGTAAAAATCACTATTATTTTTGAATGGGATCCAGTTTACTATACTGAAATAGTAATTTTTATTAATTTTTTTTTTCGTGTATGATTGAATTACGTTTCCGCTCCAGCCTTTACGTATTCTAAAAATCAAAGCTTTAGCGTTTAGTTTGGATTGTAATATCGTCTGACAAGCTGGTCTGGATAAGGACTCCATACCTAGGCGGTGTTCGAATACTATTCTACACATTAAACGGAAATGACACGATAAACTAAATACCATTTTTAATACACTAACAACAAGCATAAACATACTTACGCGTTTAGTACAATTTCGATATGATTTTTTCATCTTTTCAAGTGACACTATAACATACATATTTAGGTTTTTTAGACTTTCACCCATTGGGGTAGCTTCTGGGAGCCATGGGTGAGTTCAATTTTGAAAAACTAAATGTAGTTCAGTTAAGAAATGTTTGTATAAATGATGCATTCACTGTCAAAGACCATGAACAATATTACACAGATAAATGAAACCAAACAATAAGAAACTGTAACAATTTTCAAACACGACCGATAAAACGAAATAATTTTTGGCGTTCGATCTATCGATTGTCGATCATGACCAACTGGTAAACAAAACACGACTCATTCCATAAAATATACTTTTTCAAGTTCCATATTAAATTAATATGGGAAGGATTAATTTATGCAAATGCTTGCACGAACTTTCAAAGAATCTGCACACGAGCTACTATACTCACTGATCTGATCAGCCTTCTGCACATTTCGTCATTAAAATCACTGCATAAATAAGTATCGAACTTAATTAAAACATTCACTAGCTAATTCCACCGTCAAATAGCCGAATTTTAAATCGATTTAACATGAAAGTGAAATTCAAAAATTACGATTCTCCGATTCGATGAAAATTTTATAAGTCAAGATTACGTCGAAAAACTTATTAAGTATCCATCTGCGACGAAACTTCCATCATGTTTAATTTAAGTGACATTTAATTTTTCGACGCTTTGAAAAACGTAAATAAATTTAAGCCTTTTACTACTTTTACACGGCGAGAAAACGGCGTATCTACGTATGGTAAAGTGACGACGACGACGACTCGAGTCAGCGTTTTCATAATTTCAGAACACCCTATATAAGCATAATCCGATTCGAAATCGTATTGCGTTTCGTACGCTTTTAGCGTTGGAATTATTAATATAAATGCGATTAAATTTCAATAGCGCGTTTGCTTTTACCAATAGCGAACATCAGCTCTGTATATATGAGGTAAATACTTCAAAGTACGCGGAGGTTTTTCTACCAATGAATAAACATTATGGGTGCGATGGAAAATTTTTCGCACCATTCCACATCACCAAAAGTCTACAGTACCGATACCGTTATGCAGCATTCTGTCGTGCTCTTTACTCTTTTCAATGATGATACCTATGTCCTATCGAGTTGAAAATTTCTTCTATTGTAAGTACATAGGATTACGAGGATTTTTGTTTCTTTTCTAGTCTTGGGTAATTTTTCCAAGCCGTGAATTGGAATTGATGACAATTTATCGCGGGGAGAATAAATTTTAGGTGAAAGTAAACAGAAACATTGTGCAAATAAAATACGAGTTTTAGTTTACTCATCGAGGTAACACGATTGGAAAAATTTAATTGCGTTTGTTTGCCATCTGCAGGCGAGTTTATAGGTATAGTTCGCTATTTATACCCAACCTATAGACGCAGATACCTTTACACTGTATATAGGTAGGTACTAGGTACGCATACAGACAAATTGAAGCAGACACTATCATCGCTTAAATTCTCGTATATGCATAAATCCTATAGCGTTTATAAATATAGCCTTTTAAATAGCCATCGTTTCGTATTTTCCCCCATTTTGTATTTTTATCGTTTATACCTACCTGTATATATAAGCTCGTAGATTTAAGCGTAATTTTCAAATACTACGACGAATAAAAAAAAAAACTGATAATCTTCGCAGCGATTTACTCGTTTCGCGGCGAAAAAATTTATTAGTAACATTTTTCAAAATCATGGTATTTAAAACGCGAGCGAAAAAATTTGCATTTTTTATCGACGCTTGCTGGTTGAATTGGCTCTCGGTAAAGCTAATGGCTAGTTTTGATTGTCGCCTAGTACAGTATAGACTAAGACGCGTGGGTCTGGGTACGCCATTAGTGTCGCGCCTGGCGCACAACCCGCCATAAAATAGACCGAGGTACGCGTTCGTATAGGCTTATAAAAGTTTTGCAAGTTTGAAAAAAAATAAAAAAACAAACGAATTATGACTACGTTTAATGATCTAGTACTTCACATTATGTAATATCGCGTCTTCCATTCCTCCTGGAAAGTTTGTTTTTTTCAGGGGTAGAGAGGCTGCCTACGCATCAGCCATTTTTAAAGTTGACCTTTCTTTCGTATGGATAGGTAATATCAGGTTGGTGGTATAAGCGAACGCGATCGTTCATCTATAAATATTTATTCGAGAATAAATTCGTTTTATGGGAGTTGGCAAAATTCAAAACATATTTACTCAAGGAATTGCGGATTCGCATTACACATCCTATATAAGAAGCAGATTCCACCTGCCTCTATCTGTATCTTCTATAGTATACACGCCGATGGTTACTACGTATAGATACTATCTATACCTTGGAACACACAATGTACACATTCTTTGTGCTTATGTAAGACAGGTTATACAAGATAGACAGTCGTTTATGTTAGCTTTGCCTTCGTTAAACAGTTAATACATATTCAGCTCGCGTTAATTCTGGTTTTCAGCGCATCATTACGTTCCATTAAGGCCTATATTAAAGGAAAATGAGTCTCCTTTACGCTAATGACACGATTTGTCCCTTCAGCGTTTTCAAAATACTCGTACACGATCGCTATTCAATTACTTATCGGAAAATGTAATTAAATTTTACACTAATCGCTCGTCGCTACACCAACGACATCGGGAGTTGTGTATATTCTCCGTAGACTCTACCTACATATACAGAAACGTCTGTCTCTCTTTCTTTCTTTCTCACACACACTATTTTATACCAGCATCGTTTCTGATTGGATAGGTACACTGGTACGTGAGTAATTGACAAATGCACACAATTCCTTTTCATAATTGTAATATATTACCATAATTGTACGTAACTTTGTTCGACGACAAATGTACGCATACGTGTCCTGCATAGTTGCATTTTTAAATGGCGCGGAAAAGCGATAACGTACCAGTTTCACAGCATTTGTCACGGAATGCAGCTTCATCATTGAGTATGGTGTAAATGGCGCTGGTGTTTGGAGGGGTTCGCTGTATGTACTCGTATTCGCTCGATTATCAAGTACGACGCGGCTTTAAATGAGCTGTTGATATCTTTTATGGTTTTATACGCGTACTTTGCTCCTTAAACGAAAAGTTTAGATATGTCACGAAATTTCAACGCTATTAAATTCACAAGATTGAATGCGCCGAGAGTTGAAATGTATACCTACGATGTTGCCATTTTTAGAGAATGATTAAATCTGTATGGGTATTTCATTGGGGGAGTTTTATAAATGCCTCTTTTTTGAATATACAATGGCGGGATTATATTTAATTTCAAAGTTCTTTATTGAGCTATGCTGAAAAATTATTGGACTCTCGACTGCGGCAGCTAATCAGCACCCAAAGACACAATACACGGCATGATTTCCAGATCCTAAAGCATTTACATTTTTTTTTTTTTTTTTGGCAAATTTTTCATGCGGATGTTCTCTTGATGAATGGGAGAGAGTCAGAGAATGAACGAATAAACTTGCTTACTAGGTCCACCCTCCAACATTTAAAATGCATGTGCGTGTTTCTAGTGAGTCAATTGCAGGTCATACAAAAAAAATTATCGAACAAAAGTTGTTCCTTGACATCAGATCTACAATAATCTCTTACCGTTCAAATTTTGTAAGTACCCCTCAGAAAACATTAATACTACGTTTTTCGCGTTTTCAATGACAAGTTTCAAATTGGGGAAAAATTTGTAATCACTAAAAATATTCAGAATTGAACTTTTTCCAACGAACTACATATTGTATGTATTACAACCATTTTCCCGCATCCTCCTACTGTGGTAGACCCACCACACTCCCCCTCCTCTCTGTTCCAAATATTGGACAACAAGGGGTAAAGTCCAATGTACGTAAGTTGTTCCTTAACAATCATGTAGCCTACATTTTCAGTACATGTGAAAATTCGTTTTGGAGCATCTCTTCCCTCACAAATTTTGATATGTAATACTCCGCCTTTCAGAAAACATCAATAACTTATTACATTTTTCACTTTTTCAATGGAAAGTTTCATTGTTTCTGCTATAATCTTTGGTAACAAATTTCCATCATTCATTTCAAGGAGCGATATTTCTCGGAGACTATGGAGAAGCAAGCCTTTGGATTATAGTTAGAACTACTTGTATTAGGGATCTGGTCCATGGGCGTGACCCCCTCCCCCTTGTTAAATTACTCTTTAAAGCTAGTACTAATTTATGGTACCTAATCGCGTAAGATTGTACTCTTCTTTGTTGAAAAAAAAATTCAAATATATTCAAACGTTTTTGTGCGACAGGGAATCAAAGGTTTTTTTCACCTCGCAGCTTAATGGAGGTTGAATTACTTTTCAATGTTGGATTTGAGTGACTTCTGAGCACTGAGTGAACGGGTAGTTGATGCGCATAGTTCATTGTCACACTATCAGTTGATGATTTTGGTGTTGTGGTCTGAAGTGATGCATTGATTCACTACCTGCCTGTTTGTTCTTCAGTATCCGCGACATAATTCTTCAACCCGCTTGACAATAGATTCGCTGGTGAAGAAGCCAGTTTGTTTGAATGGCGAATCGGCATTATGAAAAAACTGCTGGTAAAAATCAGCTGTTTAAACGGCTGTTTAAGCAGCTGATTAAGCGGCTGGTTAATTAAAATACCTAGTTATTTGCCAGAAATTGAAAATTGGAATTTTTATCCATGTAAAAATATCAGGGCGCTGCCACTAGGTACTGTAAATTTTAGGTAGCACTCCCCAAAATCACCAATATATATATATATTTTTTAAAATAATAATAAACAAAATCCAATTTCAACAAAAATTTGTAATTGACAATTGGTTACACTTTTTTTTTCCAACAAAAATATATTGTCAAATATGGGTACACTTGGAATAAATTACTTTGTGTATACATGTACGTACAAATTCAAAGTAGTAGGTATATAACTCAACTATAAAAAGTATTATTGAAAGGACTGAACAGAGAAAAATAACGTCATTCTTTCCTACTGTGAAGAAGTAAATTAAATATTATTATGATACATTGATTGTTGTATGTTTGTATTTCTTTAATTAAATAAATGTTGAAATTAATTACGTTTTCATAAATAATACCTACTTAGGTAGATACTTACGTATAATGATAATATAATAACACTTACCGATGAATTATAGTGTAGGTATGGGTGCGTAATTTTTAAATATTAAAAAACATCGGCACAATAACTTCATAGGAGTACCAGCAATTGCAAACAGAAATATTACACTGCACAAAATTTTAAACAAGTCACTCACAAACCACATATTTTTTGTTTTATCAGCTGTTGAGATGTCCAGGCGTCGCATGTATCAGACGGTATGACTCCGAAATACAGGCTCATCAAAAATTGCTGCTCAATTCGCAGCTCAAAAGCGGCTGTTTAAGTACCTGGTTTCTTAAAAGTAGCCGTTTCTAGCCGGCGTTTTCTCTGCGGCACTGTCATTTTTGAGCGCCTTTTATATGGCAGATTTACAAAAACTAACCGGCGTTTCCGCTGAAAGCGGCAAATCTATTGTCAAGTGGGAAGTTCTTCAACGCCGTAAACTTTCGGTAACGAGGAACATGGTAACCAAACTTTCCATTCGGATCTGAAGGCAGACTAACTTCGGCATACTTGTAATTCAATGCTTTCATAATTTTTAAAATGCGTTCACATTTTGCGAATGTGTTACTATTGAAGCACAAAACATCACCTTTTTCTGAACAAATAAAACATGTACTAATCCGAAATTGTACCAGATGGAAAAAGGAATTCACGAAGAAGGATAACCAAATACACATACGGAATGATACATATCGAGCATAAATTTCTGCTATAAAAATGCATAAGTAGGTACATACATCTAAAAGGCTTTTTTCGACTGATTTTCCCATTTGGAACTATCTACGAAATAAATAGATATATATTAATTGAATAAATACTCTCTGCCATCCATCTGGTATGGCGGCAGGCTCCCGGTAAATGAAAAAACCCAGTTGCCTGAAATAATGTGTGTGACCACAAAAAAAAACCTGCAGATTTTGACCAAATTCAGCAGAGATCTTCATTTTGAGTTGAAAATTACTCAGAAAACAATTTTTTCCGGAGATGTTCCTGGAGGGAAGACAGGGGAATTTTCGGGAAAATCTTGGGTTTTTTCGCTCTAGCTTCTACCCATCTAGTTTTGGAAAAAATGGCTGGATTCCAAATGAAAGTATTATAGGTTCTTCGTCGATGTAGGTATGCAATTGTCATCAAAATCCAAGACCTCTGTTGGGGTTCTACTGAGCTGTTGAAAATTTGAAAATCGCTCGTCTTTGGATAATTCCTCGCAAATAATTTCGCAGTTATCATGCCAAAATGTTGAAAGATATCATTTTTCTGAAACTGAGGAAATATTTTAGAACGAAGTGGTTGTAATTTTTTGACCATTATTGCCAACTTCTAAAAAATGGAAAACTTCACGAGTGTTCGGTATTTTCTTAATTGATTGAAAAATTGACATCACTGTTTTCAAAATATTTCCCTAGTTTTAGTAATTCTATCTTTTAACATTTAGACATGATTAATGCGAAATATTTGCGAGGAAAAAAATTTCAAAACGCGAATTCGCCCATAAGTAATCTATGTGAAAATTTTCAACTGTTGTGTAACCCTACTGCAGACTTGGATTTTTACAGCAATAGCATCTAGATTGACACAGAATCTCAAATAGGTAATTTTATTAGGAACAAGGTCATTTTTCTCAAAACAGGTTGGGTAACACCCGAAAACACCAGGAGCGAAAAAATCCACAACTTTTTTTTTTGAAAATGCCTCTTTATTGAGGTTCCATATTTTCCCTCCAGAGGCATTTCCATCTGTGTTGAATTTGGTCAAATCTGCCGACTTTTTTTTCAGGATCCAACCTAAAACCTAATATCTACATTTTGCAGAGGTTACCTGCACTTGAGGGTGTACTGGTGTTTCTGGTTGATGTTTAGAACCTGCCTACTCAACCATAATCTTGATTGATTACTGACAAGGGGTCTGAAAAAATATAAAATTATTTGATTTTGAATGTCAAAATCATGTTTTCTGATTACATCTTGCTCACTCTCTTTTCGGTGTAATGAGACCAGCACCCAAAACGCTGTTTCTGTTCCTCAGCTTCAGTGTATATTCATTATTGCTATGACGTCACATGTGGCAGAATGATGCGCCCTGTGCGCTGATTGGGTGGTTGGTTTGTTATTGAACTATCAGTCAACTTTGACGCAGAATTAGCTTTATTTAATTGAATATCTCAGTAATTACTGAGCATAATTAAAAAGTAATTAAAAATTTGAAATCTACGCAGCGGAAAACCCATATTGGAGGTTAAAAAAAACTATATTATGGGGAACTCCCGCAAAATGAATCCCTTATCAGTGTAGTGAATCATGCTCCTGGTAATATTCTTAGCCTTATTTTACATCTAGTAGCTGTAGATTTCTATCAATTGTTGTTCTTTTTACAGAGTATATAGAATGCTTGAAAAACGTTTATAGATCTGCTAGCTTTGATCAATGGTATACACACAATTACAAACAGTGAAATTAGATTACATTACATATGCAATAAAACACAAAATCAATTTAGAAAAAATGGAAAATGAAATCATATTTAATGAATTCTATCATTTTCGTCCTACCCCTCCCCCCTTCCCAATTCAATCGGAGTCATCACTTTCTTCAGTAGCTGTGAAGAAATCTGCAGCGGATCTTATGAGTGGCCCCTGAAAATGAGCAAGGGCGGCAATCACTTGAATCATCTCAGTGGCATACAGGAATTTTTTTACGAATATGGTCCAAGATTTGAAACACTTTAACACGTCGAATGGCTCGCTCAACGTGTATACCTACGCGCTGCGGCGATATTATAAGTCTCTTCCACCTCGTGCTCTTCAAATTGAGCACCACTTAGAAAAGACGGTATGTTAGTATATACGCCATCCGGAAATATATCGTTAAGCACAAATCCTTTGCCTGCTAGTATTAGGTCTTCTTTTTCTATTTAATCCAATAGTTTGCTCCCAATAACAGCCTGTTTGTTGGATGTACTGCCTGGAATGGTCTCACTAGTGAAAGTTATAACCCCACATGGTGAAATACCCAGTAGTATTTTCACTGTATGCATGTGTTTATAATTGCTGTAGGTATAGCTTTGAGAATCAAATTCTTCTGGTACTTGCATGGGCACTTCGAAACAATCTATTATTATTCGACAATTTGAAAATTTTTTGCAACGATCTGGCAATGACGAAGCATTCTTAGCTTGGGAGCGAATCTCACTCATCAAGTTCTTGTATAATACTTCGTGCAACAGAAGTAGAACAGAACAAAATTTTATAGATACAGTTAAAACACTAATGTTACATCTAAAACCCAACTAGATATTTTTGTGTAATTATGACGAAGCTTCATAAGAGTAAGAAGCAAATCATCCTGAAAGGTCATTTTTTTTGGCGGTCCACCTGATTTCTTTTTACGCGGCTCTGTGTCATCTGTTTGTATGCTACTCAGTGATGACCTCAAAGCATTGATTCATTTCGCGGGAATTCCCAATATATTTCTTTTTAAGCCCCCAATATATAGGTTTTCCGATGTGTAGATTTCAAATTTTTAATCTTTTTTTAATTATTCTCAGTAATCACTGCGATATTCAATAAAATAGAGCTAATTTTGCGCCAAAGTTGACTGATAATACAATAATCAGCCAATCAGCGCACGGTACGCACCATTCTGCCACATGTGACGTCACAGCAATAATGTCTATTGAAAACTAGGTACACAGTACACACTACACAGACATATTAGAATCATCGACGCTGATGGATTAAAATCGTAGTACCTACATTTAAAACTGCTTACTTCGAATTCGTTCACTTCATGATTAGTCATATGACTGCGTATTTTCGAACTAGACTGTCACGTTAACATTGACAAACAGACATGACGAGATATTTTATCAACCACAATAAATCGAGGACTGGCTGAATCATTGTCTCGCGCAATGCGTCCAGTTCCATTTTCGATAAATCTTCGATTCCGTTTTAAATTAATCCTTTTAATGAGAATTTGTTCTTCAGTAGTCTATTCGTCCTCGTTGGCGTTGATCATTTCTATTTTTTTTTTTTTTTTTGGTAGGTATTATTAATGTAACACGCGTTTAACAATATGAACAACTGGGTACAAACATTCGCTTTACATGAATTGAAATATTTTATAGAAACCATTAGGGATACATTGATCAAACCAGTTTAATAATCAGGTAGGTATATGTTATCTTTTTGAGTACTTGCATGAAAAAAACCGTTTACTTGAGTGCCATGTACATGAAAATACTTTCCAGCTCTTTTTTTGTCCCATTTTCATAGCTAATTTTTTTTTTCAAAAAAATTGAAAAAAAAATTAGCTATGAAAATGGGACAAAACAATTTTTCTTTTGTTTCTGGTAGTACGTCGTCATCAAACAATGAGAAGGCTACAGCTTCTGGACTTAGATACCATAGATGATTGTGTAATTTCCCAAACGTGGTTCCTGAAATATTCTTTTCGATGCTATGGTGTAGCATATTTGCATAAACTTTTGACAAGATTCAAGCCCGATAGAGGCGCATTTACAGAATTTGTCGCAGTAAACCAATATCGAGCATAAATTTCTACAATAAAAATGCATAGGTATAAAAGGCATTTTTCGACTGATTTTCCAATTTTGAACTATCTACGAAATAAATATCAAGCAGTCCGGTCGGACTGTCCGACAAGGTAGAGAAAAAAAAAACAAAAAAGTAAAAAAAAGAACAGTCCGACCACTACTGCTTATATTATGTGCACAACTATTAGCAGATTTTGACTCCGCCGCAATCGCTAACCATAGTTTATTTGAATAAATACTCTTTGCCATCCATCTGGCGTGATGGCAGGCTCCCGGTAAATGAAAAAAAAAACCAATTGCCTGAAATAATAATTATGTGTGACCACAAAAAAAAAACCGGTAGATTTTGACTCAATTCAGCAAAGATGTTCATTTTGGGTTGAAAATTACTCAGAAAACAATTTTTTTCTGGAGGTGTTCCTGGAGGGGAGACAAGGACCCTCAGAGACGGGGGAATTTTCAAAAAAATCTTGGTTTTTCCGCTCTTGTTTCGGAAAAAACGGCCGCATTCCAAATGAAAGTATTTGAGGTTCTTCGTCGATACAGGTCAAAATCCAAAAGCACTTTCAGGGTTCTACTGAGCTGTTGAAAATTTGAAAATCTTTGGATGATTCCTCGCAAATATTTCGTAGTGATCATGCCAAAATGTTGAAAGATATCATTTCTGAAACTAGAAAATATTTCAGAACGAAGAGGTTACAATTTTTTGGTCATTATTGCCGATTTCTAAAAAATGAAAAAACTTCACGAGTGTTTGATAAAATTGACACCACTGCGTTTCAAAATATTTCCCTAGTTTTAGGAATTCTATCTTTCAACATTTTGACATAATTAATGCGGAATATTAGCGTGAAAACAAATTTCAAAACACGAATTCATCCGTAAGTAATCGATATGCAAATTTTCAACTGCTCAGTAACCCTACCGCGGACTTGGATTTTGACGCAATATAGCATCTAGATTGACATAGCATCTCAAATAGATACTTTTATTAGGAACTGGGTTATTTGTCTCAAATCAAAACAGATTGGCCTGTTAGGTAACACCTGGTAAACATCAGGAGTGAAAAAACCCACAATTTTTTTGAAAATGCCTCTTTGAGAGTTTATATATCTCCTCTCCAGGAGTATCTCCGGAGTTGAAAATTTTTCTGAATAACATTTCAACTCAAAATGAATGTTTCTGCTGATTTTGGTCAAAATCTGCCGACTTTTTTTTTCATGATCCAACGTCCGCAACACCATAATAAACACTTCATGCAGCTCCAATTCAATCCCATTTTAGCGCACAAATAAAAAATAAAACCGTAATAACGTTGAATAAATTTCAATTTGAAAATTCAAAATTCAATAACATAAAAATATGGCGATTAACAATTATGAAATACGATCAGAATTATAAAATGAAACACACTAGCAATGTAACTTATGTAACGCGATCAAAAACAGCCAATAAGATCGCGTTCTTTCCTAGTGGTAGGGGTACCAAACATGAAAAAACTTGAAAATTTTACTGGTAAAATCAATGTTACCAATAATCAGAGAAAAAAAACCAGCAATTAAGTACTTTATTCACCTTATATATGTTTTGCAAAGATTACTCGAGGGTGTTGGTTGATGTTTAGAACCTACCTACTCAACCCTAATCTTGACTGATTTCTGGCAAGGGCTTGAAAGAACATAAATTTTTTTAAATCTGAATGTCAAAAGCATGTTTTCTAATTACATCTTGCTTACTCACTTGGGTGTAATGGAACCAACACCCAAAACGACGGCTCTTTAAATTAAATCAGCTACAGCGTATTGAAAACAAAGTACTTACGAACATTGGAATCATCGACGTTGATGGATTAAAATCGTATTACCAGCATTTAAAACAGAACTGCTTACTTCGAATAGACATTTCTGCTTATTGTTTGGGGGGGGGAGGGCAGCTGGTGAAGCAACAGACCACCTCCACCGCCGGTTTGAGTGGTACTCGACAACGCTTCGGCAGTGGCCTTTTTCGCCTTGCTTCGGAGGTCTCTCCGCGTATAAGCAGTCAAAATGCAAAATTCTAGAAAGTTTCGATTTGAGTTTCTAACATCCCTGACGCATTGAAATTCAAGGCCACTTTTGTCGTCTACTTACCTAGCACTTGAAGATGGCGGATCAACAAAATCATGATTTCTAATCAACTTTATTGCACTTTTTCGCTCTTGAAAAATCGTATTTCGTTTCCGGGGAAAGAATTTGCTACATTATCTCCGCTCGCTAATCGCTCGATGGACAAACTAACGATTCTTTCTCTAAATAGGTAACGAAAAATACTTATTATCAACGAGACAAACGATTTTCAACGATTTTAAGTTGCTTCCCGAGCGAAAAATTAATGCCGGATCCGTTTTCAGCATGTAAAAATTCCCCAATAACCACACTTTCTTACGATCATTTCGATCAAATTTTCCAAATTCATATTTTTCTCTCATTTTATCTAAGTATAGTGGGTGCTAAGAAAAATTCAATCCAAAAAAAACGAATATGGACAGTTTGATCGAAATGATCGTGAAAAGTGCAGTTATCGGGATATTTTGACGTGCTGAACACGAATTCAGCGTCAATTTTTGGAAAGAAATTTTAATGATTGAAAAATTCCATAAAGTTAATAAGAAATCGTATTTTAGCGATGTGCCGATCTTCTAGTGCTTGGTAGAATACTACACCAGTGGTCTTGGATTTGGAATTGAAGGGGGTCAAGGCCTCAGCATTATTCAGAAACTCAAATCGCATATTTTTAAGGAAGTGACCAAGGGACTGCACAAGTTATATACTGTATACTACCCAAAAGTGGCAATTTTCTCATCAATTCTTGTTCTAATCGAGTCTGATGTGTTTTTTTTCACTCGAATATAGTACCTACATGCATGTTTACGTACTTGGGACATCGTTACTTACTATGAGCTTTCTTGAAAGATTTTTGTTTGGTTCAAGTTAGTTGGAAGCACAGCTGCTCAAGGTTGAATTTAATATGTACTACCGGAGTATTAGAATATGAACCAGTCATAAGTTCATTTTCAATACTATGCCAGACATGATATTGTGAAACATGTGTTTCTTCGAACTCATATTCGCCTCTAGTGGGTATAGAACATGTTTTCAAAAGTTTTCAATACATCTATAAAGCACTCCAAAAATATTTCAAAGTATATGGGGTTTCCTCTCAGAATGACCAGTTTAAAAAAAAATAATTGAGGGTGCTTCCTAGACTGGGTCGGTTTGGACTTTTTTTTGAGAATTGAAAAGAGGATTTGATAAACAGTTGGGCGGGGGACCTCAAAAGATTGTGGGAAAAATTTTGGATCCCTAACTTGAATCATCACTTTTCAACTGAGGTTTCAGATTTTAAAATTAATACTCATTAAAGATCAGAAAACAGTATTTTTTGAAAAAAAATTGTTGTTTCAATTGATTACATTATAAATGGACTTGAAAGTAAGAAAACCGTTTTTAGACATTTTTTCCCGCTATTTTATCTATCGAAGTCATTTTACTCAAATTTTGAATGGGTCCAAAATCGTATCATTTTCTCAAACCGTGTAAAATCCTTGAAGAGGTAAAAAAAAATTTAAAAAGGTTTTCTTACTTCTACGTGGCTACAATATTATGATCAATATTAACACATTTTTTTTTTTCAATGAATATTTTCAAACATGAAACCCTGGTAAAAAAAAAGTGATAGTTCAAGTTTGGAGATCCAAAAATTTCCCTACAGTCTTTAGAGGTCTCCCTATAACTTTCTATCAAATTCCCTCCAATTTTCCAGAAAAAAGTCGAATTCGACCCACACTAGAACCTACTGATACCATAAAGAAGAAAATTAAAAAAAATCACTTCCTGTATATTTTTTCGCGTTATCCTCGTTTATCAATTTTTGCCTTTTGGATTTCCTTTATTCTTTAAAGACGTGACATACTTTATAGTTTGATGGGTGTTGTCCGTTGTATAATGCACATTTTAGAAGTATGTCTTTTATTTTGAACTGTTTCTGTTATCACGAGCGTCTGTCTCCGCATTTTATGCATCTGAATGGTAATGAGCAATTAGCTTGGCTATGCCCAATGCCCATATCTTTGGCATCTTTAACATTGTATAATTTCTTTGCCTTTTTTTGGTAGTTCTACTTTTATTTATTACAGATGATTGTAAGATTTTCTAATTTGAATATTTCTGAAGTTCTGGTATCTTTGTACAAGTCAACATTAAATAATGGCAGTGGTTGATTTGATTTCCAATGCTTGATATTATAGACATTACGCACACGAAAATTCAATTCTTCAAGCTCTACTTTTATATCTTGTATACAAGTGGTATGATGTAGTCCACGAATGACAACACGATGCTGTCTTTCTTCTTTTGGTTGGTTGGTGTGAAAGGCAATTTTTAAAAATGCTTTGGTAGTACCTACTCCATAAGATCCAGACATTTCCAGACAATTTTTAAATGGCAATAAATCTATGAATTATCAGTTTATAGCCCATCAACAAACAGTAGCCTATTTCGACAAATAGGCAATCATCAATCACTGTTTATCGGGATTAATTTGGAATTTGATTTTTAATATTTTTTTATTCATGTACAAATGATTTTATTTAGTTGAATGTTCTAATTTACGAGAAATTTATTTGACTTCATTTTAATAAAAGTAGTCGGTACTTAATAAATTATAAAAAAAGATCAAGAAATGAAAAATCAGCTTCATACTTCAAGTTGATATTTAAAAGCAAACTTAGCAACCAATGCAGCCATCAACCAGTATGGTGAGAGCGAATGCAAAAACTATCTTGCAATCAGCGAATAGTTGATGGCTTGTTTTTTTTCTTAACCAGCAGATTGTGATTTTTTTGTATTTTATGTAGGGTATTCAAGGTCGTACATAAATAATTTGAAGTACCAAAACCGTATGTTGAATTGCTCGTGTATCATCATTGATTCAAACCGCACACTCCACAACGTAGTACTGTTAAGTATAGGTAGAGGTACGTAGATAGGTATATAACCATATTACAGAGGAATCAGCATTAAGCATTTTTTCTATTAGCGGGTGTGGGTAGGTAAATATTTTTAACGCTCGTTAAATTCAGTGTTGTATATTAGATGGAGTAGTTGTGGTGGCGAGTATAATGACCAGAAATTTTAATGCGCCAGCCCTTTATCAAAAGTTTACGCTTAATAAAATGAATGGCGAGTATTAACTAGGCGTTATTTATCGTTCATTTATAACCGGGATGTACATAATAACACCTGAATGTCATATATTCGTGGCAATATAAGCGATAGCGAAAGGGACCATAAACCTTTACTATGTTTATTATATGTGACATACAACTATACGTACTCTCTGTATGACGATGCGATGCGATGCGATGGTGACCGTGTAGGTACCTACTACGCGTCCTTGGACAAGACGCGAAAGGGTCTTTTATAACAACGTTTCCGCAACAGTACACCTTTTCAAATGGAAATTCGCCGAGATCTAGTTGCCGTAAATATTCATTGACATAAATTAATCAAGATATGAGAACATATAATTTAAAGTAAATATAACGTGTTCAACGAATGTGTACATAATGCACATTCATACCTACCTCTACCTTTACTAATACGCCAAAATTCACAAAATCAAACTTACCAAGAGTTAATTTCACTTGGATGTATGTGTATGGCCTTGTTAATAACGAAACCCTTCCAGTTTCACCTTACAAGGTATATAGGTAAGGTACGGTATAGTTAAAGTTATATACCTCTACCCTCGTAGTATCTTGCGCTAAATATACTACGACGATGAATATACGAGAGTACTGTTGCCATTCAACTACGTGTGAGATGAATTTCAATTTTCTTTAAGCTCATTTTCCAATACAGCACAATTGCACCGATAACTTTCATATTCCGTTGATGACTTGTTCACGTTTTACCGGAGAATATCTAAATACACGTAAAAGTGGAATAAAATAGCTGGCGGTTGTATAAAGCAACGCTAATGAGGTATCCCTCAGGTTGCTTTGTTGTAGGTATTTTTTTTCTATCTCTTCTTACGAGTAGCTTTTTTTACCTGCTCCAATCTGGAAAATACAACTGCAACATTACTACAACAACCGCCACGGCTAACTTAAGAGAAAGCAGAACGCCTTCTGTCATTAGTAACCGCCGTACAAATAAAATACCAACTAATTAAACAAACTTTTCTCGTAAAAATTCCTCTTCGCGTCGTGTATTAAAAGTACGCGCAAAAAAGCAACGTGTAATTTTTAATTTGACCCCAATTCGCCGTGTTGTAGTAAAAAAAAAGTATAAATTTTGCTTTACCCGGCGTAACCTTGTTTACTGCAACATTTTTGTTAATTCATGTGCGAAGTTTATTTCGAAAAAGAAATATAAACTGGGAAATTTCTAATTGCTGAGTATAGTACGAGTAGGTACTTGGGTACTTGGCGTATTTGGTCGTTTTTGGGTCCGGGTTAACTAAACATATAGTATATACGTTCGTTCTATAAGTATTAACCATGGTCATAAAGTTAACCAATGTGAAATAATTTACGTACGGTTTTAAGACGTTTTATCGCTTCATTGCCAGTAAAAGAAGCTCGGTTTTCGGAAACGAAGACATATGTACATAAAATCTCGCACCATCTTATATGTATTCTTCGATGATAAAAACTACTCGTGTACTCGAGTTGAATGGCTTTCTCTTACCAAGATTTAGATGGGTACCAAGTTTGATCAACTCCTCGGGTTTGTCCAGGGTGAGGAGAAGAGAAGAGGAGGGTCGGCTGTCGATATGGAAATATTGAACGGAAATTTCGCATAGCAGAATCGCTGGAAAACGAGATGTTGGATGGAGAAAGAGGTGGCGAATTCGTGATTTTCTCAACTTACATTGTACTAAGTATGTCTTCGGGGTATTCCAGTTTCTGCGTTTTTACTTCATCATCTTATTCTGTGTTTGGCTTTTGCGGTTACCTTTTAGGGAAGTATATACTTACGAGTTGTGATATTTTTCAAAGTTTTGGATGAATCGGGTCAATACGGAATTCATTATGTAAGGGGTTACTTCGACGTAGGTGGATATCAGAACTGGTACGGATACTTGATTAATTTGTGAACTTGGTATGACCTACTCTTGATTTTATTTAATTAATATTAGGTATTTGTGTGAAACTGAGTAAAAGCAATGTAAAAAATTCACCATGCTTCTCGGATTTTTGAATTTTTAAGCTTACTTCCTTACTCACTAGAATATAAACATATTTATTTATCGGTAATGGGTAATGTCTTCCCCTCCCCCCTTCCGAAAATGCATACGCAAGGTTGGTCAGACTCTTTTCAAAATGAATCTACTCTTCAGTTGATTCGACTAATTCTAAAGAGAATTGGAATAGGCCAGTTCAACTCATTTTAAAGTTTTAAAAATCTTTTTAAAAAAGGTTAGGACTCTTTTTATAGAATTTTATTCTTTTCAACTCTTTTTGAACACTTTTACCCACTTTTTGCACTTCGTAGCCCTTCATCGTTCAAATGAAGTTTAACGGATAAATTTCAAAAATTTGCATGCCAGAATTTGAACTAAAATATTAAATTATGTTGAACAACTCTTGGAAAAAAATTGAATTCAAGTTATTACTCGCTGTGGAAATTGACGAATCCTAAAAATAAATAATATGTGAATTTCCAAAGCCAAATTTAATGATGTAGATGGGAACCAAAGATGAAATGAATGGAAAAGTACTGCATTGAAATCCTCGGTACTGCAAGTACTGCAAAGTACTGCATTTTGCCTGAAAAGTAAGTACTGTATTTTTTCTCAGAATCATTGATTTAAAATTTTTTAAAAACCTCAAAATGAATTAATTGGTGAAAATTAAAAAAAAAAATGTTCATTTTGTACCTCAAAAGATGGCAACTCTTGTTAAATTAATACTTGTAAAAATGTTATTGACAAATTCCAACCGGTTCAAAAATATTTTTTTTCTTGGGGGGGGGGGGGTGTCGGTGTAAGCTGGATAAAAAAAAAAAGGTAATGCAAAAGGTACTGTAAAAGTACTGCATTTCTTCGGAGAAATTTTGTTGCGACACCCTGTGAAAACAGATTTTTTAATCGTCAAAAATTGTAACGAATGTTTAAGCATTGCCATGATTGCAAAAATAAAAATTCAGTTTTACCTATACCTGCTAACTTATTATCATTAAGTTCTACGAATTCTTCCGAAGACTTAAAAATACCCTCCAAATTATACTGCACCTAGTCGCCAGTGTCTTCTCAGGTACCTATCTGAGAAAATAAGAAATACCTATTGAAGTTGGTTCAGAAATTTTCAATCACTTCGAGATTTATGTAGAACAAAAAGAAGTTGAAAAGAAGAGAAATTTCATATCCAAGGAGGGCTTGTGTCTCAATCAACATGCAGGAAAAGTTTCTTCGTGTTAATTAGGGTACAGTGAAGAAAAATAAGTCCTGGATACGGACCAAACTTGGTGAGGAAGTTTACTTTGAGTGGGAGACTACCAAGAACAATTTTGAGCCCCCCAGTCATTCAGGAGGCCGAGCCAGGGGGGGTCCTCAAAGTAGGATCACTTTTGAACAAAAAAAAACACGGTTTTTTGCATTTTTGGGGTAGTACAACCTGTGCAACCCCTTGGTCATCTCCCTCAGAAGTTGCGATTTGAGTTTTTGAATATCCCTTATCCGTTGAATTCCAAATTCAATACTACCTGTAGCTCTCTACCAAGCACTTGAAGATTGACAAATTACAAAAATTACGATTTCTTATCAACATTATTGCACTTTTCTATATTTCGAAATTCGTCTTGCAAAAAACTAACGCCTGATTCGTGTTAAGCAGATTAAAGTACCACGATTATCAAACCTTTCATAATTTCTTTGGCTAAATTTTCAAAATTCATATTTTTTTACTAGAATTTTTTCCTACACTTGGTAGTAATATGAGTGAAAAAATATGAATTTTGAGAATTTGATGGAAATGATCATGAAAAGTGTGGTAATCAGGGTACTTTGACCTCCTAATTTAAACACAAACCCGGCGTTAGTTTTTCGCAAAACGAATTTGAAGTTACAGAAAAGTGCAATAAAGTTGATGAAAAACCGTAATTTCCGCGATTCGCCAGCCTTCAAGTGCTTGACAAAGAACTAAAAATGGTATAGAATATTGAATTTGGTGGATCAGGGGTGTTCGGAAACTCGAATCTCACACTTGTGCATGAGAACCCGTAGCTCAGCCCCCTGAATGGCTAAGGGGCTCCAACTTTTTCTTCCTACTCAAAGTAAGCTTCCTCACCAATTTTGGTTAGAATCCAGGATGTTTTTTTTTCACTCCACTCTAATGAACATGAAGATACTTTTTCTACGTCTTAATTGAAAAACAAGTAACAACCCATCCTGATACCTATGTATTTCCTTTTTTTTTGTTCTAAATCTTGAAATGATTGAAAAATTTCCGAATATGATAGATAATGAATATCAATGATCATCTTAATCGAAAAAGATGTTTTTTTTTCAACTTGAGAATGTTTTAACTTTTTTTAAATTCTGAGCTCTCGTCGGAGGAAGAGGGAGTTGGGTAGTGACCTAAAAATATGCTATCTTTTTCTTACTTAGTTACCTGTTGTTGGAGGTCATTTTGCTCTGATTGTTTACCGCGCTTCCTTAAGTTTAGAATCTATGTGTTGGCGATCCTTTCAAAAAACTGTAGCCAAAGTGGATTGGTGCTTATAAAACCTTTTTACTCGTAAATGGTCTACTCATCCATAATTTTTTTAAATGTATAAAACTTAAAATTTTCGGAGTGGGTAACTATGTGGTTTATAATCTTCTCGTTTTTTTTTTTTTTTGAAAAAAAAGAGAACGAATAAAATGACAAAATGACGATTTCATTCATGTTGGTTTTGCTAACGTCATAATTTTCAAGTACATACAAATACGTACCTGGAAACACCGAAGAAATACAAATTCATCTTTACCATTTCGATTGAGGTTCTAAAAGAGGTGGTAAAACCATAGTCCGCCATTTTGGTTACTTCCGGGTGAAGTGAGGTAAACAATCACGGGTAGGGTTGTGAAGGCGAAGGTAAAATCAGTGGCCATCAATGCAGCAGTCCGTTGAAAACTGTTATTACCGTAACCAAAATAGCGGCCAATGATTTTACCCTCTCTTTTAGTTCCCTAATTACAAATTTGTAATTTTCTTGTAGGTAGTTGTAGATACATATTTCCGTCACATACCTAGTATTTCATCATTGACGAATCCATATCTTGTGTTGGGATTGAGTATTTTTTTATGGAATGAGTCCACCTTATTTGAGTAATCCATTGAAGTAGAAATAAAATAGCTACTTACGGATTTTTCGATTGCCCAACCCAGATCGTCTTCTTTTTTAGGAACTGGCATAGGCTATGTCCTCAAACTCAGCAGGATTAAAAATTACCTACTTGATAATTTTTTTTTTTTTGTCAAGTTTTGATACTGGTCGAACGTGTTGTTGCCATGGGTTAGCAATGTAGACTGTAGAAAATCGAATAGAAGTGATCTGAGCACGAAAGATATGGAAATCACTTGGAAAAAATCATTTTCAATTCCAAAAATGCAAAAAGTTCTTTTTCAAAAAAACTTTAAGAAAAATGAATTTTGAATTTTTGAAGCTGCAAAGCTTCCAATTTCAGTATCTTTCCAGTACAATTACGAATCTTTCGTCGCAAAATTTCGGTCAAATTGGCTCTGTGCTTAGCAGAACGCCAAATATTGTGGTTTAAATTCTCGCTTTTCGAATGAAATTTTTTTGCGTCTACAGGAATATACGAATCGAAATATCTTCCACACAATGGTCAGTGGTCACACAATCGATAATTTTTACATCCATCAATTTTCATCTTCCTGTTCGCATTTTGATTGCGAGTTTCTCGGAATACGTCGCAGCAGTAACGAGCATAATTGACCACATCACTATACCGTGTCTTGGGATCGGGAAAAGAATGACAAAAGCATGTTATATAGGAGAGAGAGATAGGAAAGCAGATTTTACAAGGAAACGCACACATTGTTGGTAGTGCCTTTAACCGGGTCATAGTGAAATTATTTATGTTACTGCACAGTGGTGCGTAAGCCATGAAACGCCGGCTATAAATATGGCCAAAATATGTAGCGATTTTTATTTGTGAGAAAACTGCCGCCCTAAGTTAAACTTTTTTCATCGAGCGCACTTCGGATCGCGTCTATAGTTCCATGTACCTTGGTACCTATACCTATACATACGAGTATACTAGTAAACTCATGAAAATAAATTGTAAAAAGTTTATGAGAGATGTGAGGTTTTAGTTTCGTGTATACGCTAACCACACGTGTCAATTTATTACACTGTGTTTGAAATATCGCTACATAAATGCGCTCTGTAGGTATATGGGTAGTTGGGTACAGTGTAATTTTACTCGTACCAAGTCTCTAGGTTCATTACTGTGTACTGGATATGGTCCCTTTTCAATAATTCATTCGAATATCTTTAAACTTTTAATTTATGTACGTGACTGTGTACGAGTACAACGAATAACCAGGACAGGGACAGGCTGAACCGCAGAAGCGTCACCGAAAATAGTAGCCATGGTCGGCCATTTTCAACATAATTAGCACCATTAGTGTGAAGACACAAACGTGATATAATATTCTTCTCGGTGTTAATCAAGTTTTTAAAAATTCTTTCAAAACACCTGAGCTTGGTCTAAAAATACGAGGAATTTTTTTTTTCGAAGAGAACAAAAAATCTTCATCGTCGACTTTATAATTTCATTACTTAATTTCGCAACTGGTGAAATTTTGTGTCCCTGTATCTATTAGTTCATAATTTGTTGTAAGTTGATTGGGAAAGATATACTTGCATGTGGAATATTTGCTTCGATTCAATTGACTTATACGTATTTGTTTCGTGGATGGTAATTTTTTGATTGAAAATATAATTTGAATGTAATCATAGAGCTTCGAAGAACGCGTGAAAGATGTCCTCTTCTTAGTTCCTTCAATTTTGAATTTGGCCTGCTATTGAAAAACATTTTTTGGTTTTCTTTTAAAGTTCTATGCCATCTGAAGTAATCATAGTCTATTCAATCTACTCCCCTGAAATATTCAAGGAGCTATGCTAATTCAAAAAATCAACACGCAAAGTATTTACTTCTTAATTTTGCACCTACTGCATTTTCCACAATCAGCAAACCGATTTACTCTGCATGGTTTAGGTTTGCAGTATATTACTTCGTGAATTATTCGGTAGCCCCATTACCGAACACCCGGTGTTTTTTTGAGAACACGATTTTCGTGAATTTCCTCCTTTAAAAAAATCCTGTTGAAAGTGTTTTTTATTCATCTAACTACACAGTTAACACCATGCTATAGGTATCATTACTGATTGAAATGTTCAATTACACTCAGACTGTGTTATACAGTGCCGAAGCTTGCGTTTTGTATGCATGAGATAACCGGAGCGTTGATACAATTAAAACCTCCAGCTCAGTTTACCCATTCATCGAAATATTCATTATTTACGCCTTCGAATAAAGGCGAGAGGCGAGATACTGAATACTTGAACGGAACACGAGCCGTATTAAAAGGAATTCTTCGTCAATTAATTTTTTTCCCTTTAACCTTAATCCACCGTCTCGTCGTCGTCGTTGTCGCTTTATTCTCACCCGACGACGACGACGCAATCACTAAAAGCAGATGAAATTCTCAACACAGTCTTCAGCAACGTCTATATGGGTTGTTTTTCGAAATTAACATAATTATTCAAATATTAACGCACCCGAAACCATCATTGCGGCTTCTGTCGTCAAACAATACACGCGTATGATGTGTGTTGTGTAAGTTGAATACAATAAGACGTGTGTAATTTGGATTAAAGCGTTTGGTGGCCGTAAAAAGGCTATTTAGCGACTGATATCAAAGTGTCTGCAAATAACTCGAACGTTAGTGTTGGAGAAATGCGCTGATCTGAAATAAATATTTTTACTTACTTTCCAACTTCGTCATGAAGGATTTGATATCGGTCGGTCTCAATTTTTATTGTGTCTTTCATTTTTTTGGTGGAAAATTAGACTATTCAAAATTGTAAATAAGAAATACTTATCAAACTTTGAATCACATGTCAGAAATTGAATTTAGAAGATACCAGAAATCAGTAAACTGGTGTAAAAACACTCAAAAAAAAGTATTAAATTACCTAGAGATCAAAAATGACGAAATTTCCAAAAAGATTATGTCAACAATGCATGAAAAGAAATGTTGAAAACATGTTTGAATGATGGAAAAACGCTCAAAAAGCGTACAAAACAAATCTAACATCGTCAAAAAATGACGAAAACTCCGTAAAATTCAACAAAATTAGCGAAAATTGCAAAAACCCTCGCTTTAAAACATAAGCAGAATGCAATTTTTAAACAAAAACAACACTTTGAATTACCATAAAATGACGATATTACATATAACATGTCAAAAATGCATGAAGAAGCCATTTAGAACATGCTTTAATCTAATTTGATAGTCTGATTTTGTATTTATCAGATTATATGTACTTATGTGTTTGTTCTTTTTAGATCGAGTCAACGTTCAGAAATTATGAAAAATTTCAATTTTTGAAAAATGAACTTTGGTATTCTACTTCATTTTTCAATACTTAATAGATAACCATATTTTCATTCATTAACAATTTCAGTGTAGCTGCTAGAGAAAATATTAAAACACCACCACCATTAAGGTGAGCTTTAATTATTTGTGGTAAAAATATCTTCTTGAAATTTCGAACCACCCAACATTTTAGGTAGGTAGTTTGCATATGGATTATAAGGTTGATTAGGCATGAACATTTTAGTCCTTCAACTAGATGGGCGAGAATGTGTACAAGAAATCTATTTTGCGCGTAGAATTTCGTAAGTATGTGGAAGCGTGCAGAGAGGAGAGAATGCGTTGATCAAAATGATAGAATATTTTTCGAATTTTTTTGAAAAATTTGAAAGCAACAGAAATCAACTAATTTTGTCTGGAAAAAGATTTTGAAAAGGTGCAATATCGTTCACATGAAAAAAAGCGATGAAATTTTTTTTCGTCAGTTTTTCAAGTTTGTTTTTTCTTTTTCCTTTTTTTTTTTTTTGCCTAATGTCGTAACTACAAGTAGGTAATTTTCGTGAAAATTCAAAATGTTTTAAGTAGGTACCTATTTTCAGTAAATAGATTGACGAATACAAAAAGTATACCTACAAAGAAATTGGAAAAACACGAATTTGATGTGCCAAATTATGATTGAATTTCATTTCAGAAATAAGTTTTGATCACAATTATTGTCACCTAAAAAAAAAACATAAATTTTTTATAACATGCCAAATTACTAATTCAGGAGGCTGCAACGCTGCATTCTAGAATGTCAAAACATGGAAGAAACTCGAAGAAAAATTCAAAAATGACCATGCAACTGATTGGCAATAAGCAAAAACTGTCTTGCAATCAGAAAATAGGGAGGCCTAAGTAATGACTATGGTTGGCGATGTTTAATTTTATTGAGGAATTCTATTTTTCATATTCTGTCATTTTAACAATTTTAATTTCTTGAAATGCAAAACGAATTCATTTTCGCGAATTTATAAGTGTATTAATTCCCTTTCATACTTGTATGTACTTATTCAACTTCAAAATCATGAAAGGATTGGGCCTCAGTTCGCCAAGATCAACCGGATCCGTAATTTGTTTCTAGAAATTGATTATGTACGCGTATTCATCTGCCGAATAATCCCTTGAGTGGTCCGTTTTCGATGTAAACTAGAATGTAATTTTTAGAGGGAGCATGTTGTGGACCCCCTCCCCATTTGCATTAATTAAAATTTCATCTGCTCAAATTCATTTTCTGTTTTTTCGATAATTTTTTAGAATCCGTAAATGATAAATTTCTTGACACTTCTGGTTTTTCTTTTTTAAATGTATTTTTTTGTTTCAGTAACAGTAAACATGACAAAAATCAGTTCTGCAACTAATATCAACTTCTCTGAACGGAATTCCACCAATTCCGGTCATTCTGGAGACTCGACCTTGATTTTCGATTTTGTCAGTACCTATTTCTGGCATTTCTCCAAAAGGTGCAGAAATTAAGTAGGTCAGCTGAGAATTGAGTTTTGGTTTGTTTTCGACTTGTTTAGCGAGTTAGTTACTCCACAACTGACTGAAATGGTTTCTAGGCCGAGTCTTCGAGAGTGTGTTTTTTTTTTATTGATACGTATTAGCATCTTTCGCCAATCGAATACCTACCATCGATCGTCATAATAACACTCGAGGCGTCTATCAGGAGATCGAACTAATTGTGAATTAACTCGGTTGAACAGGCCGAGAACGATTCAGAATTCGATTTTTAGTTGCCTTTAAATTGATTTCTGCACCTTCTGGAAAAGCTCAAATATTCTGGGAATTTTAAAATTGCGTTGAAGTCTCCAGAATAACTGAAAATGATGAAATGGGTTAGGGAAGTCCATGGGTAGGTATTAGCTTGAGGACTGATTTATTTAATCATTTTTATTGAAGAAGAGAAGCATTTGCAAAATATCTTTTCTGGTAGATGATTTTATTTTTCTAAGCGTTTGAGACCTTTTTCCCAATATTTTCATTTTTTTTCTCTCTGAAAATAAACCCTGAATTCGATAACATTGAAATGTGATCTCGATGAGAAAAAATGATTAAACGATTTCATTGAAAAAAATTGAACTCTAGAAAATACGGATTTGAAGAGTCATCTGAATGTGAAACCTTAAACGGAATCGAAATATTACCTCATAATAAAATACATAGTTACTCAAAATGATTTTTCTATGTTTTTATAAGTATGTACATTGGGCTCGCTAAAAATACACTTTCGATGACTCATATTGAAAATGATAACCCATTTTCAATTTTTGCCAAAGTATTGTGTACTTATCTCTCCAAGTTAATTCTGAAAAAATGAAAATTACTTACATGTACGAATTTCTTGCTTTGGTGTTTTTCGTAATTTACGGAGCCATCTGGGATTTCTAATCAGATTTTAGCCGCGAAAAAATTAGCCAAAAAATAGGCTATCTCCTTTATACGTCATAGTCATGTGCTCATTCGAGAAAAAATGACCCTAAAATTTTTTTACAAAGCTGTCAGAAACATCGAACATGTTATGATATTCCTGCCGTTTTTCTTTCAACAATTTTCCAACATGAAATTCGCCAATTTTTTATCTAGATGTTTCAAGGATCTTGATAACTACTTAATACGTATCAAATATCGAGAAAAATTCCCCAGACTAGACTTTCTCTTACACGCATATGTCACTTTAGCGATTTGTTTTCAAAACTTACATCAAATTTTTCCTGAAAAAAAAGAAAAAAAAATACGCCCAGAAAATTCACTATTCTACGAAGGAAAAAAATTTTACACACAAACGAACGAGAAAAATTTTCGACGTGCAATTTTTTCTCATCGTTCGAGCAAGTAAACTCGAAACGTACGTACGTTTAGATGCAAATTGAGATGAAAAGCTGAAATTTGCAACATGTGTTCTTTTCGGCATTTTAAGTAGGTTAAGTATAATCATGTAAAAGCCCCCTAGAGTCCCACGTGAGCTTTTTCTTTCAATCGTAGATGACATTTAATTCACCGAATCACCACCGAATGTTACGATTCTTTTGCGTATTTTTTTCGTCGTGATTTTGCATAAAAATGACTCGCGCAGTGAAATTTTATGTAATAGAAACTGGTGTATAGAGCGTTGCTTAGATTCGCCATCGAATAACCTACCTATTCAGCAGTTTCTCATCTTCGAAGGTATAGGGTTTGCCGCTTAAAGCAGTTTTACAGAATTCGTGTCATTATGAGAATGATAAATTTGTTACGTTGCAGTTTTAAAAGCTCTCGGGTAATTTTGCTATGAAATTAGGTAAGGCTTCTTGTTTTCGATGTAATAGAGTTTGACCTCTTAATGAGAGATGAGTTTTATGTTGGGAAGATAAAAAGTTGGTCGAAAGAAGTAAAATAGCGCGAATTAGAAAGATTTTCAAAAAAAAAGAACGTGATTTTGCTTTTCTGGCTCCTAACAAATCTGTTTGGGAGAAATAAAAATTTTTCAAGCGACTTTCAACTTAGAATGAAGGTCTCTACTTGATTTGATTTTGGTCAAGATCCTCCGAGTCCTCCGACACTTTTTTATTTTCACAATTCACCCTCATGTGTGTTAGTTGGACTGTGGCGGTATTTCAAATCCCCGAACAAAAACTCAGATTGATTTTCTATTTTGAAAAAAATCGAAGCTAGATTCATGCTCAAGGAATCGAAATATCCTGATTATCGCACCAATTTCCCTATTGTAGGTACCTAATTGCTTTTTTCCCATCATTGTCAACACATAACCAATCAGCGAGTAGTATTTTAAAAGATCCAATCAACGAGTAGTATTTTTACTCGTATAATGCTAAGCAATAATATTTTGGCGCCAAATTTGAAAAAAGTTACCTGCAGCTATTTTCGTCAATGACGATTTGAAATTTTGGGATAGGATTTATAATAAATGGTACAATAAATTATTTTAAATTGAAACTGAAAAATCAGAAAAAATAAAATTTTTAAATTGATGCTGAATGTCTGAGGTGAGATCATGTACGAAAAATTTATTCGACTTAATTTTAATAAAAATATGTAGTAGGTAGGTAAGGCTACATTCTATGTACTTTACAAATTATCAAAAAGATCAAAGAATGAGATTATCAGCTTCAAGTTGATATTTAAAAGCGAACTTAGCAACCAATTCAGCGAGAGCTCGTAATGCAAAAACTATCTTGCAATCAACGAATAGCTGGTAGCTTATTGTTGATTTAGTTGCACTGTAATTATGTCTATGAACGTTCTTCAATTTTGAAGAATGTACATTTTATTCTCGAGTTTTTTTTCTTCAGCTTCAAGAGTTACTACAAGATTTATGTCTCGACGATCACATTTAGAAGTTGTGTCAGGATTAGGGCACTATAAACAGGGGGTATGTTGGTCAGCCATTTTTCTTGCGAGTGGTCTTTTTCTGTAGAAAATGAAAAAATATAACCAATTATCCATTACATACAAAAATCTTGAAATTTCACGCAGTAGAACCTACCTAAGATTTTGAATAAAATGAAAAAAATGATAATTTTGTTTTCTCTTTTTTTTAGATTTTTCAGGTTCTACTGCATCAAATTTCAAAATTTTTGCATATATTTGGTCGTATTTTTTCATTTTCTTCAAAAAAGGAATCTTGTTAAATGTTAGTAAATGTCGAATAGTTTTCGACTTGAGAGAAAAGTTGCTTTCGGAAGAAAATAGCGGACCGGCATGCATACCCCCTCAGGGTATCTAAGAGTCAGTGAAAGTACCTAGTGATTTTAAAAATGGGCAGTGACAGTAGTAAAAAAGTAGTGAATTCAAGTCAAAAAGGTAGGTTGTGAAAAAAATGAAAAAATGAAATGATTCGCCAGTGCGTTTATTTGTATGCATTATTTTTTTTTTAAATTTTGATTAAAATTGAAAAATATTTCTCATTTTTTTGGAAAATTTCCTTGTAAAAAATTTGATATTGTTGATTTATTTTATGTTGGGGGGAGGGGGGTCGAGTGGAGAACCTTTTTGAAAATAAAGTTTAAGAAAGTAGTGATTTTTTTCAAAAAAAATCCGTTATTAGATACCATGATCACCTTCTGGTAATTTTCAATTATTGTGGGGGGGGGGATCAATTTGACAAATTTTATGACACTTTCTGCAGTTTTGACAATAAATCATTATTAAATTTTGAGAATTTCTGATTAATTCTTGGTATTTTTCAATAATCTAAGCAATCTGTGCAAAATGTTACTCAAATGGACATTTTCTTGAAATTTTTGTCGTTTTCTGATGGTCCATCAACTTTTGATATTTTCAAGTGATTTTCACAATCATGTTTTACAATTTTTATAATGGGTACTTTATTTGAGAATATTCATTTCTGGCTCTTTATTTAACTAGTGATCGTCAGAAATGTTCACTTTGGTCTTCGACCATTTTCATATATCATATCTGTTGATTGATCAGTAATTTTATAACTAACTAATCCAGCATAATTTTTCTTTGTTTCAGGTTAGTTCAAATTTCCTTCCAAAAATGATAAATTATGAACTCGCGTACCTATGAGAATAAGCAAGTTATTTTATAATCCTTATGAGAAAAGTCACGTAAGTCACTATTACACTAGTACCTTTTTATTTTTAATGACAAATCAAAAAAAAATTCTAAATTCTTGGAATTTGATAATCAGTTGAAATAATTGTCTATCAGGTTTGAATATCAAATTTTTGAGTTCAATAAACGATTTTGATTTTTAATGAATTTCTGAAAAATCAAACTGGTCAAAAATGGAAAAATCAAAATTTTACTAAGAATAGACCAAGATAGCTGAAATTTGATGTGTGACCTGTTTTGGACCCTCCAAATCGATTGGAAACAATTTCGAACCATTTTTAGTGGTAGTGGTCGAGTGGAGGGCTTTCTGAAAAATTGATCGAAGACAGATAGTGGAAAAAGTACTTAGTGATTTTTTTCAAAAAAAATTCTGTTAGATACCATCCCCCTGTTATTATGTCCTATTGTGGAGAAAAGAATACGGAAAAGCACTAATACAATAGTGTACATAATTACATACCTACCTATATTGCATGCTCCCCTGAATCTGAAATAAAAATTTTTCTTACTTATCATCAGACAGTTAATTTCCTGCTGATTTTCTCTACACATAAATCATTGAGAAAAACGTGCATTTTTGATGAAATTGATAACTTGTTTTTTTTTAAATATAATTTTGATTGATATTAAAAAATGTTTTGTGTATGTAGGTACAAATTTTCTTCCAATTAAAAAAAAAATTTCTTGTGAAAAATTTGACTTAGTTAATTTTTTTTGTGTGTGTGGAGGGAGGTGATTCGAATCGAGAGCTTTCTGAGGTTAAAAAAAGGTAGTGAGTAGTGATTAAAAAAAAAAAAAATCCGTTAAATATTGTATAAACAAAAATGTTAGGTAACCAAATCAATCCCATCGTGCACAAATTGTACTACGAGCTGAAATAAGAAAAATTCCTAGTCTATCCAGCACTCGTATAGTAATAAAAGTTCACGTCGAAACTTTGGTACACATTGCAATTGGAAAAAAGAATTTGAACTTTTCACTTCAATTTGCATCTAAATGTACGCTTTTCGAGCTAATTTGCCAAAACCGAGAAGTAACACGTTGAAAGTAATTTTTTTAAATAAAATTTGTTATGTTTATTATTTAAATAAACTACGTAAAAGCGCATTACGCTGAATCTTTTCTTTATAAATTACCCTCTTTATGATTCTTATTTTCGCTGAAATCCATTTATTTTGCTCGCGCGTTGGCACTTTTCATTGTACTGTAGCGTACACGGTTACAAATGAAGAAACTGCTCTTAAAATTCCACGCAACTATACGAGTATATTACCGCTTTATACTTAGTTGCTTGCTTGCTTGCTGATGTTGTTGTAGCTCATATTCTTTACACCAAGTTCTTCGTCGCCGGGTTGGGAAGAGAAAAAAAGGAAAAAAACTGCATTGTCAGGCAAACACCCTTGCTGTGGTATACCTACTCCTATGTGTTAGATACTGGTACCATTTTCCGCTATATCCGGAAACTTTCTAATTATCTGCTCGAAGTGAAATTTTAATTAAGTTGCCAATAATGCCAGCATCAATAAAACTTGAACAACAATCCCATATAAAAGCATCAAGTTCACGCCGTGTCGAAGAAATACGCACATCTGCGAATAATGTTTCTCGTCTCTCGTCGCGCGAATGGTACACATACGTAGTACGTACGTAACGTACGTATATGGGATAGGCCTTTTCTAAATGTGAAAAATACCTCGAGGTTGTGTAGACATAATGTCAAAGAGAAATACTATATAATTTTACTGATGTTTAAAAGCAAATCGTATAAGAATGTACAAGTTTAGTCTGGCAAGCGAAAACGCGGCACGGCGGCAGCGTCGTCGACGACGCTGAAAAGCTTACCATACGAAGCGGAAATCGTTATAATCCATCTTACAAAACCTAAGTGAATACCAAACTAAGGCAGATTTTTGGTTAAAATTAAATATTCATAAGACGAAAGGCGTAGAGTAGAGAAAACGAAAACGTCGGTTTGACTAAAATGCTAGAACAAAGGTACTTGGTGGAATTACCTTTAAATGGATTCTCGGGCTGTATGCTTTCGTGTTAAACAAAATATATCTACTTAATTCGGTCCCTCGCTACTCATCATCCCCACCTCCTCCCCCTCTGGAGGCAAACTTTAACCGAACCAAAACGACGACGAGTTTTTCGAAAGAAAAAAAATTAGAGAGAAAAAACCCGTAGGTATGTAGTAGAGCTGTACTGTAATTCAATTTGTGTAAATTTTGAAATATGTAAGATGGCGGCTAATTTTTTGAGCACCACTGAATCTAATAATGAACGCAGAATACACGTTCAGATAAATAATTCACCGTAATTTTTAGGCGTGCAATTTACTCGCTCGCCTCGTGCCAAGCTCTCTTCTTTGCGCCGAAATGGAGACATTAAATCATAATAATTTGTTATCTCTGACACAGTAATCGGAGTGGTTTCAGTCACCGGTGAGAATTCAGCAGGGTAAAAATCGAAAATTTAATATTCCTCGATCGAATGGACCTTTTTTTCTACTTTTTACATACTTTTTTCTTCTCGAGAATCTTTCTACTACATAAATCTGTAACCGAGAGGGATGAAGTTTTTACACTTTGATATGTCACGTGAGACTGAGGTGTAGGGAGGGGTGTTAATATCGCAATTTTCTCGTCAGTTGTGGTAGAGCGAGTGCCTGGAATTTTTTTCTCGTGTAGATGTTGTATTTTGTTATTTTTATTCGTGAGTTGGATCAATTTTTGGCCAAGTGAAAATATGCGTTTTGATCACAAAACTGTTGATAATTTGGAGTCATGAGAGTGAAAATTACTTACCGTGTATTGCCCAAGGTACCATCTATCAATAATGAAAAATTTAATAAAAATTGGAGAATGGTTTCTTTTTGTTAATGGCATTGATCATTCTGATAGGCGACCCTGAGAGAATGTTTCGTATCTACGTAGAGTACATATTTGTAAAAAATGCATAAACAATATTTAATTTTTTTTATTTTTGAGAGTGGCTAGAAAAGTTCTCCTTTTTGAGTACCATTATTATGAGTGTTTTTGAAAGACAAAAGTTTGCGCTTTTCAATGGCGCAAACCTCATCTTTATACAGGGTGTCTAACAGGTCCTACTTGTCCTATTAGTCCTACTAAAGTCCTACTTTTTTTCAAAAGTCCTTTTGGTCCTGCTAAAGTCCTACTTTTCAACAATTTTATCCAAAAGTCCTACTTTTTTTTCAATTATACCTTTTAAAACTTTCAATTTTTTCCAGAATTTTGAGGGCTCATTTGTTGACTTTTTTAGTGATATTGAATTGCACATTTGTATCATTCGAATTTTATCGTTTTCATGCCTCCTAGAATACTAAGTTTCAAAAGCTTTTGCCCTCGCTTTGCTCGGGCCCATTTGATTTTCTTTTTACATTTTCCATTTTTCAACAAAAATTATCTTCAAATTTTAAAATTCTAAGCAAATAGTACTTAATATGAAATAATGTATTTACAATCAAAATTGAAGAATTCGGGTTAAATTTGATTTTAAGCGAACATGATGTGATATGTTCATCGATTTTTAAAATTGAATAAGGAGAAAATCAAACGAAAAATTGAATTGAATATCTAGGTACTTGTTTAAATAAAATCATAAGGTGTTTGAAGACAAGAAAAGCAAACATTTTTTACAAAAATTTGGCCAAAAACTTGAATGTGAATTTTTACCCCCCCCCCCCCCCCGGCCTTAAAAAATTCCATAAGTGGCCGAAAAAGTATCTGCTGAAAGTCCTGCTAAAAGTCCTGCTAAAAGTCCTACTTGAGTCCTACTTTTTTATTTTGAAATTTTATTAGACACCCTGTTATATTTCATTTTGTTACAACTTGAATTTCAAAAATTTAGAAAACCATGAGAGTAATTTTTTTGATATTTTTCTTGAAATAAATAGAAATATGGGGGTTGCGGTGTTGAAATGACAAACTTTTATTTTTCAGAAACTCCCATAATAATGGTACCCAAAGAGAATAACTTTTTTAATCATTCTCAAAAATATGTAAGAGAAAATTGAGAATTTTTTTCATAGAATTTTTAATAAAATCATGATAAATCAGGAGATCAAAAAACATGACTTGAGTACAATATTCAGATACCTTACATGACAATATTGGATACTCGTATTCAAGTTTCATCATTTTTAACAATTACTCATGGTTTTTGAGCTAAAATCGCTTTTTATTGGAAATCAAAAAAGAGTCATTCAAGGAATACTTATTGAAATTTTTTCCAACTTATTTTCTCAGTGAAACGTCTATTTTTAGTCTTTAAATGGTAGATACGTTTAGTAACTTTTTTCAGAGGCAGCTCACCATGCCAAAACAAAAGAGTATTGGTATATCTCACATAAATATTATATGTATGTTCTTTCCTGCAACCCAGACCTACAACATCTGTATTTCTTTCAGAACTTTTTTAATACCTACAGAGGCAAGATCTTCAAAAATGCACAAATTGATTTCTTCGCCTGAAGTGGTCAATTTTGGTCGAATTTTTTTTTCTTGCAGAATATGGTACGAGTAGGTACAAAAAATCGCCCAATTACATACGAGTACATCATCAACCTGAATTTGGACCAAATTTGTCAATTTTTTCCGTTTTGTGATCTTAATTTGAAAATTTGAATTGTTTTATTTTAGGTACTTGCCCCTCCACCCCCTCCCCTGCATCCCACGAACGACGCATCGGACTGAAATATGTAATTCATGTCTAGATTAATATCAACTCGAAATGCACCACATAACATTTATTGTAATTTCACCAAATTAGAAATTACCTTATTGATTTTTTCCTGCTTAGGTAGTACTTGGTAGGTGATTTTTTTTTTAGTAATGAAAATTATTAAAGGTACCTATCAAATTTTTGAGTACAACAAGCTTTGAGAAAAATGATACTTTATGGCTCTTTCAAGAGTCGATCCAGTATTTTTGTTTTCGAAGATTATTTTAGCAAAGCTCATTACATTTTTGAAAGCTGTTGAGTGGAAATATTCATTCTGAGGACAAAATACGGCCGGAGATCGAAAATTATTTTTCTATAAATACACCAGCTCGACTTGAAGATACGGTATCTTAGTAACTTACTTACATTTCGGTGCCTCTAAGCCCTCATTAGCATGATCAGGTCGTTGGCAAATGCTTGCAGGTATACTTCTTCGTCTATTATCAGGGTCAGCACAACGTTGTAAAATATCAGCAAAATCGTGGGGCCCAAAACGGAGCCCTGCGGACATGCCAATTCTACCAGGAGGACGTGAATACCAGCCTGGACCACTCGGTTCTTAAAGTAGCTCCAAATCAAGTCTATGAGGAGGGGTGAGAAACCCAACCTCTTAAGCACTGCCAGAATTCTAGGCCACCACACCGAGTCTAAAGCCACTTGAACATCTAATGACACCATCGCCATTCTACTATATTTCTTCCTGCACTTTGAGTTTTTTGAGTAAGGCTCTGATGGCATGCTCCGTCGAAGTCCGTTTTCTAAACCCAAATTGTATGGGACTGATGATGTTATTCGCGTTGAGGAATTCCCAAATCTGGCCATTAATTATTTTTCGAATAACTTGCCAATGACCGGTAATAGTGTAATTGGCCTGTATCCGTCCATCGTTGCCGGATCCTTTCCCGGTTTTGGAATGAATACTACCCGACCCTTTTTCCAGGATCTCGGAAAATATCTGGCTGATATGCATGCGTTGAATAGAGTGATCAACAGCTGAGGGTGGTGCTTGAAAACCACACTAACAGGGGTTGAAATTAGGATTTAAGGTAAAATTTAGCTATCCAGCTTCATTGGGTAAAATTTTGTGGGAATTGTAACTTTCGGAAATCTGTCTGGAATGGCTCCAGAACCACAATTTCAATTTTTTTCATATTTGTTTATGAATGGCTGTCTTTGGATTCGGTTTTTGACCAGGAGAATTTGTTTGATTTTTCAAGGTTATTTCCTCATAAAAACTATTTGAAATTGTTTTCAATCATCTTTCGTGATAAGGGGAGGGTGTCGAAAGTGGGATTTATTCAACATTTCAGCTTTTTAGGTTCATTTAGTAATTTTTTTTCTCCCATTTTTGATTCTAATTATTTCGATTTTCAAAAATTCGTTGAAAATCGAAAAATGTACTTCAGCTACTGAAATTTTGGCTGGTGATGTATTTCTACATGCTCTTTCGATTTAATGTTGTCCGATTCAAACATTTCTCTGCCAGTTAGGATGCTACTCATGTTATGCGTTTGAATCAAAACTCGCCATAATTATTTCTTCTGTTCTGTTCAAGTGTCAAGGTTCTTCCAGGGGTATGGTTTTTTTTGTTGGTGAAGTTTGTTGGATGTTTGTGAAGACCAGAAGTTTGTTTTTCACGTTTATTCAAAATAAGTAAGAAAAATAAACTAGTGAACCTCAAAAGTGTCCTGGGTGGATTCGGGTATTATGTATCTTGTAAGTAGGTACCTACCCGCATTGAAAATATAAAAATTTACTTACTTAATGAGTTAATTTTTGCGAATCAATTTTACTTGATGTGTTATACTCGTATTGTGTGAATTTATCTTCAAAAAACTTGCGATGTGTTCATTGATATTGTTAGATCCATTGAGAAGGCTTTTAACGATAATGAGTCTGATCTACTCTTTTTATCGCACTTTTTCCTTCAATTTTTCAACAAAGCTGATTGACTAACCGATTGCAGCTCCCTCTCAGCTCTCATATTTTAATCAAAAATAAAACCCTCGCTGAAAATGCATTATTTTCTCGAATTCGAATAATTATTTAAAACTCGCCATTGACACCAATTAAACCAAAACAGAAACAAAACTATTTCCGCTACACAGTGAACTGAATTCTGCACTCTACGCGAGTAACATTTTTTTTTTTTCAAACACGATGCTTTGTCAGGTGGAAAAATTGTACTTTTTCTCTTCGACTATTTATCATGGGTAGAAAAAAAAAAGTTTCTCGTTGTTACAATTAATTATACCAGAATAACATCTGTGTTTGTCTAAATACAATGCGTGACATTTTATCAATAAAAGTCATACCTACAGATGCGGTGTATTTTTTTAAAATGTTTATTGCGCCAAATGAAACGGAATTTTTGCGGTAGATGGGAGAATTCCGTGCGAGAAGTTTGGTTTTTTATCAGGCGACGAGGTAGACACGCGGTTGAAAAACGATGCTGTAAAGTACCTACCCGTACCTTAACCTACCCTAGTTCGAACTTCGAAGCGACGAGTGTACATAAAATAATCATCAGTCGGTAATATACCTATTCAATTGCGCGTTATAATTAATGGAATTTTCCGGTAAACTAATTAAACTCGTACGTGACGATAGCTCGACATTTCATTAAGATAATTACTACCACTACGTACACGAACCGAACCTGAAACAAAAACAAAATAATCATAATTAGACGGATTACTTATTATTATGCTCTTCATTCTATACATACTCGTGTATAAAAAATGATTAGGTTAAAAGGCAATGTCAATTAAGCAGGGTTTAGAGAAATATTAACCTTTTTTGGTTCAGCACGAAATTGGCGAATTAAAATTTCAAATCTTTTATACTACAAATATCTCTGACGTGAGTTTTTTGCTCGATTCGAAAAATTATTATGTAAATTGGATGTAGCACATTAACTCTGTTGGGGGAAAATCTGCTACGTACAACTCTGGGAACTTTCGTATTCATGTAGATAATATTTTAGATAATTATTCCGTCTCATTTTGGAGCCCACTTCTGATATGAAAAGAAAATGGTGGTTTTTTGTTGGAAAATTGGAGGCTCCATGAAAAGGGACATTTTACTTTTTGGTGCCAAATAGGACCTTGAAACTTTTCGTGACTAGAAACAATGTTATCGTGATACTAATTTATTTCAAGAATTCGAAAATCTTGAAATTTTTTTTTTTTACCAACGTGCAGTCGTTCTATGATAATATTACAATAAGTTGCTACATGAAAAAAAAAAAAAAAAAAAACATACTCACTTTTCTGCAGACTATACCTATATCATTCATGACTTTATATGCAAATTGTAGGTACACGTATACTTAATGATCTTTATCAATGCTGTTTTGCTTTTCAAGCAATTGGAAAACTATAATAGCTCATTTTATAAATTCTAATCGCACCCATTACAAAATTTTCATACTCCGATGTTGCTTTCAAATACTTACCTGAAATTTTTAAAAATTGAAGTCTAGTGAAAACATTGCGGATCTGACATATGTAGAATAAATTGAGCAAGGCAACAAACAGGAAATAAGATATTGGATCCCGTTGTATTTGCTGAAAAAATTGAGTCATTTTTTAAATCAATTTTTATGATTTTATGATTGGAAATAGGAAGCATGGGAATTTTTTCAGGTGATTACCCAACATGTTGAATTCACATGTAAGCAGCTCACAATCAGTATAAAATACGATCTTTAGCGAACAAATAGACCTTCGTTTGCAGGGTGTCTAACAAAACTCCCTGACAGAAAATCATGACTTTCATGACCTATTTTTCACATTTTTAAAAATTGTAACTCAAATTTTTTATTAAATTTTTGAGAATTGGCCAAATTTTTGTGTTTTTGAATTTAAAAAAATTTCTGCTTTGAATAAAATGAAATTTTGTCTCGAGTAAAAAAGTGCAAAGTTTTTGGAAATTACTAGATAACATTTCATTTTAGAATTCGAAGGATAAGTTAAAATGTAAGTTTCTCATTTCAGTGTGAGAATTGAGAAATTACTAAATTTGAAAAAAAAAAATCAATGTATTTTCCATATACAAGTCAAAGAGTCTTTTGAAATGAAAACGTTTTCTGTTGAAAAATTCTGATGCTGCATGGAAACAGCGTCAGTTTTTTTTACCAACTCTTCAACCGAATCTCCTAAAATTCCAAAACGAAATTTGATCAGAATCGAATACCTCGGCGTTGTTTTACCCTTTTTTATTACGATGTTGTTGATATATAAAAATTTTTTTCTCGTGAGCTGACGAAGTTATTGTGGAAAGAGAAAGAAAAGTTTGCTTTTTAAAGCATTGAATTTTTTCTTTTGCGAGTCAAACTTGCAAAAAATTGAGATGAATGATCGAAAAAATGTTCATTTGGTATTTTACAGTGAATTTCTATCAACTTGGTTTTTTATTTTTGACTGCTTCCGTAAATTTGGCTTTAGAAATCAATATAATCTTTCGGAGAAAATTATTTCCTAAACGAATGATCACATGAAAGTCTTTTTTGGATACACATAATTGTCTGGAACAGAAATTCCATCAAATGGAACAAAGAATCGAAAAAGGAAAAACTCACAGTTCTCCGAACCTACGACACAGTAACACGTTGTGTGTACCTTCACTTACATAAATCAGTTCTATGTGCATTATATTCGCATCATATGCAGTACATAGCCGACAGGCAACTGCTAAAAACACGTGATAAATTTGCATAATCCCTGACCCACATTTTAGAGAAAATTTCACGAATATTCCACGTGTCCACGACCTCTAAAAATACGCTCTTTCATCCTGCCTGATTCTTTCTTCGCTGTATGGGTCAAACTTCTCCATCACCTATCAGCGGTCTGGTAACATTGACAATTATCGAACTATCTGTTTATAAGGGGGTCATTTCCATACCCTTTGATTGTTTCATTTCGGTTTAACGAGAAACACAGAGTGAGAGAGGGCGGGTGAGCTTAAAGGGTGAAAACGCGAAACAGTTTAAGAACTGTTTTACGAAGATAAATATGCCTCGGGTGTTACTTAATAAGACTACCATTAATCACCATGACAACCTCAAATTGGACTTCTCTCTTTACACAGGCTAACTCGTCAATTCTGGCGAAAGGACTTTTAACTGGCCATAGTCGTACGTGATGCGTGCCTTACTCCGCTGCAAGCGATAAACTTGCACGAATTGCTTCGTCCGCTCTGTCTGTGTTTAACTATAGGACGAGTATACGAGTATGTATGGTATACGATGCCTGTGTAGTGTGTACTATATACGAGAGAACACAGTTTAGCTTTAATTCCCTGGGTAACTTTATCCTTCGGTTGTGATTCCGAAAGCGATTTAGAAGTAATAAATAACATTAACTCCTACCAACGTCATTTTCGTTATCAGTTTCCTTTAATCCTATTATAGAGGATAAAACTTCTTTTTTCGTTCTTTGGTTTGCACGCTCTCACTCTAGCTTTCCACCCCTCCTGCCTGCGGATGCCTGCTGCTCGTCATAATTTTCTCTGTACTTTGTCTCGTCGTCGGGCTTTTTCACGCGCGTTCTCATTGAAATTATAGAAGCGAAGTTTCGCATTTCCATTAAACTTGTCTCGAGTCACGATGACATGGAATCTGTCACTTTTCAAAGTTTATTTTACATTTATACAAAAATGAAAAAAGCCAACCAACCTTGTAGCCTTTTTCGCCTCGCACGACGCTGTGTGCTTTTCGTAATTAATATCAAAAACTCGCGACTACTCGTGGAACAAGTTTAAAAGAAATCAGTCCAGCAGCAACTTACGAATGTATGCCAACAGAAGGCGATATAAAATGGCAAATAATTAAGAAAATTACTCGGGGTAGTTCTATTTTAAGTATACATAGGTACCTACGAAGTAGTAGGTATAGGTACCTAATACCTATAAAGATAAACTTTCAACAATGTAAATCTCGCACCGATACCCCGGTATGCTTGTATAAAAATCTTCACCGTATAATAATACCCTGCAGATATTCACGGTAATCGCGTGTAAAACTTCTTCCTACAACAACTTTTTCAAATATTTTATTAAAAATATCCGAAAAGTTACAATAAAAATATTTCCATGCGAAAAAAAAAGAAGAAAAGAGCGAAAAGCGAAGTTTCCTTGTACTTATAGGTAAGGTAGCAGGCAGTATAAGCCTATGGAAGATTTTTTAGCTCGGAATTTTCCATTAATAATTTTCTATGCAGAGTTTTGTGATATTATTCAATTAATGTATTGATATTATGAATAAATTTTTTGTAAATTTGAAACAAATCATGCCTGCGACATCAAATTTGGAAATTTTCAGTCTTGTGAAATACTCGTACTTATAAGATTATTACCTGTTCGCTTTTGCGGTACTTGTTCGTTGTTCATTTTGATTCATTGAAAACCAAGCTGACCCCCTAAAATAGCTTAAATTTAATGTAAAATACGAATTTCAGCTATTCTAGGGGACTGACTTGGTTTTCTAGGGATGGAGTTAATATCCTTAAGCGAGTTCATTTTACTCAGAAGAGACTTTTAATGTGTTGAAAAACTTGAAATTTTTGAATTTAAAAATTTTGCTTTGAAGTTGTATTTTTTCAAATTTTTGAAAATTGAGAGGCCCACCGCAGTCCGAGATTTTCAAAAATGAAAAATAGGTAATTATTTTTTTACTAGAGGTGACCACTTTGAGGGCTGGGAGCAGAAGAAATCGCGATTTTTTTTCCTGTCGTGTATCAAGGACCCAGGACCATCCTAATATATTTTTCCGATTTTTTATTCCTTTATTGATGAAATTCTTTTTCTTTCATAATCAATTAATTTTGAGCTCATTTTACAGATTTTAGAAGACTTATTTCAAACACCGGATGTTGGTAGAATCACGACAGGGCTACCAACTGCAGATATATATATATTTTAAATAAAACAAATCAATTTTATCGACACAACGCCAATTTTTTGTTTATATTCAGTGAAGTAGTGAAGGGGAGGCAAAAGGGACGATTGTCCTCTCCCAAGGCACCTAAAATAGATGCCAATCATGGCATTTTCAAAAATTCTCCAATTTTCTACTTCCTCTCGCCAGAAAACCTTATAAAAACAAAAAAATATTCAAAACGTCATCAGTCAGAACTCACCAGAAGATATATTACTCAGCACTGGCTTTACAGGTACCTCATAATGAACAACTTTGGTGAAAGCATACACTTACGGATATCAAGTTGAACCCTACCACCGCTTCGTTCAACAATTTTGGATCTCAGAAGTTCCTTCTTTTTTTCTTTTTTTTTTAGAAAGTCATTTTCTCTCAAAGTCTTGATTTTAAATTGAAATGAATTTGAGAAAATTAAAACACCACATAATTGAATGGGTAGATTTAGAACCCAACAATTTTTTTGAATGTTGAAATATCCGCAAGCAGTAATCACGTGTAATCGATTTTTGACTGTTGGTGACTTACGATCAGAGAAATTAGTAGCTGCAAACTCTCTCCAATCATGCTTCCAGCAATTAATATTTTAATGCCAACTTACATCACAATTCAAATGCTATCCTTTCTTCCGAATAGAACAATTTTTTGAAGAAACTTGGTGGTAATATCGTATTGTAGTACGTTTAGAAATTGAGAAAAAAGGTTCTTTCAGTTTTATACTATCTTCAAGATTTATGTTTTACACAGCATTTATAAAGTCCTACAAGTCGAGTTGCACTCATAGTTGCCAAAAACTCACAATCAAAGGTGCCAAAGCATTTTGAGAATTTTGTTTAATTGAAAATACGAAATTCAAGGTTCCTTTATCATAATATTATTTGTAATGTAAATTTTCAATGAATCTCAAATTTGGTTGATCGTTTGACCTGCCTGATATGCCGTAGAACTAGCTGATGAGAAGTCTAATGTGAAGATGGCCTTCTCCTGGTCCAACTGTGCAAGAAATGGTATTGAAAGACCTATTGGCTGTTTAAAATCAAGAAATGATCTTGTTCTTTCATTTTTCGTGTAATTTTTTCAAAATTTCATTTCATGCTGACAATTTGATAATTTTTTTTTTGGTTCTTAAGCATAGGTATCTTAGAATCAAACATAAATTTTTTTTAGACAGGTTGAAACAGAGGCCAGAGTTCCAGCAATGGATCGAAAGGTATGTACCAGTTGATTGCTTGGCCTCTCTTCAATTCAACCTATACCTAGAAGAAATGAAGAATCCCATGTTCGATTCTAAGGTAACATACTTCCTTGATTTTCAACTGAGGTCGGAGTACATGATTTTTATAAGGTTTTTTGCTTTTATTTTTTTCTCAATGAAGTTTTAACTCGTAATTTTAAATGGACAACCAAAAATGACACATTTCCACACCATCAGCTATAGTGCCTTTCTCATCAGTTATCCGTTTAAAACTGATGAAGTGATCAAATTGATCGCAATTTTCAATTTTTTCTAAAACTAAAAAATGCAAAATAATGCTTTGGTTGGTTACTTTTGTTCAATTTTGATGAAAAAATTTATGCGTTCAATTCATTTATGATTCGAAAGCAGTTATGGATAAATAACTACGTACCAGAGGTAGAGAATTGTGCTAAAGTTTTAAAGCTCATCTCGAGCTAAAAATCGATGATTTTAAAGACTTTTCAGAACTCAGAAATTGCATAAGCAAGCTTAATGGAGGATTTTAATATCATCCGGCTACGTATACACTTGTTGCACGCGACTTCCCCATTTCTATATCATTTGTTTAGGGAGCCACAATGCCACAAGCAAGGTTTATGACGTCGAGTCGACCAAATCCTAGAGAATTCCAATGGTAAAATTCCTAGTCTAATAGGTAACTTACCCACTTACTTCAAAAACTGGATCTGAAACTGAAACTAGTAAAACTGAAACTGAAATCGAAATATTTCAGTTTTGTCTTCCCTCCTCCCTCCCTCCAACAGTTGGCATAAGAGTTGCAGTTCTGAATTTTCTGAAATAGTTTGAGCGGTGTTCCAAAATTGTTGGTAAATTTCTGTATAAATTCGATGCAAAATCGTTGCTTGAAAAAAATACCCATACATCGATCCATCGATATTTAAATTCAAGTCTATATTCCTCAGCTCTGTCGCATTCTGCGTCGATTAAATTCAAGCCCTGATACCTACGAGTACAACTAACATATTATTTGTTGCATACATAAACTCCCCTCCCCTCACCCGCCCAACCATCTTTTCGCGTTGCCATGTCGAGAGCCTTTTTAACGAGGAAACTTGTCGTTGAAATGTCAGCACTTTTTCTCCTACAAAAAGGATAATTTTCACATGAGAAATGAATTATTACGATAGCCATATTTTCTGACATTTTTCACAATACAAGCAAAGGCGAAATTTTTCGCATTCGAGTTGAACAAATTCACGTCTCGGACGTTGACAAAGTAATTTTTTTTTCTTCCAGCAGACGACGAAAAGTTCATACACGTATGATGAAAAAAAAGCCACCCTCCTCCTTCCTCCGTTGTATGTATTTCTATACGTACTACATATGGAAGAATTACGTCGCGTCGAGTATAGTACTACTGGTAGTATATAAAACGCGAAAACAATACCAGCCTTTAATACGCGCCAAATGGTGTAATAGAATAGGAAACATATACATATATAACCGACATTCTTTGCATGATAACTTGCAGAATGCATTAAAAGCTTTAAACTACGGCGAACGTAAAAAAATACATGCATTATAAAGTTACAAAATGTAGTACTTTCTTATACATAGTGCAAGTACTATCTTAGGTATCTAGTCAATGCTCATCTTCACCGCCACACGCGAAACATGTTCCAAATAATCCGAGTGTTTTATTTCGTGTTTTTTCAATTGCACATACCGCTACATACATAAGTAGATACGGAGGTATTCTCTCCTCTTGTAGCTTTACACATATCTCTTTACTTGCTTTATCTATATTATACTACATACGTATAGTGAGCATAAGAGAAGTACAAATGTACTCGTATGTACTGTACGAGTAGGTAGAGGTACTATGTACGCTCTAGTGGAAAAGAAATACTGCAATTCGATATAGTTTTCAGTTATTATCGTATCTACACTACAGTACCCTTATATGTATTGATACGATATATAAATATACTGGTTTGGTGCCTGCTGCTGTTACTGCTTGTTTAGAATACTCGTCGTATCGAGCTTATTCCAAAGAATATGGTTTATTGCACTTTTTTTTCCAGACATAACGATACGTTTGCCAAGAAAAAAATCCATAAAATTTTACCTAAATTTCAATGTACACGTATGTATCTAGATGTAATATTTATTACGTGAATTGAACAGAATAAAAAAAAAACAAGCCGAGCCTGCCTATAAATAGGTATTTTTTTCTATTATGAGCCATATTTACTGGGATTTACCTCAGACGATTGATTATTGGCAAGATATCCATTGGGTGATTTTTTTTTTCTTATCGGCAATAGGCAGCTGAGGTGGTAACAGAGTTTGAAAGTTGAATTGAACTTTTCGAAGTGACAAACTTGATTCAAAAAATTTCCAAATTTTTCGTGCCCTAGATTTTGAAAATTTTGAATTTTCAAATTGTGTTTGCGGCTTCAATTTTGAAGATAGCAATTTTTCATAATAACTTTTTTGTTGGTCCACTTAAATAGGTACCTACTCGTATTTTTGCGAATCCAAGAGTGACTGGAAATCTCCTTGGTACTGTAAAAGAATGAAACAAAACAGAGATATAACGTCACTTTTAAATGAAGTACATACCTACAAATAATATCATCTATGAAATGAAGTCGTGATACTAACCTGATTCCTTTGAGTTAGTGAAGTGGCTTTAAATTTTCAAAATTGGTAAATTTTTACCCGATTACTAATATTAAGAAAATGTTTGCATCATTGAAATGCCTACAATGACCCATAGTGCTCAAATAGACGAACAAAAAAAGTTACCATGACAAATTGCCTATCTTCAAAATTGAAGACGTTAGCACAATTTGAAAACATCAACATTTGAAGCATCCCAAATTTGGAAATTTTGAATCAAGTTTGCCTCTTCAATTTTGAAGATGGACAATTTCTCATATTAACATTTTTTGTTCGTCTACTCGAGCACTATGGGTTATGATTTTTTTCAAAAGTAGTAAATTTGAAGTTTGCAAATCCCGTAGCTCCTTCAATTCTCAGGACAGGCAACCAGTCATAATATTTTTTGTTCGTCTCCCCGAGTACTATCTATAGTTGAATAAGAATAGTTGTAAAAGATTCAAGGTTATTTACTTACGTAATTGAATAATTATACATAATTATGAGTTTTGAATTAACATTATGTATCGCATTCAACTTTGACGTTTCGCAAATTGAATCGTTTCGATGCTGGAAAGTTGGTTTTTTATCGTATTTGAACGCATCTCTCGCCGATTCCTTTTAATAAATACCACGCTCGGATTTGGTTATTTTAATGATCATAAGGGGGAGAGGGATTGCATTCAGACTGAATCCTTCGTTTAGTTCAATTCTGACAGCAACGAATTGGGACATGATGAGGAACCCTTTCGAGTCATCCGCCTCCGATTTGAACAGAACCACGATTTTCGAAAACAGAATGGTCTGAAACCCATGCAACCAACATATTAGCTGCCCAAATAGAGGTTTAGATTTTGTGGATAATTTTTGAGAATCCATAGTTGACCCTTTTCAGAGATTTATACTTCTTTTTAAAAATGGACCAATATTGAAATATTGCCAACTGAAATTTGGAGTTTTCGGTTTGTGTTCTGTTAAAAATCCCCCACACTTTTTATGCTTTCCCCTTGAAACTAGCCCAAAAATCTACCCACCATCCATCATGGACCATAGTCAATACCTAAGTGATAAATTAATATACTTCCCCTGTAGGTAGGTACATCTATCGACTCAGATAGAAACATAAAATTGGACCTATTCGTTTTATTTCACTATCTCATTTCACGTGTAGGTGTATTCCTCAACAATTTACATAAATTCACAGATAACTCGCTGGCGTCTCTTCCATTGTATACTCGTATAGCTGTATAAATCACTGAATAACTTTTCGCTATCGTTTCAGAAAACGCTCTCATACTCGAAGGAACACACAACATCAAGTACCACACTAGAGAAGTTGTTTAGAGTACCATAGTGAAATAAACAACGTCTAACATCTCTGTCGCGGCCGGTTCAGATAAGCCTGCTCAAATAATAAAATTCTCTTAACGATTTGGAAACTCGTCGTATCACCTCATTTTGTGAAACGCGCGAACGAAACAATCATCGGAATCCTTTTTCGAGAATATCCCATGCTATAAAGTACATATCTGCTTAGCTCTTTGCTATATAGTACGTATATAGAGAAATTTTCAATCGAATGGAAATGGAGAGCGATTCGCCTTCGCCTTCGACTTCGACATTTTATCTGCACGCTGGCAACGCTTAACGAATAATTTTATTTAAAAATTATCGCAAACACGAACACGCCGACGAACTCGTCCACGTCCGTCGTATTGTGTTTGCCTACACGAGAAGAGTTTTTGCGAAAATTAACTTCTTCAAATGAAAAACGATTATCAAACACAGTACATTAATTTTCCACTTTTGAATAAACTCGCGTATTTGTTTTTCATTTTCGTTTTGCATGCAGCAGGCGCCGTATTAAATTTCGTCGAGAAACGAGCGTAGAGAGAAAAAAAAGGAAAATAATGGACTTTTCATATTTTACGAATAGTCATTCTCTATCTTTCTCGTTTTTTTGCTTTGTTTTTGTTGTTAATGTTATTTTATACAGTGTTGTTGTTTTGCATGCAGCGGGTTCAATCGCGAAAAGTTATCCGAGTGAAAAGCTTTTAAATGAGAAAAAAATCGAATAATTTAGAGAAATTCTTATACACTAAGACAAAACTGTTTTGGCGTTTGGAAATTAATATTCCGCGAAAATACGCGACTAGATTTTTTTCGCGATGGCTGGGTAAAAACAGATAGAAAACGATGCGATGAGGTCTGTTTTTCAGGACGGTGTTTTCATATGTGTGATTTGCATTTTTTTTTTAAAATGCCACTCAGACAGGTACTATAAGGTTACTTGCCTTGCTTTTAGTCTCATGTTGGGATCTTTTTCATTTTGAATTCAGTACCTAAATATTGAAAAATTGTTGCTAATTGGAATTTCAATTTACTTAATCAGCTTCTCTCTATGATTTGATTGGTCGACTTCAACTTTGTTAGAATTAAAAAAAAAAATGATGAGTTTTTACAAAATTAATAAAGAAACATAACATCTTATAACACTACGTGTGGCTAAAAACAATGAGTAAAATCAACGAAAACGACTAAAATCAAGATTAGTTTTCCAATAAACTTACATTATTGTGAACAAATAACGTTTTGCTCACAACATAGGGGTTCAGTTGTGATCTTTTAGGTTGTTACTGGAAGTCGAAAAATTATACCCTGCCGATGTACTGCTTGTTAAGAAAAATTGTAATATCATCAAATCTGAAATAATATTCATAATTAATTCAAGAAATTGTAATTCGAGATGTTTCTCAGTTCAATATTTACAGTGGAATAAAAACAATAATTTTAACAATTTAGAAGTTAAAAGTTTGAAGTAGCCAACAGTAACTATCCAAAAGAAATTTTATAACATTTAAACTTACCTACAGAATATAGCCAAATATATTTACCCATAAAAATATTTTATTTTTATTCAAATTAATCGCGATTCGCGACACTTGTCGGAACACACAGCACGCTTTTAGCCAATTCCAAAAGATGTGGACAACGATGAGCTCATTGCTTTCCAAAATTATAAAATGTTTGCTCCATCTGCTCGATATGGTGAAATCCTTCGGTAACTGATACTTCAAGTGACTTTCGATTTCGTCTCAAATCAAGGAATCTGTCTACATCAGAGGTACAATACTTTTTTGCCAAAGTTCTCATTTTGAAGCAGGTTTGATAGATTTAGGATGAACGAATCTAATGTAATACTTACTCATGAATGTTACCCACGAGGACCTCTTCGATCTCATCTTCTACACCGCTAGAATTCGAAATGCACAAGTAACAGAAGTTACGAACTTTTGTGAGTGCAGAACCCATATTTAGAAAGATAATAAAGACAACCGAAACGTGAAAAATGATTCCAAAAAATTCGACCAAGAAGTGGTAAGGGGAAGGGTCGGCGATTTTTTTGAAATTTATCCTGTAGAAAGACCTTCCGAAAATATGACCAATGGCGCAAATCGCAGCCCTCTAGCCCTTTTTTAAAGGCTGCTAGGGAGTGTCAAAGTTTTCGGTGAACTTAAAATATCGTCCATTTCAGCAGTGAAGTACTCAAAACCGCGATATCTACCAAAATGTACCTTTTTCCAATAGTTAGGGGTTTTGAAAATTTTTTTGGTGATATCACAAAAATTAGTGTTGCCCCTTTTTTTCGTACGAAGTTTCAAAACGAAGTTTTCATATCGTACCGACTCTCAAAAATTCTAAAAAAATATAATATTATGGACAGCTTTTTATCCTGAATAACATATTAAAAAATTGGGATGGCATTATTTTGTAAAGTTGATTTTAAAAAATTGAAAGCTTGCGGGAAAATGCAATTTTTTGATTTAAAACATGAAAAAAAGTTTTGATTGGTGAAGTTGACCCATCTGACTCCTATTTTTACTTATCCGCTGAAAAAGTTATAAAAAACAACTTCACTCAATAAAATAAATTCATCACAAAAAAATAAAAATTCGAAAAAATTTAAAAAATGAACGAATTTATATTTTTTGCTATGAGTGTTATTTTTATCAATTTATTCATGTAATACGTCAGAAAAATGTCAAAATATTAAGACAACTGAATAAATTTAAACTTTTTTTGATGTTTGGAATCGAAAATTGAATTTTTCCGAATTTCGATTTTTTGTGAGAGCTTACCTATTTCATAATGTGGAGGGGTTTTTCCAATTTTTTCAACGGATACGTAAAAATAGAGGTCAAATGAGTCAACTTCACCAGCCAGAACTTTTTTTCATGTTTTAAATCAAAAAATCACATTGTTTTGCAAACTTTCAAGTTTTTTAAATCGACTTTACTAAATGATGCCATCCCAATTTTTTAATATGTTATTCAATATTCAGCAAAAAAAGCTGTCCATAATACAAATATTGTTTTCAGCATTTTTGAGAGTCAGAACGATATGAAAACTACGTTTTGAAACTTTTCGAGCTTATTTTCCGTACGAAAAAAAGTGGCAACGTAGATTTTCATGATATGTATCACCAAAAAGTCTTTCAAAACCTCTAACTATGTATTGGGAAAAGTTCCATTTTGGTAGGTATCGCGGTTATCGAGTAATCCACTGCTGAAATGGATGACATTTCAAGTTCACTGAAAACTATGACACCCCCTAGCAGCCTTTAAAAAAGGGCTAGAGGGCTGCGATTCGCGCCATTGGCCATCCCTTCGGAAATCCTTACCACAAGAAAATTTTCTGAAAAATCGTCGACTCCCCCCCCCCCCTAACACTTCTTGGCCGAATTGACGTGGAATGGCCCTATATTCAACGTAAATATATTAGGTATGTATTACTAAAATGATGAAAACAGCTCACCTAGGTTAATATTTATCCTCAAACTATACGTAGAATTTGTATTCTGGCACTTATTTTTTGTTCACTTCTTACGTACTTACTATAATAATGTTTCTCAACCTGCAAAATGGAATTAATGAGGAAAACTACCGCGATAGCAATAAAAAAAAAGTGACCAATCGTTCAATAAAGTTTACCTTGTGGAGTTTTTCATAATTTTCAGCAAATTCATCGATCAGCTTAACTTGACTCATTATAAAATAATTATGCAAGTTCAGAACTACATACGTTCATTTGTTCAAAAAATGAGCGGAATACCTACTTCCCTCCTTTTCCCTTCCACAACTGCAGGAAACACCTTAGCTAAAACTTCTTCCTGGAACACGAGCATCAAGTCGAGGCGTAGTACGTAAGACTTGGTCCTTTATTAATGTACAGATTAAGAAATTACCCCGTATGTACTATACATATAGTATGAGTATGCAAGCAGATGAATTCATTTCGTTCCAGTTTCAAGAATATAGTGTACCTACGTGGAGAAAAGCCGCCTAAGCAGCGTCGTAACACAAACATGTCTGCACCTTTCTTGTTATTTAATTAAATATCATGTAAATGAAAATAGCTGGTGGTAATTGTTATGGTAATTTTATTCTTAGGGAGGGCCTTCGTTAGTTTAAAGTTTTCTAATTATTTAGTTGATTTGCTGGCGCGATGCGCGGCGTTACACAGATGAATGGCGTACGCTACAGCGAGAGTTTTAAAGTTGACGAAGGCTAAATTATAATTTACTATTGTTAGCGCGCGTTGCATTTTCCAGCTATGCTATAACGTAAGACGTAGTAATAACTTCTCGAATGTGCGGAATCGCACGTATACTTACTCGGAGACTTACTACCCTATTTACCTACATTTTACTATAGTTCGCATGTGTACGAGCGTCGAGCATGCTGGGTGTTGAGATGCGACTTCCATATTTAGGTATACAGGGTGTCCAAGCAATAAATGAATGAATGAATTGAAAATTTGATTTGGATGTTGTGGACACGTCGTGGTCTGTGTTTTAAGAATCGAAGCATGAGAAGTGTATATGAATTTTCAACCGGGGAGGAGGGGGGGAGTTGAAAATTCACAAAAATCTATTTCAATGACAAATTTTATACGTTTTCATGAAATTTTAATTTTTTTGTTCAGGGTGAACCAATGTGAAAAATTTCTTCAATTCAACTCCTACATTTATCAACAAATACTAGATTTGGCCATTCTGGAACCTCCAGTGATTTTTTCAATTTTTTCCTGTAACTTTGAAATCAATCTGGAAAGGCCAGGAATAAATTGAAGCACCTGGTGCTTATCGAGACCACTGTATTAATTTTTGGCATACAGATTTTCATGCCCGAACTCTGGAGCTGCGATCAACTCATTCATCTCTAGCATAAGTGTTTTTTTATTTCCGCCGCTCAAACAGCGGTTATCCATCGAGCCAAAATACTCGGTATTTTTTGGTGTAAAAATTAACCTGCGAATGTTGAAATCACTGTTGACCACAGTCGTAGTAGGTATTTGTATTTACATCGGGGCTACCGTTTGAACCTCGTCGTAGGAGTATATCTACCCCGTTAGGTAATAAATTCACGTCGGTGCCATGTGAAAAAGACAAATCACAAAGCCAAACCGGTATTTCAATATTTACCCTGGACTAGGACGCGGGATGAGGTGGCAATTTAATTTCTGTCGTTTTCCGAACGCAACTAATTATCAATAATAACGAAAATCGCACTTGCCGCATTCTCTCACGTGTGTAGGTACCTACAACCATGCAGTATACCACTGACCTCAAAACCCTGTAAATTTCCTCTGTTTTAATAACTCGACTCGACCGTTTGTTCATCGCAATACTATACATGTTAAATGTTTATGCAAATGTTTCATTTATTTACCCCAAACAACGAATACAAACTTCACGTCATTTGTAAACGTTTAATTTTACGCCTCCATTGTGCTGTATGTGTTTGCTGTATAGGTACGATTGTTTCGAATGTTGACGTATGAAGCTTTTGAGAAGATTTTTTACACTTATCACTTATATGTGCTACATGAGGTATCAAGTGAATATAAAGTCTTGGATTTTGACGTAAACGGTTTTAGGTCGACGCAGAATTTCCAGGCTTGTTAACCAAAAAAAAAAATCTAGTCAAGGTTACGATTAAAAATTCCACAAAAAATTCAAAATTTAGGTTGAAGGTTAAGGTTATTCATTTTTTAAAGTTAAGGTCAAGGTTCGGGTTACGGTTATTGGTGATCATTTTTTTTTGATCAATGGTTAAAGTTGAGGTCACAGTTTTTGGTGGTAAGGTGCACCGGGGCAAGTCAGAACGATTTTTCGCAATTTCAACTTTGACTAGCTGTTACTCCCCTTCTAATGAACCAATATGGATCAAATTTATTATGTAGGTTCCCATAAGGGTTCTTAACCTATGGTGAAAATTTGAGAGCGATTGACACAGTAGCTTTCGCTCAGTGGAATAAAATATGAACTGTTCTGACTTCCCCCAATTGGGGTAAGTCAGAACAGGCTAAACTTTGCAGAGGTGTAGATCACAAACGGAGTGTCCTAGAAAAATTGCACACAAACAAAATTGTAGAGAATTTAATTCTCTTTGAGATCAATCTCATCAGATTTTCTCTAGGACGCACGGTTCGTCCGCTATATACGAAAAACTAAGAAATGGAAAGTCTGTATTTTAGAACAAATTCAAAACAAGTTCAAAACAGCAACAAAATACAATTGAACCAAAGACATCTAAAATGAAACTGAATCGCGAAAATTTTTATGCCGTGATGAAGTAGGGGTAGTACTCTCAAGTCACCTTTAGTGGCACTTTGCCAGATATAAACCTCTAGGCGCTAGAGCAAGTTTTCTAACTTACCCCAAATTCCAACTTCCCCCGGTGCACCTTACCTAATTCTTCCAGTTGAGGTTAAAATTACAGTTGGAAATTTGAAAACTAAAACTTTTCTCTGAGTTTGAAATTTCACAATTTTTTATTATTTTAAAATGATACCAAGTACATTCAACTTACACTATGAAGCTTGAAAATTGAAATACACTAGTAAAATTCTATGTAATTCAAAATTTAACAATATTTTCAGGAGCTATTCTTTATTATGTACTTACTTCTTATCACTAATACATCATTCAAGATATTTTACCAAATTACAATACATTGAAATGATTGTAACCAATAATACTACAATCCTCCTCCCTATGGAGAAAAATGTTTAGGTTTTTTCTTTCTCTTTTGGACCTACGAGGTCCAAAATTCGGTGTAACGCTAGGTGAAACATGCCTTATATTTTCTTCAGATTGATTCTCCTGAACAACAGGCTGTTCGTTATCTTCATCTAACACAGGGAACTCCAAATTTCATTCACCTCTATAAGTTGGAATAGATGACATCGCTGGTCTTATCTGATTTACATGTCTTTTATGAATTTGACGATTACATCGAATGTAATAAATTACATCACCAGTTTTCTTCTCAATGGTACCAGTTAGCCATTTCTGGGAACCAGAGTACATACGAAAATGCACCAACTGTCCAATATCAAATTTCCTTTTAACATTCGGAGGTACTTTAGTGTTGCTCTTCTTGATAGGTCGTCGTCGTGGTTCCTTGTCCTTTACAGGACATTGGAAATCGCATTTTTGTGGTACCCTAACAGGGTGGAGGCGAATGCCTATTGCCACTGCAATTATTCTGGGGAATCGACGTTGTTTCGAGCTTCCACTAGTAGTTTCCCGTTGCTTTCTAGTGACATCTACACAAGCACCTTGGAGCTAGCCGGGTAGTTTAGAGACCCTGAGCTCCTCAGTGTTGACCTCTATAGACGCTCGAACCAGTTTCAGCTTTTTGATTCTGCTAACAGATGGCGTGCATTATCTGTTAGCTCGGCTGAACTGGTAGTCCCCGGTACTTGGCGTGTAATGTTGATAATTGCACGAAAGATTTTTAATTACACGCACAAGCTTGCCTCTGTAGCTGGGTTTGAACCGGGTACCTCGTGAACGGAGGTCCGCGGCTCTACCTACTACGCCACCGAGGAGACTCTTGATAGGTAACACCAAGGAAATTCTGGAACGAATTTTACGTTCAAATAACAACTCTGCAAGCGATTTCCCAGTAACAACATTAGAAGTGCGCGGATAGGACAATATAATACTCAATGTAGACGTTCTTGAAAAGAACCAGTTTTATCCGTCTTCAATCCAGATTTGACTATCTGAACAAATCTTTCAGCTTGTCCATTACGAATTGGACAATACAGAGCTGAAGTTAAATACTTGATTCCATTGGCTTTGAAATATGATGAAGATTCTTCATTTATGAACAAGCTAAAGTTTGGATTTTAGCATTCTCTCTTTTTTATTATAGGCACACCATTTCTTCGTTTACTTTCATTTTTTTAAATTTTGGTTTTTAATATTCAAATTTATGGCACTTATACCGCTGCTAAAGTGCAGCAGAGATGAGAATTGTGAAATTTTTAAGTCACCATTTTAATCTTGCAACTCGACAACAATCTTCTTTGGGACGGGACATTGCAGTACAGTTTTCTGTTCATTCGGAGATTTCAAATGCTGTGGGTGAGCCCCAAATGGCCAACTTGGGTACTTATGATTTTGGTTTATGCTTGTGCGTTTTCTTATCGGCAGTTTTGAGGCGTTGTCTATTGCCCTTCAAATTTCCGATTATCGTTTCTGAAGTGAATTTTTGACCCATTGGTAAATTCAAGTGAGAATATTGAAAATAAAATTCTCAAAAACGACATATTACAAGTGACTCTTTCGTGGTGTCCTATGCTGCACCTACACTATCCAGAGTTATACAGTGATAGTTACCAAACAGTAAAAGTTTTGAAGCTCGAAGTATGAAGAAAAATTGAACAGCAATAATTCATCATAATGAATAGTAAGCAACAACTTTCTTGCAATCAGTACCCACTTAGTACATATTTTCTCTATCAATTGGTCTATTATGCTTATTAATTAGTTTTGATAGTTATGACATATCGACGCATTTGTCAATATTTTGCTAATTTGTCTATGTGTCTAGATTGGCTTTTAACGCTCCTACACATGTACCTATCTATATTGCATTGACACTTGATTGTGATCTAATGCGTCTCAATGATAGAACATTGACATATGAGCCTATAACTACATATTGTGTTGTTGCTCTTATGCATATTTAAGTTATTTCTCATCTATGTTAAAATAGACCGATCTATTGCAGACTTGAATCGTATCATGACAGATTTTTAGAGGAATATCAAATCATCCTAAACTAATTTACAATTGTTCTGTGCTTTGTTTTAGGTGAGTACGTTCAAATTTTCGCTATCAAACAATGGTCTTTCGTACAACAATAGAATAAGTAAGTTACTTAGTATTTAACGTGTTACGTATTTTTCCGTTTGATCGATGAAATGATGCATTAGGTATTAGATAGATATTCGTTTTTGCGTTCTCCTATTCAGTTAATCTTGAAAATATTTCAGTTTAATCGAGATACGATTTTCATAATGCATTCGAATTTGAAAATATGAGGAACTTGCCTTCTCTCAAGTTCTTATAAAATTGTTTTTATTGCTTTGTGGTGTTTCGGTGTTTTTTCTCAGTACATTTTCAGTGATTTGCCATTTCTTTTTACACTTAATAGGTAACTGTTCGTGTATGCACATATTAATTTGTTATTTTTATTGAAAAAAAAAAAGATGAAAAATTGTACTTAAGATTACTTACTCACTTGATTGCAATTTGGAATTGTACATTTAATTCTTGTCTTGTATAATGTTGAATTTTGGCTGATTTTACAGAAGTATCGCAATGGCATTCGTTCATATTAGGCTAACCACCTGGACAATTGACCCCTCAAAATCAATGTTAAACAATTCTGATCAAATTCAATGGAGACCTTCATTTTGAGTTGAAAGAAATACATATAGAAATTTTTTTAAGGCCTGGAAGTATCCCAAGAACAGAGATTTAGGCTCTCATAAAACATGAATTTTTGAAAAAATCGAGATGTTTTCGCTCTAGCCCCTACTCAAATGGTTATGGAAGAAATAGATCCGTTCCAATAGATATTGAGCAAGATTCTGCGTCCATCTCCATACCTCGACTATTGCCGTTGCAATCCAAGACCTCTTTTAAGGGTTCTGCTGAGCAATTGAACATTTAGAAATTGCCAATTGTTACGTAAATTTGTGTTTTGAACATATTTTCGCCTGGAATATTACCCGTGAATTAGGCTGAAACATCGAAATATGTCCTTTCAGAGACTGGAGGAATATTTTAGAATGCAGTGGTTCCAATTTTTTGGTCATTATTGCCATTTCTAAAAAATTGAGAAATACCTAGAGAAAAAAATTCGAATTTTGAAGTTGACCATAATGGCCAAAAACTGGAACTTCGCGTGATACTCGTGAAGAGTATTTTCAAAACACGAATGTACTTACCCACCCAAAAAAAAGCGATTCTCCAATTCTTAACATCTCAGAAAAACACCAAGTGGTCTTTGGATTTTGATTGATATGACCTAGGTCGACGCTAAATCGCAAATGTGTACTATACTATCTTTTGGAACTGTTTCCGTTTTCTCCAAAACATATTGGAGAGGAGCTAGAGCGAAAAAACATGATTTTTTTTGAAAATTCCCTTTTGTTAAGAATCTACATCTCCCCTTCAGGGACACCTCCGGGCCTAAAAAACTTTCTATGCGACTTTCAAGTGAAAATGAAAATCTTGTCAAATTTATTGGTCAAAATTCTCTGAATTTTTTTTTCACGATCCAACTAAAAAATATTAAAATTTTCATTTCGTATTCCTATGAAAGAAAAAAAAATTTTTTGTGTTACCAAAATTCATCCTTTCATTCTCATTATACATGGGATAGCCGATACGTTTCTTCAGAAATGTTTTCAACGCGAATTCCTTTCCATTCGTGACGAAAAAAACATTGGTTAGGAAGGTATCGTATTTATAATTCAGATAGATATTTAATTTCTTTACCATAGCACACGTTAGGAGTTCAACAGCACGGAAATTTCCATGCAAAAGGGGTACATCTACATACCTAACGTTTCTATAAACCCACATTTTGGGTCAATTTCGACAAAATTCGCGATTGATGCCGATTCCATTACGTTATTTTCGTAGGCTTATCACGTACCACCTAATTCGTATAAATTCAAATATCTCTCCGGTGCGATTAAATTAGATCATTTCAGCTTTTCGACTCTTTTCTGGATGGAAAATTTAGTGGAATTTTTTCCTACACCGTGTTGTTTTTAAGCTTATTCTCGTATAGAAAATATCGAACACCCTGTACAACGTATTCGAACAAGTTTTATACACCTGGAAAGAAAAAACCGCTCATTCGCGAAAAAAACTACATATAAGAAGCTCGCTAGGACGAATTGAAACGTCAGTGAACTTCTTACAGTATAGAACAAGCGTGCATAAAAAATAACCAAACCACTGCGAATATCTATTTTTCTACGATAAAAGGGGTAATACTTGCCAATTTGATTATAAACTTATAAACTTTCAAGTTTTATGAAAACAATACCTTTACCACATGCGATAGCGATACCGAACACGTGTATAGAAAAAAAAACCTCGTACTCCCAATAGAATCACTTTTAGCAATTCAAAATCAACCCCAATACTCGCACACACAACCTACAACCTTTCCATTCGGTCGCAAAAAAACAACCAAACGAAAACAAATCTCACCTTTTCCATTTTCCTTTTTTTTTTTTTTTTTTTTTTTTTTTCAAAATGTAATTGAATTCTGTATACTGAAATTCGTGGCATTGGTCGAAAACAACTAATCATTTAGCTCACGCCGAACATTAATTTTGCTGCAGGCGACCAATAGTCCGCTCAGTGACTGAATATTAATACGATTTGCTCGCCTGATCCCCTCCTCCACTTGCGCTTTGTCCGCTTGAAATACATCCTCGATTTGATGTTTGGTTTTTGTATCCTTCATCTCGTTCGAAATGATGAATATGCCGAGTTTCTTCACTGTTTGGCGTATTGCGAATACGCTATGAATAATTCATACGCGCCAATCTTATAGTATAAGGTTTTCTTCGTATACTATATACTCGTATAACAGTGTTGTCAAGTCGAGAATTTTACGCGGTAAAACGAATTTCCGCCTTGAATAATAACGCATTTTCGAATTCGATTATTGAAAAATTCGCGCCAACGTGACCGATCCCGCCGGTACCGATCGTGTTGCCAATTTTCCCCTTCATTTAATTAATTAAACGGCCAGAATATCTAATGGCGTCCGCCTTTTCATACACAAAAGCGCCAAAGAAAAGCGCAATGCGAGGTAATCATAAGCTGGCCTAGCTGGAATAATATTTTCAAGTTTTTCCACTACGAGTAGGTACGCGAGTATTTTCATTTTACCGCCATTACAGCCTCACAGACCGAGATAAGGTGGAAGAGAGGGAGGCTGGTATAAAACATTCGTAGTTTTAAACTTCGTTTATTAAAAAAGTTATGTGCCTGGTTCGTTTTCATTTACCTGCTAACTGTGTTTCAATGTTTTCGAATAATTTGTTGCGATTTGATGAGAAATAAGTATGTGTAGTTTTACATGCCAACATAATGTAAACCATGTTGAAGATACTTTTTGTTGCTTTTTTACAGAATTTTGTTTTGTAAGGTCAAAAATGCATTAAGGTGCAAAGTTACAAATTTGGATCAGATTTTTCTAAGTCATTTTTATTGGAGAAGACTAAAGGCCATAAAGTGAATGTATATATCTTTGTTAATCGATGCTGAGAGACCAGATTCTACTGCGATTTTTTCACTTTGAGTTATCACACCATTCATTATGGGCATCCTCAAGTAGTTCGCGGTCCAAAACTGCATATTATCGAATCTCTCTGGCTACAGTGGGTGGTAGATTCGCAGATATCTTTATTGGTCGTGTAACGAAGAGCGTTTGATGCCATTCTGAGGATTTTGATTTGGGCTTTGTATTATTTCTATGTTGCTTTTGCTTGCTGTGCTCCATATTTCGGCACCATACATCCAAATTGGCTTCATTATAACCTTGTATAATACTTAATATGTACCTAGTTTTTTCAACAAGGGGCTAAAGTGCGTGTTTTTAAACGCGTGATGTAATGGTGTATTTCATTATAAGGTTGTTACAATAACTATTATATAGTTCTCCTGTTCTTTCAAATCTAAATATTCTGCAATTTTTTGAGGGAACTTAGCGAGAGTGCTTTTCCCAATTGTTTGGATGCTGCATTTGTTCTTGAAATACCTAATGAAGACTCGATCATGGGTGATTTTATTGGACCTCAAAGACAGGTATGATTTTACTAAATTGTAGTACGAACTATCGATCACAAATGATTCTGGCGTTTTCGTTTTTGTAACTGGAACTCTCACGTATAATATTTTTTTATCCGGTACATCATCAATATCTTGAATTGCAACTTTGATGAGTTCATCTATACGTAATGCTCCCATTAGAGCAAATGCAGTTGCAACCTATTGAAAAAAATGACATGAGTGCATATGGACCATATGGTATTACAAGCAAGATGTTGATATCTTAATATTTTAGACCAGTGACAAAATTTACAGATAAGTAACTAGATACTTACTTACTTTTATTGCTAAATATATTTCGTTAAGAACATTGTTCATAAAATTTGCTTCACATTTGCTTTTTTAGGTTTGTAACCTTCATTTTTTCTTTTCGAGAACATTAGAAGTTTGGTATATTTACCGATATCTCCATGTAATTTGATCGTGCCATGTAAAGTTTCTGTATTGGAGATAGCTACCAGTTTCTATTTTCTATCAGATTTTTTACTTTAAAATAATAAAATGAAAAAACAATACCTAAATAAATGTATTATTAATTATTATATTCAACAAAAGCTAAAACAATTTTCCTGTCCCTCCCTCTCCTTCCCTTTTTAAAAAAATCTTGAGGTTGGGCCGGCAAAATAGTAGCTTGCCTACACGGTCAAAATCAGCAAAAATCATGCTGAAGTATGGAGCATCGATAGAGCTGCATTTAGAGCACTGAAAGTTGACGTTAGAGCACTTCTCGTTCCCCTTCCACATTAAAAAAAATCTACAAGTAGGGCTGGCGAAATGATAGCCTGCCTACACAGTCAAAATCTGTGAAAATCATGTCAAAGGATATAGATACTGTAGCTGTTTAGAGAACTCAGTCGGGGTTGTGAACTACTACCGGGGGAGGGGGTAGGGTTTCAGTCGTCTTGATACGGCAGGCAGTAGGTATCTACAAATTATTAATGTTAAAATAACGCGACCCAGTCCGCAAATGAATTTATTCAGCAAATTTCTTTGTGATTTCAAGCAATTCTAAGTAAAAAAGCTATACTAAATTTTTTTGAAAATTTTCGGCAAAACGAAATTTTTGGACAATTTTCAGAAAACGTACCAGAGACCTTTTTTGAATTAGTTTATTGCAAGAAACCAAGAATTTTGAACAATAATTTCTTGCAAAAAACAAGACTATGAGAATGTCAACAAAAATGCGAGGTTTCAGATAACTGAGACTTTTTGGCAATTTTCTTTACCTGTAGAGGCCCCGGTTGATACGGATTATGGGGCAAGGAAACCAGTTGGGCCATATCAAAGGAGTAATGGCCAGCTCCTGGATACAAATTCAGAATTGCAGGTGTCAATACAACAACGCTTTTTTCTTCTTCTCTGCTCCCAAAAATTCAGCCAGTTTCAATTTTGTGTCAGCGATTGATTCATTTTCATTATAATATTTTCGTTACATCCCAACGTTATCCAGATGTTCGGTCATTTTTAAGTTGTAATACTATGTACAAATTATATTCGATGATTTCTATATAAAAATAACGATATTCTTCTATTGAATTAAGTCATCGATGAGATTTTCAGTTCCCGAATTTTTAATTTCCGAGAAACAACAGTTGACCTCAACAATACGAGCCAATTGAATAAGATGCACGTCTTCCACAGCGCTGTTATAAAGTAGCGTTATATATCATATAAGTGTTTCTTAGGTTGTATCACATCCTGAAGGACATTGAAACAAAATATCATTCAAATAGGTACATGTCCTCCCCCCCCCCCAAAAAAAAACAAAATCAAAATAATATGACATTTTAACTGTGGTCAGCAAGCTAAACTAAAATTCTGAGTGGACTGCTACATAAGCGGCAACTAGCAACCAGCAACTAGCAACTTGGCAACCTGGTTGCCAATTCAAGCCAATAACCGAGCAACTTCTTATCATTTTCGTCCCACTGTCGCGAAGTTGCTGGTTGCTGGTTGCTGGTTGCTGGTTGCCAGTTGCTGTTTATGTAGCAGTCCACTGAGCATATGGGGTAAAAAAAAAGAGAACTGGGCTTGAATGGTTCCCTATTTTTGTACCCCTCTTAAAATTGTTACCAAACAGTTCTGATGAAAATTAACCACCAAATCTTATATCACAACAAATTTTCAAAAAATCGTTAATAAACAAAGTAATTTTATACAGTATTTTAGGGGAAAAAAGAAAAAACATTGGTACTAGATTGTAACTTGATTATATAGGTATAGATTTAAACTTAGTCATTGTGGTGCCCGTTTTAAGTATACGTAGTCATTGTGGTGCCCGGTTTTGGGCTTGTGGCGCCCAAATCGGGCACCACAAGGTCTTTTTATATAAAACGATGTAGAATTTGATGAAATGCACTCTAAGGTGAAAAAAAAATTTTTGAGGCAGGCACCACAAGTACCAAGTTTATATAACGGGCACCACTACGACTAAAAAAACCAAAAAAAATAAACTGCTCCAAAACACCTTTATCATACATATATATGTGATCCTCTATGTACGCGGGCACCACAATTACCATAAAAGACCCGGGCACCACAAGGTACTAGGTACGTGTATGTATATATTTTATCACGAAAATTTATAAAACACACAACGTTTCGGCATACATGCCTTCATCAAGGTGATGAGAATAGACTGAACCCAAAGGCTATCATCTACGTATTTTTTGACAAACTTGATATCGTTCTTGAAATTTTCAATGATTTTCTTAAATATATGGTTCTTAATTAAGTCGCAGTTTTCCGTGATTTGGCATGGAGTGACTCTAGATTTATAGTTCAATCTAATTTTTTCAATATCAAATATATTTTCATTCAGTTTTGATCAATTTGCAGGCATACCTATTTGGTCAAATTTGATAAGTTTTGCATCAAACAATCATATTACACACTAAAACAAAATTCCTGCAAAAAAATTACTTACTCTTGCGCTGGGTGTTCTAACCATCTCATATTTTTTTGCATCAATGATTATAGATACCCAAATAAGCAAGGAAGATGTGCTCATCGTCTCTCATCAGTATTTCGCATTATTACTGAAGAACACCACTCACAAAAACTTGATGTTGATGGAGAGAGAAGGTGGAGCAGTTCAGTATATAGTCGAGGAACATAAGGTATTATCCTCGACTTCAGCTATTGTCGGCCAACACAAAAGGGTTCACCAACCTCGATAGTGGCGTGAAAAAATATGACGAATGGAAAGACTTCCTTTATGAAGCGAGAAAAACGCCATTGACCGCCTTTATCAGGCATCGGAAACCATTTAAAGATTTAGGTTTAACATTGAAGTATGCGAAGAAAATAAAAAGGGAAAAAATCACCCCAAGTTGGACGACTATACTCGGCGAAATTTTGCAAAGTATACCAAAATTGTTGCCAGATGCCCTCCTTTTCACCACTTCCTCTTACATATGCCTTTTTCTTCGTGTAATTGGGTTTCCTCATATTAATTAGATAATTGCAATATGGGTTAGCATTCGAAGTCGATATCTAAAGAAAAATGTGAACTCATCGCGTCGCATCTCAGCATCGTCCCGCTAACGAAATAAATTTAGAAAAAAAAAAAAGACAACAACACAACACTAATAAATTTAGAACGGTTTTATCGTTTTTGCGTGCACACAACAAAAGTTAAACGAAAATAAATTCAAAGAGGTCTCCGTGTAGGAGAAAAAAAAACACCAAATGTCACGAAATAAATTATTTTTTATCAACGCCAATTCGGATTCGACGTTAAAATTTACCGAAACACCGAAAAAAAAACCTCGGCTCGTATTAAAAATGAATAAATTGCAGTTAGTCGAATTAGATCACGTGCGCGAATGGTAACGATGGATGTGTTCGCAAATGGCTCTAGGTTGGAATGAGAAAAACACCGGTAAACGAAACACGAAACCGTGTTTTTATCTAGCCAGGGATTTTTTTTTCTCTCGGTAGTATTTTTGGGCTTCTTTTTTTTCAGTATTTAATAAAAAGACAAATGAGCGAAATACAAAAATCGGTTCAACGGTTAAAATATTTTATGCTCGAAAACAGCGGTCACCATTTTGTCATTTGATGCTGCTGGCCAAAGTTGGAAAACAATCGTTAGTTGTTAGCGAAGGGTACTTTGTATTGCTTCGATTTGGAAAGCCTTTTTTTTCTACTCTCGTTCGTTTTCTGTATGTTCCTTTGGAAAAAAATTAATCATTCGTCGATATATTTTTTTATACCTCTGTGTGGTGTGCTTGATGTACTATAGTATGTAGTATATCTATATATAGGTTTGAACTATATTATAATATACTAATTGTGTTCGAGTTCAAAAGCTTATGTATTATGCTATAGGTGAAGCTAGGTACTCGCATTTCAATTCGAGAACCGATCAAATTTATGGCGTCGGAGTAAAACCCACCTCACTCGGTAATACGCTTAACGTTCATCTCTATGTGTAGTTGAGGTATAGACTAGATTGCCATGTTTCGTCTTCAATCGTCGTACGTTTGCTCTTGTCAAACCGTCGACATTTCGTAAATGAATCTCTACGTTTGAGAAGACGCCTTGTCGATAAATCCCATCGAGGCTAGCGCGTTACTTATCCCATCGTTGCTCGTCGTTCTTTCCAATATACGAGTATATTTTTCTCTTGTCTATTTTCTCTTCAACTTGGTGAAAAAATAAAGCGTTTTGTCGTTATCGCGATCGTATGCATGCTCTCTTCTTAACACTTCCTTTTTTTCACCCTGCTTAACTTGTCTCGTAGCATAATATTCGCACCTTTCGAATCGTTTTAATAATATTTACTCGTCTGTACCTTTTGGTTATGGTTCTTTTTGAATTTTCAAATTTTATTCATTAATCGTTTTTGATTTTAATAGTTTCTCATCCCCATACTTAATTTTGGTTACAGTTCTTGCTTTTTTCATTCTTTCCTGCCTGTTTAATGTAAAACACTCAATTTTAGTTTTCTTTCTAGAGTTTTTTGAGTTTTTTCAAAAACGAATGAAATTTGAGTGAATTCCCTGAATTTGAAACAGCTTCAAATTTCACTGTAAAAAAAGACAAAATGTCGTGACTGGGATAAACAGTGAAAAAAGTACTGCTAAAATCAGTTAAGGTTATTTGAAATTTTGTACTGCTGACCACTATAGTTTTTTACTGATCGATACAGTAAATTCTTCATTTCTGACTGATAAGCAGTAAATTATTTACTGAAAATACAGTCTAAAACTACTGCCTTTAGGAAGGCGAAATGTCGTCAGATCCTACTGTTTAGCAGTGAAATTTGACTGTTTCAAGTTTAAAGAGAAGAAATCGAAATAATTGTGTTTGAAAATGTGAAAGATTATTTACTGAATTTCTTTGAAATTCGGTTGCACACAATTGACTCTCATGGAAAACTTTTTGCTGGTTTGTTTATCTGGAAGTACAATTCTAACTCTGACTCCATAACTCGGGATCCTTAATATTTTTTTCTAAAGGTGTTGGTGTATCATCAACCTCTGAAAAAAGTCTAGAAGGAGCTTTGAGAGGATTAAGAAACTTGAATCGTGCTTTGGTTCAATACGGTACTGCAGAACTGCTGCCATACAGTCTACTCTAAAGGGGCTGAATATGTAGTTCTTTTCTAAAATATGTACTCTAGTGGGTCGACTTACATTTTTTTTGGAAAATTGGAGGAGGGATCTTATAAAAAGTTGTGGGTGAACCTCAAAAGGCCGTAGGAGAAATTTTGCATCCGTAACTTGATAACCATCGTTTTCTACCAGTTTCAAATTTTGAAATTTACATTGAAAATTGAGAAAAACGAGTTTTTTTTGTAAAATTGATTACTATACGAGGTACACCCACTTGGAAGTAAGAAAATCTTTTTTGAATTTTTTTTTTCACCCTTTCCAAGAGTGTTGCATGCCTTTTGAAAATGATACGATTTAGGGCTCATTCAAAAGTTGTATAAAATTACTTGGAATAAGTACAGAAAAAATTTCAAAAACGGTTTCTTACATCTTTTTGGATAAAACATACGAGTACTAGATCGAAAAAAACACAGTAACTACCGGTATCTCTTTTTTGAGTTGGAGTATCCAGCTTCCAGCAGGTATGTGAATCGTTGTCTTCTCTCAACAAATTATTATCATAAATAAGAACTTTTTGACGTTTGAAATTCAATACCTACTTACTTGATCTTCCTGATTCTGACGAATAATTGATAATGCATCCAGGAAGAAAATACTCTTCGCCTCGAATGTTGTACTGACCACATATCTCCACGTAAACGCGAAATAGCTAATTTTGGTTATTGTGAAGTGAAGTACCTCCCCCCCCCTCTTCAGTGCAAAATGGCACAATCTCCACGTCTCCAACCAAAAGGCTGTCTACGGCGGCGTGGATAAATAAATAACACTAGACAACTATTTTGAACTTTTTTTTGTGTTTTGGTTAAAAATAGCCTCAATCGATAGTTCAGACCCTATAACAAAAAACAGAGTGAGTTTTTTAAATTTGAGTTGTTTTTGTGGCCAGGAGATATGATCAAAGTTATAAAAAATGGCCGTTTTTTCCCAACTTCAAGAGTTCGTAGCGACATTCGCATTGTTTTGCGAAAAAAAAACATGGTAATTTTCGGATTCAGCGCACTTTTTTAAGTAAACTACTTTCTCTGATTTTTGATTTTCGAAGTTTTAAGCGCATAAGACTAATTTTTCCAAGTACGAAAAATTCAATTTGAACTTCGGGTGAACACAGTTCCGTGCCACGAGTACGTAGTGGGGAAAGTATGTACCTACCTAGTTTACTGTGCGTAGAATCCGAAAGTGACCTTGGTTTTTTTCGAAAAACGATACTGATGTCGCTACAAACTCTTGAAGTAGGGCAAAAACTACCATTTTTGCAACTTTGATCATCTCTGCTGACCACAAAAACAACTCAAATGCCCCACTCTGTTTTTTGTTTTAGGGTCTAAAGTACCGATTAAGCCCATTTTAAACCTAAACATATATTTGCCGTTGCCTAATATAATGATTGAAAAAAAAAAAAAATTCACCAGATAATAAGTGCACAATATGCTAATTGTAAGTCTGGATGAAGTTGTGATTATTTTTCCCTTTCTTCAAAAATATGGAAAGTTAGTCAAAAATGTCAAACATTTGGTTTTTAGGATGTATCTCCCTCTGTATGGGACCGAATCGGTTCAAATTTTGGAATTCAGTTTAAGGTTTGGAAGAAAACATTTTTGCAAAAAAATTTTCATATTGATTTTAGCACCCCGCCCCCCAAATTTGGGGCCCTTGAAATCAAAATTCGGCCATCGCTATACTGTTTGAATCAAGTACTCGCCGATAGAGCTTCCTAGGTATAATAGGGGTTGAATGAGAGCCTGCTGAACTTTTTTTTGCTTGTAGCGTTATGCTATTGATGATAAAGTTTTTTTTTTTTGATTTTCAATATAGGTACCTAAATTTCAAAATCTGAAACCTCAGTAGAAAAGTGATGGCTCAAGTTGAGGATCCAAAATTTTTCCTGCAATCTTTAGAAGTCCACTGGCAACTTTTTATTGAATCCTCCCTCCAATTTTCCGACAAAAAAGTTGAAGTCGATCCATCCTATACCATACCATCATAGCATAAGCTACCATTGGGAGTCTCCAACTCAAAGTCAACTTTCTTACCAATTTTCATCAGAATCTAGCATTTTTTGAGGCTATTGGGGAAAAAATAAAGTATAAAAAAACGTAATTCTTACCAAATTGACCAAGAAAGCTGAAATTTGGGATATACCCTATTTTCGACATGCCAAATTGATTGGAAACTGTTTCGAACCGTATTGAGCAGTTCTGGAGCCTCCGGCAGATTTTTAAAACTCGAAATTCCCACCAAAATTTCATCAAGTGGAGTTGGATAGCCGAAATTTAGTCTGCAAACAAATTTCAATACGCTACCAAGTCAACTGCAGCAGGGTTTCAAGTCGTTTTGGAGCGTCCAGCGATTTTTTTGAAAATTACTGGAGCCTCCAGCAGATTTTTGAAACTTTAAATTTTCACAAAATTTCATCAAAAATGAAGAGTGATATTCCAAAACTCGCTTTGTCCATTTTCACAACTTTTCAGGAAAGAGGAAAAACAGTTTCTCTTTAAACGGGTAAATTGGCTTTTTAGGCAAGTTTAGCACTTTATTTGGGTGGATTTATGATGTAGGAGTGTAGGTATACACTTCGTCCACTAAATACTGCTGAAAAAAATTTCAATAAAAATGGACAAAGCGCGTTTTGGAACATTATTTTTTAAAACATTTTTAGTAAATTGGCTATTTAGATGAGTTTAACGTCTCATTTTGGTGGGCTGATGATGTGGGAATGTGAGTTGATCCACCAGCAGTCGCGAGTCGACTTCGTGGCGTATTGAAATTAGTTTGCAGAATAAATTTCAGCTTTTCAACTCTGCTTATTTGACGAAATTTTGGGGAAATTTAGAGTTTCAAAAATCTACTGGAGGCTCCAGTAATTTTCAAAAAGTCGCTGGAGGCTCAAAAATGACTTGAACCCACCTGAATTCGGAAAAACTTATCTAACAATAAAGATTTACTTACCGTAAACGCTGTCAAGTTCATTTATCTTCTGTCTCCACTTCGTCTCCATGTCCTTTAACTCCTTTTTCATTTGATCTACAATATCTCTCATTTTAAACAATACACCACAAAAAAAACAAAAGGGAAAAAACTAAAAATTTCAAATTTACTTATTTAAACAAACAAGACAATTACGAGTCCGCGCAATTTATTGAAAATCGCGTATGCGGGAACCAACGAGAAGCAACAAATGTCTGTCCATCGTTGGCCTATCGCGATTCGCGAGTCGCGACGCTGGACTTTAATCCAGGCACGTGCCATGCCTCCGTTGATATGTATGTATGTCTTTGAGAGAGAGAAGGTTTTTGGAATAGACTGTAACGTTTAATTAATTTTATACTCTGCATGGCGAAGCTTCAAATGAAAAAACTTACCCAATTTTGTTTGATGCTTGGACGTCAATATAGGTAGCACATTAATTGATATAGTGCAACCGGTTGTCGCGCATTCAAAACTTCAAAAGAAAAAAATAATGTTGTACTGAGAGGTGGGTATACCCAAAGAGGTAAAAACCTTTACAACCCGTCAACTATGATTGAGCTAATTATCACTCAGACCTCAGAACCAAATTTGGAGCTATCGAAGTTGATTTTTGGTGAATTTTTGAGAATGGTTCTATTGTAGCATGTGGTTTTTTGGTAAATATAACAAATTTTCTGCAACAAGAGCAAATATACTTGGGGATCAAAATTTGAAACGCTGTTTATTACACTTTCCAATTATTTTCGAGCCGATCTGGAGCTTCCACCAAAAGTTGACTTTTCTCCAGCGATTTCAAATCGTTCCAGATAAGGTGTTGTAATCAACTTCGGCAGCTAAATATTCAATTACTTAAAGTTCAACATAGGCCAATTTGCAAAACCGAGGTAACGATGACGAATTAAAATGTGTATTTTTTCTTACAAGTTGAAAATCTCAAATTGAAAAAAATTCCGAAATTGACGATTTTTGTAATGAATTACTTACTAGAAACTTCTTCTACATTTGAAGTCGACCGCCACCTCCAATTGTAGCACGTCTCGAGGGCATGCACAATGTTTGCATAATTTGATGCAAAAATTGATGTTTATGGAAGATTGGCACCAAAATCATGGCAATCGAATATCATTGGATTTGGGGGGGGGGGTTTAGCGTATAAAACGATTTTTAGATTTTCATTTCTGTAATTGTTAATTTAAAGTAGGAAATTAAAATGTAATAGGGATAAACTTTCGTATTTTTAAAAAAATCGAAAAATCAACTTTGTTACCTCGAAATTTAGTTCTGCGGTCTGGATAAATATGCTCTTTTAGTGAGTCAAATTTCAGCTCAATTAGAGTTTGGTAGGTGTAAAGGTTCCCTTATGGGTACATATTGTTAACTTGAGATGAATGCGGGGTAAAAAATTGAAAGCAACCAAATGCCTGCCAATAAACAACAAACGAAAAGCAAAACTCCTCTTGCAATCAACGAATGGCAGATGACAGTGAATCACATGTTGGTTATTTTCCTGCGTATTTTAAGAAAATAAAATTAACTATTTATAGGAAATACATATTTGTATCTATGTACCTATGAATATATATATATATGAATGGTGGAAATGCAAAATGTGCTAAGTGCCATTGGCATTTTTTCGGAACGCGTTTTTTCAACGTAATATTATGTGTCATCGCACATGCGCTTGTAGTGTAATATTAGAGAAAATGTTTTTCCAAGTTGTACTAATAAACACCTAAAGATAGCGTTTTCCATAAGACGTACGTAAACGTGTTACACGAACTCGTTTTTACGGTCTCCTGTAGAAAAACGTCAATGGCACTTAGCACACTTTGCATTTCCACCATTCATATAGTTTTAAAAGAAACGAAATTGAGAAGTTGCGCAGACAAAAAAATTTCAATTATTCTGACTTTAAAAAATGAAAAAACAGAAAAAACATAATGATATGACTCTTTATTACTTTTGAGTGTTCCAAAAGTTGATAATTCAATTAAAACCAGTAAACTGTTACTCCAAAGATAATAATCTTGTAAATTAATCAACTCATTGAAGAATACTGGCTTCCTTCAGCTACTCCTCGCTTCAACATCGTTTCAACTTCGCTCTCGTAAAAGGCCTCAACGTATACAAACTTGAAAAAAGGCACACTCTCCCCACATACACTGTCATCATCCTACTACGAGTTCATGAAAATGAAAATATGTCACCTCGTAAATTCACTCGCACGCCAAATTATTCAGACCATATACCGTCGAAAGGAAAAAAAACCATCGCCCTTAGCCCACCACAATAACCCGTTGAATCTGCGAATAAAATTCATGAAAACGACGAAATTAAAGAAAAAATCTTCATTGCACAACAAGCTGATTAACCTCGCCTACCATTACCGATGCCAAGCACGTTTCGCCAAATCAGACGCATATATCCATTAAAAAGTAAAGCACTAAAAAAATTGAACCCACGTGAGACAAACAAACGAACGCGTTGAAAAAAAAAACGAAAAAAAGGTCGTTCAAAAACTACCATAACAATGAAATTTTCAAAACCACAGCAACGAACGCGCGTACTATGTACTTACTCACCTATTCATAAAAATGTGCGTGAAAAAACGTCGAGCAAATGGCTATAAGTTATATCGCTCTAAGGTTGAATATGGCTAGAAATTATGTTTTTTTTTCTCTCCTCCGTGTACCGAGGCTGGAACTAGGCCTTTTACACGTATCTCGAACATAGGTTCGTTTACAAATCAATAACGATTACGCGAATAAATCCATTTTCAATTTTTCGCTTATACAGATATTCGAAATGTCTCTTTCGTCGAATGCTTTCGACTTGAAACACTTTTAAATTCTGCCGCCGCCGTCGTAAAATAATCGTATGAAATCGACCTAACCATATTACGATGCTTTCCCTCTCGAAATTATTTATTATAGTCATTAATAACTCGAATAAAAGAAAATAGCTTTTCTTTAAACGAAACGCTTCTCGTTCTCTTATTCTCTCTTTATAGCTTGTTATTTCGAGGCATAATCCAAATCTGATATTCTTTCTCAAGTTTTCCGGCTGGCCTTTTCTTTTTTCCCTTTTTTTTTTCACTCGCAAAACATCGTGAAAGCTTGTTCTAATCTCAGAGGTACCTAATTTTGTAGATGATGTTAAAACCTTAACCTTTGTCATTTTTTTTTTTTAGCGAAGATTAAGTCGTAATGGATGGATTGGAATCTGTGCTAGCAAAAATAGCCCGGATTAAATTTCTCGACAAATTACTTGCTTATATGTACCTTATACCCATATTTCTCTATATCTACTATATTTTCTTTACTCTTGAAGATTGAAAAAAAACTTACCTACTCTGATTAGCTAGTTCGAATTTTATCGTCATTCTTAGAAATCCATGGTTCCTCTTAGAATATTTTTAAGTACCTAACTATGAACAAATCAGTCCATTCAAATCAACCATAGACATTCTGTTCTCAACTCGAGGCAGTTTTGAAATTCGTGCAATTCACTCGAATAAATTTTTATTTTAAAAAGTGTGTACAGTTCGTACCTGAAATCTTACATGAGCTATGTCTACATGTACCCACCTTTTTATATCTGTACCCAATTTGTAAATATTTGATATTAACACACGTGCTCTTCAAGAGTTATTTTCAAAGTTACACAGAATTCTAAAACATAAGACTACACAACGATGTCCTTGAGCAATTGTAAGCTCGATTTATACCATTCGAATTTTATTTCAATGCGAAGGATTTCGAGATAGGTACGTACTTATCCGTTTTACCCTTCGAGGGAGGTATTCTAGCCGACTGAAATTTTCAATCTGGCCACTATTTAAAAAAAAACATGTGCAAAGCTCAAAAAATATTACATTGGGTGAAATTTTAGATACAATTGAGGATACTTCAATCAAGGTAGAAAGCTGAAACGTGGTTTACTGATTTGGACTCCATTTTCGACCACATGAATTAAAGTGGAAGCTTGGTGTATAATTATTCTAGAGTTGGATGGAATTTTGAAGTTTCTATTTGGGAGAAAAATCCTTCGAATAGAGTTCAAATGGAGTACAGAATATTAAATTTCGATCAATTATTTTCTTGACTTTTTGTTTGATGAATCATTAAAACACAATTTTTCAAAATCTGTTTCCATGGATTCAAATTCATATTTTTCCTTGTCAATTATTTTTGTTTTTTAAACGAATGAATTTGCCTATTTGTGATCTAAGTCAGGTTAGAAATGCAAAAATAATTGTATAAATTTCAAATTTGAGATTGGTAGAAACAAATTTTTGAAAAATTGTCTCATTGTTGATTGCGAAGAAACCGAGGAAACAGTTGATTCAATTTAATGATACCGAATTTCATTTGGATCCTTTGAATGGAATTTTTTAAATGCTGAAAAATCCAAAGTCCTGCTGAAATTTATGCGTTTGCTTCGTTGGAAATTTGATTTACAATTTCCCCATCTCTTTTCCATGTTCTACTAATATAGGCACGTATACTTACGCAGTTGCCAACGTAAATATTATGATATCTTGTAAAAAGAAAAAACAAAAACAAACTTCAATGATAAAGTACCTACCAAATCTTGGATTTAAAAAAAACTAATGGATGTATCGCGAGTATGAGACTCGAGAGTGTAAAGACGTTTATTTGGTGTTAACTTATTTTTTTAAATTTCATCCTTGAGAGAGAATTCGATTCTGGAGATCCATTCTTCGCTGGTAACGATTTTTTTCTCCTGTTCGGTTAATAAAAATCTCTCTTGCCATCGTTTTTGTAAAAGAATAAAATCAAAAGGGAGGATACCTGTTTTGTAAATATAGATTTCAAAATACCAGTATCAAAAATTTAGGTACTGGTTTCCAGAAATTTTTCTTTTTCCTTATTTGACTCAAGTTTAAATTGGCTCCCAGATTGAAATATACAGCGGGTGCGTGCGCATCGTCCAAGTTCTCCATCCACAAAATGGTGCAGACGAATTTACTATCAAAATTACATTTTCAAAATTTTGATTGTCTGCACACTTCATGGCAACGAATACTTAATCGAATAAAATAAATGCATTTATTTACAACATCAAATATTCAAATCATCCATGTCATCGTCATCGAAATATTCACTCAAAACCATCAAGAATTCAATTTTTATTTTCAACTTATCCCGCTTCTTCAACGCCTTCAGGTATGGTACAAGGCAGCGAGCAAAATTATTTATATGTGGGTCCATCTCAATCATCTTCGTTGATTCCCTTTCTACTCTCCTGTTATGTTCTCGCTCTTCGAACACTTTTATTTTTTTTGCTTCCAAGCGCAACGCTTGTTGCATTGACGTCTGTTTTGGACGCTTCGGAGCATTGGAACTTGAGCTGCCCCTGCTGTCAACTGCTGCAATAAAGACTGAGGTAATTGATTGGTGAATTTTCGAACGGTCAATAATCTCGCTGTCGCCAATGATATTTTTCTGATCGGCGTTAGCATATTTATGGGCGAGTATGTAGCACGCTACTGTTACTTAATGAGTGTGTAAGCGGGCGAATTTCCACCCAATGAGAGGGTCATTGGTGGTATCAGTCGACCAAACACAAATCCTTCGGCTGAAATTTGGGCTCATGGAGCTCATATCGTGAAAAGATGATTTGATTTTTTCAATTCAGCGATCATAATAAATAGGTAGCATTAGAACAAAAACTTCAGAAATCGAAAAATCAGCTTCAGCTGCTGAGAATTGGCGGATGGAAATTTTTTGAGGTGCTTTTTCGATGTATCTAATCCTTTGAGGGTTCTCTAGGTTTCCATGTTGAGGGAAAAAATTGCTTTAAAGGGTGTAATAGATCTCGTTGCTCATAAGTGAGTTTCATTGATGGCTATCAATGGTGCTATCAATCATTCCGTCACTTATCACCCATAGATACTTTATCTTTATAATTTTGAAAATTTGTCAAAAAGAAAAAGTAAAAAGTATCTTGAATACGTATGTACTTGTATGAATAGGTAAGTCTTACCCAAAATGTACTACGTACTTTTAAATAACAACTTACTTTTCTAAATAGACATTTTAAAAATCTTATTGCAGGGTAACTATGTATTAAATTTGGCTGACAAGGACTCATGAAATTCATCATCTCACAATCAAAGTCTTGAAATAAACGTTTTTTTAGACCTATTGAAAGAATCAAAGCACGATTTTTCAAGAAAAAATTTCAACCGGTTTAAATCCGTAATTTTTCTTGTCAACCAGTTATGATTTGAACCAATCCTGGAAGCTAATCAACTGTTATTGACGGACGATCTGACGTAAGTACCTTACCCTTTGCTAATAAAATTGCATACTCGGTTCGCCGTGAATCTGAGAATGGTCAGTTACTCTTTTTTAGAAAGACAAATGAAGTCGACTCGGCTGTTTACATTGCTCTATTTTCCTGAGCTGTTGCTGATCTCCTTGTACGTATCTTTTGACCCTGTGTACTCGAGAACACTACATTAATTCATTCATTGAGGAATATTTTTACAGATTTTCTAAACAATTTCAATTTCCCTATACATGGGTTGAGGATGAGTTTAATTAGGTACGTGAATGATCACCTTTAGTATTCACTTTCCTTGTCTTAGTATTGTGAAGTGTGAACACGTTAATGAGTGGAGGAATTTCTCGATTGTGAATTTCAAAAATTTTTATGAGCTATTGAAGTGTTGACGGATTGTGAGCTTTGAGTTTTTTCCCAAGTCTAATGAGTGAAAGAAACCGCAAAACCAAAAACCTTCTTGCAATCAGCGAATATATACTTTTGACTTGACTTACGTTGATCTTCGACGCGAACAGTTTTCGTGCTTGGTTTTCTAAGGGATTTCTAAAAAATATTTTCACCTATTTGTTATCCCTTTGATTCCATATTATTGCTTTAGAATTTTGCATCTTCATTCTTAATTGCACGATGGCCGGATGTTGTTATGTATCTATTGAAAATTATGAAGGTTCAATCTTGGAGTATTCAAAATGATCGAATCAATTTTTAATGTCCGATTTGAAATCATGAAGCAAAATAATTGCATTAAGGTGATGTATTTTCGGATATTCTTTGGATTTTTTACTCACTTGAAAAAGAATTTCCCCTGGTATATTGAACCCGTCATAGGATCGTAAATTTTTCAACAGGCCAAATAAGTATTCCAAATTTATAATAAGCGCGAAAAAATTTAGTTATTAAAATTACATTAAAGTTAAGCGATGTTAACGTTTAACAGTTCACTTTAAGCAATGTATCGAGCAGACAATTCGGTGTTATTGCCTATTAGAGGTTTTAATGTTGTTAAACTGCTTTATATCCTGTCGGTTACACTCGCAAAGAGAACTTAGCCGCGCTCTGGCACCCATCCAATGTTTTACCGCAGCATTCAAATTGAAAGCTTTTAAAGCGAAAATCGGCTAAGTAATTTTTTTCAAAACTAATAATGCCATTTATTACATCTATGAAACAAGTTTTTACTTAACTTACTATACTTTACTCATAATTATACATGTTCTAGTAGTGCCAATCAATGAAACCCGCTTGGTTTCAACTTTTATATACTCATTAATCTCGAGTTTTCTCGACTGGTGAAAAATTTAGATGAGTTAATATCGCTGATAAAGTTGTTTGAAAGTTGTTCAATCGGAGAAAATCGCGTTAAATAATTTTCTGCGTGTTGAAATTCTATCAACTTTGGAGAAAATTTTGAGAATTTTTTTTTTTAAAGAAGTGATTAGGTACACTGATTGGATGATTTCATTTTTTGGAAGTAAATGACGATGTGAGACTGTGTTTTCAAATTGATTGGATTTCATTGTAGATTTTAAATTTTCAATACATCTGGTTGAATTTTGAAAATAAAGATTCAAATTTCGTTATTGAAAGTTTTTCGTTTCATTAGAAAAATTGGAATTTAAAGCTGTAAAAAAATGTACTTTTTTATGCTCACTTCCTCCCTTCAAACAAGCTACAGAAGGTAAACAGGGAATTTTGATTTTTTTCAAAGCTATCTTGTTTCTATATGTATGATTCACTGAAGATGATCGCCCACTTACAAATCTACTTGCGCATTATATTAGTGTATAATTCGATTATGGTTTACAAATACGTGCGGGGGAAGAAACGACAATTTTTCGCGTTTCTCTATCACAAAATGCTGGCACAGTTCGATAAAATACATGCATCTTGAAAATATGACGCCCGGCCGCACACTTGGTGAGCAAACCACCGCGCATCAGCCAATTGCGTACAACTACAAATTATAATACCAAACTGAAAACTATCGTTTTAACTGTACCAAAGAAAGTTCATAATTCAGTATAACCTTTGGCTATACATAGATAATCTTAACACGGAAAAAATTTACGCGAATCCGTAGATAGGTAGGTAGGTTGCCTTATAATACTTATAGCTCGGTTAACTGTGAAAATTAAATTACTCTACGATTACAGGGCCTGGGCCTATTTCGCGTCCGAAACCGGTAAAGTTATTTCGGTCACGATTAACTAGACGACTGTTATGTATACTTAAAACTTGAACTAATTCATGGCTGCTAGATAAACAAAATCTACTACACTGAAGAGGGCTACAGATATACGCATGAACAAATTCGCATCGTTGTTGTTGCAAATCCTCCACCATATAATGTTGAGTAGGTCCTACGTTCTATGTGTCTACGATACCTATTACCTTTACCTATGTTGTGCAACTTGCCATAGAACAAAAGTTCTCTTGACGAAGGTTTCGGCGAGAATATTCTTCGAGAATATTGGTCCTTCTATTGTCTCGTCACGAGTATCATTTGCACGTTGTTCGGATGATTTCCCTGGTTTTGTGTGATGGGGAGTTTTTTAAATGGATGTTATCTGTGAGATTGGAGTGTTGGGAGTGATTTTATGATTCGATTATGTAATCTGAAGAGAAGACAAGAGTTAACGTATAGATGTCTGGTTCTTTATGTACTGTATGAGGACAGAGACCATAGACTCTGGTTATTTTTTTCTTACTTCAATTTTTTCAAAACAAAACACAGAAGTTCTCTTGCAATCAGTTCGTAGTTTTTGAATTTGACGTATAATAGAGTTCTCTTCTTGTTGGAAATTTCAAAGCATAATGTAGAGCATTTCTGAAGCAAAACTCGTGAAAGTAGATGTCTACAAAAAGATTTTGGAAGAATTGAATTAGCCCTACATTCTATTTTCTCCTTTCGAAATCATCTTCAGTTATTTGTCTACCTACTGTTGGCGTTTGAATGTATTTCCTCTTTCCACTGATATTTACTCATTTTTTGCAAAATCGAAGTAGTGCCCGATCAGAGCAATTTGTCTGAATTAAGTATAAGTAGGTAATTCGGTATTTTAAACTATTTTGTAACCTTATTTTTCTGTTAATTGTGTAGTATAGATGGCTATAATCTTGGAAGTCTTCGTCTACTTGAACAAAATTGAAGTAGATTGCGTTACTTGAATTCAGATTCGGTGTGTTGTTGGAACTTTTGAATCTGGTTTCAAGTAACTTATGAATTTTTCCATATATGAATTAGACTTACGTTTCCGCGTTCCTTTTTGATTTATGTTTTTTATGTATTTTTGATGTGATATTCAGATTTATTACAATGTTTTGAACTTGATTTAACTTTCGAGATTTATTTCGCGAAGTGATTAATTTATTACTTACCTGGTGCTGACTTCATCGAGATGGCTGAGTAGAAGCCTAGCAACGGAGTTGCCGGTAATGGCAATTCTGCCATGATGTGGTGAGTGAGTGTTAGGTAAAATGTCCCTTTACGATATACCTTGATTATGAGGTTTTAGATTTAGTGATGTATAATTGAAATAGCCGAATTTGGCTTAATTTTTATTTTATTACTGAGTTTGTCTGAATTAAGTATAAGTAGGTAATTCGGTATTTTAAACTATTTTGTAACCTTATTTTTCTGTTAATTGTGTAGTATAGATGGCTATAATCTTGGAAGTCTTCGTCTACTTGAACAAAATTGAAGTAGATTGCGTTACTTGAATTCAGATTCGGTGTGTTGTTGGAACTTTTGAATCTGGTTTCAAGTAACTTATGAATTTTTCCATATATGAATTAGACTTACGTTTCCGCGTTCCTTTTTGATTTATGTTTTTTATGTATTTTTGATGTGATATTCAGATTTATTACAATGTTTTGAACTTGATTTAACTTTCGAGATTTATTTCGCGAAGTGATTAATTTATTACTTACCTGGTGCTGACTTCATCGAGATGGCTGAGTAGAAGCCTAGCAACGGAGTTGCCGGTAATGGCAATTCTGCCATGATGTGGTGAGTGAGTGTTAGGTAAAATGTCCCTTTACGATATACCTTGATTATGAGGTTTTAGATTTAGTGATGTATAATTGAAATAGCCGAATTTGGCTTAATTTTTATTTTATTACTGAGATGGTTCGATTATGAATCTCGATATAGGACTTCGGTCCTCTGTGTAATTCTTCAAAATTGAAATATCTCGATTCATGAGATTAACCTTCTGACCTACATTCACAATGGTGAAGTAATCGAATCAAATATGTTGTAATTTGATATATTTTTTGAATTCTAAAATCATATCAAGATGTTATCTCGATACCTTCTTGGCTTGGTATAAATTTATTTTCGTGTAGAAGATTCTTTTGTTTTATTATGGTAATGGAAATTGATTTAATGAAGGTTATGTGGTATAACTAGGTTTTTAATTCACTCCTATTTCATTCCTACTTCCCTATGCTCGTATTATTCCATTTCCTATTTATCTTCTTCCGATACCTATTTCTTTACTTACCTATCATTTCCTAAACCTCTCCTATCTTATGTACCTGGTGTTTAAAATTTTCAGGTCTGTTTATCCACTTTTCCGAACCATTATATTCCTTGATTAAAATCCTTAAAATTAATTTTCTATTTCTATACCACAATTGAGAGGTGGTGAGAGAGAAAAAAGGAAAAACTCATTTCATCGCAGAATCTTACAGTCTGCTGAGTCATATCGTGTAAGTTTCAAGTTTCTTATTTTCTATGAATTTTTGGGCTCAGTAAGGATTCTATGATGTGTTTTCTCTGAAGTATTTTCTCTAATAACGAATTTTTCTAATGTCATTTTTTCAAAAACTGTATTCACTAATGATGATTATCCTAACGTCACTTTCTCTAACGCATTTTCTTCTAAAAGACAAAATTTGAAATATAATTTTGTACTTCCTAAGAAGAGAGGAATTTTGATTTTTTAAACACGTTTTTCAACTTTGAAGACCTTTACACTAGGCGACCAATATTACGGACCGGGGTGGAAAGAGGCTGTTTATTGAAAATGTGAACGGGGGTATTCAGAAATGTTTTGACTAGAAAATGACAAATTTTCAGAAAAATTTTACAAATCTGAATTTTATATTTTCAAGTACCTTACCACATTTATTTTGTTTTTTTTGTGGGGTGGGAGGGTATTTGGGAATGGGATTCTTACACACACGCAGAGAAGGTTTTTGATTTGATTTATCAGGTTGATATTTTGGATTTCAAAAGAGTTATCTGTTATTTTTTCCCATTTTGGAGGCCTCTGCGAGAGACCACGGGAGAGGGTTTCTTTCCTTAAAAAAAGAAATTATATTCAGAAAAAATCAGACACTAAAATGGTAAATTTTCATACTATGAAATAATTATGTTTCAGAGAGAAACTAATGTTAGCAAAATTTTTAGTAGAAAACATGTGTTTTAGAGAAATTGACATTAGATGAATTTTCTATCAGAAAAAATTGTTTTAGAGAAAATTTGTTGGAGAAAAAGTCGCGGTACCCTCAGGCCAATCACAGGGCTGCAGTTGGTTTTGTGACGTTACTGTGACATTTCATAGAATATTTTTGCACTGTATAGGTACAAGGATAGTTTTTAATGTACATAAAACGTAATTTTCAAGTTTCCAAAAATTTTCTAAAAATTGACAAATTTACAGCAATAGCTGTAATTTTAATTACGGTACTTGGGATGATTTTTAAATTCCCAAAAATTTACTAAAAATCGAAAAATTGGCAAAGATAGCTGTAATTTTAGTTACTCCAAGGGATTTTGAAACCTGATCTGCATCTTTTCAATAATCTGCCCATTTTCTTTTCTCCCAAATAGGTGAATCAAAAAATTTGTTTGATTGTTTTTAGGGTTTTTTCTGCTAGCAGCTAAAAACCCTATTGCATTCAATTTGTAGCGATTAGTGAACAGTATTTTGGGGAGACCAATTTGTGATCATATGTTTATTATCATTTCCAGATGAGAGATTTATAAATTGGAATAATTAGATTAATAATATTATGTTTTTATTATTTATTTTAATGATATTTTTTCATCAATAATTGTTCATTCAACATATTATTTGCTTTTGGCTGTACCATAATCAAATTTCCAAAAAAAAAAGGACGAAAAACTAAAAAGCAACTAACAAAAAGCAAAATCCCTTTTGCAATCAGCGAGTAGCTGATGGCTTGTTTTCAATCGATTTGGTTTTTGTTATTAAAATTTTCAGTTCACGCTGTCTCTTGATGTCTTTAGTACCTGCATATGATCACTTTTAGGTCATTAAAAATGTTTAAAAAAGTTCATTTTTATCGAGTCGAGTGTAAGAATTCTCAAAATATTTCTTTTTTTTTGTGTAAAATACGCGTATGATAATTATAATCATCTCCTTACAATTTACATAGTAAAATTATAATTTTAACAATTGATTTACATTTGTACATTTTAGTGGGCATCAAGAGATCACTTCATTTTAACTCTGGTTGATGGTGAATCATCAGTTCTCAAATTGCTACTCAGTAATTTTATTGAGATGGAATCATCACAAAATTAAAATTCAGCTTACCCCAACGTTATGTTTTCATCTTATTTAGATTTCTTTGTTTTTTTTATTGCTTGTCGAATCCTCGAATGCAATCCATTTTCATGAGCATTAGGCATATTAATTGATGCGGAATGGACGTGTGCAGTGCTGGAGAAACGCTTGCTGTGATTTTTTTTTGAAAAATTGCCAAAAAAAAGTTATGGTCCTCCGAGCCGGATTTCGGTCAAAAGCACCCGACCCGATGGACCATTGAGCTTACTTTTGCAAAAATTATAATTCCATAATAGATACGAAATATGTCACACGCCAACGGTATTAATGAATGATGATTCGTTCGACTACGGATCCCCCCTTTATTCCTGTGCAATTTACTGATTCAAAATCATACGAGGGTTGTCCCGAAATAAATGCACAAGGCGTTCTTGAGGGGAGCCTAATTCACGGATTGAGCAGATTGAGTGCTCATTTTATAGCCTGAAGTCTCAGGAACACGGTGGATCACAATTTTACTGTATTCTCATTAACGTGACCTGAAGGAATTTTTCAGACACTTTGCACGTGTCTGAGACTTCGGGCTACAAAATGAGCACTCATTCGGTTCAATATGCGAATTAGGAGATTCTCCAGAGCGTACTGTGTATTTGTTTCGGTACAACACTCGTAAAATGGCAATTATAACTACCAAAATCACCGTTCGAACGATTAAGCTACCCATTTATGGTTTTTAATAATCGAAATTTCAATTAACCGGAGACGCTTCATTTATTTTATAATACACATAATTTCGCGCTAGTATAGCTGTACGCGACGACGACGGCAACTGCGCTGCGTTCGCATCGTCTCCTCATTAATGGCCAATACACGAGCGAACACGTGCTCGCATCATTAGCTCAACCAATGTGTACATTTTATGAATAATAGACCGGCGTACAAACACATTATGACTAAGCACACTTAAAACGAAGGTAGGTAGGTATCTGGGACATAAAAGTGTTAGATTTTATTAACATTCCGAAGCATATTTAAATTTCCCAAGTGTATGACGATAGCGGGTACCTAACCTAATCCGATTTGCTTGTCTATCGAGAAAATGGCCATTTGCTTGCGTTTTTAATTGATTTAATGGAACGTGGATATCTTCGTTTTGGAACGTTTACGTTACGTATACGATGGCGAACCCTTCACACTTTATTTTCTACGTAACTTATTAAATTCTTCGTGACGTGAAGCTCGTCTCTATCTCGCTTGTTTCTTCATCGTAGCTACGTATAGTTGTATATAAGTTGGACGATTACGCGACATCGATACACCACCCTACACTATCTGAAATTTAATAACTATCCCAAAACGACGCCATGTCATTTCTTACAAAATATCACTACGCACCGGATTTAAACTTTGTCTCTAACCAACGTTTCTTCTTTTTCGCGTCGGACGTGTTAAATTAAAAAATTCAATTTTACCCCTTCTCCTGTATCCTGTCCCTATAACTCCTGTTGCTGCAACACCGCAACAGCAGCAGTCTTTTTCTTGCTTCTTGATAGTACAGGATGTGAAATACCAAATTCGGAGATCGTGAGATGAAGAGAAATTTATTCTACGTGGGAATGGAAACTTGATTTTCTGCCATGGAGATTCGACAGAATGTGGTTGACCACCACGCTGAAGATTCATCTGGCAGCATGCATGTTTATAAACGTTAGTATTGTTTTAATTGAAATTATAATTGTTTAACTTGATTACGTGTTGAGCACGTAGACGAATAATTGGATCTAGTCTTCGTCTTCACAATTCCAAAATACCCTGTAATTGATTATGTATTTTAGAGAGATTCTTAAACCGCATCCCAAGTGCCTACACACTCGAGTGTGTTTCATTTCTCGTTTCAATAAGTTGTAGCTGAATCGAAGACACGAAACAATTGCATTAGGTTGGAAATTTTCATCCATCAATTTCAAGTTGTATTATGAACGAGTAAAGGTTCTATCTGTATATATAATAACTAGGTAGGTACCTAGTTTCTGCGAGCAATAAATTCTGCAATTGATTTTGCACCGGAATAATTGCATTTCCTGGAAACTTCTCGAGAATTTATTTCTGATTGGAATTATTGGATTAAGAAGAATTAAATTCAATGTTGTTTCCTACTGATTTCAGAACTTCGTAAAAAAAAAAAAAAGGCTGTAGAATTGAAAAATCATCTCACCGATACTTCCTGTTTGACTTGGGAAATAATTCATATGTAACTGATCATTGGAGTTGGTATACAAATATTTAGTGTTAAATTACTCGCATTTAAATAAATGATGAATGTACGGGTAAACGTGTGGAAACACAGGTAGTATCAAATTCAAATTAAAATAAAAAAACAACAAACAAACATGATTTTTAATCGATCAAAACTACCCAAGATTTATTTATCTGACAAAGTAGACGACGAAGTTTCCAAATCACATTCTTCATTTGATGATGATGGTAGCGATTCATAGCTGTGATATAGGTTTTAGAAATAGGAATTTATGGAGGGGATTTTAAGGAAATTTGACGTGTAAATTCTACTTATTTTTGGGAATTTATCTCTTTTTGAAAGTTTACGATATTCCCTTTGATAACAAAAAGCACCTCTAAAATAAATACTACAAGTTAGATGATATTTAAAATTCTAAATTATTCGATCGACACATTGATCATATCAATTCGATATTCTAATTTTATAAGTTTATACGCCTGAACTACATACATTGATATTTTAAATTTATACCTTTTCAAAACACGAGTCATTTATGACTAACTTTTTTCAAAATGTAGATTCTTAATGAAAAATGACATCCCCTCCCCTGAATTTGAGAACAAACTAGAAAAAAATCTCGAAAGTCATGCGATAAGTACATGAAATATGTAATTTTGAAACCCGCCGAACTTTTCATAAAATTTTGCAAAGATCTTTATTTTGAGTTAAAATTCACCGAGAAAAGACTTTAGGCTCGGAGGTTTCCCTGGAGGAGGGATACCTATGTGTCCTCAAAGAAGATATATTTTTGAAAAAAAATCGTGGTTTTTTGCTCTAGCTCTCACTAAACCTAATTTTGGAAAAAAATGGTCTGGTTTAAAAAAATGGTATGTATTTGGAATTTGCGTCGACGTAGATCTTGCCGTCAAAATCGAAAGTCACCATTGGGGTCTTCAGTGGTTAAGAGTTCACAGATCGTCTATTTTTCGTGAAATTCTTCTTTTTAAAAATGACTTTTTTCTCAATTATTACGCATTAATTGTGTAAAAGCATCGAAAGATATCATTTCCGAAACTGGGGTAATATTTTGAAATGCAGTGCTGCTGCTTTTTTAGAAACTTATTTTCAAAAATTTTCAAAAACTCATCAACTTTGAGTTTTTTAAATTGGCAGTAGTTTCCTACAAATTGGCACCATTGAGTATTCTGAAATATTCCTTCAATTTCAGATGTGAAATCTTGAAAAGTTTTAGCATAATTAATGCTCAATATTGGAAATTTTTTTTTCAAAATACGAATTTAACCAAAAATAAGCGAATTGTAACTTTTGAACTGCTCAGTAGAATCCTAAAAGTGTCTCGGATTTTGACACAAATAGCCTTGGTCAACGCAGAATTTCAAATTAAGTACATAATATCCTTTGAATCTAGACCATTTCCCCCGAAATCGATTGGATGCAGGGGCTAGTGCAATGAAACAGCAATTTTTTTTTCAAAAATTTCGCTTCTTGAAAGATCTTTGAATGCTGCTGGAATTGACATTTTTTTCAGGTTGACTTTCAACTCAAAATGAAGGCCTCCTTCAAATTTGGTCGAAATTTCGTTGGGTAAATATTTTTCACAATTCACTCGGAGGAACTTACCCATTTTTAAAGGCCATACATGTGTGTGTGATTACCGCGGTTAGAGTGGCTCAGATTTCAAAATTTTCTTTGTTAATTCCTCAGGATTGTTATTGAAGGAACTCTGGAGATGTCTTTTTGGTATTATTAGCCCATCTTGCTGTCATTTCTGAACTGCTCGTACTGAACATACTTTCTCCAAAACATAATATACTAGGAAGTCGGTCGTCTTCATTGACGCAATGTTTATGGAATGTTGGGAGTTCTCTATAGAATTTGCTCTAGCTGCTACTCCTTATTGGAAAGAGCATCACGAAAAATTTGCACTCCTCGGGTTTCTTATATTCAAGTTTCTCATTTACTCAAAAATGATTGGCCACTTTCTGATTCATCGTCAATCTTCCCGTTCAATCGTGACAGGGAGAAAATGAGCCACTTGCTGCTCATCTAACTGTGCCCGTTTTGAGTTAATTTCATTCGGTGTGCACGAGACATTCACCTTTTGATGCTCAAAAAAAGTAGAACTCGGAAAGATCTTTGGTAACTTACTTTGAAGCTCACAAGTTTCACATTGAGTTACAGTTATATCGCCTTCCTGGGTTTTCTCAAGGGGGGGGGGGATACCAGATTTTTAGGCACGAAAAATCGAAATTAGAGGTAATTTTTTGAAAACTTTTCATGATGGGTGATGATTTTATGAAAATGATGGTGAAATTACTGTTCGAGCGAAGCGAGATAGAAAATTTTCCGATAAAATGGATCCTAAGAACGAAAAAACATTCATTTTTGCACGTTTTATTTCAAATTTCGCTCGCCAAGGGGGGGGGCTATGGCTACCTTCACCCACCCTTAACTACGCCACTATTCTCTACGAGGATATCGAAAATTAAATACTGATTAATTAACAGATGATTTATGTTCAAGTTGAAAATTGGTTTTGCTTTTTTTCTATACTCTGCTTTCTTGACTTTTTCCAGCGTAAATATTTTAAATTTACATAATTGTGCTGCGCTCGGCGAGTTTATTTTTATCTTTGAAAATCCAACGAGTAAAATAAATTTACATCGGAAATTAATCGCGAATCACGATTGCCTTAAAATTGTTACGCGGAGTAAAAATTGAAAAAAGAGTTTTTCAACTACGAAAGAATCTTTTTAAAGAGCAAGTACCACCTATTTTATGTTTAAAATGCAGGTAGTTTTGTTGTACATATTTTTTATGTGGGTAGATATATATCAGAATAGGAAAAAAAATGAAAAGAGATAAAGAAGAAGAAAGTTTACAAAGTTTTCCAAGAGCTGCTTTTATTTTCATATATTTATTGAGCTACAGTCATTCGAAACTTTGAAGCATTTTTTTTCATCAATTTTTCTACGTTTTGTCAGAACTGTATAGATAACCAGTGAGTGGAATAAAAAAATACATATTTTACTGCATTGATTTTGCTTTTAAATGCATAGAATTTTTAATCATCACAGCTACGGGCGATCTTTGTTTTCATTTTCTGTTTTGAATTTTTGGGGGACCAACTGTGAATTTTTTTCATTTTGAAACAGGAAACAAATTGGCCTGAGCGAAGCAAGGGCAAAAGTTTTTGAAAATTTCATTTCGAGAGGCTCAGAAACAATGTGTTTTTTTTTAGGAAATTGATTCTGAAGAAAAAAGGGACAGGCTCCAGCGAAAAGAGGGTGAAAACTTCTGAAAATTTGTGTTTTGAGAGAATTAAAAACAATGTTTTTTTATGCGATAAGTTTATTTTTGGCTTTTAAAATTTTAATGATTTTTTAGGATGTTAATTTTGAAATAGAAAAGATAGATTCTGAGGCTCTACTGAAACTAGCATGGCCATGAAATCATGCCAAAAGTTTTCCCTGAAAGCCAACTTTGAAAAAACTTATAGAAAATGGTTTTAAACAGAAGAGGAGGAGAAGCCCTATTAAAGGCACCTTTCAAGTATAATTGTTGCAGGTAATCTAGTGTTGATAGGCTCGTTAACCTTTGAATAAAAACAACGCTCGATTTGAATATTCATTCAACAATTCTACTTGTAAAACTAACCACAGCATGATTTTTTTTTTCAATTCTCAAATCCTTCAAAGATAATAAGTTATTTACATATTAACCCACTTCGCAGATACTTGTGCTTTGTAGGTGTATTGGAAATCATCTCGTATCACACAACGTCATCCGAAAGAAAGAAATCATCTCGTCGTTTCGTCGAAGAACGAAAGAGACAGGAGAAAAAAATGAACGAGATCTCGTTTGAATAAATTTCTAAACAAAATAAACACACAGATAATCGAAATTTCATTCAAAACCACAATGGGTAATTTATCACGAACCCGGGCTAAAGAGTAGTTCCACCTTTTAGTTCATTCAACTGCTGAACGCGAGGTCGGATTGGCTTCTAGCCAGCATAATACTTCCGTTTCCACTTTGCGTATAATCTTAACAGCAATTGTATATTATTTATAAATTACAAAAATAATGAATTGAATTTTCGACTGCCAGCTACAAAACGCTAGCAGACTATTAGGTTTATTTATTCTGATAAAACAACCGCGCTGCTTTTTGCAAGAAAGGCAAACAGGGAGAGGTATTCGCGTATATGCGATGAAAAATTTCTCTATAGCGATAGCGACGCGTACGTATTTATGTACTATCAACATAACCGACCGTGGCGTTATTTCTTCTGCTGTGCATATTTTCTATTTACTTATTCGCGTGTATTTTAACAAAACAGACTAAACAATTAAGCATATGACTGACGGGGGTTTCCTCCGTTTCCATATTGTAAAATGCCGAGTTTGCAGTGTTACATGTTACATCTCAATAAGTTATTCCTCGACTATTGATTCGTATAAACGCAGCTTTCCCGGTGTAGATACTAGATTTAGATAGATAGTAGCTAAAGTATTAGCAGGTGTGGTAGGAAACTATAAGCACGTATCTTATTTTGCTGCTTCGTCTCTTCGACGAAGAAATTACTTTTGGCGACGATTATAAATTCTCCGCCGCGCCGTGTACAATATTGCCGCATTATTGGAAATATTGAACGCCAGCAGGTTGTCTTGCTGGTAATTTACCGTGAAATACTGATTAAATAAATGCCGCTAAAGGGCGTAATTTTCGTGCTGGAGGAATTTTTCGCGAAAAAAGTAACTACGCGGACAGGAGGGTGAGGAGTGGGAAGTCGAGTGAATGTCGTTGAAAAAACACTTGTTTTTGGATTTACGGCGAACTGAGTATGCAATTTTATTAACGTGGTTTTTGTATCGAGGTTGAAACGAGAAGCAGTTGCTGTGTGGTACAGGGTGTTCAAGAAGTGAGTGACCGAAGTAAAAGTTTGTTAGCTAGAGAGCATTGAGATTCAAAAAGTTGGGGAAAAAATGAAACGGATTCGAAAACCAAAAGCAAGAAAAAATTGCACAAATAAAATCGAAAACGAAAAATTGAAAATAAAAACATCAAAATATTTAAATGGAAACTAACAACAAAAAAAAACAAAACAAAACAAACATTGAGAGTTGAAAAACCTCAAAATGAAAAGGTACCAAAATTGAACACGAGAAAACGAGGTGGAAAAACAAAACGTAAAATTCTAAAAATTATATAATCAATCTTGAAAAAATTGAATGGAAACAAAAGAAATCAGATCAAATCGAAACCTAGACCAGGAAACAATTGTAAGAAAAGAAAATGCAAAAACAAAAACGTGGTTAACACTTAAGCAACAAACTCGATCGTTGAAACATAAAAAAATGAAATACATATAGGAAAGAAATTGAAATATTTTGAAAATTGAAATAAAACAATGGATGCTTTCCCCCTCCCCTCCCAAGGAAAAATGTATTGAAGTGAAATAAAACAAATATGGTTGAAAAAGAATAAAAATAAATTTATGATGAATAAATGAAAATGGAGCAGAAAAACAATGAAAAATGATAACAGAAAAATTATGAGAAAATGAAATAAATAAAAATGAAGAAGAATAAATGTGAAAAATTGATGAATAAAAACAAGAAAAAATGACAATAATAAAAGTGAAAACAAACAAAGAAAATTGAATGACATCTAAACAAAAAAAATTAAAATTGAATCGAAAACTGAAAACAAGAAAAATGCAGAAATAAAACTGAAAACTAAAAATGGAAACCTTGAGAAGAAGAATTTTTTACTTTGGAGAAGATCGTTGCGAGTTCTTTAACGATTTTGAATTTCCTAGTTTGATTGTTACCTATAATGTTTTTTTATTCATGCACGAATGATTTTATTCAGTTGAATGTTCTAATTTACGCGAAATTTATTCGACTTCATTTTAATGAAAGTAGTAGGTACAATCTACTTCATACAAATTATAAAAAATATCAAGGAATGAAAAATCAGCTTCAAGTTGATATTCAAAAGCGAACTTAGCAACCAATGCAACCATAAACCAATATGGTGAAAGCAAATAATGCAGAAAATATCTTGCAATCAGCGAATAGCTGATGGCTTGTCCATCTAATTTAAAATCCAAAAAATTCCATGCTGTATTTCTTTAAATTTAAAAAAAAAAAAGTTGAAATCATAACAAATTACCCTATACCTACACAGTACACACGTAGGGATTTTTAAATCTTATGTTTTCTATTGGGAATGGGTGTTGTTTTGCTTTAGAAATTTTTTATTTCTGAATTCTATGTTTGCGTTGATACACTGAGAAAAATTTAGGTTGGAATTTATACTATAAATCATGAGATTTTGGATGGACTTTGAAAATTTGACAATTTTTACTATAAATTATAGTAATTTTTGATTTTTTAAATAAAATATCGTAATTTCTCTCAAAAAGCATTGCAAAAATTACTATAATTTATAGAAAGAATTGTTCAATTTATAATAAAAATATTTTCAGAGTCCATCCAAAATTTTATGATTTATAGTAAAAAGTGCAATACATTTTTCTCTGTGTATAACGGTGTATATTTATTAAATACGTAGAAATTTGATATTTTTTCTAGAATATAATTTGCCTTTTTTTATGAGTAGGCTTATCAACGGTTCTGCTTTGACAAAAATTAAAATTTTTGTATTTTGAAAATTTGGTCGAGTTTGGTGTTGATGTATTTGTGGACAATCAACTTTCACATCGACATATCCTCAACAACTCCAAACTATGGAAAAATGAATAATTTTATCAATAGGTACCATAAAAAATTTGTTTTACTCTTTAAACAAGATCATATTATTTTTGAATGTTCTACTTATTGAACTTTTGAGCCCTAAAACAGAAGTGTTAATTCTGAAAAAATGGTCAACATAGTGTTGTGGATGTAAATTTTGAGCATGGAATTTTACGATGGCATGTCGATGTATCAGAAATAATGAGAAAATTTCGAAAATTTATATTAACCTGGCTTATTTACGGACAGAAGATTCCTACTAATTAACTAATTGATCTTTTTTCCATTGTTATGTTGGAAAAAACATAGTCGATGTACGAGTAAATGTCGACGTCGACAATTGTTTTACAGGCGTATTTGAAATCAGTGATCCAAAATTAATCCAAAACGGTCTTTGTTAATGACCAGTGGCTTACTTTCCTCTAACATTTTCAATGCCGCCATTGTCTGATGGTTCAAATCAGTAATCCAAAATTTTTCCCGTAGTCTTTTAAGGTCCCCTTCAACTTGTTATCGAACCCCCCTCCAATTTTCCAAAAAAAAAAGTCAAAGACACCCCACTATTCTTCAACTGAATGTTGGTGAATTAGGCGTACCATAAGATTATACTCGGATTGTTGAAGTAGTACCTATCTTAATAATGAATGCTAAAAGCATTTTTTTGAAGCACTTGTTTGAAATTAAAGAAAAATCCATGAAATTGGCATTCTTCTCGTTGAAATATATCGGAAATTTCTACGAGAATTATTAAAGCGAATTTATTTTCGTGAACAATGAACAGGAATAATTTTTATAACGCGATCATAAAAATCAATAAAAAAAATTGCTTATACGCTTACTTCATCTCCAATCAGATAAATAAGGGTGAATGAAAATTTTTTTCTATCAACATAGTGCAGTCTGTTTATCACACCCCATCTGAGGCCCCTATTCCCCAGAGGGGCTCTCAGCCGAATGGAGGCACGGTACCTTGGGTCGCCCACCATACGCTTGGAACACGCCCCATGTTACCTTTATTTATTCAGGACCATGTAATTGCAAATATTATTTTCGTTTGGTGAAAAAAATCAAAATTTTTGAAATAAGTACTCAATTTTTTTATTTCATCAAAAAAAGCTGATTTATACCTACCGCAGATAAGACTGGAAACAATTCGAATAGCAGAAAATAAAAAGAAATATGACATAAAACAATGAAAAAATATTAACGCTAGATGAACACGAGTGCGATAATGTGAAAATTTACCGCATACATGTTCCCTTTTAATGCAACATTTTCTGCTAATATTGCCGACATTTATACACGTTGCAAATGGAAAACCAATAAAACGTATCCTGGAGAAACCATCTAACAAGTTTTACGAGTACGCTTAACGCATTCGATTTGCAGTTACGATTGCTACTATCTTACTTTTTTTTTAATTTTCTGCGGTAGGGTTCACCTTCCAACCTACCTGCTATTCAAGCAAGGTACGTTCTACGTATACAAGGCATACTATTATCGAGGGAAATGATTTTTTAAAAAGTATACCTACCTAGCCTAGCTACTTTGAGACTACGTAGTACCTACGTAGTACATACGGACTAACTAGACACCTTTAGCTATAGGTTAGGTTAGGTTTACTCGTAGTTTTCTTAGGACGAAAAATTTCACCATCAGGCAAGGAAACAACAACATTCAGCTTATTTAAAGCCGGCCAAGGCAGCTGATTTAATTGGGGATAAAGACGAATTTGCTGCTGGTTAATCTTTCGCCAAATTAATAAACCCTATTATCGGATTCTGCTCACCGGTAGGTAGGTACACCGTCGTCGTAGTACTACAACGTGCTCCTATTATCCGCTAGAAAATTACGAGCAACAAAGTAGCTCGATTTCGAGACGATTTTATCGCAAAACTTTTTCAAGGTGATATTCTCGGCTGCCGGCGAAAAGTTGATTCGTTAATTTTGAAAAGTATTACATCGAAACGACTCGTGGCATGAAAGAAAATTTCTTTTGTACCTATAAATGGTAAAAATATTCTATTATGTGCTCATTAACAAACGTTGCGCCTCGCCTGTGAGCCAACGATCTCCTATAATTTTTATAGTATAGACCGAAAAGATACTTGAACCGAGTACAATACTCCAACTTCCAATTAACGAATTCTAACTTTTTAACCGCGCGAAAAAAGGCGAGACTTGGGTACAATGCCGAGTAGAGAAAAAATTAAATTACGCTAAATTAAAATCAAACTTTCAAATGCTGAACAATATCTCAAGATTATTCTTTCATGTAACATTTCACGTTGAAATTATTTCTCTTTTTCGAAAACTTCACAGTGATTAATTTTACAACCAAAGTTTTACATTCGCCATCATCCTTTAGTTTTTTTTTTTCGTTTTTTATTCTTTCGCCTCTCGCTGTTTAATATTAAAATGATGGAGATTTTCCATATTTATAGGTACTCTTTGGAAAAAAAATAATCTACATACTTTGAATTGCTGTCGCTAACCTTTCGTCAGCCAACACCCCTTGTTCATTTTACGCTAAAATGTTACTATAACGGGGGGTGAAACGCCCGATACAGTTTTGAAAGTTGACGATCGTAATATAATAATTCATTTTCTATGAACTCTTTCCTCTTGTACATACAAGTCGATAAGCATTTTTTGCTACACAAATACTTTAACGTGTATAACCTTATTTATTTTACAATTTCAAAACAAAAATCGTCCTGTTTGCAACATTAAAAGAAATACTTAATCTGATGTTTGCATTGGAAATGTTAACGGAATTTCGACCATTTAACTCGAATTAATAAAAAATCTTCGTCTAGCGAATCTGCAACGGACATATCGTTAGCTTGGTGGATTTTCGACGAAAGATTTAATTAAAATTTCGTTTAAATATTTGGACGCTGTTTCGTTTCGCGTTAATATTATATAATTCGAATCGCATCAACGCCGTCGGCGTGTATTTTTTTAATAATTAATAACACCTCGGATTGATGTTGTTTGCTAAATGCATAATTATTCAAAAGAGGCGCCGGAGCTAACGATGGAACCCTTAGAAGTAGTAGGTACTCGTACATCGAAGCGTTAATAAAGCATAAGGATGGCAGATAGCTGCTTTTAAATGTCTGGAATAACTTGACCTTTTAATTTGGAGGTACGGTGTTGGAATGACTGGAAAGGGATGAAAAACTTACTTACTACCTATGACTTATTCAGAGACTAGTTCTAGAGAAACGCTATGCTGTACGATTAGACATCGATTTATTTACTCATAATTTTCATGATCCTAAATAGCCCTACATATGATAATATGAATAATTGTACCCCTCCTCCCTTCTAATCTTCTGGGACAATTTTTTTCTTGAAAAGGCCATCCTAAGAAACATTTTAAAGCAAAGTTGTCAAAAAAAAGGTTGACCCTACGGACAAAATGGTGGCCATTTTGATTGAGATCAGTCGAATTCGTAGATTTTGCTTTCCTACATAGGACTCGCACGAAATTTTTTGACCTGGGCAATGCTAGATCGAAAAAGGCTGCAAAAATTTATCACCAGCCAAAATTTCAAGTGCTGAAGTGCACTTTTCGATTTTTGGCGAATTTTTAAAAAAAAATCAAATTTAAGCAAAACATGAGAAAAAAATCGAAATTTCACCGAATTGACTTAGAAAGCTGAAGTTTAGAATATACCCTATTTTCAACGTGGTTTCAGATTGTTTTGAGCACTTCTGGAGCTTCCAGCAGATTTTAAAAAATTGGAATTTCCACATTTACTCTGCGAACTAATTTTAATACGCTATATGAAGTCAAATGCAGGTTATTTCAAGTCGTTTTGAAGCTTCTAGCTACTGTTTGGACCTTCATGGGCGATGCGATAAGGTTACCGTTATTTTTTTCAAGATCTGTGTACCTATTCCAGTCTAAAACATATTTTTGTCCATCGATTTCATATACACTTTGAAAATTTGATAAATTACCCTTCCGCCTCCTACGAAATGGATTGCAGACTGTTTCAATCTGTTTTGGAACCTCCAGTGGTTTTTTAGAAACTTCTGTTTTTCAAAAAATGCCACAAAATCTGTCCGAATTAACTTTAACACGTACTATGCAGAGTGAATTTCGGCTTTCCAAATCCATTTCGATGAAATTTCAAGTTTCTAAAATTTACTGGAGGCTCCAGTAATTTCCAAAAAGTTGCCGGAGACTCCAAAACGACTTAAAATCTACCTACAGGCGACTTCATTGCGTGTTGAAATTAGTTTACGAAATGAAATTTTGTGGATTTCAAGTTTAAAAAATCTACTGGAGGCTTCAAGAATTTTCAAAAAAATCGCTGGAAGCTCCAAAATGACTTGAGCTCACCAGCAGTCGAGTTTTAGGTCGAAAGTCGACTATATCCCAAGTTTCAGCTTTCTAGCTGAATTTGGTGACATTTTTGATTTTTTTTTCTCTCATTTCTGGCTTTTTGATTTTCAAAAACTCATCGAAAATCGAAAAATGCACTGTAGCACTTTAAATTTTGACTGGTGATGAATTTTTGCTAGCTCTTTCGATCTATCTTTGTCCAGTTCAAACATTTCATGCGAGAACGAGTCCTATGTTGAAAAGCAAGATCTGCGATTTCGGCTAAAAAATCGCGAGTTCATTTTTTTTACTTATTTCAATGGTTTTGGATGGAAAAAAATATTCAATTATTTTGCCTTATTTTGTATCGTACTCTTTCAGAAAATATGTACATCAAAATTGTTGAGCAGCGCTTGTCAAAATGAGTGAAATGATTCCCATATTTATTTTGAAAAAATATGAAGCAAAAACAAGAAAATCAATAATAATGTCTCGCCAGTTTTTGTTTCACTGTTTTCTATGAATAGACCTTCGAATACAATGAAGAACATTGATCTTCAGATGGGAAATAATATACAGAAGGCAGACTATCTTTTTCGTTTCACACAGAATAAGTAACCTAATTATTGTAATAGGTAGGTATCATTGATTTTTTACCTAAGTACATGTTTGTGAAAGATTTTGAATGGAGATGATACGTATGTATAAGGACATTTTAAAAATGATGGTAAAATACCAGAAATGCAAAAATACTTGAACTGCAGGACTTTTATCCACCTATTTATGATGAAAATACGAATTGAGGATAAGAATAACTGACAATGATTTTTGAAATGAAAAGAATCTTCATCAAGACGTAATGATTTCATCTGTCAACTCACAAATACTGTAGTCCATATCAAAGATCACCTTGCTCTCCTTTTCTTCATGGACTTCAATACCCTGGTTGGAATTTTTAGGAGTGGAGGTCCAAAGTACACGTGTTTTTTATCTAAACGTTGATTTTTTTTGTGTTGAAATCGAAAGTTTTTTTTCCGGAATGTGTTTTTAGTAAAGAAGGGTGGATAAGATGATTTAGAATGTTTTTTTTGGATAATTTTTTGCTGACTTAGCTATGGCATTTTGAGATTTTCAAGCAGCCATTTTGTTATGAATAAAGTTTCAGAGGCACACAGTTGCCATTTTTTCACTGATGTACAATTCATCCCAAAATATTCCATGAAAATGTTGAACGTTTCCTAGTGGTGCACATTGCCAACCAAATTTTTTTTTTAATGTATCAACGTTTTTTGGATCAAGGAATTCATTCAAGTGAATAGAGAGCTAAACTTCAAATCTCTACTCATGTTGATTTTTTTACTCACGAGTTCCTCAATTCTCTTTCGTTGGCATTACTTATTGTCTATCGTGAAAAAATGAGATATTTACAACATTAACTTGTAAAATTGTCAATGCGAATGATTCTTTTTTCGAAGAGACTGCAAGAAATGAAGATCTCTGAAAAAAGGCAGAAAATTTTCAATGTTACCCCACAATTTTGTGTGTATACATATCTATGTATATTTGAAAATTTCGAGTTGTGGTTGAAATCTTCATTTTTTGGAAGTCAGTTGAAAACTGGAAGGTGTGGGAGGTATGGATCATAATATTTGAAAGATGTTGAAATGTCAGGCATACAAAAAAAAAATCCAAAACTGGTGCTTTACCTCACACTAAATCGGCACCTCAATCGTACCCTAGTGTCTGTTGATTACTGGTTTTGTGGCGACGGTTTATAAAAATGACATAGTCGACGAAAAATTATCAAAAATTTTTTTAAAAAAATTTCATGTTTTCTTCTTTATGGGAACACATTTTGGCCCCCACTTTCAAAACAAATTACGCTGGGCTTCAAAAATTTTCCTCTCCCCTGTCGACCTTTTGGGCTCAGTTACAGTGTTGTCAGTTTGAAACAGTCCAGTATGTTTAAAACGTTTAAAACATTGTTTTAAACGTCGAGAAAAAAACAGACAGTGTTTAAAACAGGATTCTGCTTAAAAAATTTTTTTTGTTTTCAACAAGTTTTGTTCAACTCCAATTTCCTAAAAAAAAACACCTTTTTTCAATTTCTCGTTGAAAAAGTAGTGAAATTGAAGGAACTGAATTTTTAAATTTTCATTCTTGTTCCTAAATTTTTTTAAAGGCAAATTTTGTGTTTTGATTTCAATTTTTTAATATTTTTTTTAACCTTATAGCTATTTTATGACGTCTCATCTTCAAAATTGATGACTGAATAATGTATATTTGAAAAACTGAATTTAAAAAAAATGAATTTGTATTAAAAACGCGTTTAAAGCACATTTTAAACATGTTTTAAACACGTTTAAAACACATGATAATCCAGCAGTTTAAAATCATGTTTTAAACAAAAAAAAACGTTTGTTTTGTCTTTAAAAAAAAAAAAAAAAAAAAACGTTTTTTTTCCAACACTGCTCAGTTATTTTTAAAATGCTGTGAAGAGTCGATTCGACTATTTCCTACCTGCTATGTCTACTTACTGTTAGCCTTTCAGATCTGCCTCACCTTTTTCTTCCCTTCTTTTCATCCAGAATCATTACCTCATTACATTATAATTCAATAATAAAGTTCTCCGAACAATTGTTTTTTCATCCCGAATTTGTCGTAGTTACCTACAAACTACGAATTAATTTCCTAAGCCTTGTGTTTCACACCCAATTGCAAGTTTTAATCTCGAAAATAACTCCAGGCGATGGAAAACTTTGCAGATATGAAGAAGCACAAATGTGTAGGCAGACGAAAGCACGCCAAAAATTGATTCACACGATTTACATATGATATGATATGAGTTTTGTAATTTGAATATTTAACCGATAAAAGGAATGTTTCATTGTTTGGCGGCACTCATTTGTTAAATTTTCACTGAACAAAGCTACCATATTGATTCGAGTTGAACATCAGTACGTACAAATATTACAAAAAAATGTCTCTTGCTATACTTACATATCCAATTGTACTTTGGAATAAATTTCTCCTCCCCTCCATGTGATATTATAACGTACAAGCCAGCCAATTCTGCGCTATTTACTTCGAATGCGTTTTTGGCAATCTTACCGATAAAATTTTTTCATTGATCGAATTACACGAAGAAGAAAATAAATGATGTAGATTTACGACTAGCTCGTAGCTTATAATATGTATCTGTTGTGGTATATGTATTTTAGTCAAAATGTAAAATTTCGATATTAGTTCTTTACTCGAGATGGTAGGTATTATCTGTGGTTCTGGTTATGTATTTTCCTTTTGGCTTATTATCTCTCACTCGTAAGTTGGCGAACATTACACGATACATTTCTCTCCCACGTTCAAAAAGTAGGTACCCACTCGCAGTAGTAACTCGTACACTACCTACCTATTAATGTTTTATTATACATAAACAAATGTTCGTATACATACAGAAGATACACCCATCATCATATCACTACCCCACATACATGAGCCTACGTTAGGGTGACCCTTAAAATGCAAAAGTAAATATTTTTTTGGTCTGACCCCCTAAATTTTTCAATTATGTCATAAAATTCTCGAATACAAAATCTTAGCCCATTTGGAGGTCATTAACCCGTGCCGACTTGGCCTAGAATGTTTAAATGGGATTTAACATAGGTTTTTAAGTGAAAATTGCATTTAAATTCCTCTTAGGCGCATAAAAAATAATTCCGAGGGTTTTTTACAAGAAAATGCTACAAAAGCATGTCAAAGACCATATAAAACAATAACAGGTTCATGGGGACCCCCCTACCCTTCCTTCCCACCCTGGAAATATTGAATTTTCCCCTATATTTTTAGGGCAGGAAGGAAGGGTAGGGGGGGTCCCCATGAACCTGTTATTGTTTTATATGGTCTTTGACATGCTTTTGTAGCATTTTCTTGTAAAAAACCCTCGGAATTATTTTTTAGGCGCCTAAGAGGAATTTAAATGCAATTTTCACTTAAAAACCTATGTTAAATCCCATTTAAACATTCTAGGCCAAGTCGGCACGGGTTAATGACCTCCAAATGGGCTAAAATTTTGTATTCGAGAATTTTATGACATAATTTAAAAATTTAGGGGGTCAGACCGAAAAAATATTTACTTTTGCATTTTAAGGGTCACCCTAGCCTACGTATATGTAGCAAAACAATGTCGGGGCAATTTCCCTCACAATTTGGAAAAAAAAATGAAGGCGAAGAAAAAGAAGGAAGAAAGCTTATTTTACATAAGTTAATAACAAGATCCATTTTTCAGCTCGTTAGCGAAATGCTCGTTTGGCCGCAAAGCTAAAAATAAAGTATCCCCGTTATTTGTTGTATTTTCTTCGCAATATGGTGTTCGTGATTTCAGCAATTCTGGAGACTGCTTTTATTGGTCCCCGGTGAGCAATATTTTAGTGACTCGGATGATCCGTGTAAACCCATACAACGCCGATTTCGGTCTTACTCGCGTTAAAACTCATTCGTGACCTGTGTATATCGCCTTTTGTAATCCATTTGTATCTATACCGTACCTCAATTCCCTTGCCTTTGTATTAGAAATTCGACAAAGGATTTACTTGTTGCTGGTTTTAGACCTTCTCAGGTGAACGCGTTGGTATAACGAGCAAATAGCGTAGAAAACATATACGAAATCCTGCTCTATCTTCTGGTACATATCTATCTTTACCTATCTACCTACCTATACAACTCCACGCGAGAGTATTTTTAATTACATTTCTACTAGTTTAGAGAGTTAGAGACTAGGTATAGGTAGAGAATACGAGATACCTACATACTGTTTTTATATGACTAGTGCTACGCTTGGCAGCATATTATGCATATTTTTTTAATCGATACAAAGCTAAACGCTCAATTTACTTCAACATACCTACTCGGGCCACCCCTACCAGGTATATCTTCAGTAAAATACAACCATCTGTAGTGCTTCACCTGGGAATATTTGCATTTCGAATTGTATCTATCTATCCTAAAGTTTATATTTATAACGTAGGTAACGAATCGATTCGATTCGTAGCTTCATTTACATTTTACATTCGGTTGATGTTATTGAAATGTGGGCGTCTTTTTTTTTTACTTACTGATATTGTTTCCTTGTTTTGTTTTTTTGAACAAAAAATAGTTTGGCACACTTATTTGAATTTATCTTCCTACGGTACTTGAGGAGTTTGAATTAACTCTTTCGTATCCGCAAGAAAAATCCAACGAATGGATGCACCGGAGATTGCAGGGTAAAAATGAGTAGATTTTTTCAGTTTCTTCTTCAGTCGCCTTTTTTTCGCACGTTGATGATCTTGGCAGTTCACCTATTTGTTGACTTCAAAGGCAAAAAATTCTGTTCCGATCTTGAAACATTTTTGAACAAATTTGGTTAATTTCTTGTGCTCAAATTACTGGACAAATTTTAGTTGAGAAAGTTTCAGTGACTTTGTATCACAGCAGGTATTTTTTTAGAGCCCCGTTTTATTCTTCATTTTTGGTGTTTCTAGCGTTCCTTCTGTCATGAATTCTGTGAGCTTACGAGGCGTTTCTTTCTTCTGCTCAGATATGGAACATTTTCATCAAAGAGAGAAAAAAGAATGAGCTTGTCACTCAAGAACCACAGATGTTTGAGGAATTTCTTCGAGCAACCTTTTGCTATACTGAAGTTTTTTGTTTCACATTCCTTCAAACTGTAGATGATATGATATGTGTGGCACGCCATGAAGCTTCAATTGATGCCAATTTTCAGTGTTTTTAACTTTTTGAAGGTTCTCTTGGTTTCCATGTTGGGAAAATAAATTGCTTTCGAAGAGTGAGATAGGGTACCCTGCCCATTGAGCCAAATTACAAAAAAACCGAACTTTCAACAAAAAATCATTTTGGAAAATGAAAGATTTGAAAAAAAATTTCAAAAATAATTTTACCAGATAAATGAGTAATAAACAGTGGTCCGAAGCACTTCTTGAAAACATTTTTTAAAAATTAACAAGAAAAAAATTGCAATAATGATAGTAAAAAAGGTCATCTGGCGATTCTGAAGTTGAGCAAAAATGAAAACGTGGTGAAAGAAATGCTTTTGGCCAAAAAATGAAAAGAAAAACAAAACAGAATCTAGGCCGCTAAGAGAGAATTTTTTATCGAGTCATAAAATTTTGTTAGAAATCGGAGAATAGTAAACAAAAATACTCTGGATTTGTTTTTTTGTTCATTATTTCTCTCCGTATTCATTTTCATATTCCAATATCTAATTAAGTGATGAAATATGTATGTACTTAATTTTTTCCGAAATAAAAGAAAATTCTATGCTACATCTCTTGCTTCAAAGCAAAAATGTTTTTAACTTACCACCACTACAAAGCTCCTAATTTCACCAAATTTTGTGTCATATTTCGATCCAATTTGCGACAAGATTTTATCACTTCATTAAAAATCCTCTCTTGGCGGTCTATACTTTTTTTTCATTTTTCGGTCAAATCCATTTTTTTCATCAAATTTTCTATTTTGCTTAATATGGGAACTGCCAGACGACCTTTTTTGCTACCGTTATTACGATTCTGTTTTTCATTACTTTTTCAAAAATGTTTTCAAAAAAGTAAAAACGTTTTTGACCGATTTTTTTACTCATGTTGTTGAATAAATTTGTGAAAAAAAAAATTTCCAATTTATATTCATTTGTTTTGTTGTAAATTAAGGATTTGAGCTTCTTCAGAACTTTCTATTTTCCAAAATGATTCTTCTCATTGAAAGCTCAACTTTTTTGTGATTTGAACAACTGAGCAAGGTGTCCTATCACACTTTTCAATGCAATTTAAATCCCATCATGGAAACCTAGAGACCCTCCAAAGGGTTGATGTGTGAAAAAAATGTATGTGATTATCTGATAATTTTGTCCAGCTCTTGCATTTACTTTTTGATGAAGTTTTTTAGCAGATGGTTCTTGTAATCAGTATCCATTCGATGTTCAGTTATTGTTTGATTCGAATTTTTTGGCAACCTTGCATGATACAGCCAGTTGAAGTGTTGATTGAAATATTGAACTCGACGCTCTCTTGATAAAATTTATTCACCATACTGTTGTAATTCTTGTGTCCTTTAGAATCAAGAATACTGTCGTGGAAAAAATGGATTGAGTAGTGCTCGAAAAATCGTACAAAGAGTTATACATACAGGGACTCTCATAATAAATGTACTGAGAGTAGGTATACTTTCAATTAAAAAATCGAACTAATTTTAATTTACTTTTTTATGGGTGTCATCTTTGAAAGAAATGAGATATAAGTACTTTATCGATCATTGATTTTTGCTTGTTTCATCACAGGCTGTTTTGGAAAATTTTGCAGACTTTGAGTGAATTGGGAAAAAAGTTGATATCTTTGCTTAGGGGAAGATTGAGCTAATATAGAATTTAAAAAGACAATTCCATCTTGTAATTATACATACATATTTAATTCGGATATTTATTTTGAGCTATAAAATATTAATCACATTCTAGGTATTTGATTGAAAATAAAGTTAGCAGTGATAATTCCGATATCTTTCATCTCTCACTTTCAGAATGCACAGTTATTAGTATAGCATGAGCATTCCAAAATCTAAATGTCCATGGGGGTTAACGTTCCTTCAAACAACATGGTAACTTTTTTCATCGTTCTTAACAGTTCCACGATGCGATGCGATTCTTCGTATCGAGTTCCTACCATACCTACCCAGAGGTGTAGAAATGTTCAAGTTCAAGTTTAGGATTCATACATCTACAAATTTTTATCGTTGAAGGTTACTTTTTTATACTGATGAAATTGATAATTAATCATTAGGGCAACCAATTTTTTGTTGCGTTCTGATCAGATATGTAGGTAATGAAATCATTTTACGTTTTGGAAAATGATACCCAAGTACTTTAAAAGCGAGCTTAGCAACCGATGCTACCATCAACCAATATAGGTATGGCGACAGCAAATGCAAAAACTTACTTGCAATCAGCGATCATACCACTGAAGTTGAATATTTCTCTGAAAACTGTAATTATTGATTTAACACACGCAATTTCCTAGCATCCTCTTCAAAACAACAAACTGGATGTTTTGGAGTAATCGCATTACGAAATATTTGGATATAAACTCGGTGCAATCTTATTCCATTGACTGCATGTTAAGTATGAATTCCGATAATTTTTCTAATGATTTGAATTGATTTGTCTGTACATGCGTGGATAATGGTAGCATAATACTTACTTATGTATAGACATTGGAAACAAATTAATAGCTTACTGAAATTTCAATTTGACACTTTTCAATATACGAGTTATGGACTTGGTTAAAATCATCGCCAGGTCACGAGATTACATCACTAAGTCATACAAACTACACTCTGTTACAAAGAAAACACAAAAATATATATCATATCAGTATACGAGTTTCGAATTAAATTCTCCAGTAATGCCCGCAGGTACACCTAAAACCATATCTTTAATCATAACCGAAAAAAAAGAAGAAAATTTAAAAGCTTAAAAAATCTCGAGTTGTATTAATGTCACGTGCCAGCTCACATACTATAACAATACTCCGAAAAAAGAATATACGAGTACTGTTAAGATGAAACTTCCAAGTTGAAAATTTATCCGTACATTTCTTGCAAAAACTTTCCATATACATCATACAGATTTATAGCAAAAGGAAAACGTTAAAAGAAAACTCTGACGTTATACACCAAAAAGTATGATTTTTATGTCTGGTCTTTGTTTCGTTTAAGCATAAAACCGGGTAGAAAGCAAAAAAATACCAAATAAAGAAAAAAAAAAGAACCGAAAAGAAACTCGGATACGATAGAAGCGATTTAAAAATTCTTTTAAGCATCATATTGCATTAAATTATTTATACGCAAATAAAATAATCGTAAAAAAACATCCTATAGGCTTAGTCGACTATTCGCATATGTGGTGCATATTCTTCGATAATGGATAGACAGTGGGTGAGAGGGGAAGGGGGATTGAAAACTGCCACGTAGGCACCTACTCGGCACTCGTTCAGTACATATCTCAATCTCTTTAATACCTAGCTGAACTGTTGATGGATCCAGTTTACCAAAAATATTTGAAAAAAAGATGTGCAAATTAATTTACGTCGCTCAGCATTTTTGGGTGACAGCAATGTAGGTTGTTCTTCAATTTTTCCCAGGGCTGGAGAAATGGCTTTTGTTCATTTTAAACTTAACTACGGTTTTTATAATGAGATTTTGAAAAAATTGATCAAAATATAAAAAATTACCTACTAATACTTGACTGTTTTCTTAAACTCTAATCCGTAGTCACTATCGGTGAAGTCTTGTGTTGCAATAGTGAGCTCCAACTCTTTCAAAGTTTAAAAAAAAAAATGTCAAAAGTTTTGTGAGCTAAGCAGCTCTAAATGCATAGATTTGTATAATACCATTTTTGAAAATTTCAAATCTTTTTTCTTTTCTTTTTCATCGTTACTTTATATCTGGCCATTCAAAACCCATTAGGCCATTACAAATGCCTCAGGTGTAAACTGAGCACTCAAACGTATGCTTTCTAGTTTTTAGGCTGTTCCAGTCTGCATTAAAATGATTTTTCTGAAGACAGCATGCCCAGTTTGTTTTTACCCTGTCTACTGAAGCTGAAATAAGACTAATTGAATCACGTTTACTATATTGTGTGTGTTTTGGAGCACCAAAGTTAGTAATCAGTTTCTTCCATTGATGGGCAAACCTGTTACAGCTTTTTGGATCCTGAAAGCAGAAAGGGTACTTTTCTCTGTAACCTCAGCTGTGCATGGGAGTGTTTAATTGTTCTACGTAATACATATTGTTATTGATGTTGAATGCAAGTTGCATTACGTGAAAGCTCTTGTATCTTTGATGAGACCTGAACTATTTGTATTCAGGAACGGACCTACCTTATTTGAGAGTTTCTTTCAATTTTGAGTAGTAGTTCTAAAAATTTTTAAAATTCTCCAATAAAAACCAACTAAAAAGCTTTCCCATGTTCCAGCATCTCCAACTGCAGTAACTTGGGTTTCAGTTAGTCACCCAACATGTAATAAAATATACCTATAGGCTAACAGAACTAGGTAAGCTGCAAACAGGATGAGCCCTCAAACAAAATTATTCGATTATATATGTAGTCGTAAACCCAAAATAGGCTAATACTTCCTAAAACCCTACGCCAACAACAATCACCACCGAATAAAAATGTTGTTGACCCGTTTTTATAAGAACTTGTTTCAGCGAATGTTCTTACGCTGTAATTAACATCAAGAAAGGCTCGTTATTTAACGCGCTAACAAAAATCTGCACTTAGACCACTGCTGTTAAAGTTCGTTAACATGATACAGCTACTCTTCCTGCCAACCAAAATGACTAATGGAACTAATGCGAAAAGTTCAACTAGTCTTCTGCATACGGTCAGTCATTAAAATTCGTTCCCGTGTAATCGTGAAATATCGGCACTCATTTCCCTACCGCTTGGACTGACGAGCGAGGGAGCCTTTAGTACGAGTATGTACCTCTACCTACCTCTCACAAAATACTGGTGTCGTTCCACCTTTTCCTCACGTCCGCGTGTTTTTTAAAATTTATCATTTCGAATGTTAAGTTTTAATTTCATTACGTTAGATTACGAGGTATAATTCTCGTAAAAGGATGACTTTTGTTCCCTTTTATCGTCAATGTGTATGAGAAGCTACGGGGAAAAACTATGGTTTTTTCGAAAATGCCACTTTTTGGAAGCTATAATCTCCTCTCCAGGAGCATTTCCGGAGCTAGAAAATTTTGTGGGTAACTAAATTCAATTCAGTGTCTGATGATTATGGCAACCCAATATATTTTTTTGAACATTTTTTTGTGTCATTCCGATTACAAATAGAAAATTTCCTTTCAAATAAGCCCATACTTTATTTCGAATATTTTCGATATGTTTACATATTATTACTTTGATGAAATTTTAATAATACCAGTGTTTCATTTATTTCGTTCTTCATTTTCAGTCGTAATTTTGAATCATTTTTGTGTCAATTTTGGGAATCTTTGATCAATTTGAACAATTTTTCTGACCTTTGTGCATTTTAATCGTGATGTTAATTTTCATTTCATTTTCAATTGGTTTTTGAGTAAATTTAGCCAATTTTTCTCCAATTTTGGACAGTTTTTCTTATTATTTTTTACACAAAATTGAATGAATTTTTTGTAACATTTGTTAAATTTGAATCATTTCTGCGTCATTTTTTTTAATGAAGCAACTTCTTCCATTTTTGTCTAGTTTTTTTTTTATGATTTCAAGGATTTTCAACAATTTTTATTCAGATGGCGTTTTATCAGGTTGGAGTTTGAAAAAAATCCTAAATTAAAAAAAGAAATGAATAAATACGAGTATAAACAAACAAAAACAGTGATTTTTATAGTTTTTGCACGATGTGCGAAAAAAACTATAATTATTGTGTTCTTTTTTTCATCAAGGTCTTTCAACTTCTAGCCAATCAGAAAACAGTATTTCAATAAACAGCCAATAAGCGAATAGCATTTTTCAATAAAGTCAATTTAGAGATTAGGATTTTATTATAATTCTTAGCAATATTTTGGCGCCAATTCGAAGAAATACCTAACCAGAAGTTGTTTGCGTTCTTGATGATTAGAATTTTAGCACTGTATCCATCAGAAATTCATCGCAATTTTTAAATGGCAATAAATTTATGAATTTTCAGTTTATATGTATAGCCAATCAACAAACAGTATTTCGACATAGAGGCAATCAGCAACTACTTTTTATCAAAATCAAATTTGGAACTTATTTGGAATTTAATTTTCAATATTTTTTTATTGGTGTAAGAATACTTTTATTTAGTTGAATTCATGAATGTTCCAATTTACAATTAGTTTATTTGACTTCATTTTAATAAAAGTAGTAGGTCTAGCTAGGTGTATTCGACTGTACTTTATAAATTATAAAAAAAGGTCTAGACATGAAAAATCTGCAGCTTCATGCTTCAAGTTGATACGTATTTAAAAGCAAACTTAGCAACTAATGCAACCGTCAATCAACCAATATGGTGAAAGGAAATGCAAAACTATCTTGCAATCAGCGAATAGCTAATAGCTAGTTTTAGAATTTTAATTCGAAGAAGAAATTTTAATTGTTTCTATTCATTGGCGACTGTATCCAGACAAAAAATAATGATAATTAATAATTATTAATTGAGAATGAAAAGTTTTTAATTGGTGCAAAAGGAATTGGAGAAATTAAATTACCATCAGATCGAGCTCATTCTGGATGCGATGAATTTGTCTTCCAGCTATCAAAGCTTTCATCCGATGCGATCGTGGTTTCCACATTGAGCTTAATTTCTCCTTTCCCATCCAATTATTGGATGATCGTATTTCTTCAGAAATTTCTTCTAAATCATCTTTGGTGATTTTCAGTTGCTTAGTCTGTTCTTACAACTTTTCCTCCTATCTTTCTTATCATTACTTTCAGGCATTGTCAAAGAATTTGTTGTTATTCGCAAAGCTCTTTGATTGAAGCTTTCATGGAGTCTTCTTTATTGGAGATATCATGATCCAATTTCATTAGACTGCGTACTTTGAAATAACTCTAGAGGTGATCATACTATCTTATGAGAATGCACACGCAAGGTAATCTATGGATTCAATTAAAATTGGCCAATAAAACTGCAAGTTTGGCACTAAAAATTTTAAATTTTCAAAAATTTACCAAAAATTCAAAGATCAACAAGAGAAGTTTGAAATTTAATTCTGTCATTTTTTACTTGCTTTTTCCAAAAAAATTTAAATTTCTCGCACCTTGAATCCTTCAACTTCAAAAGCTTCCCTTATGCCGAATCGTTAGCGTAAACAAGTCTTCACCAAATTATGCCTACATTTGAAAAAAAAAATTAAAATGAATAAATAACTGGATGTGTGCTCGGTAAAATTGAATGAGCTATGTGTAGGTACGACAAATAACATCAACGCGAAATTCTTTTCGTCATATGTAAGACAATTTCGGTTGAATAAGTAGGACGTTACATTTCATGTGAGAAAATGTACTTTAACGTTTAACGCCCCTTGTACTCGTATCTGGAAACTTATTCCATTTTGTTTACATTCCACGTAGAATTCCTTGTTTACATTATATCTTAAACTCGGATACATCTCGTGTTTAAATAACCTCCTCCATAAAAATGCGTCTGTTCTTTCCTTTGATTGTACCAGAAAAACGAGCTACATTATACCGCAACAATTAAGTTAGTTTTTTCTCCATCTCTACTATGATTTTTTGCGTATTTTCAGGAGAGAAAAAAAAGAAGCTAGGTAAACTTTACAGCCAAAGCAGTCGACTGAGCCGTAAATTTCAACTGCACATGTACTACCTAAAATGTGTACTTTTTACGTATGCCTTTTTTTATTGGCTACTTTGATGAAAAAATTTTTCCTCTAAAAATCTTTTGAGACGTTTTACGAAATATTTAAAACGACGTGTTATGGCTGTGCTCGGTTTTGAGAGAAAAAAAATCACAGCAACACTATGTCATAAATTTCATAACACATACAACTTTTTTTCGTTTTTCGTCACCAGGGTTTGGGAAAAAAGGAAGAAAAAGGCTCGCAGTAATCGAAATTCTTTATATTTTCATTTTTTATCCAGCATATACTCGGACTTTTATGCGTGGTATTTAGATATTTGTCATAATTTAACTCGTTTCTCGGCGTTATATACGAATATTATAAAAATAACATATAGGCCTTAGGGGTTTTTCTTTTGACTCATCTAAATCTTTAGCGTTAGGTACGCAAAGTTTTGATAATTTTCGCTTGCTACGTTGCGAAGTTACCGTTTGGAATTTCGAATGTATAATATTTCGTGAACCGTAACGTGTTAGGTAGGTAAGTAAAATAGCAACGAATGAAAATCATTATATTTACTTTGAAATTATCTTGGTGTAGTTCGAAACGCTCAAATAATACCCATTTAGAATGAGTAATATCAAATGGAATGGAATAAAATTTCACATTTTACGAGCTCCTTTTGTCGTTAAGGCAATTAAGACGTGTGTATTCGTAATCGTATCTACTATTCGACGAATATACGTAGGTATTATTTTTTTGTGCATGAGAATAATTGTCGTGGGATAATGATGTATGAGTTCTGGAAACGTGGAAATTGCCGTACTTGTGTTTAGGTAGATGTTCGTGTTTGGTGGTACAGAAATAGTGTATAAAACTGATTTTTTCAAACAATAATATCGATAAGTCATGTGTAAATAATAATTTTGTAATGAAAAATTTCTCTTCGGTGACAGTTATTTTTAATGAATTTTATTCTAATAAATTGAAATTGAAAGCTAAATGTCGCCTCTCACCTTTCTTGAAATTGATGGAAGCTGGGATGGAAAAGTAATTCTGTTTAATCCTTCCGCCTTGAATGATATTTCTAACTGCTGAAGTTGATTTTTCGATTTTTGGCGAATTTTTGAAGTTTTTGTTCTGCTGGTAAATAATGCTGTCTTGAATAACGACTACCATCAAATATGTATTGAAAAAATTTTCTACATTCCACAATGTGAACTTTGAACAGCTTTAATTCTTGCCGAAAGAAAATGGGATACATGATCGACTAATACTGCATCATTTGCCGGATCCGGGATTCCGGTCAGAAAACTATTTTTTTTGCTACATATTAACTTACTGAGCTAAGAAAAGCAAATAAGTTGAACAGTTTGCATTCTGCTAGGAGTTCCGGATCCGGCAAAGGGTGGTATCAGTGGATCCGCCATCAACCACATAACTCTTCGGTCAAAATTTGAGCTTTTGAAGTTTGTAAGTGGTGGAAAGATGAAGGAATTTTCAATTTTAATAACTTTTGCAAGATAGCATTATTACCTGTGGAACACAAATTTCAAAAATTCGTCACGTGCTCAAGAAAGTATTTTTAGATTCAAAATCTTCGAAAAATAAGTACCTAATGATGAAAAATTAGATTCGGGAGCTGTAACTTTGGAAATTGAGTCCTTTCTTTGTCATTGCCCAATAGCCTATTCTCATTCTGATTTTTTTGAATTTTTGAAAATCAAATTCGACCCAAAAATGGGAATCAATAAGTAGAGGTACATAGAAAGGTGTTCGTTTGTGTCCTATTTTCGACTCTGAAAATTGATTTGGAAACAGTGTTGAACTATTTTGGACAGTTCTGGACCCTCCAGCAAATTTTTCAGGGTTGAATGCAATCAAGTAAAAATTTTATGAACATTTAAATTAAACTTACCATTAGGCCTACATCTAATTCGTCGAGTGGCAGTTGTTGACGACGGTTTCTATCATTATTCATATTTTGAACTGGTGGATGGTCCTGTCCCCTTCCATTATTCTACCCAGATAAAGAACATAAAAGAATTACTCCGAAGCGCATATTTTCAATGCGCATATAACCGAATTTTATTCAAGCACATGGAAATCCTAGCCCCACTGATGATAAGGTTAATAGCTCCAGGGCCATCGTGATGGGAGGCAAAGGTGGCAGTTTGCCCCAGGCTGGCGCTTACTGAAGAACCCGGTAAAAGAAAGGCTTGTGATGAGGGAAAGCGAAAACTGAAAAATTGTTCATCTTTGGTGATCCAAGAATAGCTTAATATACAAGCTAAGTGGTTCAAAATGCATCTACCTAGGTGGTTAAGTTGTCATAAATCCATGTTCATCTACCTTTTTATATTTGTAAGCAATTTTTCAAAATTATGTAGGTATATCTATTGACTATACATATATTAAGAGTTCCGGTCAAATTGTATAAATAAATCGCTTCAGTACACATCTGGATAATGAACGAAAAGTCATTCCGAAGATTCTCGATGGTAATGTCTTCGTCAGTACCAGCTATAAGAGACATCTAACCACGTCATATTCATTATCCGGCTCGGAGGACCATAAAAATATTACGTACTAGATGTGGACTGTTGCCATAAGAGTTTTCAAAGTTACATGAAAATATTACCAGATGTAGACTGTAGCGAATTGTTATATCTAATGTACGATATGACCAGAACTGCTTAATGCAGTCTTAGGTACTTAAATGTACATAATTTTGTACAATTTTATTTAAAAATATACAAAGATAGATGAACCAATATTCATTAAACGAATCAAATATACATCAATTTTTGATTAATTTTTTGATTACTTTATTGGTAAATACCTAATTACCTATACCTAGGTAAGTATACTAAATTTTGAGCAGTTCGTTCTATTTCACCTTTGTTAGATTTTGAGGTTAATTCAACTTTTCCATCTTTACTTAGATACACCTTTACAATTTTATTACCTAGGTAATTAGGTACATATAATCCAAATTCAGTATTTTCCCCAATAAAATTGAATATACTATGTAATGATAATTTTTGTAGACTCATAAATACCTACTTATAGATTTTCAAAAGTTTTGAAATCCGTGGTGGGAAACGCCAGCCATTATTTATTTATTAATTTGTACTTACTCACACTTATCTACTGAAAAAAATTGCTTACTTGTTCATAAATAGTCAGTAGGTATTTAACGAAATGGGACTGTACTCGTATTTGACTTCAAAGGGAAGCTGAATTTAGTTTTTCAAATTCGAAATACCACCGGGACCCAAAAAGTCAGGTAATCAACTCGTCGATTTCTACAAATGAAAATAAAATCATAAATTTCATCGACAAAATGATAAAATGAATTCAAAAAATTGTTACCTGAAAAAATTAGCTGATTTTCATGGAATTAAATCCAGAAACTTTTCCAGACGATTGTTTTCGGTGTATCTATCGAAAAATAAATATATTCAAATGTATGAGCAAAATTTTCAGTGGCCAATTTTTGTACATTTTAATATGGGATAGGTATGAATATTCAAATTTTAGCACAATTGTGGCAGGTTGACGACTAAAATTCGATATACGCTTCAGTTCTGAAAAAAGTATCCCGAGAGAAATTTAACGTGATCTAATATTACTCATATTACCCATCTACATTTTTAAAAATAATTTTGTAAGTCGGTCTAAAATGTTTGCGATACCTTTTTTTTTTTTTTTTTTTTTTTTGTGTGTGTTTACTTATAATTGCAGGATTATTACACCCGTGGGTAGAAGGGCTTAGATTTGGTTTATTAGGTTGGTGTTCTTAAGTAGGGTTATAAATTTTTGGATTTCAGAATGGTTATCTGGGATGGTCATTGAATTTGGGTCTATTTGGAGAGATAGTCTTGTTTGCTGTAATTTAGGACAGGTGAACAGTAAATGTTGGATGGATGTAGGTCCATTTTCACAGAATTGACAGGGGGGTTTTGGAATTTTTTGATAGAGATGGTTGTGTGTGATTTTAGAGTGACCTATTCTTAGACGGGTTATTCAAGGTTCTTCCAGGGGTAGATTGTTTTTTTTTGTGTTGAAAGAGTTTGTTTGATGTCTGTGATGACCAGTAATTTTGCCATTTAGAGTGAGTATTTTGTTTGAAGAAGGATTTTATATCGTCAGGGGTGAAAATGGTGAAAGGAGGGAGGATAGTGGCTGCTTCCCTCTTGAGATGTAATTTAATTAAATCATCTAATCTGTTTTTTACGCGGATTCTCGAACATCTGGTTTTTGGACAATTTTTCAAGCTCCTTTTCTAAACATCTTTTTAGATTCCAACCGCAAACTTCAATAAATCCAAAATCCAATTTGAAAAACTACAACCCTAGCAGATTCTTGTGAATTTCAAATCTGCCAAAATCCAGATTCTCGAGAATTTGCCAAAATCCGCATAAAATAAGAAACAAACTTATTGTGTAGCTAACATTGCATTTTTGTTTTGTTGTTGTTGCAGGTGAGCTCCTAGAACAATACGGCTGTACGAGAATTTTGTTCGTATAAAAAGAATGAGGTAAAGTTATTTGTATTTTAATGATTAATTTTAAATTTTAGACATTTACCTAATTTTCTGCAACCAATACTTAAGCGTGCCTAAAAACCCAACATGAATTTTTTTGATCTCCCAAAAACCCAGCAAAATGTTGTAGAACTTTTTCCCTCCGAGAAAAACCTTGCGATTATTTTCCAAATAATTCTACGTAGCCCGAGAAACTTAGTAGAAAAAATAATTTTCAAAACTTGATGTTTAATCGGAAACTTTAATACTATCATTTTGAAGAAACTCGTAGGCGTGTTTTCTCCAACACCAACGTTTTATTAGCTTATAGCTGCCGACATTATATAAGACTGTTTCTTTAAGACACCACGACATAAGCGTTTGAATTGTTGTATTATCTTTGTAACTTTCTTCGTCTACACTCTACAGCCATACCTGTGGCTTTAACGTGAAAAACACCAAATAGGTAACTTTGTACGAGTATACAATGCCAAGAATGTTCTCTTTAGTCAAAGTTAATCGCGAGATAGACGAGTTTGTTTCGGAACCATAATTTTACCAGAAAAACCTCAACAAATATGCAAACATACTCTTAACATCAGTAGTGTTAGTGTTACTGTATGTATGTACCTATACATGAACGCGATATAGCTAGGTAACGTTTCTTTTTCCTCCACCACCGCATTTTTTTTTTTTTAAGGTGAACTGAAGTATTGAATTTTTCTACTGTGTCGTGTTTTTTGGTACTTAATAGGTATAATGTTGGTTTTGGAAACATCTTAGGAATGCTGTGTCAGTAATAAAAGCAAACTAGGTACCTAAAATCAAAGTAATTTTTTTCTGAAGTGGATTCCATTTTTTTATTTTATTTAATACAATGTAGATACGTATTATAAAGGATCATGATAACGCGCATTTTATTCTCATGGATTTGGAAAGTACTCGCGTCTTGACCTAGATAATAATGAAAAGTGTGTCAAAAAGCCACCATTCTGCCAAAAATCGGCAGATGAAATTAATTTCTTGATTTATTGGGGGCCTTTGAAAATTCTACAGATTACTGAGGCAAGTGAAAAGCTTTCAAAATTCTGTAGATTGGGTTGAATCCACTCATCATGCTCATCAAAATAATAAAAAAATTGCTTGCTTCACATATTCAATTTTAAATACGAGTATATTGGTATTACATTACACGGTGATCTATTTCATTGCATATACAAATTGAACTGTATCCAAAAAATGTCTGTAAAGACCACGTTACACCAAATTTGTGAGCTAATATTGAAACTAGAAAAAATCTGTTACAATTTTTCAAAAAATCCTTAGCAACTTACATTGTTGAGGTCATTCGGCCATACTTATAAAGTAGCATTTACGGATAACTTTTTCAAGGCCTATTTTTGAGGGAGGTGTGGGTGGTATAGGGGGATAGAAATGCAATTGTGTTGGAAAAAAATCACAAAATACAAAACCCACAAATATTTAGCATTAGTTAACTTAGCTTAACCTAACGGAGGTGAATTCAACGATAATGTCAGAAAATTTTTTCAATAATCACGTGTTAACCTAACCCCTTTCCAAGCCAGTGCCCAAGATTTTCAATTGTAAACCTAAACGAATTGGCCGATGGGTTTTTAACAGAATTCACTAAGAGTGGACCAAAGCCCCGAGGATTTTTTAAATGTAACCTAACATAACGTAACTAGGTTAAATCAGGGTCCCCCTGTTAGGTTTATAAAAAAAATCTTGGGTGCTTCGGTCCAGGTCATTAGGTTAAAACAGGGTCACCCAATTCGCAATCGTTAGGTTAGAGTGGGATTTTTTTTTCTGACGTTAGGTTATAAACACCGCCTTGAATTCGCCTTCGTTAGGTTAGGGCATCGTCTAAAAGTGGGCGCTCTAGTCCGAGGGCTGAGCCACCTGGAGTTCCCCACGGTCCCAGCGTGGAAAATCCAACGACTCCCATCAAATGGATCAAAGTGACCCATATACTACTGACACATGTGCACATTTTGAAAACCCAAAACATGATTTAAAAATAGCCTCGAAAATAACACAGGTGATCCACAAACAGATAGCTTCAATATTACTGAACTCGATCCACACAAAACATTTTTTAAATTGTCGAAAGTTTGAGAATTAGTTAAAAAATGTATACCTCAAGTTTAAATTAGTTGTTCAATTTTAATTGTAGGTACCTATGTGTATGTACTATATCTTGGGAAGATAATCAAAAAATTATCATGCTCGTATTTTTAAGGAATGAACCATCATTTTGAGAACTCCCGAACTTGACAAAAATGAATTTTGAGTTTTTCTAATTGTTTAAACGCGATGCCATTTACCGAAACAAAAAAATGATTTTTGAAACATATCAGAGTTTTTCAAATTCTTATACTTCGAGATCTTGCCTGAAAGGTTAAATATTGGTCTAAAAATTTGGAATTTTTCCTTCAAATTTTTGAGATCATTTGGCCATAATTTTGTGGTAGGCACCACCTAATTTCAAAAAAAATATCTAGAGTAAATTTTTTTCAACCACTTGGGAGTGTTTTTAAGTAAAAATTCATTACTTTGATGTTTATTTTAAAGGAATTAATGGAGTGATCGATGTGAATCAATTCTTTGTAGGACACGACACTTGATCGACGAAAGAATAAATGAACTTGCTTACTCACCTGATGACAGGGATGTCAATCTTGCGTAATGAATTTCAAATTTGTGGGTCAGTGCTAATCTCCCCTTCTCCCTTCGGTGAGAGCTCAAAGTTGAAAAAATTCGAATTAAGTACTTGTTCAATTTTAATCAAGTGTATCATCTGGATGGGATAATCATAAAATTATCATTCATACTGTCAAGTATTTTGAAGACTCCTGAACTTGACAAAAATTAAGTTTTGACTTCTACATAAGTATAATAATTGTTAAAACGCAATGATATGAATGTACTGAAGACATCAACAGACCACTTGAATAAAAAATCAATTTTTGAAACTATTTCAAAAATTTTCTAATCCTTTCAACATTGACTTAAAAAATATGAAATTTTTCCTATGTACGTCTTGTTGAAAACATTTGGTCATAATTTTTTAGTGGGCTCCTCCCCAATTTTGTTTTTAAAAAGATTCTGGTTTCTTTCTCAAACAACTTGACGTTTTTTGGAAAAGTCGCGGTGAATTTTGATTCAAGTATTTTTCACAGACTTGACTAACTTGAGAAAAAAAATAATAAAAACTTACTTACTTATTGACACCAACCAATAAATTGGGTATTTCGGGAGACCCTATAGGTATGGCTCGCGGCTGCTGTGACTTTTAATACTCGTAGATTCCCTTATTTTCAAAAAACGAAGCTTCTTACTCCTCGATACTCATTCGTAATCGTTTGGGCATTGTTTTTGATTTCGTTTTTCGTGAGCTCTTTGCGAACAAATAAGAAAGAAAGAAATGAAATTCCTTATAAGAATTTTCACGACACATATATTAGCGTTAATTTTTGATCAGTGAGTAGGTACACTGAAGTCTTGCACAGTATCCAAGTACTCATCCTGCCCCCCTCCTCTTCAGCCACTTATTCGCGTACTTTCGAATACTAATAAATTTAGAAACGAGCAACATTCAAAAATCAAAACGATGAAAAAAAAAGTTGAAAAATGGTGTTTTGAGAGAGCACTATTAAAGAGCTAAATAGCTTAATCGTGTTTCGTACTCATAAAATATTCATCTTTGATGTATAAAAGATCGACTGAATGATTAGCGCGATGAAACTGACATCGTCGAGCATTTACGAATTTAATTCTAATAATTTTACATTCAACGGTAGGTGCTATATGTACGAGTAGATATCTGCTACGAGCGCTACGCTTTAATTTTGAAATAGGTTTCTGCGAATTCCCAGGCTTTCTAAAAAACAACCGAGATGTGGGTAAATGGTGGAAAATTATTTCACAAAATCAAATCGCCAGCCTGATACGCTCAAGTTAATAGGCAGGCAACGCGGGTATGAAAGCGAAGAAATTAACAGTTCGCGAATAATTTTCAATTTACGATATGACTTCTTGAATAAACATCGATGCTAAATTCACTAAAAGTAATCGGATTTCGTTGCAGGTTTCCACTGCCGGAAAGCAAGTTGCTTTTATTAATATTGAAATTGAACTTTTCCTCTTTTTCAAAACGATACCGTTTGTATGATTTTTTACTCAGATATTTACGTACTATGGGTAAAACGCGTATAATATTTATGCAGATTCAATAAACCCGATGTATCTGCAATGATGATATTTTCCTCGATATGAGAGTGTGCTATCGTGAAGTGGGTTGATTGATGTTTTTTTGTTTTGTTTTGCTTCGATTTCATGACGCCTACGTGCTAATACATGTATGTATAAGAACTTCCTGTTTGTAAGTTATTGTTGTTTTGAATTATTAGCTTGCTGGACATATGGAGTTTGAAAATGAAAAAATAAATTTGAATTTTTTATTCTGTTTTCATGACGAATAGTGACATTTTCAAATTCACTGTCGACAAATCGAAAATGATTCGTTTAAGAATGATGTGATCAGAAAAAAAAATTGATCGTGAATAAAATCACCGGTACCTATTTGCTGGCAAACGATTCGCTCAAAAACAATGAATCATTCGAAAATCAAATTAGAAGACGAAGCATTATTTAATCTATTGACGAAAATTGTGAATGATTCGTTCGCAAACGATTTTTTCAAAGGAGAAAAGTCGTTCGCGAACGAGTGAATCTCTGAACGTTCAAATTTGATATAGGAAGTAAATGATTTGACGAAGCTCTTAAAGTTTAAATTTAATCTTATCTCCAAAAATTGGACGGAATTCGTTCGCGAAAGATTTGCTCAGAATGGACGATTTATTCAAAAAGGACTGAAAGACTTGGGAATCGAATCGAAAAGTCAGAAACGACCTGAGAATGCGAAACATTCTCTGATCTGCCAATATAACTTGTGAATAATTCGTTCGCGAACGATTTGCTCAGGGGATAAAAATTGCTCACGAACGAATGAATCACTGAAAACTCAAATTAGATAAAAACGACATGATATTGAATTTCTCTTGCAGTTTCAATCTTATCATCAAAAATGAACTCAATTGGTTCGCAAACTACATATTTTCTCAGAATCATTCAAGAACGACTGAATCATCTCTGGAAATCAATCCAGTCGCAGATATTGTGGCAAAATTTGACTTTTTCAAATCCATCGATAAAAACTAGAGATGATTTGCTTGTGAATGGTTTACTCAGAGGTGAAAAAATTGTTCGCCAATAAATTTTGAATTTTTCATTCATGAAACAGACGAGCGATCTACCAAACCAAACTCGAACCAATGATAATTCAAAATAAAATCTACAGTTCAAGAGAGAGATAAAAAAAAGGAATTTAATGAAATAAATTCAAATTATTCACGTAAAACATCCTCAAAAAAATACAAAATCTCGACTACCGTAGTACAAACATTCAACTTGAATTAGCTCAGAGTACAATTTGGAAAGTTGATGCTGAAAAATTATTCGATACCGAAGAAGGCAATAAACCGATATCGAGAAACAAAGTTATTTTAAATGCGAGCTTTGCGACTGTAAAAGTCTCGAGAGCTAAAATTGTATCTTTATTGAAAACTTCGCTCCAAGGTTTGCATTTGACACTTGTAATTTAATTATTCTTCCAAGAAAAACATCAACAGCGATTAAATTACCTAATTTTTCGAATTCGCGTAAAAATTGATTCCCAGTATCCGATATCGTGCTTGTTTGACGCGTAGAAATTGGTAAACAGGATTTCCCGGATCCCATTCCCTGATTTTTTTAAAAATTCGCATTATTAAAGAAAAAGTCAACGCGGTGGGTACTCAGAATGTGCTTTTTATTTACGACGAGTTCGTGTTTTTTCGAGTGAATTTTGGGCATCTCGTATTTCAATTTAAATATGAAGCTCCACGTTCGAATAATTGCATCTAGGTAATAAATCTCGCTAGGTACGTATAATGATACGTATTTTCTTCTCCTGTAACTGATGATGCAATTTTTACTTTTTTGGCTTGGTTTCAAAGTGAAATTTTACCATTGTTTTGTAATTGGATATTTTCACAAATGTTCGTGTCAACTAAGTAGGTACATGGTACATTATACGAATACTTACGTATGTAGGTGTATCTGCTTATATTGGTAAATACCGATTTACACTCTTCTATTGTACGAGTATGATACATATTTTTCAGAACACTGAAATAGGTAATCGTTTCATTAGGTCAGTTTGTACAAAAAAAAAGCAACAAAAAACTTCGTATTTTTCGATAAATTGGTTAAAGCTCGATTCGATATACGTATACCTTTGAACAGATCCAACGTCAGAGATTGCTTTAGAAAGCACGTTACGCGAGTATTTTTTTCCAACAACGTACAGAAAAAAAAAATATCACGAAACTATGTATAACTTTCTGACGTGCGTTATAATTCATTTTACTTTTATAAGGATAATGATACTAAAGTCTAGCGCTCAATTTATTCAATATACTTTTCGATGGACATTACAAAACATGTTTTTTCCATTAACTATGACAACTTTTAACGTTGAATTTCAATGACAACATCGCGATAAGTTTTTCCTTCGGATATGTATACTTTGATGTTGTAATATGTACAGAAATGTAAATAATTAACATACGTAGTCGTACGAACCATACGAGAAGCTCATCTCTACTGTGCGATGATTTTTTTTTTCTACGAGAAAGGTACCGAGAAAGAATAGGGAGAAAATGGGGAAATGTGTTACAAAGCATCGGACTAGTACACTGTAACATCATTTGCCTACTGTTGATTCAAATAGCTAGGTATATGTTTTGGTTCGGCGCCAAACTTCAAACAGAAATTCCGTATTCCGATATTCAAATAAAGGGTAACCAAATCGAATACGACAAGACCGCCTTAAAACATTCGATGTGTCCAATAACCTGCTGAGACGTGTCCTTTTCGGCAAAAGATACACGTGTAACGTTTAACTTGACGTGAACTTTGAAAAACCAAGACTGATTTGGGTTTTTTGTTTTGTTATACAGAACGGTTCGGTTCTTTTTTGTTTGGTTATATTTTCTTGAAAGTTGGTTGATATATTACATTACTAGGTACAGAATAACGGTTCAAAACTGACTATCTCGCGAGGGAGCATCTCGAATTGACGGTTGTTGGTGTGACCCAATTTTTAGAGGTGTACGAGGATGGAGTGTTTGGGGTTTTTAACAGGATTTCGTACTGAGTAGGTAATCATACTGATCTGATTTTCAGTGTGATTGTTGAAAACTCGTTGCTATGTTTTTCATAGTGTAGAATTCATGGTTATTCTTGTAATGTACTATTTTTGATATCATCTGAAAATTTTAAATATTTACTTGCATGTTTTCTGTAATAATCATTTTTAATGAATATTGGGTCGTTTTGATTAGGTACAACTAGTTACCTCCTTGTGCTGTCTTTGATAGATGCCAATCTTACCCCTGTGAACCCCATTGAATAAAAATCACTCGTGCCAAAAACAACACTGACGTTACATTTACAATTTTCAAATGTAGTCCACGCAAGTTTACAAGCGAGTTTGAAGTGTTATTGATCATGGGGCTTATACCTACACTTACTGTTCGCTCCGAAATTCCTTGATTACGCGATCTACGACTCTGCAAAATCTGTCAACTCTATTATTCTTCAAAAATAGATTGATCACAGACGTTCACTATAACGAAGAGATATTTTCAAACGTTTAAAAATCATTATTTCAGAGTGATCTTATGATATTCCTTGTTTTAAAAATTTTTTTGATGTATTCTTTTTACTTTTTTCCGAATGCATTTTCCCCCATTTTCGTGGCTGTTCTGGAGTTTTTTCCATTATGAAATAAAATTACTATGGTAACAGAATACAGATTTCATCGGAATGAATGGGAAAACTTCGGATGGGTAGTGGAAATCACTTTGAGAGATCACTGAATCGAAAATACCTACTTACATAATTGTACAAATTCAACTACTTACCTAATTTTAAGGAATCGATATTACGTATTATCTGATGTTTTGTAAAAAAAAAAAAGAGGACCCTTGGAGTAGTTTCCCACAAAATTTATATTTACCTAATCGCAAATGTATGGATCCCACAGTGATCCAAATGTCTCAAAATTTCTATTTCTGGCCAATCCGACCAAAAAAAATGAAGAAAATTGCCGGGAACAGTGAAATAGTAGTTGATTCTATCACACTTTAACCGTGAAGAAGCCATAAGACCCATCCCTAAGATAATTTATTAGGCCAAATTTTTTCGAAAAATTACTCAAAAATGTGAGTGAGCTGCTACAATTTCGAGAATGGTTGTTTCCAGTCATAAGTCGAGCATCTTGAGCGTTGGACGTGATTTTGACTCTACGCCTCTGAAAGAGTATTTTTTGGGTTCAAAATTTTTGAAAAGTTGTCCAGAAATTACCTTTTAGGATGCATGGTTATAAATTCGCGCTCAAACTGCGGGAACTCGACTAGTGACTAGAAAATACGGTTTCCAGAGTTATAGCTACCAAATCGCATATTTCGACTTTTTTCGAAATTTTTGAGCTCAAAAAATATCTGATAAGAGTTCGCGACTTTTTGATGCTTAATACCAGATGTGGCGAAAATCGAAATTTTCGAAACTTCTGAATCCCTGTAGGACCCTGGTAGTATTGCAATTGAAGGGCGGTTTTCCAAAAGTGGATACTTGAGTCAATTTTTTTGAAAATTGAGTTTTTCACGCCATTGTGTTCTATAGGTCGTATCTCACCTATATAATGCCCAACCTACCCAAAATACCTATTTATCTACTCACAATCCCGCTTTTCTGTTAGTCGAGGATTGCAATCGTTTTTCCAAAACGCAATACGAGTAAGTCATGATTACTTCGTTTTTGTTACTTTTATAGCAAAAATAGAGCTGCGAATATGGTTTTTTCAATAGATAGTACTGTAATATGTACTTAATTTTCGTTTTTATTTTTTGCCAAAATGCAGATAAATTTTTTTTAAATGATAGTGCTGTAGATAAATACCTAATTTTTGTCAATTTTATCGCCAAAATGGAGGTTAAAAATTTTTTTTCAACCAAAATTTTTTTTTTCTCATAAATTTATTGCCGAAATAGTGGTAAGATTTTTTTATTAATCAAAACTCTTTTTTTTCAATTTATAGTGTTGTGATAGGTACTTAATTTTTGTTTAAAATACACGTAAAATTTTTTGTAATCAATTTTTTTGGTCATATACTTTTGTATTGTGAATTACAGTTGACTTCCATCGATTTGCAACACTGGTTCTATCATATAAATGAAAACGTGAAAAATCGTTTTTCCAAAAGGCGATAAGTCAGTTTACTTTTTCTGCCGCAGAAGCGCTGCAAACTTGAGTTACACCACAAAACCAACACGTATGTGTTGAGGTAGATCCAATACAACATGCAGGATAAGTGGCATACTCCAAGTGCATCGCGCCTTGGAATGGGCACTAAAAACATCATTTACCTCGAAATCATAATTTTTGACTTATCGCTTTTTGGAAAACCGCCCTTCAATTGCAAATTTTTGACAGTTTTTAAAAAATTTTAAAATGTTGAACATTTAACTAAAAATTTAAGATTTTTTGTAACTTTGAGCGTTAGACAGATCGAAGTTTTGTGGTGAACTACTTCAGGAGATGAGGTTTTTTAGCAACATGAAATGAAATCTTTACTACCTTATTACTGTTAAATGTTAATTATTAGCTACATATCTAAATAATAATTTAAAGTGGTTTTCTGCAAAAAAAAGAAAAAAAAACAGTCAAAAGTTCAAACATACTTGAGTACATACTTACATATCTGAGTACAAAACTTGATTGCGATTTTTCTTTTTCCTGGTTTATTTTGTTGTTTGTTTGTTTGTTTTTTTTAAATTTGATATTACTGTAGATTTTGTGGTGAAAAATCTAACATATTTCAGATAAAGAAATAAAAAACTAAGGAATTATAATAATCATTTTTAAAGAGACCTGAGCTACCACAAGACCTAATGTAAAGTAGGTACCTATGTATTTTGTTGTGTAGTCTAAAAGAACTGATCCAAATAATAAATCATCATCTCATCTCACCTTAAAGCTGAATTTTGTTTGAAGTTTGAAAAATAATTTATTTGTAGAAACAATCAATTAGAAAAATGCAAAAACTCTTCTGCAATCAGTGAATATTTGAACTCAACTCATTTAAAACAGGATTTGGTGTGCGGATATTGTTGAAAACTACACTTTTCCAGACCTTTTCGATAAAACTGTCCAAATTCACTGTTTTTGCTTGATTTTTTTCTGGCACCTATTTTAAATGAGTGAAAAAATAAGAATTTTGATAATGTGATCGATTGAGAACAATTTTCAGTTGAGTTCTATCAGGGTTTTTGTAGATCACAGAAATTTGATCCAAATCACAGATCACGAATCATTGAGAAATTTGTAATCCGGATCACGGATTAAAGATCTTCCGAGAAATTGTGATCCGGATGACGAATCACAAATCACTCCTGAAAAAAATTTCACGAAAACTGTACTACAGTGTACAGAAATAATTTTGGATTGCAGTGTTACCAATCTTTTGATCAATATTACCAATTTCAATAAAACGAAAAAAAGCTAAAAACTGAACCAAATTTTTTTGATTTTTTGAAATTTGGCAGCACTGCTTTTCAAAATGTTTCTTCGATGTCATAAAAAATATCTTTCAATTTTTTGGCCTAATTGATGCGTAATATTTTGACCAGGAAGTATTTTCAAAACACGATTTACTCTGAATTAGTTATTTATAAGCAATTTGAAAATTTTCAATTGCTCAGTATGGAACCCTGAAAGTGGTTTTGAATTTCAATGGAAAAATGAGCTGGATCGACGCAGGATCTCACATACTATTTTTTGGAACTTGACTATGTATTTTTCCAGAACAGGTTGACAAGAGCTTGAGCGAAAAAACTACAATTTTTCTAGAAATGTTCAGGCTTTGAGGGACCTATAACTTCCTTCCAGGGGCATCTCCTTCAATGACTTTTACCTCAAAATGAAGATCTCCGCCAAATTTTGTCGAAGTCTTACTTCAGATTTACTATCTGAAGGTTTGGCCGCATGGACGAGATTCCTCTTCATTGAATTGCCATCAGTTTCCGGTTTATCAACATCGAATTCTTCTGAACATTCGATTCTTCCCATTCCTAAACCTAGGACGTGTCAGTAAATCGCATGTAAATTGGAATTTTTATAAACTTGCTTGAAAAAAAAAATCGAAAAACCGACTTGTATGCCGAATGATAATTTTAAATTTTGCTTCCTTTACATTCCCATTACAAATTTTGAAAATGGTGTCTCCATCAATCATAAAATTTTGATAGAAGGGAATCATTTTACGTTTTATGGTAATTTTTCATCTCAATCCAATCAAACCAAGTAGATATAATTGATTTCTGAAATTTATAACTCGAAAGTATAATTTACAATTCGTAAAAATCGAGTAAAATTTTTTACACCATTTCTATCTGCTTCGCGCGATGTCATTTCTCATAAAAAATTTTAGAGTCTTTCGTGTAAGTATACGTATTTATTGAAGAAATTTTACTGCTTCTCGGGTCTTCAGCCAATTCAGTTTCTGAGATGATTCAGTTAAAATATCGATTTTTTAAATATTTGAAAACTTTTAAGAATATAAATACAGGATATTAATTTATGTACATTTTTCACCAGGCAGAAGAAAAATCACAAATTAAATAATGAAAATAATGTGTATAATATCTGCGTTTTGGTGACCGATTAGAATACAGTAGGTACGCTTATCATTATGAAATTTTCATCCTTCAATCGAAGGAACATGTGCCTCTGCCTACCGTCGGTGTACAATGTACATTTCCTCGAGCCCATATTATTTACGCCTATAGGCATTCAGCCGAAGGAAAAAAATCAGATAGGTATCTACGAGTGTTTGTGAATTTTATCGAATTTCATTACCCTGCTGCAGGCATCTCGGATATTTTATTATTGAAATTACCGTCGAAAATAGTCCAGGTGTAAATTCATATCAGCCTTTGCGTAGGTAGAGTCGAGTTTCGCGAATGAAATAAATTTTTATCGATTTTGACGATTCTTTACGAAGAAATGAAGTGAGCAAACAGGTCATAAACTAAACGTATCCAACTCTTCTGTACTGTGGAAATAAAAAAAAGCTCGCAAACGAGCTACAGCAAAATCTTGGATGGCGTATAAAAAAATTGGAAGTTGGCTCGTTACTTCGCGACACAACCGCATTGCCTCGTCTATTTTAGATAATCCGATCAGAGACGTGGAAATTATAGCGTCTCTATTAGAGTATAAAAATCTACGACAAGTACTCGCTAACGTTTCACGTGTGCGATCAACTCGTCGTATAAGGTTTTACCGCAACAGACTTGTAATTGTTTCGACATCTCCCGAGTTCATTTACTTAAACCGAATCACGTACAGATAAAATAATGCTATCAATACCAAAAGCACCACCAGCGCAGCGAGCTAAAGGGTAGGGCATCTAAATTTCATTTCGGGGCGAGTTAACTTGACGTGTAAAGGGTAATGATCATTTCGTGGGCAGGGTTGCCTTTCTTGAGACGCTGCGCTGGCGGGTGCATCTCGCTTCCATACACATTACACATACGTGCAACTTCGTTCTTTAAACCAAGACTCGTATGGTTCGTCAGAAATTGAATTTCAACCATTCGTAAATTATTGAAAAGTTGTTTAAAATTGTACTAAGCGTGAAAGCTTTTGTCCTACGTTCGTCTTGGCATTTTTCACGCGTTCATGATTGCTCGTTTTTATCATGTAAATTTTATATATCGCTAGGCGATCGATTTTACTCGTATTTCACTTCGTCTTTACTTTTTTTCCTATGATGGGGATCTGGTTTTGTATTGATGTGCTGAACTTACTGGCTGGCGCCATATTTGCGAATTTTGCGAGATTTCTTGCTATATTTTTTTGTAGGTTTTTGTGATTGTTGAACATTTCATTCCTGGAATTTTATTTCAATCCATTTTTTTTAAGAAAAGGTATTTTATTGCTCCTGTGAAAAAATCCAAATTTTTAAAAATTAATCCCCCCTTGAGATTCCATCGTTATGGTATGTAACTTACCTGGATATAATACCTTCGTAGGTACATCCGAATTCATGCAAAAAAAAAAGACACTAACACGTTGAATAACACTATACTCACGAGTACATCGTCCATTTAATACGCTTTCATTTAAAATTCAACCTACTCGTGTTCCACATTCAACATTGTATTTATCTCGGACTCGGAGTGGCGACTACTACGGCTCGTCTAACGTCATTATGCGGACTAAAAATTGCACGCACTCTCCTAAGGTAGGTAGCTAGGTACGTCATACAACGAAAGAAAAATTACCTTAAAAGAAGGCCTTTTAATTATGCAAATTACCTTGCGCTGAAATTTAGGGTAATTCACACCGAACAAGATAAAAAAGTAAACTATTAAATGTGAAAAATATTTTAAAGCCTTTCTCTTCATTTATCGTTTATACAGTACGTTAGCGAACGAATAGAGAGAATAATGACTCGAAATCTATTCTCTAAAAGCTGAAAGCGCTCGACGAATGGCAAAAAGAAGATGAAATTTGCGAATGTATTTTTAAATCCTTCACCTTATACTTTAGTATAGTGGCATTCGATTATTTTCAATTTTCGAGCCGTCTCGTCGTTTGCTTGAGTTTTTCACTCGAGTATTTTTTTTCTTTCGCTGATATGTTTCTTGACTTTTGCTATTCGTTTTTTCACATCTCTCTCATTTTTTTTGAACTGATGTGGAAAAAGGGGGTATACCGTCGGAGAAACTAGAATACAAGGTATGCTGTAAAATTAATATACGAAAAATGAAAACTTACAATTACCTATCTATGCCAATTCAAAATGTACCTATTGTATACCTACGCGGAATTTGTAATTGAAAAGGCTTGAGTGTCAGGGTGAGTCGAAAATTACGAAATTGGGTTTTGAAAGTTGCAACACCATGGAAAACGTGTCTCTCGGGGAGTACATTGAAATGCAAAACAGAAAAATCTGATTAATTGATATCTTACGATCGCACAAGGGCAATCAATTTTTCAAAAATGACAAAAATTGCAACCAAAAAAAACACTGAAAATGGTCTCAACCGTTTTTTCACTGTTTTTTAGACCAGAAATGATTATTGATTTGAATAGAAGTTTTTGTTTCGGAATTTTTCTGAGACTTATTTCAAAATTACAGCCATGGGTACAAATGTCTAGTTTTTAAAATTATTGAAAAAAAAACCAGAACAATTATTTTTCTCCAAAACAATTATCATTTCTGATCTACCTATTTATAATGTAGGAAAAAATATCAACATTTTATCTCCGGATAATTTTTAGTAATTTTTACAATTTAAAAAAATTTATTTTTGTCAATTTTTGATAAATTTATGGTCCTTGAACGATCGAAAAATATTAATCGATCAGCTTTTTCTTTTTTGCATTTTTATATGCTCTCAGAGGGCATGTTCTCTGTTATATTGAAACTTGCAAAATCCAATTTCATCATTTTAGGCTCACCCTATACATAAATTATGCACATAAGCACCTAATTGATATTAAGTGATAACTACTGATAATCTTAGTAATCCGTCTTTTTTGTACGTTTGATGAGAGGTTAATGACGTTCGAATCATCAATTAATCTCATCTGGAAAAATCTAAAGCCTCCTATTAGCTGTCAAAAATTCTGAGTCGCCTATTGAAATGGGTAGGGAATGATTTTCATCACGAAATTGTGTTAAATAAGAAAAAATTAATTCTCCCTGGATTATACGAGTACGTAGGTATTTAATCCATTCAAAACTACGATGGTCATAAATGGCAGATATGAACAAGAAAAACTGCCTAGTGAAGTCATGAGCTTTATCACTTACTCAGAAAACGAAGTCAATATTTCTGCCAATGAAATGAATATTTTAACACCTACTGACAACGACCGTGAAAAAATGATGGGGTCTTGATGTGATTGGTAAGTATTCGTGAAAACCCTGCAATCAACGATGATGATATTGCTGTGAAAACGTCCAATAATAGCATTAAAATAGAAGATAATGTAGTCTCTTGGGCCTGGAAAGAATTTTCGCCCAAATTATCAAATTGCTATCCTCTGGCATTTGGTAGATTGAAATTTCTCGTTAATGCATCAGTAAAACATTACTTACTTACCTAATCATCCGATTATATTGTACTTCAACAGTTCGAAGAAATTGAAGACAAGCGAAAATAGTTTCAATGTTTGTTTATGTTGAGGTCAAAACTTTATGGAATATTTGCCTGGTCTTTTAATTACTCGTAGATTTCCCACTCATCCTTTTATGTTGTTTTAGAGGACATTGAAAATACATTTTTGCAACTTGGCCTCCATGAAGTTGATAGAGATGCCCTGTTTTTTGTTTTTTCGTGGAAATTAACAATATTTGTTTCCCTTTTTCTGATGTAATTTCAGAACGACTGTTTTTACTTCAAAACTCTGAAGTATAGGAAAAACATAGACATGCTTGCATCACTACAATGAATTTTGGGCACAAACGAGTTGTTAGCGATGCAGGGGGATGAGCCACAGCCCCCAATATTGAATACTAATCATTAATAATCATCAACAAATTGACGTTTCGCTAATTTTTTTCATCACCCTATGACCTATTTGAGCATTCGCATGAGGTGAACAATTCAAGTAAGATATTTTCATTGTACTTGGAATATGAAGGATTGAAAACAGACTGCGAGGGGAGGGGGCGCATGCCCTTATCAGAATTTTTAGCTAGTTTCGCACGTTTTGCAGCCTTGGTATGAATTTCTTTGATCCTTGAGACAGATTTTCACTGTTTTCAAAAAAATTTGGAGACCACAAAATCCCTCACCAAAATGTGACTCCAAGGCTCATTTTTTAGTACTAGGATCCGAGAAGTCCATGCGATGACAAAACGCACAAAAGCAACCATTATAATAGTATTAATTTTCAAATTTTTATGGTCATTCAACAGTCCCCTTCTCCAAATTGTCTACTTCATTCGTATCTCAAGTACAATTGAAATACTGCTCAATTAAATTTCATTTTTCAGTCAAAAAGTTCTTGAATAAGGCAAATTTTCATTATTTCAATTTCAATTTTTCTCTTCAATTTTGTAAATCTAGTCTTCGTTGTTCTTGAAAGAAATGGATAGTATTCATTCAACATTTTTATAATTTCTTCAAGACTGTCAGTCACTTCTTTTATTCTGTCAGTTGGGTCTGGATTTCCTTTTTTTACCATATCATTAAGAAGGCGGAAGTTTGTGAAGGAAATTGGGTAATCTTTTGCATTTTCCTTGGAAGTTTTCTTCCATTGGTTTAAATTGCTCAATGATTGATAGAGGTTCGTTTTCAGTCAAGTTTTTTTTTTTTGGAGGTTTTGGTTTTTTCTTTTTTACTGGTGATGCCTCTTCTTCATTTTCTGATTGTATTTTAAACTTGTCAGATTGGATTTCTGATATTGTTTCAGTTTCTAACATTTTTACTGAGCTTGAATTATTTTCTTGGCATAATAAGGTGCAGGTACTCCATCAATGTATGGGAATGTTATGGCTTGATTTACAGATGGGAAGATGTCGTATGTGTACATATTTTCCATATGTATAGAGACCATCAAATGATGACGAATGGCACAAACTGGAGGTCTGTGAGATTTTTTTTGCCAGAGAAGAATTCCCTTTGGAAACAGTAGAGATCGGTGTTTGAAACGCATATCCAATGTTTCTAAAGCGTTACATCCCATTGGCAACTTGGAGACAATTTTTATGAGGTAAAAGAAGTCTCAAGAAAAGAGGAGAAAAAGCTAGTTCATTACCTCATAAGTAATTCTAATTGCTCGAAAATTTGTACTTCCATCAAAAACAAATAATCATCAGAATTATCTGCTCTCTGTAAAATAACAAAAATACATTCAAACACACGCGTTTCGGGTGAAAACCAAAAATAATATTATCAAGTAAAACGGTTTATAAAAATTTATTAAATTTTCCACCTACGTAACAATCCCATTACATTATATATTACGTGAATTATTTTGTTCTGCGAGTTTTCTTCTTCTTCTTTTTTTTTTTTCTAAGGATGCCCCTTTTTTCGGTTAGTTTATATACTTGTGAAATAGTGGGGGAAAAAAGAAGGAAAAAATTACGAGCGAAATTAAATCCGGAAAATTTTGTTGTTTGTGAAGCAGGAAAGAAAGAAAGGAAAACAAAAAAGTAATTTAAACAAGAGCTTCGTTTTCGGCGTTAGAGAAAAAAGAACAAGGGAACGTTGAACTTGTAAATAATTGTGAAAATTTTAACGAACTGAACGTGAATTCGAAGCTATGTAGAGAGATAGGGTTTATAGAATAGGTGCGATTCGAATAGTATACGACTATATCGAAAGCCGAGTGTTGTGGCCTCTAATAATAAAGGAAAAAAAATAATTAGAAAGAAGAAACCGTGTAGGGTGAAATTCGGGAACAGGTTCGCTGTTTCAATTTCCGTTTCGGTACGTCGAGATGGAAGACATGGGAATATTTAAATTTTATAATAAGGCTGCGAAAAAAAAAATTATTTATGGAAACAAAGCACGAAAAAAAATAATTCGAATACGATAGAGAGAAAAAAAATTTGAATGAAGTGATCTCGTAAAGTTGTTGTAGAAGCGCTAAATAAGTTATATTATTCATGGTTTCTGTATGGTACGAGTACGTATAGCTTTGCGTTGCCAGAGAGGTACTAAAATGCATGTGTGTGCGTACTCGACTCGACTCGTATAGGCCTATACCCCCCCGCACATTGATGGCTGGGGGACTGGGGGTTGTGTGTTTCTGTTTCATGAATACAATATGCTAAAAACATAGAAGAAAAGATGAAGCTGTTTCGGCTGCCACATACAGCAGTGATTCTCATCGCATTTAGATAACGCAACTCGGCCTGTTTTTCATAATGCCTTTTCGTGTAAATGTACGGTGTACGCGTGTACGAGTTTAAAGGTGCGGATGCTGTAGCATGGTTCCCCCTTTTTTGCTACTTTCGGCCGATTTTCGGTGGGTGCCCTTTTAATTGGTATCGTTTTTACAAAACTGGATAGTTTTAGTTTAGCTTTCGGCGAAATTATTCTCGTTTGCGAGTTTCAACTTTTAATCTTTTGAATTATTTCCATCGATTTGGTGTAGGCAGCTAGGTACGGTAATGAATGTCCCGATTTGCAACATGGTGATGAGTTTTGGAGTGGATACATTTCCTGGGTGCGAGGCAGAGAGGTTATTTAGAAAATGAAGAAAAAAATGAAAAAATTCCCTTACCATGACATTTTTTTCTTTTTATTGGTTAACACTGCGAATGAATGGTTAAACCCTGTGGCATTCTTAATTGACGTTGTGTCACAGTAAGACGGTTTGCTGCAGAACTTTGAGAAGAGCATAAGTACCTAAAAAAAATCTCTTTTTAATTTCATTCTATCTTAAAAATTAAAGGAGCAATGATTGATTAAAATTTTCAGAATGCTGTAGTGCCTTGAAAGTTTGGGCCCGTACAATATATGAACATGAGCTTTTTTGAAGATTGTTCAAAGTGTTACAAGTTGAGTTGAATTTGTTATTTTCTTCAACTGAAAATTCAAAGTGCTGGAGCATTTCAAAATTTGTTCGCATTTTTGCACCTATTACCTAGATGATAATTTTTTCACGAATTTTATTGTTTTGAATAATGTAGGACAATTTCTTTCTTACAATGTACATATAACCTTCATTTTGAGTTAAAAGTCACCCAGGTATAGGTTTAGCTCCCCGGAAATGCTTCCGGAGCGAAGATATGGGTTCTCAAACAGGGGACGTTTCGAAAAAAGTGGTGTTTTTTTGCACCGGTTTTGGAAAAAAATGGCCAAGTTCCAAAAGTTACAAATGATAATTATTTGAAATCTTGCGTTGGTTTAGACCGTTGCCATCAAAATTCAAGATCACTTTTAGGGTTCTAGTGAGCGGTTATAAATTAACAAATTCGCTTATTTTTGGGTAAATTTGTATTTTGAAAATATTTTCTTCTCAAATAGGTATTTCATATTAATTATACCGAAATATCGAAAGAGATTATTTCTGAAACTGGGGAAATATTTTGAAACGCAGTTTTATGCCAATTTTCTGGTCATTATATTTCCAATTTTTAAAAAATTTAGGAAAGGAACAAAAAACCTATCAATTTTTTGAAATGAAGATAATATGACGTAATAACAAAAAAACTAGCACCACCGCGTTCCAAAATATTTCCGCAGTTGCAGGAATGCTATCTTTCAATATTTTGGCTCAATTAATGGGAAAGATTTACGATAATGAAATTTAAAGTACGAATTTACCCAAAAATAAGCGAGTTTTGAAATTTTCAACTGCTCAATAGAACAAGAGTTGGGCAAAGTTTTTTTTTTTCTATTTTCAACTTACAGTTAACGTGCTGGCTCTTAGTTTGTTTCTTTTCAAAAATGAGTTGAAAAGACTGTTGAACGTTTTTTTTTCAAAGAGTTCGGTCAAACTCCTCTCAACTCTTCGTCTCTTCCCCATCGTATTTTTGCATTTCGATCAAGAAGTTGAACTGAAAAATTTTGCTATGATTTTTGAAAAAAAATTGAATCAAATTCATCGGTCAATGTGGAAATTAAGGATTTCTTCAATTTTTTTTAAAAAAATTATCAAGTTAATAGAAATTATCTATAAAATTTCATCACTAACAATTTTTTTCTGTTTTTTAGGGTTCGCTAAAGAAATTTTTTTTCGAATATAGTTACCTTTTTTGACATTTTCGACAGCTCGCATAGGGTCATCGTCATATCGTAGTGGTTTTGATTTCGAAAAATTTCGTTTAGAATTCCGAAGTAATAAAAAACTTGAACTAAAAAAAATTGGCCAAAAAATTTCATGTTCTTGAATTTGAATATTGGAAAAAATTTCCATTTTGAATGAAATGAAAATTTTGAAAATTTGTTGATTTAATTGAAGAGGAAAATGAGATGTAGGCATCACGTTTCAGTGTAAAAAAGTTCACAAATCATTAAATTTTCTGAACCAAATTCCGTTTTCCCTCATCGCTACCAAAGTTTGTTAAAAAAATCAATAAAATGTCATGTTTTGGACCATAAGATTTTGTTTTCGATCCTTAGAACATTCTTATTGACGCTAGTGAGTTCTTAATTCATTTTCGAAGAGTTGCGTTGGCCTTCTCTTCGAAATGAGTTGAGTCGACTAAAAAGTTGATTCATTTTCAAAAATCCTGAGTATTAGATCCTAAAAGTGGTCTTGGATTTTGATGTCGATGGATTGAGTCGACGCGACGCAGAATCTCGAGTAATATATTTTGGAACATAGCCAATTAGCCATGTTTTCCAGGTTGGATAGGTACCTACTAGAGCGAAAAAAACCATGATTTTTTTCGAAAATGCTCCATCTTTTGAGTACCTATTGTATATTCTCTCCAGGGGCACCTCCGGACTCAAAATGAAGGACTTCGCTGAATTTGGCGGAGGTATATTGCCGAAGACTAAAATTTCATCTTACCTATAATTTTTTAAAAATTGTATAGCTCGTAATCAGGATTTCCATCATAGTTAGGTAATTTTTAAAAGAAACGAATTTACATATGCGTTGACACTAAATTTTTATATGTACATACTTTGTGTGATGGGTAAGGGGGAATCACTCCTATTTCCTTTGGCACTACAACTTTCACTGTAATGTTTGACAATATATTGTACTTTCGTATTTTCAGTACGTTCGATCACTTCCACAATAATTTTACCAATTGCTAGAATGTTGATAAGCGTAGCAGATAATAATTTTAAAATTTCATTCAAATTGGCGAGAAATTTGCATACAATCGTCAATCAATCCAGTTTCCACTCACTTCTCACATCATCTTCAGCCTGCTCCTCCAACAGTTCTCGTTGCCAATCTGGCGATCGCTGAGACGAGTAAGGATCTAAAAATCAGTAATTCCACCACTGTACCTACTGTCAAATTATTGATCTTTGGAATTTTTATGTATTGGTGGGCCATCTCCTATAGCGGTTCTGTTCAATCGGGTATATTTGCAGAATTTTCTTTACATTTTTTAAAAAATATTCTTCCATTGAATTTGCATTGAACTCCTGTTCAATTATCGCTCACGTATTTTCTCTTTTGCTGGGTGAAATTATTACATAAGTACCTTACACAATGTTTCTCAGCAAAGAACATAGAAACAGTAATTATTACTTGTTCCTAATGGTATCCGACTTTTTTCACTCTATAATATTGTGCCATACCAGGTCCTACTTCTTTACCAGAGCAGCGAGTATTTCTATCACCTCTGTTGTATAGTTTTTAGCGCGATGACTGTCGTCAGTTTCATCCATTTTTACACCAATATAGGAAGCAAAATCATTGAAATTGAAATTACTGAAAAAAGTTGGTAAAACCAAAATCTTTTGAAATTGAAACTACACGCCAAAATTAAAATTGAAAACCCACCACGTGGAGTAAAATGATGATATCACACAGCCAACAAGCATTCAATATAGTTCAACCTTCAGATGCCGTGCCGGGTTAACCACAGAAAAACGGGGAGGTTAAAATTTGAACTTGGTTTGAGGATTAACATGGGATTATGCAACGCCACTTTTTTCCTGAACCAAGTTTAAACCATGTTCGTGGTTTTCACTGGACTCAAAGTGTTTTTGAATTTAAAGGTTCCACGGTAATCGTGTGATTTCGGCCATACCTTTTTTGCCAACTTCTGCTTCAAAGGCCTTCTGAAAAACGCATTAAAATGATGAGCTGCGCCTCGCACAATATTTACATTTCTAAGCAATTGGAAAACAATTTTTTTTAAATCTCTATTATTTTACATTTTTGTTAAAATGTATCGTCGCGAGTACCTGGCGAAGCGCAATCGACGATTAACCTCATTCAATTCGATCAACAACCTCAACTGTCGAAACTTTGTAATAACAGCGCTAAAGAATACACGTCAGCAGAAATTTTAGGCGCAAGGCGCTGAAGACTAGACAGGCGGCGAGTGGGTCTACAATATCATTACATACAAGACAAAATTTACGCGAGTATAGAACGGATATTCAGACTGTGTACGACAGATAACAGATCGCATCATGGATTCGCTTTGCAAAAAAGCCGTAATATTTGTAGCCATATTCGTAGTACTTAGCACAATGCAAAAGATAACCGGCTTCGGATCGCAACCTCAATTCGTGTGCAATTTACAAAACATATTTCAAATGTCCACCTACGTTAAACGAGACAAGCGGGCGAACTTGGCTGACGCCGAGTCCGACTCAGAGTCTGAGTCGTTTTCGTCGTCTTCGGCGACCGCTGTCAATGCATCCGGATTATTAGAAATGTTACTACGTAAAATATGCCCGAAAAAGTTGGCTTTCGCTGATGCTTGCAATAGGCCCAAACTAAGCATTTTCGCCAGTCCTAGGAAAATGCTGCAGGGTTTGAATCGTCAAGAAACAGTTAACTCGGCTCAAGTCGATGACAGCTCGAACCGAAACGATTTCGATGTTTCTGAATGATTTCCTTCGTTATACCTATCTACTGTTGTTTTTGTACGTCACGATCGCTAAGCATTGGTCATTCGTATCTACTAATGTACTTACACAAAAATAGACGATTGCTCATTCCTTAAAATCTTTTATTAAGAAAGCATTATTTTTGGTTTGAATTGACTTTGAAAAAAAAAACCAAAAGAAAAAAACATTGATATTCATGTACTATGCAACCAAAAACCAATAAGCGAAAGCAAAAACCATCTTACAATCAGCGACTTGAAAATTTTGTTGTAAACATTACACATTATCATAAAATGAGAAAAATGGAAAGAACAGGTATGACTTGAAAAAAATGCTACTTTGAGTCAGAAATGAAATTGTAAATTACCACTAGAAAATGATTCTAAATATCCCCTAAATTCATTCTGAATCGCGATGAAAGAACAAAGAATTCATTTTAAATCGCGAAGTACGAGTCTAAACTGAATAAACGAAATGGAATTCCAAATCACCACGAATAAATGTACAAATCATCTCAAAAAAGTTCTTAATAGTTTAGCGTTGAAAATTCATTTTGAATCCGAATTCGACTTGAAAAAATCAATTTGAAATCATAAAAAAATGTAAACCTGATTATACCCTTTAAAAAATCAAACTTCAAATGACCATCCCAGAAAAATTCAAAACTGGAATGCCACCGAAAATTTTAGTCAACGCCAACGCAAAACAATTGATTGAAATCATCACGAAAAAACTCATTTATGAAAATTCGTTTGAGATCGCTCGGGAAAAAATCATTCAAAATTACATCCTTCAAGAGAATGTATTCGAAATACAAATTAATTTGACCGTAATTAAGCTGCTGATAAAAATTCTGAATCACCACCAAAAAAGTTATTCTATATGACCAGGAAAAAATGCATGTGAAATCACCACGGAAAATTAATTCAGAATTACTTAGAGACTTCGAAAAAACGTTAGTACTTTATTCGAAATCACCACGAGAAATTCATTCAAAATAATTCTGTATAGGCCTAAAGCATTAAAATCACTGCAAACCAATAGAAAAAGATGAGCATTTTCCTAAAAATTCAACAAAATTGAGCAAAAAATGGACAATGTTTTAGTATGTAAGTACCTATAAAATATGGTCATTATCGCCTCTGCAGATCAAAAAAAGTGCTAATTTTAGTAAAATTCATTTTGTTGATTTGCAGTGATTTCAAAATGTTTTATGCACATTTCCAAAACGGTTTTAATAAATTTTGACCACGTTTTATGTAATTTTCTCGCAATTTTCCCTAATTTTTGCCGATGTTTCTTCAGTTGTTGGTAATTCTCGTTGATTTAAATGATTATTTTTTTCATGTTCTTACTGCATTTCAACTCGTTTTAAGCAACTGTTTTTCATGTAATAATTATAATTATTTCCAAACACTAAAATTTCAGTTATTTTTGGATGATTTGTCGAGTTTTTAATGCGTTCACTTTGTATTGCATTAAAAAGAAGCTTCAACAATGTTTAATGTAATTTTCACTGCATTTTGCTTGATTTTGCCAAAAGTGCTTCGGTTTTTGATTATTTATATTGATTTCAATGTTTTTTGAGTGATTTTTCTTTTGACGAAGTAACTCAGGTAAGTTACTTAAAGCGTTGTTAAAACCTCTTCTCAACACCAGTAAAAATATTTAAAACTCAGTTCCTGAATTACCAGAAACTGATGAAATTTCTATTAAAAGCTTACATACCTAACTCTGTTAAAATTGCATAAAACATAACTAGAAACCGATTAAAAAATTATAATAACAGAAAAAAACATCAAAATCAATTTAAAACTGTTAAAAATTGAAGAATTTTTGGAATAATTGATCAGAGTGTTGACAAAATTTCATTAAACATCGTTGAAAAAATCTGTTGAAATGACTTGTAAACACGAATGGAGCATTTTAATCATTGGAAATCACCAAGATTTGATGGATTCTTAGTAGATTTGGACATAATTTAGTAGAAATTACATATGACGTCTTTAATACGAGTTCCTATTACCCACCTACTTGTTTTAAACACAAAAAAATGGCTTACCAAAAAATTACAGAATAGATAATGGATTAAGTAAGCTGAAAAACAGGTTTGAATTTCCAAAAAAAAAAAAAGGTACCAAGACGTTTTCCTCTAAGTAGACAATTGAGAAAACTTCTCTTTAAAGGGTGAACTTGAGTAACTTTTCAAGTCATAATCAAAATAGAATTCGAGATAGGTAATTCTAAAATTTCTATTCCCGGAAGTTCTTTACCTTCCCTTTGCTCCCTTTTCAATTCCTCTCATGAAAAAATCATAAGTACAAATACGTACTTACCTATCGTCTTTCACTTTGGTCACTAACAAAGGCCTATCGATATAGCTTCAATCATTATAATGAACTCGACGTTAAATGACCTGCAAAAGCCCGACGAGAACTTATACAAAAAGTTCACCCACCTTATTGCACTCGAACAAAAGATGTGGGATTGTCCATATCACATCGAAAGTGCGAGTATTTACTTAACGGTCGAGGAAACGTAAAATAATCTACTACGGTGGGATTTTAATTGCTAGAATTTCCTGTTTACTCGTTTCCTTTAGGTATTACAGTTATGGCAAATGGCAAAATTAAGACACCGAACACTTGAGCTATTTCATTTTATCTCCCATCTAAAAGGATATAAGTCGACCGACGTTTAGAATCTTTCATCTTATGTTTTAAAAGCTCGAAAATAAAGGAAGAAAATTGGCTCTCGAGAAACCGCGAATTTGTTCATTTATCCTTTGTACTTGCAAAAAAATAACAAATTACAGTACCTATGGTATTTCCCCCTTTTTTTTCATGACGAGTAAAAATCGACGTGAAATTTTTGACTGATGTTTAGACTTTTTTTTAAAAACCTATAATCAAATGTTTTCTGATAATTTCTTTAAATAAATTGGTCACTCGGTGTATGTTTATCTCAGAAATTTGCCCACTTCATTGGTTCCAAGCATGCTTACGTTCTCTATCTTACTAATATATAGATAGTTACAGTAAATCAAACTTACATAATTAGTTACCTAGGTAGGTACATAATTATCTTGCCATTCTGTTTCTGTCTGTCCATGTCTGATTTGTTATCTGACGTGTTGATAACAACGTCGCAATGTCAAATTGTCACATCTTCTTAATGATTTGCGATGAAAATACTTGCCTTCTTTTGGATGAGCATTGGAGGCTTACGAACACTTTGAACATTTCTAGGTACGTACGCGTATTTCATCCACAAACGTGAGAATTTTTCACCATTTTGTCAACATTATCGAATTTTTTTCGCATTTAAAATAATTTCAGCTTGTTGGCAGTCGCTTATCGTATCTTTTTTAATTAAACTGTCACAAGCATTTGCGAAAATATTACACAGAATGTTGGAGAGTAAAACGAGAAGAAAAACCTATAAAACGTAGGTAGTAATTTTTCAACCTTCGAAAGTTCGTTAATTTTATCACATGGACGTTGAACTTGACGATGAAAAAGCCACATGCCACATGTAAAGTGCACCTGCGGACTTGGTCAATTTGGGGTGAAAAAAACACCACAACTACGGTGGAAAGTATTCGATTAATAATCCTATTCATAGCTTCGAGCGAAACATCGTTCGACGAGCGGTTTTAAAGTCTTGAAAGAATTTTTCACAAGGTACGTGAGATGTGAGAGGGAGAAAAAAAAATCATTTTCGTCGTAGTGATACTTTTTCGGTTTATTATATGGTGAAACTTCGACAAATGGGGTTCAATTTTGATGATTTTTGCGAGATCGATTGATTGGGAAAATGCGCGGGAGACTCGGAGAGGAACAAAAATTAAATTTATTTTCATCGGGTTGCGATACCCTATTGACAGATTGAGAAGTGATTTTGCAATATTCCTGCCTGAACACTGAACAGGTATTGATTATTGCATATCATGTTCTCATTTGTATCTACATACTTGATACAAGAGTAAGTTCTTATCCACTTGCCCAACTATTCAAATAATAATCTTGAGGTGAGCCAAGTGCTCTTCGGGAGACGAAAAAAAACTGAATGCCGAGAGAACTGCATTCATTAACCTTTGAAACATTTCCGGTGCATTTTTTTTGGGCAAATGGCATCTGTTATATTCAAATAAACCAAAAAAAAAAAGTACTTACTAAGTAGTTTCTCTTCGAGTGTTTATTGATTGTAGTCTATCTCTTTTCAGTCGGTACTGCATTTTACAACAAGACCAATCACTGCAACACAGTGAACAAATATCACTCTGCTGGATGCATTTTTTCATTGACTGGAGAGACTGGAGGATCATCGGTATAAATGTAATGCAGCACGTCGTCATGATTTGGCTTCTGATGATGCACTGGTACATAGATGGGGTGATTGAGGAAAATTCATCAGTAGCTCGATTCTTTACCTTGTCATCGACTTTAAGTAATAAATGAATGAATGAGCGATTTTTCCATTGAATGAACACCTCACTATTAGAGATATAGGAGGCGAGAAGAATACGTATATTTCAACTTGTCAGTAAAGATCATTCTGTCTTTAATCCCTTCCTCAAAATCGTCTCTCGAATTAAAAAAATTTCTATCTGTACACACGAGGGAAAAAAATACTGTCGCAGTATTTCTTAAAAATTGCGCTGATCTTGTCTATACTATACTCTGCGGTCTGTAGGTGTTTTTAAAACCTTTTCAATTTCACCTGGTCTGCGGTGTATTTACGATGGTGGTGGCATAAATATATTATTTTTCTTTGGCCATTAAATGCGTTTGCACGATAAACTTATACTTGCATATAGCGCCCGAGGTAATTTGAAATCTCGTAAAATCGCAGCTATATGCAAGCTTCGTAATAAATTAATGTTTGCACCTGCGGCACTGACATCTATCAAGGACAAAAAATTCCTCCTTTGGGGATCGAAAATGTACGAATGCACGTATTTTATATATACGATGCGAGCTTTCAAACTATACGTCGCTAGATCTTTGCTTCTGCGTCTGAATAACGAATCCACGATACGAATGATGTGACCGAAGAGAAATTGCTCAAAATTAAAATTCCAAGATGACCGGGATTTTATTCTTTTTCATCGGTTAATAAGTAATTGAACCGGGCTTGGTTTTCGGTATCGAAACGTACCTTGTAATGTGTTGTTTTCGAAGGTTTCAGATGAACTCTCCACCTCTATCTCGAGTAATAGGAATTTTCGCGGTTGATAATATTTTAATATGTATTTTTAAGACAAATGTCCTTTAAAATACCACCTCACGAATGATTTATAACGTTTACATAATTCTTCATTCCGTTCCATCAATCTTTTCGTTTAATCTGACTCATTGGCGTTAGTGATCGTGATATAATGAAATTTCTGTTGTGTTTCTGGGCTCTGTTTGAATTTTATACGTTGTTGGCAATTCATTAAATCGAGCTTTCTCGTCTGCGGAGCTGTTTAAAAGCCCAGATAAGTGTCAGTTATTGCGAATGATGTCTCGTCGTTTTTCGAAGCCATTCAGCAACAGCTTTTACGAAACGATTTTAATTTTCTTCACCGTGAATGAAATTAAAATTTTGAGACTTTTTTTTAAAACTGAGGTCTTTCACTTCTCGAGTATAAACGAGATGAGTGAAATTTACTCTTGAAATGACCTAATTTTATAAATATTCGGTAAAGGGAAAATCGAGCCTTTATAAGGTGGATCGCAAAAAAAAAGGGAAGGGGAGTTTCATCGAGTTGATTAGAGACTTTCATTTTGAGTTGAAAATAACTCGGAAAAAATTTCAGCTCCGGATGGTGGCCCTGGAAAGGAGGTATGGGTACTCAAAGAGGGGGCATTATCGAAAAAATTTTTTTTTTTTGTCCTAGCCTCTACTCAACCTGTTTGAACATGGCCCAGTTTCCAAAGATGAAAATAGCATTTGAGCTTCTGCGTTGACCTAGGATATTGCCATAAACCTAACACTCCTTTTGGGGGTTTTCTGAGCGGTTCGCTAATTTTTTGGTAAATTCGTCTTTTGAAAAAATTTTCTTCTAGAAAATGTTGCATTAATTATACCAAAAAATTGAAAAATTCATAATTTTCAAAATTGAGGAAATATTTGACAACGCTGCAGTGGTGCCAATTTTTTGGTCATTATTGCCTATTTCAAGGAACTGAAAAAAATTGATAAATTTTTGGCTTTTCTTTTCGATTTTTTGAAACTGGGAATTGTGATCAAACTATTCGGCACTACTGTATTTCAAAATATTTTCTCAATTTCAAAACGATGTCCCTCCAAGTTTTGGCAGAATTATTGCAAAATTATCTGAAAAAATTCAAAAAACGAATTTACCCAAAAATTGACCAGAGTGATCTTGGGTTTTGATAACTTTGGCCAAGTTGGATGCAAAATCTCAAATTCTACGTTTTTGGGAATGAGTCATTTTTCCCAAATCTGGCTGGGCAGGGGCTACAGCTATATAGCGAAAAAACCGCAATTTTTTCGAAAATTTCTTCACTTTGAGGATCCATATCTCCTCTCAAATGGAACTTCCGGATCTAAAATTTTTTCCAAATGCCTTATTTCCACTCAAAATGAAGAACTCTCCTGAATTTGCTGAAAATCTTCCGGCATTTTTTTCTTCTCGTGATTTTCTAATTAAACTGCAGATTGATTTTGTTCGATATCTGAACTTTCTACCGCCTGCAGCGGAATTTTTAATTTCTCCAATACCTTCACCGTTGTACAAAAAAAAAACGGATTACGCGATTAAGAAAATCAGAAACACACGCCCAATATAATTTCCTCTGAAATTGGTTTCCACCTCATCCAGACACGTTTAAAAATACTTACCGTAGGAAATTATTTTTTCTACATTAATCCACTTCAATTTCCTCTCATCTCGGAATCGTTTATCGCCTACCGATGGTTTATACACATCGAAACTATATACGAGTACACCGTAAGCCCTTTGAAAATTCAAAATTAATCCACTAGGCGTTCGCTGGTCTGCTGAAAATAAAAGTTGAGAAAACACATCGCCGCATCGCGTGAATTCTTAAAGCAACACTTACTCGCGTTGGAGATTTTAATTCGGTTTTTGCGATTACTTCTTTTATCGCACCTTATTAACTGCGTGAAAAAAAAAGCCAAAGCGTGAAACGAAAGTCTTCCATATTGGAAAAGTTACGGTAAAGCAAAGTTTATCACCCTTATTGAGTTTGTACGTGACATATCGAATAAAAGTGCACTTACATGTGAAGGAATTAAGATCCGAGTAGCCGTTTTCAAACTTTGCCGGAATTATCAAAGATGTTCTAACTTTAATCTTTTGTACACTGATTGAGTGTGGGGTAATCAGATATAAGGTGGGTATGACTGGGTATAAAATACCTATTTATGGTACTGTTTGCACTTGTTTGACGACGGTGTTTCCTCTTTCATTAAATGTGAAATTACCATCATCCTGGAGATTTTCTACAGTGAAAAGAAATACGTATGTAGATAGTGCATTGCATATGTAGGGGTTACATATCGTTAAATTAGGTACTTCTTTTTTCATTTTCGAAAATGGTTAGATGATAAATTTGTGTAAGTAGGTATAATATACTTGAATGTTGAAAAAAATCATCCCTTCATTTCAACGATTTTAGAGGGACGACTCTTGCCTTTGAAGTTTTACCCCGTTACAATTAATCATGGGTGATTTTCTCAATTGAACGATTACGATTAGAACGAGAGATAGAGCAACTTTAGAGAAAGGGTATAGACATCTAAAAAAAAAAACACGTTTTTTCATTTTAAAAATTTTTGACTCCAGATTCATAATCGACTGTGAAATTGATTTCAACAAAAGTACCAAGCAGATATTTTTTTGCAATCAAAAAACCATGTGTTGGCATCAAAATAACATATTTGTATAATTGGGTTTAATGATGAATGTGGGCATCTCAAAAATTCGTTTATTTTTTCATTTTCGCTTCAAAACGGAGTATGATCGCGAAGAAGGGAGAACAATCCATCCCATCGTAGTACATTAATCTGTAAATATGTACATTTTTTCCTTCCAAAGGACATCCATTTTTATTATTTATGGGCGATCTTGCTACTAAAAAGGTGCGATTGAGATCTGAATTTCGTTATGCGACTGATTTTCTGATTCAACTGTCGTTAATGCACTCAAAATTGAAGCCCATCAATGACATTTTGTAATCTTTGTGAGAATATTTTTTGAATTTTTCATGAAAACCAAGTAAATTTCTCGAAAAATTTGTGTAATAGGAAAATATTTATATTTAATTTGAGTACCTAACTAAATAAACGAAAATGCATGTACGAGTACAGTTTAATGAACAAAAGAAACGGACATAGTGAAGCATAAACCTTTTTGCAAACGGCGGGTTCGAGTATGTTTCCAGCGCTTTTCGAAGTTTTCTAGAGAATTCCAAAATTTAATTCAACTGCAGCAAGGTTTGAAATGTTTTTGAAAAAATGGCAAGTAATCGTTCAAGTGGATCTACGAACAAACACCAATCAAAAGCGTACGCGCTAAAATTGATTTTACAGATTATATGACCTTTTTTTTTTTTTTAAACCGGCATTTCTTAAATGTTGCTAGAGGCTCCAAAACGGCTTGAAACCAGTTCCAGTCGACTCAGCATTTAAGAATTGAAGTAGGTACGGAGTAAAATTTAGCGTCCCAAATTTCATTCTATACTACAATTTTGTGGGAATTTCAACTTTCAAAAATCTGCTGAGGTCTCCAGAACTGTTCACAACGGCTTGATAAATTTTAGCTGCCAGTTTTGGGTTAAGTTTCCACAGTAAAATTTTCAAAACCACTACCCCCGACATTCAGGTTTTTCCTACGGTGTTGTCGTGGGAAAATTTTTACCCACGTGCTTGACCCATGGGCTTGATTTTTTTATTTTCCCTATCAATTAAATTTTTCATATACATATTACATATGTAATATTTTTAGAAGATTATTTAAATTCTTTGTTATCGATGAAAATTAGAATAATCCGTGAAAGATGTAATCTGAAAAATTCAAATGAATAGGAAAGTAAAAGAAATTCATTGTGCAAGCGCGAGGGTCAGAAATTTCCCACAGCAACACCGTGGAAAAAACATGAGCGTCAGGGTAGCGATTTTTGAACATGTCAAATTCAAAATTTTACTATGGGAGCTATAACTTGGAACTGGCAGTTGAAATTTTAATGGTGTAGTACTTAAGCCAAAGTGTCTACCACTAAGACAACTTTCCATCCTAATCCCCGGGGGACACTTCATGAGGTTCCCTAGTGAGGTAAAATGAGATTGACTTCAACCTAAACTGCATGCGGTATTGATACTTTTTCCAATTTGGTTCTTGTTGAACACTGCTACCCCACCTACAAAATCGTCAGCTCTACTCAAGTGAGTATAATTTATCAAAAATTGAGCAAGTGCAACTGGTTGAAAGCCAAAGCCTTGGAAATGCACCGTGAAAAAATCTTGGAAAAATAGAACAGTGCGTTTTTAAAAATCATTCAACATTTTAGCTGTCATTGTAAAGACTCTCGATATTTATGTAGAAACATTTTTTGATAGAATGACAGCTGAGGGTGGGTTATTCAAAAATTTCAAGTTTGGTGAATTTTCCGGGGAAAAAGGTATTTTAAAAAATACAAAAATTGTAAATCCGATTTACCCATCTGTCTGGCTTCTCAAGGTCGTCTAATCTGCCTGTGTGTCCTGGCTCCTAAGGTCATTGACCGGCCATCTCACACTAGACCAGCAGCACAACGAACTGCCCTGTTTTGATTAGGAGGTTTCTCTTCTCTTGCCACATTGTTACTTTGATAAGATCACTAGTGGTTAAAATTTTTTCTAGGATGTCTGTGTGGCTTAAGTGCATATATACGAAAAAAGAAATAATAATTACCAAACAATCGTAGAAAAATTTGAAAATTAAAATAGTTACCATATTAAAAGAAATTATCAATGATTTTGAAATACTTACCTAGGTATGTATTGTAAAATAAATAAACATAAGTAGGTAAAATAATTCAATTTTTTTTCTTTTTTATTTAAAAAGTAAATTATAAATAGTGTGAAAATTTGTTCATATTTTTCACTAAACTAAACAAATATTTCGTTGCTTTAGTAGGAAAAGGTTGTAACTACATGAAAGTTGATTTCTCAGAAAACGCATTTTAATTTTTAAAGAGCATTCTATCAAGTACACTTGATAGTTTTAGATGAGGTAAGAGAACATTTGGTTATTGCAATCATTTTCCTGCTAATTTTCAAAATAAACATCCTGGTAGCACTGATTTTTCATTTTTTTATTTGAGGAACTCTGAACTAAAAAAAGTAAAATTCAACAAAGGAACTTTCACCTTAAGTCAAGCTTTTTTCATCAAAAGCCCATAAGAAATACACAGGAACGATATCCTTAAGGTGATGAGGTTGATTTTCTGCAATTTATCAGTGAAATTACGTGAAATTATGTGTTTATAATGACTTTTCTTACCAACAAATTACAAAAATCAAAAGAAATAGGTTCAATCTGAGAAACAATATCATTTAGAACCTTTTCATTGTAACGGTTTTGAAAACGTGTATTTAAAACCATTTGTTTTCGGCTATTACGAGAACAAAAAACATCGAAATTCAATTTCAAGTGTTGCATCATGTAGAGGACAAAATTCTCTTTCCAATGATACCACTATCTCATTTTTTATAAAAATTGTAGTTACGACCTTTTCCTAATAGAGCAACGATTTTATTCATTTATACCTACTATTTTTTTTTTTTTGGCTTAAAAAGTATTTTATTCTTATATTTGTACATGTTTTAAAAGAACTAATTAATACCGTTACAAGATTACGTTTACATACTTCAGTTTCATTCTTTTTTTTTCATCAGGATGTCTTCTAAAGTTTTTTTTTGTTTCGGCTTCATCATTCCCTGAATCAAATCCAATAAATCGGTTTGTTGCTCTTGTTCCAATAAAGACAAAGCAAATATAAATACGTTTTCGAAATGGCTTCTCAAGGTCGTCTGATCTGTCATTTGCGTCCTGGCTCCTAAGGCCATTGACGGCATCTCACACAAGACCAGCAGCCCAACAAACTGCTCTCTTTTGAAGAACCCTAACTGGCTCAGTAAAGTAACTATAGCACATCCATCCCATATACGTAGCTATAGACCCCGTGACACATGACTTTCTTGATAATAATAATTAAAAAATAAAATTAATAAAATGAAAAAAAAGTGGATACTTAATTTATAAATAGAGAACATTTTGCTAGGTATTTAAGTAAGAAGTATATTTTACAGAAATATTAATTGAATTGTGAGATGATCAGATTAATTAACTCATATTGTACTTTTTCTTGTTTCAGGTGAGTTCAAGAGGTCAAGGCTTTATCATACAAGTGCAAAAAGTTCAAAAATACACTCATGTTATCTCTTATCAAAATGAGTAAGTCTATTTATGATTTTCGAGAGAATGAGAATCTCGCGATGATTCGTGTGCGACGTTCAACGGTGTTTTCCCCATAGAATGATACAGTGGCGTAACCAAAGAGCAGGGCTAAGGGAGCTATCGCACCCCCCTCCCCCGAGGTAGCAAAAATTTAAACTAAAACATGCAAAATCGGATGTTTTTGCACCCATTTTTTGGAAAAATTTTCGCTATCGTTTCGCTCGAGCAGTACTTTTACCTTCGGTTTCATAAAATCATCACATATCGTGAATTTGTTTCTGCCCCCTACTTGGAAATGATCCTGGCTAGTAGCTACGCTACTGGAATGATATCTTTTCACAGTTTGATAATTTTATGTACCTAACTGTAGAGTCAAATAACTCAAGAGTACTTACAATTTGAATTGTATTATTGTCAAAATCCTCTCAACAAGGTTTTATGGAAACCGCTAGCTACACAGTGACGAGTAAAAACTAGGTATATGCACATTCTTTTTTAAATTTGAGTTTCTGCCGGAGGTGCAAAAAAAATTGTTATCACTTTTCCATGAATACACCTGATGGTCAATCAGCAAATACTATTTTATTAAAACCAATTATTACAAGACTAAATTAAAATTCGCAGTTTTTTTCCAACTTTATAACTGCAAACGAATAATACAAAAGAATAGCATCTGTTTGTTTTGGAATTATTTTTTCAAATTTTGAATATCCTAATTTTTATTAAATTCGGAAATCTTTCTAGCGAGAAGTGAAAAATCAATTTTTAAATTGATGCTACATTGTGTGAGATTATTTTAATCATGCCATCAAAAGTTGTATGAAGAAAAATTAGAAAATGTAAAGCATTGAAGCGAGCAATACGCGAACAGCAAATGCAAAAACTCTCTTCCAATCAGCAAAGTCGTAATTGAATTAGGTAAGTACTCGTAGGTGGATCAGCAATTTTTTCATCAAAACCAAATTTGGGACTGATTTGGAATTTAATTTTTAATCTATTTTTATTTCTGTAGGAATGATTTTATTTAGTTGAATGTTTTAATTTACGAGAAATTTATTTGACTTCATTTTAATAAAAGTATAGTGAGTCTAGGTACATTCTACTTTATAAATTAGGTACCTACTTAGCGTACTTACCTATAAAAAAGATCAAGAATTGAAAAATCAGCTCTCAGTCTCAGTTGATATTTAAAAGCAAACTTAGCAACCAGTGCAATCATCAACCAATACATGTAGGTAGTGAAAGCAAATGCAAAAACTATCTTGCAATCAGCGAATAGCTGATGGCTTGTTTTAAAAATATTTCTGTGAGATGTTTTTTTCAAGTAGGTACGATGAAAGTTAGAGTGCGAGTCCGCCAAGGTTGATTCCGAAGTTTGTCAACAAAATTTAGGCGTTATTTTGACACTTACAAGGGCAATTTTCTATCAGAGCTCTTTTTAAAAAATTCCAAACAAATTTTTCTATCTACCTTTCTGTGAAAAGGTTTTTCATTCGAGTAAAAACCTGGAATTCTGTTCGAGTCGTAGTTTTACACACGATGTCAAATACCTACTGGTAAAATATGTCCAACGGTTTCGACGTGTTATTTTTTTTTCAATGAGTAGTCGAAAAAAATGAACGCGAAACATCTGTTTTTTTTTCAATTTCGGAACTTTTTTCCACGCTAAAGGTAGGAAAAAGTATATTCAAAAGATTTCATCCGAATAGGAGACTGCTCGAATTATACTGCCTTTTGCGTGTGATTTGTTTCCATTTAAGAAAGCTATAGAAATTTACACGCTGTAATATAACTACATCTTGTACTATAGAAAACTTTGACAAAAAAATTTTGAAATTGAAATTTAAATAATATTTAGATACGAGATTGAATACAGTATATGTATAGACGAAACGTAAATCCACCATATTTTATTATGATTCGATTGCGTCGTCGAGTTGGATTGCGGAAAATTTATTTGACGAAATATACTCTCGTATATGGTAGATTGTTGGCGGTATTGAATAGAAAATCAATGCGTGGCAACTGCCTTTAAACATTTTTCTCATTTATTCGGCAGTCGAAAGAGTAAAATTTGATTTGGAAATCGCGCCTTACATAGCTTTTTTCCGCCATCAACTTACGAATACACATTTTCGAACGTAGTTAGTGTATCGTAGCAATGACCTAAATGTTGCGTTGATTTTCAATTTACTTGGCCGGATATTAAAATTGTTCCCGATGGAAGTTTACGCGAAAATTTTCGCCCAACTCGATTGGTATTTGTTTCGTAATATTGTGTTCGTGTATGTTTTTTTTCCTCGTTTTGTGCGGATTTTTTTCCCCTTCTTGTTGTCGCGCGCGAAGAGACGAGAAGTTGTGTGTGTGCCTTTTTGCTAAACCCGAGGAAATACGGTCCCGAAGAAATTCCTCTATTCAATTCACGTAATGCAGTATTTGGAATTAATTTAAACATTTAAGCAGTGCGTTTGGAATAAAGAAAGGCAAAATCTTGCGTGGAAATTTTTTATTCGTTGGAAAACTATTCGAGTGTTGCAATCATTGACGAGAGTGGATGAATCGTATACGTATATGAAGTCTTTGGACTATACGTAGAAGCATTGCTATGCTGGTACCTAAATGAAATTACACAATTGCGTATTTTTTTTCCTTTTTTAGCTCGGACGGCGTAGAAAAAAAAGGAGAGAGCGTTAAATACGACTGTCGGACGTGCTAGGTTTTCTTAAAAAGAATTTTTCAAAAAAGTTAATTGTCACGAGAAAATGTAATTTATAATGTTGCTGTTGCTCGCCTGCGAGTAGTTTTATAAAGTGAAACGTACGTAGTAGGTACGGTCAACGTAGTAGTAGTCGTCTCGTCTACATGTCTCTGTGTCATTTTCTTTCCTTATGTATTTTTGCATTAGATATACCGTATCAGAGATTATAAAAAATTCAACTCGTCGAGATTCACCCAGCCAATGGTTGATGGCGGAAGATTAAATTCTGCGCGAAGTGGCAATTTCATTGTGTTCCGAGTAACAATTGTGTATACAGGGTGTCCCTGTACATGTTTTTGTTTGCTTTAGTCTTGAAATTCAGAAGCTGAGTTATATTCGCGTAAAAACTATTTTTTAGGTGAACTTAATCAGTGCATGATCAACTGATCAGTGTTTGGTAAAAATTCCCTAATGTCGAATCTTCATTTCTTCAAACTCTGGCACTTACGTTGTCGTTGGAATCTAAGGTTTAGCTGCTCGACATTATTATACAAAAGCAATAACGAATTTTGAAAAAGAGATAATTCCACGTCAATTCGACCAAAAAGTGGTAAGGGGGAGGGGGATCGACATTTTTTTGAAATTTTTCCTGTGGAAAGACCTTCTAAAGGGCCGATGACCAATGACGCAAATCGCAGCCCACTTTAAAGGCTGTTACGGGGTGTCAGTTTTCAGTGAACTTGAAATATCATCAATTTTTCAGCAGTCAATAAGTCGATAACTGAGATACCTACCTAAATGAAACTTTTCCTAATAGTTAATGTTTTTGAAAGGCTTTTTGGTGATATCATAAAAATCAAAGTTGCCATTTTTTTCGTACGAAAAATTAGCTCGAAAGTTTCCAAACGTAGTTTTCATATCGTTTAGATTCTCAAAAATTCTGAAAAAATATATTATTGACAACTTCTTATGCTGAACAACGTAATAAAAAATTGGGATGACGTTATTTTGTAAAGTCGATTTTTAAAAATAAATTGAAAGATTCCAAAAAAATGCGATTTTTTGATTTGAAACATGAAAAAAAGTTTTGATTGATGGTTGACCCATTTGATCCTTATTTTAACGTATCTGTTGAAAAAGTTGGAAACCCCCTTTCGCTCAATGAAATGAACTCATCGCAAAAAAATTCAATTTTCAATTCCAAACATCAAATAAAGTTTAAATTTATTCATTTGTCTTATTTTGACCTCGTCCTGACGTATTCCATGAAAAAGTTGATAAACATTAAACTCATTGCAAAAAATTAGAATTCTTTCATTTTTTTTCAATTCATTCAGTAGGTACCTACACCTAGATACTAGATAGATATACCTACGAGATATGTACTTGATTCGATCTCGCAGTGTCGTTAAAGTAATAGCAAACGTTGGGTCCACTAGCTTCTTCGCTGAATCGTTTGGCGATCATAGTGTTGAAATCCAGTGGAATGAAGGAGTGATGTGATCGTGTTCCTGGAATCGTTTTAGCGTTATGAAATCTGTCAACTATTTTGGCAGTAAAATTAAGCTTAGCTTGCTGTTCATTTGTCACAAAATCAAAAAAAAAATTCCGGAAATGTTTTCAATACACCACTCATACAATTGTCTTGCGGTTGAAATTATACATACTATAATAGGTTCTTTGTATAAACTCGCCTTCGCTGCCATTCGCTTAACTGTCCCGCCAACGCCATCACAGATGCATTTTCTATGAGATGTAGAGAAAACAATTGCATTCTACTTTAAGTCGATAATCAGCCTCGTGTGAGCATAAGTTCAAAAAGTTACTTTTATTTTTGTACTGTGACGGTGCTCCATCAGAATAGTAAAAAAAAATTGCTAAGGATACTCTTTTCTTGAGGAATTCGATTGAAAGTTTTTTGGATGGACGCAGTGTCCCCAAATGACAAATTTTGAAATCAACTTTTTCATGAAATACGTCAGAAAGAGGTCAAAATTAGACAAACTGAATAAATTAAAACTTTTTTTGATTTTTTCGAATTTTGATTTTTTTTTTGTGATGAGTTTATTTTATTGAGTGAAAGGGTTCTTTCAACTTTTTCAGCAGATATGTAAAAATAGGGGTCAAATGGATCAACTTCACCAATCAAAACTTTTTTTCATGTTTTAAATTGAAAAATCGATTTTTTTTGCAAACATTCAATTTTTTGTGAATCGACTTTAGGTAATAACGCCATCCCAATTTTTTAATACGTTGTTCAGCATGAAAAGTTGTCCATAATATATTTTTTTTCAGAATTTTTGAGAGTCAAATGCTATAAAAACTACGTTTTGAAACTTTTCAAGCTAATTTTTTGTACAAAAAAAATTGGCAACATTGATTTTTATGATACCACCAAGAAGCCTTTCAAAACCCCTAACTACAATTGGAAAAAGTTCTATTTTGGTAGGTATTGCAGTTATCGACTTGTCCACTGCTGAATCAGATGATAGGTTTAGGTACCTACTGTACCATAATGGTACATATAAAATTGGAAATGTGAAGAGCTGATGAGTCATTGAGTCGTAATAACGTACGTAATTATATTTCATAACTTACAGAGAGCTGCTACATAACTCCCCCCCCAGCAGAGGAGCCGCGATTTTGAAAAACAATGAGACAGAATGAGTCGATTTTGAATTGGTGTTGATTCTGAACAAAAAATGCTGATTCGGGATGATTGAGGTTGTCTATAATCGAGAATGTCTGACCAGATTGCGAATTGTGAACTACTGGAGACTGACAGTTGAATCATTGACGTTTGCATTGAGATTGTTGGTTGATTTGTCCGATGGGGCGAGTGAATTTTGACAAAGCGTATGGGGCTCACTACTCCATGTCATTTTGGATTCTTGCACCCGGGCTGATCATTTTGTGGATTGAAGTGGAAATTATTCTGGCCAAAGTGGCGTCGGTGATTTTGTTGTTGTTGTTGTTGTTGTTGTTGCTGCTGCTGAGAATGATTGAAATAAACTTTACTTATGGATGATTTTGTCTTTGATATGCATTACTGGCTTGGGAATGGCATATTCCTTCGCTGTGAGCGTTCCAATGTCGGGATCACCAATTTGTACCATAATGGTACTTACCTACATATAAGATTGGAAATGTGAAGAGCTGATGAGTCGTTGAGTCTTAATGACATACATAAGTATATTTGATAACAATGAATAACAACTGAAAATAATAACAAACATTTCTGGTAACTAGAATGAGCGGCTGCTTATTTCTTACAAAGAGCCGCTACACCTAGGTACAATGGTACATATAGGGACATGGCAAAAGATGGCTGCGAGCCTGCCACTTTGTTATCAATTCGGAGGTAACTTGTCGCCAATGATATTTAAGCGTTCACATGACGTCAGCTTCATTCAGCCAATCAAACGTTTGCTTTTGGTTTCTTACCTCCAAATTGATAAGGGAGCCAGGGCGCGGCCATCTTTTGCCATGTCCCTATTTCAAGTTCACTGGAAACTTTGACATCCCCCTTCCTTTTGAGGGTTCCCTAGTCCCAATGTCTCGCGGGCGGGGCTAGTTTATTGTGAATATGGGAGTACAATCACTTACCTGGAGGTTCCTTATTACTATGCATCCTTAACATTACACAACTTATCAATATCATAGCGTAATTAAGTTAACTTAATCTTACTTATTTTTGTAATTAATAATAATATGCTATTGATCCAGCCTTGGTCCGAAGTCATTGTTCCTCTGGTATAGGGGTAGCGTGGTGCAATTCTCTGTTGAGGTACATGAAACATAAGAATTAGCATTACTGTGCGGTGTGCGTATGCATAAAGATAAACATAATAAGAAATGTAGTAACCACGCTGACTACAGCTTACAATTAGCAGTGTGGTGTTTGCTCATAGACTTTCTCGGCTCTCCACAGCTCTTGGACTAAGTACGCTTTTCAAGAATCTTCTGTGAGCTGGGTTTTGAATTTGACACCCCCTAGTAGCCTTTGAAAAAACGGCTAGAGGGCTGCGATTTGCGCTATTGGTCATCTCTTCGGAAGGCCTTTCCACAGGAAAAATTTCGAAAAAAATCTCCGACCCCCCCCCACCACTTCTTGGTTGAATTGACGTGAAATGGCCCAAAAGAAAAAAAGAAAGAAATGCAGAAGCTGTCTTGTAATCAGCAATCAATTTCTTACTAGATTGCCTATTATCGGTTCTTCTATTGCTTTGAGCGTGATTGTTTCTGTTCATTGTTAGCAGATTGCTCTGATAAGGGACAACACCCTGCATGCTACCGCATCAAACCCAAATGAAACTCGAATTTACCTAGAAAATTTCTCGAGTAGGTAATTGCATGAATTTTTTTGTTCCTAATGGAAATGTTGATGCGAAGTATCTAAGTATGCTGAAACAGCTTGCCATAGAAAAATTTCATCGCCGTAATGCGAGTTTTTAGGCGTAAGAATGTTCTGCGTGTAGTAAAACATCTTAGTTGGCGAAATTTCAGCTACATTGGTGTAGCCAATCTATGGCGAAATGTTAGAATTTACATTTTATTGTACTCGAAGGAATGTCGTTTTGAACGATAGTGCTGTGGAGATGTTATGAGAGTGCAGGTTTGTGATAAAACGAAGCGTGGCGAAAATTTTACAAAGCTATTATTTCGTATTGCTTTGCACACATCTGTTATTCTCAAAGTGTTGTAAGTAGATAGGTATGACTATACTATGTGCGTTATATCTGAGTCGTTGTTCATTTTATTACATTACCGATCACTTTGTGGCGCATTATTGCGATGATAATTAATTATAACGATATTGCAGAAACGTGTGTTGGTAATAGGTACCTACCTACCTATCTACTTTAAATAAACCAAATTGGTACTCAAATTTACTCGAGTGGAGAATTACTTTTTCGTTGTCGAAAGTGTATATAAATTTAATTAATGAGAAATCGAATGTAGGTACGTTTGTAGTTTTTTTTTGCTTATGCTCAGTCGTGAGACATTCAATCGAACTAAAAAAAAAAAAAAAAAAAAAAAAAAAGACAAACGCAAAAACTATTTTGCAATCAGCGTTTGGCTGATGGCTTGTTGAAATTTTGTGTTTTGCAGGAAGTTGCGATTTTAAAATTGAAATCAAAATTCAACAAAATAGTTGAAAACCATAACAAAATATTTCAACATGCACATTTACAAAAACAAAAAACAAAAAATAGGTACCCACAATAAGAGAAGGAAAAAGAAGCTGTAAAAAATAAACACTCGTTTAAAAGAGAAACCTTGCTTAACAATTTGCAGAATTTTTTCTTTATTCCATTTAAAAGGTAGGTATTTTTTTCACCAATTTAGTATTTTTTCATCTATTCGCTTTGAGAAAAAATTACCCAGCATTTGAAATTTTGTCTCAATGCATTCATATTGAAATTTTTTCGCGACGCTTTTTCTGCCTGTCTCGGCCTTCACAAAGCTTATGCCGCGAAGAAGACGGCTCGTGTACACAATGTAGGCAATATAAAGTCTACTAAAAAAGAAGAAAATGGTCTCGTCGCTTAGACAGAATAGGGCACTCCGAAAGGCGATTTTTTTTCTTTTTTAAATAGTTTAGGAAATTTTTCAATAACGAAAATTGGTGACATGGAAAATTTACATTTTCACCGAGGCGACGAAAAATTTACATAATTTATACGTTATCGAACGAGTAGCATTTTACTCTCTACCACCTTTTTTTTTACACGTCTGTGTATACCTGGTAAAGGGGGAAAAAAACATTTCGCGGAATCGTGTCGACGAGCGACGTAGGCCAGCAAACCTAGCAGGGCTTCAAAGATACGTAGGAGACGAAAGAGGAAAACGAATCATAGAAAAATTCCTTTCGTTTAAATCATAAGAGAAAAATGGTAGGTATTTCATATCAGTTACCTCGGCAGCGAGACGAGCTAAACAAATAATACGTAAAAGTCGCTTTCAATTTTTTCATACCGCGCACACGACGCAGAAGGGAGAAGGGTACTTTGGGAACGATTCGCGACGAAAATTCGATCAACGCGAATATTTTTTTTCGCACAAACATGCTTTACGTGATGGAAAAATTCGACTATTTGACGGAGAAAATTCGACGCGTAAAAAGCTCCATAAAGAACACCTGGTTTGATTAAATGGCTGATGAAACGAACGGGTTTAATCTCATTTCATCGTGATGAATGGAAAAAAATGGACACGTTTACGCGTATATAAGGTTCGTCATTGAAATCGCCCATCGGTATCTCCCTAATAATATGAATGCGCGAAAGTATCGAAGGAAAAAAATACCTACTCGCTTATTCGAATTCCTACACAGGTTATATCGATACAGATGGATTTTTTCCCTCCGCTATTGCTCGCCCACCACTGCCTCATCGTTTCGCACGTGGTTATTTATATTGAAAAGTTAATCTGTGTACAGCCCCAAAAATATCCCCAAAACGACGACTACAACGAACGTGGACGGTGCGCTGTTTCATTTGCGAAATGCTTCAAAACCGAAATAGAAAGAGAGAGAGACAGAGAAGGTTATTCATCGTACCAAAAAATGTCAAGAGCTGTGATAGTTTAAGGTACCTAGAGAAGCAGCATCGGAAAGACCCATTTTCTTACTTCTCTCTAATACATAAACGCAGTCCCTTAGACTTTATTAAATTTCAAAATTTAATTAACTAGATAAATTGGCTGAAAGGTTTATTTCATTGAAGAAACGTTCGGTAAATTATTGAAATTATATTTCGTTTCTAATGAACCATTAAACCGAATCAATGAAATTATACTTTACGAAATTTACTAGTACGACAATTCCTCTACCTAGATTTACGTACAAAAAGGGACGCCTCATTGAATCAATATCAAAAGGTAATGTCGCTTTTAATTATTTATTTTCTTCCCTTTTGTAGTACCGTACTCGTCTTCAAACTAAGTAATTCTCTCTCTCTCTTACTCCGACGACGACTGCTGCAGCGAACAGTATCTATCTCTGGATGATGCTGTAGACGCAGTGTATACCTCCCATACACAATGAACCAAGATTCGTCTCGTTGAAATGGAATTATCAATAACGAGTTTTACTTGTAGTACTGTTTCCACAATTCTGTATTATCGCGTAGTATTTGTTGTTTCATCGTTAATAAGGTTAAGTAACATTGTATGCATAATTTTACATTATGTATCGTGTATCAAAAGTAACCATCGGTACCTTTATTAACGATGTTTTCGAGTGTGTAGGAGATGATTTGCTAATTTTTCAATTAGAGCAGAAGTGCATATTTGATTAGTTATACCTAGTTTATAAAGTTGTATTGTATAATGCATATTAATTTTAATTCTAGCAAGTCTGAATACCTACCTCAAGGTTTTCTTGACAAGACAAAGACAAAGCAAAGGCTCGATTCGATGTGAAAATTTCACTAAGATTTTTTCAGTCGTAATTTTCCGACGATGAATTTATTCGTTTCGAGATAGGGAAAAAATGCCAACTCGAATAAAGGAGAAAATGTTGGAAATTCGTTTGAATTGTTAATTAAATTTTTATTATTTATGGCGAAAAGTTCTGAAAAATTATAAACAAATGCTGGTTTGTTATTTTACTTATTTGAAATAAGGTAGGTACTCGACGTAGGTAAAGGTACATATACCTACTTGGCTACAGACACTTGTAGCTTGACTTTCATTTTTCGCCTCAGAATGTTGGAACATTTCAGCATTTGCGATGGATGTGTAAGATTCAATTTGCGAACATCGGAAGTGAATATTTTTCAAGTTCGATTCCTAATAGTAGAAAAATTAAACAATGGGTAAGAAAAGTGAAATGGCACAAATAAAGTACACCACCGGCAAACAGGATTCTAGATTACACCAGTAGAAAAAATTTCAAATCTGGAATTTACTTTTCAATTTTTGGCAACCTTATAAAAATTTAAATTTGTCCTATTTCTCACGAAAAAAAAATCAAAATTTGGTTGAATCAATATAAAAGGCTGAAAGGATGAGTTGCAATACCTAAGGCCTGTTTTATGCATTCTTGGACCTTGAATTTTGAATAATATAGCCAAAAACCAGTGTTGTCATAACGAATTTTTTTTTCGTTGTTTAAGATTTGCGAAATTTTTCGTTACTTTATTTTTCCGTTACGTTATTTTTCCGTTATTTCGTTGCACAGATAATTCCGTTACGTTTTCTTTTTCATTTAAGGTTATTATATCATTTTGTTTTTCCGTTATTTCGTTATTTCGTTTCGTTTTTCGTTATAGTACAAAAATGCTCAAATTGGGGGTTTCTCTGAAATTTGAAAAAAAACTGAAAAAAGTACAAGGTTGGACAGTATCCTGTACCTTCATCAGTAATTAAAGTAATTTTATGCAATTTCATTCCAACTTTGAAGCAGTCAAGCACTTTTCTCCATTTTTGCGCCATTTTTTAAAGAGGTGAACTTATATGTCAATTGAGCCACTTTTATGCTTGTTTTTATGAAATTTTTGCAATTGTCACTTGTCAGTACTTCTATTTTTCAATACATGTGTATTTTTCTGCTATGTTTAATTACAGTATTTCTCAACTTCGAAACCAACTTTTTCAAATTTCAATATTTTATTGATTGATATTTTTTTAAAACAAAAATTAATTTTTTATCAATAGTAAATAAAGATAACATAATATCACAGGAATTCGAACATGTCGATTAAAATTATTTTCAATTAATCAAAATCAAAACTCCAAAGTTTATCATCATTATCACCATCAGAAAAAAAAACTAAAAAGGTTCCTTTTCATCATCTTTTTTTTGGCGTTTGGCTTTGCAAAAAAAAAAAAATGAAAAAAAGACGAAAAAAATAACGGAATTTTTTTTGTTTTCCGTTTTGTTATAGCATTAAGATTTTTTGTAACGTTATAATTTCGTTACGGTTTCTTCTGCAACAAATTTCGTTTTCGTTTATCGTTATGTTATTATAACGGAAAAAATTCCGGTTTTTTCTGTTTTTTCGTTTTTTCGTTACGTTATGAATAACGTTATGACAACACTGCCAAAAACCATTGCATATCGTAGGTCTACTCTTGAAAAAAATTCATCATCAGTTTCCCCAAAACATCATTAAAGAGATAAGATTAGCTAGCATGTAATCGAACAATGTTCTAATTGGATTGACAAATATATATACATATAACAAACTTCCCCTCAATTAAACATGGGGTAGTAAATAATACATTTAATAAAACAATCAATCGATCCATTAAAAATGAGCATAACAAAATGAAATTAAAATTAGTAAGATAAAAAAAAATTGAAAATACCAGGATTATAAAGTTATCTGATACATGAACAATACATACAATAAATGCATGAAATAAATCAAGGTACAAAGATACAAAGAACATGACAAGAATTATCAGGTACCTATTTAAATTTAACATTTCAACAAATGTGACAAAATTATCTTTACTCAGGCCTTTTGTGGATATACCAGCTAACATATTACATATTTCACAGTATTTCAAATAAATATTACAATACAGGGTTATCTGTTCATGTACAAACACATACCTAACATCAAGATACTTGCATATATTTTTATTTTTCCACTCATTAGATATACTTAGGAATACAGCTTTGGTTATCTTCCAAAATACAAACAGGTAAAATTACATTCACATCCAACTCTTTCAATAAACTAATAAAAGACAATATAGTGCATGTCACATTGCATAAAGCTATGTATTCAGCAGCAGTAGAAGACAATGTTACAAACGATTGTTTTTTTAGACTTCCAAGAAACATTACCAAATACCTTGATGACACTACCACTAATCGATTTCTTATTGTAATTATTTGCAAAACCTGCATCGGAATAGGCTTCAAGAGCCACATCAATGAAAGAATTATACACTCAGTACTAGACGAGTACCTCAAGCACCGTTTCTTCTGCTAGCCATTTGTCTTCTGGGTTTCCAGTGATGGTGCCGTAATTCCACACTAGCTCCTTGTTGGCACCAATATCTTTAATCATTCTGAATACAAGCACCGGAGGGACTGAGTGGATCATGCACAGCCTTAGATTGGGGTTCACTGAGTGATTAAACAGTCTCCCTAGTGACCCATCCTTGGTGCTGCCATCTCATATGTATGATGTTTGATTCCTTATAAAAGATACGCAGTATGAATTTCTTTTGCCCTCATATTTTTCAAATGACATACATCAAACTTTTTCAACTAGGCCAGTATATGTATTTTAATTTATATATAGTGCCCTTTCTCCCATGGTACAGTTGTGAAAACTGAGCACCCCCTCCCTCTCAACAGATACACTTTAAAATTATTATCAATAGCTTCTCTTCCATTGAAAATATTACTCTGGAAATGATAACAATGTGTGTGATAAATCTGGTAAATAGATAATGAAAAATAGTGAATGCATTTTACTTACTATTTTGTAACAATCAATTAAATCAATTTACCGACAAATTTGAAAAGTAAGCATGATTCTCAGCTAACTGCTGCTCTGAGCTAACATGCTGTACCTCAAGCATATCTGCTTTGATTTTCAGTCTCAGATGAAAAAATGTTTTCTCTGAATTTGTTTAGTCTGAGAATAAAATTCCACATATTTTGCTATTCTAATAGCATTTTTTTTGTTACCTATTAGTAAAACAGGAACTTCACATAGGTTGATTAGTTCATGAAACAACCTTGAGATCCTAATAAGTAACTTCTTTTGACAATTCATAACCAGCTATAAGTTCTGATTCACAGCTATAATCAACCAAGTTGTTGTCATTTTCTAACCCATATTCCATGATATCGCTGCATCAGCAAATTTTATCATCACACCAGTTGTCGATTGATACCATAACACTATATGTACCTACTTACTCCAATAACATCCGGCAAAATCTGAGTTGCTGAAGCACTCGAGCTGCTTTGAAATTGAATTGTGTTTGTAAACCAATTTGAAACTTATCATACTAGACAGGTAGGTATCTATTCACTCCCTTCAAACAACTGATATCCTCGCTGGTAGGATGAGTGAGTTTTGATTGATGTCTAATGGTGCAAATCTTTTCTCCATTAGGGTTGTTGCTGGATTGCAAACAGTCATTCCAAATTGCTTCATTATTTTTTCAATGTAAAGCAATTGGTTCAAGGTAATATCTCCATTTGCTGTTCGAGATATACGAATGTTGAATACAAAGGAATTTGGTCCGCGTCTTTGGGATGAGATATACAAATACCAAGGATTGGAAACAATCTTAAACTTGGACTACAGTGCTTTGATAAATTCTTTCATCATCTCTCCAGAGTTGAAAATAGCAAGTCCATCGTCAACGTACAAATCATTGATGGGTTTTCGGATTTTTCCATCACACTTCATGGTATACATTTGTACCTATCTATATATATACACAAGCGCGGACCCTCTTTACTTTGCAAAAAACCAAGCTTTTTCATAACAGCATGGAAACAAAAATTCCAGCACTATGGAGCTTTCTTCAAGCCATACAGGCTGCTTTTAAGGCGACAAACTCGAATTGTACTTACTGCCAGAGTACCCATCGGGTTGCAACATGAGTAGATTTCATCTTCGACTTTTCCATACAGGAACGCTGCAGAAACATCAAATTGACGAACAATCATGTTTTCTGCTGCTGCGATCGCTAACGAATCAATGATCTAATTGTATTGAGACAAGTAACAGGTGCAAATGTTTCATCAGGACGTTTTCACCGTCATAGTTTAAATACCAATTAATGACTTTTTAGACAACAGTTTTAACTGATTCAGTTGAAGAATTACAAGGTAATTACGATATAATAAATAAATGCCTCCGATGACGTGGGTAAGTTTTTGAAATTTTTGAAAAATAAATTTCACAACCTTCCTGCTTGATCCTAGTAATTTTCTTCTTATAATTAATTTCCTTCAAGGGGTACTTCAAATGACCCATTTTGTGTCCTTTTAACCAGTTGATGCTGGTATTGAAAACTTCGATTTTTCATTTCCATATTTTCAATTTTCAATTCCCAAGTATTCATTTTTGGAACCCAAACCCAGAAATACGCAGGTATATTAGCATTCTGCATTCAAAATTTATTTCCATCGTTTTTTTGGGATCACAACTTGAACCAGTTCACATTTATTTTAGAATTAATATTTGGAAACCGCTGAAAAAAGTTCGAAAATTTTTGAAATTTTTTCAAACCAAAAGCTAAAGAATATTATTCTACATTTTTACAAGCAATACAATTGCACTTTTCTACAACCTCACGATGAGGAACAGATTTTCACATCCCGTCCTATGCACGTTGGTAGCGTACGTCGTTTGTTGGAGAGTTGAAAAGCAGAATTCTTGTTCCAAGAAACGTGCTTACGAGCACATGCACATTGCATTGCTTTGAAAATTTTCTGAATCCTTGAGACATTTACCGCGCTTTTGCCTCAACTCAACAATTATGTATCGAAGAACATTGAGCTGGTTACTTGTAAATTGCACTAAAAAAAACATACCTACGCATCGTTTAAATTCGTGCAAATCAAAATAAAACGCGACTATTTCACTTAAATTTATTATTCTCGTAAAATTGCGAAGGCGTTGAAAACGCAATGGTAGCACATGTTTGCACCGCAAAGATGTTTGCAGCTCATAATATTCTCTGAATGCGGTAGAAATGCCCTTAATGGCAGTTATAAAATCTGCATTGTTATCTCGGGAATACATGAAATAGGGTATGGTACTAAATTGTCGGAAAATTTTGCTAACGTACGGAAACGAGAACGACTAAATTTTAACTTCCTTCTTTGTTTGATTTATACCCGTGTGAGATTTTTGCTGGCGGATAAAAACGTTTAATGTTGTAGTACGCTTGCTTATTTTTTTTCTCCGGTGAATTCATTAACTCCGCAGACGAATTAATATCGGTATTACGAACACGCCGGCAAGAACAACAACAACAGCGGCCCAAACACAAAAAATAACAACCAACCACGATAAAAAGAAAACGTAAAGAGAGAGAAAAAAAGAAGCACGAAGCGTGATAAATTACCTACCTACCTACCTACCTACCTAGAACCGTACCAAAAAAATGTCGACGTACTTGAGAAAAAAAATCACAAATGAACAATACAAATCTCGAAAGTCAACTCGAATAGGAGAGAATTTGAGCGGTAAATTTATTGAATTTTATTGCATTACTTGGTAAATATTAGCTAAGCTTTATGACCACCACTTGTTGAAGATGAAATAAAACAGATTTCATCAAGTTTCTCAACCCCTTCGAATACTATAACGCGCAGTAAGTATAGAGACCGAAGACCAAACTCAGTTCGAAATAACGACCGTCATTTTACACCCTCAAGAAACACTCCTTATACCAATTATCGTTGCGAACTATTCGTCGAATTCCTAGACCGGTAAATGGTTATTTTAATCGCCTATTCTGTTCTTCGATGGTCGTTTTAAACAGGTCGTAATATAAATTAATAAATGTTTCATCGCAGATTATCTCACCATCTTCGAATGCGGCGCGAGGAAAAAAAAATGCCTATATAATTGGGAATTACTCTGGGCAGAGTGTATATGCCTATGCTCGGTTGCTTACCTATTAATAAAAACAAAAAGTATATTAGCGACGTACTTCGTAAACCCTTTTTGGTCCGCTGTGTAATTTCGTACTAGCATAACAAAAGAGAGACCAAGTCAGCAATATAATTAAATTCGCTCGTAAAAGTTGCTGCCTTTAACATGAGTGAATAGTGCTTTGCAGGAAATTCTCTTAATATCCTTAATGACGCTTTGAACATTTTCTTGTTTCGCGGAATAAGTGACCGAGCTCGCCTAACCAACATTTATACGCTACTATTTCATCAAAATCTTCCTCCGCGTTTATAATGTGTCTCGACGTTTTACAAATTTTTACCCTTATCAGTGCATTAGCAGCGTATTAACCGTATAGTAAGTAATTCGGTTTTAATAAAATTAGTACGAGGATAGGTACGTAAACGTATTCTCTCGTTTTAATTACGACGCGACGTTGGGTTTCAACTACATCTGCCACGAGCAAGATGGCAATGCTGTACACCTTGAGTGATGATGAAGTACACACTTGGAATGGTGGCATAACTTGGATGATTCTGGCGCTATAATATATGTACCTACTGATGTTAAAACTTTTTTGGAATGGTTGTGTAATTTATAATTTGAATTGAAAAAAGCTTTATAATCAAATTTTGGCGGAATTCGACCGTAGAAATGCAGAAATACTGTAAAGATTTTTGATGAATTTTTTTTCAACGAATGGTGGTCTTTTGCTTAACAAATTAGATCCATACAGACATTAAAATGAGTCATTCTATGAGGAGAAATTTCATAATATTCAAACTACCTACTCCGTGGGATAATTCGGACAAGAGATGGAAAAGAAACTGGGTACTGCACTACTGCTACTAGAAGCATAAATAAGTATACCACTACTGAATGATTGATCGAAAAATAATGCTGAAGTTCGTTTTTAGGAATTTTACTCGAAGAGCGAGAAACCCTGTTGCAATCAAAATACGGGATATTAAACAAATTATTAAATTAGTATTTTTAATGTTTGATGGGTTAATCAAGCGAAACATTATTTATTCGGTATTTATTTCATAATTCTATATTTTAGCCGAACGAGATAAACTGTTCGTCTTCTTTGGGTAGATAAATATTATGAGATGACAAAAAGAGCACAGCCTGGTGCAATACTAGGTGATTTGGCCCCATCTTCGGATTTTGAAACTAATTACCGAAAATTGTTCCTTGGAGCCTTGCTTGAAGCCTAAAACTCCCACGATGAAATTTTTAGACCGATTTTTCATTCCCAACCCTTTCAAAAGCGAATGAAATTGAAATTTCAGTTAAAAATTTTCATCTTTGGCAGTTTTCAACCGAATTTTTCCAAACTTGCAGGGATGTTAAACATTGCCCAGGGTTATTTATATCTAACAATTAAATTTTTGAAAATTTTTTCAAACTAGTCTTCTTGGTCAAAGTGTATTTTTAGCTTTTCAACGGCATTTTAGGTAGGTTAGGTACCTAAGTTTTTCAGAGATGTAATTAGAAAAAAAATGTACTTATATGTATCACATACCGATGTAAAACGTAGATTTTTTAGAATTTTGTACATAGGTGGAAGAACTCCAAAAATGCAAAAAACTGATTTTAGCAACGCTGTTTCCTGTTCAAATTGATCAATATTGATCGAGAAAACGATTTTTTTACTAAAAAAAAAACGTCCAACTACTCCATTAACTCGAATTTGAATCAAATTTGTTAATTTTTTCTGTTTTATAATTTTCATTTTTTTAAAAATTAAAGCAAGTAATTTTGAGAACTCTTGTTTTCCCTTTTGGATGACCAACTGACATAACATTCCTGTCTACGTAGATTAACTAATATCAACTCGAAATACATCATATTGCAATTTCAGGAGATTTAGAAATTTATTAGAATTATTTTTTTACTAATTTTCATTAAAGTAGGTACCTACATGTACATACTATGTGAGGTTTTTTCAATTTGGAAAAATACTCTCTCTTACTGGTGAAAAAAATCGAAAATTTTCAATTGTCAAGTATTTGAGTTGATCTTATTGTTAGTATAGACATGAATTTCTACCCTGTAGATCACCCAAAAAGGGGGCCAGAGGTTTCCTAAATTGCGCGGTTCATTTTTTTTTTTTAAATCATAAAACATAGACAAATTGACAAATGGTCCCAATTTCGAAATGATGGTGTATATTTGGATGGTTTTTAATGATGTTTTGCGATAAATGATTTTTTCAATCGAAATTGACCAAGCAAGAACCCTCTTGCAATCAGCAAATTGTTGATGCCTTGTTTTATAAATATCTGTTTTAATCCATCTTTAGTAGCCAAATTTGTGTAAAAAATGATGGCTATTGCGGTAGGCTAAACAATATTATTTATACATAATATGTAAGTTTCAGCACCTTATTTTATGACCTGGAACCTGTTCTTATTGATCAAATAAAGTCAAACTTGGAAAACAGGGGTTTCTCGCGAGGTATATTTGACCCATAGAGTTGGGAGGGTCAAAGTTGGAAATTACAGAAAGGTAATTTTTTGGAGAAGCATAGTTTGGCCCCAAATAGACGAAAAGGATCCAAAATTATACCATTGGTGAGAACAGCCATTGTAATCAACATCCGAATTTTAGATTCCTAGGTCATCCCCACCCCATTTAAGGTAAAAAACCCCTCATTTTAGCCCTATTTTACCCGATTTTTGACCCCACCTCACCCCTAAAATCGACCTATGGAGCCCCAATGTCCAAAAAATGAAAATTTTATCAAATTAATTTAGAAAGCTGAAATTTAGTTCTGCAGCCTCCAGATGATTTTTGAAATTTGAAAATTCCACAAAATTTTACTCATTGTAGTTTTAAAAAAAGCTATAATTCACTTCTCTTTATACACTGATTCCAACATAGTAACTCGATTTGAAGTAGTTTCAAATCGTTCTGAAGCCTCTAGTCATACGTTGGAAATTCCAGATTCCAAAAAGTGCCATAAAAACCATGCAAATCAACATTTTAAAAATCTCCTAAAATCATTTCCCATCCACTTGGCGTCTTGAAAATAGGGCATAAACTGACTTTGAGTTTTTTTACTATGAACAGCTCCGTTGATTGTGGTTGCCTAAAATAAGTGAATTCTCTGGAAGAACAAGTACGTACGGTTTCAGACTGGCGGAAAATGATTTTGGAAAAATGGTTTGAAATTGGTCAAAAAGCTCCACTACCATGTAACAATCGCGTTTACGAGTATACGTGCTGCAGTCAATTTGGACAATTTTATGGAAGATTTTAAATATCTGAAACTTCAAAAATATAACTGCAGGCACCAAAACATAGGTACCTATATTGGAACTGCCTCCAATGTATTCGGTGCCTTGAAATTAGGAGTTCAAAATTAATTTTAGCTTTCCAATTTCATTGGTTTTAATTTTGTGGAAATTTCAACCATCAAAAATCTGTTTGGCCAGAACTACTCAATAAACCGTTAAAACCCATATTTTTCAATGATTTAGGGAGCCAAAAATAAGGAGCACATTAAATTTTTGCTTTCCAGGTCATTTTCGTATTTTTATTATTCTCGACCCAAATTTTATTTTCAAAAATTTTCCAAAAACCATAAGATTCATTTTAGCATCTGAAATTTTAGCTGATGATGTACTTAGGTATTTTTAGCGTGGTCTTCAAATTTAGCTCTGTTCGGTTCCAAAAAATTTCTGCTATTTGGGGTACCTCTCTCATTAGATTGGATCTGGCAATGAACAGGGGGAAACCCACCAGTTTTTTTGGGAGGGGGGAGGTAAATTTATGAAAATGCCAACCAAAACTCTTGAAAATGTCAACAGGTTTCAACAAACTAGCAAATGAGTAGGTACAAAACAGGATATGGAAAATACGAAGAAAGTTTACCTATTAAAAAATTGAAAAAATCATGTAAAAATGAACGCTCTATGAAAAAAGTCTAAAAAATGAACGAAAAAATAGTCAGAAAATGTATGTACATAAGTACCTAGTAGTATAATCAAGTTTCACAAAAACCATTCTATTTTTTTCAAATCAACTTCGTTGCATTCTTTTTTTTCAGAATGTAAAATAATTAAATCATTTAATCTTCCATCTGTCATACTTAGTTGATCGTAAATAATTTTTAATTGGCTTTAATGCAGTAAAAATACCTACTCGCACGTCATTACTCGCAATTGAGGAACCGCAGGTGCCAATGAACTGGCAAATTCTAAATGCTAGAGGAGCGATAAATTTTATGAAGCAGGATATTTTATGGTCATTGAATATTTCGAAAATTTATGGTTAAATCCATCAGACGGTTCACTTCAACGATTGCAATAGATTTATAAATTCCCAACGGCGAAAATCCCAATATTCTGTGGAAGCTTCAGAACTTTTTGTCACCTCATTTTGATGCAATTTCGATATTTTATTTTTATTTATTTTTTTTTTGGAAATAGAAGATAGGTTTTTAAATCAGTATAAAGTTGCCAAATGACCAAAATATGAAATTCAATCCCTAAAAATTGTTTTTTTTTTGTATCCATTTCCTTCATCAACACAGCCAATATCAACAAAATAGTGTTTCAATTCAACGACAACGAACAGCAATTAGCGAGTTGAAATCATTAAGCATTAAAGTGACTATTAAGCAAAAAGCAAATGTAAAAACCTTCTTGTAATCAGTGAATATAGCGGATGATGTCAAGATTTAGTGAAATATCGCGTTCTTTTTGAGGAATTATTTTTCAGAAAATTTGAAAAAAAAACAAGTGGCTCTTGCAAAGCAAGGACAAAAAAACTTGCGATTTGAAAAAAAATTTCCCGAATTTTCTCGAACCATTATGGTAAAATATTTGAGAAAACTAGAAAATTTCGGTGCTCGAAATATGCATCTCGTTTATCAGTGAGAGAAAATCCGCTAAAAACCCATCACGGTTTTACTCACGATGGTCATCTCGTTGGCCGACTGCGTAAAATTTACAACGGTCATCGAGTGGTTATAGAATTTGCACGCTCTTCTGTTCAGCGTACGTTTTTTTTTTTTTTTTTTCTCATTCGTTGGTTTTTCTATATGTTTGTATGTAGTACCTCGATATAGTACACGTCATATATATCTTTTTACTTTCGACCTTTTTAGATTCTATTAAACGGCGTACCGCGAAAATTCGAAATTGGCACGAAAAGAAGAGAAATATAGAACATAAAATAAAGAAAGATATAGTTACGATATACGTATTAAGTTGGATTTCAGCAGCATAGGCCTCCTATAAATTTGTAAAGAAAATAGAACAACCGGCACGGTTAAGCAACCAATGAATTGAAGTAAGAAAACCACTGCTGCAAAAGCAATAAAACGTTGAAAATGCTTTATTTTTTCCTCTTTTCTCTCTTGCGGCAACGTAAACGGCGCGGCGGCCGCAGTCGTCGCAGCGGCCGCGCCATTTCTACCACCAATAAGCACCCCTTTAGCCCCTCGAGGATGGTCGAAGCGGTCGCCGCGCCGCCACAACTTGTGGAGGTGTTCTTTGATGAAATAAATCTATAAATCTTTTTCTTAACGAAGAGATATTTTGCCAGACTTATTTTTTATACGCCGCCGACCGCCGCGCCGCGTTGTTAAAAGGTACGTAAACATTTTCCTCCTAAAATAACATATACTCGTACATGTCCATATACTCGTGTATAGCCTGTGTATAGCCGCAAGTAAATAAAAACCTTTTCTATACCGAATACCTACCCTTCCCTTCCGTGTACAATAAATAACAACCAGCAGCATACGTGAGTATAACGGTCGTAGTCGTCGTCGTCGTGGCGCTTTGTAATCGTCGTCCGACATATACACTTACACTTGTCACCTCGCTTATGTTTTGACGAGCATACATCACAGGCTCACACAGTGTAACCGACGAGCTAATGCTGCGACAGTTTTAACCCCTATAAACCTCGGCCAGTGCTGCGCGGTGAGGGGGAGGGTGGTTTTGCTCGCACAACGCCAATTCTATTAGGAAAATTTGCCCTTGTAAGAATTAAAATGTCCGATTAACTTTAAATAAATGGCGTTTTCGTTTGCACATGTAGTACGTAGCACTACATATACCTAATTACCTACTACTAGCATGTCCTATATAATACGTATATATGGTATGCTATATGGCCGCGTATATAGCGTGCTCATTTCGCCGAACATGCGATGTTAATTAAAGTCTATATCCTTACTCTATGCTGCATTCAATTCGTTGAGGTGTTAATCTGTGGTTAGTTAATTTATGGTCTCGCGTTCCACTTCGCAACTATTCCATACAAACTATAATGATAAACAAGATCTGCACAATGATATACATTTTCTAGACTACCACCTATATACGTATACGCGGTATTCGAAATTCGAATTTGTGTTGTTGCTACGTATTACGTACGTACGTATATAGTTATAGCAAAATATCCACTATTTTCTTTTGTGACCTTCGATGAAGAGGGTCTGACCGTTCGTCAACAATGCTATCCAATTGATCGCGTGATACCAAATTAGAAACACTGACACGTTCGAAAGGATTATTGTCTCTGGCCTATACCATTATAATGGCACGCCTGCCTGACGAATACACTCTATACCTATCTGCTTTTTCGATTCTCGTACTCGTATAGAGCCAACAACGTGTTCAATAATTTATTGAAATTTTGTTTCCTAGTTGACGTTCATTTATCATCCTACCACCTACGTACGAGTATACGTATACTTCGGAAGAGTTCGTGTATCTATCGTTGTACGTATGTACAATTGGCAAACACGGTATTCGTTTCAATTCCTTGTTAAAGGACAGATTCGTCGTAAATTAAAATCTCTATTTATTAAATAACAAGTTTAATTCATCTAGTTAATTGCGTCGATGAACTTTCCTCATGTCGTTTAGACGTGTAATTGGGTTGAATTCGCTTTGTTGTATGTATGTAACTGTGTGTGATTGATCAACTTTTTTATTGGGTTTCAATTTAAGGGGTGAATTTGTACGGTATTTGGAGTGTACATGTAATGACGAAGAAAAAACACTAAAGGGATTTAATTACCGGTCACTGGATACCTATATTGATAGTGATCAGATCAAGTCCAATTCCTGGTTCTGTAAACCCTTAAAGGGTATGTCGAGTCCCCTTAAAATTTTTCAACCGATCAAAAAACTATAAACTCGCCACTCCATACACTTTTTTCTCATTTCAAATTGAATTTAGGTAAAATTTCGGAGTATTTTACAGTTTAACTCGTTCGTGATTTTATAAATACCGTCTGCAATTTTGAGATTAAAAATTTTGGTACGTAATTAGCAATGGAATTTAATTAGAATCTTACTTACTCATTCATTTATTTCAATGAACCCATAGGTTATTCGATTAATTGTTCCTTGTGCTCATCATCGTTCGAGAACCAATCACGATCTCGTACACAAGCACCTTCGAATGAAAACCAATCACCTCAACAGCAGAATCCCAGCAATCGTTCGTCAAACGCGTCACGTAAATTAGGAGCTTACGCCGAATTCGGTAAAAACCGTGGGCTTTGAAGGATTATGAAATTTTCTCAGAAGGAATTTTAAATCCGAAGGTTTTCCTGAGAGAATGAGAGAAGATTGATGCATTCTCGAAGAGAAGGCATTTTTGAAAAAATCGTGGTTTTTTCGCTTTAGCCATTACTGAACCTGTTTTGAAAAAAATGGTCTATAGTATGTACTAAAGGACAGTACTTCAGGTTCTGCGTCAACTTAAAGCCATTGCCATCAAAATCCAAGACTAGTTTGAGGGTTCCACTGAGCGGTAGAAAATTTGCAAAAAGCTTAATTGTTGATCAATTCGTTTTAAAAATATTTTTTCTTCTCGAATATTTTGCATCAATTATGCGAAAACATCGAGAAATATCATCTCTAAAACGGGGTAAATATTTGGGAATACGATCTATAGTGATACTAATTTTTTGATCATTATTGCTATTTTCAAAAAATCGAACAATGTAGCAAACAACTTTTCAAATTTTTTCGGTTTTAGGAAGTTGGCAATAAAAATTTTGAAATGCAGTGTTGCGAACACTGCATTTCAAAAATTTTCAAAGTTACAGAGATAATATCTTTTGACATTTTAGCTCAATTTATGTGAAATACTTATTTCAGAAAAGAAAATTTCAAAACACGAATTTACCTATTCAAAAAAATAAACAATTTATTGTAAATTTTTAACCGTTGAATAGAATCCTAAAAGTGTTTTGAATTTTGATGGAAATGGCCTAGGTCGACGAGGAATCTCAAATAGGTACGATTTTTTGGAACTGTGTCATTTTTTCCAAAGCAGAATGAGTTGGGGCTAGAGCGAAAAAACCTTGATTTTTTTTTGAAAATGCTCCTCTTCGAGGACCCATATTATTATCTTCCATCCAAGGACACCTCCTGAACTTGAATTTTTTCTGGGTATAACTTTCAACTTAGAATGATAGTCTTCAGTGAGTTTGGTGAAGATCGTCTAGTGTTTTTTTTAGCGATCCAGCCAAGAGCCTATTCAATTCAATTTTTGAACATTAAATTTCAATAAATTGAAAAATTACTTACTAAGGTACCTACGTGAAAACAAAAAATACATCAAACGTTTGACATTATATAACGATAATGAACAAAAATTGGTTTCACTTGACCATATTCGAAAATATTTTCCCAGATGCGGAAATGATATCTTTTGATGTTTTGGCATACCTCTAACATTAACATTATTTATCATCATTTGGAATTGGGCCATTTATCCCAAAACAGATTAGTACGAGCTAGAGTGAAAACCCCATGATTTTTTTTGAAAATATATTTTGCTTTGAGAACTCACATCTCGTCTTCAGAGCACCTCCAAGGTCTCCTCTAAAATTTCTCAAAATCATCCGGCTTTTTTCGCGATCCACCGTAATCCTCAATCTCTTCAATTTGAAAAAAAGGACACTGAAGGGTTGAAACCAAAAAGTGAACCAATGTTTTGAATTTTGAACTGACTTCGAATCAGTAAAAACCAACTTGTCACACAACAGCTCAACGAATTTTCACGATTTTTTTCAGAATTAGAGAAGCTGGAGGAGTGACTTTGTTAACATGTATGCCAAAAATCAGCTAGATCTGACCCATTTTACGCTCTACAAAAGAAAAAGAGTTGGATTTTCCATTCAAAAACATCAAAGAAATGTTGGAAAATTGAACAATTGCCAAGTTCTGCGAATTTTTTGGCGATTAGCGTACCTAATTTTACCCAATTGAGTTATGTACTTGCGAGTATTTACGGCGAACAGAGTATGCAATTTTATTATCACGTATATCTACATATAATAATCGTGTCTGACACTTGTAGAAGTTCATTGCTTTGTACCTATTATATTCGTGACTGGTCAACGTTTTGATAAAAAACTCGTAAGCATTTTCTAAGGAATTGAATCAATTTTTCTCGTCATTTTGAATTAGAACATGGATTGTTGTTGATCTTACGGAAGAATGATGCAAACAAAAAATCTCGAATCTGGTTTCAAAATATTTGTAACGTTATAATATTATGTTTTTGGCCATCGCGTCGCAAGTATATTTTTGATCGAGAGGTAGTTTGCAACTAATTATTTTATTTCTCCAAAACGTGTGTCTGATTTGGAAATTAAATGGGAGAGGGTATCTGAATTTTCAGATATCAAAATTTCACACCTTACACTTCAAAAATCTAATAAATTCAGTCAAGTTTACTACAAATACAAAGAAGTAAACGCACATAATCACATTATGTATGACAGATCTCTAAACTACATAATTACGCTTTTTCAGATTTCAATTGTCTTTATTTTCGTTTTCGTTTCCACATTAAAAGAATTAGTTATCAAATTCATATATTCATCTGTTTGGTAGAAACACGTAATTTTTTTGGAGTAAAAGCTGTATTTTTTTCTTAAAAAAAAAATCCTTTAATTTTCTGTGAAAAATTTTCAAATTTAATCACAGATGAACTTTTTGCACTCAAGATGGATAATTATGTCATAATGAAACGCTGACAAAAGTTCCACACAATTTTAACAATTCAATGATTTTTTTTCTCGAGTTCTTAAAAACACATGAGGTCATAAATATAGCTACTTCAAGATCAGTAAAAACTAAGTTTTTAAAAGCCTTGATAATCAGGGTGTTTAACGGTCATGAAACTCATGAAAAAATCATGAATTTTGCTCGAAACACACTTGAAAATTTTTCAAAAAGCCCATAAAATGAAAAAAAATAAAAAAATTGTTAAAAAAATCACAAAAATGAAAAAACTGAGATACATAATTTTTGATCCTGTAAAAAAGGTAAACCTGTTCGATTTCTTCGCATGTTTCAAGTTATTTATTTTTTTTTTTTGGGGGGGGGGGTTATATTTATGCGGTAAATATGTGAAAAATAGGTCATGAAAAATAGGTCATGAAAAAGTCATGATTTTTTTATGTCTGGGAGTTTTGTTAAACACACTGATAACATCAAGATTCTCAAGAAATTCGTTTCGACTTTTCTCGCAATTATTTTTCAAAATTCAATGGGCAGACACAATTTGAAAATTTGAAATTTCCAAAATTCAGGGCACCCAAAATTTTGAAATTTTTAATCAACGTCGTCCCTTCAATTTTGAAGGTAAGACATTTGCCATGACAATGTTTTTTGTTCGTCTACTCGAGTGCTGTGAGGTAAGAGTATTATTTAAATGATCCAAACGTTTTCCATTTTATATGAATTTTTCAGAATTTGTAAATTTCCTGTTTTGCGGAGCACATACGAGTAGCTTCTTTAATTCATAAGATTGGCAACTGTCATTATGATTTTTTTTTTCATCTACTCGATTTGTACCTATGGTTGGAACCTGAAAAAAAAAACGTTGAGGTCACTTGCCGATCTTATGAATTGATACCTACGAAGAAAAGGAAATAGAATAGAATAGAATTGAATTTTCATTCATGGGGTGGGGATGAGTATTATTATTAGATCATTTGAGTTCAGAATTTTCAAGCAACTTGAGTACCTATTGAAAGGACCTTGGAATAAATTTTGATGAACAAAATGTAATACAACAAAATGGAGGAGAAAATAATTAATAACTTACTTGATTAAATGTGAAGAAATTTGGTCAATTGGTCTTTCAGTCGTTGTTGCGAAGGGCTATTTTTTTTTTTTTGATTTCATCAAGTTAGCGTTATAAACTTGGTGGTTTTTTTAATTTTTGAATTTTTTCGTCGACATTGAATACCTACTTACTTAGTACATAATAATTTCATCAAATCGCAATACCAGGCAAAAAGTTGCCATGACAAAATTTTTTCTCTTTTCGATCGTAACTCAAAACTTAACTACCTACTGTTGTTTTTACGTGTTAAATTTTATTACAATAGGTAGGTACATAATGTTTTTTCAAGAGATTTTCACATCCCCTTCAATTCGCAAACTGAGCAAAAACTCATTAATCTTACCTAGATCAGATTTTGCACACTTTTTGATGTATCATTTCTCCATTTCAATTTGACTTTTCTTTCAATTTTTAAAATAGATAACAGGTTCATCTGAGGGTTTCTTGGGTGCTGCTCAGTTACGTGTAAATTCTTGATTGATCACTCATTTCTCAGATACCACAGAACAATTGGATGTTGTAAAGCTGGATGTTGTTCAAACCTAAAACCATACTACTCCATACTGTGCAAAACCGTGGATCTACTACTCATATGGGTTTTCACCCTCTCCTTTAAACCTCGTCGATTCATTTCATCCGTAAAAAAAAATGGTGGCTATTGCGGTAGATTCAGCTTTTTTTCGGTTGAAATCCGGCCTCCAAAGTATCGCAGCTTGTTTCGCTATTTCTCCTCTTCTTTTATCCTTGCAAAGACCGAACATTGTATCTATCTAGGGTACATTATGCACGTAGCTTCGCCCAACAGCGCCTACGTACTCGTACGTATTTTGCAAACGAATGTTTCGAAACATTCAGCGACGCAATTTGATTCGATATGCAACGATGCCATCGACGAAGGGTATTCGCCGATGCAGGCCGAGTTAAATGCTCTCTCGACAAAGTTTATGGATATGTAAACGGCGTGTATAAATATACGTATATAGCATAGCGTCGCGTACACTAATGGTATTTGCTAATCATGGACACGCGAAACATCCACACCGCTGCTTAACGATGCGACATGGTGTAGAAAAAAAACGCTTCGTCGTTGTTGTTCGGGGCACGAAAATGTATTTTTAATTCCTATTTATAGCGCTCAAAATGCAACGCGGTACCGACGATTTTCCATCGTCGCTGGGGAATTAAATGCGAATAAACTCGCCGACAAAAGATACCCGAGTACAGCGCGAGCCGAGCCCAGCCATCTTGGTGAGGGCGCAAATTTACCCGAGGGTTTTTTGTCTGTGAAGACGTAAAGCTGTAGTCTGTTTTCAGTTTGTCAAAATGTAATTTAGTATACGAGTACTTCGTCTAAACTGCATTAACCAGGTATTCTAATTAAACTTGGAAAATCCGAGTAATTTAAAAGCTCTCTCGTCGTATAAGGCGAAACGGAAAAGCGTTTCTCTACGAATACTTTCTGCAAATAAGGTACCTACTACACCTTTGCCTACAACACATAGAGCGTCGTGTCGACGAGGAATACAGAGTGAGAAGAGGGCGAAAAAAAAAGAAGCAAAGCAAATTTTCCACTCATAAATCTACGTAATTTATCAAGGGATAAGTGTTAGAATTATTTAGTGCTATTTGGGCAGTTTTTAACGCGTTACTGTGAGGGTTATGTTAACGTGTTTACAAGTTTTTATTGGATTTACTACATAACGGAATTTGCTCGGCGAATAATTAGATATTGCGAGAAGTTTTTTGTGGCGTTTTAAGGTTCCTGCGAGTATACTCGCTGTTTATAGTACTATGTGTATGTAGTGGTCGGTATGGGTCGCATTTTTGCGTGCCAAGCTTATTAGCGAACATTCACCGGCGAAAATTTTATCAGTTTATCATCAGCATTCCTGAACTGGACCGGAATAAGTTTGCGCTAAATATTTTAGCTGCGTTATTTTGGCCTTGTCTTTTTAATTTTCGTTGGGGGGTTTGGTTGGTGCGGATGTAGCAAGGTATATTAGCTCCGAGTTCTTTGTAAGATTTTATTATGTTTAAATGGCGTGATTTTCATTTTAATGAGGATGTGGTTTTGGACTCAAGTTCGAGATCATTCTAAAATTTAATTCTGAGAAAAATATTCGAATTAAGGTGTATATTTTGTTCAAATTACGACGAATTGAAACATTCTCGATGAAAAAAAATTGAAGCATAATAATTATTCATGTTGAAAAGAAGAAAAAAACACGATACTTTTCAGGTAATTTCTAATAAGGTGGCTCCCGAAAAAATGTCGGAAGATTTTTTACCAAATTCAATGGAGATCTACATGTTGAGTCGAATTTCAACTATAAAGGTTCTCTTGGAGGGAAATTTTGAGTCTTCAAAGAGAAGTCATTGTCGGAAAAATTGTGGTTTTTTGCTCTAACCTTTGCCCAATCTGCTTTCGCTATGGCAAAATTGCCCAATTCCAAAGTATAGTATTTGAGATTCTGCGTCGCCTTCGACTGTTTGCATCAAAATCCAAAACCACCTTCAAGGTTTCAACGAGCAGTTGAGCAAATCATGTATGTATTTTGAGGTAAATTCGTATATTTTGAACATTTTTTCTTCTCGAATACTGTTACTTTTTGCCAAGACATCGAAAGATATAATTAATTTCTAAAATTTAAAGAATGTTTTAATATACAGTGGCGCCAATTTTTTCTTGGAGATTGCCAGTTTCAAAAAATTGAACAAAAAACTTGAAAAACTTTTCGAATCATTTCGAGTCTTTGGAATTAGCAGTAATGCTTAAAAAATTGGCACCACTGTATGCTAAAAATATACCTCCAGTTTCAGAAATGATATCTTTCGATATTTCGACTTAATTTACTTACCTATGTGAAATATTTGAGAAGAAAACATTTTTAAAGCACGAATTTTCCTCAAAATAAGCGATTTGTGAATTTTTAACCGCTGAATAGAACCTTGAAAGTGGTTTTGGATTTGAACGGCGATGAGCGAACAATAAGTCGAAGCAGAATCTCAGATATTAATTTTTGGAGTTGGGCCATTTTGTCTTCCCCAAAGTACCTCTACCTACATAGGTTGAGTTGTAGTTTGAGCAAAAAAAAACACGATTTTTTTGAAAATGTCCTTTCTTTAAGAACCCATAATTATGTGATGACCACACGGAATAAAACCAGATAAGTCAACAATTTTCAAAAATGAGTTTAAGGACGAATTAAATTCACACTGAGGAGTAAAAAAATTTACTCCATTTGGATTTTGAAAAAAATTCGTTTTTTTGTAGTAAAAATGGTCTTTAAAAAATTGAGGAGGGGAGAGAAATAAGCCGAGACCAAATCTGAGACAAAAAGAAACAAATTGCAAAACGCTAATTTTTTGGTTTTTTGCGTGATTTTTTCACGAAAAGAATGTCTTTTCAACTCGTAATTTACGTATCTCCTTATCTTTTTTCTATTATGCCTCGAGTTGTGTTTGTGTGATGTTGTGTGATATATTTCCTGTCATTACTTTTATGAAATTCAAATTCCCTACAAAATTAGAGCATTTTGATATACTTTAAAACGTTGTACGTTACACAAAAGTGTAAAAAAGTGACTTGTCTGGTTCTTTCAGTGTACTCTTCATATTATCATCTTCCCTTTTGAGGCACCTCCCAAACTTGAATTTTCTCTGGGTGACTTTCAACGCAAAATGAAAGTCTTCACTGAATTTGGTGAAGATCCTTTGATATTTTGTTTAATTTCAATAAATTGAAAAATTACTTACCTACGTGTTGATACGTTGAAAAGTGGGCATAATTTGATAAAGTAAAGTGTTTTTTAGTTTTCAAATTGAAGTTTCGCTCACTTTTCAACGCATTACTCGCTCGTTTGTTAAAATGTTTACCTCTTTAAATAACACAACGTTTGTCCCTTCTAGTTTCAAAATGAATGACATACCTACCTGTCCTACCTATTCATCTGAAATTTTTAAAAGTACCTACTCGGTTGTATCCAAATTTGATCTTTGCCTCCAGCAGGTTTTTCAATGTTGAAATTTAGGTACTCATGATTTTATCCAATGAAGCTGGAAACCTAAAATTTACATTATGCATTTCATGAAAATCTGGAATTTCCAAAATGTCACTGGCGGTTCCAGAATAGAGTTTAAAGTGCGTGGTGGCATTCCAGCTTCATTTGGAGAAATATTGTGAGAATTACAACTTTGAAAAATTTACTGGAGGCTTCAGAATCGCTCAAAACAATTTGAAACCGTTTTCAATCGAGTTGGTGAGTTGAAAATTAGGTAGGTATGTACCAAAATTCAGCCTTCTATGTCAATTTCTTGAAATTTTATTCCTTATTTTTCGACTGGGCAATTTTGTACTTTTGCCGTTTTAATGATCAAATTTGGGCAAAAAAGTTGCAATTTTAAAAATTTAATGTCGTTCGCAAATCTGATTTATTTTTTCAAAATGGAGTGTTCAGTAGATGTAAAATTGTCTCTACTTTTGGTTGATACCATGATACGGTTCTGAAGACAGACATTTACCAACAAAAAATGCCTTAAGGTAGTCACATTTCAGAAGTTTTCCTTTCTCTCTAGACAGCATATGTAAAACATGTGGTCGTTTCCTGGCTAAATTTGGTGGAAACTCTGAAAAAGAAATTCATTCAGAAAAATTTTAGCGTTGGAGTTGTCTCTGGGAAATGCACACTCAAAAAAAGAACATTCTCAAAAAAATTGTTGGTTTTTCGCTTTAACCTCTCTACACAACCTGCTTTGGGGGAAATGAGGAAAAGTAGTTAATTCCAGAACTTGTTAGAGATCGATTGCATTCCACCCGAGAATTTACCTAATCCAAGAGAAAGTCCGTCTAATCAGCTCAAAAATTCGACAGGAAATACTTCATCCGACTCGGAGGACCAAAAGATGTTATTATGAAGAGGTTTATCTTACCTTATGGAGGCAAATAGAAAGATAGGTCTTGACATACCTAGGCTTGAAATAGACTATTGCTTAGCAATTCTTTGTTCACACATAAATTATTCCTCAATATTTTTGAAACACATTTTTGCTACCTATTGGACTATTCAATCATAACGATTTCAACTACCTACCTACGTTAGCGTCAATAACAATCGATTATCGATCGATGTTTCGCAGTTTTTGTACTTGAAAACTTCATTTCGAAAAAACCATTGCCTTATTTGTGCAGGAGACTAAAAGATGTAGGTATCCTGATTACCAAAATTCTCACGATTATAAAAATTGCTTTAAATCATCAAAAGTGAATATGTACCTAGTTACCCACATAGGGTGGATCTTCGTGAAATGGGATATTTTTTCAATAATTTTTCTCCTGAATAAGCACACCACCAATCACTTTGAATAGGTGATGATGATGAAAAATTTATAAATTCTAAACAAGCTTCAAACTTTTTTTCTTACAATTTTTTTTCAATTGTGAAAAAATTCTAACAAATTTTGTTGCGGAGAAAAAATAAATTTTTAAAAATTTTCTTACTCTGTCTAAAATTTGGTTGTACTGACGAGAAAAAAATGCCGGCCAAAGGCCTGTATATTGCAGTCTTGAGTTATTGTTAGGCGTTGAATGATGATCATCTCACCTATAATTAATTATGTAGGTATGTATAATAACACGGAAATTTTACTTGAGTGCATCACGCACTCCCTCCAAGTCCAATCATCGCTTAAAATCTAAGCATATCAGAATACAAACTAGATTTTCATAAATAGGTCAGCTAATGTCGGCCAGCATATTTTTATACCCTCGAATGAACCATACTCCAAGATAATATCACCTTCGGGTATGCTCTTCAATTCATTTTAAATCCGTCGAAAAACATCTCTCGCATCCCGCTTGCAATTTGACTGAACTGCTTTGGCTTCTTGTGTACCTTAAACCAACGTCAGGTAAGCCGCCTTCTCGCGAACGAACTACCCACACAGATTATTTCCAATTCAGGCTTCGCACAATAGAGGAAAATTTTCTCGAAATTTTACACCGTTTTTGAATTTTTTTCAGCTAAAAGTTGCGAATCATAACAGACGAAAAAGAATTAAGAACGAGCGAGAGAAAAACTTTTTTATACATATTTTTAAACGTATTACAAACAAGAAAATTCTTTCGTCAATTTATAATAAAAAAAAAATCTTTCGCGCTATATAATATAAAAAAAAAAAAAAACAATACGGAAGTCTATATACGTATATTGCGAGTTTGCCACATCAGGAAAACTTCCAACATAAGCCTGTGAAAAACACTGATAAAGTTTTACTGTTGAGAAATTCGATTTTATAGCAAAACAGACAGAAGCAATCTAAAGAAAAAAATTCTTCTCGGAATATATACGGCGAAGACGTGTTGTTCATGTTTATAGAATTTAACTCACGTCAACTTATCAATAAAAAACAAGCGCTCATTACGAGGCTGCCTTGCGTTAAAAGAGTGTCGAGAAATAACTAAACGGAAAAAAAATACCAACCTATGTATTTAAAAAAATTTTCTTCGAAAAAAAAAATCTGCGAGGTTGTGAAAAAATACACCTTATAAAAGGCAGCTAATTTTTAAAAAATTACCAGACACCAGTTCAGAAAGCAAAAATCATCAACTCGGTGCAATAATTCAATTTATAAATTGACTAAAGAGTAAGCAGTAGAAAAAATCTCAGGAAGGAGTAGTTACCTATCTCGAAAGATTATTTGCTTTTAAATATTAACGTAAGAGATTTATCGCCGTTAAGCGAGGAATCTAATTTTCTTAACTAATTAAAAATATTAACGGCGCGGATTTTTTTCAAAATTTCTTGTTTATATTCTCAAGAGTATGAAAATTCTTCTTTGGAAACGTTAGTCTTTTTTCCCCTCGTGTTTCGAGTTGGTAGGGTAAAAAAAAAGAGAAGAAGTGTAATAATTTGAAAATTCAAAGCTCACATCAAGTTGGCCTAGTTTTTATTTCGCCTAATCTAAGAAAGGCGAAGATTTACGACGCGAGTTATTTTTCAATGGGAAATTCGCGTATTTTCGTTGTATCGTAATTTACACTAGAAATAGTAGGTACTTACAAACATCCTTTTGGGTATAGTAATTAAAATTGTGTTTTATTTTCACACGTGTAAGTGTGTTTGTGTTGATGTTGTTCGATGCTATAATTACAACGTATGTTTCAACGTGTTCCTAGCTTTGTACCTATTTGTATACAGGGTGTTTCGTAACGAATGTCCATTTTTCAAAAAATGAATAGGCAGCACATCACGAATACAGGTTTATTATGTCTGTCTATATTTTCGAATTGGAAGGAAGTTATGCTCAGAATGTTTTTCAGATGCTAGTCATCATTATCGATGTACTTATTTTACAAATTTGACTTTGATAAAAACAGAATGAAAAATTTTTACTCGGTAGTTGGTTCGTACCTCACTTGTGTGTAATTTCATTAGAATTTTTTGGGTCAAAAATGAATAAATTCTCTAAACGTACGAGCTTCCTACTGTGCTTATTACTCTTTAAAACGAAAATGCTGATTTTTACTTCATCACGTTTCCACAATGCTTCGTGAAAAAAAATCCTTCAAAATGAAAATATCGCAATTCAAACTTACCAAAAGTTGCCAAGAATAGACAAATACCCTAACATTGTTCAGAAGTCTTGACTCAAAATCAGTAATTGCAAAAAATACAAATTTTGATTTCAATTTCAATTTTCAAAAATTTTAACAGAATCTTTTTCAAATCCAAAAAGTACCATTGTTGAACACGTGTGTATCCAAAATTCAAAAACTTTGAAAAAAATTCCGAAATTGTACTAAAAAGTCACCTGAAATTCGTTCGAGATCATGGATTGGTTCAAAATCAGATTATTGTCCCAAAATCAAGAGCTAATTTACGCGATTATAGAAAAATCAGGTCAACGTCTCATAAAAGTAAATGAAAAAAAGTGATTCCAAAAATAGCCGAATGATAATCATATGTATGTACCTACAATTTATATTTCTCAGTGGAAATTACAAACCATAAAAATTGACCACCTTAATAATCCAAATTTGGTTTGACAGTGAGAGGAAAAACATTTTTGACCAAAATTGACCCGTCAAGAGGGACAAATCGTTTGAAAAATCAATTTTTCAGCATTTTTTAAGGTACTTTACCCATACTAAATATTCTGAAAAAATATATAGGGCTACGTTGTGTATCTTATAAACATATTAGGTATCATTTTATTTACAAGTACATATAATATTGCACATTTTTTTCGGGTCAGCATTTTTTTATTTTTAAAAAGAACTAGAAAAAATGAATGCAAAAGAAAATCGAGAGGAAAAAATAAAATTACAAAGATTGATTTTTAAAAATGGAAAAAGCAGCACATTTTTGACAAATTCTGACAAACCTTAGAACTTTTTGACAATTTTTGCAAAAGCTGTACTATCAGACTATTTCGGAATGAAACAAAATTTTTTGGATTCAAAAAGGTAGAACTTCCTAATAATTTTGACAAAAAAGCAGAAGTTTTGAAAATTTTGGCTAAAAGCAAAAGTTTTTTTTTTGCAATAGGCTGATTCAATTATTTTGTTGAAAAACAGGACTTTTTAGGATAATTTTTTTTCAACATCTTGACAAAAAGCAGGAGTTTTTTTTAATAACTTTGACTAAAAAGGAACTTCATCCCAATTTTGACATAAACGATATTTTTTTGACAATTTAGGCAAAAACAGAACTTTGCAGACAATTCTGAAAAAAAAACATAACAAGGACTTCTTAGGATAATTTTGGCAAAAAAACAGGAATTTTCGAAATTTTTGCTAGGTGTACTAACGAAATTTTTTGGTCATTTTAGCAAAAAATAGTAGGACTTTTTTGATAACGTCAAAAAAAGGTATTTTTCGACTATTTTGGCAAAAAACAGGACTTTCTTGGCAATTTTTAGAAAAGTTAAGATTTTCAAATGGTTTTTTCAAAAAAGAAACTTTCTTTACAATTTTGGCAAAAATGAGACTTTTTTGACAATTATTCTGGTGATGAAAGTTTTTGAACATTTTGGCGAAAAATAGATGCTTGTTTGACAATTTGTACGAAAAGTTGAGATTTTTTTGATAATTTTGCCAAAAATAGGAATTTTAAAATTTTGGTCAATAACAAGGGTTTTTGTTCAATTTTACAAAAAATAGCCCTGTTAGGACTTTTTTGATAACGTCAGTAGAAACTGTATTTTTCGACAGGCCAAAAACAGTGCTTTTTTGACAAGTTCGACGAAAGTTTGAATTTTTTATGATAAAAAATTTTGAAAAAAATCGTGTTGAAAGACCCATGCTTCCCCTACTTATTTCGCGTGGTACCAGAATTTTCTCCCCTCTACTCATGAATATCAATTTTTTCAGCAAAAACGCGTTTTTGGCCATACTGTCCAAGGGAGGTGTGTTGAGGGGCGGAAATTCCAAGTTACAAGTTCAGCTGTTTAAAAAACACGAATGAAATTTATTTCAATAATTTGCCGAACTCTTCAGCCATAGTCGAAGGTTGCACCGAGTCCCTATTCAAGCAGGGTGTCTACTGGCAAGGAAAACAAGGAAAACAAGGAAATAGCAGGGATTTCACTCGAGGTAGCAAGGAAGCAGGAAAATAGCAGGGATTTTGAAAATTTCTGTGTAATAGCAAGGAATTTTCAAAAAAGTTCCTCTTAATTTTTCAATTTCATAATGCATTTTTCATTTTTTTTCTTGTAATTTTTCTCATTAAAAATAGTTGATTTCTACTTTTTGAATCATAAATTTTCGAAAGCTTTCGCCCTCGCTTTGCTCGGGCAGAATTGTTTTGTGTGACAAGTAGTCTTTAATTAAGCCATGTCAAAAGCGAAAAGTGAAAATTGAAAAAAACCATTCAAATAATGGTTTTATATTTCATGAATTATTATTATCAATTTTCAAAATCGTTTGCCCTCACTTCGCTTTACGCAAAATTGTATTATGCAGCTCAAAATAGCGAAGAAAGGTGGGAAATTTCTTTCAAAAACATCAAAAAGCATAAAATTTGAGCATTGAAGCTTCTTCTCAACAGATTTTACTGCTAAATGGGGCAATTTGCCCCGGGCCGGCGTTTTCCAGAGGGCCCGCATTTTTTGAGGAAGCTTAATAAGTTGGCAATTGGCGATTTCAAATGTTCAATGATGAACTGACAACTCTGAAATTTGTAAATTGGGTCTAAAATCGTTGAAAACTACTATTTTTCAAACGTAATTCCCCAAAAAAAATTTCGCCCTCGCTCCGCTCGGGCAATATTTTCAACTTCTCTTCATGTTTTTAAACTTCGAAACACTCTTCAAAATCAAAATTACATCACTTGTCATCATTTTATATAGAATATAAACAACATTTTTAAACCTGCTGCATTAGTTGGGGGGGGGGGGGATTCAAAATGTTTCACGGGGCCCTCAATATTTTTGCCCAAGCCCTCGCTGGCTCTCTACGGCCCTGGGTATCAGAGAGACACATTTCGCTCTACCGTTTATTGGACGCCAAAAACGTCAATAAATTTCCTACAAAACAAGTACCTGTACACAAGAAGGGGGGGTGTCTTTTTAAACTCAAATTTGAAGCAAGGAAAATGGCAAGGAAAAACAAGGAAATAGCAAGGATTTTGATTTTTCAAATCCAGTAGACACCCTGTCAAGCTGAAAAAAATAATTTTAAATGTGTATAATTTTGCTCCTTTGATTTCAAAAGTAGGCAAACACACATACTTGTACTCTGAATGTTTCACCTATTCGCCCATTCGAAGGGAGAACATTCGTTACGAAACACCCTGTACAAATAACTATGCAGGGATCTAGTAGCTTTGCTGCGTAATAGTTGAAAGAATGAAGCAATCGGTATCATGGGAATTGAACTCTGATACGATATGGACGCGTCCACCACGTCCGGTGCTATTTCACAGCTTGTATTAATACTATTCGGATATATAACGAGAAAACAATAATTCAATTTATTCGGATACGTTTTTCGCGTAATATTAATATATCTTCGGCATTCAGCTATCAATATTTCAAAGCAATTTAGTTAGTGGCGCGAATACGTATATACGAAGCTATCATTCATCGCGGCTCATCATTATTATTAGGTAGATACCTACCTAATATACGTTAAAAGTGAAGTGAAAATAATGAAATGAAAGGGAGAATATTTGTAAACTATCTACGGCTCAAAATGTAGGTATAAAAACAAACTGTTGGAAATTTCCCGTTTCACATTTCATTTCGTACAAAGTGCTCGGTTAAGTTTTAAATGTAGATAGATTCGAAAAGTAGAAGCTTAATATCGGCCAACGAATAGGCAGGTAGGGGATAGCGCACGGTGGTGAACTACGATTTCAGCCAAACGATCCGAAGCTTTATGGTGTATACAATGAGAACCCGAAAATCAAATCCTTTTCTATGTTAAGAATTAAGTTTTATTTAGAACGAACACGAAGAGCCTCGAGGTACAATATGGTTAAGACCGTCCATCTGGACATTTAGCGGTGAATTTTGCTAACGGTAATCACGCGGGGTTTGTAAAACCTCGAAGGAGGCTTTGCGTAGAAAATATTTCGACGTTTTTCGATAATGGGATTCGAATATATACCCGAGTTCAATAGTCTTAGTCTCAGCACACTAGATCATTCCTTACTCTGGGGATCAAATGCGAAATATTTTCAAACTTTCTTCTCGTTCTCTCTCTCTCTCTTTCTTTCTTTTGTTTAAAGCTTTAGGCGTTACCTGTGCAGACTCGTGCAGACTACCTACCTAACTAGTTATGTATTATATGGGTCTTTTTTCAATACGTTCGTATACTCGTATGTATGGTAGGTAGGTGTAAAGTCTTCTTGAGACGATGCTACAAACTTGGATCATATCTATATTCTTTCTTGGCCAAGTTTTTCTTTTTTTCTTTCTCACTTCAGCTTTGTTTTTAAGGACTCGTGTTAGCGTAATTTCAACTTTTTGAATATATTGTAGTAGGTAGAGCCGGTAGAGGTACCTACGATGAAGTGAACCTCAATTTTTCTCTACACGTTGCGAAATATGAACGATGACTTGAGAATACACGACCTGCTTTTTTTTTGTTGCTATGTTTCGCGTTTTGTATTTCACTCTCGCAAAACGTACCTAATACGTTTGAATGAGTTGAAATATGAAAAACTCAATTGTATAATCTACTAACTCGTTGAATGTCGACAAAATAAACGATTCACGATGTGACATACGTGTTCATTGACCGAGACTTCGCAGCCAACGTATAAGATTCCTTCGCAATTCCATCAGACTCGGGAAGTCTTTGGAGAGATGTTTTGCTCTCTGGAAAAAAGTGTACGAATACGTAATGCAAAAACGAATAAGTGGAATGAATTTTCATCGAAAAAATAAAAATAATAAAACAATAGGAGAAAATAATACATACAATGAACAATGAACATACTTGTTATTTTATAACTTGTTAACTGATAATTTTCAAGACCAATAAATTCAGTTAATTTAGAAATAAATATGCCAAATTTCAGATTCCTATTTGAAAAGTAATATTCCATTCGCCTCCTATTTTTTTTGCACATTGAGAGTGTTTTCAAAAGAAATTCCAAACGAAATGTTGCCGAAATTTAAAAATTCGTGATATTTCAAAAATGAAAATATTCTAAATTATAGAACATAAATACATAATTTAAGCTAGTATCTTCACTAACATTTTCTGAAACGAAATCACATACTTAAGGTAACATTTTCGAATTTGAAATGAATTTTCAACATAACCCCCGAATAAAAAAAAGACATTTTGGTAGGTAACTTTTTCAAAAAATTTTGAATTTCTTTTTAGGTCAAAATTATTCAAATACAATACTTATCAAGGTTACCACATTGAACTTCATGAATTATGGAACATTAAGTACCTATTACTTGGAGAGCAAAAAAAAAAATCAAACACTTTTCATTTCAAAAAAATTCAAAATGACGTACAAATACATATAAAACGAAAGTTGCCTTAGTTTTTTTATTTCCAACAAAAAATTTAAACCATAAAAAATAATTTAGGTACTTCGATTTTTTTCTCAAAACGTATATGTGCGGTGAGGGGGTATGAAAATTAGGGACTTACAATTTCAATTTAACGCCCCCACCCCCGAAAATGTTTTCTGGTATGAGACTCTCCAGCAATCTTCTAGCCAGATGTTCTGGTTTGGAAGTACCAAGCAATGACATCTTTAAACCCCTTTATTCACTCAGTAAATTCTTTCCCGCAGAGATAACACATCTGGAAGTTGATGAAAAAGGTTGAAAATGTGTGTGACATTACAACAACATATCGATGAAATGTTTAAGTAGGTATTAGGATGAAAATTGAACAGTTGGTATATATCTTACTCTTCTGTCGATCTTTGACATACAGTTACAGATACCTACAACTTATCATTCAACTGAAAATCTACATTAGGTGTATTGTAATCTCCTCTTCAGACTCGTCATCTTCACTTTCACTGTTTAACGACGAAGGCTGATGATCAAAATTGAGTTATAATGTGAGATAGGTTCATTACAAGTCACCTCGAAAATATTTGAAAAATGAAATAATCACTAGATCGCTATTTTTTTTCTACAAGTCGAGTGCAATTTCTGCATTTCTTTCTTCTGTCGAGGATGACATTCAGCACAAAACGGAGGTCTTCCTGAAATTGGGCCAACAAAAAAATACTGTTCTCGACCTCAGATCTTTCAATTCCAATGTACCTGAATTAATGTTTGTGGTATTTTTACTCTCCCAACAGTTTGAAAAAAAAATACATTTTGTTCGAAAAGGGTTCATGGTGGTCTCCTGGTCTCTGACTTTTTTTCAATAAAAATTTTAGGAAAATTCGAAAAAAAGTTTTGGGAGGTCTTCAAAAGACCGTGGAAAAACTTTTAGGAATTCGTGTTCAAGATCTACCCTACTAAGCCTTTCCTCGCATGAACATTTTTTCTGGGTACATAATCAATTTATCGAACGACGCGACACGATGGCGAATAGCACAAACCTGACCGTGAGGTGTCTGTGATTTTTGATCGGACAGAAAAGGAATTTGAAAATTTTTTAAGGGGCCATTTCAATTGAAAATTCAAACAGTTGTCGCAGAGGTTTTGATCATCTTAGCGCTTTGAAGTTATTTGTTATTTTGTTCTACCCATACTTCTAACGAACTCAGAAGATATTTTGTTTAAAGTGCAGGAAATAGTGCTGCCACGCTTGATGGTGTGAAAAAATCAAATTAAAAGCTTGTACTTAAATGAAATAAAAATATGAAGGCAATGAGATAAAATTCCGAAAAAATTCTGAAGAATGCTCTTTTCTTGTGGAATAAAAAATATAGGTACCTATTATCAATGAAATGCGATGATGTTCTTCGATATTCTTGAGAAAGTGATTTTTAAAAATTGCGAATAAGTAAGTGCAAAATTATATCCTGAAAAATTTCAAAAAATTTTTTTTCCATTTTGTAAGTAAAAGTATTTGAGTATGGTATTTTGATAAAAAGACGAATGAAGTTTCTTTCTGGCCGAAATAGAGCAAATTTACTAAACATGACATTTCTTAGACGGTAATAAAATATTAAATATACATTACCATTCAAAAACTGTGATTTTTGTTTTAAAACACGAAGAGACGGATCGAAGTCGTGTTATTTGGGGGGGGGGGGGGGGGGAGGTTTATCATGTCATTTTGCCGACAAAAAATTGTGATTTTTCCGACAAAAATCAAAATTTCAACGTGCTGAATACCAGTGGCGTGTACTGAAATCATTGGGGAGAAGGTTATTTTTATTTGTGATGGAGGGGGGAGCAAAACCAGATTTTTGGACATGAAAAATCAGAATTTTAGGTAATTTTCTGAAAACTTTTCAAAAAGAATTATTATTAGGTAATTTATTGAAAAGAAGGTAAATTACTGCTCGAGCAAAGCGAGAGCGATATTTTTTTGAAAAAATTGGTCCAAAAAACGAAAAAAACGGTCATTTTTGTATGTTTTTGAACAGTTAGTGGCTCTATTCCAAGAAAATGAAAAATTCGTACTTTTCAAATCGTTTGAGTACTACGAGTATTTCAGGAATTTTCTTTTTAATTTTTGAGTTCACATCAATTCTAAGGAAGGAATTCTGTTTTTTTGATCTCAATATTTTTCAAATTATCAATCACAGGTTTCGTGAAATTGCTACTTTGAAGGTGGCTCGAGCGAAGCGAGGGCAAAAGCTTTTGAAAATTTGTTATTCGAAAAGTAGAACAATATCAATTTTAATTGAAGAATTCGATTTTTCCGATCTCAACTTTTTAAAAATTTTGTCAATGGTTTCTTGAAATTTTAAGTGGAAATGAATAGAACCAAATTAGCCCGAGCGAAGCGAGGGCAAAAGCTTTTGAAAATTAGTAGTTTCAAGAAGCAAAACAGCAGCCATTTTGATGTGAAAGGTCAGTTCAAGAAATAGAAAACAACATTTTAGCCCGAGCGAAGCGTGGGCTAACGCTTTTTAAAGAATTGAGAATTTTTGAGAATAGTTTGCTGATTTTGTTGGCGAATTAACGATTTGATTTTGCCGACAAATTCCGAATTCCAAATTATTTGGGGGGGGGGGTGTATACCCCCTATACCCTCCCTTAAAGCCGCCTCTGAAAACACGTCCCTCTAATATTTATCAAAAACTTACTTCACGATTACGCTGATGAAAGTAGACTGCGAAAAATTCTTCACCGCTCCCTTGAAATTAAGGGTGAATTTACGATCTAAGGTATTTTCTTTCGCATAATTTCACAAATTTTATTGGTTCAATGTATAAAAAAATTGGCTTACTTACTTTGTTGGTTTTAAGGATGCCTAGCTACCTACTTTGCTAGTTGCTACCCACTGACAGTTGAATATTGAAGAAAAATAAACATTTTGTATTTTTTGGAATTTTTCCAAAAAATGTACCAGGTTTAATATTGTGTTAAATATTTCAATCAGATGCAAAAAAACATGAGTATTTTAATTTCATTAGTTGGCTAAAAAAAAAAAAAAACATTATAAATACCTACATAAGTAGGTATAGTAAAATTTGGTCGAAGTATAAATTAATGGGGCATGGTGGCCTATAGTGATGAGAGTCACTAAATAAAAAAACTACTTACTTGAGCAAAAAATATTTGATCGATGACCGTATCTGAATAAGAGAAATATTTTCTGACTTAATTTTCTTCGAGCCCTATAATTTATGATAGAGCTAGGACATCTTTGATATTCAGGTAAGGCAAACTGATGCATATCTCTGCTTTCTTCCCTGGTCTAAGCAGATTCAATCATATCAATTGATCTGTCCCAGTTTTCGGATCCATGAAATTTTCGGACCTGATCTGATCTACAGATTCAATTATTTCCCTCTCGGATTTTTTTCAATCTTCAAAAATCACTTTTTCAAAAATTTATCAAAAACATTATCGCAGCTCTTCGATATGTCAGTCCGCGTAAAAAATGGGTTATCACATTATTAAGAATTTTTCCAGAATTTCATCAATTACCTTCATAAGTACTTTTATTTCAATAACAGGTTTTGATACGATTTTTTCACACCATTAAAAGTGGTAACGCTGGTTTCGGAAAACGAAAAAAAGCTCGAAGCACCAAGTAAATTATAACCTCTACTACAGGTATTTGAAATTTTCGATTGGTGAGCCATTTAAAAAATTTCAAATGCCCCTCCCGCTTCACACTACTCGTGATTGTTTAAATTATTACCTCCGCTCCTCCACTGCTAAAGTATGAAAAAATTGATCACCCATCACGCAATTTGGGCTTTTTTGTTTTGGAATGGCCCTTTTGTATTTTTTCGTATTTTGTTTGTTTGTTGTTATCGTTTTGGTTATTGTTTTCCGAATACTTGGTACGTAGGTAGTAGGTACCTAATTATCAGATAGAATAATTATAATTATCGATTCAAAAAAAAAGTTGCTTACTTCAAATATTACCAGAGAAAATGGAATTACACAGGTAATATAATCGTTTCAGGAATTCTCAGTAAAAATACTACAATAGGTAGATCGCCTTTGTGGAATGAAAATCAACTTTCCCATTTAAAATTCGACAAGAATTACTTTTTATAATATTTTCTGAACTCTCTGTTCGTAGGCTAAGGCTAACTACATAAGGCAAAAAAGGGCAAGTTGACAATGTTAATATTTAAAGTTATGTGAACGTACTTATATCACGTTGTAATGGACTTGGAAAGTTGAAAAAACCTTCCAATGTACGAATTTTTGAAATCTTTCGACCTTGCTTCGCTCAGGCTAATTTCTATCTCTTTTCTAAACTGAAAATTTTCCATATTTGAAGCTTACTAAAATTTAAAAATAAAAATGATAGAAATCCATATTGTTTTTTCTCGCTGTCAAATTCAACAAAAATGGGTACTTAGCGTAATAATAACAAGTGTTAGGTACAGTCGAAGAAACGAAATGTGGTGATTGGTTGATGGAATTATTATAAAGTATCATATTTCATCGAATTCCTATTTGCTAAAATATTACTCTCCAGTTTCAATTAACAAACAGTCGAACTGTCGAACGATGATGAACAAAATAAAAATAATAATAGGTATTTGTAATGAAAAAAAAAAAAAAAAAAAATTAAAAAGCGTGAAAAACTCGAGTAGGTATCAATGAGTTTGTAAAAACTCGCCAAATCCCAGAATCGTGATGAAAAACACGAACTAAATTTTTGAACCATTAATTTTTTCCATTTTTATCGCATTTTCGCTACTTAATTCTCTTAGTGTTGAGCAGTAAGTGTATAGTTGGCAGTAGGTATTACATGATGGAACTGTACTGTAATACCTACGTTACGTATTTCCATTTTAATGTGGAATTAAATAATGCAAACTCAATCACAAAACAATTGAAAATTACATCAGACACAATTTAAAAAAAAAAAAAAAAAAAAAAAAGCATCCAGTTGAATAACACTATGATGAGGGTAAAAATAAAACGAGGTATGAATTACCTACTTCCAACGAGAGTGACATTCGTTGGTGCATTATTTTAGTATATGTTGCGAGTCCATTGTCGGTCGTTGAACAGCTTTTTGAAGTTGAGAAGTTTATATTAGGTAGAAAATAATACAATTGTCTCATTTCGAATCGCGTAGGCGAACGAAAAAGTATTTCTCACAAGTACGATATGATAGTGATACTTTACACGGTACCTATCTTACTCCTGCCCACGTATATATTTTCAAGCTGGTATTTTCATCCTCGTACAACTCATTAGGGAGAAACTGAGTGAAACTTTTTGAAACTTTTTTCGGTCATCTGTAAAGTTGAAACAATTGACACGAATGAAGAAAGAGTAAAAAAGACCAACCTTACTACTCGTATACCATATGAAACTACAGTTAGTGCCGAAAATATTCGGTTTGAATTTAGCGTCATTGTTTTTCGTTGCCTGCTCGCGTAATTATAACGATCGGTCAAAAGTAATTAGTGATTCTGAAAGCTCAAATCTTCCTCTTTCAGAATCACTATTCACTTTTGCCCGTTTGTGCTTTTAACCGGGAGAAAAATGAATATTCGTAAAACAAGTCAAAAATAGGCGTTCCAAAAATATTCGGTTTCAATAAAAAAACAAAACAAATAATGATACGCTCCGGGAAAAAGTACAATGCGTCGGCAAAGGTCAAGTCGGAGATATTCAAAATACAAATACAGCGCATCTTTACGAACATTTCAAGACAAACCGTGCCCAAAAATGTTGAAAATTGCCGAATTTATTCAACTTAGAAGTTGAAGTATTGAAAAAGTTCATTTCGACATGAAATGACATGTTATCCGGGGTAATTTTTCGCGTAGAATTCGATGCTGCAGTCCAAATTTTTGTAAAACCAACTTGAGTACGCTTATTTTTGAAAAATTGTCTAAAATCTCACCGAAATAAACATGAGAAAATTTTCAGTCTTTTAGTTTTTCGCATATACAGGACGAACTGCACGTCCTACCAAAAATCTGTTACAGTGATCTGAAAGAGAATTAAATTTTCTACAATTTCGTTCATGAAATTTTTTGCTAGGATGCTTTGTTTCAAAACTGTAGATCTTTGAAGTTGGAGCAACTTTAAAAGCTCACCGAAATTGACATGAGAAAATTTTCAGTCTTTTAGTTTTTCGCATATGCCGGACGAACTGTGCGTACCAGCAAAAAGCTGTTACGGTGATCTGAAAGAGAATTGAATTTTCTACAATTTCGTTCATGAAATTTTTTGCTAGGACGCTTCCTTTCATAACTGTAGATCTTTGAAGTTGGAGTAACGAAAAATTGATCTTAAAGTTGATCTTTGTATGAGACCAACTTTTCGTTACTCCAACTTCAAAGATCTACAGTTTTGAAACAAAGCATCCTAGCAAAAAATTTCATGAACGAAATTGTAGAAAATTCAATTCTCTTTCAGATCACCGTAACAGATTTTTGCTGGTACGTACAGTTCGTCCGGCATATGCGAAAAACTAAAAGACTGAAAATTTTATCATGTTCATTTCGGTGAGCTTTTATACAATTTTTCGAGAATAAACGTACTCAAGTTGGTTTTACAAAAACTTAGACTGCAGCATCGAATTCTACGCGAAAAATTACCCCGGGAAACGTGTCATTTCATGTCGAAATGAACTATTTCAACACTTCAACATCAAAGTTGAATAAATTCGGTAATTTTCAACATTTCTGAGCACGGTTTGTCTTGAAATGTGCGTAATGTGTGCCGTATTTGTAGTGTGAATATCTCCGACTTGACCTTTACCGACGTATTGTACTTTTTCCCGGAGCGTATCATTATTTGTTTTGTTTTTTTATTGAAACCGAATATTTTTGGAACGCCTATTTTTGACTTGTTTTACGAATATTCATTTTTCTCCCAGTTAAAAGCACAAACGGGCAAAAGTGAATAGTGATTCTGAAAGAGGAAGATTTGAGCTTTCAGAATCACTAATTACTTTTGACCGATCGTTATAATTACGCGAGCAGGCAACGAAAAACAATGACGCTAAATTCAAACCGAATATTTTCGGCACTAACTGTATATTAAATACGATTTTAAAAGACTTAAAAGAGTGTATTTTTGTTCTGCTCGTTTTACAATCTGGATACTTATTCGTTTGGTATTTTTGTCTGTTTTTTTCTAACAGATGCTGGGAAAAAAGAAACCGGCCAAGAGATGACCAACACCGAGCCAAGAGACGATGTTTGTTGGCCTTTCGTTACTCATGCTACTGATGCGGTACGTGGCTTCCATACCCGAAGACTGGACCGATTGCCCGAGTGTTTGTCAGTGTAAGTGGATATCCGGCAAGAAGACTGCTTTATGCCGAGAGGCAGGTTTCACAATGGTACCGAACACGTTGAACGCCGACATGCAAGTACTCGACATCACCGGTAACTCGATACGTAACTTACCCAAAGATGTATTCCGCGGCGTTGGCCTCATACACCTTCAACGTATATTTCTGAAAAGCGCCGGCGTCTATGAAATCCACAAAGACGCTTTCAAAGAGCTGAAAATCCTAGTCGAGGTCGACCTGTCCGATAATTTCATATCCGTTCTGCATCAAGACACGTTTAGCGGAAACGAACGATTACGAGCGTTGTACATGAACGGTAATCCAATTAGCGAGCTTAAGAGTTCGCAGCTTCCCAATTTACCGCATTTGAAATCGTTGGAATTCCAACATTGTCAAATTAAATGCGTACACAGAGACGCTTTTTTACATCTACCGGCCTTGGAGTCGTTACATTTGAACGATAATAAACTAAATCGATTATCGGAAACGGTATTTTTACCGGTGCCCAAGCTGAAGACCCTAGTGCTCGATGGTAACCCTTGGAAATGCGATTGCGAATTGAGAAATTTCCGTAATTGGCTTCTACAGTCTAAATTATACTCTCATCCGCTGGTCTGCGCCAGTCCGACCATTTCAAAGGGTAAACAATGGGAAGACGTCGATCCGATCGAATTCGCTTGCCCTCCTAATGTCACATCGAACGAAAGCTCCATCCAGGCAGCTCCAGGAGGTAACGTTACGCTAAAATGCAACGTGTACGGTGATCCTGAACCGAACGTTTCTTGGGCATTTAATAGTTACGCTTTGGATAACGATACGTTGATCCAAGACAGCTTCTTCTATATCGAAGAAAAATATAGCACGAATAAGAAAAGCGAAAAATTATCTATCGTTATTCTATACAATATTAGCGATATGAACGCTGGCGAATACACGTGCAAGGGGGTGAACCTTCGGGGCGAATCTGCGGTAAATATTAGTCTAATACTACCCAAAGAAGCTAAAGCTACGACGATGAAAAAGGACGAGAATTGGTTCATGTCTACGGTTTTCATCATAGGTACGGCTGTATCCATCTTGTTCATGCTGATGATTACCATCTTATGCCATATAAGAAGACAAACGTCCAAAAAACGTCGACGAAGAAGCAAACTAAAAGGCAGCGTTAACTTCAGTGATCAAGATAAAAAGCTCCTCGATGTGAGCATAACAACGACAGACAGGCAGACCGGAAGCTGCGAAGGATTCGGTTCTCAACCGGATATGGAAATGATGGAGCAATCCGTGCAAAGCATACCGTTAGAATTACGCGATCAACCGGTCCATATAACCATCGAGAGTCACGCTACAGATCCATCAATATCTGTGTTTCCTCCTCCGCCTGAATTTTCAACTAGTATATTACCCCATGGAACTTTTGGTAATATTTTCATCTCAGTTTCGGTCGGCCAAGAGCCTCCGACCAATATGGACTCGACCAGGTACCCAGATCTGATCGATGTAGCTAGAAAAGGTATTGGTGGGGGTAAGATGAACGTTGGTACGGGCCCGGATCCGATCTCGTATTTCGCCACTTTACCAAGACGAGGTCTGCAGCATCGTCTCAAAGAATCCGATGTACTGGTGAGTCGAGCTGTTGGACCACAGTATGATAATATGGGACCTAGAATAACGGCCGATGGCAGCTCGACTATCTCGTTACCGGAAACCATTTCCACCGAGGAGATACCGACACCGCCGCCACCCCCATCATGTTCACCGTTGACTGTTGATTATATATCGTTGTAATTTTATTATTATTATTATTTTACATTTTCTCGTAAAACATACTCTTGAAAATTTTTCGTGTATATAATTTTTCTCGCCGTGTTTGTAGATGCAAAAATTGTGCATCAGCCATCCACCCCGTTATACATCACTTAATAATGATACGTTCACGTGTACATTTTTCTCCTCGAATAACAGATATTATTATGTACCTTGTATTAGCCGTGTAAAGACATCGTGTACATATATTTTATCGGATCACAACTCGACAGCAATAAATGTACATTTCTTGCGTTATTATAACCATAACTAACCTTCCTCTTTTATTTTTTTCTTGGGTTTATTTTCTGTTCCTTTCGCAAAGCTTCGTCGTGTTTTTTTGTTCGTTTTTTTTTTTTTTTTTTTTTTTTTTGTCGATAATATACTACAGTTGCTTCGTAATTTAGGAGCGTTCGTATAAATAATATAGAAGAGGGCATCGAGGTGTTCTTTTTATAGCTGAGATATTTTTTATTTTTGAAAAAGTGTTTAGGTACCGCTGGTGCAGTTGAGGAAGAGTTGAGTGAAAATCATGCTGGAAAGTCATATTTTTTGCTGTTAATTTTCACTTGACGGTGCCTCGCTTGTTTACAAAAATCCATGTGAAAAAATACTATCAGTTTTTTAAAATTGCTTAGGTACTTGACATTGAATTTTTTCGAAATCACTGGTACACTGGTAACTCTAAGTATTGAATGCAGTTTCTTTGAAATGATGAATTTCAATTTTCAAAGAACTGAAACTGAAATTTCTGGTACATTCGAAGGCCCTTTTCTGATCAACCGAACGTAAGAATTATTACGGTGGTTCGTGGGAAAAAAATTGTCAGAGGATTTCGATAAAATTAGATGAACATCTTTATTTTGAGTTGAGAAGCAGTCAGAAATTTGTTTCGCTTGGAAGTGTTCCTGTAGGGAAGATAAGGGCTCTAAAACAGGAAATTTTCAAGAAATTGTGTTTTTTTTCTCTGTAGCTCTCACCAATCTGTTTTGGAAAAAATGAATCAGTTTCAAAATATAGTACCTACGTATTTGAGGTTATGCGTCAACCTATAGACCATTGCCTTATATGGTCAAAAACCAATAGGTGCTACTTTTAGGATTCTACTGAGCTTACAAATCGTTTATTTTTGAGTAAATTTGTGTTTTGAAAATATTTCCCATTATTAGTTCTCGAATATTACGCATTAATCATGCCAATATTTTAGAAAGATAAATTATTATTTCTGAAACAGGATAAATATTTTGAAATGTAGCGGAACCAATTCTTTCGCCACGGCGGTGGTCAAATTCAAAATCTCGAAAAATTTGATATTTTCATCTATGTATCTTGATTTTTTGGAATTGCTAGTTGTGACCAAAAAAATCGGTGCCAGAGAATTTTAAAATATCTTCCTAGTTATAGAAAAGATAAGTAGGTATCTTCTATGTTTAAAGCAAAATTTACATGTATAAATCTAATATTCATGAGGAAAATGCATTTTTCAAACCACGAATGTACCTTCAACTGCTCTGTAGAATCCTTAAAGTAGGTACCTAGTTTTGAATTTTGCAGAATCTCGAATCACTGTCCTTGGAGTGCAACCATTTTTGCCAAAACAGATTGGGTAAAAGCTTGAGTGAAAACCCACGATTTTTTCAAAAATTGATTTCCTTCTAGGGCTCATATTTCACCTCCCGGGTTCACTTTCTGCACTAAATAAATTTCTGGGTGATGCAAACTTAATATGAAAGTTCCGCCGAATTTGGCCGAAATTCTCCGATTTTTTTTTTTTGCAATTCACCCTGTGGGGGAAACTAATGAGCATTTCAACTGCTGAATAAAAATTATCGTTGAGAAACATGTACATTTTAAACCTCCCTCCCCTTCCATCCCTTTTTGAAATTATTGCTTTGCGAAAAATATCAACAGGTGGCCGAGGACGATGATTTTTCATCTAATACATAATGGGAACTTTCAAAAAATAACAGACGAGAAATTTTCAACAGGAATCAAACGTTCTTATTTCTCAAAATTTTATATTGAAACGTTCAGTGACTTGAAAATCATTTTTCTGTGAAGATCTTCTCTCGATAAAGAATCTCTGTTGTAAGTAATTTTTTTTTCTTAAAATTTTTTTTGATGTCGAATTTTTTGTCTCTTTTACCGGTAAGAATATCTTTGAGTGTCTTTCTTTCTACAATAAAATTAATAAAGATAAACAAACGAACAAATAAGTAAAAAAAAGTAGAAAAAAAAGTACGAATAGGCAATCATACAAAAATGCAATTCTAACTGACTATGTAGAAAACCCTCTTGCAATTAGCGAATCTTGCAACAGTCAAGCCAACTAGTCAGAGTGGACAGTAATAGTTTTGATTTCTCGATTGGAAATGCTGAATTGTCTTCCATATTGTGCTTGAATCCAATACCTCGATAAGTAGATACTAGATATGGCATTGGTGATCTCAACATAAGAACATCATGTTCATTTTGAAATTTATGAATTCTTATGTGTAGTATTTTTTCACATGGAACGTTCCTCAAATTTATCCTATTCCTATCACGAAGCATTTATGTAAGGAAATGAATATACGTAGTTACGTACATAAATTGATAACAATCAAACCAACATGTGATATATCAAATTTTAACCTGTACTAATAGCACCTATAGCGTATGGTATCATACGTCTACGTATGTACTTCATTAGTAAAACGTATAAATTATTCATAAAGCTATCATCCATCTTCACATCAATGCCCTAGTAATGTGCAACCATCATTTTAAAGAATATTTTTTATCAAAATGCATATCTTCTTTGTGTCCTCGAATATCTACACTTGTTCCCTAGATGACGAAGAAGTCCTCGAATCATTTTTCTAAAATTTATAATTTTCGGCTTCTTACGAGGTAATAACTCTTCTGAAATGATTATTTTATTTTATACTTTTATAATAAATACCTACCTACCCAATTGTGTATCCCCTCCCCCCCCCCCGTATTCCATTGACTTTTTTTTCAATTTGATTTTCTTTATTTTCATCTTACGTACCTACCTATTTTTTTTTTTTTTAATTTTATTCAATTCGTTTTATTTTTACGTATTGTAGTCAGATCACATTCAACAGGAAAAAAAATATAACTATTCATTTGAATATGAACTGATCACATAAATTTTTGTAGCTTTACAATTACTACAATGGAAACTTTACAAGAAATTTCTATAAATGTTAACTCGTTGGTTAGTGTAATATATTTCTCAAATATATAAATTGTTCGTTAAAAACGCGTGAATGTAAAACATTTTGTATTTTAAATAAAATATTTTAATTTAGAAAAGTTTATTTTTTTCATCTTGGGTATTTTTTTGCTGGCTTTTAATAACGTTTTCTCGTACTATAGCTTTTTATATGCGCATTGAAATTTCAAAACCTGCAAAACGCCCGAGAAACTCGTACTATTTAATAAACTATCACGATTACACTATAAAAAGCCTTAATAGGTATTTTATTTTTATGATAAGGAATTCAACGCGAACCTATTTCAACCAAATTCACTATTTTCCACATGAAAACAACGTTAAAAACTTGCGACGCGAACCTATAGCTTAATTCCATAGCGAAACATTCGGATAAGCATCAGAATTTTCTCTTTTAATTCTGCTTGGGGAAAAAATGAGAGAAAAAAACGAAACCTTTCAGCGGTATTGGTCCTTTCATGTGAGTATAATGGAAGCTTTGAACGCGTGAGAGATGAATAAACCATGCGTAGGTAACTGAAAATTTGTTTCTCAAATTCTCAATGAAGTTGAATTTTAGCGGTGAAAAAATCGCAAGGAGATAAGTGCGTTTTCAAACTTTCTTGTTAAAAATAAAAGGAGGCGATTCATTACATTGAGGATTATTTTTTTTAGCATTTAAATTGCTTTTACTATGTTGGAATAAAGTTTGTTAATTGAATAAAAACTAGGTAGGTAACTAGATAATCATGAATCAATGGTGTATAGCATATTCCTATGAGGGAGCCTTTTTGGACTCACACTCTGCGAATTGAATGAAACCAAGCCAGATCAAAAGAGAAAGAGAATGTCCTAAAACCCATCGTAACAAAAATTTTAATCGTCCGAGTTCATTTTTGTATTTTTGGAGAATTTTTGAAATTTTAAGAAATTCAAAAAAGCTGTTTCAAGGGCGATTTTTAAAGTAAGTATTGCATGAAGTATAATTTTTTTACTCGAAATGAACGAATAATGATAATAATTTTTTCAATTCAACTCCCAGACAAAACAACTACATATAAATAGTGGTTCTAGTCCAATCAGAAGCCTCCAGCGATTTTTTCAAATTTTTTCAGAAATTTCAAATCTCTCTGGAAGACTTAAAAATGAACTTAGCACTTGAAACCTTTGGTCGGTGCTTATTGAACACCCTCAGGACGGCTTTTGGTCGTTATTGCGAAATTGTACATATTTTTTTATTTGTAAATAAATCCAGAAAAAAAGAAAGAAAAAACACGCGCTAGATTTGCGTAGAAGAAACGAGACAACGAGCCTGTTTTTTCAACAATATACCTACCGTCTGATTTCTGAAAATTTTTGATACGAACGGATCTTGAAACCTTCGTTATCTTACCAAAATTTCAGCAACCGAATTTTTTTTACAATTCTTGAAAAAAAGAAGTTGAAAACTGGAAAATCTTTTTCTTTTTTGACCTAATCTTCTCAATTTTCCAAAACTAATTTTATTATTTCGAATCAATTTAGATCCCTTTGTGAGATCTGATTCTTTCTTTCGTTTTCAAATCTATTACTGAAAATATGTTACCTACAGTCACATTGTTTTAATGAATTCTAATTAATTCTAAGGTTATTTAGACATTCAAGGTTCAAGGATGATTTTTTTAAATGTGATTTCAAATTTGATTGTGATGTGATAGAATTACGTACCGCTCCAGCTAATTTATGTAGGTCTTTTCTTGCTCTGATGATATAAATTCCTTCTGCATTTCATTTGCTCTTTTAGTCGATCAGGACTTCGGGAGCTTTCAGTAGGTACGTAGGTAAAGGCATACTTTTTGATTTTAATATCTCAAAACTTGGATTTTTACCTCAATAGCATGAAAATTATTCTTCTAATCGAACATTTATTTTTTTGAAAATGATCGACAGTTTGACTGATTTTTATAAAATTCGAAATAAGGTATTTCGTAGGTACCTAGACCAACCTACTCAGAAATGAAAATGACGAATCGAATATTTTTTCCAACGAATAGGTTTCATATGAGTACCTTAGAGTCAAACCCAGAATTCTCCACTTTTCGTCATTTTGAGAAAAACACAAAAAACTGCTAGAAGGTTGGTATCAGTAGTAGCAGGTTTCTAATCTCGTCTATAAATAGTGCTTTGGGTAACAATCGAATTGACGAAAAAAAAATTTTTTTCAAGTCTTTCCATAGCAGTAATTCACGATACCATTTTGGAGAATTCTGGTTTTGACTCCAAGTCTGTAAAAAAATCAAAAAAAATGTCAAAAATACATACATGATAAAATGAGGGATAATTCTAGATTCAAGTCTGTTGAAAGTATCTCAAGGTTGTTTACAGTCGACTGGAATAAAAAAAAAATTTTTTTGAAGTATTTTTTTCAAAGTTTGACTCGAACCCGGGACTTTGGACCCCCTCACCATGATGGCATCAAATGGGGTAAAATGTAGAATGGCAATTGATGCGTACCTACTAACTGTACCCAAAACAACCATAATCTCATTTTTGAAAATTTTGGACTTTTTTCGGAATTGGACTCGGACCCGATACTTTGGACCTCGCTGACTGCGTCATTATGTCAGATTGGTAAAAACGGAGAATGGCAATCGATGCATACCGACTAACTGTACCCAAAACGATCATAACCTCATTTTTCAAAAATTTGGAGAATTCTGGGTTTGACTCTAAGGTACTCATATTGGTACGAGTAAGTATATCTACGATAGTGTTTTGCTTGAGCTTTGAATAGTGGATTTTATTCTAACTAAGCAAGCATGTCTACTTGTCTATAGAAATCAATCAAACTTACAGTTCCAACTGCCTAAATCCTCTTCCATGGTACTGAAAAAATTTGAAAAAACTTCCCTGTGGCCTGTACAGAAAAGTCTACTTAGGCACCATTTTATTGGAAGCTCCAAATCCCCAAATTAACTGAAATTGAAAATGATAAGTACTATGTACTCGTACATTCAAGTTTGAAACCTTCAAAAGCAAGAGATGTCATTTTTGAGTCACATATGTACTTGATAATAATACAGGGTTGTACAAAAACGTGTTTTTTTTGAAAAAAACAAAAAAAACGTTTTTTTTTTGTTTAAAACGTTTTTTTTGTTTTAAAACAGTTTTTTTCTCGTGTTTAAAACTATGCGTTTAAAACGCGTTTTAAACACGTTTAAAATGTGTTTTAAACAAATTCATTTGTTTTGGGTTCACCAGACATCAATTTTTGAGATGCGACGTCATAAAAACGCTATAAAGCACAAGAAATATTGAAAAATTGGTATCAAAACACAAAATTTGTCTCTAAAAATACAGTTTGTTCTATTTCACTTTTTTTCAACAAAAAACTAAAAAAAACGTGTTTTTTTTAGGAAATTGGAGTTGAAAAAAAACGCGTTTAAAACAAAAAAAACACAGTTTTAAACGGCTTTAAACGGTTTTTTTTGTTTAAAACATCGTTCTGTTTTTTTTCACTTGTTTTAAACGTGTTTTAAACATGTTTAAAACATTTTTGTTTTAAACGTGTACAACCCTGTAATAATATTAATTTCCAATAAAGAAAAGTTGATGTCAAAACCTACGAGTGTTTCTATTCTAGTTAGCTAATCTAATTGTAAGGGTAACTGGTAAGGAATATGGATGCCTCCAAAATATCAAAACTAAATATTGACGGGTTTGCTGCGTTGTGTTGGGACTTTCTAGAAGATTTTTCAACAACATAAAAGATAAGATTTTACAACCGATGACGTATGTACATTGGTATGCCAAATGCTCTGGCCACTAGTCCTATGCAGACGCAGGTTTCGACGTAGTTGTAGTGTACTGTTCACTTGGAATTGATATTGAATTATGATGCTCGGGATGTGACGCGAATTGTGTGCCTGTGGCGTGTGGACGACGGACTGGAACTCAATATTTTACTTACTTTTACTGTCCGTGTTTTGTCGTGATGTCGTGATAATTTATGATCTATTTTCGAGAAATTTTGTGCTTTTGAATGTTCAAAGAAAAAGAATCATTTGTTTCATTGCTGAAAAATTTTAGCTATCGGAAAACGAATTCGATTTTCTTCGATCATTCGATGACCTGTCTACTTTGTGAAATGATCATCTTTGTATGCGTTCTTCTTACCGTGGTTACTTCATTCTCCAGTTTTGTTTCGAAATTTGTTAGCAATTAGCAAAATAGTGTTTTATACAAAATCGTTGACAATTAGGTATGCGACAGATATTCGTGATTTTTGAATCTTATTTAGCTAATCTGCGGCTTATTATTGTGGCGTCCAGAAAGGAGTTATCATTCGGTGATTGGTGAGTTCGTTCATTTGCAATTTATTATATCTTTGAAAACTTTACTTACGTGTAAATTCAATTATTGAATACGTGAAGAATAATAAGTATGTCTATGTACCTATTTCGTAAGGACTATACCCTATACCAACGATAACAAACAGTAAAGTGGAGTAAATGGCGTTGGAATGGAAAGTGTTGATCAGGAGTGAATTTTTTGGTCGAACGAAATCGTGGTTTCGTCAGTTTCGTGGTACGAGCAGGGTCGTGTGGAGGAAGTTCTGGCTCTCAGGAAAAAAGTGTGAGGAGCGAAAATATGAAACTTGGAAGGTCATTGCGTAGCATGTAATTTTTCGTGAGATATTCAATGGTGATTACTATTTTTGCAACCGACCTTCCTATGATGAAATACACATAGAAAAACGACTAAGGGCTGGTATTACGACACTCCGTCAAAGCTCCGTCAACATTTGACGGCCAGTTGAACAATAGTTAACCGGTGCTTCGACCTCGGTTAACGCTCTGTCAACGTTTGACGGAGAGTCGTAATACCAGCACTTAGGCACGAAGTGTATACTTGCTGAAATATTTTACGATAGATAGTAGGTAAGGTAAGGTATAAGTATAATTTCATTGCAATTTTTCACAAGAGATCGAGATCCAATGATGATTGGTGAATCTGAATCCTGGCAATGGTGCTATTGAATTTTCTTTTTTCAAACTCCTGTCCTGGAGTGTCTGAATGAAAATTTGTCATTTTGCCACTAAAACTTTCATCTTTTTGCAGTCTAGCATGAAATAATTTGTGAATATGACGTTATTTCCATTGAGCTGTAGTATGTAAAGAATACATCATGAAAATCGAAAATCGGTTATTCTATTTTCACGCTAGATATCTACCTAATGAACCAGAAATTATTCGAAAAGTGAACTTCAAGAATTATTTCGGTCTTGTAGGAATCCATAGGAGGGATGCGAGGGCGGATAATGTGCTTAAAAAGTTTTGAAACTTGACGTGGAATTTCGCTCAATTATTTTTTAGTTCTAAAATGAGTTCGTGTTGTGAAATGAACGTCGCGGATTAGCTTTCACCTCAAAAAAGTCTATGAGAGGAAGAGGATATTGTGTTCGTGTTCCTCAAAAAATGTTGAGAACTGACTACTACGTAAGAAGATTTGCCTATTTTTGAAATCTTTTCGATTTCGATCTGTTGAGTAATATAAACTCTTCAATAATAGTCCAGGAAAAATAGCATTCCATTGGGAAAAATGGGGCAGAAAGCTGAATTTTGGTATACTGGTCCATTTTTTTGTGCTGAACACGAATCCGATGAGTCCCCGGTCGTCCCTGGTGTGCGTTCTCCCCTATTGTGGATCTAAGCCCCCCAAAACCAGTTTTTTGCAATTTTCTCCCCCGCATTGCATTTTAGCGAGAAATAGGTGGTCGGATAAGAATCTACGTCAAATTTCCGATCTAGTGATATATCAACTTTCTTTCTACCCCCAAGGGGGGTGGAACCACAACCATTCAAAAAAGGGGGTTCCCCAAGAAATACATAAGGGCTATAGGCGCCTAAGAGGGGTGAAATGGTCCCCGAAAGCGTTTAGCATGAAAGGTGGGTACCATAGAGAAACCTCCGCGCAAAAAATTTCAGATCCACACCCCCTCCCCTTTTTGCGGAACCCCTCTTTTTTGAAATTTCAGTAACACTTTTCTCAGCCCCATTTCAACCGATTTTGAAAATTTTTCTGGAAGTTATTGTATATCCTTGATAGGTATCCCCACAAAAATTTTCAACCCCCTCCCCTCATATTTACCCCTCAAAATAGCGTTTTTCAACTTTTCAATGCTTTTCAACAATGGTAAAACTTGAGGGGGCCAAGTGCTCTGGAGATGGCTAGATGAGTGTAACAAAAAATCTGACGTCATATTCGTGCTCAGCGGTATCGAATCAGAAAATGACACCCTGTTCATTAATATTTAGTTATTTTCCCCAAAATTCCCATTTTACCCCAACCCTCCCTAAGACACATTTTTACACCATTTTGAGGGGTAAATATGAGGGGAGTGGGTTGAAAATTTTTGTGGGGATACCTATCAAGGATATACATAACTTCCAGAAAAATTTTCAAAATCGGTTGAAATGGGGCTGAGAAAAGTGTTACTGAAATTTCAAAAAAGAGGGGTTCCGCAAAAAGGGGAGGGGGTGTGGATCTGAAATTTTTTGCGCGGAGGTTTCTCTATGGTACCCACCTTTCATGCTAAACGCTTTCGGGGACCATTTCACCCCTCTTAGGCGCCTATAGCCCTTATGTATTTCTTGGGGAACCCCCTTTTTTGAATGGTTGTGGTTCCACCCCCCTTGGGGGTAGAAAGAAAGTTGATATATCACTAGATCGGAAATTTGACGTAGATTCTTATCCGACCACCTATTTCTCGCTAAAATGCAATGCGGGGGAGAAAATTGCAAAAAACTGGTTTTGGGGGGCTTAGATCCACAATAGGGGAGAACGCACACCAGGGACGACCGGGGACTCATCGGATTCGTGTTCAGCACAAAAAAATGGACCAGTATACCAAAATTCAGCTTTCTCCCCCATTTTTCCCAATGACCCTTTTTTTTCATCTAATTTTCCTGGACTATAAATGTATTATTTTGAGATTTGGCACACTTTGAGCTATAATTTCAACAGATATAGGCGAATATCGGATTTATTAATTGTCTTTTGTATTGACTTCTGAAAACTTGGCAAAAATTTTGAATTCCAAACTTAGCCTCGGGTATAATGTTTTTTCTGACTTCTAAGAACTTGAAAATTTTATTTGCATGTGAGTTCTTGTCTTGACATTATGTTAAACATTTGAAAACTGAAAAAATTGACTTTTCTGACATTTTGGGTAACTCGAGAGGGTTTTAGATGTCAAACTTCCAAAATTGATTTTTTGTCATTTTTTCAGACTTTCGGAAACTTGAAAAAGATCTAGTAGAGTTCACAACAACAAAAAAAAATGTATCCAAATTTTGAGAGAACTTGGAAACAAATTAACAAAATGCTAAAATAATGTAAAACTTTCAAAGATGACTGTCTGGTATTTTGTCATAATTTTTTTTTGCCATTCCAAGTGCTGAGTTAATTTTTGAAAAAAAACGTATCCAATTATCCATCGTTCCATTGAAGAGGAGATCTTACTCTCGTTTTGCTAGAAATTGCTAGAAAGTATTACTTCTCACCAATAATTTTAAAAAGGCCTGCCAAAAATTGTCAATAATTCTCGATGTTTCAAAAATTGTCAAAAATTTTTGCATGTTCGCAAAATGGCTAAAAATTGTCTTTTTTTTTGCAAAAAAATTCCAACATGTCTCACTTTTTTTCAAAAATTATCCAAATGTCTTGATGTTTTGCTATAGAAATTGCCAAAAGGCCCTTCGTTTTGCTATAAAGCTGTCAAAAATCTCTCTTTTCGACAAAAATCTGTTGTTTTTTTTTCTGAGAAATTTCAACAATTCTCATATTTTGTTGCCAAAAAGTTGCAAAATAGTTTGACTTTTCAAAATTGAAAACCAGAACATTTTAGGTCTTTTTTGGCCATATTGTTACTTACTTTTTTGATTATCTACTTGTTGGTTACTTTTTAGTGATTTTTTAGCTGGTAAAGTTGGCTTTCTTGGAGTAAATTGAATACGAGTCCTACTCAAATATTATGTAAAAAAGATTTGATGAACCACTCAAGCATTGATATCCCTCTAGTGTTGAACTCCAGGGTCAAGGGTGGAGCGATTTTGACTTTTTTATTTCGAATTTTGAAGTCTTTTACCCCACAAAAGAGGTAGGTAATTTTAGTACTCTAATGAAAATTTTTAAAAATGAAATACATTCGTATTAATCGTCTTTTCATGGTTTAACCTTTAACCACGACTAATATCTTTCTGATGACCTTGAACGCATTTTCACAGCTGGAAATCGCGTATCTGGATGATCAGGATCCAGAGGTTCTTAAAATGTGTCACTTTGATAACATATGAATATTGGTCAACATTTATAATTGGAAAATAGTCAAATTCATCCTACTTTAGTGAGCATCCTCAGCCATAATATTCTCGTCAGTGACGAAAATACGTTCGTATAATATCTGCAAACTAATTTCAAAAATATACCTTTTTCTTCTCTTCTCAATTCGTAAATGACCGTTGTTTAAGAGTTGAGAATACAATCTAAATAATAAATATGAAGCTTTTCTACGTAATACCAAAAGCAAACACACAAAAGAGAAGAACTTTAATAGGTACCTACAAGAAAAAAAAAACTCGGTAAATTTTAATTTTGCTCTACTTAACCATCTGATACCGCGTTTTCATCTTCTTAAACGAATTTCGTCCGAAAATTAATTCCAATTGAAGGTATTGATCAGCTTTACGAAAACAATAGGTTACCTAGATATTAATTCTCGTTGTGGTAAACATTCTTTCGATATTAGAATAATTTCAACATAATAGAAGATTTCTATAAGGTTTAGTCGGCGATTCCTTTATGGGTGAAATTTTCCGTAATTTCTACTTTCTAAATTACTAAACTTTGGTTAGCGTTACAGTATTTTGCACAGTGCTCGGCTCGGTTTAAAAATACCCTCGTCTTTCCCTTTACTCCAAAGAGCAAGGTTTTCGGCGATAATTTCAATGCTTCATTCGTTAAATTAAACTCTCTGAAATTCTTACTTACCTATACCAATCGGGATTAAAATTCAGAAAATCTTTAATCGTAACATATTGTATAAAAAGAAAGCTCAACGACGACGTCTTCGTACAAATGCTCTTATAATCTTTGAATTGAAACGTAAGTACGGTATTTTTTTAAAAAGGCATTCTTCGCAGTGCTTCCCTTGTGACTTGTGTATTAATCATGGTGTATCTAGCCTGTACGAAAGACCCGAATCGGCCTACAAAAGAAATTTGTCATTTGACTTCATACGAAGATTATCTCAAACCCTCCTAAGAATACAACAAAAAAAAAATCTAAAACCGAAACTATATAATAAAAACAAAAGGAAATTCATTTTCTGTTATAAAGACAATAGAAACGGATGTTGTTTTAAATATAAACCTCAGTTAAATGAAACAAAAGGCCCGAAAAGGTAATGTTAATATCGTCGTAAATGGAATGAATTTCATAAAGCTACGGAAACAATGTACAGGTAATATTTTTTCACTACAACTGTTCTAATTAAGTTATACAATGGGTAAAATGAAAAAATTATTATTCGGTTTGTTATTTTATTTTACAATTCAATTTGGAATTTCGTTTCGTTAATTTTTTTACATGTTGAATGTTTTAGTGGACTTTTTTTTCTCCAACATCGCTTCAGTCTACGTTTTAATCATTAATTAATGTAGGTACATTTTTATAATTTGAATTTTTATTGAAAAATCATTTACTGTGTTTTCTTCCAATTACGTTTTTATCTAATGTTTACAGAATGATAATATTAAACGAGGGTTAGCTACATTTTTTTTAATGATTCTCTTTCGTTTCGAATCTGTTAGCGTCGACGAACGTATTCGCGATGAATGGTGAGAAATATGATGACTGATGAGGTAGGCTATTGATAAGCTACTTACGTATCTGTTTCAAACTGTTTCTATAAATAATCACTAATCAGTGTTCAATTATATAATATGTTGATAATATTATTATCTAATGTTCGGTTAATAGGTACTTGTATGATACTAGGAATTTTTTTCATTTTGTGAACTTTATTATTCTTTTTGCACAACTTAGGAGGAAGGTATCCCAACTGGCGAAACATTTTTTAAATCATAGTAATCTAAATCAAAAGAGCAGTAAAAAATACATCTCCTGTCAAAATTTCAGGTGCTAAAGAGGACTTTTCGGTTTTGAGGTGAATACCTTTTTGAAAATCGAATTTAAGCTTTAAACGAAGGCAAAATTTTGCCAAATTACTCTTCAAAGCTGAAATTTGGTATGTACTTTTTTTACCGACCGCTCGCCTCCAATCGATTGCAGAAGTTTTCGAACCGCTTTGAATAATAGTGGAGCCTTCCGAGATTTTCGAAAGTTGAAATTATAAAGTCAGGAAAGTTGAAGGTTTAACAAAAGTTAACGAAAATTTCAGCTTTCAAAAATAAATCTGCTGGAGGCTCCAGAACTACTCATCCTCAGATAAACCAGTTGAATTGAAAACTTTTTCCATCGATTGGAGGGTAGAAAGGGTCGGAAATGGAGAACTTATGAAATTTCAGCTTATAGAACAATTCGGCGAAACCCTGATTTTTTTCCATTTTAATCCTTTTGATTTTCGAAAATTCTTCTAAAATTGAAAACTGCTCTTGAGCACCCGAACGGCTTAAAACCACCTCCAATCAACTTAGTAATAATTCTGCAAGTTGAAATCGGAGTACATAACGTACACGACATGATTCAAATGTCTTCTGGAGAATCCAGATCTGCTAGAAACAGATCGAACCAGTTTCTAATTGATACGTGGAAGAGTAGCAAAGAGTTTAGCACAAAATTCCAGCTTTAGTGGACAGTGGTTAATTTGGTAAAATTTTGATTTTTCTTCCACATTTATTTGGTCCAAATTTAGATTTCAAAAATTCACTACAAATTGAAAAATGTATGTACTTTAGAATCTTAAATTTTGCCTACTGATTATTTTGAGGGATTTGAAATGATCAATGCATCGAAATAGGCGTTCATCGGTCGATCGGAAATCTAATTGCATAACATGTAGGTATGTACTTACGTATTCGAAAAATTCGAAAATAAGTTATTCACGAACTCGCATTTGATGGTCCAAAAGCAACTTGGAAGGGAGAAATTCGATTTTGTTGTGTTTTTTGACCTTCCAAATTCCAGGTACAGAAGCAGAAAAGTGAATTCTTGTGGTTTTTACTACTTAGTTTTTAGTTTTCAATTTTGTATCAACGGCAACGTTGAAGGTTGAAGCAGTCTTTGATTGATCTCGTGAGAAATGAATGTTGTTTCTGACGGTGAGTGGAATAAATTACAAGAACTACAAGAAGTGGGCACTATTTCATTGCAATTAAAATCGTGAAACTTGTATATGAGTATTTTCAAATTGAAATCAAAGACAAAAATCGGAAAAGCGAAGTCAGGATCGGATGGATCATTCAGAGTGAGAATTATCTGCCATTACTGGCATGAACTATACGAACTGCGGATTTCATTTTGGAACGACGCAGTTTAGTAAAATCAACTTCACGATCAATTTCCTCGAATTTCGTATGTTAGTCTTTGTCCTTATCGCTATTCGCTTTTGTTCGTTTTATTCTTCCATCATTTAATACCTCTTACCTCTCTTACCTCTACTAATACATGGAATTTACCGTATTGCTAGCTGTATTGCTAGGATAGGGGGGAATGTGCGGTCGTGTTCGTCGTTCTCTCAAAACCTGATTGTGGCGTCAGTCTGACGCTTGGCAGACGGCAAACTGATATTTCTTGGATTGTTTTTTTTGTCAATTCGGTTTTCGGTAGTTTGTATTTCTGTTCGTTCCGTTGCCGTTGCCGTTGGTTCATTTCATCATTTCATTCTATTATGTATTATCGACATCGAATGATGTGCTTCGTGAGTTTTTCATGCTTCTGTCAAGCCAGTGGCCAGTGATCATTTTATTTTCCATTTCCTTTCTTCATTAGTTTAACTTTAGTGGAGTCGTCAGTTCGTCTTCGGTCTTCGACTTCGTAAGTTCGTAGTGAATCGTAGTCATCTTATTGTTGTATTCCGTCGGTCATCATCTAGTTCTAGTTCTAGCTTGTGATGTGCTTTCAGCAATTTCCACTTGCAACTTCGTAGTTCGTTCATGTGTAGTAATTAATTTAATGTATTATTCGTCCCGTCGTTCGCGTGTTGTGACTTTACTTGAAAGTTCATTACTCGATGATTGAAGCGATACATCTGTTTCTGTAGTGTTGATTACTCAAGTTGATAAGCCGATAGATACAGATTATTTTTTCAAGAAAGATGCAATAACTGCAGTCATCCAACAAGACAGAGGTTACGACTAGGTATGTGTACTTTGTAGTGTACTTGCTTGCTTATTTCAATTATAATTTATAGATAGTGTGTATTATTATCGTATTTTTTCGGTGAGGACATCACTTATTTCTTGTATATTTATCGAAACTCTGGAGGTGTTTTTGTTTATAATTTGCTGAAATTATTTGAGAAAAATTGGAAATGATGACTCAAGTGGATAAAATATCTCGGAATTTGAGCAAGTAATTGAGGGGTTCGATGGAAAAGGGGCCTTAGTCAATATTGTTTTGTTTTTAACTGCTTGGAAAATGTTTGCTGATATGTAGGAACAAATTATTTTGAGAAAATAATCGCTTAAGGGGCCTTTTCCCAACCCCTTTTCCATGAAGTCTCTCAATTGCAAAAGCACTTTGAAGGGTGATAATTTCTGTTCCCGATTATGTGGATTTTTAGATGTTGTGGTTCGAGTGTAAATACCTACGGACTGACAATCACTCCAAGAACCTACTATTTCAATTAATGGCTAATGATTTTTTAAAAATGACTATCTAGTAAGAAGCGTGGTTTTGCTAGGTTTTACCTGCATCTACCAATCAATCAGGGCTCGTGGTCAGTTAGGTACTTTAGAAGTACCTACGTACTGGTATTCGAATCACTTTAGTTACCTACTGTTTTTTTTTTTGAATTCCGAAATTTGAATTTTTCTTAGCATCACTTCCTGCCAAAAGGTGCAAAAATTTTCGTTTCTTGATATAAATTTGTCGAAAAGTCTTTGCTTTTTTGACATAAATTGCTAGAAAGGCTTGCTTTCTGCCAAAAATTGAAAAAATTCTTGCTTCGAAAGTCTCTTTTGGTCCTGAAATTTCGGAACACTCGGTCACTTTTAAAGTAACTTTGTTCTGTACTTTTTTCAGCTGAAGTTACTTTTGGTGTCTTTTTTCATCGAAAGTTTACCTTTGGTACCTAACTGTTCTTGTTAGACAGTTACTCTTGAAATTTATTTGCCAAAATGAAAACATCAATGACATTTTAATATGTGTATCAAAATACAATTCTCATCGAACATAATGTTGTTTTCCTTCTAGAAAGTTATGAGTTTTTGAGAGTTTTTTGCCCTCGCTTTGCGTAGGTCAAATTTACTCGTCTTCTCAACAATGTTATTACATAATTTGAAAATTTTTAAAACGTAGAAATCAATTTATAGAATCAATGATTATTGATGTTTTACTCTTCGAATTAGTAGGGTACTAAAAGATGGGGTAAAATCATTGGCCACCATTTTGGTTATGGTGATAACAGTGTTCAACGGACCAGCCACTAATTTTATTTTACCCTCCCTTTCACTACCTTACCCTAAAGCTCTTTAATACCCTTACCCGTGGTTGTGTATGTCACTCAGGGTTGCAACGAATCCAGTAAAAAATGGATTCGAATCCACGAATCGCTCCTGTTTTTTGGATTCGAATCGTATTCGAAAATTCGAATAATTGGGTCTGATCTGTGGATTCGAATCCGGAATTGAATCCACGAATCTAGATTTTTTCAATAAACAATGGTTTTATATGATAATTGATGAGGTAATTTAAAATATCAGATCCAAATTTTCGTCGGTTTCAAATTTTCAATGATTACATTACCATTCGATGAAATATTCCTATGATTTTGTAGATTCGAATCCACAAATCCAGATTTTTTTTCCAAAAAGGAGGAGTCCCGATAAGGCCATTTTTTGGAACCACCTAGTTTTCCCCTCAATCACTCTAAAAATGGTGTAATAAATGTCCGAAATACGAATCGGTGGTTGGTTAACCTAAAATGAGCATTTTTTTGGGCTTCAGGGGCTCCCAAAGTTGTGATTACAAAAAGAATTTTAGAAACCACTGAGTATTATTTTCAAAAACTTTTTTAGCGTAAAATATCTGTTTGAACTTGATAAACGTTATGCGAGGTGATTTTCATATTTTCGACCATCGGGTTCGGGGGCAGAAATTGAGGGATTTTGATTTTTGGAAAATTTTGAAACCACCATTTTGAGCCCCCCCTAAAAAGCTTTTTTTACAGTTTATTAGTATCTTGATGACCTTCATCCTACCAAATTTTAAGCTCACTAAAATTTTCCGCTGGTACTCAAAAATCCAGTTTCCTATTTTTTCGCAATTTCGAAATTTTGGGAACACCTGGAAAACTAGAAACCTACGATTTGCGCCAAACGTAACGTTTTGAGGTATATATTCAATGATCTTGATAAAAAAGTTTAATTAGGCTCCCTGTATATTCGTAATTTGAACCCTTTTCTTAGAGCCCCTCACTTAGGGCACCCCTAAAAAAGGTGTTTAAGCACATTTTTTAGGGGTGCCCAAAGTGGGGGTTTCTAAAAAAAAGGGTTCAATTAATTTTAGTGAGTGAAATTGGAAATTTTTATAATTAGGGTTGATATTTGTAGTGATTTTGCACTCCATCCCCCCCCCCCCGTTGAGATACCATTTCTGTTCATCCAACCATGTAGCATTAACTGTTAGAGAGAGGGGATGGTTGAGGTGGAATGGTGAGACAGTTTGACTGAAAACTTGCCGAATGGCATAGGGAAATACATATACTAATTTTCTCGAATGATATCCTGTTCGTGTAACTTTAAAAATTCTCATTTTTTGTTTTGGATTTGGTGGGAGGGGGAAGGGGCAAATGTGATTTTTTAAAATTTTTAATGAAGAAACAAATTGACCTGGTCGAAATAAGAGCGAAATTTTTTGAAAATTTAATTTCGAATCGACTTTAAACGATGTTTTTTCTTTGAAGGAAGTTGATTTCGAAAAAGAAGCGAGACAAACCGGAGCGAAAGGAAGGTGACAAATTTTGAAAATTTGCATCTTGAGAGAAGTAAAAACTATGTTTTTTTATGCAAGGAGTTTTTTTTTAAACTTTGAAAGTTTAATATTTTTTTGATTTCAGGAATTTCAATTTTGAGAAAAACAAACCTGAGCGAAGCGATCGCACAAAAGCTTTTTAAAATTTGTGTTTTGAGAAGTAAAAAAACAGGATTTTCTTTCACCAGAGTCCTTTCTTCTGGCGGGCCCTTCAATAAGCGAAGGCCAGGGGCAATCTGCCCCCTTTTCGTTGAAAGGTCCCAAATTGTTTTAAAATTGGTTGTAATCGATTTGTTGGAAAGGTCAATAGAGTGTGTAGAAACAGAAACCAATTTTCAGATTATAAGATTCATTATTGTTGAAAATCATTACGCACTAAAATGGAATATTTCCATCAGTTTTAGAAACGTATAAGTACCAAAAATTGATAAAGCGAATTTTCCTGGTCACATAGTTTCGAGATAGTCAAATTTCAATCTGATTTGATCGGAGGTGGTGATTGGTGAAAGTTTCCTTGTAAGCAGTTACGAGTAGGTACAGTAATGCTGAAATTTCAGCTGTGGATTCTCCATTTTTCGGATGCGATAAAGGCATTATAATTATGCTAAAATGCTGAAACACCAGAGGAAAATAGAAATTAATTATCAAGTAACACTCGAGGAAAAAACTAAAATTCTCCTAATCATCGATCACCTGTTTAGACTCTTTATGTGAGGAATTTTTCGATACCAGTCCATTGATTTCCAGTTCGATAAAAAAATCTTTCGAAATATTTTCAAAAAAATTGAATCGATTTGAAGAAAAATTCCGCATCATTTTTCATTAATCATCGTTTTATATAAAGGCCGAACATCTCGTTTTGTTTGCTGACATGCTGACAATATTGAAAGTTGCTCATAATGGAATTTTTTTTTCCTATCCTTTCAAAGGTGTAGCGAGAAATTTTCTAAATTAAAAGCAACCTTTTTCATGTACGAGTATTAAAGCACGTGAATAGTGCGAATTTCTCTAAGAACATAATACGCTGGGCTAAATAAACGATTTTCAGTCTGTATACGTGACAGTTTAGCTGTGTTCTTTTGATAGCATAAGAAGTGATGCAATTAAAGATTGCATGAAAGAGAATTAATAAAATGTCAGTCAAAGACACGAGAAGCGAAGCTTATATAAGGATGAAATGTGCGAGCAATAAATCAATGTTTTCGAATAGTTTTTCTAGAGTTTTTTTTTTTATTGTCGCGGGTCGTGTGCGATTTTTTTCTCCTGTATGAATGACGCCAATAATGAAAAAAAGAAGTACAGACAAAATAAAAAGCAGAAGAGGTGGAAATCTAAAACATAATTTTTTTTTATTTTCATTTTTTTTTTTGTTTCCCAAGTTTTAGATAAATTGTTATTATAAAAACTAAATCTTCTTCGTACGTTTTGGAAAAGTAACTTTTTTCATCCAACTTTTATATCCTGAAGCTACGTTAACACTTATTCAAACTTTTTCTTATATACCGTTTAAGTTACATTTTATTAAATTATAATCGTATTTACCTCTACCGACATTTTTTAAAAATTAAATCGCATTCGCAGAAAGTTTTACCTTGGAAAATATTTTCTGTTGTTTTCCAGTTGCTGCGTATTAAAAGAAAAATTAATTAGAATAAATAAGGGGCCAAAGAAAAACCCTCTAGTCTTTTCATAAAGTTATACGCCGCGGTGGTTAGTTTTTTACAGTTCGCTTTTGTTCTTTGTATTAATATTATTTTGTGTGTTTTTTTTTCGAAATAATTTACTATTTGAACCTTTTTTCGTTTTTTTTCACCATTTGAAATGAAATAATTATGAAATCTCTATTCAGTGTTGTAAACTTACCTGATACCTGGCTTTTTATACTAGTAAAAAGAAAATTTTAAATACTCGCTTTCGCTTTTTATTCGAAATCGCACGTGTTTTTTCAACCGAAGGAATGAACTAAATGTGCCGAGGTTTTTATTCAATATTATCGTAGGCACGATGAAAAATGTACGGTTTTTTGGGAGCAACAATTTTTTCAATTAATGTTTGAATTATCTAAAATACAGCGGTTTAGTTTCAGTAGGACTAGGAATTCTTACATTCCGTATTTCATTCTGAATAGCTTGAATATTTATGTCTGTATGCGAAATCGTTACTCATTAGTTAGGTTATGCCGAAGCATGATGGTGATGATTATTTTTGTGTGTTTCGTATTTGTTGATTTTGTCGTACGAAATAGCGTTGTCGAATATCCGGATACTCGAAAATTCGGATTTCTCCAAAATTATCATCCGGATTGTCGCCATCATTCAGAGTTTTCTCTTGTGATAAAGTGATCAAAATTCCAACCATTGAACGATAAAATGAATATTGTGATTTTTTTGTTCAGAGCTACCAGCGACTTGCGTAAAGTGGTCTTCATTGGAATAAATCAAGAAGCAGAGTGGTGAAAAAATCTTCCAAGAATTTAGAAGTTATTGAACACAATGCCAAAGCAGAACGATAAATCGAGGTTACGGCATGACGCACAGTGGGCTGTGAGCACCCTCAAAACGGGCGTAATTCAAAAACTTACAATGAACCCTAAAAAAATGGTATAATGATACCTTCCCTTATGTTTTTGGGGTCGCAGAATACGAATTTGACAATATTTTTTTTGTAAGGGTGGGGGGTGAGGGGGTTAGGAGAGCGAAAAATTCAAAATTTGACTATAATGATGTGTGATATGTCGAAATGTATGTTTTTGAGGGTGTAGATCACGAATCTGACAATGTTTTTTTCGTAGGGGTCAATAATGGGGGCTGAGGGGGTGAAAATGTTTAAAAATTCAAAATTTGACTATAATAATGTGTGATATGTCGAAATGTATGTTTTCGAGGTTGTAGATCACGAATTTGACAATATTTTTTTCGTAGGGGTGAATGGTGGGGGATGAAGGGGGTGAAAAATTCAAATTTTGACCATAATGATGTGTGATATATCGAATTGTATGTTTTTGAGGGTGTAGATCACGAATTTGACAATATTTTTTTCGTAGGGGTGAATGGTGGGGGATGAAGGGGGTAAAGATGGTGAAAAATTCAAAATTTGACCATAATAACGTGTGATATGTCAAAATGTACGTTTTCGAGGGTGTAGAGGGGGTGAAGTGTGGGGGATGAAGAATTTTCTATTGGGGAGCCGTCAAAGTCCCTGGAAGAAAAAATTTGTCACATTTTAACGAAATTCACCAAGATTTTTCACTATAATCGACTGTGGAGGTCGCGGGGGCACTTTAGGGCAAAAATGGCAATTAACATCTTGAAATGCACTATCTTAAGTATTACCAGCCACTGGAATTTCCCGTGCATCTACGTGCGAAAATTTTTTCTATTCCTATTTATGCAGCAGAGTAGACAAAAAACGGAGTTTCAACGTAAATTATACCTCTATAATTACTTTATAACAACTAAAACCGAGTAAATTGATGAAAATTACTCACTTTTAGTTGAATTATTCATATTCGGTACATTTCGACATATCACACATCATTATAGTCAAATTTTGAATTTTTCACCGTTTTCACCCCCTTCAGCCCCCACCATTGACCCCTATGAAAAAAATATTGTCAGATTCGTGATCTACACCCTCAAAAACATACATTTCGACATATCACACATCATTATAGTCAAATTTTGAATTTTTCGCTCCCCTAACCCCCTCACCCCCCACCCCTACAAAAAAAATATTGTCAAATTCGTATTCTGCGACCCCAAAAACATAAGGGAGGGTATCATTATACCATTTTTTTAGGGTTCATTGTAAGTTTTTGAATTACGCCCGTTTTGAGGGTGCTCACAGCCCACTGTGTGACGCTTCATCTGCGAGAGAGGAGCCATCTACGGAAAAACGACCGGATCAGAGGGGGTAAGACTGTTCAATGCTACAATAACTTTTACTACATATTTTGGCATATCAGATATCTCATTCATTAAATGTCCTACATATGTACATATATTGAATGCAGAAGAAAATGCGAGTATTGCGCGAATAGCACCGATTTTCGTTCTCTTGCTTTGTTAAAAATCCACATCATCGATTGTCACAAGCAGGAGATGGTGAGTTGTTTATTATGTCAAGAATTATTCAATAATTACGCACCCTACGATACGATCCGCAAGCATTATTCTAGACAACATCACGACGCTCCTTTACGCCAGCAATGCTTGGAAATTCAGTATGTATTAACGAATCGCAATTATTATCAATACCTTAAAGCACAGTACTGTATGACAGTCATTTCAAGTTTGAAGTTTTGAGAAATTTATAAAATTCACTTCGAGCAACTTTTACATGGGACTTGAGCGAAGTGTAGTTTCGTTTTCAGTACTTTTTTGGGCACAGAATCGCATTTACTTACCTCTCTATTCGAAAACGAGAGTGAAATATCTGAGATAGAAATTGAAATTAGTATTTTATTGGTTTTTCTTACATGTTAAAATTACAAAATTACTGTGCTGCAAGGTACCTATTTCTGTATGAAACCGTAATTGAATACAAATATTTCGTCACTTTCCTTGTTTATTTAGCAAAAATGAGCAAGGATCGAAACCAGTTCGACGTCGTTAGAACTACCACCTATTTTTATTTAACCCTTTCGGCTACGAGACAAACTGACGAATAAAATTTGAAGTGCTTTAAACTGAGTAAGGCCAATTGCTGCCTAGAACTCAAAATTTGCTGGAAATTGCACATTCAGAAAGTATTCATGTCACAAATGGCAATAAACCTTAAATTGTCTATTATTCCATTCATGACACCGAATAGCATTATAAATCAAAATCAAGCCTTCTGAGGCATCTGATACTTCAAGATGAAAGTATTAGTACCAAGCATTTTTGAAAATAGAAAAAAAGATGAACTGAAATAAAATTAGTTTGAGTAAAAAAGTGAAATTATTGAAGAAAAACGAGGCATGCGACTTCAGATAGTTATTCAAACTGCAAATTTTTGAAGGTGTTTGCTTGTGGGAGGATTAAAATTGATGGAAAAATCTTTGTGTTATAGAGAGCGTTTTTCAAAATTTTGAAAACCCATGTCACAATTCAACGCTAATTTTCGATGAAAATCTGAAAAATATGGGTCATTTTCATCTTCTGACACATACATCTCTCTTGAGATAATTTGCTTGGGCGAGTAAGTTGCCTCAGAAGATGACTGGGTAAACTTTTGCAAGCATTTGAATTTTATGATGAATACTGTGTCATAAAGACTGCGCTCAATCAATTCATTATCTGTAAGATGACTTCTGAAGAGTAATTCCAGTAATTCCACAACATGACGTACGTATTTTATTTTTATTATCTCCTTATGACAAACAGATTGAGGGCTGTATTATGACACAGTATCTATTATAAAATTAAAATGCTCGCAAAAGTTCACCTAGTTATCATCTGAGGTAACTTACTCACCCAAGCAAATCGCCTCAAGAGAGATGTATGTGTCAGAAAATGAAAATGATGGCATACTTTTCAGGTTGAATTGTGACACGAGTTTTCAAAATTTCAAAAAATGCTCTCTATAACACAAAGATTTTTCCATCAATTTTAATCCTCCCACAAGCAATCACCTTCAAACATTTGCAGTTTGAATAACTATCTGAAGTCGCATGCCTTGTTTTCCTTCAATAATTTCTTTTTTTACACAAACTTATTTTATTTTAGCTCATCTTTTTTTCTATTTTCAAAAATGCTTGTTATCAATATTTTCATCTTGAAATATCAGATGCCTCAGAAGGCTTGATTTTGATTTATAATGCTATTCGGTGTCATAAATGGAATAATAGACAATTTAAGGTTTATGGCCATTTGTGACATGAATACTTTCTGAATGTTCGATTTCCAGCAAATTTTGAGTTCTAGGCAGCAATTGGCCTTACTCAGTTTAAAGCACTTCGAATTTTATCCGTCAGTTTGTCTCGTAGCCGAAAGGGTTAAGGAAAAAGGAAACATGAATTTTTGTTTTGTCATTCCTCGTTTTGACATTTTTCGTGGTTTTTTGTCCCAGTTTTGTTTTTTGTGTTTAGTTGCTTCAAAAATAAAAGTTTTTTGAATTTCTGTAATAGAAAAAAATTACGAATGATTGACTGTCATAGTTTATTATTTTTATCAAGACTGTTGCTGTTCTTATTTCATAAATCTTGAAATTTTTGCATATTAAAATGTTCATTGAATGTTGAAAAACTGTATCCAAATTAGTTTTCTTTTGTTCCGAGATTGTTACTCAAACTCGTAATTTAGTGTAAAGCAACCTGATTCTTGCTGGTGTCAATTTATAATGCGAATCAATCGATTTATTAATTATGTCATGAACATTTTCAGTATCCACATCCATAACAGCATTAATTTTTTCGAAAAGTAATAAATTCTTTAATTAGTTTTTCCTTCTATCCGCGGTATTAATAATAAAAAAATTAAAAAATGTTATTAGATTATTACGGGTGTTTTCATCAAGATGTTCATTTTTATATTAATTGAATTTGATATGTTTTCAAGTACTTCGAAATTGTTGATCCGTATGTAGGGTAACAGCTACTGCATGAGTTCTCTTTTGATAGGAGTTTCACCCATTGGTATTTCATCTTGCGTTTCAGTATCAAGTACTTGAAAAAAAGGAAATTAATTAGGGACTTCCACGATGAAAAGGCGCGCATATTCTCGAGCATATTCTCTGAGAATATTCTCGGCACATCTATGCCTGGAGGGTATACTTGGTTTTACTTACCACACAAGTAAAAACAAAATTATAAGTAATTGTCCTTTCTTTGACTCTTTTACCTCCGGAATATGCCAGAAATGAAGCTCAAAATCAATGAACTATTATTTTTTGTGGCCCATCTTATTTATCGTTTTTGTCATATTTTTCTTCTGTACTATGGCAAAGATAGTTCACTTTTTATTACACCGGCCACAACAATTTTAATTTGTCATCACTGTAAAGGAGCAGCGGACATACTGCCTCACTGTTTCAGGCAGGGCGCTCCCAGGTGTATGTATACTAAGTGTTCGGACAGCCTGACAAATTTGGCGTAATTATCATAATAATGAAACGACATAATTCACATAACAATTTGAAACAAATTAGTTAGATAATAAGTATAGCATAAATGTAACAAACGCTTGAATACAGATATGCACACATACAGATATAAATGCATAAAGTAAATTACACAAAGTACTGGGGGGGGGGGGGTAGCAGCCACAAAATTATGCGCTAGTGAATTGCCTCAATATTCACTCAAAATGTCAAAACACAGGCAAAAACGTACCGCCAACTACATATTTGATGTGTCACCTCCATGCCTCTGGTTGGCATAGAAATGACACGTGCAAACTTTTGTTGGCAATGTTTTGCCACATTGGCAATTTTCATCATATCTCCGTCTCCCTACCTGTATTTGCGTTGAATTGCCTCAAAGGCAAAAAACACTAGTTTTAAATTGCCATTGCGCGAATCGGGAACGTGTTCCATATGTTCAAAGCTTTTGTACTGGCACTTTTAACGTCTGATTGGCAAATTGAGCACTCGCTGATTTCGCTTATTCTAGTTTGTCCTTTTCGTAGGGGTGAAGGAGAGATACTATCCGTCCGTGATTTAATGCCCATCAGATTTCCTCTGGTACTTTTGCGTGAGCTGATTTTTCTTTGTTAGGAGGTTGTCACTCGAACAGTTGCGAAGAACAGCTGCTTGGCTGCGTTTTCTTTGTCAAAGAGAAGTTGCATTGTAAGTATCCGCGTTAACATGTCGTAGTTCTCTCGATTTTGACGCTCGGTGGGCCTCTTGCTGTTTATGGATCTTTTTCTGGGGGGCTGGGGGTGTCTGCCAACGCGTTTCAGAACATATCCGTAATTCATGTATTGATTGTTCTTCTGTCTTTTCGATTACTATCCTCGTCGTGAAATTGCACCCAACGTCTGTTTTGGCATCGTGTTCAATAATTTCTTAATTCTTGCAGTAAGTACTGTGATTGTAGTTACAGTGTCAGTTGTCGTATAGATACATTACTCGTCTGCGCTCTTGCGTCTCTAGCGGGATTCAAATTTCAAACCTACATCTCTCTACGCCACCGAGCGTTAGTTAGAGTGTATGAAACGAAAAAATCTTGAATTGCGCGCAATTGCGCGCATATTCTCGAGCATATTCTGCCAGAATATTCTCGGCACATCTTTGTAAATAATGATTGATTACGAATTTTCGAATATTTATTGAAGTACTTGTAATAGCTACAAACTAGGATGTTTAAACGAATATAATAAAGAAAAAACATGAATTTAATCAATTCAACTGCAAAAAAAAATTAAAGTATTTAGACCTTTTCAGAATTAATCTTCGCCGGGATCCGGTACATTTTCGTCAGCAGGAGCTTGAATGTAAGATGCGTAGATCTCGATATATTGATGTGGAATGTATTCAGTAGCTTCAATAAGCTGGTAAGTTTACTTTTTTTGATAGGGTGAGGTTTACAGTAAGCAATTGTTGTTGACCAACTGGCGAGTGACAGTTCACTTCAATTGACCATATAATCAAGGGTTTGATTTAAAGACTTGAAGTTGAATTAAGTATTGCATAAAAGTTGTGTATTTTTACTCGCTAATCAAAATTTCTGAAAAAATATCATTAGATCCTGGTTCAAATCAAAACTTAAAATAATATCACTCGAAATAAAATGGAAATCTTGTAGCATTAAAATTAAATCATGTTAAATATAAAATCATAGGTAGCCATTTATTCGATATTTTCGTAGTTGCAATATTTTTTGAAAACATTACCATTGACTTCGGAGCACTTACAAACTTGTTTTAGTCATTTTACGAAATGCTGCCCAGCCTTTTGCACCATTTCACTGCCATTCAAAGCTTTGCAAATGATTCGTGATCTACTGCCTCACTTCTGCAATATTTTGAAACCATTGTCCAAATGCGTAGATTTTGTCTTTTAAATATGGCCGAATGAAGTAGTCCATTACTGTAAAATCAGGAGAGCAAGCAGGCCGATGTATGGGGTAATTGTTAGCAATTATTCGATTACCGAAGTGTTGCATCGAGGTTTGTCTGACTTCAAAAACATGGTGACAAGGAGCACCATCATGCTGAAAAAATATTAAATTTCTTTCTTCCAGTGATACTGCTTGCAGAATTACTGGAATCGCAGCATTCACGATATCGTTGTACAGAGCACCAGTCAGATTTTGTTCATAAGAAACAGGACCAATTATTCTGTCATTTATGACACCTAGTCAGACGTTTACTTTTGCGTAGCTTCGAGGCGTTACTGAAACAAACGCCCTTTTTGATTTGAATTTCGCCATAGTTCCTTGAAGCTTTACATATATGGGTTTTTCTGCTGTTATTCTGTTATGCGTTTGATTGCATCTTCGACTTGTCCTTCGTGGTCCTCAGAATCGATATTATTTATAAGTACAGATGGGAAAAGAGGTTTCGTTCTTCTTATCTCGAAAATACGTTCACCTTCGGCGTTTTTCGTTGATTTTAGAGCGTTTACAAATGTTGCTATACTTCGTTTCATAATGTTTGTAAGTGTTTTCTACATTCCGAAATCGAACATTCTATTTATTTGGTTGCCGAACACAATACAACTTCCACATGAACTCGTCTATATACATACGAAGATATGTCATCCCAGGTGAAAGAAAACCATTGGTTTTTAAAACCAATAGGTAAATTCGGACAAAACCAATCATATTACCTATATTAACATAGGTAATATGATTGGTTTTGTCCGAATTTACCTATTGGTTTTAAAAACCAATGGTCTTCTTTCACCTGGGATAGCTCTTCATGGTATTTCTGTTTCATAACCATCGTTTTATTATTGACCACTAATAGGATCAAAAACATTTAATGAATTGTCAATTTTTCTTATACATAGGTACTATTTATTTCAAAAAACATGAACAAATTCACACAGATCATCTATAGAAACACAAATATAAATTGAAAAAAATGACTTCTTTAAATTCAAAACAAAAAACTGAAAAAAGAACACTTTTTATAATTGAAAAATAAAAAAAACAATTAACAAATAAAAAACAATTCGGTACCTACAGATATCGCAAGTAATTTTTATGGGTTGTGAGCTTCCCAAGTGCTTAGATCACTCATAAGAGATGAGAACGTTGAAGTTGGATTTCCGGTATCATACAGGTTTCTCCACATAAACTCGTCCAGGTGAGATGGGAGCAGCTGTTTACTTTTCAAAACATCGTTTTTTCTCAAGAATTTTTTGTCTCCTGACCAAAACGCTTCGATATTTTGCGTATACGCGCCTGTATTCGGATTAACGAAATTCATCGAGTGATTTACAGTTAAATATTCATAATCTTCTGCGCTTTGTATCGCGGAGTGAACACGCGACTGATCTGACATAATAGTACTATACCAGGCATGACATAATTCTGGATAAGAGGCAAGACGGTTGCAGTATTTCTTTTTTCAACGAATTCCAACACGCCTATTTTCGAGGTACGATCTTAAATGAAATGCCGAATATCCAACAGAGATCAGCTGTGTCTTCATTATCGACGCTCATCCAATTTTTCGGCAGTCTAAGCGCCCCATCTATTTCCACAACTTTACCTGGTCCGCCTAGTTAGAATCCGCTATTCCAGATTTTCAACAGCTGAGTACTGCAAATATCTCTAGCGTATTGTTGCCATTGTACGATCATATTGTTTTGTTGAAAGCCCAGCAACCTCCTGGTGCTTTGAACCGTAAGTCCCATCGCCCATCGCCCAGGCATATAATAGGTTGAGAATGGTTTGCAATTGACTGATTTATTCTCAAAAAAAGATTTTGAGAAAATGGATTTCGTTGATTTACATTTTGTACACATGAATCTGCGGGTGTTTTCATCAAGATTTTCATTTTTTATATTAATTAAATTATTGATATGATGTTTTCAAGTACTTCAAAATTGTTGATTGGTATGCGGGGTAATAAAAAGCTGCTGCATGAGTTCCCTTCTCATAGGAGTATCATCCATTGGTATTTCGTCTTGCGTTTCAGTAACTTATCAAGTACTTGAAAAAAATATGATAATTTTGGATTATATTTTTTGTGTTTGTCGTTTTCTTTTCCTTCTGTAAAATGGCAAAGATAGGTCACTTTTTATTACACCGACCACAACAATTTTCATTCGTTATCAATGCGGAGGGGTGGCGGACATATGTACTATCTCACTGTTTTAGATCCTACGTTGGGTGGTACATATAAACATGTTTCATATTCGTTCTGATACAATGCTCCTAATCAACACATAATACGATCATAATCAAATAATAAATCGATTACCTACTTACGTATTAAGATGGATCTTTCATATTTTTCTGATTGAATGATCTGCTTTACCTATAAGTTTCTTTCTGACTTCACCGAACGTATTCAATTATTCATATTACACATTCGAATCAGCATATGAGGGTGAATTAATAACCGAATAGCATTTTTTCGTCAAATATCGCGATGCAAAAAATAGTTTTTCCATCAGTCTTAGAGTTAATGCCTTCATTTCTCTCCTCCATGTACATGTACGAGTGTGCATCATAGGCGAAGAAATAACTGCGTACGAGTCACCATAAAATTCAAAATAGGATATTAAGAACCACTGCATTACCTTATCAAAAGACGTCTGCTGATGGGGGTATTCGCTATTCATTACTAAATTAAACCCCGTGCGGTTGACTGTGCATAATTAATTAATAAAGTATAAAATGATAAATAGTGTACTTTCGTTCATCTTTGCCGAAGCTAATCTACGTTTTCCCTTTGATCATTATGCGAATGGGATGTACTATTAATCCTACGGGATAACCACGGGATATCGTCGATTATCATCAGATGGCGAAAACTTGGTGAATAGAAGAATAAAACGGGTATCGATATAAAATATCGAATAAACTTTTCCACTAATTAATCAAACTACTAGTGTAAGAAATGATTGAATAAAACCACGCGCTTCTTTATATTGTTGTTGTTCCTTTTCAACGTTTTTATAAATGATTCCTTCGCATCTTTGAAATCCTTAATGTGCCATTCATTTATCCTGCGTTCTTTTTTTTCTCGTTCAGTTTTTGTGAAAATTTACCAACTTTGTTTTTTTATACATTTTTTTCTATGCGTAGATGTATTTACTTTCTACAAGTGGAAGTGATTTTCCCTTATGTTTCCTTCTCGACTTACTCCTCCCTTCCGATATTATTCAATTTTTTGTTTTTTTTTCTCGATAAGGAAACTCAAGTATTTGATTAAGTACAAATAATTTGTATTGAAGAAATCATTCACATGGAATTTCATGAGAAAGTTGAAAATTTCCCTCGAACAACTTTTTCAACGTTTTGAAATTTTCCTAAATTTTGCCATTAATACCCTACCTATACCTACATAAATTGAACTTCAGCATCTGAAATTTTATGCGAGTTCGAAAAATTCCCTTGTCAGGAACATAACAACATGATGGAAAACGGAAAATTATAATAACCGAACTTCTTTTATTCGCAATCAACATTCGTTGAGCTCGATCAAAACCACACATTAACCTGCGTTATTGAAAATAATACATAGTTATACAGCCGAGAGCAAATAAAATTCAATTTAAAATCGAATCTGGGTAGAAATGATAGAAATTCGCGATAACGCCGCCGTATGCCGAAGGATTATCATGCATTATAGGTCAATTTCAATGGACATTTGAGCACGATTGGTCAAAGAAACGAAGCGAAGGTCTTCAAAAGAGAATGTTTCGAATATAATGCACAGTAAATATGTAAAATACATACCATTTTAAACCCTTCTTTCTATATAAAGCTTCCGTAATCTATTACAGTTATTTTTTTCTTTTTCATAAAAGAACTTTTACTCTTTCATCTACTCCCAACGTTCCTCCAATAATCGGATGATTGCACCTTACCAATAATTGTAAGCAAATATGCTGAAATTGTTGAGTGTTGGTAATTTTTTTTTTTCAAACTCACGAGAGAATCATCAAAGCTATATCGAAATTAGCCCTTATAATTCTAAGTTTTGTTCCAATTGCCATCGACATTTTTCTTGGAAGTTGTTTGAAATTTTTGTGGGATCGAGAAAGTATTAAAAGTAAATGAGTAGCACATATTTCATTTAAAAAAATTAGTATTTAATCGTAGCTTGACAAGTTTGAAATGCCTGCTCAAAGTTTTAAAAATACCATCAAGAATTATTAATATTTATCACGTAGGTAGGCATAGCATTGTTATAGTAGGTGGCAAAAACCACATTTTCAAGTGGCAATGATTGATAAGAAAATATCGCTTAGGTGTTTCTTTGTTTGAATACCATACTAAAGCTGCAACGATGAAGGAAAGTTTTGCTCGTCGTTTTTCGGAATTCGATGCATTTGAAAGTCTCTCTTTTCACTTTGACGAACGCGTTTCACTGCGAGTAAATCTGAGACTTTGCACGTTTTGAAAATTTAGTTTGATATGTTAGATTGCCTTGTTGCTGGGAATTAATTCGTAATTTACTATATACTTGGGTATGTTCATGTAGGTTGTTATATTAATAAGGTAATTTGCAGGTGTTTGATGTTTTGAAATATAATCCTCTAAGAATAATTTATCTAGTATTTGGATGAACGAAGCGGAGGAAAATCACTTGCTAATGAATGTAGAAGTACATATACCAAGTATTCGTCGGTGTGTTCATTAAAAAGGGGTTCCTCATTTAAACGTGACTGATACGAATACTCATATTTGTAGGTCTCTCAACATGTTACAAAATCTGAGTCAGGAAAACAAATATTTTAGCCTTATAGCCAGTTAGTCTCCTACATAATTTAAAATGTACTTCTTTTAGTTTGAAAAAAAAAACGTGTTCCTCAAAATATACAAAAAAAGCAACTCGAGCTTTACAGTAGAAAGAAAGAAAAAAAAAGCTAACGAGATAAAGTAAACAACATTTCACTCGGAAACAATACCGCAATAAACAAAAGCGTAACATCTGCGTATAATTCGAAGGCAATTTTTGATTTTGTTCTAGAGACTCGTACACACGTTTGTCACAAATTTGCCTCGTAATTAACGCGACGTTGACTTATACAAGAGAGGAAAAAAAATTATCAAAGCGAATTTCCTCGTTCTTGTGTGTAGTCAAATATCAAAAAACCCAAACGTTTGCCTTTTTCTGTAGCGTCGTTCGCACACGTTCAAAATGTAGCTTTATATACCTTACGGTATACCTGCTCTGTACAAACGGCGAGTTTGCACGTTATTATAGGCTTTGTGTAAACACATGCTGAAACGAAAAACTTTTCATCCTTAATCCCGAGCCCCTAAGTTGATAAACGTAATTTAAGAACCACTAATAATCAGCCAACATGAATACGTAAGCTCGACAACGCGTAAAATTTTAACTTCTTTCAGCCAGGGCGTGTTTTACACCTGTGATGTATTAAAACACATAACCGAGCACTTTACTCCATCAAAAGAGAGAATATTTCGTCCGAACGTGCATTAAACCTCTTTCGTGCTCGAGAAATATCTTGACGGATGAAGTTGGTAACTTTTTTAACATCTTGTGGGTTTGATTGAAGAATTAGATATTGAGCTAGGTCATTTTTGCTCGAGAAAAAAGGTAGTCGCTCAAAAGTGCTTTACCTGTAAAGGAACTATATTGAGCTATTTAAATGAAGAGAAAACATTTTCGATTCGTAAAAGAAAAATCAAAAGAACATCTTCGAGGGGTGCAAAATTTGATTTTTAAAGTTTTAACGAATTTTAAAAAATTCCGATTGAGCTTATTTCCAAGGGTAGGTAGTTGAACCGAGAAAGCTGGAGTTTAGCAGGCATTGTCTGCCACCCAACACAATTATTAGTTGGTTTTGAGTAGTTCTTTATCAGTTTAAATTGATGAGTTGGGCTTTTTCTTGAAAGGAAATTACGAGTATTTAAATGAAATGAAAAAAGTGACCAATTATAGGTAACTACTTACATTTCATTTTTCAAGGGCTGACATTTGTGAAGAGGATCGAGACAAGTATTTTCTTGTAAGGAGGAGGGGGGGTTATTTTTGTGAGTTCAGATCAAAAATGGAGAATTAAAAAAAAAAAAAAAAAATGTTTGAAGTCTTCAATTTTTAATATTTTTATTTATTCCAACTTTGGGAGAATTTTTCTTGAAAAAGGAGCTGTTTAAAATGATTGTGACCGAAGGTTCCATAATTACAAATACTGTATATTAAGGGTATACTAACAATATTTTGATTTTGGAAGTTTTTTTTTTAAATTTATTTTTTAATTTTAAAAAATGGTTATTTAGAGGAATTCTGACACCGATTTTTAAAAAATGTCTGCAAATTTTGATTGTTTCCATTTTTTGAAAATTTTGTCCAATTTTTTAGGGGCTTCGTTGGAGGAGACCCAAGATGGCTTGAAGAATCAGATGAATTTTTTTTCATCGAAAAGTGGATTGTATGGAGGAATGTTCACGCTGAGATGAGACATTTTCAGAAACACAAGGTATAAGAATTTTTTTCAACTTGTTGGGGGAAGGAGGCGGTACTCGGCATTACTTTTATCAGGTTGAAAAAAGATGAAAAGGTCTTTTTTTTTTGCCTATAGGTTCACCCTAGCGAGTATGCCTCGATTTCCCCACCTCGAATAGTGCTTCAGAGGAGAGAGGAATTTTTTCAATTTTTGTTTCGTATTTGAAAAGCTACAGATGTACTTACTATGTATACTTATACCCTGAAAAATGAGTGAAGGAACGGGTCGCCTAAATTCAAAATTCATCAAGTGATTTAGCTTAACCTGAAAGCGTATAAGTAAATGATTTTGCGATGAATTTCCTTTTTCAAAACTCTAAGTAAATTCTTAAATTTTTGGCTTGAGGGGAAAGCAGTGATTGATTTTTTTTTTTTAAATAATGTACCTGGAAAAAAATGCTTTTCAACTAATTTTTTTTTTCAAAAACTAATTATGGGTCACAGTCACATATATCAGTAACTTATCTATCTACGTCTTCGATCAACAAGACAGGTCAGTTCTTCATTTTGTTCATCTCGCAAAATTATCTGTCTATTTCAAAATTGATGTTCAGATTTGAAAGGTTGAAATTTTCAAAAATGCTGTAGTTCCTTCAATTTTGAATGTTGTAGGCAAGTTTATAAGGAGTCAGAGTAGGAATGTTTTCATCTGCAGGATAAGAAGTTTTGACTATTTGAGATATTTTTTATCTACTTAATATGTATTGTTGAGTTCATTCATAAAGTTTTCGCATATTCATGACTCGAATTGAGAAACTAAGGTCGTAAGCAGGTCATCAGCTCTGCTAGGTTGGCCACTTCCCTTCGATGTTTTTTTTTTTTTTTTTTTAGTATTTGAGGTTGCCTATAGTCAGTGGAGTCGTAGATTATTATGATCTGTGTTGATATTTTCGTACTGAAAAGTTTGCAGCATCGATTTCGTGTTTGTCCTAGGGTTGCAACGAATCCAGTGAAAATTGAATTCGAATTCGGTTTCGAATCTTCTGCATTCGTAGTGTAGTTTTGTCAGTGTTTGCTTGTATTCTGGTTTCTGATTGTAGTTATATCTCCTTCTTATCATCTATCCCATGGGACCATGGATAGCAGAAGCAGATATTTTGAGAATAATAGTTCATCTTTTGTATGTATGAACATAGAGAAATACTTCGGTTGAACGGATATGAATGCGATAACAACTCTTATCTCGTTTGCTTCCATCCCAAAGTACAATCGTATGCTCATTTCTGTTATCCAATTGATGTACTATGCCCTGTGAGTTACATCAGGTAGTGCGCGTCCGCTCGTCTCGTCGTCATCGTGAGTTAAGTAAAGTACCTAATCGCTTTAAAATAGACTGTGATCAGTTACTATCGAGTCTTCATTATCGTCGTTGTCGGTTCGTGTGTGCTGTGTAACTCATATTAATATTCAAATTTGTAGCTTGCCGTTTTTTCGTGTGTACTGTGTGTTTTTTTCTTTTTCAAAATGATAATCGGTTGTATATTAGTCGATTTCTTTCTGATTTGCATACGTCGTACTTGGACTCGCCCGAAGTAGTCGTTTTATATCGTGATCGGTGTCGTCGAGCTTCGCATTGTCGGATCCAGCATGCATCATCGTCCTTCTTACCAGCATTTTATGGATTGCGTGGTGCTCTCCTTGCTTTTCAACGGGCCTGCTCCAGTTGATGTCCAAATGGAATGGACCTTGAATTCAGCGATCCAGTTTCCTGGGGTAAGTCTTCGCAAATTTTTCCAGAAATGAATACCTATACTTATTTCTGTTGCATGTTCTGTTTTGCATGTGTGTATTTTTTATCATATGTTGGAAATTTTAATTTGATACCAAGATCGCTGGGGAAAAGCACTGTATGATGAATCAATTGGATGGAAAGTGTCTTTTTGACCTCGAGCGATTTTACTTGAAAAATACGGAGTGACCTCCGAATGTGGATAGTGCATTTTTAGACATAATATGAGGCGAGTTGAATCGTAAAAATATTGCGAAAAATTGAATTTTTTTCGAAGAGTGCATGACGTAGGTAAATTAATTTAGCTACCTATGTTTAAAAATTTTACAGCCTCGATTTATTCACTATTAATTGAGATATTTGATGAACTATTCAATATACGCGGAGGATTTTTCCATTATGAACGTTATTTTCGTACCAATGTTTTAAGATTGGATAGGTATGTTTTGTTGTGTGTTTTTTGAAGAAGTTCTGAGCTTCATGAGAATGGGTTTTCGAGTATTATATGTAGCTTTAGAAAACCCGATCCAATCCTATACAATTACCGCGCAATCTGAATATTTATTTCATTAACGAGATTAACTTGACAACTATGTATTTTCAATTTCTCGTATCAACAGCCATATTTTTTGAACTCATATCACCTGTGTAGTCTTGCATTTGAGCCTCCTGCGTTGGAATTCCAACTTTTTGTAATTAGGGAAGAATCGAATAAAGGAAATGCAAACCATGATAATTTTGCGAAGTGCCGAAAACTTTTTTTTTTTTTTTTTGCAGGAGAGCGTAAAAACTAGTTCGCGTAACACGTATCTACTTATATGTACAAGCAGTACGGTTTTTAGAGGAACGCCGGAAGTTTTTTGGATACCTTCGGAGTCTCATCGTACGACTTGTTATTTCGCCTTCTTCTGATTTTTGTGACTATTTCTTCAGATTGAATGTTATTTTACTGCAATGTCTTTAATTCAAATAAGAAAATTAAAAATATACAATCGATTCTATATTATATTTTTCAATTTTTTTCATTTTATACGAAAGTGAAAAAATGTAAGGGAATGAAAATAGAAACAAGTTACCAAATTGAGAAAATATGAATAAAAATAACAAAAATTTGAAAATTGTTGGGTATTCGTAAGGTAACCTAGAAAATAATAAAAATAGTTGACTCAATTTTCAATTTTTAAAATTTTAATACAAAAATGAAAATAAAAAGTTCAGTCTACATTATTCGACTTTGAGATCATCATCACTCACCAGCATATTACAAAAATCAATCATAACAATATAGAAAAAAAAGTCAAGTGTTACGAGCCGTCGGCGTTCCTCTAAAAACATACTGGGAACTAAACGAATCGATAAGAAATTTTAGATTTTAGTAGAAAATGAAATGATATCGAACATACAAGACGTCAAACACAACACATTCCTTAAAATTTCTTTGAAAACTGTAAGCTTTTTCTCTAGAATTACTCTACGGGTATCAAAAAATGTATAAAAGAACTGTACCTACTTACAGAAAAATCTTCAAGTACGATTAGGTAATATATATTCTTTTTTTTCTGGTTTTGGGACGTTTTCCATGAGTGGGTGAGTTTCCGTACCTAGGGCATCTGTGGCACAGGGTTTCCCTTTATTCTTCGTAAAAAAATAACACATGAACAATGTTATTCATTTTTTTAACCGATGATCCAATGATACACTGGCTATAGGCGTTATGATATCTGCTGGACGTATTCGTGATATACATATTTTTAAGCTTTTACGTATTTTACAAATTTATTCCACTTCAGTTGAAAATAACTTGAATTCATTCAATCGAAATAACTGAGTGGTCGAATTTCTCATATAAATGAACCTCAAGTCCACAAATTGAGTAGTGTCAAATAGGTATATATTGGAACGTGTGTACCAGGCTTAAATTAGCTGAAACTCTACGCCACTCCGCCTTGTTTTGTGGTGTCTGTAAAATTAAATGTCTGTGAAGTGTGAATATAACATAATGCAATTGTCATTGCTATTATAGTCAAGAACCCACATTATTACTTGTATTTATATGGTTGCAAGACTTGTATATGGCTCTGCAAGTCTACGGTTCCTTCAAATTATCGTAATTAGGACTCTGAAATGGGGGATAAATCAGGAGTAAAATGACAAAACTTCAGAAGTTTGATTTTTATTTCATTCAAAAACAGATCTCAATTATTATTAACTGGTATGCACTGTACTCTCTGGTTCAAATAGTTGGAATTCAAAATACATAATAATAAAAAATAACAAAACTATGGGAGTACGATTTAAAGAACGATCTCAATTAGGTAGTGTTAACCGGTGCCTTTTTTGAAATGAGGAACGCGGCCTCGAGAATCTTTAATTTTGCGTGAAACACAGCGATCAAATCTCTGACACACGTTTTGATCTCTGGGTTATCCCGCAAACAATTACATAAATTGTAGAACAGCAGAACAGAAGAAATTTTATAAAGAAAATCAACTCGAAATTAGGGAGCTTTTTTTTCTAATGTTGGATACAAAAGGCTGAGCTGAACTTTTGTGAAAACTTGCCTTATCACACTTTTACTGATCTTGACTTACCTACATACAAATATTGTTTGATTGTTTGTTTCATTTTGAGCTCTGCTCTTAGCGAGTAGAAAATATATGAGATATAAAAAATAGGTACTTCGAGTGGAAGAAAAATTTTCAAACTGAACAAAATAAAATAAAGTATCGGAGAGGGGGAAATGATATAACCGTATGTCAACATCTAAGGTTACAAGAGTAATGATCCTGGAAAACAATAATAATATTTACAAAATTTTCTTATTACGTATGTAGACATAAAACTAAACGAATCGATATGAAATTTCATATTTTAGTAAAAAATAAAATATTATGTATCAACATACAAGTACAGTACACATAGGTAACACTTTTCTTGAAATTTACTCTTGGTACTCTTCAAGATTTTTCTCTAGATCTTCTTTACGGGTATCAAAAAATGAAAAAGAACTGTACCTACTTACAGAAAAATCTTCAAGTTGACTTCTTTCTCATTGGTTTCCGTAATACTTGAGCTTATTTGAACTATCCATTACGATCAGCCAATTCCGTATTTTCTGTTGTTGGAACAATTTCCATGGGCGGATGAATTTCCATACCTAGGGCATCTGTGGTAGGTTTCTCTTTTATTCCCTGTAAAAAACATATGAAGAATTGATTATGTACTTCATTTTTTAATTGCTAATATGGCAATAATACGGCTTCCACGATGTAATGAAATGTTTCATTTGAGTTGCAAAAGCTCGAGGTGGAGAGGGAGAATGTAGAGCTGATTTTTTGCTACGGGTACCAAGACTCTTAATCTCAGGGTCGTGAGTTCGTGCCCCACGTTGGGCGCTAATTTGTCACGTTCGATTCGTAAAGAAATATACTCGTTATTTTTTTCATTCTAATTCGGTTTTATTTTAACGCACATTATTATCTGACACATGTTTCTACTGTATAATAGAAAATACATGATTTCTATAATTACATACAACTGAAAACGACTAAGATTTAAGCTGCAACTTACCACTCATAGAGGCGTCATGTATCTGCTTCATTGAAAGACTTTCGGGTAGTACTTAGTAGTGGTAGGGGTTGTTGGGTTAATCACTGTTATGTTCCTTGGTGTATAACGAATATTTGCTGTCGTGATTTAAATTATTTTACTTTTTATATATTAAATAAAGTTTACTTATCTCCTCGCTTCAATAAAATGTAACACTTGATTAGTGTTACTTCATCCCAGCATAATTATGAACCTGTGAAATCAAATAGTGTATCTTCAGTTTTGTAATTTGAAAAAATCAGAATCTTCGAGTTTGAAATACTTAGGTTATCTTTCCATCAGCACACTTGTTGATGCGTAAAGAAAATACCCCTTCCCCTGATGATAACTTCAGGCCTATAATGTTAACACATAGACCAAAAAAATTGGTAATAATATCCCGAGTTTCGAACGAATAGCTCTACTCTGTTTTTTTTTTTGAAATTCCGCTTCGATAAATAATTTCAAAGCACCTTATCAGTATAGCCGAGTTTCGATGAAACGAGCAAAACAGACAGGTTAGTTGGCGATCCCATAGAAACCGCGTCATTAGATGGAAAACAGATTAATTCGTCGTTTTTGAATTACGACTACATTAAATCAGAAATTAAATTTCTGTCAGAAAGATTTGTTTGAAATGCCAACAATAACAAGGTAAAAGGTTGTTTTTTTTCTGCTTTTGGCGAGTAACGTTGCTACTCGTTATAAATGATGCGTCATTAAGAAATGCGACCTTTTTTCTCTCTCGCTCCGGCGAACGTCCCAGTGCCCCGGTTGTGTGAGCTGGAGAGTGGGAAAAAAAGAGTGAACTAGACTAAATGCCTGCCCCGCGTCCGCCATGTGTTGTAGGCCCTTTGATGCTTTATAAATACTCGGCTACTACTACTGTTGCTGCTGCTGCGGCAATTACTCGTATTCCCAAAACGTACTCTCCTGACGTTTCTCATTATTTGCTTTTCTTGCTTCTCAAATTGCTAAAATATCACTCTTGTCACGTATTAAATTCAGCAAAATATTTTCGATGAAATATTCGCATCGTAAAGGCCGACGATAATGGGACGTTTTTTTTTTGGTATCTACGTGTAACCAAGGTCTTTTGATAGAGTGTGAGATGATTTTTTCCATGTGAAGAGACGATTTTAACACATGGACTATTATGCATGGGGTAATATGGTGTATGTGATTCTGATGAATTTATTTGCATTAGAATTGAAAATTATCAATAAAGATAGAAAACTGCTTACTTATATCTATAGAAAAAAGAAATGTGTGCCAGTTCCTGGAACATTATTCTAATTGATGTCCGTGCATAAAAATTTAATTAAATTGCGTTATTTTAGTTGATATCTGTGCATTGGAAATAAGAAAAATAAGACTCCTCGTATCAAGTAAAATGACCTCGAGGCAAACCTACAATTTCCATCTTCTTCAAGAGTCCCACCCTGGATAATTTTAACCTTTCGCCACTTACAATACGTTCTGAAAACCGTATGGTTTGAGAGCTCGAAATCAAGAAGGAATACAACTAAATAAGTTTATTCACGATGTATATTTTGCGGCAAATCGGGGTAAGTGAAAGCACATGTTACCAAACGATACCTCTTATTCGGAATGATGGCATAAAGTTTACGTTATTCGCATCTGGTATATTCATCGAAAATGATTTATCAAAGGTAGATGGGCAAAAAAGGGTTAGTCTACACTGTTTTATGGTATCTCACAGTTCGGCGTAAATTTTCCCCTATTCCTCCAGAGAAAGTACACAGGGCAAAGAGTTACGTTAGAGAAATTTCCAACTACGTAAATTGTAATCTAAACATGTAGGTACTTTGAAAGTTGAAACGCTCGCAAATAAAATTACCCATCAATTTAGCCATGATTTTCTCAACCCATCACGAAAGTCGAAAACGCAGGTAAAAAACAGATAATTTTGATTTCTGCCAGTTGCGGAATTACATAAATTAAAACTCGTTAAAGAAAACTTCTCCATTTCTCGTTCTGTTTCTATCGAGTTTTTACCAACATTAAAAGACCGTTAAATGTAATTTATACGTGAAATTTAGCGAAAAAAAAATTTCAAATTTCCTTTACCAAGAGGAAAAATGTGCGAAGAACGGTGAAAAAAATTATTTTCACGACTTGTATCCGCACCTCATCGTTCCAACTACCTTTTGCCATGCCTTTGTGTCTGTCCCAAAGCAACGTACGCCAACTTGAAACGCTTGTGTAATCGTTTATACGCGTCCCGGCTGTAACAAACAATTGGTTAATTTGTACAATTACAAATTCCTATACTCGCAGTTTGAACATTAACGCTGTTGTTCTCTTGGGAAGAGTGCAACTTTGCCAAGAACACGTTTTCTCGAATATGTTTATTCTCTTAATGTTTTAACAAATTCATTTTAACAATACCCTCTATGAATGTTAACCTTTAACGACTGTAATTATAAAAGACGTCTTTTCTGCTTTTTTATCATTTTTTCCCCAGTTTTTTTTAAAGTATAAAGGAAAAATTTATTTTTTAGAGAAATGCGATTAGTACAAATATTAACAAGAGTGTATTATTCGATTCCCAACAATACAACTGAACGATCAAGGTATTCGGTACATATTGACCAAACTTCTCCACCCAACAAACATTTTTCCAAGTTCTTTCTGATAAAGTACATTTTAGGGACTCGGAATCATGTTCACTATACTCTCAACGTACTTATACTCGAGAAATTCGGTGTAATATTATTAATTCAGCTTTACTTGCTCGAGATTTTTGTCGTCCAGTGCTTCAGAATTACCGAGACTCATTCCCAAGGTTTTTATCAGTGATGCATTGCATTAACGTATTTTTGCTATTTACATGGCTGCAATTTCGCGTGTCGGAGCTTGAAACAATACGAAACAGGGAGATTAGATTGCCAAAGAGTTGTTCAAAGGAGACGAAGGAGAGTACTAACTAAAATATTTTTAAAAAGACGACTTAAATACATATTGAAATTTGATGCACTGAAATATTTGATTACCTATCAATTCGAGCTATTCAAAAAAGATTGTTCCAGCTGGGAACGACTAGAAAGCTCTGAAAAGAACGAATTCATTTTCAAATTTTGATTTCAAAGAAATAAGTAAATCAAATGCGTGTCAACAACTTCGAATCTCGTTCCACAATCATATGCCTAATGTGGGTAGGTTCGATAAACGAAGAAAATTTAAGCCATTATTAATTTTCTATTTTCAGTTTTAGAAATTGTTAATATAATGAAAATGTCAAATGGATTTTTTTCACAATGAATCATCGCCAGATTGGCTGTGTGAGGTACCCACCTGTACCTTACCTACCCAGTTACTTTGGGCAACATTAATGAGTTGTCTCATTGTAAAAAGGTGATGAACCGTTGAAAAATCATTGAAGAAAATTTAAAATTGTTCCTTACCAGATCACTAGGGACGCTAAGGAGAGTGAAACGGGCAAATATGGTATTTTCTTTTGTATGTATTTCGCCTCGTCATGCGTAATAATTCTATTCCTTTTAATAATATATTTTTAAAAAGACGACTTGAATATTGAAATTTGATGCACTGAAATATTTGATTACCCATTAGTTGGCTGTATTGGAGCTATTCAAAAAAACTGGTTATGTATCCAAGTTTGCCAAATTCATACCTACAGACAAGCAAAGTCTTTATCAAGTAGCCGACAATCTGGTGAATTACAAGTCCACTAGGCAACTTTTTTTTGTGTGTTTGAGTTGAAAATAGGCTTAATTGATAGTTTAGACCCTAAAACAAGAAGTAGAGTGAGTTTTCAAAATTTGAGTTGTTTTTGTGGTCAGGAGAGAATGTCAATAAAGTTGGGAAAATGGCCGTTTTTGCTCAACTTTAAGAGTTCATAGCGACATTCGCATTGTTTTGCTAAAAAAAAACATGGTCATTTTCGGATTCTACGCACTTTTTTAAGTGAACTAATTTCTCCGATTTTTGATTTTCGAAGTTTCAAGCGCAAAAGACTAATTTTTCTAAAATACGAAAAATTCAATTTGAACTTCGGGTGAACTTAGTTCCCCGCCACGACCACGTAGTGGAGTAACGCCAGCGTCGCGCGTGCTCTCAGTTTCAAAATATTATACAAATAAAAATCTTCCGTATGCGCTTGAAACTTCAAAAATCAAAAATCGGGGATAGTAGTTTACTTGAAAAAGTGCGTAGAATTCAAAAATTACCTTGGTTTTTTTCGCAAAACAATACTGATGTCGCTACAAACTCTTGAAGTAGGGAAAAAACGGCCATTTTTGCTACTTTGATCATCTCTCCTGACCACAAAAACAACTCAAATTGAAAAACCCCACTCTGTTTTTTGTATTGAGTCTAAAGTATCGTTTACGTCCATTTTCAATCTGAATACAAATATGCTGTTGCGTTATCAATGAGACGAATGGTTTTACAGATGAAGTTCTCATTTAAAAGGGAGCTTTAGTCTCATTCCAAACCACTTTAATCTAAAAAAAAAAACACTCCAATCTCATCTTCATCAAATAATGATGTTGTGAATGTATTTCTCTACATATTTGGATTACCAAAACATTATGTTGTTATCACCATAATTATTTGGTTTCATAGTGTTCTGAAGCATTATTGTGAGTTATGTAGTATGACTTGATCTTTCACTTTATTTAGATGAGAAGTAATAACTTTTTTCCACAGAGGAAGTATGTACTTACACTGTTTTCCTGTACAATATCACTTATTAATAGTTAATGCTTTCATTTAATTGTTTCTCAAGATGTTTGACTGGTTGGCTGTCTGCTTGTAGGTATGGAAGTATCACATCACCTCTCCAAATAATTTTTCTCTCAGTCCATCCAGGATTTTCTGCCAATTCTCTTGTTTCATTCGTAATATCTCCGATTATATTTCGAATATGATTGGGGAGGGGTGAATAGCGGATACAGTGTTGGTCTATTTCCTCTTCCATGAACATATAAATGGCAAGCGGTCTTGATAACTGTAGAATATAAACATCTCGAGTTTTATTCTCTAGGCCCAGTTCTTCATCGAAACGGAAACTCAGATCAGCATGATCATCAGGATGCCTTTTCACCTTTTTGGGTGCAGTATTAGTATAGTGATAAGACACTACAGACAAACAATTTTCTTGTTGAGGTTCTTTTTTTATTTTGCCCCAATCACACATGCAATTTTCAGTTGGCGAAAACATTCCTTAACATATTCATCCTTAGTTTCAGTTTACTGAACAAAAGTTCAGTCACCATATCTTTTGTTGGTATCACAACAAACCCATTTTAATTTTACATATTTGTGTTCTGTACAAAGTAAACTTCTTAAAGAAACTTTTCAAAGATGTTACTTCTTCATCACAATTATGGAGTGGTGCCTCGATGATACACCTGAAAAATACGAATTCATTTTCGAATTTTAATTTCAAAGAAGTAGGTAAATCACGTGCAATTGCGCGTCAACGACTTTAAATCTCGTTCCACAATCATCCTCAATGCCTAATGTATTATAAACAAAGACAATTTAAGCTATTACCTATTAATTTTTAGAAATTGTAAATAATGAAAATGCCAAATGTTTTTTTTTGTTGCAATGAACCATCGCCAGATTGGCTGTGTTGAGATACCTACTTATTTCAAGAAAAATTAACGAGTTGTCTTACTTATTACAAAAAGGTGACGAACCGTTGAAAAATCATTGAAGAAAATTCAAGTTGTTCCTTACCAGATTGTTCTTTTTGGAACTACCGATCTCCACAACTGTTTCGCAAAAGAGCTTTCCCCGGAAGAATAGGCACGTAAAACAAGTATGAATTTGTAAAGCACTTCTTATAAATTACTAAAGAATAATAGGTAATTCACTAAAAAAATTTATGTGCTTGAAAAAATACTGACAAATTTTGTATAAAATTCGGGGAAGTATTAAATTTTACCAGCAGACATTCGAAAAGATGATAAAAAATTTGAATACTTGAATAAAAATTAAAATTACACAAACTATTATTCACGCTTGAACATTACTAAAAAATGTAATTTATACTTATTGTGTTTTTAACGTGTAAACAAAATAAAAATTAATGAAATAATTCACGCTGAGATCAATTTACTAGGCCTTTTTAAAATTCCAAAAATGATTTAAAAATTGGAACAATTAACCATTTTTTAAACTTACGGCATAACTTTTCGTACTTACTTTTGAATGTGAGGCTGCAACTACGTATTTGAACTTATAAAAAAATTATGGATAATTTTTACTATTTCAAACAGTAACCGGATCCCATTCAAAAATATTGTGATTTTTACTATGAGATTAGTAAATTTTACTATGAGAGTAATAATTAATTTTACCTAATAATTCTATAGGTAAAATGTATTTTTTGGCTGAGTAAAAATCACTATAAATCATTTTTGAATGGGATCCGGTTACTGTACTGAAATAGTAATTTTTATTAATTTTTTTTTTCGTGTAGTAATAATAATTAACGAATTTAAAAATGGCCAATAAATTACGATATCAGTTACTGAGCTTTTTGAACTTGAGATACCCAATATCCGAAAAAAAACATCTGATTTTTTTTTTACAAAACCACCACATCATCACCCACCCACTTTCAAAATTTTCAACAACATCCTTCCATTTTGTTCGATTTCTAACTTGAAAAAGGGGAGAACGATTCGCTTAAAACCAAATGTCGACACTTTACGACCACTAAGCTTTGAAATCGCGGCAGTTAACTTTGATACACGATGAATATTTCGTAACATAACTACTGTCCTTTAGATGTTCATCAACGTAGCCACGTGTTAAACGTAAACAGGATTATAGGGTATATAATTTCTTTTTTTTTATGTAAAAGACCTTCGTATCATAGGTACTATAAAACAGTGTTTCTAATCGCCTTCGCTCGGCTTCATTTAAATAAAATCCACGACTCTGTCATTCTCGTAATTATCATTATCGATGTTCGCGTCGTCGTCGTCGTCGTCGTACTCTCGTATCTATAGTAAAACGTCTGGACGAATTTTTCACCAATACGACAATATCTCACAGTGCACAGCTTCATTAGATGAAAGAGAAATAAGAGGTAAAAATGCTCGCGACCCAGATCACGATCTGCTAGATATAGCTCGTACGTCTATGTATACGAGTATAGTACCTGCCTGCCTATACTATACACGTGATTGTAGGTTTGAAAACCTTATTCCAAAGGTCCGGTAAAATTAGCTGCAAAAGGATTGAATTCCAAAGCAACACGTGAACGCAATTTAAAATAATACTACAAGCCCGCCTTCTCTAGCCTGGCCGCCTTTATATGTACATTTCTACATATCTCTTCTCTATATTCGTATAGCATATAATACACATACTAGGAGTAACGTAACCACCGCAAATTCTTACATGTATACACCCGTAAGGATCTTAAACCGTTTGATTTCGCTATTTAATCTGTTTACCTTTTTCTATGCTCGTAATGGGACCTACGTACAGGTGTTTACGAATAGCTAAAGATAACATTTGCGCACCGTTTTGCCGAGTAAATAGTTAACGCGAAAATAGGACATTTAATGCAAACATCGTCGCATTGAAATTAATTTCCAAAACTAACACATACACATCCGTGTTTTGTGTTTCGCTATCGAGCCTTTGCCTTAGACTATGCTAACTGCCCTACGAAAATCTATACGGTCTCTTTGCCAAGTTCCTTCACCTTTCTTCTTCTTTCGTGCGAATGTGTAATTTTTTGCACTATTTTCTTCATCAGCGTCATTGGTGCGTGTGAAGTTTCTGAAAGTTGGTTTTTTGAAGTGGTGAGGAGGGGAATTTTTCAAATTTCAAGCTGAATTGGTAGATAGATGCAGATACTTACTTACTAGATGCAGATACTTACTTACTAGATGCAGATACTTACTTACTTGAAGTTGCAAAAATGAAAACAGGACTTATCTGGAGCCGATATGCCATGTTTTTGAGAATCCACCCCTTCCCTCCATTTCCAGAAATAATAGTGTCATCTCTGTACCGATGGCTTCTATCAAAAAATTTTCAAAATAAAAGTTGTACATCTGAGTTTAACAAGAATTTTAGCTACCATAAAAAATTTCGACCGAGCCTTCCTTCCCTTCAATTTTGACAATTTTGTGCATTTTATCAAAAATACACCAAATACTAGAAACTCATTCAAGCGAGTAAAAGTTGCTCAGAATCGAGTAAAAAACACATATTTACACCAAAAGTTAACCCCTTCCCATTTTTGGAGTGTCCACATCCCTTTTGTCCAAAAAAATGCCATAGAGAAATTTTTTGACTGAAGTCATCCTCACACGTTTTTTTTGTGACTGACCAAATTTCAAAATAAAGGGGTTGTAAATTAATTTGAAAATATGGTTCGAATGATCATCTCCAATCAAGTATCAAACACTACTTTGATTTTATATTCGTGCTCGAAGTACTTAAACTCGATTTTTGGAGGTTAAAAAAATTCCTCAACTTTATCAAGAACGATATTACCTTGAAAAAATTTTTTTATATCGTAAAATTTCGTGTATATCGGCGTTTAAAAAATTGTCCTTGTTTAATTTAATGGAAAATCGAATATGAAATTTGTTCATTTTAAAATGCTATCGTCTCGAGAATATACTATACTATAGCGAAACTTAACAATATGAAACTTTTACCTAAAGGTAATATTAAAATACGACCAAGTCCACGAGTTGGCCTTTATACGAAGAAATTAATAGCGTGTGGCTGGATGTCTAAAAACTTATATTAAAGAACGTATTCGAAGCTTACAACTTTAGATTACTTTCATATTTTCTGAGTTACACAAAAGCCACTCTTTAGCACTTCGTCGCTTAAACATGGTTTGAAAAGCTTACGTAGTCCCTAAGAGTTATTATCCTTTTCAACAAATAATAGAAAGTTATTTTTAAAAACGCATTCGCGTATATGGTTCGGCGGCTCTTGTCGTAGTATTTGACTTCAGTGTGCTTATTTATGCAGGCTGGTGTTGGTTTTTTTTTCAATGATAGGTGCATACTTACTTACTGAGTGGATAAAAGATGTAAAGCAATTATAAATCGTCTACTGTCTTATCAGAAAGCTGAGAAGTGATTTACATACCTAACACGCAATCTTGGTAGAAATTTGTAGGACAAAAATGGTTCATTTTATTAAAATACCTATTGAATGCTTTTAGAAAATTAAAAATGGTCAATTAAAGGAAAAATATAAGTCATAAAATCATAAAGAATGCTTTACCTAAATGATGTAGGTAGCGGAAAGCCACTTTGGTGCAGATCGATTGAAGAAACATCCATCGAGAGAAGTACAATACACGTTTTTATGTCTTCGCTGGTACCTATTACGTGGTAGTTTTGAAGTTACGTTTAAATATTACTTTTGGAATCTGGCAAAACTTGGTGGAGAAGAGCTGGAGACCTAGCAAAATTTGGAGAGGAGGGCCCCCTCTCCCAATTTTTAAAGGTTCCTCGGCTCCACATTGAAAAACGTGGTTTTTTTGTTGGAATTAGGATGTTGAAAAAAGAGGAAGGACTGTTTCCATCATGCTTCCCTATGTTGGTTTTTATTACTGTGTAATTTTTACCTGTTTTTGGGTTCAATTTGGATCGTTTCTCTGTGTTCTCATTTTTTCCGACGCATCTCCGAAAAACAATGTCATACGATGTCTGTTCGTAATGGATTCGCGTTCCTTTTTGAAGAGCAGTTTTTGCTGCATCCTATTAAAAAAACACATTTTTTTGACATTAATGAATACAAATATGAAATATTCTTAGATAAATTGAAGAATTATTCTTGAAATTATTTACTTACATCATTAGGGAACACCGCGAATCCGTATCTCTCATTGCCAAAAGTTAAACTCTCGATATTGAATCTTTTCAACAGTACGGATCTCACAATACCTGTTGGAATATTTTTAAACCCTAAAATTGAAAAAAAAATCATTATTTTCGAATAAAAAAACATAATAATCATGATTAAATATTATTTTTAAGGGGAAATATTCCAATTTATCCGACGAATTTGATCTAGCTAAATCTAATTACTTACTCAAACTTGAACGTCCCGCCCTTGTGTGGATCGCCAGCACAGATCATGTTGCTTGAATTCAGCTCGAAATACAAATAACGAATTTTTTATTTTAAATTGAAATTCTAAACATTTTAAATTAGAAATAAATCATCGATCAATAACAATAACAATAGACGAAAAATCGATGTGATCGACATGAAAACATTCGGAGTTTTTTTAAAAAAAAGATTGATGATGAGGATCGAATATTTTTCTGCCTTGTAATAACAGCAGGCATCAAATTCGGTCACTTAAAAATTGACTTGAACACTAATTTTACTTGCAAGTCACTTTTGTCACTATTTCGACAAAAATGGCAAAGGATTTGTCGTGTAAAAAAGAAAAAGTGCAAATGATCAATATTTTTCATGATAATCCTTCAGAATTTATCATTTTAAAAATAATTAAAATCAACAGTGTTAAATATTAAAAATTTAAGACACAAATGTAGATCGAAAGATCAGGCAAAAATTTCACCTGTCAAAATTTCAAGTGCTTAAGTGCCTTTTTCGATTTTTGGTGAATTTTTGAAAATCAAATTTAGGCCAAAAATGAGGGAAAAAATCAACATTTTACCAAATTGACCAAGAATGCTGAAATTTGGGATATACCCTATTTTCGACACGCCAAATCGATTGGAAACTGTTTCAACACGATTTGAGAAGTTCTGGAGCCTCCAGCAGATTTTTGTAACTCGAAGTTTCCCAATCATTTTCAGAACTAATTTCAATACGTTACTAAGTCGACTGCAGGTAGAGTTCAAGTTGTTTTGGAGCCTCCAGCGACTTTTTAAAAATTACTAGAGTCACCAGATTTGTGAAACTTGAAATTCCCACTACATTTTATCAAATGGAGTTAGCAAGCTGGAATTTACTTCGCAAACTTTTCAACACGATAATATGAAGTCGACTGCATGGTAGTTTCAAATGGTTTTGAAGCTTCCAGCTACTTTTTGGAAATTTCAATTTTCCAAAAAACGCCATACCACCTTTCAAAAAGTTGCTGGAGGCTCCAAAACGACTTTAAACCCACCAGAAGTCGACTTCGTATAGCGTATTGAAATTTGCAGAATGAATTTCGGCTTTCCAACTCCATTTGATGAAATTTTGTGGGAATTTCGAGTTTCAAAAATCTGCTGGAGGCTCCAGAACTGTTCAAAACGTGTTGAAACAGTTTCCAATCGATTTGGCGTGTCGAAAATAGGGTATATCCCAAATTTCAGTCATCTTGGTCAATTTGGTAAAATTTTGATTTTTTCCCTCATTTTTGGCCTAAATTCGATTTTCAAAAATTCACCAAAAATCGAAAAAGGTACTTTAGCACTTGAAATTGTCTAGCACATGAAATGCTATATACGTAGTAGGTAGATTATCTAGACAGGAGTGTATAATTGCTATGTACGTTGTATTACCTATACATACATATTATGTACCTACTTTTATCCAGGTAGATTTCAAGCCCATCATATCCGATAAAACCATTTCGAAGATCCGCACATTACCAAAGGCTATTTCTTTTCTCATATACAAGGTTATACGTACGAGTACGTATGCTTAGTACTATTAATTCGTTATTTCGCATTTTTCAGCCATAAAAGGCGCACCGACAAATACGGAAGCAATAAAAAGTTAAACAATTCGGAAAATACGTTATGTCCTTTTTATCTCACGCATCGACGAATTCTGAACAAAATTCAAATGTAGCCGGAAGTTAAATTTGGCCGGGGAAAAAAGAGCGATAAAAAACGCCGAGTTTGAGTCGAAGAAAGAAGGGAAACTACCGAGAGAGGAACAGACGGTTGATAAGTCAATGATGTAAAATCGCCTTCAAACTAACCACTCGGCAGAAGCAATTTCTTTCCATAAATCAACTTGTATCTGAAAATAAGTTACGTTTTACATACATACTCGTATATCCTGCAGAAATATACATATAAGAAAATTTCACCAAAAAACCCCACCGTTTGGCAATGAAATTGCAAGAAAGAGAGAACTTTGGCCTCTTCTTCTTCTTCTTCTTCGCTTAGCATATGAGAGTCGAACGACGGTGGTCGCGTCGCGTCGAGCCTCATTCTGCACCCTGTCTGCCCTGTTTGCACCCCGCATTCTACCAAGATGTATGCTCGGTTTGTTACATAACTCATAAATCTCTAGTACATTGAGGGGATACTTTATTTAAAGGCGTAAAGTTGGAACCGTAACCCCTTAAAAAAGGTTTCCACCAGATAGTTACGTTTTTACCGTTATTTCGTTACGCATCGTTGAAAATTTCATGTGCGCCAGGGTAATATTACCGATAGGAAGCCCTAACTTTCTTCTTCGTCTTATTCTTCTTCTTCTCCTCGGTGCTCTTTTTTTTTAAATGGCTATTTTTATTGCCGCAGCATGTTACCGCGAGAAAATTGGGCGGTAGAGCATAGCCCAACCTGCCCTATTGTTATACACACTATTAAACTAAACTTTGTGCGCTCAAAGGCACCTGGAATTTTTCCGATGCGTTCCATCCGTTTATAATTTTTTTGCCTTTTTTTTCGGGTTTAATTTACGCGGAAAAAAATAAATTTCAGTCGTTTTTATAGTACAGTGATTTCGGCTCGATTTGCATATACCGTACCTACTCTGCAGCTATGGTACCGATCCGGCGCCGATATTATAGATATACGTATTGTACGAATAGGTTGCTATATTCGTATAGTATACACTTCTGCTCTACTAACGTCAAAAGCTGCACGTTGAATATATTAAATTTATCCTTGAATTTTATTTCACATAGGTATTTGTTCTCTGTCTCGCATGCGATCCTAATTTGCTTTGAAATTTTTTCAAATGCCTAATAAAACGTCGTTCATTTTCTTACTTACAGTTCAATTTGCTAGATAAATAATGTCGAGTAAAGATACGTAGATATACTCTACATAACGAGGCTTCTTTTTTTTTTTTTTTTTTTTGTATCAGTCTTTCGTATGTTTACTCAAGGATCGCGTGATTAATTTAAAATCATATACCTAAACCGTATTATAGCTCGATAAAATGGCAAATTCGTTTACAAATAAAAAAATAGAAAGTTTTCTCATTAATTTTTACACGTGTAGGTTTTCTAGACGTGTATTCAAGTACCTTGTAGCCTATGAAATGCTGGTAGAATGGTTTTCGGGAGTATAATGGCCAGTGGCGGTCTAAGGGTAGGCAATACGCTTCGAAAGGGCTCATTTCAGAATGAGGGACCCCCCCCCACTCACTGTTGATGTATTTTATTCTCCATTCACGACGGCAATGAAGAGAAAGACAGATTACGATCAGACAAGGCCAATTTTTCTTCTACTTTTCTGTAAGAATTGAGAAAAAATTATGTAATTGAAATAAATACATTTTAAAATGTGTACTTTGATAAGGAATCTATGTACATCTATGTACGTACCTGAAGAAGAACAGTTTAAAACTTCTGAAGATATTCATGATTTTTTTTCATTGAAAAAAAAAACAAAAACAAAAAAAAACTCATCTGAATAGTATGTTTCAATAGACATCAATAAAAGCATCCTTTCTATCTGGAAGCATGAATTTCGATGCTGGAATTTAGTGAAGACCGGGTGGGGGGGGGATGGACTAAATAAAACGTGAATCATATGATAATTTCCAACAACCTATTGACCTAATTTTTGAGACTTCACATCAGTAGTTTTTTCTAATTGGAGCATCATCATTTTACACAACTTTATTCACGAATGGTCCCACTTTCAGAACCTTCAACTTCTGTATTTATAGTCGGGGAGCGCGCATAAGGATCTATTGTACCCCTCGCCGATCCTCCGAAAGAAATTTTTTCTTGAAGGGGGTGTCCTAAAGAACATTTCTAGCCCTTGTTCTCAAAAAAAAACCATCCCTATACTCACAAAATGGCGACCATTTTGATTGGCAATGGCAGGTCAGCCGAAATCGCAGATTTTGAGTTCCAAACATAGGACTTGGAATGAAATTTTTTAAACCGTACATAGGTACCTAGATCAAAAGAGCAGGCAAAAATTCATCACCTGACAAAATTTCATGTCACGATAATCGCGATAGCTCATTCAATCAATCAATTCAATTATTGTGATGTTCAATATCATCGGTATCCCTGACACCACTTGAGCTGGAAATTTGACATATTACAATTTATCAGTGCTGAATATGGTTACATACTTCGTGTTATCAATACAATTTTACAAACTTACAACATAATTAATTACATTTCAGGTATAATAATTATACTTGAAATGAATGTTGGGTCGAAGAATGAACGGGAGTTAACTAGTGGAAAATAAGGTGTTTACACCCACCTTTTTGTTTTTTCAACAGTTAAATATAAGTACAGACACTTGACATAAATATTTTTGTTTCGAACCTGAGAATTTGTGAGTCTTGGCTCATTAAGCTACTCCAGAAAGCTTATTAGATCGGATATTGGTTGAAGGCGATACTCTGGGGAAATTTTGAAGAAATAGTTGACCAAATTTGCGTTTTCCAACAGCATAATCTGCATAATTATACAAAACCAACAGATACAAGTAAAACCTTTTATGCAAGTAAAAATGCTTGTGTTGTGATTTCCGATTCATACAACTTTCTGGGCTGAGTCGTTAGGTGATGATTTGTGAGTCTTGGCCCAATGCTTATTACATTGGATACAGGTTGAAGGCGATATTCTGGGGAAATTATGAAGAATATTTGAAGATCAAAAATGCACGGAGCTAAATAATCTAAATTAATATGCGTCGAAAAATAGGTTGAATGAAAAAAAAAAAAGTAAAAATAGATTATCAGATGGCAAAAGTCATCACATTTGGTCAATTTTTGGCTTTTTCAATAAAAATAAGTAAATAAATGGAAGGATAAATAGGCGAATAGAATGAAAAAACTTGTAAAATGAAAATAAAAAAAGGAAAAGATGGCAAATGCCACAACATTTGGTCAACTTTTGGATTTTTGGAAAAAATGAAAAATTACAAAATCCACAAACATTTGGTAAGTTGTTGAAACTGAAGAATGAAAGTATAAAAAAAATGAAAGATGGCAAAAGCCACAACATTAGGTAAATTTTTGGCTTTTTTTTGAAAAAAATGTAGAAGAACGTTATCAAGAAAAAAATGTATGTATAAAAAAAATGAAAAGATGGCGAGAGTCACAAATTTTTGACCGATTTTTATTACTTTAAAAAAAATTGAACTAAAAGAAACATTTGGTCAATTTTTGGCTTATTCATGAAAATAAATAAATAAATTCATAAACAGGTGAATAGAATGAAAAAATATAAAAAAGGATGGAAAGATGGTAGGCCGCAACATTTGGTCAATTTTTGGATTTTTGGAAAAAATGAAAAATAACAAAATCCACAATTCCACAAACATTTGGTAAGTTTTTGGCTTTTTCAAATAAATGAAAATAAAACTGAAGAATGAAAGTGTAAAAAAAATGAAAGATGGCAAAAGCCACAGCATTAGGTCAATTTTTGGCTTTTTAAAAAAAAGTAGAAGAACGTTATCAAGAGAAAAATGTATAAGAAAAATGAAAAGAATGATGGCGAAAGTCACAAATTTTTGGCCGATTTTTATTACTTGGAAAAAAATGAAAATATAAAAAAAGAAAAGATGGTAATAGCCACATCAATATCAAAATCTACAAACATTTGATAGGTTTTTGGCTTTTTCAAAAAAATGAAAATAAAACTGTAGAATGAAAGTGTAAAAAAATGAAAGATGGCAAAAGCCACAAAGTCAATTTTTGGCTTTTTTAAAAAAGAAATGTAGAAGAACGTTATCAAGAAAAAAATGTATTAAAAAAATGAAAATATGGCGAAAGTCACAAATTTCTGGTCGATTTTCATTACTTGAAAAAAAAATAAAAATAAAAGAAACATTTCGTCAATTTTTTGCTTATTCAATAAAAATAAATAGATTAATTAATAAACAGGTAAATAGAATGAAAAAATATAAAAAAAGAAAAAATGGCAGAAGCCGCAACATTTGGTCAATTTTTGGATTTTTGGAAAAAATGAAAAATAATAAAATCCACAAACATTTGGTAGATTTTAATAAAAATACCTAAAACTGAAAAATGAAAGTGTAAAAAAAAATAAAAGATGGCAGAAGCCACAATATTCATTCAATTTGTGGCTTCTTCAAAAAGAAATCCGGAAGAACGTTATCAAGAAAAAAAGTATAGAAAAAATGAGAAGATGGTAAAAGCCACAAATTTTTGGCTAATTTTTGGTTTTTTTCAATAAAAGACCGTGAAAAATGACAAAATTTAAAAAAAAGGAAAAGATAGCTTAAGCTACAACATTCAGACAATTTTCGGCTCAAAATGCAATAGAAAAAAAGTATTTAATTATACATAGGTATTTAAATCTAACATATCACGGCGTTATTTTTCGATGAGAGTTCTGAATCTTGGGCAACAAACAATTCGTGCAGAATTGAACTATTCAAACTGAGCATTGTATCTTATGGTAGCAATTTTCAGGCCTTCTGGGGTCCAAATTGAGAACAAACAAATTTTTCCCCCAGTCAAATTATAAATAGGTGCAGTTGTCCTTGAACTCGTACCAATTTATGGTTTGCAGATACTATAAAACAGTTACCCTATCTTGAACATGAAAATTCACATTTTCAGGCAAATGCACATCGCGAGGTAATCTGAAACCTGATTTTTGTTTGTCACAGCAGGTCATGTCTGCAATACGTTTTGGCTGCTGTTCTTCTAGACATTTGGCCGAATATTTTCCCCGGCTTTGAATTATATCAGTTCTACTCTAAATGTCTTCAAGTTTTAGACCTTGCCAAGGAAAACAATATTACAAGCTTAAAAATGTCAAACTTACCAAATCCGTTGGCGTGCATTTTTTTAATTGATTAAAAACAATGCAGGAGAGCGGTCCGAGGGGCTCATCCAGTTCTAATGTCACACTTCTCAAGAAGAAGTTTGCTGCAGCTGGCTTCTTGAATGGGGTAAATTGTTTCAGTACATATAAGACACTTCAGTTCCATAAGTGCATTGTAATAGTGTAAATAATTAGGTACACTAACAGGTAATAAAAATCGGGTAAATTTTGAACATGATGAAATATACAACGCGAACTTTAATGTTTCGATGACTTGAGTCATAATTTGACTGCTGTACATGTTTCACTGCTGGGTAAACTTAGTGTTCTTTATGTGCTCTTTACCTATTGAGAACTTTATCCTACAAGTTTAAGGTAAATACCTACTTGAATTTGTTACCAAGTACCCAGAGGAAGATACTATTTTCACCTCTGGGTAAAAGTTAGAGAGCCATCATCTTAATCAACACCTCTTAACACGTGAAAGTTCAATTTCAGTGAAAAATCTGTTTTCCCTGTTACCCACAAATACTGTGAAAACATTTTAAAATGAATTTACAGCATTTACAATTAAAATTTTAGTACCTAAATTTCAATGAGTACAGGTTGACATTAAGAAAATGTTACATCTACACACTAGATTGTGACTTGAACAACTTAAGCTGGAAACTTCACATATTACAACTTATCAGTGCTGAATATAGTTACATGCTGGTATTAATACAATTTTACAAACTTACAACGTAATGACGTTTTTGTTTTATTTCGGGAAGCTGTAGAACCTTTGAATAGTCAGGTGATGATTTGTGAGTATTGGTCCATCAAACTACTCCAGAACGCTTATTACATTGGTACGGGTTGAAGGCGATACTCTCGGGAAATTTTGAAGAAATATAGTTAACCAAATTTGCGTTTTCCAACAGCATAATCTGCGTAATTATACGAAACCAACAGATTGAAAGGAAGTGAAAAGATGTGATTTTCGGTCACCAAATTCATGTACATAGATACCCTCCTCAGACCATCGTCGGTTTGAACAAATGAACGAGATCGTTTTTAATCGTGCTCAAGTGATGCACCAAGTTCTTCAAACACAACAGACATACCTAAAATATGAGTTACGACGAGCGGAAAATTCACTCTTTTCTTGGAAAATTCAAACAAAAAATCAAAATGTTGATTAAAATTTAAAAATGAATAAGTTGATGTAATACTCGTATTTTAATTTAAAAATAAGTAAATAAAAAAATTATTTATAAAATAATTAAATTTATTTTTAATTTTACAAATTACTTAATTTTTTTTCTTAAAATGTATAAATATAAAAAAAAATTGAATAAATCTATTCTTAAAATAAAAAACAAGTTAATTGATACGTCTTGTTTTTTTCAATTTTGACGCAGTTATCCGGTTCTTTCCCTGTACCCTTCATTTGTTTAATTATAAACTGGGGGTCTGTGATTCAAAATACATTGGACTTTTAGTACGAGCTCGAGAATGTTTGAAACCGGAGTATCAAAACTTCAACAGCCTTAGCCAGAAGGGATTAAAAGAAAACAGTTGGAGTCTGGTACCTCAAATGTAACTTCGTATGGTACGTATTAATAATAAAAAAATATTAACATCAACGTTGAGGCTAAAAAAATAAAATGAACAAATCCATTGTGAATATTATTCCAAAAAAAAAGGTCGCCAGAATTTATTTCTTTGACCTAACTGCGGACTCCCACAAGCCCCTCCTCCCCGATGAGTGCTTCGCGTATCAAGAGACACAATACACCCATTTTAGGACAATTATCTAGGTATGGTTTTATAAAATTTTATTCAATTGCGAAAATTCAGAACTGACCATGGTATCGTTGTCAAATAATAATTATATTAAGTGATTTTGTGTAATTCTTATCGTCTCAGCTTACTTGTCCTAATTAGGTACACTGAAAAAAAAAATGAGCGCGAAAACAACGTTATCAATAGTGGCAGGTCAGTAGTTATTGTTAAATGAACGCATCCATAAAGTGTTTTTACATTATATTGACTCTTCGTTTAGATAGTTGAAATTTATTGTGACATCGACCTCCGTTGTTTTCGATTCGTGGAATTTCTACGACATTTCATAAATAGATACGTTGAAAAATTTTCAAAATATTTTCATGCAGTCATTTCATTTGTAATAAATAGTGTTATTGTTCGCGTAATCTTTTGGTTTATTCTATTCCAAGAAAGTAATCGTACGTAATTAACGTGATTCGAGTTGTAATAGACACGACAACAAATCCTCGCCTCAATCGTGTAGTTCGTATCGAAAAATTCAAATTTCTTTTTCCTTGAAAAATGAATGCGTCGACTATTTAGAACCGTTAGCATTTCGGGAACCATCGCTACCTACCTACATAGAAAGTGCGGAAAAATGGACTATTATACCTGCACGGTAGTATTAATCGCATCGCTGGTAATTTTTTTGTATCAATTTTTGAAAAAGCGATATTCGTTCTTCGAACGATGTGGCATACCTTACATCAAACCCACGATTTTATTCGGTAACACGATCGATATCATTTTACTGCGAAAATCCATGGGCGAAGTGTTCGCCGAATTGTACAAAAAACTAGAACCTCACAGATTTGGCGGAATATTTGCGGCTACCAAACCGATGATAATGATCAGAGATCCGAATCTACTGAAAGATATTTTAATCAAGGACTTCGTCAATTTCAGCGATCGAGGCTGGGATGTTGATCATACCCTGGAGCCTTTGACCAATCATCTATTCACTATGCATAGTAGGTAATTACTCGAGCCACCTCGTCGACAAGCAAACGTTCAATTTTATGATGAATTTCAGACGATGATTGGAGAAATCTCAGAATGAAGTTGAACAGTGTTTTTACTTCGGGTAAATTGAAAACCATGTTTCCTTTGGTGAAAGTGTGCGGTGATAAGCTCTCCGAAGTCATTGGTAGAATACCCGAAAACGAATCGTTTGATGCAAAAGATCTAATGGCGAGGTATGCGACTGATGTGATTGGAAGCTGCGTGTTCGGTTTGGATACCAAATCGATGGATGATCCGAACGCTGAATTCAGAATGATGGGCAGGAAACTTTCACAATTCAGGTTTATTACTCGTTCAAAATTAGCAGAGTTGTTTTCCCTCTTTTTCTGTATTTGGTCACTGTCTCTTCTTGTTCCAGACTGAGATCGATGTTACGTTTATTGCAATTCGATGTAGTACCGCAAAAACTAGCTAAATTATTGAAAATAACGTTTTTCGATTTGAAAACACAACATTACTTCGGTGATATCGTTTTGAAAACTATTGAGCAACGAGAAAAAACCAATGCGAAACGAAACGATCTTATTGATTTTCTGATCGCGATGAAAAATGGTCAAACGTCTGAAAAATATAATAATGTTGGAAATGGAAGAGATTTCGATTTAAGTAAGCCAACTACTTACAGTTTTTTCTTGGGAAACTCCTGTGAGTTGTTGAGAACTTGTGAGATGAAGGGTAGGGGGAGAGTGGTCGAGGTTTAATTTAATGTCGAATAATCTTCGTTACAGAAATCACAGATGAATTACTAGCTGCCCAAGGCTTTATATTTTTCTTCGCCGGCTACGAAACATCGTCGACAAGTCTAAGTTACATTCTGTTGGAATTATCGCAGAAACAAAACAAACACATTCAGGATAAAATTCGTCAGGAAATTCTTGACATTACCTCAGCCAATAGTCGACTCACGTACGATGTTTTGAAACAAATGCCCTATACTGATATGGTAATCGATGGTTAGTGCTCATTTCTTATATTAGTATGGCTCATGAATAGATTCTCAGCATCTTATCCCACCTGATACTAAATCCCGAAAAAAAAACTATTACTGATCAATGATCATTTTCGCAGAAATACTTCGAAAATACCCACCAAACGGTATACTGCAAAGGAGGGCGATAAAAAATTACAAAATACCAAATTCTGATGCCGTAATACCCGCTGGTACTGCCATTATAGTCTCGATTTACGGATTACATTGTGACGAAAAATATTTCGATAATCCGCAAGAATTCCGCCCAGAACGTTTTACCGAAGAAGAAAAATCCAAACGACTCAGCTGTACTTATTTACCATTTGGGACAGGACCAAGATATTGTATAGGTAGGTCTTCAGGTATTCGAAGTTTCTAATTGTCGGATACTTGAGATCACACCAACAGTAGCACTCTCACTGAGGCCATTCTTGAGATGAAATTGATCACAGAGTAATACGTTTTAGGTGCAAGTTTTGCGAAAATTATGGTGAAAATTGGGTTGATCTACGCTCTAAGAAATTATTCATATCGAACGTCGCCCAAAATGAAGTTTCCGTTGGAATTCGATAAAAATCTCGGTTTATTGACACCTTGTAATAGTATTTTACTGCAACGAGAGAAGATTTTATGATCGCACAGTCTACGAAAAAACTGATACAATTAAGTATAAAGCTTTCCAATTAAATTAATGCAATAAATGCTGCCAATAGATAAATTTTAAGGTCGATGAGTCGTCTGTAAAGTAAAATGGTGTATCGGCCCTGACGTTTTTTCTTTCATCGTCGTTGCCATACGTAATTTCTGCTAGGAACCCGCTTAAGTCAAATTTCGGCTGTGGGGAGGGGGGATGACATCTGAAGATGGAATTTTAAGTCAATTAAGTTTTTTTTAATTTTTAAAAAAATGTTAAAAAATCCACAAATCAAGTTTTCACGAGCAATAAATTGGCCTATAGCTTTTTAATTAGAAAAAGTCCTAAATAAATTTTCGGATTTAGTCTGGAGAGGAGCTATTCAAAGTCTGTCTCCCCTCACCTCTCAATTGCGACATTTATAGAAGTTTCTCCAAAAATATTGTCTTCGGATTCATGTTAGCTTTCGCAGCATCCTGGATTCATTTTGTTAATAAAACAGGTAAGCCATTTTTAAAAAATAATCGCCTTTACAGGTCTGTGTTGAATTTGTGGTTTTTGACTGTGTGTGATACACCGCGGTAATCGAAACGAAAATTGACTCGGTGCAAAAAAAAGTATCTGGTAGAAGGTCAACGAAGACTCTTCTCATTTGTTGCAACTTTCAACTTTTAAATGTTCGAATCTGAACACAGGCAATAAATTACCTATTCGCATAACACCAACTAATATTACAGACCCGTTAAATCCAACAACGTAGGTATCGAAGTTCGATTCATCAACGTTGTTAATATCACAGCAACCCTTATTTTCAACTGGGTACTTGTCTACTTGTACATTTTAATTAATATTGGACTACAATTTTGTCTGTATATATCGGCATAATGTAGTAAAAGATTTTGAAAATATGCACCTTACTCGTGAGCATCATCGGGCGTTTGGCCAAAATGGCGATAATCCAATTAAACTTATACGATACGTATGTATGTAAAATGGTGAAAATTTCAAGTACGCATAATAGGTAGACGTGGCCTGATGAATGAACCTAAGGTGTGATTCTGAAGATTGTGAGCTTCAGAATTTTTAAATTACGTATTCGTCTTTGGGATGGAGAATAAATCATCTCATGTTACATTGTTACCATAACTCATTTTTTGAAAAATTCAAATTTATTTAGTGCCCTTGGAAGTAGGTATCTTTTATTGGTTTGAAAAACAAAACTTACCAGTTCAATGAAAAGGCGTGAGAAGATAAAATTAGAAATTTGAAAAATTATATAGTTTCACCATAATAAATGCTTCCAATATAATAGTATTTTACCTCGAAAATATTATCATCTCACACACGTGTTTTCTGTATAAAATGAATACGCAAAATAAGAAGTAAAGTTCGACTGCGACGCTGCGCTATTCAAAATGGTGAATTTGTATCATAAGATTCAAAGTAATGCAGTAACACACGCCTATAAGCTGAACGGTACTTATTCTAAATCGTAGTTTCGTATGTAAACAGCTGAATACATTGCAGCATCTGTTCACCTATAGAATGAGGGAGCTGAGAAAACATCTCCGCGGTGAAATGCTACCTTCTCCATCGTATATTACCTGAAATGTTTTCAAAATAACTTATTATATTTTATATTTCACGTTTCAAAAAGTATTAAGAGGATGAGTGAGAGTTGATTTATATGTATTGATATTAATGTGACGTATCGAGATCGTTTGCATATACAGACTAACTGTACAAGAGAAGAGAGCGGTTCGGAGTTTACTCTTTTTAGAGTCCCAAGCTCCTCAGTGTATGTTATTGTTCGACTAACCAGATAGTACATAATTATTTGAATACGAATCGTTAATTGTGTTAATTATGTATTTAATTTGAAAACAGAAAATACTTACTTCTGCAGGAGTCAGAAATTTTTGAAATAAGTAACTGGTCTAGCTTACCCTACAATGGAATTCACCTAAGGGTTTGTTTCATAAAATAATTTTGCCCCTTACAATATAATTGAGGGTAATTTCCTGCTGGAAAATCTGATGATGAAATACTCGTATGTGACCCTGAATTGGATAAGAATTCTGCCCCTGAAGAGGGTCAAAAATGATATTTGTGGGTTTTCTGGTAGAGAATTCAACGCTGAATCGAATGATGTGCTCATTTTTGCCGTATACCTATAGCTTTAAAATTGACGGAGTCGTGATCAAAAGAAGTTGAAAAATTGTGAAGTTATGTAATTTTTTTCAAGCGGAGAAAACACTGTTCAAAATTTATCTTATATCTTTCCTTGAGCGGATACCTATCTGAAAAAAGTTGAATTGATGTTGCTTTGCAGGAAATTTGCTGAATTCAATGGTATGCTTGCCTATGTCTCTTTGAAAGTAAGAAAAATGAGAATAAGATGCAAAAGTACGAATAAAAATAATTTATAAATGCTGCATTGATTCAAATTACATTATAATTTATAATAATAAAAGAAAAGAATAATGAACGACATAAACTAAAAGTAAATAAAGTACTATAAAATAGCCGAAGCAGGTATTTTTAATCCGAGTTTTTGCGGACGACCTCTAGCTCTGGTAGTTCATTAATTTTTTTAAAAAACAAAACTACATATTTAAATTTCATCACGTTTTCTTTAGTTTTGATTTATATACGTTATTTTCAATTGATTTTAATCAAAAGAATTCATTATGGCAATGTTGGGAGCGATTTATAAAAATCACTTCAAATCGTCAAAATTCAAACATTTGTCACACAGTGAAGGAAGTTACTCAAGTCATGGCAAATTGCACATGCTTGAAATAAATTTCCCAGATGTAAACTACAATACAATAAAAAAAAAAAAATTTTCAATTTTTTTACCTTTTTTGGCTTTTTAGTTTTTTTGATTCTACCGGAAATTTACTTTTTCACCCGCAGTATCCTTTGCCAATTCAGGGTCACATTTATGAAAAATTTCACAAACAGTTTTATTGCATTTGAAAATACTGTCACGAGGAGCAGCCTCATTAAAAAAAAAACGAGTCCCATAAGCGCTAATTTTGCAGCCACTCAAAAATGCCTCACAAGTTTCGCTACAATAGCACCTTTCTTCCAAAGGGCCTCAGGTATGAAGGCCAACCCCCTCACCCATTCCCCCCTCATCACTTGGCGAATCAAGTTTATTTCTATCAGGCTCTTTTGTTGGTTTTGTGGTGGATGTTATTGCTTTGGAAGTGTAGCTGTTTTCAATGTGAGCGACATCATCATTGTTCCTCTTGTTGTTGTTATAGATGTTCTCTGGGACATTGATTTTCCTTCACTATTTTGTCATATAGTCAGTGGCACTCGAGACACGTGAGGTGAAGCTGTTTTTCAAAACTATGCGAATGCACAAAACTATTGAAATTAATTATTTACTGGACAGGTTTTGTAAACATCACGCTTGCTTGTGTGGAGTTGCCGGAACTGTACAGCAGAAATCAAATTGTAGTGTTTTGAAGTTAGTAAAATTAAGCTTATGTCTTATTTCATGCCTCTAGGAGGTGTTAAAAAATGTACTTTTTGCCTCAAACCAATTTCAAGAACAATGTGCAGATTGATTAAATGTTTTCGAACGTATGCAATGCATCTCTAATTTCAAACTTTTCATCATCAACCTTGCCTTGTCTTTTGATGTTTCTGGCCTGAGTTTGCAACGCCATGGTGCGATGTGTTCAACTGTTCAGCTTGAATTCTGCTTGATGAATGAAGACGCCAGATTGGCATTTCTATTTTCTATTCTATGCACGTGTCATAAAATTTTTTAAATTGAATATTAAAAAAAAAAATACATAGAAAGAGCAAATTTGTTACGTAAACAAATTCAAAACTATAACATTAATTAATTTTCAGTCAGAAAATTACAGTACCTATTCAAGAATAACAATTTTGCTTTAGCGTTCGCATTATCCTCTACAGTTATGTAGTTCTTGGATTTGGGAGTTTTTTGTTTGAAATGAGATCAGTAACAATTTCCAAAAATGTGGTATTTTTATTTAGAGTTATTCAGGTTATATTAGGGTTAGCATGAGCAAGGTACGTACCTACTAGATAAGGGGACTTCAAACTAAGTAATATACTTACACTATTGTTATCGAAAGAAAAAACGAGCAAGAAAAGATTTGAACACTTTTATTAAAACTGATTTTTATAACTGAACATTTGAAAATTAAAACTGGTTAAAAGTAAGAATGATACTTGATACTACTTAAAAGATGATAAAGAGTTGCTATTTATATTAAAATTTAATTGGACTTTGATTGGAAATCGAAAGTTAAAAATTAAGTAATATTATAAAATAATAAAAAAAAAATAAGATCAAAGTTTGAAAAAATTAAATGATGCATATAATATTCTTACATAACATAATGTAACATCTCCTATCATAATATAAAGTAACATCTCGTAAATCCTGTAAAATAGTCTGCATCGGATAATCGTAACATCCCTCCGGGGGTACCTACTTTAAAATTTTTAGAATCTAAAAATTTTTAAAATAGAAGAATAGAACTAAAAGAAAACCGAAAGATAAGAATGATTTTGACTATTTTTATAATAATCTGCGTTTCTTAATATCAGAAGCATCACACCTTGTTAAATTAATGGAAAATTTTCGTTTCAAACCTCTCAAACTCAAATTTTCCGGTGCTGGTGGAGTTTCCGTTTCATTGTCATCCATTGGTTCCAATTTTATTTCCTTTATTGGGCGTGGCATGTTGTAAGGGTGATATAGTTCCTTCATTAATTGGGGCATTTTCCGTTCCATCCGCTCCTTTAAATGTCTAACTTCTGCAGTCAGTGTATTGAAATTTATGAGCAATTCCAAGTGTGCGTTATTCAAGTTATCAATTTCATCTAAAAATATTTAGTATCTCTGGTAGCAAGAAATTCATTCACCAGAATTGATATGGTACTCGTGTGATCGTCTACCCTACAAGTTTCAAACTCTGAACACGACTTCTAAAATTGGGCTAGGTATACTCTTTGCGAAAATTATATTTTATTTTTGCTGTCAACATTTCACTGTCCCTCCTTACACCAGCACAGACTATCTCTACAAATAGATAAAAGATTCCTATTCATACCAGACAACCCTTTCGAAATTAAAAAAATTATAGACTTAGGTAATGAAAAAACTCAACATTACTAACTTGATATAAACGCTCACTCGATATGAGATGTAATAATCATGCAATTACAAATACCTCGAAAAAAAATTCACGCATTCTGTCGTATTTTTTTATTGGTTGTTTCTTTTTTCGATTTCAATATTCTCCTGTGAATGATTGTACAGTCGCCATTTTCATGTTATACATGCGTATTATTATCATAAGTAATTAGAAATGGATCAAAAAAATGAATGAAAAAATATAAAGAAAAAAAAATAAATAATGATACTTACATATTTTTTTTTTAAATGGAATTTTAGTAAAATTCAATCATTTTATGAAAATTAATTTTTTTATCAGTACCTACGTTTTGGTATTCTAGAAGATAAATTATACAGGTTAACTATACTTGCCACTTTTTCTAGGCGAATGCACAACTTTTCGCAATATCAGTAATCAACAGATTTTAATGGGTCTAATTATGAAATGATACATAGGTATGATCATACCCTTGCTCCCTGAAACAAAATTGTTGGTATCTGAATTGGGACACCCTTTCGTGTTGAATATGTAGGTTTTTTTTTCTATTTTTGACTCTAGATCTATGCGCGTTGTCATATTTTTTGATTAGTGGGCAATTTTGAAAGTCTTACTGGAGGTATCGAAAGCATAATTTCAACGATACTGCTTCAGGTGTACGTGGGTCACTATGGTTCTCCAAGAGGGTACCTTTTTTAATGATGAAAAAACTAAGAAAATAATTTAAAAATAGTTGGTACTGATAAATTTATCACTTATTTAATGAAAACAAAAAAAAAGAAAAAAAAGAAACGATAGAAGTCTACTTACGTTTATTCTCAGATGTGAGGTGATATGCAATGACAATAGGCACACGAGTTCATGTACAGTTTTTGCGGATGAACTGTCGAAAAAAAAATGAAAGAAGCGTAAAAACTGTTTGAAAATGTATTATTAAAATGCAAAAAAGAAATAAAATAAATGAAAAACCAAGAAAATAATGGTTTAATTTCACAATAATCGTCAAGTTTATATACGTCAATAACAATCTACATAAATTAGGTATAGGTGCTTGAATAGATACGTTCCATAATTGGCTAAGTGTTACACATGGTTCATTGCCTGGTGTTTTTAAAACAATCTGCCCGTATTTTTGAACCAAATACTTTGAGATACCGGTCAAAACCATGTTCTAAATCTGACCAGAATCCTATTCGAATGCATCGTCGATTGTTCTTGAGGAGATGAAAGATGCAACTGAGCATCTTTTAATTCTACTCTGGCTGGTTTCCTGTGACCGATTCGATTTAACAGTACGCGTATGTAACTGATTTCAAGAGCTTAGTAGTTCTGCTCGTTGGTTCTGCTCCTCGTGATCATTTTACAATTGAAATCGACAGCAGTAATAATAATTACATGAATTGTTTTTTGTAATTGACTGTGTCTGTAGAAGGTTCAACGCAGTTTCTATAGTTGGATTCTTGTCCATTAGAACACGAGTTAATTTATGGAATAATGATTTGGCCGAGGCTAATTCTAATTCCGAATAAAGCGTTGTTACGATAAGTCAATTTTTTGAGCCATATTCATCTATGATGATGATAACGTTGTTGTTGTTGTTATTGTGTATTACAAAATGGCTCTAGGGAAGGACACGATTTTTACGAGTTTTTCTTGAAATAGTGTACTTTGTACTCATTTTGAGAAAACTATGTAGTTATGAAAGATGTGGCTCAAGTAAGTAGTTTTACATCTTACGTTAGCTTTTAATGTCACTCGTTATCGCCAGAATTTATAAAAATCAAAGCATCTCCATCATCAAGAATCGACGATGTTTGAGTTTTTATTTGATTCATACTCAAATCTTGGATTATTAATATTATGTAGATGTATACATAGATGTAGACATTGAAAAATATTCCTACATCTATTAGATACGCATCGGTGCTGACAAAAATCTTCAAGTTTTTGGTTCGAATTTAGGCTGGTGATTGGAACATTATCACATTGAAAAATATTTTTATTTATATAGAAAGGCGTTTTCGCAGTACCTAACAAAAAGTAATGAGGTTGAATATTGCTTTCAATCAGCAAAACTATATCATAAGTACATATATGGCTGAATCTACACATTTTCATTCATCAGTAGTGAATTCATCGTTTTTTTTTTTTCAAGTTTCTTGCTGGGTGAAAATACCTACTGAATTACTTACGAAGTAACATTTATGACGAAGCTGATTGTTTGTATTGAAATAGTGAACTGTGTTTCTACTAGTCTCAGGAAGTGGGAAAAGGGGAGTTCAAGGGTAATGATCTACAGAAAAATATTGGCTAAATAATCAGTAAGCATTTGAAAAAATTATTTTTTGGGACTGCAAAGGTGCAATCATTCACATTGAATCATTGATGCTATTTTCATATTTCCGTGATATTGAAGCAACGATGCTCTGCATTTTGCAGGAAGGTATGGTTCAGAATATTGTAGTGATACCTAGCCAAGGAAGAAATTTTGATAAAACTAACCAGGTCATTAAAGAGACATCCTCTTGACCAAAAATTAAATGCAGTTACCAAAAAGTTTATAAAATATTTTCAAAAAAACATTGTAAAAATTGAGAAAAAATTGATAGTTATGAAAAAAATTGTGGAAAATTACGAAAAATCGATCAAATACTTATCAAAATGAAATAGAATCGTAAAAAAAAAAAAAAAAAAAAAACATTACGATAACCATAAAATTATTATAGAAATCTCTTCAATGTTAACAAAAATTGGGTGATAAGTGTCCTCGACTTTGAAGCTGTGATAAATTCTTACGTGATGGATTTTTTTCATCATTTTCCTAGGGGTTGGTCATCCAAAAGTCATCAAAAGGTCGTCCTTTTTCATTTTTTCGATTCAGTAGGCAAGACATCTTGTTAAGAAAAGGCTACATGTTTGTAACAGAATCTCAAAGTTTTACTGTCACCTTTTGAAATCCCGTCAATAGTCAGAAAGATCCTATTTCAATTAGCCCATGTTGATGCGTCTTTCACAGATTTTTTTAATTGAGATTTCTTATTACACTAGCAGGAAATCTGCTTACTTAGATCTTCATTACGATACAGTTTGTAAGTATCTATTCTATCTTATGCATGAATCTTATCCATGTGGATTGGATTTTTCGATTCAAATTTTATTTTGTTCAATATCAGCTTCACTCTTGTATCAAATGAGCCATTGAAATTCTATTCGAGATATTTTCCAAAGAATATAGTGTTATTCAGAATAAGCATCTATTCATCTATCTGTAGTTGGATTTAAACAATGTTTTTTGAACTTGAAGGTCCGCTCTTTCAACCACAGCTTCTGGTTTCTCGCTCAAAATATCCTAAAATGTTTTCATGTTTGTTCACATCATTTCAACTATTATCGTAGTGAATTCGGAGCAACTAAAGTATCAAAGATGACTTGGATTTTTTTCTTTTTTGTACGTCTATTTTATTCAGGCTTACATTTTTCATCGTACTATGATTTCAGTCTAAAGAAGATTTTGAAACCTATAAATTTAGAAGAGTTGATTGTTAATTGAATAATGCAACTATCTTACTTCAAATACAGGAAGCATTCAGAGATATTGACATGGAAGATCATTTTTTCTCAACCAATGCATGTACTCGTATAAAAAATTCCTTCTTGGAATAAAAGCCAATTACCTACTGGGATATTCCACTTTTTAAAAAATGTTTAGGTATTTCATGCAACGTTGAGATCTTTTAACGAGATACCTAATGAAAAATGGTTCATTTAGGTACTTAGCTACTTACTCAAAAATGGTGGAATTAGGACGCTAAAAATAAAATATTTATGTAGATATACTTATAGGAGAACAAATTAGTACACAATTAATACACAAATTAGATAGATCCACACGAAAACTTCAATTTTTTATTTATGTATGAAAAATACATTACACACACAAGTTCAAAAAATGTGGGTGATTATAAACGAGTGCGAATTGCAGGACGAGCCGAAGGCGAGGACTGCAATTCGCGTACGAGTTTATAATCACCCACATTATTGAACTTGGTATGTAATATACTATTAGTCACTTTTGATACCTACGTAGGTAGCAAATAATGTACTTACATAATTATCATTTTTAACAAGTTTTTTCACATAAACGCCCAAAAGCATGTAACCATGTATAGGTATGTAGTTGGATACTGGTAGGCTATACTTACTTTTAAAAACTGGGAAACATAAACTGCAACTGGTGACGTTTTATGTTCCACAAAATTCTCACCAAAAAAATATTTGATACGACCCTCTCCAGGTACCAAATTATAGAGGTGAAATGTATCGGGTAAAAGGCCACATACCCACTATACTACACCCTTGTACAAAAAATTTAATAGTTCGAGTGTCTCTGCGCTGCATCGCGTATATCAAGCAATATGTTATCAATAACAAATGAAGAGGTCCTACAATGTTGAAACGTGTTGACAGTTTTGCGTCATTTATAACCTAACACGGTTCACAGCTGTTGGCAATCTTGTCGGTCGACTGTACGCAGGGTCATCAGAATAGAGAGAGTGATGTGAAAAATAGACGAATTTTGGTTATCGAAACGAACGAAAGCTTCGAATTAACATGAGCGTACTCGCACCCCTGCTCGCTTCATCTTTCATAGGCCTAGATGGGAATTCACAGCTTCACAATACGCGCCCTGTCGATTATATCGTCGTACACGTATAGCTATAGCTAGTAGGTTTATTTGGGAAAATTTTCGACGTATACGCAAACAAGGCGGTCGCTTATTAATTCGCTTTTGATAAGTAAAATCCATTTAATACGTGAAACATAATCCTTATTTGAGGTATGACGCGAAAGGAGAGCAGAAAAAATGAGATAAAAATTAATGGAACTGCGACCAAAATAAGAGTAACCAGGGTGTGATGGTGACGATGGTGATGGCGATGAGGCTAGGATAGAAATTGTTGAAACGTCCTACTATATACTATACATAGGTATATTGTATACTATAACGTTGAATTTATACGAGTAAATTTGCAAACGCGACATTTCACAGAAATTAAGCCGTTAAAGTAGTTCATTTCAGTTAGATTTTAATTACAGTTTTGTTTCAACGGTGAAATGGAATTCGTAATCGCGACGGAATGCAATCAAATTATGTGTAAGTTACATTTTTTTCCTTGTTTTTTTTTGCTGGAAAAAATAATGTTGAACAGTTTTTTGTTTTAATCGGATACATTTTTCAAATGTTGATATAATGGATGCTCCTCCAGTCTGTGCTGCTTTGTCGGTTTTGGTTAGTTGAAAAAGACGAAAATTGTTCTCCATTCTGGAGTTTTGAGAATTAATTGTTCAATATCGTACTATGTTATATCCTTTACTTTTTCAGTATATGAAGGGGAAGGGGCACCCCATAAATATGGTAAGCTGTTCGTGGGCTTTTGACAAAATGGTTGTGTAAGCGAACAACTTGATCTTAATTTTATAATGAAAATGATGCATCGAGAGGTACAAAAAACATTACTTTTGCTCACATAATTGAAAAATACCTGTTATAGGTACGAAACATTGAAGAATGATACCTACTTATATACACTCCTTAAGAACCTGCACTCATTTTCTTCTAGATGGAATCTGGTGTACAAGTACTCTTTCTCATCGGAAAGGGGCTTTCTCTTTTCCTTGAAGTTGATTTACATTGCTCACAAGTGTTAAGCATAATTTTAGTGGCTCTTTCTTCATCCACACTACCAATTTTTTTATAAAATTCATCTACAGTGTCTTCAAAAGCGGTTTCGTCAGGTTTAAAGACAGGTTCATGAACAGGCTCTTCATTAAATTCAAACACAGGCTCAGGTTCCAATACATTCTGTGGTTCTTCAGCCTGAAAAAATTATTAATGAGGAAGTTGGAAATAATTTTCAACACTAAATGAAAAATCTTGAGTAGGCTAGTTGCGTATGGTTTATATTTTTCAAATTCAATAACTGTTTCTTCAAATGTTGAAATTTTTCGAGGAAAATGTTGAAAGATAATTTTCTTACAACGGAATCTTCTTCGTTGATTTAACGTAACTTTTTGAATAATTTCAACTATAGTTTCGTCTAATGCCAGAAATATCACCTGAAGCTCATTCTCCAACTCAATAGCTGGCTGATAGAGACAAAAACGATATCTTCCTTTCTTTTCATCAAACGAATTCGGTGACATCAATACCTACACATTCATTAGAAAATTCAAAGGGGAAATGACGAAACTTTCTCTTTTTCAGGCAACAACGAATCACTTTTTCTGAACAAATCCTGGGAAAACATTGCAATTTTCTTCTTTTCCAAACACATTTGGTAATGAAAAATATTTTCTGGACAATTCCAGCAATGACAAGGCAAAAATGTTTCTTCCTTTCCAACGAATAACACAAGTTAGGTATCTAGAAAATTCCAACAGCAAACTGTTCTCTTACCACGTTTTCAGGTAAATCTGGCAACGGTCAACATTTTTGGGATAATTTCAGCAACGAACAATTTTCTTCAACTTTTCCAGACAAATCTGGCAACGAATTACATGAGCTGGAAAACTCCACCAACGAATCATTTTTCTTTGCTTTTCTAGACGAATCTGGCAATAAATATCATAAGCTGTAAAATTCCAACGCCGAACAAATCATTTCTTCATTTCCAGGAGAATCTGGAGCCAACAAATCCCACGAGTTGGAGAATCCGAACACCAACGAACCGGTGTTTAATTCATTTCTAGACAAATCTGGGTCAAACGAATAGCATAAGTTTGATAATTTCAACACCAATGACGAATCATCACACCTGAAGCTTTTCATTGATTGTCATTTTCAAAAATCTTTGTATGTACAACATCGCGACACTTCCAAAATTCTTAAAAATGACTCATTTTTTGCTGGCATTGCGATATCCGGCCCGGAGGACCAAATGTTCACTAATAAAACGAACAAACGTATGCCATAAGAATTTGACGTAATTATTCGAACAACAACAGAAATAGACATTAAACTCCTAAATTTATATGTTTCCTCTTTGTTGATTTATAATTTGAGATATAGCTCCAAATGCAGGTAAAATTGAAATAAAAACTTCAGGATGGCCAAAAATCATAATAGATGTTGATATAAAATTGGATTTCCATTTCCTAAAGGATTAAAAAAATTTACATATATATCAAGATTATTACCTGAAATAGTTATCGTAAACAACATCGCGACACTTCCGAAATCCTCAAAAATGACTCATTTTTTGCCGGCATTGCTTTATCCGGCCCGGAGGACCAAATGTTGACTAATGAAACGAACTTGACGTAATTATTCGAACAACAACGAAAATAAACAATAACACCTCCTATTCATACAGAAATAAAGGCAATTCATCTTGTAACACGTATTTTAACAAACATGACTAAACTGATGATGAGATAATCCTCTATAGGCTCTATAAAATGATAACTGCAGCACCGATTAAAGTACCTGGGTATCAAAATTCGGATAATCATCCAAATATAGGGGGAGATGATTTGGGATAATGTTTCTGTCATCGACTTGATCAGTTACTGTAAGGACTTAGCAAAAAGTATAAGATACTTATCAACTTACAGCTAAACTGTAGGGGGAGATTATGCATTTCATATAATTAAGCTCGCAATAAAGATTGAAGTTGAAAGAAACTATAGCTTTGAAGAACTTAGGGTATAAAAAATCAGGCAGGCAAGTGGTGCGCGCGATTCTTCGCTGTGGTTGGTCGAATATTACGTCATAATATGATGCAAAGCTGCCCCCAAATAGATAAGATCGCGGCTCGGATATTTATGTCAGGTTGGGCAATAATAAAATGCTTTTTCTCCCAGTAAGGTGACAGAAAAAACTGATTTTTCTCCCTCTACAAAACGTATTTAAGTATTCAAAATATTCTAAATGATAATTATCTTCGAAGGATCTTCAAGAATCCACCCCCCCCCCCAAAAAAAAAACAACATCGAACCATGCAGGTATAGGAGAATAAAACACACGCAAAACATTAGACGTACAACGCTATTAAAGTGTTAAATGAACTTTAATAACAGACTAAAATTCCCTCAACAACGTCCAGCGAATAATTTTTTACCGCTTGGTCGTCGTAAAAAATGCTCGAAAATTTCCACATAAAAAGTACGCTGCTTGGCTGCGACTAGTGGTTGGTAAATTTGTCCCCTGTTAACGTTTTACGAATTTCATGCCTCACCCTCGCGTTGAACGATGAATTCTCATCCCTATATAGCGAGGGTGGATTTGTTGGCAAAAACCCCAGTAAAAATAAAAGAAATTCCATCGTATAAATTGAATTCGACGTTTATCATGATTTATAATGACTGACAGCCACTTCAGAAAACATGAGAAAAACCGACACGAAAAAGTATTTAGAAAATGAAAAAAAAAAAAAAAAATGAAATAAAACTCGTTAAAATTTTCCAAACGTAGCGAGTAAATTAACGTAATAAATCTCATAAATGAATTTATAATTTTTAAAGCGGACGTCTCATATTAGGGTGAATTTTTTTGTAAAAAGGCAACTTTTTTTTTTGTTTTATTTAGTCACGTCCTTATTTAATTGTATTAATAAATGAACATAAAACTTTTACGGTTGAGTTTAAAACTCGTTAAGTAGAAGAATAATTAAGAAAGAGTACGAAGGTGTAGCCACGCTGTTAAAATAATGCGAAATTTTCTCTTCCCGTTTCGGCCCTTAGCTCGACGAAGTTTCCACGCTAATTTAGGTTTAGATCATTGGTGCATAAACTGCGGAGACTGTTCGACTGCTGCTGGCTCTGGCTGCTATGGGTAAAAATAAAAGAACAAGAGGAGGAGGGTAGTAGGTAGGTAAAAAAAAACCACTCTACGTTAGTCTTTTTCAAGTTGAGATAACGTCGCACCATCCCATCGCCATCCAGTAACACTACGAGAGTATTTAAAGGTATAAATGGTAGGTAACTTTTCTCAGCAAACTTTCAAAGGTCTTCAATTGCCATCTCTTCTTTCACGTCGCTGTGTACTATAAACTTTCGAAAGCGAAGAGCGAGAAAAGAAAAGTCTGAATGCAGAAATGGTATACAGATGTATGGATGCTATATTCTAAGTAGTTTTACATCTCGCTAGAATAAATCCTACCTACTATAAGCGCGAATTTGTAGCTATATAGGTATAGGTAGGTAAAATGATACCAGCAGCGCAGCGTTCGTTTCCGCCACAAATACGACTAACACAACAAGTCGATTGCAACTTTTAAATTCTAATACGGCTCGTTTTGTTTTCGTAATGTTTGTTTAACGATACTTTTGTGTAATATTCAATATGTGATTTATATACCAATGGATTTCCAAAGATAATAGGCTTACCTATCGCATTGGTGTACTTCGTTATACTCTCTGTTTTTGATTGTGTACTCGTATACACGTGTGTACCTCTATCTATGACTGCCTCTAACCTACCTATCACTATCCATTCGCGGTAATATTGTCGTACATTTATTCCCTTTATTATAGTCATCGAATTCATTGCGAAGTCGCTTTTCATATCCCCAATATACCGACGAACATTGTTACTACAAATCTGTTAATGTTTATGGATGTTACTCGCGCTCACACGTTTTCCAATACTGAATCGTGTACAGTTAGGTATACATGAAAAATGGTTTTTTTTTGCATTTTTCTTTCACAATCGTGAGCATTAATTCTACATAATTACGTATGCAAAGTTGCAGATCTATATTTTTTTCACTCACTTTATAATTTCAGATCTCGGAGCGAAATATTCAATCTCATCAGGGTTTGAAGAATCCAATTCCAAATCGGCTTCAACGTAATACAATTCATCTTCGAATTCGCTTGTTGTTCTATATTTAAAAAAAATTAGTTAATAATGAGCAATTTTTCGAATTTCGGTATATATTTTCGACTCATTTTGTAATTTCAGGACTATAGTATTCGTATGCTCGGAATCTCCATCTGAGAAACCGGTTGCCGACGATTCTTCTTCGAATTCAACTGTTCTTCCACACGAATCAATTTCCAATTGAACAGTTGTTCTATATACCAAAAAAATTAATTAATATAATGAGATCAATTTTGTCAAATTAGATATATGTATATTTTCGATACACACTTTGTAACGTCCGTACTATCGACCACATGTTCAAACCCTGCAGCTATATCAATGAATCCTGTACAGCAAGATTCGTCTATACAGAGCCTGCTGCTTAAAGTAGTTAAAGTCGTATCATTCCATGTATTATTTGCCATCGTTTCATAACCTGAATCATCATTATTCCGTACACACGCATTTCTGTAAAAATAGCATAAATGTAATTTTGAATGGGATGCTCCATGTATGTATTCTTATTCGTTCGGTTGAAAAATTTTAGTGCTGGTTGAGATAAGTTACTTACTGACTTTTAAGGATTCCTACGTAGACCTACCTGTGTTATTATGGTTGCCATAGGTGTGAACACCGAATGAAATGCATAAAAATGTGTCCAGTTAATGCAAATTGAGTGGTCTTAACACTGCATAAACAGGGAATAAAACTAAATCCGTTACAACCAGGAAAATCATCAAAGAACAGTGAAGAAAAAAAGGACAAAATTTGAAAACATAAAATAAGTGGTAAACCAAACAATGCAGAATAATGTTGAAATGTTATGAAAAACAGTGAATGAAATAAAAATGCTCAATTTTAAGGTTAACTGAAACTTGAACTAAAACAAACAAATTACTATGAATGAATGCATTGGTGGAGAGATCTTTCAGGGCTTTTTAGCTGTTGATGCCTTTGGTCCAGCTGCGAATGCAACTTTAGTCACAGACCCACACATCAAGTTCTTGTTTTGAGAATAGACATCTTGTAGTACCATTGTTAGTATTAAATGAATGAGATGCTCCGAACCGGAAGATGCACTTGTATCAGACTTGATGAGTCCATGAGCCTTTTCTACTTCATACAATCCGATGAGATTATACCAGAATTTGTCAGGATTGGTTTTTATCGAACTTAAAATGGCTATTGGTGTGCATGCCTGAACATGTTTCATCCCAGGTGTATGAGGTGTAGGTATTCAAGTTTTGTTTCGAATCCAGAATCAATACCAGATATTTCACTGGCAGTGACATCTCTGAATAAAAAAGGAGTATTTAAAAAATTTTTTACTTTTGAACTTGATTAATATGATGAATAATTACCCAAATCTAATGGTGGAATTTATCGTTGATGTAACATCCATTAAATCATCATTATCTGATTCTATTTTGCCGAAGCAATTGCGGAAAATCGAATTCAGAAACTTACTGAAGCAACTCGTTTTTTGTTTGATTTAATTATCTCAAGAACTATTTAATAATTTGAAAATTCGATCATAAATCACCACAATTCAACCATAAATTAACACGTTTCAAAGGTTGTCATTAATTTTTTTTGCTATGGTGATGAGCTTACAGGGTCACCAGTCCCTAGAAAAATCATCTAAATTCAACTTTGAGAATGGAAACTCGTGCCATTTTAAATTCGAAATCATTACAGAAAAATTCATTTGTGGTTTGGGATTTCTACCACAAAAAAATTGATTGATAAATCACTAGGGGAAAACGTATAGGTAGGTATTCTGAAATCACCTAAATAATTTATTAAAATATCATTGTAAATAATCGCAAAAAAACTCCAAAATATAATTAGTCACTGAATAATTTCTAAATCACCAAAAAAAATGCATCTAAAATCAGATATTCTACGAGATCGCAAAACCCATCATTTTCAACTAAGTATGGAAAACTGTTGAAAATCACGTAAGTTACACATAATAACGCGATTTTGATTTCAATTGCTTTTCGGCGTTATGAGTTTTATCTCTTTTAGTATGATTCCAATAATTCGAAGTGCCGCCGCTTGATTTAATATTTTTGGGACACCTTCTACACTGCACTTGAAGCTTGTTATTTTTTTTGCCAATATACATATAGAAGAGCAATTTTGATTTCCCTTTCTTTCCATAGGTCAACGACCTCAAATAATGGTCAATTTGACCAAACGGAATCAAAAAATGCAAACTGGCTAATCTTTGAAATGGGGACTCAAAATTTAAAAGAGAGTACTTCGGCTAAGAATTACTCCACACAGAATTCTAAAAAAGCTGAAACCTTGCTTTTTACCCCCATCCATTTTTTGTTAACGATCTTAAACAAAAATTCGAATAAATACTCAAATGCTTCTCAGAAATTAGCGTTATCTATCACCAGGCGAATTCTTGAATATGTCTTGCCTTTTCTTCTCTATTCGAGACATAGAATAAAACGAGTATGTATTATAATGTATATGATATTTTTTACATTATTCTATGGTTATTTTGTCGAGTAAATATACAATAACAGTAACGAAAAAATCATTATTTTTAGGGATTAGTTTATTCCCATTCCATATGCTCAACATTATCGTCTTGTTGGTGTTGGATTCGTAGTCGCTCTTCCATCTCTCGTATTCTTTGAATATGGCGCAGGTATGTGATATTGTCCATCCATTTGAGCGTTTCCCTGTATATGGTTTTTACCACGATTAATTTATGAAGTTTCACCCTTCTACCGGTGCAAATCAATTCTAGAGAAGAATGTAGGCTAGGTAATTGAAAAAAACTTGAATTTAATCTTTTAGTGGATAGGTACCTAATTAAATAGCACTAAAGTTGAATTATCACTCAGCAGGAAAACCGAGCAACCACACTGAAAGAAATGAATAGCAAAACGATGCAATGAGTACCGCAAAACGCGGTAATTTTGGTATAGGAATTGAAAATAGAAATCAATCCATCTCAGTTCGGGAATGGTTACCACTCTTGATGCACTTATTACATTAGTAATGTAATAAGTGAATCAAGAGCGGTACCCATTCCCGAACTGAGATGGATTGATTTGTATTTTCAATTCCTATACCAAAATTACCGCGTTTTGCGGTACTCATTGCCATTCATTTCTTTCAGTGCAATACATATTTTTATACATTAGTTTTATGTGGATACCAAACTCGATCCAAATTGGAAGTTTTACAGAGCTTTAAATTGTTGAAAATGACCCAAAAATTGTTTAAATTGACGAGAAAATTCGTGATTGTTGATTACTTACTTTGTTGCAATTTGAGCACACTCGCCTTTTCATACTCCTTCGTTGATGAGTGATGACCCTTGCATTTCATCAGCGTTTAAAAGTTGAATTTGAAACTTCTTTTAGTGTACGAGTAGATTAAGGGAAAAGAAATTCGAATCATACTCACAAACATAAATCTCAAATATTATCCAAAACTCTCTAAATACTCAACTATTTTACGCTGATAAATATCGATAATTTTCTAAAAACACCTACATAATACGTAACTATCATAGGTTTGGAAAAAAATTCTACAAATCGTATAGAACATGCACGTCTTATCAAAGTAAACGAATTGACAAAAATTTTCAAACGAACACGTATATCAAAACACTCGTGCCATGTCCAGTTTTGATGCAGTTTCGTGAAATTGATTCGCCGTAGACATTTAATGAAGCATGTTATAAAAGCCATGTTCAAGATTTAATTTCGTGTTTTGACCTCGAGAAACGTGACCATTTCGCAATTGGTAAAAGTAATCCTGTATGGTGGCGAAACACGGTTAATATTTTAGATAGAAAAATGATAACCTTCGTCAGACCCCAATGTGTTTCATTATAAATTATATACCAGTGTGGTTCAGTATAGTGTTGAAACATTAATAATGAATTCTTCTACACATCCTTTTGATTATAATCGAGCGCCACAAAAGGTGTTACAAGTTCGTGTTATTTTAATGGCGCAATAAGCGTGTTGCCAGGCAGCTTGGATTTTTTCAATTTTTCTCGATAGTCAGCTACCTACCTACGTACCTATGTACTATCTGGTGCTATTGCTAAAAGAATAATTTTCTTTCGGTTGCGTACTTTCGCCTTTTTTTTGAGGTGTCTTTTTTTCTCACGGTGTTCGATTACGTTATGTCTCATTAGCATTGGAGAAAATACCGACTGCTAAAGCTCGAACAGATGCATAGGCACACGTTGCAGATGGGTATTGAATAAATTACTTTATCGTGAATATTTAAAACAGCCGTGTCGAATGAATCGCTGCGCGCTACATTGCCTCCAATCGTTGGCACAAACGCCCATGTGTGCGTGTAAATTGCCTATCTACTTACTCTAACCGACCCGTAGGCCGTAGTAAATAATTTCCAGAAATTGGATCTTTGATAAGCTTTTAAACTGCGTGAAATTTGATTTGATTTGAATTTGTATTGATATTATGTATGTACTTTGATTCAGCGTCTTTTTTCTCAATTCTGTTAATTAAGTAGGGGATTGAGCTGTGGTGGAAACGGAGTGGTTTTGAACAAGATAGTGTGAACAAATACCCTCATATAATTTTTTAATATCTAGTTTGGTATGGCTTTGAAAAAAAACACTTAATTTTTAAGTATACCTAATGTATTACAATCAATTGAAAGAAAACTAGTCAACCATTAAAAAAAAAAAAATAAAAATAAATCATCTCTTAAATCCGATGAATTGTTTGCAAGTCCTTTCAGACATTCTTGTCCAATGGTTGTTCTCAATGTTTTCTTACTGCGCTCAGTGGAAGCACCAGAAACTGGTAATGTTAATTCAATTTTCATGAATAGGTGTAAACTGGAGTAAATGGTCTGGAGCCCATTTTTAGTGAAAATTTGGAAAATTTTTGATAAATTTCCAGCATTAATCATTACTTTGTTTTTCGATGCCATGTTTCTTATTCCTGTCTTCATTTTTAAAATTCACATCATTATCATCATCTGTCTGAGCCTTACTTATAGTCATTTTTGCTTTCGTTGCTGCTTTTCTTGTTCAATTTTTGTCTGTTACTGTGCCGGATAAGTAAATTGGTTTCTTGTAGGTAGGTACAATGAAGCCATTGTTACCATGCAGTTAGTCACTACAGAAATAATTTATAAATTAATTAATATGTTTCGGTAATACAGATGTTTTATTTTGAAAAATGTAAACATCTCATTATTTTCATCCACGTCCATGTAATCTTCCTCTAGAACATTATCTTCCTTGTTCTTTTCTTAATTGACACTAATTCATTTAATTTTGTTGAATTAGAGTACCCATGTTCCTTCAATCATGAAGACATCCGCTAACTAAACGAAAAACATGCACAATAATTTAAAAATCCGCACAATTTCAACTCAAAATAAATAGTACTTGGATAACAAAATATCAGATGATTTTACTTTACCTATTCAGAATTTGGATAACATACGTATTTCACCAGAATAGTGCTATGAAGATGAACCTATACTACTAGAGTTAACATCATGACGAAAGCACTTGCGCAAGTTCAAACTTGCGTAGCACTCGTTCTTAAAAAATAATACATTAAAATAATTGAACAAAAATTTTATGGAATTATGAAACGTAAATTCGAATGAAACTAGAATTTTGCAATTTTTTAGAACGTTTTTGTGCCTTTGAATCGATTGCCAAAACCATCTCAATGCTCACAAAAATGAGAAAAAAATGTTTTCAGACGTGTTTTAAGGTATCACATCAAGAAAAAGTAATTTTCAATTCGAACTTGTTTCACTGACAGTTGATTTGCTGACTCGAAACTGGCTGTGAAGAATTCAAATAGTAGAAAACTGATTAGGTAGTGATCAATTACTTCAAAAATCTTTAAAAGTTTGAAATTTAAACCACAATTCACAATGTGCGGATGTCTACATTTCATTTGCGACAAAAATCTGTTTTTGTTTATGATTTGAAAGTAACGTATACCGGTACCTACTCGAATTGTATTCAAATCTGGCGATCGATATTCGCAATCACATCAAAAGAAATCGAAACATAATCAAAAATATATTAACCTATTGCTCAGTTGATGAATTTTCATCAATATTTCTATTGGCGGTGGCTGCGGACGTTGACAACCGATCGTACAATTCTACTCCTTCAATATAATCATGGGTAGTACGATCATCGTTCATATTTTCGTAATTCGTAGCTTCGTTACCCTTTATTACAAACAAGCCATTTATACATGTATAAAGACAAAATATGGATTTGAAATAGGTAGATCATCATGTGAAATACTATAGCACATAGGTATTACTTGCGTTTGCTCCAGAGACTCGTCATCATCCAGATAATTAAAGATGGTGCTGCTGACGACAAATTAATGAAATCATTGTGTATTTCACTGCTGATGTTAGCATTGTTGGTTTCGTCATTGCCAGTATTTTCATGGCTACAAGATCGTCGCTATGCTGCAAGATGATCCACATGACAAGAATCATTATGGACAAATGAAATGATGTAATTAATCACTTTGTACTACGTATCTACCTGCTGTTGAATAAACTTCAGAAAATCTCTTAAAATCGAATCAAAATCAATGAGCCTTTATTTACAAAATGAAATTCCGTTCAAAATTGTTCGAAAATCATGAAAAAAAGAATCAAAAAAAAACAACCAGAAATTCAAAAAATGTACCTATTGCAATGCTATCGAATGAAAATGAACAATAAATATTTCAAAATATAAATTCTGCAGGTACTTTTGTGGAAAGCCGCCCACTGTTTTGTGCAAAGTGCACAAAATCGAGCGTACATAAGTATTTCCCAAAAACATTACTTGAATGTATTTTTGTTGGTATTCTAATACGAGTACATAATTATGATAATTACTTATGAGTTTAACCCCTATTAATGTGGTTTTGAGGGAGCTGGTGTCTCACTGAACAGCCTGCAAGGGCTAGGGTGGAGGATCAACTTGATAATTCATAATAATCTATATATATTATTTAAATTTATTTTCGATGAAATCATGTTTTTCTTACAACATTTAGAAAAAGAATGTAACAGTCCTGCATGTTGTATGTACATTGTCGTCGTTTTTTCAAAATTTTACTACCACTTGTTATGTACTAGGTATGTATAGATATAGGTTATAACTTCAATAAAGTCTAAGTTTATAAGTTCAAATTATGATCATTGTGTTTTCTTACCGCAGATAAATTTTGCGAACATAACGAATTTAAAATATTAAGGTTACTTACGTATCAGCATTACGTAATAGTTCTGCGTAAGGTCTCCAATCGATATGTACGAGAATATGAGCCAAGGGTCCGAGGGATCACCCGTGAAATCAACATGGCATTAATATTTATTTACATAGGTTAGTACTTATGTAAGATTGAAGATTTGAATAAAACTTCTTGAGTTAATAGCTGGATGGCATACTCCCATCAATGATAGAATATTATCATGTTCAAACTGCTGAGAAATTTCTGCCTCTCTCAAAAAATCTTAAACGGTTTCATTCGATACTTCCTTCAACTTTTTTTATACGCGGCTATTATACAGACTTGTTGGTTCCCTTCGTCATTAACGGAACGTAATTCAGCTGTAAAAGTGCAAAAAAAAATAGTACCTAATGTCAAATGTAAATTCAGAGTCTTGAATTGAATGAGATGAAAAAGTATCCAAATCAGTAGTGTTGCTAAAAACTTTCAACAACCCCAGGTACATAATTTTACCTTACCTATTCTCACCTATTCAGAATCAGTTACTTCAGGTGAACTTAAGGCGAGAATTTTATCAGCACTGTATTTGCTTTGTGAAATTACTTCAATATGATCGGCGAAATACTTGTTCCACTTCAATGCTGGCTGAACCATATTTACAAAGAAGCATTCAATTTTTAAAACTTTACAATCTCAGTCAACGTCTAATTGTGCATTGAAGTATAAAGACATCCGCCAACTAAACGAAAAACTTGCACAATAATTTAAAACTCCGCACAATTTCAACTCAAAATTAAATAGGTAATAAAATATCAGATAATTTTACCTTACCCAATATGTATGTACCTATTCAGAATTTGGATAACATTCCTATTGATTAAGAATGCAATGCTTACACATGTATGTACACATATACCTACTAGGTACTAGAATTAACATCATGATGACAGCACTTTTGCAAGTTCAAACTTGTGTAGCACTCATTCTTGAAAAATGAATAAATTGAAATAATTTGAACAAAAATTCTATACTTAGAATTTAAAAAATAAAATCGAATGAAACCAGAGTTTTGTATTTTTTAGAATGTTTTTGTTCCTTTGAATCGATTTCCAAAACCATTTCAATGTTCACAAAAATGTCAAAAAATGTGAAAAATTCTCCAAAAAAGGAATTAAAGACACCCCCCCCCCCCCCTCCGCCCTTCACTGACACAAACGCAAATTCTGTTGGGCAATAAAATATAGAAATTCTGCTGGTACTTTTTAATTTGATTATTGTACACATAACTTACGGCAAATAGTTCAAAAATTTCAATGATAAAAGAAATGATATGATGTGGCCAAGGATCCGGGAAATAACCTATGAAATCATCATAGGATAAAAATATTTATTTGCATAGGTTAGTACTTATGTAAGATTGTGATTGAAGACCTAAATAAAAGTTCTTGAAATAATACCTTACCTTGATGGAATATATTTAGAATATTAATGTAAAGGAACTGTTTCGAAATGTCTGCCTCTCTCAAAAAATCTTAAATGGTTTCATTCGATACTTCCTTCAGCTTTTTTACGGCTACTATTCTGACATGTTGGTTCCCTTCGTCATCAACGGAACGTAATTCAGCTGTAAAAGTGCAAAAAAAAATAGTACCTAATGCCAAATGTAAATTCAGAGTCTTGAATTAAATGAGATGAAAAAGTATCCAAATCAGTAGTGTTGGTAAAAACTTTCAACCCCAGGTACAAAATTTTACGTTACCGATTCTTACCTATTCAGAATCAGTTACATCAGGTGAACTTAAGGTGAGAATGTTATCAGCACTTTATTTGTTTTGCGAAATTACTTCAATATGATCGGCGAAACACTTGTTCCACCTCAATGCTGGCTGAACGATATTTACGTAGAAATATTCAATTTTAAAACTTTACAATCTCAGTAAACGTCTAATTGTGCATTGAAGTACATAGAGACCTATTCATATGCTCAGAATGACCTTCATTTCACAATAATCTGTAGAAGTATACTTACTCAATAAAAATTCATTTTTCAGCACAATACTTCTTAAAATCAACCGAGGTACGAGTATATTCCCCCCCCCCCCATTATCACAACGAAGACGTTTAATCATACAATCACATTGATTTGTAATCAAATTCACAAAATTAAAGAATAAAAAAAAATGAATAGTTATATTGCTTTTCAAATCGGGTGTTTCGGTAATACAGGTGTTCTACTTTGAAAAATGTAAACATCTCATTATTCTCATCTACTTCCATGTAATCTTGATCTAGAACATTATCATCCTTGTTCTTTTCTTATAAGTATGTATTTATTTATGTACACTAATTCATTTAATTTTGTTGAATTAGAGTATTTATTCATGTACCAATCATAAAAACATCCTCTAACTAAACAAAAAACTTGCACCTTTAAAAATCCACACAATTTTAACTCAACATTAAATAGGTAACAAAATATCAGATAATTTTACCTTACCTGATATGTATCTATTCAGAATATGGATAACACTCGTATTGATCAAGGATGTAATGCTTACACATGTACGTACACATTACTAGGTACTAAGAACTAACATCATGATGACAGCTCTTGTGCAAGTTCAAACTTGTGTAGCACTCATTCTTAAAAAATGAATAAATTAAAATAATTCGAACAAAAATTTTATAGAATTATGAAAAATAAAATCGAATGAAACTAGAGTGTCATGTTTTTTAGAACGTTTTTGTGCCTTTGAATCGATTGCAAAAACCATTTCAATGCTCACAAAAATGCCAAAAAAATGAGAAAAAAATGTTTTCAGAAATGTTTTAAGGTATCACATCAAGAAAGCGTCATTTTCAATTTGAACTTATTTCACTCACAGTTGATTTGCTGACTGGAAACCAGTTGTGAAGAATTCAAATAGTATAGAAAACTGATTAGGTAAGTATAGTGAACTGATTATTTACCTCAAAAAGTTTGAAAAATTGAATGCCATTCAAAATTGTTCAAAAATCATGAAAAAAATCAAAAAACAACCAGAAATTCAAAAAATGTACCTATTGAAATGCTATTGAATGAAAATGAATAATGAATTTTCGTAATCAGGCGCGAGTAATGAGAAAATTTAATTACAAAATACCAAAAATGTGCGGAAAAGTGAAATCTTTCCAAAATGTATGATAATGTAAACGATAATATAAATTTTCCAGAATTTCGATAAATTTGGTCTAAAATTCTATAAAAGTCAGTTTTATAATAAAATCTTGCAAAAACAATGACAGGTAGATCAAGAAGTTTGTTGTGCATTTTCTATGTTTTGAAACCAGATTTTTGAGAAATTTCAATTATTTTATGAATCAATTAGGTAATGATTTTTGTTCTAAAATGAATATTTGTGGGTTAAAATCGCAGATGGCTTTCAAAAAAAAGGGGAGGGGGTAAAAAAGTTGAGGGTAGGAGGTAAAAAAATAAGTTACTCGAATTTTAAGAAAAAAATGATCTCTTGAGGTCACCCTAATCAAGTTTTGGACTTGACAAATACCGAATTAAGTATGATGAAAAATGAACTCTGATTTCAATGAGCTACATAGTTTTCCTCTGCAATTATGGTGATGAGTGATTTTGAAAAATGTTCTTAGGGGGTAAAAAACTGGTACGTTGCCCCTAGTTTTTCCGTTTTTCTAAAAAAAAACTAAAAAAAAAAAAAAACTTAATGAACATAAAAGATTATTTACTATTGATTCGTTTCTTGCGCATTTCCTAATTAGAAATTTCAGCGCTGATTTACCCATTAGTTTCAATAGTTCCGGAACTAGGACCCACAAAGGTTTAGGGGCCCACGAAGCTGACGAGCTTTTTTTGCTCTCTCTCTAAAAAAAAATGAAAAAAAAAAAAAATTCGCGAAGTATATTTTCATTTCAGCACCACTTTTGTAATTACGAATATAACTATATTTTTTCACTTATTTATCAACTTTCTGACTAGTACTATTTGCTTTCACTTTTTTAATTTTTGGTGGAGACGTTCCATATTTTGTAGATCATAGAGTTCTAAAGTTTTAGTACCTGAAGAACTAAATTATCATTACGTTACGTTTATACAACTATTGAATAATAACATCATGATTTCAGCTTTCAGGAAAAATAATTCACAATAAGTAAATTATTTGGAAAATGATAACGTTGAAACCACAAAATCAAATTTAAAGGCCAGGACAGAACGATGATGATTTTACAATGACAGTAGTCGAGTTGAGCACTAAATACTCTTTTTTTCTAGTATTGGTAAAAAAAATTGGGTTAAAATTTGTTTGTTGAATTGTTTCTTTTGAGGGGGGGGGGGGGGCACGAAATTTTTGGAATTAGGGGTTAGGGCATAGGGGCCACCAGGGGTTAGGAACTAGGGCTCACGAAACCCTTAATGCGGCACTGGACTATTTTGCTACGTAGTTTCAAATCTGATACAAAACGAAATGTATCTAGAAGATCATTATGTTTTCCATACTGAAAATTTTTTTCTTCCAAGTTTACAAAAAATTCGCACATATTATTGACAGGTGCATTTTGTAAACCAAAGATTCGATGACGTGGAAAAATAAATGCGGCGTAGAAAATTCAAACAACCTCGTAGATAAAGCCAACAAAATGTATAAAAATTTTACTATAATTTTTTTTTTTTACGTTGCGTACTAGCAGCAGTATAAATGCGTAAATCATCAAACTATCTCTTTCTTTTCCTTTTTTTAAGTACGAAAAAAGACGAAGAGAAAAAAATTTGAACCGAAAATGGTATCTTTTTTTTCAATTTAGTTAATTTGGCCTCTACACGACGATTAAACAATTTCATAGTAAATTTCTAATTTAAACTCGTGTACGCCGAATGAGCACGCAATCAGCTTCAAAATGTGACATCATTTAGAATTAGCACGACGAAGCGCGAAAAAAAGGGGGAAACAATAATCGAAACGGGTATTAGCGATAAAGACTATTTTAACCTTGAAACATCAGAAACCCAAAGGCCCTGAACGAGTAGAGTTTCACGCTCGACAAGTCTCCGTTACTCGAAAACCCTTTAATAATTCTAACACAGCTACAAATAGTATACGATGAGATCTCCGGTACCATACCACCAGGAAAAGACAAGGTATCCAGAAAGGTACGCGTCAAAAGAAAACGATCAAAGGGATGTGAAGTAAAAGTATATACGATCAAACCGTTAATTGGAAAACGGCAATAGGCAATTGAAAAATATTTCCATTCGCGTTTCGGCTCGTTATGTACACATAGGAGGAAGTATTAGGCTGAGGCGTTTACAAGGTATTCAATTATAAAATAATACGCTTGTTAAAAGCGTATAATTCGCGCTGTGCCGCGGCGCCTAAGATAATTCCAGTTGAAAACTTTACTCGGTTTAAATTATCGGGCAGATTCTTGGTTGTAATATTTGATTAGAGAGGACGGGCGCGCGAAAAGTTGCACAGTTAAATAGCGAAAACGCGCAAACGATTTCACCAACAACAGAGGGAAACTGCAAAGAGTCGAGTCTCACCCACACCACCCCCACCCCCACCCCCAAGCATTCGCGATGAAAATTTCCCGCACTAGGTGCTGTTGGGCTGAAGAGTTTGCTCATACAAAATGGAATATATAACTCTTTATTCGCGAAATTTTGAAATAATAGACGTTACTTTACAAAGCCTTTAAACGTGCTTGTATTATTTGTTACTATTGTTTCCAAAATAGAAACGATTTTAGTTTCATCTCATTTTGCCACGTTCAATACTCTTACCAAGTGGTATATAGGTTCGTTATTCCGATATTTATACGGCAAAGTCGCAAGCCCGTCGCCATAACCTCATTCATTCTATCGTTTTCTAAACGATACCACGTAAAAGAAAATATGGCTAACTATCGAACCGGAACAATGAATATTCTCTGCCTCATTCCTATCGAAGAGTCTCTCCTAGCATTTGTGTTCTCTTTTTCCCATATTCCTTTCTGTAATACAAATGTGATTTATATATCCACAATTCCCGATAAGAAATAATAATGTTCATTCGCGTAGAACCGTTCAGTTCGGTTAATTACATTAAATCGAATCGTATATTAAAGCCAAGAAAAAAATATTTCATGCAAAAACCCATTAAATCTTTTCTCTCGTTTTGTATTTTTTATTTTTGAGGAAGGAAAGTTTTTTTTTCTTCAATTCAAGAGTTACCTACTTGTTGGTTAACAAATTAAAATTCTTGAGTTTTCTAAAAAAAAAAAATTGCCGTAATAATACCTTACCTTTCACAAATCGTGTGAGAGAATAGTGCGATATATGTACATTAAGGTAAAGTGCGTGAATATCGACGAGTGTACAGATTGCAGAGCGAGCCGAAGGCGAGCCAGAGTGTAAAAAATACAATCAATTACCAGCTATAGATCGCATTATGTGTGTCGATAATGATTTCCGGCAAAACACGAAATCATTTTCACTTTTCCAACAAAAATCACCTCTGTGTACCGAATTCTCGCGTATTTTCCCCAAAATTCATTATTCTCCAGTTGCTTATTCAAAAACAAAACTCTGATCTTTTAGTTACAGCATTTTTCGTATTGAAAAAAAGTGTCACGCTCACGTATTTTCCATTCAATTTTGAGTTGTTCAAGAAAAACGTTAGTAGAAACTTTCACAATTCATTTATGTTGATGAGCTTTTGGTATGTGATGGGGGAAGGATCAAGGTGTATTTTAAGCCATTTCCGGAATTTCTATCTCAAAACGTGTTCGTTTGGCAGCCAAAAGAAAAAAATGTGGTCGACATTAGAGCACCTTACCCATATTATAGTTTTTTGATTGAATCTGCGAATAAAATTTTGATGAGTAAGTGATTTAGAACAGAAATTATACCAATTTTAAAATTTTGTTCACTTTTCATCATTGCGTACTTACGCTAAGCGAAGTTGACATTTTTTTCTGCTTATTAGACGCAAATATACCTAGGTATACATGCTTACACATCCAGGGAAATTTTGAAAGATTGCTTACTGATTGCAAGAGAGGAGGCTGTATTTTCTACAGCCCCGCATGTTGCTGTGGTGACGTATTTGCACGCTCTGTATTTAGATTCTACTGTAACCAAATTATTCTTTACTATCTTCTGTTCTTGTATGTGGACTGCATCAGTTGCGGTCACAAAGAGTATAAAAAATGCCGCGGGTCTAATAAAGTTTCCATGATTTTTGAAACCTCGATTTTGTATTCATGGATATCCCCTTTGCCTATGTAGAAATTTCCAAGGGGATTGTCCTCCTCTAATCTTACTCGATGGATCTTTGTTGCTGCGTTGGCTCCTGCACATTAATTACAAAAAAGAATATTCAATCTCTAGCTGTAAGTATGGTAAAAATTACCTTGACGACATGAGTAATTTTGACTTTTTATGATACAAAAAATTACTTTAACTGTCACTGCTGATGTAGGGTTGGTTTTTGGTTCACCCTGTGTTGACTTAGAGTTACGCATGCAGTACGGAGTAATTAATAATTATTATAAAATCACGTAAAAAGACAAATTTTATTAGTTTCTAAGCTATTAAAATCGTTGTGTAGAAAATTCAAAATGTCAATATTCCTTAATCATGTAATGATCTAATTGTCAAAAATTCAAAACAGGAAAATTAAGTATGGTGTTATCGCATAAACTAGATGAAAAATGTTTTAGTAGTTTCCATTCATCTCATATGCGTGAGTGATCGCGCAAAGAATGAGATATTTTCAGTTAGGATGCGTAAGATAGAGTGCAGCACTGTACAATGCTGAATTCAGTGATGTATGTACAACGCACAGCGCAGCGCAATAATAATTTTCATGATGAAGAAAGGTAATGAAGGAGTACTACCTGTAGTAGTCTATCAGTGTCATATTTGCAGTACTATTATGCTTTGGAGTGTGCAAATTTATTTGCATTTGACCCAAATGTAAAAAAAAAAAGAAAAAAAAACGAAACCACATAATGCGGGGATAGCATGACAGCTCCCAAAAATTTTACCCACATACATAATTATATGCGGAGTTAGCAGCGAAAGGGTTAAAACTACACAGCGAATTAATTTCATAAATTGTATACTAGAAAGATGTAAAATTCGAAGTATATATGAGGAAATGATGGTTCAGTTGGTTTTATAAAATGTAGAAAACCATACTCATTAGTAGAGTTATGCTACAGTAAAAATGTGAAAATTGTGAAAATTATTTGGCCCTTGAGTAAATTACAATTATTACCTCTAGATACCAAACACAATAATTTAAAATCTACTTCGATGTGTGGAAGATTTTTGTCAATAATTGGATAATCCTGCAGAATTTTCGATCTGTTCCATTTGTAAATGGTGCAAACGGTATTGCGTTTGTAATAATTGCGAGTCTTGTTTAGATAGGTTAGGAACAACGAAATGTTGCGTGAGATGCAAACAACAATATTGCAATAATACCTTACCCTGAAGATTCCTAAACCCAATGTCTGTGATTTCATTTCGGGTGCGTTATCTTATTTTTAGAGACTGGTTGCGCGCGCATCCTACTTTTAAAGTATAAATAGGAGTGTTCAGAGCGAATAAGCTCATTATTGATGTGACTCTCATACAATATGAACGCATCGTCAACCTCCTCCCCTCCACGAAAAAGTGTGAACTTTATTGGAAACCCAGTTTTTTTCGTTGAAAAAGGGGGTACTGAGAAAAAAAGTCGCGATTTTTAAATATCAAATTTTGGTAGATACCCTGCTAGTCAAATTAGCTCATGAGAACTTGACTCTGAATAAATTGGAAGAAAATTCGTTTTGCCCCAAAACGCTGCGGATTGTGTTCTAATTAACATATTAAACCCTCCCCATCCGCGTGGAGCTTCTCCGCCTTCCTCCAGATCCACATTTGTGACCTTTAACTCAGGTTTTCGAGTTTTTCTGGTTTCCTATCATTTATTCCGAGAAATTAGTTCTATTCTATTTTAAAGAACGTAAAATTTTACATGAAATTGATTCTATGAAATTTTTTGTACGACCCCATCCCCAACGCGAGATACGCCCCTCCCCTTTTTTTTGTAAACTGCTATTGACACCTAAGAGAGGTGAAATGGCCCTCGAGAGCTTTCGGGTCGACATTTGCGTGGAAGGTGGGTATCATCAAGAAACTTCTATGTGGAAAGTTTCAGATCCCCAGCCCCTCCTCTTTCTGAAATTATGATAAAAATCACTTACTCAGTCCCATGTGAACAAATTTTTTCAATATTTTAGTACGTCATATATGTTGTAAACATTTTATGAGAAGTATCCTCACAAAAATCCTCAAAATTGCGTTTTTCAACTTATTTTATGCTTTTTAACAATTGAAAAGATTACTTACAAGGTACAATTTTGGAAAGATGTTTTTCGGATGTATGTATGTATTTCGAACCCCTAAACATCATATTTTTTTCGAAATTTTTACATCGGTCGCCGTAGTGAAAAATTGGAAAAATGTGTCATAAAGAAAATAAAATGGGAATTTTAGAAGAAATAACTATCCGCAAAAAAATCTTTGGGAAAGAATTCTAATCACTCAACCCCTCCCTCTAAGGAAAGTTATTACAATTATGAAAATAGAGGTCGGAAATGAAAAATTATTTTAAAAAAAATAATAATAATACTTAGTATCAAAATTTAATGATATAGAGTAAAACCCCACCATTCAAGACATTACTCCATAATTTGAGTAAGTATGAATGTACGTAGATTTTGAAAATATAGTTCGGTTAAGAAATCATTGTAAAAATGAAGATAAAATATTTTGGAAATGAAAAATGATTGAAAAAAATAATGAAAATTAAAGTACCAAAATTTACTGATATAGATAGAGTGAATCATCGCCATTCAAGACATTACTCGGTGATTTGAGTATGAATAAAGATTCTGAAAATGAAGTTCAGTTAAGAAACCATTGTAAACATGATGCATTAATTGTTAACAAAAATGAAATATTTTATATAATTTGACTGAGAAATATGATTAAAAATGGTATAATGCTTAGAGAAATTTGCAGTAATATTCTCTTGTCATAAAAAAAAAAAAATGGCGGACAAAACCTTTTTCTTCATTTTTTTAAACATCAAACTGAATTGTCTCCCTTTCATTATGAATTTAATTTTTGAAAAATTGGGCTTTTGTCCGCCCCTCGATCTACTCCTCACAATCAGTAAACACATTCACTTTATTTGATTTAATAACCCTTATATTTGTCGTTTTTAGGTGCGCTTTCAAGATGAGATATTTCTCAATATCAGGTAGGTATTGGTGTGATGTACATGTACTAGCATATAGAATACAGAGACCACAAGGTTGGAGGTGTATTGTTTACACCTGCGCATGTCAATTTTACTTTCAGTGCTAACACACTGAACAATAATAATTTCACATTCTTACTAACAGTCATTGGTCGATTTCTACTCATCATTTGTACAAATTTATCCATCCTACGTTGGATCTCAATAGGTACTTTATATTGTAATTGATGACCGTCAACTTGATTGGCGAAGAATTGCGGGTACAGTTGTTGAATTCAGGTCTACGTCGTCGTCGGATTGCGTGCGAAAAAAAGTTGCCTAATTTATTTTTGTGACTTTTTTCGGTTTCTTTTGGTCCCTCGGGAGGAAGATAAATCTTCGGCTTTGATGCCGCTGGTGAACTTGTCTGCTGCTAAAATATGAACTACATTCTTTTATAGTATTCTTACTTTGTATATGTCTCTTGTTTGCGGACAGTTGGCTTTATAAATTTCATTTTTACTCGAATATGCTCGTAATGAATTAGAGAAACGTATACTCGCCCTTTGATTTAGTAAGCAGCCCTTGAGTAATGCGTGAGATATGTGTATTTGTTTCATTCTCGTTTGTCGGGTCTTTCCGTAAGATGTATTTTTAGCTTGGGAAAATAGGTAATGAAAGAGAAATCGAAATATGAAAGAAATGGGGAATTTTTGATGGCGTTTTAACCTTTACCCGTATGCATGAGATGTATCTATCAACTTGTTGAATGTTGATTCTCGTTTGGTTTTTAATACCGTGCATTTTCAGTTGTATGCATTTTAACGACTTATGCACACAATATGCAAGCTTAACAGCTATACCTATGTGTAGAAGTCAAATGCATTAAAATAACGATCGAGCAATAAGAAAGTATATTTTCTACGTTGCCAAACGTCGAGTATAAAATCTCAAGTTCGTCGAAAGTGACTCGTTTCGATAGTAAAATAATAAGCTCGGGACATTGGGCGAGTTTTAAGTAAACGTGTTGAATTTCATTTCATTACCTTTCCAATTATTACATTAATACCATCTGCCTCCTCTCCTGAACCCGTGTTAATGTAATTTTTACACTCGAAATTACCGTCGTCGACGAGAAATGTTTGCACATTGAAATTGATGAAAGGTACCTACTCGAAAAATACGCCGCCATCTTAATTATTCCCAAATGAAATATTTAACCTGAAAAATGCTTTTGAATTATATAATTTTTCTGCTTTCGTTTTAAAGTAATAGGTACGCGAGTTTTGTAAATTGGATGGAAAAATCCTTGCCTCTTATTTTGTGCTTCGTTTCGAATTAATTCGTCGATGACGATAGAGAAGATTGCGCTAAGGCCTTCTATGACCCCTTAGGAATTTCGAAATTAAGGTCGTCTTCTCTAAATTAACCGGCACGACGCGTTTATTTTATACGCACTAACCTGCGATATGGTGGCATCGCCACGTAACAATTTTACATTCAGAATGAAGTGCCGTTAATGCCGAAAGTCAACTTTTACTGCATAAACGGGACATATTTATTTTTTGATTCTCGGGCTGAAATTTTCGTTTGCCTGAAATATGTATCAAAAAGAATTCAAGAATATAAGAAATGAGTAAACCATGAATTCCGGAGCAGTTTCTTCACCTACTCCATACTTAATCGAGTATAGCTGTTCCCATAGAGTTATTGTAGTCGAAACTCCTTTTAGGGTCCTATTCGAATCGAGTTTTTAAAGCGCAGCTTCTACTGTGTTCTCCCCTTGAATCATACGATGATGGGTTTCATCCAAACGATCAATCAATGCGGGAAGAGCCGGAGCTTCATCTACTTCTCTTTCATCTTTCGTTTTCTTATGTTTGATCAATTTATCGATCAATACTGCGCCCCTTGAGCCTTCAATTCGAAAAGAAAACGAGATTTCCAGAGATCATAATTTGTGTTTTTTTGTTAAAACACTGCCAGTTGTTGGTGTATTGAATTTTAGATAAGATCTGGTTTGACGATCGCGATTGTCAGAAGAAGGCGTATTCTTTAAATTTTCTTTTATTGATTCCATCTCTGCTTTAATTGACGAAAGTTCCTCGCGGAAATCAGTCAAAATGGTGAAAACAAGCTCGTTTGATAATGAAGATGAATCCTCAGTACCTTGTAACAAAATAAAATCAAACATTGTGTTATTTTGAGCTTTTTATTATTTTTTAATTTTAATTTCAATTTTTATTCACGCCTATTTTTTTATTTTCTTATTTATTTATTTTTTTCAAATCAACTGAGAAATTTTTTTATCAAAATAAATAGCTGCTCACATAAAATTTTGCTCAAAAAATTCTACTGATCACTTGAATTCGTTCAAAAAAAAAATCGTTCACGTAAGAGAAGATAGATTTTGTTCTAAAAAAATTTAAAAAAAATTATCACAACATTTTAAAGAGATGGGGGGGGGGGTATATAAAAAAACCGCGATAAAAAATAAATGAAGAAAATGGAATAGAACGTAACGAAAATCGATAATTAACTGAGATAAAATTAGAGTAATTGTGGTTTTTTTTACATAAGATCATCACATTTACATAGATTTATGGATAACTTACTGTTAGGGCTACAATTTTGTTAAAAATAATCAAGATTTATAGGATTTTCGAAGTTGGTTTGAGGCCATTCTTTTTTTGACCTCCATAGTTCGGATTTATGTCCAATTTTTTTATAAAATAAATATTTTTTTGATTTTATTTTTTAATTACGATTTTTGTGTTTTATCTAAAAACTCTGACACTTACGCTTCAGATAATGGGGTGGCGTAGTCGCGTTATCATTGGTAGGGGTCGGCGATTTTTTTTAAATTTAGGGATGGCCAACGGCGCAAATCGCAGCCCTCTGGCCCTTTTTTAAATGCTGCTAGAGGGTGTCAAAGTTTTCAGTGAACTTGAAATATCATCCATTTCAGCAGGGGATTACTCGATAACCACGATACCTACCAAAATGGAACTTTTTCCCAGTAGTAAAGGGTTATGAACGACTTTTTGGTGATATTATAAAAATCAGTATTCCCACTTTTTTTTGTACCAAAAATTAGCTCAAAAAGTTTCAGAACGTTCAAAAATTCTGAAAAAAAATTATGTTATGGACAACTTTTCACACTGAACAACGTATTAAAAAATTGGGATGGCGTTATTTCGTATAGTTGATTTAAAAAAATTGAAAGTTTGCGAAAAAAATGTGATTTTTTGATTTAAAACGTGAAAAAAAAAGTTTTGATTGGTGAAGTTAACCCACTTGACCCCTATTTTCACGCATTCGTTGAAAAAGTTGAAAAAACCCCTTCACTCGATGAAATTAACTCATCACAAAAAAATCCAAATTCCAGTTTTCAACTCCAAACATCAAAAAAAGTTTGAATTTATTCATTTTGTCTTATTTTGATCTCTGTCTGACGTATTTCATGGAAAAGCTGATAAAAATTACACTCAAAGCGGAAAAATGAAAATTCGTTCATTTTTTCAAATCACTCAGTAGGTATAGATACTAGATACCTACTTGATTCAATCTCGCGGTGTCGTTCAAGTAAAAGTTGGTCTACTAGCTTCTTCGCTGGATGGTTTGGCCATCATGGTATTGCAATCCAGTGGAATGAAAGAGTGAAATGATCGTGTTCTCGGAATTGTTTTCACGTTATGAAATCTGTTTTCTATTTTGGCAGTCTGCTTTTATCCCATAATCAGCCTCGTGTGAGCACAAATTCAAAAAGTTACTTTTATTTTATTGGTACCTATGGGCATTACTATGTGTTGTGGAATTAAATAGGGATTGTTAATTTCCACACAAATTTAAAATAAAAATAGTATTTCTTAATTTTCTAAAACAAGAACTAGGTACCTACTTTCTTCGAATTCGCAAGTTCTAATTGATTTTACTACTAGAAAAAGCCCTTATTTACCGGTATCAAAAATCAAGGAATACTCGTAATAAGTTGAAAGGTCAAAAAAATGAGATAGGTAATCTAATAAATAAGTAGATAAATAAAAATGATGAAAGTAAATGAAAATTATGAAAGTATTATGAAAAGTCTAATAAATGATTAAAGTACAAACATTAAACATTCAAAACCCCAAAATTTTTTATACTCAGGACCTACTTTAAAATCAGTCGCTTATGATTTCCTCGTTCTCCTGTTTTCAAAATTACTTACTTAATGTTGAATTGTTGATAGTAATGTTTTGAGACGAAAATTGGTTCGTTGTTCGTTATGTTGTTTGGATTAATATTGAGGGCTAATATGAAAGTATAATGAAAAGTCTAAAAGTCTGATAAAAGTAAAAAAGAAGTCTAAAGGTTCCTGTGATAACTAAAAACATTTTAAATACGAGTCTAAAAGTTCGCGTGATAACATCTGCGATTTGAGACAGTCTCATTGAAGTTGATAGGTTTGAAATCGGAAAAATAAGGTATAAAAAAGTCTGAAGTTCAAAATCAGAAAAATAAGTCTAAAGGTTATAGTAACATCCCTCGGGGGGTAAAATAATTTTTTTTTTTAAATAAAAAGAAAATAATGAAAAAAAAATATTCTCATGATGCCGGGAAAGGTAAGAGCATTTTTACGATCTTACCAATAATTTTTCGGAGCATTATAATATGTACTTCCTGCATAGTTTTTTGATTTTCCTCGATTGTTTGATGTAATGCCATTGCATCATTATTATTTTAGGTCAATATCAACGTTGTAATTAACTGAAGATCGTGATTTCTTGATTCCTGAATTGTTTCTTGCACGTTCTCAATGGCAACAAGTTTTTCAGAAATTTTCATTAGGTGGACTCGTAGTTGTTCTAGTCTCATTACCAATGAGTGTGATGGATTGGCGAATTGATTCTAATTTGTTTGAAATTTCATCTTGGTCCGAGTTTAAGAGATCCAATCCAGTATTTAGCAGTTCAATGGTTCGACGAGCAGCTTCTGACTGATGTTTCAAAAGTGATACGATAGTTAATTGTTGTGCCATTGTAAAAAGTGGCTCTATCATCTGGAGCTGAGCTCCATTAAATGGAATCGATATCTTTTCTGAATTGTGACAGACGAGTATTCATTTTAAATGAAAAATTTAAAATATCAAAAACCAAAAAAAAAAGAAAATTCAAACGAAAAGTATACTTACTGAGAGAATCAAGTAACGTTATTGAATTTTCTTGTTACGAAGAAGTACGAACAACTGTAAAAGGCATTGGAAATGTTTTCAATTTATATGAGTCGATTGTCAAAAAAAAATATTATTTTATGCATAAAAAAATTAGGAATAAAGGTCAAAAAACAATAAAATAAAAATTATGAAAATAAGTTTAAAGGTCGATAAAAATGATGAAAAAAAATATTATAAAATAAACTTTGAAAGTTCATATGATAACAGCTGTAAAATTGGAAAAATAAGTCGGAAGTTTAAAATCAAAAAAATAAATCTAAAGGTTATGATAACACAATACACGGTAATTAACTCCAACAGCTTTGAAAATGCTGCTACCTACTTGTGTTCTATGTTTTTCTCAAAACACACGACAGAAACTTATTAATGAGTTAAATATGTAAGACGTTGGACGTATTACACAGAGAGCAAGAAAAACTCCAGCATTAATGTTTGTTTACCAAACTTTGGCGTCAAGTTGAGCTTTCGCGTATTACAGTATCGTAAATTGGACTATGGACTATTATTCATACAACAGCTCGTTCGTCACGTTAACGTGATTTTAGATATTTCTTAATAGCCTTTATTATCATCAAGTTTTCTCTCGTAGAAAGAAATTTAATCCCAATGCCGCAGAAAATACCCATAGTGTGTCTACGACGATGAGGCTCTCGTGTAAATAACTTACACGTAAACACAGGAAACACGTCATTTGTTCCAGTTTTTTATTACACAACCATCCCTATGTAAACAATATTTTAAAAATAAATTCCATAATAGGAAAATTAACAACATAGCGCTATTAAAAAATGAAAAAAAAATATTTTCAACGCCTCCTCGTTTGAAAATAAATTAAAAGTGTTCGATAAATTTAGTCCTCCTATTTGCCAAGAGTCAACTTATTACCCTATGAATCGATAGAAGTAGGTATAGGATACTTACTTATCGAGGTACTCGATGAATATTTTATTACGAAAGGAAAAAATAATACCTATTTGTCGCGTGTGTATCATTATTACCTACCTATGACTTCTTTACCTATTATAAATCGTACTTGTGGCCGTACTTATCGACCTATCTTGTTTTTCAACACGAAAAATATTTTTCATAGGGAAGACGAATACCTACTTACAGTTTAATTTATTGGGTACCTTAGTTTTTAAAATGATTGCCGTCTGCATCTAGTTTTTGACGAATCTCAATATTCGAGAACTGACTGAGTATAAAAAACAGAACAAAAAATCACATCTAGCAGATTTTTCAATACACGGTAAACTGAGTACTTGTAAGTGGAGGATTTATTCCCATCCGAAAGGATATTTGTTACTTTTGAAAATCTTGCCTCCGTCAAGCTTGTCAACCTAAAATGCTAAACATGCAGACTGCGATAATACCCAGCATTTAATACAGACAGGGCATTAAACCACGAGTACATAGACACGTCTAAATTCAGCTATATTTTTCTCATTTCCAATTTCACAATCGCGAATACAGAGACTTACATAAATTATATTATTCGTTCCAAGTTTTATTTGTAATTTTTCGCCCCATCCATGTTTAGCATAGGGACAAATTAAGCTGGCCAATTGCCAGTCGTTGAATTGTACGTACGCCGAAAAAGCTAACATGAAATTTGAAGCATCAAATTATCTCTAAGTTGGTTCAAGAGCCAAATGAATCAATCGTTGATTCTCAACATCCGATATTTCCGAAAAGCGAAATAAAAAAATTCAATATTTCTACCATTTTTATATTATTAAAACAATTTCGATTTTTTTTTCACCAACGTTATATCGAAATACGCGTACTATTTCGTCAACTTTTCTTGCCAGTAGTATACTCGAGACGTAGTAGGTACTGAGAAGTAGAATTTTCCACATCGAGGAATACATTCTAAAGGCTGAATGCGCCTCTCTTCATGCTCAAATCATTCGAGTTTATGCCGACTTATCGCAGTATATATTTGAACAGGAAAGCAAATCATGATTAATAAAGTTGCAATGGGGGAAAAAAATTATTGAAAAGTAATTTACTATACGAAGGCTGCAAAAAAAAAGGATATTACCTACATTATATGAACGAAAGCTATTTAAAATACTCGCGAATTTCATGAAAAATAATTTAAGCTCGTTTAATACTACTAGAACTCGCGATAGGAAAAGAAAAAAGGGTATTTTAATAACTTGGCGAAAAGTTATACCGAAAGCAATTTTGCTATAATAATACTGTGAAATACTTTTTTATAACTCCAGCCTCACTGGCAAATTATTAACTTTTTTTTTGCGCTTGAAAAAAAAAGAGGAATATTTCAATGCGATGAAATTTATTTTCATTGATAGATTTTCGCATAGGTGCTTACAATTGCTAGAAGAGTGGGGGGGGGGAGAGGATCGCGTAAGCTTTGGTGGGTTTTTGAATCAGAGATTCGTAGTCGTGTAGGTTTCTTGTCTGGCATTAGGTATACGAATTCGTATTGGCAAATTAAGTACTTAAAAGTAATTCACAATAATGATGAAAGTACTCACCAAAAAATTGTTTGAGACTGGAAGGCAATCGTCATGTTTCATAGGAAAGGATGAGGACGATTTTTAGTAAGACTTTGCCTGCCTTTCTCTCTGAAATTGGAAATAGATATTCTCATAACGGAAAAACAACATGCTGATCGAATGATCGAACGATTGATTCGAACTATATAAAACACAGTTCAAATAAATTTACAAGGCACTATAGCTTACCCAAGTGCTGTTAATCGATGTCGATTTCCAGTCGATCAATAATAGTACATTATATTACAACACAGTAGATGAAAGTGAATTCATTCACTTTTGACTAGTATCTTGTAAAATAAATTACTTACCTGTACTATGTGGGACGTTATTATAGATAATGTATCTGAAACAAATTAGTCATGAGTTAAAACGAGAGAATGATAAAGTGACTTGTATCACTGGTTCTTGTTCTGATAGTCAAACAATGATTACCAAGTTATAAGATCATAATCTATTCCAGTAAGTACCTGTTATTAAAAAATTAATTAATGAATATTTCTGATTATTGTAAAATCTTTTTATTTTAAATATTCATGGGGGATGTCGTATGTTACATCCATGGTCTTTGTGACTCTCCGGCAGTCGGCATTCAATCCCTTAAAAATAGAAAATCAGTTATAAACAATGGTGATGAATGCACTTTGCACTGTCTAAGTGAAATGGAAAATTTTTCTATTTTTCTGAATAACATAGTTTCTACATAATAATTTCATTCTAATTATAGATCACCTTCCTTGCTTTTCTGCAGAGATGATGGGAAGGAGGGCTACGGGCAGCCTCTTATCTCCTCAAGGTTCCGCGAAAGTCTGGAAAAGTTGGAAAATTGTGTGAAATTCAAGAAAGTTGAGAAAATACAACAATTCCAACAGTATTTTAATTTTATTGTTCAAAAATTCAAATTTTTTACAATCATCGTTCATCAATATTTATTTATCCGAGCAATCACTATTTATTAACAACTTTCCCAACTTTTGAAGACAAAAAATCTGTATACCTGCATCTATGATTTTTCTCAACTTTGGATATTGAAGAAATAGTAGGAATTAGGAAATCTGGAAGGATGTCTGAAATTTTATCCAGATCCCAGTACAAACCCAAATGTATATGCCCCCCAAACTGAAATACCTAGCGGTATTAAACGAGTATTATTTGATTTGTGTCAAACGTTCAACTTTCTGTGAGATAGTTTACAATGCATGCGAAATGAAAAAATTTATAAGCTTGGTTTTGGCTCGAGTGAGCAAAAATTCAGCTATTTCAAAATTGTGAAAAATCATTTGCGGACTTTGATGGCGAGGGGCGGGTTGTCACAAATATCGCAAATAGTTGAAATAAAAATTTTAAAAAAACTGATACAAACAAAAATAATACATTTCAAATTACCTATCTAAAGTTGTGTCTATATGTTCTTATAGGTAGATATTTGGTCGAATTCGCCACCAAGGAATGACATTAAAACACAAAGTCATGATCATGAGTTATAGCTCGACTATAAAAGCCATGAAGAAACTATAGGAGTAATTTAAAGGAATTTTTTCAATTTCTCTTCCTCTCTCATTCTTTTTCACTCCCTCAATCTCATTGGCTACACCTGCGCTATTTTTCATCGAAAGACCGCCTCATAGATATATGTAGTTCGAGCTTACAAAATTAATGATTTCGACTAGCTTGTAGCATTTATATCTGTAAATTTTATGAAAATTTTGTATCATTGTTTTCTATTATGATTGCAAATACAGATTGATTGAAACTGCAATAATGACATTTAAAAAACAAATTACCTACTTACAGAAATTAATGTCCCACATACATGCCTGAGGATCTTGAAAACAAAAAAGGTGACGGATTGCAGTACGAATATATAACGTACTTCAATTTAAATTTTCAAAATTTTACCATAAACTAACTCCAATTTTAGGGGAAGCCGAACCAGAAAGTCTCAAAAATTGTTCCTTTCACTTAAATTGGTGTCATTTATTTTGATCTTTTACATATCAAAACCCAAAACGGTACCACATGCCGTCTCTCTTCTAAGAAAAGTAATTAAAATCTGGAAAAAATGAATAGGAAATAGTATAGGACGAAGTTTGGAGTCGGCAAAATTGAAAAGGAAAAAAATAGGAAAAAGTTACATGGTAGAATAAAACGTAAAAAGTGTCATATGTACATGAAATTGCATAGGTATAACATTAGTAATTAAGTAATAATATGAAATATCACGAAATAAGTGTGTAACATAACATATTCAACCAATGATTACCAAGTTTATAAGAGCAGTTTGATATTTTTCAATTCATAATTTTTTTCCAGTATTACCTATTACTAAATAATTGATTAATAAATAACTCCGATTATTGTAAAATCTTTATATTTAAACTTTAAAGATATTTCAAATAATAAAATTCACAGTTAAACTCGAAGAAAAAAAGTCATGAACTACTCAAACAACTTCACAATTTACATTCATATTACATAGCATGTTGATCTTTACAATAATGTGACACTTCACAAATTGTCCACTTTGTTCGTGGAATTAAAATTATACGTCACTTAAGTATAAAAGAACACGTTCCGTACAGTAATTTTCCAAGGATATGGTGATCATCTTTTTATCCTAATTTTACTTCGTTGAAGCTTTTTTGGTAAAAGAAAAAAAAATACTTTGTTCTCTGTAAACTTTAGCAGTCTTTGATATTCTGAGATTAGGATGACAGAATTCTTGCGATATAATTATGTTGTCTTTAGTAATGGTAATATTAACCACTTTTTGGGATGAAGTCATACATGTTTTTAAAGAAATGGTAAAAGGAATCTTATTTGCATCAAGTGTTATATTAAATATTCATGCGGGATGTCGCTGTCGTATGTTATGGCATGGTCTGGCCTTTGTGACTCTCCGGTAGTCGGCATTCAATCCCTTAAAAACAAAACCAAGTTATTAACAATGCTAATCAATGCACTTTGTAAGTGACATTGAAATGTTTTTAAATTGCAGAATTTATACAGAATTAATTTCATTCTAATAATAGATCACTTACTTTGCTTTTCTGCAGGGATGAAGCGAAGGGGGCCTGGGGGCAGCCTCCTCTCCCCTCCCCCAGAGTTCCGCAAAAGTCTAGAAAAGTTGGGAAATTGTATGAAATTCAAAAAAGTTAAGAAAATACAAAAATTCCAACAGTAATTTTAGTTTCAGAGTGTTCAAAAATTCAAATTTTTTCATTCATTTATGTTTATTCATCTGAGTAATTACTATATTATCAACAACTTTCCTAACTTTTGAAGCCAAATCTGTGTCTGTATCTATGATTTTCCCAACTTTGGATATTGAAATAAGAGGTTAAAAAAAGAAAAATCAGATACAAACAAAAATAGATACCTAACATGTAATTTAACTAAAACTGTACCTAATGTAAGACATAGTCATTTGATCGAATTTGCCACCAATTATTAACATTAGAACTCTCTTCCTTTCTCATTCTTTTTCACTTCCTCAATCTCGTTTTCTCCCGTTTCGCTATTTTTTCATTGAAAGAACACCCCATAGATATATGTAGATACAACATGTAGTTCGAGCTTACAAGTAATTTGTTTTTCAGATGCCATTACTGCGTTGTTTCAATTATTCGTTTTTTAGAAATATTATCTCGTATATTTGAGGAAAGAAATACTTTTCTCACGAGTGATGAACCAGTCTCAAAAGTTGTTCGTTTCACTCGTATGCGTAGGTATACTTACGTAACCGCATACGCACCACAAAACGCATGCCGATTTTTGGAAAAATTATGCGTATACGCATTCGTAAACGGCTAAACGCTTTCATATCCCATATTCCCTTAACGAATGTGTATCTGTATTCAAATACACATGCGAATCAGCATTCAGATACGCATGCGAATCCGTATTGAAATATACACCGCTAGTTTTTTTGTAATTTCACAAAAAAAAAGGAAAGGATAATTTTTTAAAAAAATACAAAATTTACTTTATTTTTAAAATACACAATCGGTCACTTCTTTTACAATTATTTTTAAAATACACAATCTTTTTTTACAATTATTTTTAAAATACACAATCGGTTACTTTTTTTACGAACCTACTTCTTCGCTTTTTGGAGTTGGTCGTTTTTGTTTTTGAAAATTTTTTGCATAAATCCACTTACAATTTGACTGGTGACTCCACTTCTCTTCTTCAGAACTCCTGAAAATTTATTTAAAAAAATATATTAGATACAAATATTACACACATGAGCTTTTTGCAATTATAAATAACCAACCCAACAATCTTCATATTATTCAGTTTAAAAATATTTATACTTACTTTTCACAACCGTATAACGATCTCGGTACTTTCCAACGCATCTTTCTTCCCGGTTACTCCCTTCCAAGTACAATCGTTCGCGATATTTTTATCCAAAATCACATTAAAAATGTGATAAGAGGATTTTATCTTCGCAAATTTTGGATCGAATCTTGCACAAACAGCTCCTAAAATTGAAAAACCAAAAAATGTTTTTAAAAGAAAGCATCAGTTTCAAAAAAGAACTCTCATCACTCCATCAGTAAAGAAGAATTTCAAGTATTGTGCCCCTCCTCCACCCATTTCAAGTTGAAGTGAACTGTCGCAGAATCGTTCCAAAGCAACCACACTGAGAAAACTTTGAATGATAAAAATTATCATATAATATATAGTAAACGTGCTCCAGTTTTGGAATTATAGTCGAAATTACTATAATAACTATAGTAAATGAAATATTATACGTATAATAATATTTACTATATAGTATTTTTTATTATAACTATAGTATTTCATTTACTATAGTTATAGTAATTTGGACTATAATACCAAAACTGCAGCACGTTTACTATAAATTTATTGTAATTTATACTATACATTTTTCTCAGTGCATGCGACCTATCAAAATAAATTAAAATCTCACGAAAAATTTAAATATCATGGTAAACATTTTTTTGAGCACGTTTGAAAAATTTTTGAGCCCAAAATTTGTTCATGATTTTTGGAAAAGCGTCATGTGACCTACCAAAATGTGTTTAAATTTCGCGAGAATTTCAAATGTTTTGGTGTAAATAATTTTTGAACCATTTGGAGACCCAAAATTAGGTCATCATTTTTGATATTTCTGAAAGTGTCAGTCAGCTTACCAAAATGTGTTGACATTTCATAAGAAATTCAAATGTTCTGACAGAAAAACACATTTTAACCATTTAAAAAAAATTCAAACTTCAAAATTGGGTCATAAGTTTCTGAGTTGAACAAAAAATTAAATGCAACCCCTATCAAAATGGATTAAAATTTCAGAAAAAAAATCAAAATACATTATTATTACGAGTAATTTCCAGTTTATATAGAAAACTGTTTCCGAATTTGGATTATTCGTTGGAATTAACACAATTCGTCTTATTCTGTACACCTTGAAATGAGATGAATTTGAATTTTGTGATGAGGAGAAAAGTGAAACTAAGCCATAATATGTTGAGTACTTACGAATCACGATATATGCGTTTGGATCGATTGCATCGAATATGTTATAGTGTTGCATACAATGTCCCACAAATATGTAGAGATCAGCGATATGTACGATGACAGCATGGTAATCTTCTCGAGGTAAATGTGCTGAAATTTAAAAACAAAAAATTTAGCACATGTACATGGATGTATCTACTTATGAACTGAGTACATACTTCAGTTCATCGTACGTTTACATAAAATAAAACTTATCAATCAATGGATGCTGGAAAATTGCTTGCATTAACTGCTCCGTTTCTTTTAATAGATATGTTACAATAACAAATAATATTCAACCTTTTATTAATTTACTTGTCGAACGTTAATTGACTGTCACCTCAGCAAGTAGTTAAGTTAGTGATGTAATATGTAATATCATCAATACTCAAATCGATATGTGCGCGCATCGATATTTAATATCCCATTTCGATGCATCGAAGCATTCTTTAAAAAGTGTTGAAAAAATTCTGATAATCAATGTTGTAAGGTGTTATTTCTCATCTTTTCATATAATCGGGGGGGTGGGGGAGCATAAGAATCTTCATTCTGCAAACTCATTTCAATACGCTATGAAGTCGATTGCAAGCGGATTTCAAGTCGTTGAACTTCCAGCAACTTTTTAAAAATCCCCAGTACTGCCAGAAGCATTTAGGTCAGCACTTTTCACGCGTAGTGGTTCGCAAATCCTATAAGATTGGATTGCTGCAACTTTTGAAAAAATTAAATCAACACTAACTAAGTACATATGTGAAACAAAAAACATAGTATATTTAATTTTTAAAAAATATAATCAACTAGTTGACTGTCATAATCTGTATTTATTTTAAATGCTACTACAGCAGATTCTAGGTTTGAAAGAGTGCTGTACCGTTCTGAATTTTTTATGAATAGAGAGCCTTGGGGATTTGTAATGTAGTATTTAGTATATCAGTTTGAATAACTGTTGATTTGTTTTTTAAGATCAGAACCTTTAAAAAGGCAATTTTTCTTATAATTATGTACTTATTCAACTGTAATTTGTAATACTTATAATATTTCGTGAATACAGAGGTCAGCTATTGATTGATGCATCTGTGGTTGAATTTGTCATAACGTATCTTGCGAGTTGCATTTCTGCAACAATGCATCTGACAATGTTTTCATAAATTGTTTGAAGTTATATTGTGAGCTAGAATTAGTTCATCAATGTGAAGTTCACAAATTTTGTTTTTCCATTTGAACAGGATGATGGTATAAACTGTCAGTAGATCTAATTAGATTAGAGGAGATATGATGCTATTTTTTAAAAAAAAATGTGTTTATAAACTTCATATAGATTAGATAATTTTTTTTTAAATTTCTAGTAGAGATCTGTGTTCATCAATCACCTGTTCTTTTAGTTTGTTGTAAGGGTCCTTTAAAGTGTATTGATGACGCATTTAAGCTGTTACATATTTTTATTAAGTAGTTATTAATATGAAAAAAGTTATATTATCCATTTCAAGCGTAGAAGCTGTTACATTTTATTTAGTAAAATTAGTAATATTAATTTTACTTTAGATTACTACATATTTACGAAGTGAAACCAGCTATTATGTATTTACCATTGTTGTCCTGGATTACAGCTTGAACTTTTCTCAGTAGCAATTCTCCTCTTGTTTGATAGGTCTTACTCTTACCACCACGAAACTTTGCCATTTCTTGATATTACTAATTCCAAGTTCAATCATTGAATAAACGGTGAAATTCATAAATTAGGCCCATTGGTAAGAAAATAATATGAAGTTGAACGAAAATATTCTGAGCATAGACATTATTGGTATTACGTCACAATGAGGCATAATGGTTCTTGCTGTGCGCTGATTGGCTGGTTGGTTTGTTATTGAATTATCAGTCAAGTTGGCGCAAAATTACGTCTAATTAATCAAATATCTCAGTAATTACTGAGAATAATTAAAAAGTGATTAAATATTTGAAATCTACGCATCGGAAAATCCATATAAGGACTTGAAAAAAAAGTGTACCTATCGGGAATTTCCAGAAAACTTACTCGTGTTCAACGATCAATTGTTCTTTTTCACAAGGTAATGGTTTAATACGTCGACGAAGCAATAATTGTATGTTGTGTTCACCGGAACAGTGCCTTTCTTCACCCAATTCAAATGTAATGGTTTTTATCATTGTGAATGTAGACACAGATAGCACAATTCGCGACACTGATAAACGATTTATTTCGCGGGAATTCCCTATTTATTTATTTTTAAGCCCACCATATATGTTTTCAGGTGCGTAGATTTCAAATATTTAATTACTTTTTAATTATTCTCAGTAATTACTGAGATATTTGATTAAATAGACGTAATTTTGCGCCAATCTTGACTGATAATTTAATAACAAACCAACCAGCCAATCTGCGCACAGCAAGAACCATTATGCCTCATTGTGACGTAATACCAATAATGTCTATTCCGGAACATATTTTCCAAACAAACACCAATACCTATTTGCCAATCTATAGAAGTATTTTTTTTATCAATTCATATCATGAAAAACCTACATGAAATCTACACTTCTCAATTCTGCAACCTCGTTCGCCATTAGAAGACCATAAAAACGCCATCTATCACGACAATACTCTAATACGGGCATTACTAACGCTTAAGAAGCAATGCAACCTCTCGAAACCCAGCCATAAAAGTTAATTCTAAGCTTTACGATGGTAAAAATTGAAAATCAATGCAGAAAGTAGATTACCCTTACACAACCTTTACAACAGAGCGCAAACAACCATCTATTTGTAATTTTACCAAACACCAAACCCCCTATTAAACACGGTGCAGTAAATTTTCTACACTTTATTTGTAGGTTCTTTAAACAGGATCAACGTTATGTAATTCGGTAAATGTATAAAGAATAGCATTTTCCAGGTTACGAGCAAAACAAAACACCAAGTAATCGCTTGGGATTATGTGGAGGTTTCTTCGTCTTTTTATAACTAGTACAAGCACATAAATTCCTATAGCCGTTCTATTTAAAATATAAGAGATAATTAGCTTCTCACTTTCTTGTGTTGTGCAGGTTGTACTTCTTCGTATTCAATATTTTCATTTCTGAAGTTTTTCTTCGTCAGATTACAAAACGATTTTAGTGTATGGGAGAAGATAACTTGCTATGTAATTTTCAATTATGTAGGTGCTTGGAATAAGTTGAGTTTTATTTTTCAGTTATTCATATACTCGATCTGTTTGTAAGTTAACTTGAAATACTACTACTCATTTTTGAATATGTTTATGAAGAATTGCATGCGAGTAATTGAAAGTAGGTAGGTATCGTATTTAATGGCTGAGATAAAATAAACGCTTACAATCCTCATGTTACCTGTTTACTTTGTTAACGTAAAATCTTCTGCTGCTATTGGTTCCAACTTCTAAGAAAGAGGTTGAAAGGAGCTCTTTTGAATAGATATTTGATAATATGATACATAATTAAAAAATATCTATAAGTAGCAGAAAAAACACCTTTGAAATATTATAACATTTAGCCATACGAGAAAATCTCGCAACACATTTCGATACCATAAAAATATACACATGCAGAAGTGTTGTCGCATGCAATTAACATTCCATAGGCTGAAATGTCTCTTTAATTAAGGTAAAATGAGCATACGAATGTAACTCTTTAGACAACGATAAAAGTAAAATTACTCGCGTTAAAATTACCAAATAAAAGTACACGTAGAGTAAGAGAGAGACAGAACAGAACAGAGGAAGGGCAAAAAAACGTCTCCTCAAATGAGTAAATGAATAAACGCGAAAGAAAACAATAAAAAGGGACAAAAACCAACGTAAACACCAGTCAACAATGAAAATACGTAAAGCGCAAAAGTGTTGCTAAATAACAACAAACCGTCGCACAAAACGGTTATGGCGAAATAAAATTTAAAAATAACACTTTGGCCATTACGTAATTTTCTAATCTTACATTACTCTCTATTTCTCTTTTATTGGAAATTTTCGTTTCAACCTCTTTAATTCGCTGTTCAAAATAAATAAACTTTATTCTCGTAAAATGTCCTAATTTAATTTGCTTTTTCTACTGCAACCTTTGCTTTGGCGGAGAATTTCTAACCTGCCTAGTTAGCTTTTCTCTCTTGTGTGCAGAAGCAGATTCCAAACACCGCAGCAATCGCATTCACATTTGCCCAAAATACATACGAGATATCAGAGAGAGAAAAAGTTTAGTCGTCATTAAACCTACAACAGTGAAACCCTAACCTACACCTCTCGTATGCTTTGAACGTTTGTTACTCGTATGTTGAGGAAATGCGATTCTCTTTTAGGTTCACCCTTCTTCGTCTACCTACTTATGGCTCCAGATAAGATTTTAATTTACTTTTTTGAATACGCGAGCTATATTATACTTTTGTAGATAAATTATGATTGGTAGGAGACGTTCGTTGTGTAATATTCACCCGAACAACTTTTCCCATATTCTGTTCTCGATTATTAAATCAATTTTATTGCTTCCTCGGTTGTTGTAAGCGGCGACAATTTTCAATAAATACGTGATCGCAGCTTTCCTCATCGTTGTGAGAAAATTCTACTGTGTTGTGTAGGTACGTACGTAGGTACGAGTATCTGTATCATTCTATCTATGCAGAATTATTGTGAGGTATTTTTTTGTGCTGTTGGTGTATGTAGATACGTACAATGTACTGTTAGAGTTTCATATTTTGATCTATTATGGTATAGGAAAAAGGAAATTTACAATGTCTGCAATAACGACTGTTATAATACGTAGATGAATTATTAACCGTTCGAGTTTGGTTGAGGTTTTATCCCGTTTGTTTCATTTGTGCTGGGTGGTTTTTTTTCGAAGTGGTTCTTTTTGTGAAGTTTTGAAGCGAATCAAAATTCAAAGAAATTGATTTTGTTTTTAAATGTTCTCTTGCTGTATTTTTTGAAAATAATCATTTATCAGGTTTGTGTTTTTTCTTGGAATTTTCTTTGAAAAAAAAAATAGCACCCTCTAGGTACAAGTTTTATCAAAAACTTTGTTATTTCCTTTTAAATATAATCCATGCGACAGACCATTTCTTACCCTTAATCTTCCAATATCTCTTGAAATTTTCGTTATAGTTCCTCTCGCTTGTTTGGTTTGATTAGAGAACCACTTACCTAATATGATAGTTGAAGGAGGTAGTGTATCCGGGTAATGTATTGGTTACTTTGGAATTCTTGGAGGTCAAAAAATAAGATAATCCAATAAGTAGATGAATGTGATGAAAGTATAGTGAAGTCTAAAAATCATTTTCAGTGGAAAAAAATCACATTTCAAGTTCAACTAGTTATGAATAAAAAATTCTGGATTTACCAAAAATAAATTGAAGAGACATGAGTCTAGCAACGTGAATTTTTTCAACGTTTTTTGAGCCCCTGGGGAAGAGTGATATTGACAAAAGAAAATTTGAAACCGCCGCATCTCCGAACCTAATTCCAGTACATAAAATCTTTTTTCTTCTAAAAATATATCTGCATGCATGAGTACTACAGTTGGTATTTTTTCAAATTTTTTTCCAAGTGGGTCATATTCAAAAACAAAAAACACTCAAAAATGCTTCTCATCTGTCACAGCACCACCAAGAAAAGCGATAACGTCAGTAACATAATTCTGCAATTCTGCACGGGGGCTTCCAAAAACAATAGAAAATTAAAAAACTTCTGGAAAACCCAATTTTGGGGTCATAGCACCCCCTACCCCAATTTTGAGGCAAAAGAAGATTGACAATATGGGTATCGTTTTCATATGAATCGAACTCGCTGAACGCGAATATGATGTTGGATTTGAAGTTGGACCCTCCTAAGGGTCACACTGGAGGAGTGGGCGCCCAAGACTTGAATTTTTCGAGAACCCTAATCTCCCTTACAGTTTTCCAACCCTCCTAAGGGTCACACTGGAGGAGTGGGTGCCCAAGACTTGAATTTTTCGAGAACCCTAATCCCCCTTACAGTTTTCCATTATGAGCAGTGGTGATACTTTTATAAAAAATAAATTTACATGTCTAAATCATAAAAAAAATGTAATAATAAAAAAAATATCACGAACAAAAACATGAAAAAGGAACTAATTATCGAATAAAATCACACAGGTTACAGATAGTATAAAAAAAAATTAACAATAAATCAACAGCTATCAAGTTTCCATGGGTCCATTTTCGGTTCTGATTTGATTCATAATTAGCTTCAAGGTGTTCTTCATTTTGTTAAACACAGCTGTATGTCTCTATTTCAGATGTATCATACTGCAAACAATCAAAAAAATAAATAAAAAGGTGACTTGTCATGAAAGCAGCAGGCATGCAGGTCTCACCAGGCATCCCAATGACAAGACATTTTTCAAAAAAAGGAATACTTTTACCAACACTTTTCACCAAAAAAGTAAACAAAAGTGACCAAAAATTGTCAGATTTGCAAATACTTTTATTAGTATTCATGCACAAAAATTGAAAACAAGGGTGGGGAGTAGAAATATTTATAATAGGTCATTGCACGCCAAATCAGCGGATTTTTGCTCGAGAGGTCTTCGATTTTTTTCAAAATCAGATCATGTTTATTGTTTATAGGTAATCAAATGATGATGATTTGATGAATAACGCAAACCGAACATTTTTTCAATTTTTTTTTGCGGCGGGCTGTAGGGTTTCAAAGTTCTCCAAAATGGTCGAAAATGGAACTTTGGAAATGCGAATGCGACATTTTTTCAAAAAAAAAAAATGCATTTGCGTACAGCGTATGGATAAACTTGAGCTTTTCGTTGTACAAAAGTTTGACAAATTGAAATGTGTACGTTTTTCTTCGTGGGAGATCGTAAGCCATTACCATTGCTGTTAGTACTATGGTGGATTTGGTTGGGATTCTCGCTCTGTACATACATCGTTATTAACAAAAAACGAAATTGAAAATTTAAAAACACTTTTATTTTTAATTTGAACAAACGGAACTTACAACGGAACTTTAGATATACATTTAAAATAGAACTTGAAACGTTAAGAGGAAAAATTATTACTCATTTTAGAATGAAAAAAAGTTGGATTAGGTGCCTTTGGAGGCAACATCGGTGCTCACATATCCCTCGGAATCCGAGGTTTCACGCTGGTTTTTAATTCTTCGCTTGAGGCGATTGAATCTAGCGAATGTAACTTGAATAGGTATCATTTTCCAAAACTTGTTGAGGACAAAATGTTAAAATAGTATCCAATAAAACATTGTAATAATTCGAGCTTAAGTATAGTAAAAGTATAGGGAATAAGAAACGATTTTTAAAAAATCGTGTTGAAGACAGAATGTTAAGATGAATCTAATTTTTTTCAATAATTATCTAGATCACTTTCGTTTTGACCTGCCGTCTTATCATTATCAGCATCGAGAATTTCGTCATTTGGTAGAGCACCAACATTTTTTGTAGTCTTTTCTGAAATGAAAAATACATATGATGGGTGCTAGGTAAACGAACCAGTTCTGCAATTAACTTTATAAAATGGGATGTAATAATGCCAAAAAAGCGTACTGCACTTCCGACATGCATTTTTTTGAAATTATCAGGATACATGTCATCATGATTCAAATGGTGTAGGGATATGCTTGTGTAGGTATTGTGTGCAGGACGGCAACCTGCACGCATAACTTACGCTAGAGCCACGCGGCTCAATTTGTAAATGTGCTGCATCAGACAGTTCTTTAGGTTGAAGAACGTTAGGTTGCAGTGTACTGTGGACTTACTTAAATTTTGAAAAAAATTATCCCTCCACTTTACTAATAATACTTGACGACAAAAAATCTGCAAAAGGTGATAAAACAGATTTAATTATTCAAAAAAACTAACAATTTCTTCCAGTAATGAAGCTTGAATGCTCATGTGGTCGTAACCTATCTTCAATGCCTCCATAGCGACATAATCGGGTTTATTATGTGTATAAAACACTGATACCACTTTAGCAATGAGGTTTAACTCCTGTAGGTAAATTTTCTTGGACACAATACAAATCCGGTAGAAGAAAAGTTTGGCTGAACATCGACGATTTTAAGTTCTTGAGCAGATGGCAAGCATCTGGTATTACGTAAATGTTTCTACCATTGATTATTAAATAATAGGTAATGAAAAATTATATGCAATTTTATATTACTTACTTTAAATCATTCAAACTAATTCAATTATTATAATGTACCCAACTGGCGCACTCAACTTTTTGGAAGTGGCAGTAACGATTGTATTGGCCCATACATTCGTGAAGTTGTTCGAGTTGATACCTACTTGGCACGAAATACATTCATTGACAAAATTGTATACTTGAGTGGTCAATCCTGGCCAATCAAAATGACGTCGGATAATTCGAATAAGCTTGGTTATTCCAACGTGACCATAATCATGGTGATTGTGATTAATAATTTCACGTTGTAAATTTTCAGGTACGAATATTAATAATTTCACGTTGTAAATTTTCAGGTACGAATATTCTCCAAGTCTTATCATTCTGATTTTGGAAAACGAATGAATTCAAGTTCTTATCGACTCGAGTTCTATCAGGTGAATTTTTGATCCATTTTTGGATTTGTTCATCACTGTTTTGATGTGTTTTGAAGTCTTCTGAACTCGGTATATAGGCATTTTGGAGCTTTGTAGTCGAATAAGAAAATCGTAAAGTTTTTGTCGTTATCAGTAATATTGAAAGAGTAGCGAGACAGTATCAAATTTCTATCGCTTTTCTCTTTTTTTAACCCTAAAAAAATCTAGTTCATGTGTTATGCGTACTTCATGAATAGGCCTAGTGCAATTACACAAATTACGCGTAACGTAAGTATGTTCTGACGCAGTGACGAATTTCTCTAGCGAAGCAACTCATTCATATCAATCTCTGAAATCTAGAAAAATCCTAAAAACTGTAAAAAATTCTCACATCAAATATTCATATATTCAATACTTGTATAAAAAATTTTCACATCAAATATTCTTATACATTTAATATAATCGTATAAAAAATTCTCTTACCAAATATTCATATGCTATTACGACGATCTCGTTCAACGGGTCGTAATTGGTTCTCGCCGCAGGGTTCATATCGCACGGTGGGCTCGTTGTAGTTGCCCCCAATCTCAACGCATAAATCCCATGTACCAAAGATTGTTTTGAAACTGTTTAAATGAAACATTAAGTAAAAAATGATGTATATTTCCTTAAAAATTAGTAAAATAAACAATTTAAAAATATAGAAATTTTAGAATGTTGGAAAATTAAGTCAAATTTGAGAAAAACCTGAGTGCGCCATCCACTCTTCCACTCTCCTTTCACCCCTCTGATGAGGACAACTAGAATTTTAGACGGGCCGGTGTCTTCAGACATGGCAATGAATGAAGTCTACTGATTGTTCGTTGTTCGTTCTTTTTTATGTACAAATATGTAAAGTAGATACGTTTCAGCCCCCTCATCGATCTTTCGCATGATGCAGTAGTAGTCGGAATGGTAGAGCTGTAAAAGCTTAGTAATTTGAGGAACGAGCGTATCCAAATCATTTTCAACGATCTTTAATTGAGTAGCGGTTGAGGATCTACTCTCCAGTTAGACCCTGGTCTTGAATGTATAAAGGTGAGCTCATTAGGTACCTACCTAGTCGTTCTCGGTCGAAGAATTGACAACTCAGTAGATATCAACGAATCCACAGCCGCTATCGAAAAATTACTTTCGAAGTTCGGTAAAATTGGCTATTCTCTACTTTGGTTTATTTCATCCCCTCTTGATTTCTCAGACATCTCTAGCTGATTATACACATGAAATTTTAATCTTTCAAATAATTGGCGTTCATTATTTCTGAGGGTGTAAACTCTCTCACTCACAACTTTCCTCCAACAATTTCTTCCGCAAGCAACAGATGCGCTGTTGTGACGGCAAAAGGTCGATAAACAAAGGATATTATTTGCTCTTCGATGATTTTTTTCCATTTTCCAAAGAGTAAAAATAATTTCAACATCTATTCAGGAATATTGTTCGTCTCGCGTATAAAAATCTTATTCGCGAGTTTTTCATTTTTATAAGAAAAGAGACAGAATGTAACTTTGAAATAACGTAGACACAAGCGAAGTAACTTTAAAACACAAAGGATTTGTATTCTTTGAAATTAGTCGATTACTTTTCGTTGTATCAATTTTAAAAGCATAGGTAGAGTATACTACAGTATGTATCTATGGTTGGCGTAGAGGAAACAAAAGTAGAAAAAGCACGTCGTATACAAGGGACTAGACAAATGTCAAATACTTTTAGTCAGAAAAATGATATTTCGCCTTTTAGGGATTTATGAACATCTTTTCTCTCGCTGCTATAAGATTACTGTATAGTTCAATGTACATATAAGAGCATACGATGATGTTCGACGAGGTTCTAACGGTTTGGTTTTTGTAGATATTATTTTGCTGGCTTAATTTTTACGAATATGGTCGCAGTTTTGTGCGCTGGCTTCAAATGAAAATAATGTTTTACCTGTGTGTAATTGTGTATTTCATATGTAGGGTACAATGACATGCTTTATGAATAAAAATTGTTTATCCTGAATTTAAAGATAACAAGCGGGTTAAAGATACGTATGTATAGACTGGAGGTATATTACGATTGCGCCTATAATGTAATCGTTCGTTGAATGCAAAGATTTCAGCAACAACGCTTAGAATTTGAAATAAAAAATTGTTACATTTGTAAATTTCCGGTTAAATAGAAATCATATTTTTTGAAACGTCAGAAAATGGCGATCAATCATCGTGAAAAATACTTTCACGAGTGTTGCATCGTGCAAATCTATCGATCATTATTTCAAAGTGTAAATATTTCATTGTAAAACGGCGCGTTTCGATTCTTACTTCAATTTTTTTTTCATCCTGTCTCCTTCTCATCGTTCTCTCTGTTGCGTATCAAAAAACATAATTTTGTATTTATTTTCTTTACAAATCGATTCTTCGGAATATAATAGCTTTTTCCCCCTGTTATGTCAATTTTAGATGATATCTTTTTTTCATTTTCCAATCGCAGTGGGAAAATATTTGATCGTCGAGTGGACGAACGCGTGTTTGATATCGAAGATGTTCGAGTTTCGTAATTTCTATTCTTTGTAAGCCTACACGGTTGCTGATTCAGATCGTCGACTTGTTAGCATAAATATTATTCGAAGATAAGGTCTGTTTTCTTATTTTTCAAATTCGTTCTTAAGTTGTAAGTTGAGCCCTATTTCCCTTTTGTGCCATGCTGAAGGGGAATGGTGCATTGTTGTGTGCCAAAAATACAACCAGGAAAGATTTCGCCTGAGATTTTTTTCCAAAAAAAGTGCAAACGAGCCTTCTTCTGGTAAATGGTTGATCAAGAAGTGGAATTACGTTGGTAGTTTTTTTTTTTTTTTTTTTGAAATCTGATTGGGTCTGTAGAACGTACCTATCTGTGGAAACATAACAAAACAAATGTCATGTACTTAAATATCATTATGTAATATTGTTCTTCCAAGTTGTACATACCACAAAAACAATAGTGAACAGTATTTGGTTGTCTTATAAGTGGCGTCCAGTAAATGGTCTTTTGCTCTAATTTGAGTTGTACGAGTATTAACAACACAGAGAAGTTCCCTCTTAAGAAGAATAAGTTCTAAAATGAAAAATAGATCATTCCGACCGATCAATATTTTTTGGTCACGCAAAAATCGTTACTTTTTGAAATAATGGTAAAATCAATCCTTTCAAAAAAATGAAAAAAATCATGAAAATTACCAAAAACAGCTCAATGAAATTTTTAAGCATTTCTTTCACTGCTCAGAGAAATGCTGGCCTTTTGATGAAAAAAAATCATTATTTCAGAATTTTTGTGATGCATACCTGGGTACTTGAAACTCGAGTAGCTACATTTTTTATTACTTGAAACTAAAAAAATCAGAAATGGTGACTTGTTTGCATAAAAGTAATTTTTCTGGTCCTAAATGATGAAAAAAGAAGCTTTAAATTTTATTTGAACCACTTATGGTGGTTTTTAGAATTTTTGAAACATTTAATTTTGCCATTTTTTTTTTTTTTTTGCGATACTGCACGGAATACCTACGTAAAATATTTACAGAACAGAAATTGCTCAGCGTGAAATTTTACCCCTGAAAATGTGTTTGAAAGCTTGGTAACACACTCGCCTACGATTTACACGAGCAAACACTATGTCCTAAAAATGCAAAAATCAAAATTTTACCAAATTGACCTAGAAAGCTGAAATTTGGCTTGTGGCTTGTTTTCGACTTCCTGAGTTGATTGCCCACAGTTTCGAACCGATCTGGAGCCTCCAGCGGTTTTTTGAACTTTGGTTCTAATCAAAAATTCTCTCTAGGAAATGTAAAAAATTTGAGATTTGCTGGAGGCTTTATAACATTTTGAAACCATCACAAATCAACTAGGGAGGTCTGAAATGGGCTACAGACCCAATTTAAGTTTTCTTGGTGTATTTGGTAAACTTTTGATTTTTCTAAGTTTTGGACCGAAGTGTTCGCAACACATAAAATAGCAAGGGAGTATTTTACCAAGCTTTTAAACTTGCTTTTTGACGGTAAAATTTCGCACTGAGCAATTTTTGTTCTATGAAGTTTTTACGTAGAATGTTAGCCTCATAATTTGTCGGAAGGGTCTTTATATGTGACGCGGCCAGCGATACCATACCATATGTCGGGAAAATTTTTTTTTGTTTTTTTGGCTCGTTGAGTAGAGTAATGTTTCCTCTTTCCAACAAAGCAAAAAGATCGAAAAAATATTGAAAATTGAGGTTCTGGTGCAACTTTGAAGTTGTGAAATTCAGGTAACAGAAAAAATCAAAAAACGGAGAAAAACGCATTTGAAAGTTTTGTAACGTTTTTTTCATTGAAAATTGATTTAAGGAAAGTGTATAGAAAGTGAATAGCATGCGAATGAAAAGTTCATGTTTTCCCATCATCTCCCGCCATTGAAATGCTTCTGAATGAAATTTGTTCAAAAATTAAAAGCATACCATATGTCGGATTCTCTTTAATTTTCAATAATAAAGTAGATACAATGAAATACAGCAATAGAAAAATTCATAACCTTAATTAAAAACAAAAATCTGATGAACCAAATATTATCTCCCCCCCCCCAAAAAACTATTATTCCTAAACTTTTCCTGTTTCTTTCTTCTTCTGCATTGTTCTGGACGCCCGAGTTTTTTCGTGGGAACTTTCTCAACGTCTTCTTTTGGATTCGGTTTTTTCTTTCGAACAACTTTTTTTTTGGGAATCAAATCTTCCTCGACGTCTTTTTCTTCATTCCGATTTCTCTTTCGGCTACCTTTGGTTTTTTTTCTTTCTCGACGTCTTTTTCTTCATTCGTAAGAAGCTGCAGCGAGTTTGGCAGGATCGCCGAATCTACGTTTTAGTTCTGCTAAAGCTTTTTCATAATTATTTCCGACCTTTCCAAGGCCGTCTACAGCTTGTTTGGCCTCACCGCGTAAGGTTGATTAAGATGAGAGAACCTCATTACTTTGTCAAATTCTTTATTATCGTACATACCGATTTTAAACATCTCCCACCACGCTCCGTACTCCCTGATATTTCCATTAAAAGTATGAAGAGTAACAGCCTTAATTTTCATTTGAGGTCTATGAATAACAGGTTCTCGAATAACGATCTGAGGGGGTTGCTGAGGGGTAGACACGTTTGTGAGAGTTAGGCTCTCCTGGACAGTGTCCACCTTGGATTTTAATTTCTGGAAGTCGGCGGTGAGCACTTCACGGGCTTCTTCGTCATCTAAAAGAAGTAATTCAATCTCCAGCTCACAGAGATCGATTAACAGGAAGGTAGTAAGGGATTTAACGCCGTCGATGTTACGTTCTTTCAATAGAGCTGACAATTTCGTTGAGTCTTCCTTGAGACGTTTAATTTGCTTGGTTAATAATTCCTCGGCCTGTTAATATTATTAATACATGCATAAACAACAATAAATAAATAATATAATTACGTGTATAATCTACCTGCCTAGTAAGACAGCACTAGAGTAAGTCGTTTAATGTAGGTTTGAGGAGGGGGGGGGGGCTTCGGAACTAAAAAACGTATCTGAACTAATTTATTTCAAATTTTTTGGCTCAATTTGTTGCAAAAAACGTATTGAATCTCCTCAAGATATACTGAATTATGTTTCAACTAACCTAAAGCAACTCGACCCATAGACATTTAATGAGGATGCTTTTGCTGAAGAATAGCTGATCTTGAGCCCTTCTATCGACCTGGTAGTGAATTTCGGCGCTGGCACTACCATACCCAGCACCTAGACAATTTTATCCGTAATTTCTCCACCTTGATTTCAGAATGATCAGAAGAAATTAATTTGAACCAGAGAATTCGTTCAGTTTTTACCAGGTTAATTCTCAAATATTATGCTCATATTAATTTCAACATTCACGAAAAAGTGACAGCAATTCACGTTTATTTTTCAAGAGTACCTTTCACGCTCAGTCTACTAAAAAAATTCCATCATTCCGCGTATAATCTCATCATGTACCATACCTTCCTAATATTTTACATTACAGCAAATAGTTCAACTCTGAAAATACAGATGGCATACTAGCAGTGCTGGTTTCGCCCTCACACAGACGCAATTACCGTTGAATTTTGTCATCGTGTTGTCGTTCGTGGAAAAAATTACCCTTGCTCGAAAACGCGTGTAAACTCGAGGAAAAATATTATTAAAAAATATACATATCAGATATCGAATCCCGGAATCGAAAGCATAATCTTTCATTTTTTCTAGTCGAACGGCTTTCCAACTCATTTCTATCGTGCCTCCGGTGTAATAATGCGAAGCAAATGCTGCCGACGGTGAAATACGAGTACGACGACGAAAGGTCTCGTGTAAAGCACCCTTCTTTCAACACAACTATTTGCCCGACGAATTCCAACGAATATTTCGTCAGTTAACGTTTAATAATATTAAGAACACAGTATACCTACGTAAGAAAAATTCACCCCCTTGTATTTTTCTATTTTTTTTTTTTTTTTTTTTGTGTACTGGAAGCTGGGGCCTGGTAAGGTATTCTTCGCTTCGTTCGCGTTCAAAATAAAGCTCCCAAGTTATATACTCGGTTATCATTATTTTGTATCCGGTATTTTCAAGGAGAAATTAAATTTCCAAAAGTTACGAGACAGACGTACTAAAAATTTTAGTATTTGACTGGATCGCTCGTCTTGGCGAAAACATCCAACATGGTGGGTCATTTCACTCCCAATGTGCTTAAAACTTTTATTGCTTTTCACGTTCGTATCTTCTTCGAAGCACGTGTGATTGCGCCAATATTGGACGGTTCTTTAAACAAAATCGTGTACTTTTTAATTACCTCGTATGGTTTTTGGTAACGTTATTACAGGGTTTCAAAATACTCGTATTAGATAAACATTTCAACTTGCAACGTCATCTCGTACAGTATGCGTCTTTGATAAGAATAATCTGCAATTTCAATAATAATACCTACTTACCACATCGTTTTTAATTAGGTACGAGTACCTATTCGTTGAAATGTAAATATTGCTGACTCGACTTTTTGTTATGATCATTTTGGTACATACCAACTATCGAATTTCCGCAAGTGCTTACTAGTAGGTATAATTAAATTTAATCGTAATTACGCGGTAAAACGAAAATCGCTGGGTTATGCTTGGTATATTAATAAACGTGTACTATTATCAGAATAGCTCCAGTTATATTTGCATTATACTTATGGATAATATCAACTATTAACACACGATAAAAACTTGTTTAAAAGCATTTTCTCAATACACTGAATTTTGTTCATCCTATGTTGTCTTTCTGGGAAATCTGCGAATTTTTCTCGTTGTTCTGCTAAAAACAGATATGGAAAAACAAACACTTTTGAAACGCCTTTAAAACGCTTCCTATTTAGATCTAATGATGGTTTAACAGGACAATTTTCTACATTCGGTGATTATTTTCAGGCTGTGGAAGATGAGAGATTGAAAACGAAGGGTTCCTTGTGGCTTGTCTCATTTCCCATACCTGATCTTTTAATCCAGCCACCTTTTTTTGAAAGGAGATCTGTTACTTATCAACAAAATAAAACGGCAAAGAAAAATTTAAACACCTTTATTTAAAAACTGATTGTTATCAAAAAGAATCACGAATAAAATCTTTAAAACACTTTTTATTTAAGAACTGATAATCACAAGATATTACATTTGAGCTTATTAAAATATTAAACTGAACTCATTAGAAATTAGATTAAACTGGTTTTTACATTGGAAGGTTGGATATTTTATAATGAAATTAAAATAGGTAAAATCAGACTTTAGAATGGACAAAGCAGGAAATTGCAAAAAGTTGAGAAATAATACGAAAGAAAACAGTCAAAAAAAATAAGGTAACAGATAAAAGTTTAAAATTTACAGGTAAAACATGCATCATGTAGTATAGTGTAATAATATGTAGTAAAATAGTGTAAAATAATGAGGTAATAATACGTAATTCTGGTCTATAACATCCCTCTGGGGGTAAAAGAAAACAATTTTTTTTATATAAAAAAAAATTTAAATAAAGAAAATCAAAACAAAAAAATAAAGATTTTTTTTTTACTTAATGAAAAAAAATAAAAGATAAAGAAAATCAGAACAATTTAAGAAAAAAAAAATAGTAATAAGATAAAGAAATAAATAAAAAAAAAACAAAAAATTAATAAAAGGGGGGAAAAAATAAAAATAAAAACAGAACGATACCAAAGAGAAATCTTCGTTTTTTTAGAGCAATCTCCATTTTTTAATGATATCGTCGCATTGTGTAATATGGAGGGACAGTTTTCTCTTGATTCCCTTTGGGATATCCGGTACTTGTTCCACATCCATTGGCTCAGGTTCAGGCTCTTCTTTAATCATCATCAAAGGCTTCGGCATAAAATGTGGATGATATACCTATCTCCTTTGTGAGTTGACTAAATTTTCTCTCAAATTTGGTTTTCATATATATGAATTGATCATTAAGTTAGTTGAATTTGGACTGCATATTGATTCAAGTATTTTTTATATTAGGTATCAATTTCTTGATTTAGAACTCCAAAATTTTCATTGATGATATTGATCTGCTTGTTTCTGCATAATACATTTGTTTCCTCAATTTGAACTATTTGGTTAATTTTGTTTTGCGCGATAATGATATTATCCTCTATTTGGTGGATTTTAACAGTATTAAGAAAAACATTATTCAAGGTTTTGGCGAGATCCATTGCAAAATAAAATAGACAAAAGATGAAAAAAACAGAATAATAAAGATCATTAAAATAAATGAAAAAGATTTTACACAAGAAAATAGAGCAGTAGAACAGTAACACACAGATAGAAATCAAAAGTGATTGAATGGATAGTGCTGAAGTCTTTAGTATTTATAAAGAATAATTATCTAAAAAGGAAATTTTTGAGAGGACATGATGGATGTTTTAGACTAGAAATTATGTCTCTCTATTATCAATTTTAAAAAGTCATTAATAATTGTCATTTAGATAATTAAGGTAGGTATATTCGAAAAAAAGTGTAAAGGTTACATATACTATAATTTCTTTATCTCTTTATAAGGCTCTCTACATATGGGACATTTATCTGAAATTTGTTTGGCATATGATATACAGCATTTAGCATGGCCACAAGGTAGGTATACACAGTTGATAGGTTTATTTATGCATACAATACATTCAAAACTAGGAGGTATAGGTTTTTTAAAGATATCATTTTTAATTCTTTCATAAATAAGTTCATATAAATACCATTTGGCAGTTTTAACATAGTCAATTTTGTCAATAGTTTCAGGTAATTCTAGGGCATAATCTACAGCATCCAAATATTTATCAAATAATTTTTGATCATCTTCAGACAAATCTTCATAATATAATTTAATAATATGTTGTGCCAAAGTATGTTCTCGTTTTGAGGCTCTATCTTGAATTTGTTGCTGTACAGCTTGCAGCTCATGATGAAAGGTTTCAAATTGACTTTTATCATTTTTGGTGGCATCAAGTTTCAAAATATTTTTGAAAGAGGATCAAATAGCTGCCTTTGGATTATGCTCAGCATCAGCCAGGTCAGATTTTTTGATTTTGGGACGAAGCAAATAATGATTTAGGTAATTTCCATAGAGTTCTGATAAATTTTTCAATCCAAACATGATTTTGTGCTATTAAAAGAAAATTGATAGGTAGGTATAAATTATTTGAAATAAAAATGATTATTCAGATCTGACATTCACTCTTTTTGAATGGGATCTTGAATTACGAATGTAAGTAGGGTTAGGGGTACTAGGAAGGGGTCTGGAAGAATCAGCTGGAGATGAAAAAGTAGGCATCTCATATTCATTAGGAATCTCAAATTCACTTTGAACAGTAGTATGGTTATTTCCAGGCAGGCATTCAGTTATTATGTGAAAGCACAAGCAATTCATATTTTTAGGTTTATTAACAAGGGGTTCTTTTACAAAGACAGTAGTTTTTGTAACAACTAATTAATTTAAGAATTACAAAAATTACTAGAATTCTGAAAATAAAGTTAAAAATTACACGAATCCAAGAAAAACGATCATTAAAACTTTCATGGGTAAGTAATAGTTTTTTTTGTAAAATTTCATCATATTGGTCTAATTTATGAGATAAAATTTTGAGTTCATTAGAATGTAAATTAGTCAATTGAATAACTTGAAAGTTGTTAATAGTAGAGTTTTCATAAAATTTTCGAGTATAAATATTTTCATGTATGCTAGCAAAAGATAGAACATTTTGATAGGTAGCTTGGACATCAGACTTAAAATTTAAAATAGTATTATGAGTGTATCCTCGGCAATTCGGATCCAATGACAAATATTCATTAAGAATTGTCATTAAAAAGATTAGATTTGTCAAAGTACATCAAAAACAAGTTCAAAGGTTACATGTATAGCATCTTTATCTAAAGTATGGTTCATGACAAAAGGGATATATTTCAGTGATATGTTTAGCACATGCTGTACAACATTTAGCTTGGCCACAAGGTAGGTAAACGCTGTTAATAGGTTTATTAATACATAAGATGCATTCAAAATTAGGGGGTATAGGTTTCTTAAAAATATCATTTTTCACTCTTTCATAGATTAACTCATATAAATGCCATTTGGCAGTTTTAACATAATCAGTTTCATAATCGACAGCATCCAAATAATTATGTACTTATCAAATGATTTTTGATCATCTTCTGAAAGATCATCACGGAATAATTTAACTATAAAATTTACTAAGGTACATTCTCTTTTGGAGGACCGATCCTGAATTTGTTGTTGAATAGCTTGAAGTTCGTGATGGAAGGTTTCAAACATGTTTTTATCTGTTTTTGAAGCATCAAGTTTTGAAATGTTTTTGAAAGAAGATCAAATGACCGTTTTCAGATTATCAGCCAGGTCAGATTTTTCGATTTTGGGACGAAGTAAATAATGATTTAAGTAATTTTCATAGAGTTGATTTTATGGTTTCTTGATAAAATTTACAGACAGTGTTTAGGAAAATGAAATTCCACGATTTTGAGCACAAAAGTGAATTTCTTCACTCAGGTGAGCGAACATTTCCGGAGTGATTTTCAATTTTTCCAACTTTTTGAGAACGATTTCTTGCTCTGTAGCAACGGCCAAACAAATGATAATGAAACGAATCGGTTGTGTTAAGTAGCCTAGGTTTCCATCTGAAACCAAGGCAACCAAGGCAAGTCTTCTGTCTGAATAATTTCTAATGGAACTCTACAAAAAAAAAAAAAAAAAAAATCGTGATAGGTAAGCCACAACTTAGGACCTATAAGTGAAATTATGATTCAAAAGGCAAACCCACCTCCAGCGTTCATGTATTGATATCAATTTAAAAACGCACAAATAAAAGTTTGAAAACACTTCTATTTATAATAAGTTTTAAATAAACTGTAGAATAAAACTAAATTGAACTGAACTGATCTGAACCGAATTATAGAACTGACTGAGAATTAAAAAGTATGCGGTTATATGGAAAAAATGAATAGGGAAAAAAGATAGGACGAACTTTGGAGTGACCGGAAAAAGTAAAAAGGAAAAAAATAGGAAACAGTTATGGAATAGGAGAAATAGTCGGAGAGATGAAAAGGAAGAGTTGTAGGATCAAAGGTATGGTAGAATAAAAGTAAAAAGTGTCAGACGCAATATTGCATAACATTAGTAATACAATAAGTAATAATGTCTAACCAACCTGGAGCCTCCAGCAAAAGTTTATTTTTCTCCTCCAATTTTAAATCACTCCAAAATACATTAATTGACTTCTGCAGTTGAAAATTTCGTTGTGAGGTACACGATGTGCTCTTTCAGTGATCAATTAAATTACACCTTTTACAGTACGAACACTTATTCACGAGAAAATACTTGAAAAATTACAAAAACATTAAATTTTATAAAGTGAGACGCGTTTCGGTGATCATAGCGACTATTATCAATCACGAATGAGTAGAAAAATGCGCGTTAATGTGTAGAAGATGCGTAAATGCGTCGTGAAATATCTATGGGAGGGGGGAGGGATAGGTAACAAGAACAGAATTGCACTGAATATGAATATAATTTGGAATTACCAAGTGTTCGTGCTGTAAAAGGTGTAATTAATTGATTATAAAATGTGCAAAAAAGGAGAAAACCACTACACTCTTTCAGTGAATCGAAGTTCAGCTAAATCGAAATTGATGGGTTGTGAAGGTTTCCTTAGGTATCAATGAAGTGAGGGACTTTTTCTATGATGCTCTAATGCTCTAAAACGATGCCTTTGGCAAACAGTATTCATTAGGAATTATTGATTCAGTATAGTATATTACTATATAAGGGACGTAGGCAAGCCATGACTGCCGTGAGCGAATGATTGCTCCCTCGCCTTCGGCTCGTTCGCAATCGCTCGAGGCAGTCATTGTTGCCTACGTTCCTTACATTGTGAGATATTTTACATTGCATTCGTCCCGTTAAATGTAAAATAACTGACGTGATTTTAGCTGACGGAATCTGAAATAGTATATTTAAAAATCAATTATAGAAAGCTGGAATTCTTTATAGTCTTGTGCGAAATGAATCTTTAAAAGAAATACATGGTTACTAATTTGTTGTTTACACAAAATTTCATTGTGGTATCTTCTGTTTCTTATCTATCAAGTCATAACTGCGGGATAAATCACTTTCCAACGTTTCTTATGATTTGTTTCTTTCTAACGTTTCTTATTAATTTGTTTCATTTCATAATTGTTTCTAAAATGTCAAGTAGCGAAAGCAAAGAAACGGGAATAGTATTTTGGAGCGGTGCAATGTAAAATTCAGAACTACTGAACATAATTTGTAGAGAGAGGTAGGTGGATTACTTACCTCCCTAGAGCCGGACAGTATCAGTACTGTCCAGCTCTAGAGCCGGACAGTATGAATATTGTCCAGCTCTAGAGCTAGACAATACAGTATGCTGTTAATGGCTTCCTACGTCCCTAAAATTACGTCAGTTATGGTACACTTACGGGGCGGGTGCAATGTAAAACAAATTATGCACCTGTAGCCTATTATACTTAACAGGAATGCAAGAGAACAATCTATTGCCCACATCTACACCAAGACCGAACAGCTCTTCAAATAGATTCCAACAACCTCTCTGAAATAGAAAAATTAATCGCTTTAATTAAAAAACACAACCTATGCCTAGCAAACTCAATATAAACTTCCTCTCATAGGGTGTAGTAGTTTAGTAATTATAAACACCCAAACAAAAAAAAAAAAAAAAAAAAAAATGTCTTATCCCATTTTCCATTCTCTTAATTACAAGTTATTTCTTTGTACGAACTTTTTTTCGCCATCTGCTGCTCCAATAGTTATGCAATTTTTTGCCTTTTATCCAGTAGAGCCTGCAATTGTGACATTTTGTCATTTACTCTGTGACATCCCAATCTCTGCAGGTAAAACGGGCAAAATTTCGATATTTGAATGACTGAGAGACTCACTTGACTCTGAGCCACCTTTGTACCTACGTCTACTCCATATTACGTACCTACATTATTAAAATCAAATTTTATCTCAAGTCCTACGTATTGAAATAGGTACTTCGAAACGATCAAAAATACCCATCCATGCCCGAAGTGCTTTCAAATACATATTCCAAAATGAGAAAAAAAAGTATACAGGTGTCCATTTTTCTTTTCCATATCATTTTACAATACGTTTCTCGCTATCGAATTTCTCTCATCGAAAAAAAACGCTGCTTGTTTCGTTTATATACAGTAAATGAAATACATGAAAAATTTACATTCTTATTGTTTGGTCGCAACATATTTTCGTTGCTCGGTTACACTTTTTTCAATTTTGAAATATAACCCTTATTGCAAAGTTTTTTTCCCCCACTCTTGTTCGTAGATAAAAATTTCCACTTTATAATGGTTGATTTTTAAACCTTTGAAAAATGAAAACCGTATTATGATAATTTTATGGTCGTGCCGAACTCGCGTATTCTCAACTCCGAAGTTTGAGTCGATTGTTGGAAAACAAGTCGAGCCACAGCCATCTAGATAAAAATGAATTACGTTTATGGACAAACTTGGGCAAAATTTTATTCATCTAAAAACGCTTTGTTTCACTTTACTTTGACACTTTCTATCGAACGTATTCCAGATTCTAATACAGATATAACGTTAACGAGAGAGTAAAAATTTCGCGAAAAAAAATTCCCCATCAAAGTGCCGAGGGTATTTCAACGTTTTAATTATTCTGCAAACAAATTGATTAAAAATTTACGCCATTTGGGAATCGTTTGCGGGTCTCAAATAGATGCGAAGGGAATCACTATAGTGGTTTGTATTTTGTTTTGTATTTTACACGCAAATTAAATGTGTAACAACTTCACAATTAGTTATCACTTGAACGGAAACAATTTAGAAGTCTTTTCAGCCGGTATAAAAGCGAAAAAACAAAGGAAACTTTAAACGTCGAGCCAGAATTATAAAACATTATGCAAACAAAAACTCAGCCGAACGAGGTATGCCATAACAAGAAAACTTTACCAAATTTAAATATTAAATACAATTACTTACGCCGCCGCCGACTGCTGAGAACGTAATAGTTAAGTATAACTCTATTTTTATACTTTTGAATTTTACTTAAGCCTATTCTTTTTTTTCGATCGCGATTATCGCAGCCAAACGAAACAAAAAATTCTGTTATAATGGGAAAAAATTCGAGCTGTAATAATTCATCTTATACTATTACCGATTCAAAATGAAATTTCTGTTTGAACTTCAATTTTTTTTCATTGTATTCTCATCCTGAAATTTATCAGTTTCTTTTATATACTGTTTTTTTTTTCGCTTTCAAGTTCATCATGATTTTTTTTTTATTGCCTCGTTCAAAACTTTTCTCGCTTTATCATCCTATTTTAAAATTTTTTTCTTTCAAATTTCCAAGCTATTTGTTTGTGAAAATTATTTATCTTGGAAATGAAAAAAAAGAGGGAAGATGAAAAATTACGAAGGGAAATATTTTCTTTTAGAAAGCAATATTTAAATTTTATGCCAAAGTGAATCAGAACTCTAAAGAACAGAAAAATTTCGCAGTTAATTCGCTCGAACCTACATCAGCCTATACACGATATTCTGGACGGCCATTTTGAAATTTTTTGAAAAGTTTTTTGTTCAACTTGTTGATGGAAATTTTTCTCGTTTTTCTCGATCGAGTGGATTAAATTGAAGATCGTGTGTTAACCAAGTTGATTGCGATTATAACTTTTTTTAGTTTTTTTTGAGAATTCCATGTTTATTAAATAGATACTCGAGTTTTACTGCATGTGTTGAAAGGGATTAATCGATTGAACTTTTGAAGGATCCGTGTAAAGGGTAGGAGCGAATGAGGAAACGTGTCACCTCTCAGATGCCCAGAATAACAAGTTTTTGCAGATCCTGTATCGTTGATCAATCTGCCCTTCATTTGAAACACGTATGAACTGAGAGTGATTAAACACCGACATAGGTATTCGATTTGTTACATCGTTGATGTTTGATTTTTAAAAAACGTCGTTTCTGTTTTTAAAAAATGGCTATTGCAACACTCAACTCAATACTAGTGTAAATGACTATTATTTGTCCAGTGTGAGACAATGTTACTCTTCCATCTCCCTCTTCTCATCATCGACCTCACAATGGAAAACACTGGTTTACTCGAACTTCATTTACCTACCTCTACATCTTATGATTGCATGTGCTAATTTGAAATGCACATACATTAGATTTTATTTATTTTCTTTCTGGATTCTTATATTATCAAGTAGGATAATTCAGCTATGGCACTATTCATCTCTAGGTACTAATATGAGCTGATACGTACAATACTAGCTTAAGTACATAATTCAGGTCCATTTATTTAATAACTGTAACAAAATCATAGAGGTATACGATGAAAAATAAATAAATAAATGAAAAAATAAACAAATAACTTGATAAAATGGGGGGGGGGAGGATAAAGTAAGGATCGGTTCTACGAGCTTCGCTAACGAAATTTCTTGAAATGTTGTATAACGATTCCAACCATTGTACTATGTATAGATAGTTGTTGTGACAATAGTTTTTTAATAATTGATTTCATAGGTCAAAGATCAAAAGTCAATAAATATCCATAACCGCGTGTTCGTTTAAAGGTCTGATGTTTTGAGATTATTGGAAGCCACGGTGATGTCTACATTTTTATATAGAAATGAAAATTTCTCAAAGGTCGATGTTCAATAGTTTGATGTTTTTAGATTTTTGAAATTGAAATACGTATCACCAGGAAATGAAATTTCTTTGCTGGAAACTTGATCACGGAATGCCATTAATATAGGACTTCAAGACAGGTTTTTTCGAATTTTAAAAAGTCTGACAGATTATCAGCTGACATCATTTCAGGAATTCAGCAGGGGTTTTTCAAGTTTTCAAAAATCTGACAAATAATATAAACTTTTTTCCGAGTTCTCCCCCGATTCGCGCTGGTGGCAAAGTATTTTTTCAATGCCACAAGGTGAACCAATGCAGAAAAGAAAGCGAACCAATGAGAAGGCATTAACATACCTACTTGGCGACTGAAATGACAACGGTACGTTTATGCTAGAAGTTCTTCTGTGATTGCAGCAACAGAGCAACACAAATCATACAAAATATTAATTAAAAATATAATGGAAAATAATCTACGAGCGACATATTAGGAACAGCGAATGATGATTTGCTGATTTTGATAAAATGTTGCAGCATTGTAACTTTGCCGGTGTGACAAATGATTGACTTTTGACGTTGTCTTGCTACTAATGGCAATTTTATTGACAGTTATTTTGCCACTGTTTTACCCCTGATATGAAACGCTGTAGACACAGTTAAATGGCGGCACATTCAACCTTAATGATTGAAGGATGAGTCTTCAAAGCCAAGTTCATGTAATAGGTTAGAGCGTCATAAGTTCTCAATTTTCCCACCCACGATTTTAACCTTGAAAAGGTTCATGGAATTTATGCAAGTATAATTGCCTAATTATTGCAATTTAGGCATACTTACACTACATAAACTCTCCCCCTGACAAAGAGAAGATCGCTGGAAGGGGAAATTGAAAACTAGACTAAATTTTGAAAAACTAAACCATTGTTATATTATTTCATCCGGTTATTTTTTAACTAAACAAAGTAAACATATTTACAAAAGAAAATTCGATCGAGCATAAATCACAACAGGTAAGAAAAGATAACACGAAAAAGTAAACAGCAAAAAACATATCATCCAATATTCTGACAACGATAGAAATAGGAAAAAATACAGTAACAAGAAAAGATTTGAAAAGCCAAGAATTTACATTCGAGTATGATTTTGAACAAAATTAAAAATTAACAAACATAAACATATTCGTCGATCTCTTTACTGACCACCTCGAGTACGTCGAATTAAATATCGCTGCACTGGTTCGAACTCTGCACGTAGTTGAAAACGGTTCATCTCTCGTAGGCTTCTCAATAAACCGATCATTCGAACTTCTGGTATTTTGTGCTTGCACCTTATAGATCGTGAGAGAGGATTAACTTCAGGTCCCAAAATGTTCAATTGAACTGACGCTGGATCAAAACCAATAATATACGGAGAGAGCTGCTGTCTTCCGATGATGACGGTACCATGATGCTCATCTTGGCCTCGAGTGGTTCGAAAATCGACGACGTGACATGTAAACGTGTGAGCTTTGTTTACATGGTGATGAATTCCTGGAGTAAGTTTTACAGGAACTTGCGTCGTCCTTCTTGCAATCATTCGGAATTCGTCTTTCCAAGGGACGTAAATCACCTTGGCGTGCTCGAGCATCGTAAATTCAAAAGATACGAAAGGGTCGAAAAATTCCAACGCGGCTTGATTAATCAGGGAAAGTTCAAGAGTCGGATCGAAAATCACTTCTAGAAAATCGTTGTGGATCTTCCCGATGATGGTGAGTAAATGGCTGATATTCGAATCACGATTATATGACCAGGCCGGAGGTATTACGTATTGTGCCGGATAGATTTCGGAAGCGTAGATTTTTCGTACTAAATTGATCAATTTTTAGTAAAAAAATTAATAATGAAAACAAATCACATGCGTCAGTTTACAGCTCCTGGACGCAAAACGAAGCATTATACTTACAACAAATTACTTACACAAATATTCATATTCACACACAAAAAAAAACATAGGTATACATAGATGCAGTTTCAATTCCAGGGTGTGGGATCATAAAAAGCGTGAGTTTCTCTCGGCAGAACTGCTTTAAGCTCTTGCAGGTGATCGTATTTCTTTTTACTTTCCGATCAGCGCGCAGCGATGTAAGGGAAGTATTGTAATCGACCGGTTTTTCGATTTCGAGTTTTTTACGGAATTACACGTTTTAAGGTCCAAAAAGACTTTTGAGACTATTTTGAGCGTGATGTTCCGTGTGTGTGTGTGTGTGTGTATGGATGTGCATATGTATGTGCACAAAAGTTTGTGAACACGATTGCAGACGCCCTAATTGAGATACTAAGTTGAAACTTGCACCTAATGATAAGTCCCATTGAAGGATAGAAATTATTTTTTAAAAAAATCACAAAAATTCAAGATAAGATGGCAAAATTCACTCAAGAAACACTCGAGAAACTTCAAAATAATACCTAATCATTGAAAAACTAAAAAAACAGAACTCACGAAAATTCAAAAGGATGGCACCCGTCAACATCGGGAAAAAAATATGCACTAACAAAATTCAAAAAAAAAAAATCATTGTACAAAAATGAAGAGAAATTTTGACTAAAATTTGAGCAATAAAATCACAAAAAGTTAACAGAAAATTTTTATGAAAAAATTACGAGAGTTCAGGGAGTTGCATACCTGAACGTCTGCAGGAAATGTTTACGCTGAGAATTTTGTTCTTTCGTGACAAGCCTAATCGGACAGGATAGAAACTATATTGGTTCCTCTTCCTATTCTTCCGACTTGCACTACGTTTACCACCAGTACATTGTTCTGAATAATGAATATAATCTTCCCTGTATGGGTACGAATAATAACTCGACGTAGTCGACGTGTCATCGGTGTCATCAGCAAGTGATGGTGCTCTGCAACAACAACCCTGACTCGATTGTACCATTCTTCGCAAATATTGATCATTTTATGGCTGTCGGTTAATTGCTTCATGGTTCTTATACTTCGAGTAAACTCAAATTGAAGATCTGGGGAGTTTATCAGAAGGCATCACGCCAGGGTTACAAAACAGAAAAAAAACATCTCTTGAAAAAACTTTTACTTCGGAAAATAGGAAATTTGAAAAAAAGTGTGTAAATGATGAGGTAACTGCAACTAAAAATAGAAGTCACATGATGCTAATAAATTTTCAGGAGAAAAAATGATTAAAAGCGCAAAAAAATGGGCGATCCGTATATCCCTAAGTTATAAATACTTATCCTGAGAACTTTGAATGGTGTCTAGTGAAAAATAAATAACTGAAATGTGCCGTAAATCGCAAAATCACATCGGGAATATGTAACATTTTTTGTAATCCTCTTCTCAAACCAAAAAAATCAAAGTACAGAAGATAATTAATCTTGTGATTTCTGAGGCCAATATATTGCTGTTATCGGGATGAGGTTTCGGACAGCATCGTGGAATGGATTACTGAGTTGGAAATCAGGCTCAAAATCCATTTTCATCTGATTAATATGTATTTTTTCATGTCTGAGATTTAGATTAGATTTCATGTCTGATTTCCGACTCAGTAATCGATTCTTAAGGTACCTACGTGTCGTCTGACAAATCTCATTCTAACCACAGCAAAGTGCTGGCCTGAGAAATCACCAATAAATGATAGGTACCTATCTACTATTTTTTGTAAATTTTGATTTCTAAACAATTAAATTAGACATCAAAAATGTTGTTTTTGGGATTTCCAGCGTGATTTTGCAATTGATTGAATGAGGCTCTCTTGGCGACTTGAATTCACATTTCATTTATTCATTTTTCACCAGACGCTCATTCCAAATTCTCTAGACATTGGTAACTTTAGGAAATGCGGATTTCCCATTTTTTTTTTTGCGTTTTTATTCATTTATATTAATTAGCATCATATTTTTAAAGTATCTGATGATTTCTATTTTTAGTTATCGTTACCTACTTTATAATTTGCACACTTTTTTTTTCAAATTTCTTCTTTTCCGGCATGACATTTTTTTTTGGAGATGATTGTTTTCTGTTTTGTAACCCTGGAGTGATGCCTTATAATAATAAACTCACCAGATCTACATATTGGATTCACCCAAACTATGAGAACCTCGAAAGGGTTAATGCGTTTGATGTTGATTCCGAATTGGAGGGGTACACGTGATGATTAATCATTTTATATACATTTTTGTATGCGATCCTTCGAATACGTTGAATGCGAAAACCAATTATATGTTTCTCTATTTAAATACTCCAAGTTTCTTGGTAACTCGTCACAAGCTCAATTATATGACATAAACAGTTAAACACCTTACTATAATGTCACCGCGGATGTTGCCATATCTGTGTCCGTTTTTGGTGAACCTCTTGTCGATACCCTACATCTCAGCCTTCATGAAGGAAATCATAAACTTGCTCTGTTTTTTTGCTATAATTGAGTGTTTAAGATGTCATTGGGTGGTCGAAACTTATCCTTCATTCTCTTAAAAATTAAAATAAATGAAACAATACGATAACTTGAGAAATCAATGAGTATTTCTTCGATCGAATCTTTCGGTTCATTGAAATAGAGTAATTTACCAGGAATTTCTTGGGTTACCATGATAGAACTTGTCCTCCTTGAGGTTATCTTTTAAAACACTACGCCAATTAATTTTCATTTAATTAGATCAATAATTGAAAAAGTTATTTACTTGCTTGAACTTATTTTTCAGGCAATAATAGCACTTGAATCACTATTTTTCGTACCTATTTGTATTATGAATTAGTAGCTGTTACTGGATACTCACAAATCGCCCCCTGGCCCCTCTCTCCTTTCATCTACGATTACGTTTTCATTAGAAAACTGTCACCGAGCCGTTAAATAAAAATTAGCGTCGCAATATTTTCGACGATTAAACACCGGGCGATGATGATTAAGATTTCATTAATTCGAAGGAAAAGCGTTCTCATTTTCATGTAAACTTTATAATCGTCTTAAAAGCAAAGACAGAGAAGCGTAAAATTTGACCTATTCTATTGTTAAATCACTGGGTCATGAAGAATAAGAAACGTTTGTTCGCCAAATGCCGAGCGGTACATTTGTTTTATAACAAATTTCTCAAGACACATCCCTTTCTTTGGAAATGTCCTACGGGAGTTTGAAATTGCCTTTTGTTTTCCTTCTCTTATTTACAAGAGCGAGCGCTGTAATTATTCACAATATAGCTGAGCTATTATTACGCGCAGGGCCGCATTAATTAGTGGAACCGAAGTTAGGTACCGTTTGCCAAACTTTCCACAGTGACGGTTTCGGAAACCGTCTCTCGAACGATGGAAAATGCCAGCTAAAAAGAGTTTTCCGAGGTAACGGACGCGCTGATTGAGCATTATTAAGAACATTAAAGCCATTTCGCGGTATGTCACCAGCAAGCCGAATTTCTTCCATGTTAATCCTCGACGTTAAATTTTAGCTACACGCGGCACGTTGTTGATACCACGTTGCTAAAATTTTCCATCGTAATAAAATTTCATTGCTAAAATAAGATGACGAAAAAAAAAGAAAGAAGTAAGTCAGCGTTAAATTCTGAAAAAAAAAATATTCGATTAACGTAGCGAATATTATCGCGACGACGAGTAATTTCCACTCTATCGAAAACAAAACGAGAGAAAATGAAAACGGAAAAATTGTACAGGGAATGATGCTAAATAGACTTAGAAAGAAAGAAAAAAAAACGCCAGTATATTCAGTTTCATTTGCACAATTCAATTTATCCTCTGCTTATCATTCCATTTACTTCATTTTGCACATTAGCTTCGTCTCCGCACATTACCATTCCTTACTTTTTTTCCTTTTGTACTCGCTTATCGTTCCTTCGCCGATTTTTTTTCTCTTTCATTTGCGCTGTTTGATTTTCTAATATCGTACAATTCATTTAATCATAAACGTACCGAGAGCCAGCTAGGTGAGAGAAAATTTTCGCCATTTTTTCCCTTCTTCTCAAATATAAATTTAAACCCGAAGAATAGTGATATAAATTTTCAGCGGCACCAAATGCCATCAATAATTTAATCTTATTATACTGTGTAAGTATTCGTAGAAACGGTTTCCGGTATTTTTCTCATTGATAGAATTTGAAAGAATATAGGTAGAGGTACGTTGACGTGTATTTGCATCAAAGTAAAATGCATTCGAGTTATGACGATAGATCATGCCTCTATGGATGCTTTTAAACTGCATTCGTGCCTTTGTAATGCGCTTCTGCAACTTGGTCCTTCAGCGGTCAAGTATCTCGCGTTTATCGAGAATGGCAAAATGCAATTTAGAGTGTCTCCGAATATTAATTATGTCACGTGCATGCATTGTTTGCCTTCAAGTGATGTGATCATTGTCTATGATATGGGTTTGAAAGTATGTTACGTGTACGACTGAAATTTGCTCCCTTATATTTACTTACCCAACTAAATACTTATCTACCTAAGGAAATAATGCATGACGCAATGCAAAATCAATACAAACATCGATGCAAATGGTGAATTTATTTAACCATAAGTAAAAAATGGTTCGCATTAAGTATTAAATAAATAATTTCATCTGTTTAATAAAGGAATGATGAACTTCAATAAATAATATTAATTCGAGCATAAAAGATTCAATATAATATGTAGGTATAGTAAAAAAATCACAAAAAAGCCAAAATATTTTGTTATATATAAAACTAAAAAAAAAGGAGTTTTTGACAATAACTGGTAAAAAAAATCCTACATTTTCCAAATTTTTGCCAGAAAAATTGATCATTTTGCAACATTATGATAATAAAGCAAATTAAATTTTTTCAATTTTTGACAAGAAAGCAACATTTTTACAATTTTGGCTAGAAAAGCGCGACTTTTGGGCAATTTTTGGAAGAAAAATGGGGCTTTTTGAAATAATTTTTGATGAAAAAAATGATATTTTTCAGCAGGTTTGTTTTTTTTATCAAAATTTGAAAAGTGAAATTTTTATATTCCTCAAAGTTGTTCATGAAACATGTTCGGTTCAGTAATTCAAAGAAACAAAGAATTGTGAGTATGCGGCAATAGAAATACAGCAAATTCTGTACTCTCTTCAGCAAATGGAACCAGGAAGTACTTGAATTTAATTTGGCGAACATTCGCTGTAATTCTCGTTTTGTTCAATGAATGATCAACGATGTGCTGTATATGAATGTGAGGGCGCATACGAAAAGGGTCCAAATGACCAAAAAAAAAAAAGTTCTCTGAAATTGTTGTAGGAACTCTTTTAAAGTGTTCCTACAACAATTTCAGAGAACTTTTTTTTTTATTCTACAACAATTTAAGGGAACTTTTTTTTTTGGTCGTATGGTCCCTTTTAGTATGCGCCCTCACATATATTCAATTCAGTGGGTGTGGTGTCTTTTCCACTTTAATAAATCGACGAATCACATTTTAACATTTTTCAATACCAAAGAAATTAACAAGACAAAAATTATTCACAACCATTTTTACACAATACAAAAATGTGACCTATATTTTCAATAAGAAGAAACTATCTACAAAATAAACAATGTTGCAAAACACAACACTCCTCCCTTCTAAGAGAGAAATCAACCAAATTAGGATCTACGTACAGACACTTCGGAGAAACAGCTTTTAGTCGGCTACTGAGGCGATGAATTAACGACTTCTACTGAAGTCTGAGGTTGTTCTTGACCCATAGCAGGTTCCAAAGTCGTAATTGACGGCGATTTCATTGGTGAAATCATTTGCGTTGGTTGAACTGGCTGCTTGATTGGTGATAAGGTACTCGGTGGGTGACACAGTGGGTACATATATCCAACCTATTGCATTTGATCGGCATGGCGACGCACCAAACGACTATTCGGCAATTGAACAGTATAATTTAGCGCTCGGTCTTTATTTATTACCATACCAATTTCCCAAAGTTGATTTCGCGCAGAATAGTCTTGAACTGCAACTTTTTCAGCCACTTTGTAATCAGGGTCATTAAACGATGCTTAACAGCTTCCAAAGTACAGTAATTACGACATTTGTTGACGTAGTTGAAACGATTTCACTTCAATCCATTTGCTATGGGCGTCAACAACCAAGAAAAATATCTGTCCTTGAAACGGGTCTGCGAAATCTATATGGATCCTTTCCCATGGTGTGGAAGGATACTCCCAGAAATGAGTTTTCATCTTTATTTGCTCTGGCCTGAAGGCTATACATGAATCACAACTGTGGACCAGCGTTTCATTCTTACAACATACCAGTATAAGTATCATCGTCTGGTAAATTCAAAAAATTAGCTATTTTTTGGGAGTTTTTGCCAAGGTATGCTTTCCCATTACCTGGTGAGTTACCTTTCCACCTCGCAGCGTTAAAAAGAATCAATCCGTTTCTGTATTCTCCGGTTGCATGTTCATGTAGGTATTCTTTTACTAAGGTAACGTATTGTTCATCAGTAGTTGTGAAAGAGCGAGGCGTATCTGTTTTGTTTTCATCAATATTTACAAGAAACATTCTCTTCGGAGATTCATTATAAATCACATCATTTGTTGACATGTTGACTAGTTTGTCAGTATGGCAACCACCAAATAAACCAAAGGCCAAAACAACCTGTGTGTGTAGCAACAAAGAAAGTACCTAATTGAAATGTTGAATTAGTGAATAATTTCAATACCACGTATGTGTAGTATACCTACATCAGGGTTGGCAAGTAGACTATATAGTCTACTTTACATGCTTTGTCTACGTGTAAACAACGTTGCTGTAGACAACGATAGTTTACATGTAGACATTGTAGACTATGTAAACTATGTAAACTACAAAGTAAATAAACTGTTTTTTGTTTTAGAATAAGCCTTTTTTACACGGATTTTGGCAGAAGATTTTGAATATTTGTGGTTAAAATTCCAAAAGTGTTCAAAAACGAGATTCAAAAAACGTCCAAAAACTAGATTTTTGAGCATCCGCGTAAAAAAACATACCTACTGGGCGAAAAAGTGAAAATCTTTAGCAATATTGTCAAGCTGAAAAGTGAGAATTTGAATCTCTCACAAAACAAAAGTGAACAATTTTAGCAAACCACAGCATTTTCCTAAATTTTCTCGAAAACGAGATTTTTTGCATTTCTTGAGTAAAAAAAATGAATTTTTTGAACAATTCGTAGGAAAAAGTAATGATTTTTAAAGTTTTTGCAAAAAATTACAATTTTCAGCAATTTGGTTGAAAAAACAAGAATTTTCATCAATTTTTGAAAAAAGTGAGATCTTTATTTTCGACCACTTTTGGAATGAAAAAAACTTCAAAAAAGCAAAACTAACAATTTTAGCAGATGTCAATTATTAGTAAGAAAATTACACTTTTTCACAATGTTTGTCGTGAATACAAGATTTTTTTTCTTCAATTTTTCAGTTGAAAAGATAAGGGTAATTTTTTGCAAAAAAAAAACGACAATTTTTAGCAAGAACCGAGATTATTTGGGAATACACAACTTCGAAGTTGACATACATTACTCGTAGTCTACAGGAAGTCTACTTTACATGAAGTTTACATAGATTACACGACAAACGTAGACTATGTAGACAAAGATAGTCTACGCATAGAGAACCAACCCTGACCTACATATAAGACATCGCAAAGTTGCATGAAACTATTAGTACAATAATAATTGAATGAATAATGATTGAGCTTACCTTTGTGACTAAGTATTCATTACCAGCACTGTTTAGGAATTGTACTCGTATTATTTGATTTGAGTATGTTGCTGATGATATGCACCCACAATGTTTTAAATTTATCATTGTTTTGATCATTGAGAATTCGGACCACAAAGTTGTAGGGGCTTTATTATGCTCTGTTTTTTCTTTGTGATAATAAGCTAATAATACTTCTTCTGTGAATATGTTTGGTACACCTTTACTTGCTTGCCATTCAAGTTGGCGGCCTCTCTTAAATTCAATGGAACAGACATAGGTAGCCGAACAATTTTACTGTAAACACAAACAATTTTACTAATAATAAATGTGAATATAGACACTTGAACTGCAAAATGTGCAACTGCAGGTCATAAACTGATTGTTGAATCCCTACTGGACAACATGGTGGTTGTTGGTGCGGAAAGGGGGAGTATGATATGCGTAATTGCGTACGCAATGATACCAACATCAGCATTTTTCATGATTTTAGCAGAGCTTCTTTGTCTAATTGGGAATAATTATTTTCGGCCACTGATAATACTTGCAAAGCAGAAATGATCTGGCGCTTGTCTTTACCAACCAGATGCTACAATACAGTACCAACCCGACGGGACTTGCATGTTGCCAAACAACAAAACACAACAGTGGAGACCCGGTGTTGAAAAAAAACAGCATCCGTCCTCGATACCTATCACACTTCCTTCAACAAATTTTTCACTGCTGTCTTCATAGAAACTTTCAACCTGCAATATGCTGTCATTGTCCAAGGTTCAAAAACTATCATCATTTGTTTTATCTGCTCTGTGGATTGTTTGTCGAAGTTTCAGTTGCCGATATGATTCCCTGAATGGGCAGAGAAAAGGATTAAGTAGATCGTATAGGTTTAATGTACTCTCATTTCTTCCTGTTTGACTTCGGTTTTGTTCATACTCTGATATTCTACGGAGTAATTGTTGAAGAGGCTTGTATTTTGATTTCAGTTTGCGAACAATTAATTCAAGGAAACTTTCAAACATAGAAGCACCGCCCATAGGGTGCAACCTACAACAAAATTTAGGTTGAACATAATTATAGCCCATTTAGATTATTTTACCATTTAGATACCTTATAATGTATTGCAGGTAATTTACTTTTTCAGCGTTTCAGCAATTAACAGCAGGAATTTCGGCATACTTTGCCAATCTTGTAATAAATCGTTCTGCGTTAATAAACGAAAACTTCGTATAATCTTGCAGTGTAAAAAACGTTCAGTTGTTCTGCAGTCTGTCTGTGAAAAAAAAACAATGATTAGTATGTAACGCAATAACGAGTACCATACACGACGAATACTTTATTACTGAACTAAGGTACATACAATGTAACGATGCATCGAGATACGATAAATATTATCTATAATTTAATCTCGTTACGTAATAATATGCGCTAAACGCTACAAGTAAAATTGCTTGCGAAAACTAAGTACATTTTAAAAGGTATAATACAGGTAACTTACTTTTTGAGCGTTTCAGCGATTAACAGCAGGAATTTAATTTACTTAACACCTCTTCATATCACAGGAACCTCATGAGGTGTACCCCATGGGATTTGGGTGGAAAGTGGTCTCAGTGGTGCCCCTTGACCCAAGTACCGCACCATTAAAATTTAAGCTGCCAGTTTTGAGTTTAGATCCCACAGTAAAATTATGAATTTTATTATTTTCAAAAACTGTTACCCCGACACTCAGGTTTTTCCCACTGCGTTGTCGTGGGAATATTTTGACCCACATGCTCGACCAAGCAGTTTGATTCATTTTCCCTTTCAACTAAATTTTTTATATATTTTTCAAAGATTATTCAAATTCTGTATTTTTGATGACAATTTGAAAAATCCTTGAAAGTAGTGTAGGTAGTATGAAAAATTTAATTTATTGGGAAAATTAAAGGAGTCTCTTGTGCGAGCGCATGGGTCAGAATTTTCCCACGATGTTGTCAAAAACCTGAGCATCGTGGTTGCAATTTATGAAAATTTGAAGTTCAAATTTTACTGTGGGAGCTCAACTCAAAACTGGCAGCTAAAATTTTAATAGTGTGGTACTATGACCAATTGGCCAAGGGCTACTACTGGGACCACTTTCCATCCAAATATCCAGGGAATACTTCATGAGTTTCCTCATCGATGTTTTGATTTAAATGTAGGCGCCTTCACATCGTGTGTGCAACAGGCAAGGTACCTTTTACACTCGCTCTAAATGAAATCAAAGGAGATTGTGAAATCGAATTCAAATTGTATTTCATCATTACAGACATTAAAAATCCTTCGGTAAAACAATATATTTTTGCTATTGTTTTAATTAGCTGACTGTGATGCTCTTCAAACAATTCCTGTGTTTTACGAGCAACAAAGTCGTCAAATTTTTTTTGAAGGTATGTTTTCCAAATGCTCGTAGTACCCTTTCCGCTGTGCGGCATACTAATACCACATCTTTTGCTGCTTTGTACAACAACATATTATTGTCTTCATTTCCGCGATTTTTAGCGTCCACCAAGTCGTGCTGTTCTGTGGAACTGCCTGACAGATGTGCAGAACATGTCAAACACATGTCTTTCTGTAACAACCTTTTATCGATGTAACCAGCGATGTATTCGACAACGTCATTTATAGATACGGAAAGCACATCCCACGAACTCATAAAGAATTCGCATTTGGCGATCTAATCCTAAACAAAAGATGAAACAGCACAACACCTGGATTCATTTTTCCACTGGGATAAAATATTAGCTGGAACAAAAATTCCTTGTGTGATAGCACAGATTTTTCTTTCTATTTAGTTGGAAGCACATAAGGTTAATGTTTTACGTATGAAGTAAAGGAATAATTGTTTCATTTGAACCTGTTTTGAAGAAAACATTTCAGTAACAACATGTACTTAATGTTTGAGATTCCGCGTCAACCTAGCCAAGACCACTTTTAGAGTTCTTCTGAGAGGTTGAAACTTCGCAAATTGGTTATTTTAGAATAAATTCGTATTTCGAAAATATTTTATTCTCGAACGAAAGATATTATTCAAGTACCTACTGGAGGAACATTTTGAAATCTTTCATTGTTTTAGCATACTTAATTTATGCAAAGTAAGTATTTGAGAAAAAAATATTTTCAAAATACTAATTTACCTTCAAAATAAGCGATTGGCAAATTTTCAACTGCTTATTGTTAGTAGAATCCTAAAAGTGGTCTTGAATCGACGCAGAATCTCTATCGAGTATTAGGGTTTTCAACTTACAGAAAGTAGATTACGCTATTTTTTGGAATCGACTCAGTATCTCAGGAATCAGAAAATTGATCTTTGATTTCTTGATCGATCATTTTTTTTCTTTATTCATATGCGACGATCCCGCGTCTTCAGCTCCGAGATCCATTTTACGAATATTCTTAGTACATAAATAACGAAATAAAAAGTTGAATGCTAAGAGCAAATAATTTCAATGTTACTACTTTGCGCGCGAACGTCGAAGCAAGTCGTCGTTCATCTCGCGAATCTTAGATTTTTTCAAAATTTCAAAAATGACCAATAACTCTTGATTTTGAATTTTAAACCTACGTGCAGAATGAAAATTCAACTAGCAGAAAGCAAAAACTTTCTTGTAATCAGCTTTGTTCCAATATATGTACATTGTACACATACAATTGGTACATATCAATATTCTATACTTAGTGGTATTGTGTTATAGTATCTCTGACTTTGATGGACCTAACGAAGAACCTCAAGAAGCGTCCCCCGGGGATTTGGATGAAGAGTGGTCTCAGTGGTAGCCCTTGGCCGAAGTACCACACCATTAAAATTATAGCTACCAGTTTTGACTTTACCTCGCACAGTAAAATTTTTAATTTTAAAATTTCCAAAAATCGTTACCCCGACGCTCAGGTTTTTCTCACGGTGTTGTGGTGGGAAAATTCTGACCCGCGCGCTCGCACAAGAGACGTCGATTTATCTCATTTTCCCAGCTAAAGTTTTCATATTACATCTTTCAACGATGATTCAAATTTTCATCGAAAATGAAGAATTTGAGTACTCTCTAAAAAATATAGTATGAAAAATTAAGTTGAAAGAGAAAATGAAGACATGCTTTCTTGACCGAGCGCGTGAGTCAGAATGTTCCCACGGCGTTGTCGTGGGAAAAACCTGAGTATCGAGGTAGATTTTATAATTCAAAATTTTACTGTGGAAGTTAAACTCAAAACTGACCGCTAAAATGTTAGTGGTGTGATACCAGTTTCCATCCAAATCCCAGGGGGACACTTCATGAGGTCCCTAGTAAGTAAGTGCCTCACACCCAATCTCATACCTTTTCCAAAATAAGGGGGAGGGGTTCCTAAAACACAAAAATTAAAGTAGAACCTCCTTGAAAGTAGAACTGTTCTGAAGCAGTTCAGAATTGATTTTTATAAAATTCAAAATAATGCTTCATTGGAGAATGGAAGGGGAATAGTGTGTGGTATTTTTCAAGCCGAACCGATAATTTTAATCTCTGCGGGCAGGTCGCTTATAAATATGTTTTGCAACTCGACGAAAAATCGATTTTATTGAACGATAAAAGAAAATATCAATCTCCCCCCCCCCCAAAAATCGAACTCTTTCAAACATTCAAAAGTAATCAAAACCAGCTCAACGTTTCCGCATTAAAAAACATTTATCCATATGCTCGGCACCTTTTAGAACTTTACTCGATAATTTCGCCCCACGATATTAAATTAGGCATTTCTATCTCGCCGCAAAAAGGAAATGAAATCAGCTATATAATTGAGTTTTCGCTCTACCTTTTATGATATACGTGTTGTAGATGGATACATAGTACATAGGTAAGGTAGGTAAGGTACATTCGGTACGCCTAAAATCTAGATATGTAGGTATACTACGACTACGTCACACACAGAATATCTCTATGCCAAATAAGGCCAATTTTACAAGATGACTTTGTCGTTGTACACTCTTCTCTCTCAAAGGTTTATCTGAAATCTGCGCTGCGAACTAAAGAACCAGTGATTTAATTTCTTTTGTCATAGTATACTATAACTTACATTATAGAAAATGCGCGAGTGTGTTTAACAATCAGAAACCTATTGTGTTATTCACTTATTTTAAAGATATTGCTGTGATGAACCCGTATTCGAGATAAATACGTTTCGGCTTTCAAGCTTCCGCTCTGTTCTGCGTACCTCGTACTTCTCGCTGATAAACTTGATAATTGAAATTGCAAGCGATGCAACATTTTTTCTTCCTTGGTTTATCGTAATGAGAAACAAGAAAGTATAATTTACCATTCCAAACACTTCTCTGTACCGTTTCAAATTCAACTTGGCGATAATTGAATAATAATTTGAAATCTCTACCGACAACCTCGCGAATAAACGACGTAGCTCGATGAAATGGTTAGGGTTTTTTTTTTTTTTTGCATCGCTAGTTTTAAAATGAAAATATGAATTTGAATTTATAGCTGTCGTAATACTATTTCGCGAGTTTTATCAAAATATTATGTTCGCGTCTAGGTACGACTACAAGTACCTAATTTCGTATGTTGGCAACATCTGCAACAGGTGAACGACACCAGATACACCGCAGAATATCAACTCAATTTTCTAAATCAACTTTACGCCGTGTTCGCTGTGTCAGCATTTGTAATAGGATTTGTTATCGTGTTGAAATTTACATGTGTGCTGAAAGCTTCGAATCGAATTTTTGGGGCGGTTAATTGGTTGTAATCACTTCATGTAGTCGAACATATTCTATACCGTGTAAAATCAGTTATTAAATAACTTCATTTCGGATTAATTTGCTTTTGAATGTCTATAAATTGTTATACATAGGATGTTTATGAGGTTGAGGTATCTCCTTGTGTGAAAGTGTTATAATGAAATCAACGTGTAAACTTATTAGGTACTCGACATTTCTCTCTATTTATTCCAATTTCTGGTGTAAATTGAATATGTGTGTTGAAATGTGGTGTAGGTCGTGGATTTATATTACGGTTTTGATTTCCTATTTTTGTGGCAGAACTAGGTAATGGTAAACTGTTCATGGGGAAGTTAAAATCGTTGGAAGACTCATTTTTTGATCTACAAACTGACTAACTGAATTTATTAGAACGGGGAAAGCGGTATTGTAGGTAATTTCACGAGCAATTCCATATGCATGATCTTCGCATTCGGTAATATTTTTAGATGTGCTCGCGCTATCTGCGCGTCTTTCACGAGTGAATGTTTTCTACCTTAGCCGAATTTAATTTAAAAACAACGACACGACGACGACGTTGAATTGCTTTTCATGTTCTTTTTTAATTTTCGACGTCGTGAAATTTTTATGCTATTTCGATTACCTGCGTGAATTTTTTAGACGATATTTATACCGTATCATGTGAGTATCGTCAAATAGCAATATTCTAGCAGCGAATCAATTTAAAACTACGTTGAAAATTTGACGTTTAGGTACATAGCTACCTATTCGATTTTCTTGTATGAAAATCTTCGTGTGTTTGGAACGTTTGAATTTTATTATTGATATTTTTATTGTTGTTGCTGATTTGTAGAACGTTTGCGATGTGTATGGTCGAACTGTTTTTGTGGAAATTGAGTGAGTACCCTCACCTGGGTAATATGGGCCAAAATTTCGTGTTTTTTTGTTGGCATTTTTAGAGTTTTCAACTTGAAGCTTTGAAACTTGATATTTAAATTCCCACACCAGATGAGCGTTTCAAAAGTTGGTAATAGTTTGAAGTTTCGCCCACAGAGTGCACTGAAGCGTGGCCCATATTGCCCCTATCTTGGGGGTAATATGACCCACTCATTTTTTCATCTACGTAAAAAATATGTGAAAAATAGCCAATAAAACAAAAATTTATTTTTTTGGAAAAACTACCTATCAAACATTTAAAATGTTCAAAACACATCCGCATTACAAAGTAACCGCCAGTGGACTCGAAAAATTGCAACAAACCTATCAAATTTATTTTAAACAAATAACGATTAACATTTAAAATGTTCAGAACACATCAGTATCACCTATCGCTTCGAGCTGCAAAAATTCAAAACTTTGATGAAGATGTACGATTAATTAGATTAAATGAAATGAAATCTATACTTACGTATTCGCGAAGGTATCTCTTCACGGAACTATTTTCAGCAATTACAGTGTCATCGTACTCATAAAAAATATTGCCTTGGGGCAGCGTAAACTTTACTACTTTCCGGTTAATTGGTGACACCTCGACATTGTTTTCTTCAATTTTTCTTATGAACAGTACCCAAATCAAATTAGACTTCCGTCCGCTGGTGGTGAAACTGTACACACTTAAACTGTTAACTATTGAAAAAACATAATTGTAATTAAAACAATTACCATTTTATTTATTTCGGATGAATGCGTCGACTGTAAGAATGGACAAATATTTCAATTTTCAACGTACCGGATGTTCTGGGACAGGTGTCAACCCCTTCGACTGATAATACTCAACCCAAACTACACAGATGTAAGTTGGTTTGCCGACCCTAAAAATTGAAGGGGCAAAGTCACGTCTCATGTATTGTAATTCCTCGACTATTATAGATAGCTTCAATCTGATTTCGCCATGTTATAGAACTCCTCAAGGAGTATAAAAAAGGTTATTCAAAATTTGTGCCTATCTTCAAAATTGAAGGAGCTGTGATCACTTCAAATTTTCAATGTGCTCTAGCGCCTTCAATTTTAGATCAAGGCAAAATGTAGTTATGTTCTTTTTTGAAGAACAATAAAATGTTTTACAACTTACGTTGCATCAATTGTTGGCCTAAACTCAAAATTGAAGGCGCCAGAGCATTTCAAAAGATTTGAGCGATCGTAGCTTCTTCAATTTTGAGGATAGACCAACAAGTGATATCAAGTTGTAGAACTTTGAATGTTCTTCAGAAAAGAATATAACTATATTTTGCCTACATCTAAAATTGAAGGTGCTAGAGCACATTGAAAATTTGAAGCGATCACAGCTCCCTCAAAAATTGAAAATAACCTTTTTTACACTCCTTGAAGAGTTCTATGTACATACAACATCATGAAATCAGATTGAAGCTATCTATAATGGTTGAGAAATTGCACTACCTCAAAGAATTGACAATAAATGGCCTGTAATTTTGCCCCTTCAATTTTTAGGGTCGGCAAACCAACTTACATCCGCGTGGTTTGGGTTGGTATATTACCAGTCGAAGGGATTGACACCTCTCCCAGAACATCCGGTATATACTTAATGGACTTGAACGAATATTTCAATTTTCAACGTAAGAAAACTGAAAAAGTGAAGGCTGATGGAAAATAGACATAAAAATGCGCAGACTGGGTTCATCAGGGTTGCCAAATTAGATTTTTTAATGCCACATGATCATGGCCAAAATTATGCCTTTCAAGTTTTTGAACACAGCAATTTCAATTTTAACACGCTATCAAGTCTAAAAACAATCAATTTTCCAATTGAAACCGGAAGACGATCGCAATTTTTTAGTTTCAATATTTGTTGCTGTTCATTCTTTGTGTTCAAATGACGCTTGAATCTTGATTTGTCAGTGTATCACGACGGCATGTCAAATGTACATAAATTGGCTGGTTCAGATCGATTTTTTTGCGTAATGAATCATCCGATTTTAAGACAGCTACTTCTCTTGAAGAGTTCTTAACTTAACCTTTATTGGTAACATTGATTACGTTTTCATCAGTAATACTTTGACTACAAATAATACAAAAAAATTCTTCAACACCACTTTCCATCACACAGAGCGTCGAAGAAATTAAAACAGAAAAAAATCGGGGAAGGGGGTCCTCCTACTCGTGTCAAAAACATTTTTTTTTTTGTTTTACTTACATTTTCCTTTTTTCGAAAATTTACGGGAAAAAAAATCACTTTGTAAAGTTTAGTCCCAGAGATCCTCCTAACTATTGTGAGATTGAAAATGTCACTGGAGTATTTCTCATAAATACTCCCTGGGAAAATAATTCATCTTACCAATGTTTTGTTACAAACTATATGATTTAATCGTAATCGTAATATCAAAACATTGAACATTCCGAAATTATTAACCTTTGAATGATAATGATTTAATTACGCGCAAATTATGTGAACAGTTGCGCAGTCAGTCACGCATTAAGGGCTGGAACTTTCACTGTCGGTTTCGTTTCCTTTACAGGTCTAGTTTTCGGATCCGAACAAGAACGCGCTTCTCCAATCTCATCGTTCAAGATAGTAATCGCCCTGATATAATTTCGCCCATTATCGGATGTTATTACATAAATTTGGGACAAATTAATGTCATAATTTTCAAGCACATCTTTGATCAATTTAGCGAGGTTTTCACCGGTTGTTCATTGCTCAAATTCTTCACATCCTAGTGTAAAACAATGAAATTCATTTTTTTCGTTTCTGAATTGCACATTAATTCCCTGGAAATGATGATTTTGGTACTCAGCTCCATCGGTTTTCAAACAGAGCAACTTCTTGAAAGTTTGTTCTTTGATATATGATCTCATTTGATTGGCTTTTCGTTTCACAAAAGTACACATAATTTTATGGTTCACCACTACTGCAAACAACTTCGATGACCCATCCATGGCATCAATTCCTATACTTGAAGTGGATTTGGTTGAGGAAAATTCTGAGACAAGGAAATTTTCAAATTTTGTTCGCCGCAACAACTCCAAATATAATTTGGCAATTACATACATACTATGTACTTAAATTGAAAACTTGAGAAAATACTTGATTAAAAATCACACTACATAATGCTTCTCAGAAATCGTACCAAATGAGGAAAGGCCGGAAGAAAAGATTGTTTCCCACAATGAAAAAAAAAAAAAAAAAAAAAAAAAACAGGAATCTTTAACTGATTATGTTAGCCGAGTTGTCCAGCATATTTTTAAGTAATCCAAAGATAACGCTTTGAAAGTTTAGTGTTACTCCTTTCAAATGTGTCTGCTGGACAACTCGGCTAACATACTTAATCAGTTGAAGATTCCTGGTTTTTTTCATTGTGGGAAACAATTTTTTCTTCTTGCCTTTCCTCATTTGGTACAATTTCTGAGTAGCATAATGTAGTGCGATTTCTAATCAAGTATTCTCTCAAGTTTTCGATTTAAGTACATAACACTTGCAAAATTATATTTGGAGTGGTTGCGGTAAACAAAATTTGAAAATTCCCTTGGTCTCAGAATTTTCCTCAACCAAATCCACCTTAAGTATAGGAATTTCATTTACTTAGTGACAAAAGTACCTATAGGCAGGACAAATTCAAAACAGTTATGAAGTCATACCTGGAAAAAAAGTAAACATGTGCATACTGCATACTTTCCCTTCATTTTTGATTTTCAAAATTCTAAATTTAAAAATGTGACCGTTATTTTGAAATGTGCGTAATTGGCAAAATACTGCTTCGTGGCATTTGCCAGCTAGTGGCAAAATATTGCCATTGCATTGGCACTGCCAAACATTTTACACGTTGGCAAAGTTCTAATGCTCTTCACTGATTGGCTGGGCTGGAGCTTGTATGATACATACTAACCTACTTATAAGGTTACGTTTCATGACCAGCCTTTCAGAAGAGTAAAAAAATTAACGTTAAACTCTTTACTAGACAATATTTTTTCCGCCGAAAATATAACGACACATCAAAAATTTTACTACATGCAGAAAAGTACCATGTTGTATATATTTTATAAACTGTAAAAATTTACAACCCAACAAATTATTTGTAATCGTATAAAAAGCCAGAAGTACGATGAGGATGTGCTCGCTCAATCATCGTACTCTGCTGAAAAACTTTTTAACTGATGCGTGTGCCGAAAAATCGTATAAATTTCTGTTTTATTATGAAATTTTATTCAACAATGACGTGTGTTATTGTAAAAATATAACGTTTATAAATTCACAGTGATGAGTGAAATTTTATTCGTTTCGTTTGATGCGTTTGTTTTGACATTTTATTAAAATGAAACGTTTTACTGTATAGTAGAGTAGCCTATTTTGGGCCTATGTGTAGATACTAGATAGCGATACAGTTATATTGTGTGTAGAGTACCTCGTATACTACGCAATCGAGACATCCTTGTTTCGCAGTTTTCATGCATCGTATAAATGTTATTTTTTCACGATGCGTGAGCTAAGTAATCTGTAAAAGTCATCTACATGTATATAATATCAATGCGCTATGAAAATAATGCAAATTTTTTATTGGAGTTGTTGCAAGGGGATGGGTTTTCTTGTAGTTTTGTATAGGGTGTAAACACTCGACAATAATAGGCTTTAATTTTTATTGAAACCAGAAATTTCGCTCGTTAAATCATGGACATTAAATTTGTCTGCATGAATCCGGTATATTGCTCGACTGATATTAATTTTATGTATCTTTCGAGAAAATCTACTGAATTTATCAGTCATAATGATTCTTACTGACCAATGCAGTAGATTTTCTACTGTTTTGCAGTAAAAAACTACTGCTTTTAAGAAGGCAAAATGTCATGACTGCTAAGTAGTGAAATTTCACTGTTTCAAATTTAGAGAGTAGGTACATGAGACAGTAATTTTTTTCCTGCGCCGGTGATGAGCTTTCTTTCGTCAGTTGCTCATTGTCCTGTTTTTCAATAAAAAAAAAATGATAAAAAAAAAACATTTAAAAAGGAAAAAAGTGTAAAACACTGAAAGTGATTCAAATTGCTTACAGTATAGGTTCGGGAAAAATTTCTGTTCCACGAGGCAATGCATTTTTATTTTCACCATCCACCTCCGTTTTACATTTTCTGATTAGTCTGTATAAATTTCGTAGGCGATCTTCGACCTCCGGAGTCTCTGTAAAAATAAACATCATTTTGTTTATTTTGAAATGGGAACATTGCATGATGAATTCTTTTAAAATCGTCAAAAGACATTTTCATGGAAATATGTACTTACTTAAATTTCTCTCATCAAGGAGGACGCACAAATCCACAATTACGCCATTGACTAGAATTTGGACTGAATTTGTGGTTTTTTTTTAGTATTTTATGGGCTAATATTTACAATAAAGAAACCCTTATTTTATCCCAGTTATTTTCATCGTGGAATGGAGTGATGGGAAGATTCTCACGATTTCGTGAAATTTTCATATTTTGAGTGCGATCACGTAAGGCTCATTGAGTGAAGGAAGAATTGATTTTCAGAATTCCAATGAGAATAAATGAGCGATTCATACTTCATCAAGAGCTCAAATTTGTGAAGTTTAACCCTTCGATCGGACTACGAGACAACCTCCTGACGAAGGAAATTCACATATTTCAGTATCCAACTGACAAAATAAATGAAAAACTGCTGAATTAGCGAAAATACATTTCGGAAATAGGTGTACTTAACAAAAAATTACTTTTTTTTATTCCCTGAGTGAAAATTAATTCTAGCCGAAAAATAAAAACAATGTTTGCTCAAAATGTCTGATGAAATAAAAATGTAACTAAGTAGGTAATAATAAAGGATAAAAAAAACCTGAAAATTGTAGGAAAATGAAAATTAAAGAAAACACGCTGATGTCGCTGATAGGAAAAAAAACACTATGAAAAATAGTGTTTATTTTCAAAATTGGATGAAACATTCTTTGTTTGTCAAAAAAAAAATGGTTATTTTCAAATTGAAAAATTGGAATTGGTATTAAAATGAATAATTAGAACGCCTGAATTGAAAACTAAATCGCTTTAAAAACATAAAAATCAATTTGAGCAGATGGAAATTTTTATTTTAAGATCTAGGTACAAATATAGGGTGCCCAGAAATATCGAGCACCCCTAAGAAAGTTTTCTACTAAAATACTTTGGTTGGTCACAGTGAATGATAATAATAATAGCACATGATTGGTTGTTGGACTGGAGAGATAACATTCCACCAATCATATGCATCTATTTCACTTTGCCAACCTATATTTTTAATGAAAAACTTTCTTAGGGGTGCTCGATATTTCTGGGCACCCTGTATATTGCAGTAAAAAGGTTCCAAGGACTGAATAGCCAATAAGCTATGAAATTACTTTGAACTTTGAATAATCATCGAGAATTTGAGTTGAAAGCGGTTTTCCTTTTCGATATTTATTTATGCACCATTCGATTTGTATTTTCAATTCAGTGAATGTGTCATTAATTCGGCAGAGATTCCAAAATGAATTTTAATTTTTTACCATTTTCACTTTTACTAATTATTATTATGTAATAATATAACTTCAGGCATTATTGTGAACAAACATTTTTATAATTTTGTCAATTTTTCGTTTCGGAGATAGTAATTTTTTGTCATTATAACTTTTACAGAATGGATTTCTGCTAATTCAGAACATTTTCAATGTTTTTGTCAATTGGATGTGATGCTAATTTTTTGTTTAATCATGTTTTGAAGCAATTTGAATTTTATTTTGCCAGGTCGTCTCGTAGTTCAACGGTTTTAAAATTCAATTTTCAAGATGGAAACTCGATTTTTAAGGTTAGATGCGTAACCTAAAAGATTATTTACTTCTCAACCTCGAAATTGCGTACATTTCGATTCTTCATCTGATGTAATCATGGTGTGTCTGTCTCTGTAGTTAAGAAGGAACCAATTTTCATATCGTTCAATAGATTCTCTAGCTATAGAAACACATTCAATTTTGCTCATTCATCGTGCAAGGTTATTCTGAAAACAACCAACACAATCATCATAAACAACAAAGTACTGAGAGAAATCTTGATCTAAAAAGAATCGGACGTTTTCATTTAAAAAAAAAAAAAAAAACGTCATAGTGACGTCATTTGACAGATACCTGCAATATAGTCTTTTGTTTTTTTGGGGGTTATTTTCAAGAATTGAAACTTTTTTTTGCAATTTTTTAGAATTTTTGAATCTTTATATTTTGTTCTTTCTATTGGGGTTTCATTTTGTTTGAAATTCCTTAAAAATGCTTTTTCGTGCTGTTACGATTGGTAAAAAATGTGAAAAATACAATTCACTATCACTTATCAGTTTGTTTTTCCCGTAGGTACTGATGCTTCACTTATTTTTACCAAATATCCGTGTTGTAAGTAGACCAGTAGTAGGCGGGGCATTTCGGGGCCCTAAGTCAGAAACACCCAAGTGACCCACCCGTCGACTACATTTTTAAATGAAAAAAAAACACATTATCGAGAAGAGTTTTTATTTAAAAACGTACAAAAAATCGAAATTGAAACTAAACAAACGAAAATACATACATGAACCAAAAAACAACAACAACAACTTAGTAGAAATATTTGTATTCATTTTTTTATTATTTTAATCGTTTTTAAAATTTAAAAATCATTTCTTTTTTCATTTTAAAAACGATTAAGTACATACTTACATAAAGTATGTAAAAATAAAAAAAAGGAATGCAAAATACCTTTCTGTCTAGCATTTCTACAGATGAGTTTAAAGAAAAATCATTTGAAAACTATTTTTGATACATCATAGAACTGTTTAACAGTGATATAAATTAAGTTGCAGCCGTTTCGAAGAAATTTAGAGTTGATCCATCGATCAGAATATTTTGTCGCAGGGGTATTAGATCCTCAGAACCTACTTCCACTGGTCCATTCCCTAATCCCAGCCAAGCTGGGCGCTGATTCGCGATTCTTGACCAGCTATACGTAGAATTGAGTTACGTAAACCTACCTAAGTAATATGTAAGTACAGGGTGCCCAGAAATAGCGAGCACCCCTAAGAAAGTTTTCTACTAAAATACTTTGGTTGGTCACAGTGAATGATAATAATAATAGCACATGATTGGTTGTTGGACTGGAGAGATAACATTCCACCAATCATATGCATCTATTTCACGTTACCAACCTATATTTTTAATGAAAAACTTTCTTAGGGGTGCTCGATATTTCTGGGCACCCTGTATCTATATTCCTGCAGTCGAAAACTTGTTTTGAAGTACCCAGAATTTTTTTCATAGCCATTTTCCCCTTCGAGAGCGGAGATAGTCAACATGTTCGTTTCAGGTGTTTTTTAAGCGGCATTCAATTCAACATCTTTTTTGCCAGGTAGAAAGATGCTTTGTCTTATAGTTAGTCATTTTACGGGCAATGTTGGATCAACGATAAATAAAATGCAATTAAGTCGGTATAACGGATACTCGAAATTACTACTGAGACCTCCCGAAATGCAGACCGAAATGGGTTTGATATTACGAGGTATGGTTGTTTTGGTTTTTTCGATCGAACTTGTCTCTTTATGTGATTGTATTTACATGCAATATTTTTTGGCTAATGTGTTTTTAATTTCAGGCGAATCTTAAAAGCTTTCGGTTGAGTCACATCTTGTTTTGTTGCCTTTCTTCGAACGTAAAAGAAAACATGACCGGTTAATACGATTTGTTGAAAAAATTCATGATGTAATTCTAACCTCGTTGACTTTTTTGATCATAAAATTTGAACATTCAGTGAGGTAAACATTGGAGAATAATTGGATTAATTTCGAGAAGGGAGGAGGGTTCATGTAGGCCAAATCTTTTCAAGTCATGAAAATGTGCTAAATTCAAGAATTTTTACGACTGAAGTATGTACTTCAATTATTCTGCATATTTGGGATACGAATGATCTGTTTTTAGCTTTACTATTACTCGAGGAACCAATTGCACGAAGAGGGCTTGTTTGTCCCAAAAGTTGTATGTATAAACTATGAAAGTTTGTCTACTTCAAAAGCATTTGTTCTTGAATGATGAGATGCAATGAATTTGAGAGCATTCAACTTCCTCTCCTCCTTTAGTCTTTAGTCTGATAGAGGTCTTTCGTATTTCGTATCTTAAATACAATAATTGAAGTATTTATTTGTAGGTAGGTCTTGAATTCGGTTAATGTTCATTCTACAAAATGAGGCTATGTAACCCCCCCCCCTTTCGACCAAAAAATGAGCTCCATAATTCTATGGTTGATATTATTCTCCGGTGTTTACCGGATGTTCAAATTTTATGAACAAAACACTCAACGAGGTCTGAATTTACTCATACGTGATTTTTTCCCCATTTTGGCTTCAATTTTGTGGAGGCCTCCAGCTCTCTCAACTCCTCCGGTCTCAAAATGCATCGGAATGGAGCAATTACACATTTCAGGATTTTAAAGCAGAAAGAGTAATTTTTGAATTAAGGAAAATGAGCCAATTTAGCTATTTGGTGCAATGAAATGCTGAGTTTTTCCTCATTTAAATCACCATCATTTAATAAATCTTCGTGAGTAGGCTTCTCGTTTAAGCATAAGGACCGCGAGTTTAGAACTGATACGCTGACGTTTCTTTGTCATGAGGGTATATGTACCACGAAGAGATTTGTTTGAATTTTTCATTAACCTGTTGACCCTGTATAGTATGTATATGTGTCTTGTGGTATTGGAAGAGTGCACTTTTGAGATCTAGAATCTTTTAATGAAGCTACATCTGTGCCCTTGAATGCACAGATTGAATTATTGTGACCACGTTTATGTATATCAGATTTTATATAGCGAATTAATATACCTAATATATCTTCCTGTTGTTGTTTGTTGTGTTCTGAAATTCCGTATTTATTAGTTAAATTAACTTGGGCTGCGACATATATTTGATAATTTATTTTACGCGGTTAAAATTTGGAAATTGCCAATACAGGAAGACTTTTTTTCTGGCTTAAACTGATATTTATAATAATAATGAGTGTTTTTTTTTGTAATGTTACGAAATATTTTTTGGTGCCTTTTCAAAAAAAAAACAGCTTCCCACCTTTCCACGTTCAAGTAAGGGAAGTACTTATCTATGAAAAAAATATCAATTCTGACTCCTCAATACGTTTATTATTTATGTAATTATAAGATGTAAGATATTTTACCGGAAAAACTGAAATTTCCCTTTCCAATAGATACCATAATACGCGACAAACTTTAAACGTTTTCGTGAAATTTTTAGCCATTAAAAAATCTGCACTTCGATTTGATCACAATTTCAAGTTAAATTTATCGAACTGGTTTTTCTTTTTTTTTCTTTCGTTATTTGTTAAGGTTTTTTTAACGCGAATTATGTACTTTGGCCCCTATGAAATGACCCGTTTTTTTTTTTTTTTTTTCAGTATGAAAATTTTCGGTAATTTACGAAAACCAGATACACAATGTGGCCAATATCTCACCTTGAATTACTCGAATTAAAGTTCACGTACAAGTAGGTATTTAACGTGACGAGTGACGGAAGTAGTATAACAAGTCGTACCAGGTAATTACGGTACAGTTTCAAAATTGAACTTTTTCAATAACGGAAGTGAACGAGATTTCGTTTTTTTTTTGCCTTAAAATAGTCGACGTGATGTTTTGAACGAATGAAATACATACTTACTTTGCAATTTAGTATGTAATATCGTATTGTGAGTTGTATTATTGCTTCGAATACTCTTTTGATCGTCGTATTTCATTTGTCGTTCTAAAATAACAAATACGAAATAAATCAAAAAATCAAATACCTTCCTGATTATTCTTTTTATTTAGTGCGAACTGCGAACCAATATCGTATTCCTACGTAAAACAGGTCGTGAAAATACCCTTGTTTCCAGATTATAATTGGGAAATTATGACGGATTATTGTTAAAAGCCCTTCAGAAAAAAATTCTGCCAAAATTCCAGCCCCTTGTCCCATTTTTTCATGGCCTGTGTATGAAAAAAATACGTGTTTTTCAGGGGTAAAATCTGAACTTGTGGATATTAAAGGTGAAATATTAGTACCACATATAGAATGTATAGAGGAAGCATGAGCCCTCAAATGTGATTTTTTCCCAGCATTTTTTATCGCATTAGTGAGAGAAAAATGGCTAAAAACTTATTCAATTTTTTTGGTATTTTGTAATTGGAAATAATGAGCAAAAATTTGGCACCATTGCATTCCAAAATATTTCTTTCGGTTTCATAAATCATATTTTCTAATGTTTCAGCAAAGGTAATACATATTTGATAAACTTCTCCCGCCCGCCATAGGCTATGACTGGGGTAGGTACCTAGCTACCTAAAAAAAAGTACTTGCTTCCATCCAATTATTACAAAATTTATTTCGAGTGAACTGGGGTTACCGAAAATGAGCGATTTTCAAATTTTTAACGGATTAGCATAGAATCTTAAAAAATTGTTTTGTATGTTGATGTCAATGACCTCGGTTTATTGTTAAATGAGACTTACGAGTACCTGTGGTTTCCCAAAATTTTCTAATTCTTTCCTATAATTTTAATTATGTATAAAAATCGTGCAATTGTACGTTAAATTTTTTGAAATATAAGTGTAGGTAGTCTATCTGTTGTTTACCTCATCGATCATTTTCTACTCGAAATGAAACTTTTATCCAGTAGGTAGTTCGATGATATGTGAAAGCTTATTCAACGCTAGATTGCTGCTGACCTTGAGAGTTCACGAGCAGAAACTTCGTTGGACTGGATATTGAATTATTATATCGAATCGTAAGTATCGTGAACTAATTTCATAACAATACTGGACTTTTACCTCATAGCACTTACGAGTAGCTATAGGTCTATTAGCGTTCAGTTTACTACTCGTTCATTCTTATAGGTACATTCTTAACGTTGATATCTGACTATAAATTGATGCACGCGATTGTACATATTTTGGATCATAAATTACTCTGTCTCTATTCCCCTAGAATATTGTCAAGTATTTTCTAGGTGACATTTTTTTTCGTGCAAAAAAAAGCAGCTAACATTGAATCAGATTGAATCGTTATTTATCAAATGCAATTGATCTATTTTTTAAATAGGTACCTATATAATAACTATTACAGATTCAGAAAATTAAGATATTCAAGAAAAAAATACAGGAAGATATTTAAAAGGTAGATGCATATCAATCTCATCAACTTCGTCTGATCTGTGAGATTTTGAAACCTTGAAATGCACATTTTAACGAGATGGAATCTTCGATGGGGCTATATTCTTCAGAGATTGAAAAAATCCGCTTTAAAGTTTGGACATTTCTGATGCAAAATCTGTACTTATTTCGTGACAATTTAAAAAATGAGGAAGCGGCGAAAATCTGGAAACATTACCTACGAATTTGTAGTCTGCGGAGACCCAGTTACCAGTGCTTAATCATTCGCCGATGCTTCTTTGTTGTTTGTGGGGAGGGGGGGGGGTTGCTACGGTATTCGAAAAACGTTTTCATTTTCTTAATTTTCTCAGACGATATCTCTCGAAAAAAAAACCTACCTGATATCACCGATCGGAATCCATCAAGGTTGAAAATTTCTCGCCGAAAGTGAATTTTCACGTAATTTTTACGACCGCTACCTGCTCGAATAATATACCTAACGAGCCCTCTGAGTTTTGATTTGATGAAATTTTACCTAAGCTATTATCACGTTAGCATGTTCCTATCTGAGTTGATGAATAATTTTACAGCTTTCAAAATATCCTAATTAATCACTATGTCAGCTCAAATTAACCAGACCGAATTTTCAAACAAACCGGTACATAATACGATTGAAAAAATTCGAGTAAAGTGCGCCCGACTAGGTACAGGAATTGTTCGTGTTGGAAGATAAATACTTGACACTGTAATCAAGTATGTATGGTATTAAATATCTAGCCAGGGAACATTTACACATAATGTACTTAGAACGAGTTCATGTCAACGCTGGCATTATTATTATATAATATAAGCTTACATACCATTTCAACGAAAATATCCTGAAAATTTTTTAGTGTTGGTTGGTAGAAAATATGACAGTTGTTTTTTCCCCGAGGGTTTTCAATAAAACACAAAAAAGCAAACAAGTAATTCAGCCTCATGTCAAGTTCAGGACACAATCTTTCTGTCACATGGGTTTCCAAATGGCAAATTCGTCGTTGAAATCTGTGGGTAGAATCTCGAGGGAAGCCCATTTCAAGTATCTACTCGCTTCTTTATTATTAATGAAAAAATCATGTCCTGGAGTTGACATAGGACCGAGTTATTTGCATTTTTGTGTTCTCTTGAAAAATCCCTGAGTAAAAAACTACCCCCATCTTTCGAAAAGGTGTTACCTGCAAATTCCAACGACAATCCGATCATTCAGAAGCCCACAAAATGAGTTTATGTCAAAAAAATTGATGTTGGGCCAAGTTATTTGCATTTCTCTATTCTTGAGATGTAAAATTTCAAATTCAATGCTCGGTAAACTCCCTTCCATCAACTTGAGATGCTGAAAATTTAGCTACAGAGAGGTTTCTTGTGATGTTGGTACGTATAAGAGTGTAAAAAAAATTAATTAACGTTCTGAGATATGAGGTGGCTCCCTTCTGGAATAAAATACAAAACTAGGTTTCTAGTCTGAAATTTACGTCTTAATTCGAGTTTTGATTATTTCTAAATGAGACTACCGCCATTTTTTTCATGGTGTGATTGAAAAAGATTGGATTTATTTTTAAATAAATATCCAAGAAGTTCAAAATCATTTTTTCGCAATTTTCTTATTCTCTTGATGAAATTTATAGAGGGTGAGAATGCAATAAATCTATTTACATGAAGTAATATTTACCCTAAATCAAAAGATTTTTCGTTTTTTTTTGGAGGTTAGTGCGCAGGGAGGCGAGTAAGGCAAAAATTATTGATATTTTTAAGTTCAGCGCGAAATTTTAACCCATTTTGATAGGTCACACGGCCACTTCTGAGAAAAAAATTGCGAAGTTGGTATTTGATGAAAAGTTGTGCTTACGCAACTTTGAAAATTAATTGCGACGAAATAAGTATGCCAATCGAATTTAGTGAATGTGGTGATTTTGGAAAAGTAAAGATGTCGTGTAACGGGATATTAGGGTGAAAATTGCCCCTTCCCCCATACATCCGAAACTAGGGTTGGAAAAGTTCGAAAAATGGACAAAAATTGCGTGTAGGGTTGCATAACTTTTGATTGTGCGGGAGGCCGGTAGAAAATTTATTTTCAGTATTCCAAGACACCAGGCTACTCATCCCCGGTTGAATTTTTTGTCCCTCTTCTAGGTCAAAAAATGCCCCTTATTCACCATTCCTCCTTCCACCTTATGTGCAAGTGAATGTTCGCTTGCTATGCATTTTTTGGGCACGTAGAATAATAAAATTTTTCTGTACAGTTTCAAGTTTCATCATGAAAAAAGTGGACGAAATATAAGCTTTGAAAGCTCACAGTATGCCGAAAAATGAATTTGAATATTCAAAAAGGTTGTTTTAAGGGCGATTTTCATTTTTTTTTTTTGGAACAGGTATGTATAAATTTTTTGAGCAAAGTAAATCATTTATCAATCTTTGGGAAGACCAAAAATAAAATTCAGCACCTACGTACCTACCTACGTATAACTTTGGTAATTTGTGTTGATAAAAAAAAACGATACAAATAAGTAAATTAATACTGGATTATGGGTCTAACAAAGAAAAATAGGCTGACTCATAGACATGAAAAAATCCCATTACCACATCGAACGCCTTTAGAACGGAAAATTTAACGATGTTAATCCTCGATAGAAAACATACCTAGAAATAATCGGGATTATTTCCAATTTTTACCACCGTTACCACTAGTCTCTTAAGATGACGAAAACTACGAAATAGTGAGCAATATCATATTCCAATGCGTCAAACGGTCAAACGATCGCAGAAAGATGATACGCATAAAAACGCTGTAACCTTATCGATGGTGCATTTCATGCGTACATTTGCATCTAATACCTAAACCTATGTAAGTATTTACATTTACCTACATGGTGTATATGACCGCAAAGCCGCAGGTTTCTTACTTTTAGGTAGTCTAGAGGTAACTAAACAGAATCAAAACTGGTTTGATACAACGACACTTCGCTGTTTTTTTACGAGGCATTCTGCGCGTAAGTTGAGTAAGCATCAAGCAGGTATCTGCGTGCCTATACAACAATATGATGCACCAAATCACGCTGTACTTGGGCGGATTTTCCCAATTATTTTTTAGACAGGAGTATTCTATATTGAAAAGTAGCATCATTTTAAATTAAGTTGAATACCAAAATATATTAATTCTTTCAAGTTTACACGAATCAAATATGTATATCCATCTACCTTCTACCTATTACATATTTGAAGCAAAACTGAATAGCTAGATAGATATGATATGGGTTGCGTAATTTTCTTCGCTCAAAGCATTATAAGTCAGCATACTCAACACTGCATCTTGATAGATAAAGTGATTGAATTTGAATCCAGTTGCATACTTTCGAAACAATCGCATCCTGCTGCTGGTAGCTATCTTTACAAAAAATCCTTCAAACCAATAAAATTGGATAGATTTTCTTCACTTCATCGCAAACATTATCATAATTAATCAACTTTATAACATCAAATTTTTAATCTTAACGAATGTCAAAAAAAAAAAAAAATGAGTAAACGAGGAACGTGGCTAGATAAATCAAAACACTGATTCGCAAGTGGCTTCAAAAATATGATACCTATTAATATTTTTAGATATTATGTGCTTACACGTGTAGGTCTAGGCACGCTCAAAGAGCACTCGGTTGGTTTCTTACGTAATAATTTCTCCATCGTCCATAAATACCTACCATGAGATGAAAATGAAATGAATCGGATACTAATTGCGCTTCACGCTCTGTCTGATGTGTTGAACGTAATTTTAAACATTACTCGTATTTTCTTTGTATGTACTCACGAATACAAATCGACAATGGGGATCGGTATGAGCGATGTTTGTTGATATAAGTATTAAGGTAGTCGGTTTAAAAGACTTGATGACCCATTTGGCAGACGAAAGTAACAACATTTTGTGGTCAAGTAGAAAGGCATTTGATATTACGGAATAATGATAGCTAGATACCTTCGTATGAAGTATGTATATGTAATGCAATTCTATACAGTATCGCAAATAAAACACGAATCGTTTTATTAACTGCACGAGTAATATCTCGACGTGATATTACGTCAATTTTCATGCATTGATGGGTAGTTTCCTTGAGGAAAATGTTCCCCGGATTAAGGACTCGCATGAAGAGAAGCAACCCCTTCTCTTTGATTATTTGCCCCTCGACTGTTCCGGGAATCGCCTGCCAAACTTCAACTTTGTCTTAATAACATTTTTCGTTTGTCCATTCGTGATGTCATTAGTATAATGCCAATATTTTCTTAATACATACTCGTATCTATAAATTAACAAATTTACATCATTTTTGGACAAAAATTGGAAAATTCGTATAAAATGAGAGAAATGTTTGGATCATTTAAGTGACTTTACCAGGGATGAAAAGCTAGCTGAAAGCTTAAAGCCGAAAGCCAAAAGCCAGGGAAATTTTTGCACTGAGCCAAAAGCTAAAAGTTTGCAAGTTTCATTTTTCCCAAGCTGAAAGCTCGCCAAAAGTTTCATTTTTTTGGTCTTTTCAAAGGCTTCTTTCCAAATTTGAATTCTCTGAATTTAGAAGAAACAAAAAAATAATTTTTTTCAATTTTATTTCAATGCGATTTACTGAAATGAAAAATTGAAAAAAAAAGAAGAAATTAACCCTAAATAATAAATGTTCTTCACTATCACAACATAATTATGAAATCAATTTAATCTAATCAACTAATCAAGCAATCACAGTCCTCTGATACAGAAATCTCAAAAAGTTTATGCATTTTTCATAAGTTGATAGCAAATCAGCTAAAAGTTTAAAGGTAAAAGCATAAAGCCAAAAGCCAAAAGCTTAATGAAATATAGCTGAAAGCTGTTAAATAGAAAATATGTGGGAAAGCCATTGGAAGCCAAAAGTTTGGCTAAAGCAAGCCGTAAAAATCAAAAAAGCTGAAAGCCAAAGCCAAAAGTTTCAATTTTGAAATTTCAAGCTGAAGATCAAAAGCTGAAGTTTTATTTTAAGGCTTTTTCATCCCTGGACTTTACCAACTCATAATATTTGAGTAGGCGAACAAAAAAGTTATTATGATAAATTGTTTATCTTCAAAATTGAAGGTGGAACACAGATCAAAAATTTAAAAATCTAGGGCACAACGAATTTGGAAATTTTTAATCAAGTTTACCCCTTCAATTTTGAAGATCAGCAATTTGTCATAAGAACAAATTTTTTGTTCGTCCACTTGAGTATCATTTGAATGATTCAAGCATTTCCTTATTTTTGATGATTATTTCAAAATGGGTACATTTCCAGTTTTGCGAAGCACGTAGCTCCTTCAATTCACCAGATAGGCAACCAGTCATAATTACGTTTTTTGTTCATCTCCTCCAGTACTATCTACATTGAATTTTGGCAGACGATTCCCGGAACCCCCTGTATTGATGATGCGCAGTCTTATAGTTTTTAAAGGAGCAATGTGCTTTCATAAAATTAAACTTGAGATTGTGCAGGACTACTTTTTAAGAATGTATCCGAAAATAATAGACGTACTTACTTACTTACCTAGTTTTCAAAAAAATTTCAATGTATGATAATGTTGATCACTCCACGTTTAGATATTTCGGCAAAATATGAGTAATTAGTGGTACATAACTTAGATACTAAATGAAATCACTTTTTCAAACCATTTCGAATTAATTTTAAAATTTTACTCGTAATCAATGATGAGCTGTTTGGTCATTTTCAAGAATTTCGTTCATACAGGTATACTCAAGTTCGGTAGGTACCTTATTATGTTTTCCTTTTTTTTTTTTTTTTGAAAAAATTATTTTATGCTTGAACATTTTTACAGAATGTTAAACCCTGATTTTGTGGCTTCAAATCGACTGAAAATGGTTTCGAACCGGTTTTGAGTAGTTCTGGAAGACCTCCAATACATTTTTCAGAATTAAGAAGAGCTAAAATTTACATCATGCGCTTTTTTGGCACTTCATAAAAATCTTGAATTTCCAAAATGTCTCTGGCGGTTCCAGAACGGCTTGAAATCACCTTCAGTTGACTTAGAATATTGAAATTAGGGTTCAAAGGTAATTTCAGCTTTCCACTTTAATTTGGTAACATTTTGTTGGAATTGCTGGAGACTCCAAAACTGCTGAAAACGAGTTGAAATCGTTCCCAATCGATTCAGTGGGTCGAAAACAGGGTACCTAAAATTCAACTCTCTTGGTCAATTTCATGAATTTTATTCCTTATTTTTAAATGTCCACTTTAGGGGTTTTCGAATGACCACATTTGGACAAAAAATTGCAATTTTGATTCCCCCCTCCGAATTTGCGTGTAGGATGATATTTGAATTGAAGTCTGGAAATCATGGAAAACCGGTCAACGTCAAGAGATGAAATACGATAAGTACCTTATAATTTCTCCAAAAGAGTAAACACTCAGCAAGTCAGCAATGACAGCCCCCCCCCCAAGTTCTAAAAAATAAATCTATATGCAATTCGTTTCCGGGTAAACGTCGCAATCAATTGACAAGAAAATAGTATTCATTCGTTTCAACAAATTAACGCGGGGAATTCGACACGTTATTCTTGCAATAATAAGGTATTTTATAACTAGCACATGGCTATTTTTCTGCATAAAAACGTACAAATATTCGTTGCAAAGTTTTTACAATATCGTATGTAATTAGAAATAATTAGTATGTAATTGATTCTATTAACGGTACACTAAGTATGAAAAAGTTACGAGTTACAAAACAAAGCGTGGAGGGTTTTTATGGGTGGTTCATATTTCTCACGAATGTCACTCTACATGATGCATTATTTTTCATGAATAACAAAGAAATGGCTTCGAAAAACATTTCAACTCGTATTTGTGTAATATAGGTAAGTATATTTTCTTTTGAAAAAAAAAAAAAAAAAAAATGTACTTAGGCAGCGAATGTAAAATGAAAATCAGTTGAACAGGAAAAAATGAAAATAATAAAAAAATATCCACCCATAAACAAGCATAAAAAATTGAATCATCGAACAAAATGTAAATAAATTTTGAAATAAATCAGATGACATAATCACGTTTCCCCGCCGAAAAAATTGTGGGAAATTTCCTGTAAATCATCGATTTAAGAATAAAATCCACCTCCCCCTCCAGGAAACGGAATTAACGTACCAATTGATGTTTTATATCACACGCATGACAACGTTTACGAAAAAAAAAAATTATTAAAACCCACGAAAAAAAACGTACGTACGTTAATATTGAACTTGCATGATAAAAAACGACCTTAACGTGCGTTAACCGGATTACGAGTATTGTTTACATCTCCAGACTGGATTAATAATTACCCAACTGGTCGTATAGACTCCGTAAAAAATCTTTTATCAGTTACCTAAGCGACGGTTAGCGCGTTACTTTCAATTCGCGTTTCTTTCTTACGGATAATACTGTTAAGTAGATCCCTCATATTTCGCGCGCAAGTTTTAAAAATTTCCAGTTCGCGAAATGCGTAAAGTTCTTAATTCGCATCGTGTTTAAATGGTGATATAATATTTTAATTGTATAACGTTTTTATTTACATTTCAATTTTTTTTCTTATTGTTTAAATTTGTGTACCTTCGCGGATAGTTCGAATAAAATAGTAAGTACTTGATGCACTCTTTGCAATATTCTATTTTTTATTTGGTTGTTGAGATTTTTGTCAATTTTTAATTGAAAGTACTTTGTATGTAAATGATTGTGGAGGCTTAAATATTTTTTTCGAATGTATTTTTCAAATACCCAAAATCAAAATTTTTGGTTTTCCCCCTCATTTTTTAATATAGATAAGGAATCATCGTCGAAAATCATCTATCAGTATAGGAAAACATAAACGCGGAATCGAAGAATGGAAAATTTTCCATCAATCGATGCACTACCTTTATTATATTATTATTTTTGTTTTAATTATCCTTGAATATACGTTTCATTCTTTACACCTGTGGTTGACTAGAAAATCCAATGTTACTATCCCGAAGATAAAATATTGTGTTTACGAAACCTACGAATTTGCTTTCATAAACATACCTGTAGGTAGCTGGGTATACGTATCTATAAAAAAAAGGGCTATTTCCTCTACGTTGCCATTAACGATCGACAATTCTAATTCACAGAGGATGATATCTCAAGGTTTCTGCATCTCAAGATCTCGATGATAATCTCAAGTTGAATTATCTGTTAGTTAGGTACTTACTCGGTGGAAGTACCTACTTAAAAACCATCGTGAAAGGTTATTTGCCTCGGAACTGGAACTAGAAATAATTACGATGGACATAGGTCACTAATTAGTCTAAATCGTGAGAGACGAGTGTTGTTGAACTTGACGATGAAAATATGTATTTTACCTACCTGCGCGCAAAATGTTTACAAAAATTTACGTAATTTGGTTTTTGGAGAAAAAAAATTCACAGCTGGAGCATTTGTATCGGTGATTCGTAAACCCTCGCGGGATGGTTTTTGTGCGATTTGTAATTTGTATCGAGGTGTACAAACAATATTCCGATATTGGAATGATTGAAAATGATGCCAAGGTTGTGCATTTAGAAGTTTGAAATGAAAAAAAATCTCGTTCATTCCGATAAAAAGTGAAACGAGCGACGATAATCATGCCATAGATTAGATATTTCCAGTTTTATTTCAGCTTGCTACCATCGTGCTTTTGTCTGGTTCGTTTTGTGATTTTATTTTCAAACGAACAATACCTCTAATTTTTTATTTCCAGCTTTTCAAGTTTTTTGTCCTACGGTGTGAATTTTCTGGCATTTGAAGGCGATTCAAAAGCGAGAAGTGGTCGTGATGGCTCAATAATTTTTTTTCAAATGTCATCATTAAAGCAATAAATTGGTCCATAGGGAGCTACAAGTGATCCTGAATTTTTAATTCAATAATAAAATAATCAAGCAGGGAAGTTTAGAAACTTGAATCGCACCTTTTTATGTGACGGAGGGGGGTAGGGGGTATGACCGAGATACTTTACAGGTTGTACTAATGTAAGTACCTACTTCAAAATGAAAGAAACACTTTTGTTCTTCAAAAATGACCCTACTTTGAAGACCCCTGGCTCAGTTTCCAAACGGTTAGACAGCTCCAAATTTTCTGGATTAACTTTCACTCAAAGTTGACTTCCTCACCAATCAAAACTCACAGTTGCCTTATTCTTATTACAAATGTCGCTGGCTCATCCAAGACCATTAAAGATGTGATACTTTTTTGCTTTTTCAGTGACCTTTTTGTAGAAGGGCAATATTGTGAGTTTTGATTCTGAGCTACTCAATTTTTGCCAAAATGCAGGATCCTGTTTTTCCCCCACTTCATTCTATTTTACCCACGTACACATTTTTTATTGGGTGGGGGTGTGTGAAGAACAAAAAAAAACTTGAATTAGCACCTTTATATATTTTTTGCACTTATTTTATATGCTCGAAAATGACTGAAAAAAACTCAAAATGTGGTTTTTTGGATTTTTGACTCTGGTTTTGGATCAACATCTTCAAAAAATTTGAAAAATGTACCAAAAATTGAAATACTATGGCTTGACGAGGTTATTGATTTTAGGTTCGGAGTAGTGCAGTTTGAAGTTTTGTTTTGGAGTTTTTGACTAGAATATAGTACGAAAAATATTGAAAAAAATTCGATCGATTGGCCCTGTCTTTCTATACACTGCAAAAACTTCAAAATTTTCAGTTAACATGATGATAAATAGAAAATTCTTTGAATGAAAAAAATTTTTTTTGCACATTGGTTGAAGGGAGGGGAGGAGTGTGGGCAACATTTTTTCAGCTCCGAAATTCTTGTTTTAGTCTCTTAAATAGATACACCTACCTTATGAAATTTTCAGAATTTGAACCCAGGACCATCAGTGGTACCTATCCTTTCAACAAAAAAATTATTGCAATTTTCAGCACGTTTGAATGCAAACTATTTTGTAATAGATTTATGTGTCAGTCAAGTAAGGTTTCATTTAGCTTGCGGTCAAAATAATACGGTTAATATTTTCTAAATAGGTGTGAAATAATAATCGCTGTTTTTTAATTACCTTCTCTCTCTCTCTCTTTCTTTTTTTCGGGAGTTACTTTGAACTGATTTTCGATACGTAGGACAAATTTACCTTAAAGTAAAATACGTATCTACGAAACAGCATGTGTTGAATGTGGAGAAATTACCTTCAAACTGCAACGAAATTAGGTGTAAAAAATCACACATAACGAATTACACGCACCGCACACGCTTTGATAGTTCAAAGATTCTCATGTCAGATTTGTTTCTGCCTGACGCCTTACGTAATGACATCATCTCGTAAAAGCAATACCTTTACCTACCTAGGTCTATTGAAATCGAATACCAGACCGCGAATGGAAAAATTTCCCGATTATTCACTCGTAGGCATGGACGTAAATTCCTATTGAACATTTTTTCATTCGATAAACAACCTGAAAAAACACGTCGTGAGTGAAGAAGTTCAAAGTTTCTTTAATATAAAAATCATTGCCCCTTATTCGTATCTTTAATCACTTTTTTCCTTATACCGAATTGTACGTACATAATTACACCTTGAACCTGAATACGAATAAATCATAATTTGTAAACACATTTTCTAATAGGAAAATTGTTCCTAAACTTTAAACACCGTATGGTACATAAACATATTGCATAAAAAAAGTCTACTGCAGGTCTCTGTCATATGTACATATTCGTATTTACCTCTCGATGGCTAAAACAGGTTTTATACTCTAAAAAACTTTCCACTCGCGTAAATTCACAATATTTGGCAGTGAAACATTCTACGGTCTTGTACTAAAGAAACAGGATGAAGGGTCAACTTGTATGAAGAGTAATGTTACGAATACATGTGCGAGTAACTTGTAAAAAACTTTAGGGAAATGAGGAATTCAAAAAAAAAATTCAATACTTGCTATTTTTTTCATAAAAATCTTGCCTCAATCGAATTAAATTGCTTTGAACACGGTAACGTTGAACTTTTCCGCACATTGTTCTCCAACAAAACACAACATTTTTAATTGCCAAAAAAAATGTGAAACAAAAAATGCATGACACTTGGGTATGTGGTACGTGCCTATTTAATTATCTTAACGAACTGAAATTGTTGTAAAAATGTATTTTAGGTACTGGACTTGTAACGTGTGGCTGATTTTTATTACTTAGCTACATTTTTTTAAAATCAGATAAAATTTGCCTATTCAATTATTTGCCAAAAATTTGCGCAAAAAATTGACGAGGTGAATAAGGAAATGAATCGAGTTGCCTGCTGCTTTATGTCAATTTTTTCAAGTGGATTGTGTTGTACAGTACATTGGTAGGTACTAGGTAGTAGGTACATCAACGAACTCTAAATTAGGCGTAGATACCTCTACCAACCATAAGTAACTACCTCAGTTTATAATTGAAGTATACCTACATAATTATTTATGAGTAGAAAAAAGAAAAGTGACCGTCGCTTGAAATTATCGTTTTTTTAAATAGAGTTTTCAACACAGAGGAAATTTTTTCAGAAAATTCAAAGTTCATTTTTTAATTTTTGGTAAATTTTTGAAAATGAAAAAATTCAAGAAAGCTGTTTCTTGGGTGATTTTCAATATTTTTCATGAATTAATATGAAAGTGAACCAATGTGAATTTCCTTCAATTCAACTCCTGCATCAACTATTGGTTTCGGGATATCCTGGATCCTTCTACATTAGAGTGGATCGCAAAAAGAAAGTCGATGGATTTTGACCAAATTTAGCAAAAAACTTCATTTTGAGTTTGAAATTACTCAGAAATTTTTTTAGCGGCGGAAGTGTTCCTGGAGGAAAGAAATGGGGCTCAAAGTGGGGGTATTTTTGAGAGAAATCGTCGTTTTTTCTCTACTGTCACTACTCAACCTGTTCAAGGAAAAATTGGTCAGTCTCAAATGAAAGTATTTGAGATTCTGCGTCGATCTAATTTTGAAGGCCCTCGTACCTAATATTAAATGTATTTCTACACAATGCGTCGAGGTGGTCAATGATGTGCTGTCAGCTAAAGTAAGGTTGATCTGTTGTTTTAGCTTTATATATTGAAGATATTTAGGTGCAAAGGCTGATAAAAGTTCCACCACTGACTGCGATCTGTAGGGTGATGTATTTTGGCCCAACCAATACCGCAACGGCACACACAGGATCTCTAGTTTTTTCACTGAGAAGTTGTGCCAAAGTTGACTCATGAATTTCTTCAGGAGTTTCAAGTTGCTCCATAGGTCCAGGAGTTGATTCAGAAGAGGTGGAAATTTTTGCACTTTTCGCTCTTTTTCTATTACGTTTTCTAGCATTTTTTGAGATAATTGGTTGCTGGATCTGCTCTTCAATTTTTTCTGCAATTAGTGTGCCTAAAGTATTATCAACCGGAAGTTCTGCTAACATCATTGGGTCGTTTTGTATTTCCTCGTAAATTTTGGATGGAGCTTTTTCTAGTCTAAGTGTCTCGGGACTCGAAGTAGATGACGAAGTTGGCTTAATTTGGACTTCAAAAAGTTCAATTTCTGGTTCAGGATGTTCAGAGTCATTATAGGGTGCAGTTCTTGGCTCAAAAAGTTGTTTTACATTTCTTTCTGTTGTTCTATTTTGAGGATTTTGAAGATTTGAGGTGAATTTTTCAAGTCTCATAAGTTCTGCTTCAATTAATTTTTGAGTGTCTTTTAATTGCGTAATCGAAGGGAAAAATCGGCGAAGAATTGGAATGAAATGGAATTCTGCTGAGCTGTTGAAAATTTGCAAATCGCTTATTTTTGGATAAATTTGTGTTTTAAAAATTTGTTCTTCGCAAGTACCTACATATTTCGCATTAATTTAGAAAAAATATTGAAATATCTCATTTCTGAAACTGAGGAAATATTTCGGAAGGCAGTAGCGCCAATATTTTGTTCATTACTGCCATTTTCGAAAAATCAAGAAAAAAGTCAAAAGCATACAAATTTTTTGCAATTTTTTCAAAGTTGGCAGTAATGACAAAATGTTTCAGAAATGATATCTTTCAATATTTTTGCTAAATTAATACGAAATATGTACCTTTTTGAGAAGAAAAAATTTTCAAAACACGAATCAATTTATCCAAAAATGAGCGATTTGCTAATTTTCCACATCACAGTGAAACCCTAAAAGTAGTCTCGGATTTGGACGGCAATAGCATAGGCAGCTCGACGCAGAATCATAATACATACTTTCATTTTTGACTGGTCCATTTTTCCCTAAACAGGTTGTGCAGTGACAGGAGTGAAAAAACACAATTTTTTCGAAAATGCTGCCTCTTTGAGGGCCCATTTTTCCCCTCCAGGGTTCTCCGGAGCTGTATATTTTTCTGAGTAACTTGCAACTCAAAATAAACGTATCTTATGAATGTGGTTAAAATTCATCGATTTTTTTTTGGTGGGAGGGGGGATCCACTCTACGTACTTCCATACGATTTTTCAATTTTCTCCAGAAACTCAAATCACTCTGAAAATATGAAAAATAAACTTTAGGACCGGTAACTTTGATCGGTGCTTACTGGACACCCTCTCGACCGTTCTAAGTAGTTACTCAAAATTCCAGGCGTACCAGTTCAAAAGTAAATCTTTGACCAATTTGTGAATTCCAAAAAAAATCGAATTTTTGAAGAAGGGGCATTAGGAGCGATTTTTTCAACTAGATATCGTTTTGTGTGTCTACACGATCACCTGATTGGAAAACAATCCAGATTTGACAATGTCGGAGCCTGCAACGAGTTTTCTATTTTTTCCAGGAATTTCAAATCGCTCTGGAGCGGTAAAAAAAATGAACTTCTGGACCCATAACTTTGACTGGTTCTCACTGGTCATTAATTTATGCCTTCATCATCGAAGCTGAAATAATTTTTCTGCAGAAAATACCCACTCGTGCATTAATTCATTTTGAGTACTTCGTAACATTCAATTAAGTAGTATATTGTAACAGATAACCATCTCGTTTTCGTTTTAATGATGAAAATGAAGGAATACCAAAGTACTTAGAAAAATCCACCTACACGAGGCATACCTATTTACAAGCATCTAATATTGGTATGTTAATGAAAATTAAATCGTATGTATTTAAAAAAAATATTTGTATTATTCCAACGGGAATATAAGTTCTATCATTCTGATGCTTAACTGCTCACGTTTGTATACCTATTTGTTTTTTATTGTTTACAATTATCGAAGAAATATCATATTTTTTATAGTCACGTACGTATAATAACCGCGTAACGTGTATCTTCCGTTTACACTTGGAAGACGTGGAAAATTTCTATCAGACTTGGTTATGTTGCGTAGGTAATTTATCGTCGTCGATTGATTTGTTTTTTTGTTGTTTTTTTTTCAAAACTAAAATTTATACGTATGGTCCGAAATGAAAAATATATACATCATAGAGAAAGATCCGAAACAATTTCGTGTAGGTACTTAATATCTGTACGAATTTATTAAGTAGGTATCTGCGTACTCGTAATAGGTAATTTCTGTTCTACGCTTCAAAATGTTGACTTTGATTTGTCCATACCGAGACCTTCAACCAACTTGGAGCTTGAAAGTGACATTTTTTTGCTATATAGGTATAGGTACTGGTACTGTGAATGGCCAGTATTTTCAAATCAGTGACTGACGTAATGTGAACTATAGGGTCATGAAAGTGCCTTATACCTACTTGTGAACATTACACAGATGACAAGGAGTCCATTAGCCATAGCCGGACATTCTTGTTCTAAAAATGATATTTAGGGGCTACAACGACCCGACACCGGAGTTTGATGACAGGTTATCAAATTTTGTATTTTTTTCACTTTAATACATTGCAACAGGCGAAACGAATTTATAAGGTGCCAGCTTTCGTTACCTTTTTCCATCGTTAAAATGCAGATTTGCGAACAGGATGGATTAACGATAAAGTCATGTCCCTGAGAGCACTGAACAAAGAGTGCTTAAAGATAGGTAGCACATTTAATCGGTTTAGGATATCAACTCAAACGATGAGTAATGGATAATCCGTTGATATTGAGGTTAAGTTGAAATATAACGCAAGTTGAAGGTCATTTTTGAAATTTATATGGTTCAGTGCTGCGAGAGTTTTTCATATCAGAAGCGCTAAATTTGAAAAAATTAAATCAGCACGCAATACGTGATCAGTCTGTCTAGGTACAGCAGATATTCTTATATTCCTTATTACTCGCTGAATATTGTGCATACTGCATAGGTATCAGCAGGTACTTTACTTAACTATGCACATAAACCAGATGCGTACGAGTATACGTAACCAGTTGTTGTAAACATACGCGAAGCTAGTCTCGTTATAAAGGTGATCATTGTCCATTGATCTCTTCGCAAGTACCTATTTATTCGCATAAGAACAAGACTGGAATATAGATACGCGTGTACTTATAAAATCAAGTCGACTACCTTACCTATTAATTTTATGATTCAGTAATACACAACAACGTGTACCGAAATGTCTCCAACCTCGTGAAATATATACCAGGTGTGTAAAATTTATTTTAAGCGGAATAACGAGTTTAAAGTAGATATTGAATTGTGAGAGAGAAAAAAATACATTTAAGATCATTTAACCAGGTTTCCGAGTATCCTGCACAATTACTTCTGATATCAAATTTTCTTAGAGGAATGTATGAATAATAAGTGATCGTTTTGAAATATTACTCGAATTTGTGCAAATTATTTTCCCAATAGGTGTACCTACTTGGAAAAATACGTACATCATCTGAAGCCTTGGCAAAAAATGAATCATTTCGAAATTTTAGAAAATTTCACTCTTGAGTTTGTCTACCAGAAAACAAATTACATAATATCTTGGAAATATTTCCGGCGATATTTATCGTCCACTTTATAAGAATTTTTTCTGTGAAATTTTCACGTTGTGGTATACCTAATTTCCAACAGAAGTAAAAAAAAAAAAGTGGTTCCTTATTGAAGGAAAGTCATTCTTCGTTGTTTGTTATAACTCCAGAAAATACAATGAAATTGAATTGATTATACATTTCTAAACAAATACGAACTGGTCAGAATAAAAATACATACATACATTTACCTTTGTTTTTGATCAAAATACGTACATACATTACCAGGGTGTCTACAGCACGAAAAAAGTACGAATTTACGAAAAAGGCACGAAATTTGAAAATGACCCAAAAAAGTACGAAAAACTGCTCAAAATGTACGAAATTTACGAAATTTGTACGAAATTTTGAAAGGATGTAAATGTTAATTTGCTGACAAAATTACCATAATGTATCCTCAAAATTTTTATTTTTTTCAAAAACTTTTGCCCTCGCTTCGCTCGGGCTAAATTATTGTTTTCTATATTTTCTCAAATTATTTATTGTGTTTGGAAAGTAGTAGTTTTAAACTAACTTCTTAAAATGTCATTGGTGGAAAAACTGGATTTTTCACATTAAAATTACTACTGTTTTGCTTCTTGAAACTACAAATTTAGAAAAGTTTTTGCCCTTGCTTCGCTCGGGGCTTTCCTCTTTTTTTTCAAAGTCTCGTTTTCAAGTCTTTTGAAATCAAATTTCCAAAAACTTTCGCCCTTGCTTCGCTCGGGCCAATTTTTTTCTTCTTTTAAATTGAGGAAAAATCACTTTTGGGCCTCCAAAAATTCAAAACAGAAAATGAACATTTGTGTAAGTCTTATTAAATATGATATCAATCAGCAAAATGGGCATTTTCTCCCTACTTCGGTTGACAAATTTTCAGTCAAACCCCCTCCCCCCTCAAAAAACCTCTATAGGCCAAATTATGTATTCGTTCCGGGCTCGCATCGGCTCTCGACGTCCCAGACCACACTGCTCAGAACGTTAAAATTTTGATTTTTGTAGCCGAAATGACATGATACACCCCCTCCCTCCAATGTACCTACAGAGTAATAACTATTAAAAATATAGTGTACGAAAAAAATACGAAAAAAGTACGAAAAAGGTACGAAATTTTGTTTTTTGGATTTAGTAGACACCCTGATTACCTAACTATCTATAGATATAATTGCTATGACTCTTAGAGTTGTACAGAAATACATATTTAATGAAAAAATTTATTTATTTTTTCTTTATAGGTTCCTAATGGCATTAATAGGAGCGACGAATCAGCAGAAAACCAAAATTTATGAAGAAATTAATGAAACGAATTCGAATAAATTAGAAGACAACAAAGCAATCGTTCAAAAATGGCTGAGTTTACAGCCTCATCTGCCGAAAAATTACGGTAATTGCCTGTACTAATAGATCGATTTTTATTGAAATATCGGTTTTCCATTTCTTGTTCTCAAACAACGTTAAAATATTTCAAATCCAAGGAAATTCTTGAGAATCCAAGTTCTGAAATTAACATTTTTTGTATTGCTGCAGTGTCATCTACATGTCAAATCACTCACATTTTGGGGTTAGATGTTCAATGATTTTGCTAAAAGAAAAAAATTGGTGTTTCCTTGTATTGAAAAAAAGTAAAATCTCCTATCATTGGACCTCCAAATTTCTCGCCATATAGCCCAGCTATAGAATCCCTATTGCTCTAGAAATTGCGTTTTAAATGTACATAATTGAAAGTGGTTTCAGTTCAAAGTTGAGCTTTTTTCTGAAAGCTAAGTTTTCAAAAGCTTATACAGTAGATACCTATTACTAAATTTTGGAACCATGATTTGAAAATTAAAAAAACAAAAAAAAACAAACTAGGAATCATACATGCATTTTTATACAATACATATTTTACTACTATGATTTTGACGTGTTCGGATTTGCAAAATCCTTTTGTGGGGGGGGGGTGGTGAACACAAAGTCTCGAAATGTGAAAAAATGTAAAATGAAGTGTGATGTTTGGTTTGCCAGGTATTTGGAAGCGCTGAATAGTGAATACGAATATCAACTTATTTTTCTGATTTGGCCCCTCAAATATCCACCCCTCCCACCAATTAGTATCCAAATCCCCTGAAAATTAAAAATTCGTTCGAAATATGGTTTGCCAGATTTTTTGAGAACGCTGAATACAAAATATCTTCTCATTTTTTGATTCGGAACCTTTAACGCCCTCGTTGGTCACCAAAATTTCCTGAAAGATGAAGAATCAACTAAAGGATTTTCAAAATGTAAACAAAAATCGAGTCACATAATCGTTAATTTGCCGACAAACCCACCAATGGGCAATGTATCCTCAAAATTCTCATTTTTTTCCAGTTGTTTTCTATTTCTCAAATAATTCTTAATTGTGCTTGGAAAGTATTTTTATACAAACTTTTAAAAATGTCATTGGTAGAAAAACTGGATTTTTCACATCAAGATTACTGCTTTTTTGCTTCTTGAAACTACAAATTTAAAAGAGCTTTTACCCTCACTTGCCATTAAAATGAATGCTATTCTTCTTTTCGAACTACAAAAATTTTCTAAAGATCTTGCTCTCGCTTTGCTTGTGATTGTTTTCTTTTTTTTTTCCAATATTGAAATCCCTAAAAAAAAGTTTAAAGTGAAAAAATAAAATTCTCGCTTATAAACTTATGAAGTATTGTTTTTATACCTCTGGAAATACAAATTTTCAAGAGTTTTCGCTATCACTTGGGCCTGCTCCCTTTTGATTACCTATCAAAATTAACATCCTAAAAAAATCTTTCCAACTAAAATTTTAAAAGCCAAAAAATGAACTTGCGTAAAAAAACATGGATTTTAGTTCTCTCGAAATACAAATTTTCCAGAGTTTTCGTCCTCGCCTCGCTCGGGCCTTTCCTCTTTCTTTTTCAAAATCAACTTCCTAAAAAAAAAAACATCGTTTTTAAGTCTTTTGGAATCAAATTTTTAAAAATTTTCGCTCTCACTTCGCTCAGGCCAATTTTTTTTTCACGTGGGAAAAAAATCATATTTGGGCCCCCAAAAATCAAAACAGAAAATGAAAGTTTTCATGTCATGAGAATAGATAAGTATGTTTTTTTTTCAATTTTCAGGAAATTTGGGAGGCCAATAAGTATACGTACATATTTCAATTTCTTAAAAAAAATTGTCGTGCCTGTCCCCTGGAGGGATAGGGAGGGGGTCAATTATGAAGATTTTTCTTCTTTTGAGAATATTATTTTAATTTCATTCTGATGAAAAATACTGCAAAAAAAAAATTCTTGAGCGAAATCATCGTAACTGAAAAAAATTCCGTCCCTGTTTTCTATTTATGTGTCCATATTTTAGATCTTCGGTACGTATAATTTCTCGTGAGAAATTCGTTGAGAAAAAAAGTAGAAGTATTTTTCCAATATTTAAACACCTAGTAAATATAGTATAGTGCTCCTATGTATTACGCGAATAGATTACTCAAACTGTACGATTATCCAAGCATTAATTACGCATAACCTACTTAATGAAAGTGATTCGACCGGTTCAATCGAGTAGTCGCGTCGGTCGTTGGTCATTCAATTTTTTTTCTTTTTTAATTTGCATCACAGAGGAATCAAATATGTTGATGCATTTTTTTTTTGACCATTAACACGTGTTTTCATTCCTAATGCTCATAATGATGAATATTTTCAAATTAATGTTTCAGATGAAAAAATACTCGCCTCGTTTATCAGAGGATGTAAACACGATGTTGAAAGGGTTCAACGAAAACTAGATCATTATTTCACGTATCGTACTATCATGCCTGATTTATTCTTGAATCGAGACACCACATCATCGGAAATCAGAAACCTAAAAGAGCAATTGTAAGCTCGCTTAATTGTGTTCATACAATATACGTATGACATTGTAACAATGATGAAATTATGCGAAATGATGAGGTCTCATAATTTTTATGATGTTACAGTATAGCATTTCCTTTACCTGAATTAACAGCTGATGGATGCCGGGTTACATTTCATCGCATCAATACCTCCGATCCAAATAAAATTGATGCAAGAGCTATTGTAAGATATTTACTATTGTTAGGAGAAATTCGTTTAATAGAAGAAGGTCCCATCGCTGGTGATGTGTGGGTATTCGACGTTTCCTTTGCCACCGCTTCCATGGTGTCTAAATTAATTAATCCAGTCGTTAAAAAAGGAATTATGTGTTCGCAGGTGAGATTTTTATTATTCGTCTACTTACCTAATCGTCGTGTTTACGTTCACATAAAGATTATTATCGTTTTTTTGAGATAGGGTACTACACGAGCGATGCATGTCGATGTTCTTTATTTTGGAAAATCTGAACATACCTACTCGGTTCATTCATTCCTGATGATTTTTTTTTCCAATTTTTTCAGAGTGCTCTGCCACAAAGATTAAAAGAAATTCACGTGATAAATGCGCCTCCTTTCATGGATACAGCAGTCAACATAATCAAAATGTTTGTTAAGCAAAAAATCAAGGACAGAGTAAGTACCTATTGTTAGATTTTGAAAGCATAAATCTATAAACGTAATTCAATATTAATGATGGTAATTAGATAGGTACCTGAATTTCTCGCAAAATAATGAAAGCTTTAGGTAATGATTTAAATTCAAAGAAGAATAGGTAACTCTACGAATAATTAAAAACAATTCAAAAAAAATATTCGCCCAGTAGATAAGTTGTTGAGGTGAAACTTGGGGAATGAAATTCTGTTAGAAGCTCAAAAGTTGAACCTTAGAGTAAAGGAGGACCAATTTTGAAAAAAAAAGAGGTCATTCCATAATAAGGGTTACAATTGATGAAAAAAGCCAAATTTTCAGCATCCCAGGATATTTTGACATCATTTAAGACGCCAAAAATCTCAAGTTCACTCTTTTTATACTTTTCCCCTCCCCCTCGGCCCTTCAAATTTATCTATATGAGGTCCTAATTTGCAACATAATATGAAAAAATGTCACTGAAGTGCTTTTTGGAGGCTTAAACCTTGCAATTTTAGTTGATCCATTTCCATCGATCGAAAAAGTGCGCGTTTTTTGTCATTTTCCATGTTATTTGACCTTTAGAACATCCTGTGGTTCCTTTTAATCGACTTATAGGGGGTCCAAATTTGCAAGATGAGTGAGAAGTCGTCTCTGAAGAGCCTTTTGCATGTTTCAACTTTCTAACTCTATTTGACCACTATCCATGTGTTATAAATAAATATATTAGTTACTTAACGAAGGCAGCCAAGTAATTTAAACCGTTGAAAATTATTTTCCTCAGTTTCACGTGTGCTCTGACACCCAAGGCTTGTACAAGTTCATGCCAAAAGATTCATTACCATCGGATTACGGCGGAAAAGAAAAATCCATTGATGCTTTACAAAGTGAGTTTAATGTATGCCCGTTTATTTGATAATCCGCGAACAAATATGTACCTATTTAGAATCCCAAAATTGAGCTCTAAATTACACTTGCATTTTTTTTCTTCAACAAAAATTTTTAAAAAAGTTTCGAACTTTCGGGAAAAAATGTGAAAAGAACCGAAAAAAATAACAATTTTTTAAAAACAAGATTCAAAATTCAAATCTTTCAGAAAGTTTTACGGATTTAATTAATTTCACTACATTCCATACTCGAATATTAATTGAGTAGTTAGGTGTGTTGCCCAAATTATCGATATGTACAATCAACTATTTTATATCCACGTAATGAAAAATAATTACAGTATGTATTGAAATTAGGCAAACTTTTCAACACGTCACTGCGTAATAAAACGTGAAAAAAAAATTGTCAAACTGGAATTTTAAAAAAATCAACAAATTAATCTTGATTATTTTTGAAGGTGAATGGTACAAAAAACTAGAAAGCTATCGTTCGTATTTCGAAGAACAAGAAAGCATTTGTTCCGATGAATCGAAAAGGATGAATAAAACAGAACCAACGAGTAGCGAATGCGAAGATCTTTTTGGTACGACCGGATCCTTCCATAAATTATCAATCGACTAATTATTATGTACCTTCGTGAGAAGAAGATCGCTAGTTTTGTATTTTCATGAAAATGTATCAAGTACCTATTTTAAAATATGTAGTGTGTATGTTCGTTTTCATAAATTGTGTTTCTTGTTTCTTTTTTTAAGAGAAAAAAAATCGAGCTTTTATATGCAACTTTTTACCATCTTTAGACTTTTTTGGTGCGCGTAAGTTTACCTACCTATATGTAAAAGCAAATGATGAAAAATCAACTTTCCACGTGTTACATGTATAATAAAATTTATTTACGAGTTTAACGGTATAAATTCCACTTATGGGTTAATGAACACGGCTCGATCCTCTTTGAATGTTTAAATTGCTGTGAGTAATGATAGTACATATGTAGATAAAATGAAAAATTACATCGATTAAGTGAATAAAAATACTTCCCTGTGCTTATACATTTAGGCAAACTTTTTGACATATTGGTGTTTGTTGAATTACGTTGATTTATTTTTATTTTGTTCTCTGTTTTTCAACGTGCTGATCTTCGTAGATCAAAGAATAACTATGTATGTCCACCTACTTTTTGGTAATTTGATGTGTACCAGGTCACAGGTGTCATCGGAATGCCTCCAAGCAAAGAAGGAGGTTATCCAATGGGTCTGCTTCGGTGGATTTTATTTCAGATGATGGTGAAAATTTACATTGTGGTTGAATAAGTATATTGTTGAAAAAACCGTTTTGAAACACGAACAACTAGATATCTAGAAAAGTAAATAATTATTACCTACCTATAATATTTTTGAACAAGTCAGTTTATGATGACAAGATTGGCCGAGAGCCCATGACATTAGGGCGAATGGTCCTGAAAAAGTCAACGGATTCTGACAATATTCAGCAGAGACGTATACTTTGAGTTGAAAATTCCCATATGAAATTGTAGCCACCCATGCAAGGTGATCTGGAGGAAAAATGAAAAGTTTCAAAGAGGGAGCACTTCTGAAAAAAATAAGTTTTTTCGCTGCTGTCACTACCCAATTTTTTTAGAAAAATGGACCAGCTTCAAAACGGATTGAGATTCTGCTTCAGTCAATCTATACAATTTTCGTCAAAATCCAAGTCATGCTTTTAGGGTTCTATTAAGCAATTGAAAATTTGCAACTAAAAATACATAGCTTGTTCTTGAATAAATTTGTATTTTAAAAATGTTTTCTTCGCAAATATTTTGGAGTATAATTAAGTTGAAATATTGAAAGATATCATTCCTAAAACCAGGTAAACATTTTGGAACGCTGATTTTGAACCCCTCAGTAGGTAAAACTCTCAAACGGGTGTTGGATTTTGACGGAAATAGCACGGGATCGACCCAGAATCTCAAATACTTTCATTTGGGGCTGGGCCATTCTTTCTAAAACAGGTTGGGTAAGGACTAGAGCATAAAAATCACGATTTTTTCAAAAAAAAGACCCCTCTTTACCCATCTCCCCTCCAGAAACACCTTTGGAGCTAAAAAAAATTGTTGAGTAACTTTCAACTCTAAATAAAAATCTCTGCTGAATTTGTTAGAAATCCCTCGATTTTTTTTTCGCTATCCATCCTAATCTACATGTTTGTATGGTACTTATTTTTATACGAATACCTAATGAGATTTTTAAGAAACCAAAATTATGAAAAATTATCGCGAAATTATCAAACTCACTAGTACATGTCTTCTTATGACCTAGAAAATGCCCTCCCTGAGTTACATCTTTCACAGGCTCTTTGAAAGGCCCTTCAAAAATATTAGGACCTGGGGGCCCAAATTTTGGTTTTTGGGGCAGCGAAAAATTAGAGCTACATTTCGACCCCTCCGGACATCCCTGAGCAAAAATACACAGGTTTAGATGCGTTATTTAAAATTTTTGATTTTTAAGGATTCTCAAAAAAAATGGATGCAAAAATTTGCCAAAAATTCAAAAACGAACATTATTAGCTTGAATTGGCTCGTTTTCAACGGATGCATTTTTGTTTAATTTTGGTAAAAATTCTTTCATTTTGTTAATATTTTCTAAAGTGAGGTCACGTTTATTTTTTTCATCATGGTGAAATTTCAAATTCTCCTCCATTTTACTTAGGTATTAATATATGTATCCGAATACCTAGGTAGTTCTTTTCTGTAGAATTCGAAACAATTTATTTCAGCGGATATTTCTCTATTTTCATCAAGTTTCTTTGGTGCTTTTCTTGAACGATGGCTTTTGCGATAATCTTATTCGGAATTTACCCTATTAATTTTTGCAAATTTTATAATTTCTGAAATTACCGAATTCATAGCTTTTTATCTTCTCTAATTTCTCTTCAAAATTTTTATGATACTGTCGATCATCGCGAATGCATCTACAAAATTCTGATTTTTCTTTTCCAAAAGTTGAGTCAAATTTTTCAATTTGTAAAAAATATTTTTACTGAACAGTGAACATCAAATACCTACATTATAAAATTTGTAGCAATGTAGCAAGCATAAAATTTTGCAGGGCGTCTACCAGGTCGCTATAGCGTTAAAAGTCGCGAAAAGTCGCGATTTTGAAAATAGGGCGCTAAAGTCGCGAAAAGGTCGCGATTTTCGCCAAAAATACCAAAAAGTCGCTATAAATTGTCCAAACTTCAAATTTTAAAAACTTTTCTTATTTTTAGTTGATGGCGATTGGTAAAAAAAAACATTTTTTTCGTTGAAACATTTTTTTTGGGGGGGGGAGGTACTTTTAACTGAAAAAAAGTCGCTAAAAATCGCGAAAAAAAGTCGCTAAAAGTCGCGAAAAGTCGCTATTTTTGAAAATTAAATTTTGGTAGACACCCTGTTTTGTTTCTTCTTTAAAAAAAAAAAAATGTATATATTTTTTATGCAACCCTGCTTTACGCACTTTCCACAACTCATTCATAATGATTATTGTAAAAGCAAAGAACGTTCGACTGCTTGCTTTTACCAGCACATTAATCAGGAAATAGGAAAACATAGTTTCAATTTGATCAACTGAGAAAAGAACGTTTAAATAAAACGCCAGCGTTAGCAACTCCAGTCAGATCGGCGAGTTACCCATTAATGTAATTAATTATTAGAGAGTCGTTTTGAAAACCAACGTGGGGTGAAGTAATTACCAGTGTTTTTCCCCTTCATATTACATACAAACGCTTATTACACCTCCTTTTTTTTTCTCAACAAGTGACTAATTATTAGCAAGTTTTGTAACCACACCCTTTGGGGTTAATTTTAATGGAAAGTATTTTCAAAAAAAAAAAAAAAAAAAAGGAAATGTTTCGTTTATTTTTCCAGTAGGTACTTACTAATTTTCGTAGAGTTACGTGAGTACTTTATTGCATATTTCTATCGAAGTTTTTTTACCGATTAATTGAACCACTGATTTTGATGAGAAAATTATAATTTTATTTGATATCATGGAGGAAATTAAATTATTTAGGTATTTTTAATTACCAAGTGTGACTATGCAAGTACCTACCTACCTATATTATTTCCTGATTGGCAGAAATAATTTTGAAAAAGTACAGCATTAGACGCCTTTATGGAGTAAATTGTTATTCCAAACGTTGGATACTGTTTAACCTAACCAGGGTAGAATTTATTACCACTGTTATAACATTTGTTTTTCTGATAACCTGCGGGTTATTATTCAACACATATTTTCGGCAGAAATATTACCAGCGTTCTTAAATGTAGAAAGGGAGTTTGAATTTTAACATATGCGCAATTCCCTACTCCCTTCTTCTCTTTTTATTCAAATATTAAACTGCTTTTTCCGAATGTACAAAATACACTTTGCATTCGCAAACATGTTGCGAAAATTTAATACCCACATTTTATTTATTTGTTCACAAAACCGAAAAATTCTGCGAGCTGAGGTGGTTTAGGTAAATTCGTCGTCGCTCGTTTGGATTCGGTGTAAAATTTGCCAAAAATTTAACTTACTCGAATTCGCAAATTTCAACTACTCGCATTTTCATAGAAGAAAGTCAACTTTACGTGTTTTATAATTACTCTTCATTTTTACCTGCGTTATAAATTAAATTATTTTTAGCACGTTTTTTTATTTCATTTGGCAATTTTTAATTGGTCACCAAATTTAATTGAAGTAGGTGAAAAGTTTTCGATGAAGAAAGGTTATTTTGTTTGGCGAATAATGTAAATTAATTATTCATAATTAGCGCCGTGAAATTTGACTAACCAAAGTATCTACAATAAAAAAAAAAAAACCTCGAGCGAATAAAAAACTTGAAATTTTTCTTCTTTTTCTTTCTCGCGTTTTTTGCAATTTTTTTCTTTTTTTAAAGAGAGAACAGTTAAGGGCGAACAATGTTGTGGTTTTGCAACGATTTTATGTATACCGTAGTATTCACATTTTGAATTTTAAACGACGAGAAGTTTTTCTCTATTAATGCTGCAATTCTTTGGTTTCTCGACTTATTTTATCCGCGAAAAAAAATTAAATTATACCGGTAGAATTTTTCCGTCGTATAAATTTGTATTTAAACAAAATTTAGGGTTTCTTGTAACTTTTTCCCCCTCTTGATATGCGACTTGGTAAACGACTGAGGGGAAAAAAAATAATCGCTCAATATTTTCCATTTTAACGCCAACGTCCAAGCCTCCAAGGTAATAATTTTAGTACATCGAAGGAAAAATCTTTTTATTGTGCGCAGCGTGGCGTAGGTATTCCCCTATTCGAATCAAATTTCCACTTTACCCTCTTTTTAAAAAGAGCAACTATGTAAAAAAAATAACATGCGAACAAACAACCAAAAAATAAAAACACGTTTTCAACAAGATTAAAACTTTTTCATTTGTAATTAATGCATTTCTGCGAATGAAATTTCCTTAATTTTATACTCGTTGACGAGGAGTGACGACGGAGACGACTAAATACGGTGGTGTGGTACCTCGTAGTCGTGTATTCCGAAAGAAGTCACTTTGCAATATACACATTTTAGCGATGTTTTTTCCCCTTTCGTGTCCTATATGGTGGTAAAGTTTCTATTGTTAGTGTTGCTAGCCCGGTTTGCCCGATGTTTGGGGATTTGGAGAACCTGCAAAAGTTCCCGCAAGGTTGATGTAATAATTCACCTGACGTAATATCACATTTTATCGCCGTGTACGGAATAGCAAATAATAAACGATGCATGAAATGTTTGCTTTCACACATAAATTTTCAACCTTTTTTTTTCTCTAGTTTACCTCTTGCTCTCTGTACAGTTTCTTGAATGTTAACATTTTTAACGTATATGTGTGTCTTGCGAAGTTGCAGATTTCCTTCCATAATTAAATCAAAATTTCGATACGTTATGCAAATTAAGTCGCGTCGTCGCGTGTGTCGGTATTTTATGAGGGTTGTTATTTTATTTTATATTTTTGAATGGAAAGCTGCGACGAATCTAGGTTTTGTTGATGCAATTTATGAGAGCGGAGTTGAATTTATTTGCAGCATTTTTTCAGATGGAGAAATTGACCGATGGTTGGGTTGACCATTTTTTCGTTTTAAGAAACAATTTTTATTAGCCCTAATGCGAATTATATCAATTGGCAAAATTGTAATTTCATCTATTCTTGGTATTCTTTTCTCGTGACAAACTTTTTGTCCCCCTTCCTCCTTCTCTCAAAAAAACAGTTCTAGTTTTGATCATGTAAGGCTGACTAATTTTTGCGAATAAAAATACGAAAACAAAAATCAATTGTACAACTTGCACTCAAGTATCCGAACCTGAGAAAAAACCAGGACGAAAAATAATCTTAAGGAGCAGAGAATAACCTCAACTAGATTTTATATATATTTTTTTAATTCAAGAAAAAATTAATCAACACTATACACAGGGTGTCCGGGGAGTGGTAGGGGACAAACTTCAGATTTGGATACAACCGGGTTCCGGGTATGACTAAGAAAAAAGATTATGTGAAGCTGTGGTCTTTTTTCAAAATTGAAGGGGCAAAATTCGTTTTCAATTTAAGACGTTTTTGGAACTCGGAAATTATAAATTTTATGAAATTTTCAACAAATCGAAAATTGTTGAGCTTCAAAAAATTTTTAAATTTTTGAGTAAGAAAAAAAAAATGATCGTAACAAAATTTGTTTACTTTTTGACGTAGTATTCACTTTCACGTTTATTGTTTTCATCGCGATTTTTTGAAATCTAAAATAATTTGTAGCCCTTTTTATTTGCAAGTTATGCAAAAAGTCATAATCTGTAATTTTGTTCAGTTTTCTAAGTACCATCGATCCCCATGATCGAAATTGGATTTTTGCTCCTAAATGTTCAAAAGTACGCGTATTTTGCCCCTTCGATTTTCAAAATAGGCAACTTGTTTATCTTATTTTTTTTACTGAAGTTTTTACGACTACTCCCCGGACACCCTACAGAATAACATCTGCTACGTCTACGCAGTACGTAATGGAAATTTTTATTAGCAATTGAATTTGCTTAATTTTGCTCTTCTCAAAGTGCAATTTTTGAGTGCTCCTTTAGCAGCACTGGCACACTCCGGTTTGAACGTCACTAGCTAGATTGAAAGAAATTGTCCTTGAATCTTTGTGCCCAAAATTTCAGGATCTCTAGTTGATTTTTGGATTTTTTGTGAATTTTTGAAAGATTGAAAAATTCAGAAGATATGTTTAAGGTTGATTTTCAAACATTTTCATGATACCGTTCAAGTATCCACAAGAATGTCGCTCCACAGCACTTGAAAATTTTTCCGACTGTCTGGTGACTTCTGGGGACAGATTCACCAAGTGGGTTTTCGTCTATCTCATGGTGAATTGGTGTTCTAGTATCGCCAGAATGTCCCCAAAGCACTTGAAAACTTTTCCGACTGTCTGGTGACTTCTTGGTGAATTCTGGTAACAGATTCATCAAGGAGTCACCAAGTGAGATATTGACTTTCTGATGGCGAATTGATGTTCAAGTATTCATCATAATGTCCCCAAAGCACTTAAAAATTTTTCCGACTGCCTGATGGCTCCTTGGTGACTTCTGGTGACTGATTCACCAAGGAGCCACCAAGTGAGTTTTTGACTTTCTGATGGTGAATTGATGTTCAAGAATTCACCAGAGTGTCACCAAAACACTTGAAAATTTTCCTGAATGTCTGGTGACTTTTTTGGTGAATTCTGGTGACTTCTGGTGACAGATTCACGAAGGAATCGCCAAATGGTTTATTGACTTTCTCATGGTGAATTGATGTTCAAAGATTCACCAGAATGTCACCAAAACTTTTAAAAAATTTTCCGACATGCCTGGTGACTTCTGGTGACTGATTCACTAAGGAGTCACTAAGTGGCTTTTTGACTTTCGGGTGGTGAATTGATGTTCAAGAATTCACCAGAATGTCTCCAAAGCACATGAAAATTTTTCCGACTGTCTGGTGACTCCTTGGTGACTTCTGGTGACAAATTCACCAAGGAGTCAGCAAAAGGGTTATCAACTTTTTGATATTGAATTGACGTAATTGATGTCTATAATGAGCTCAAATTATTTAGAGCAAATAAGTGAACCAATTTGAATAATCCTTCAATTCAACACCCACGTATGAACTCAACAGTGACTAGTTTTGTACCTTTTTGCAGTCTTTCTAGTGATTTTAAATTTTCTATTGAAATCTCAAACCGTTCTGAAAAGGTCAAAATGAGCTTACGAGCCTTATATTTTTGAACCGGTGCTCATTGGACACAATTTCAATCATTCTAGGTGGTATAACTGCAAAATTCCAAAAGTGTCAGTTCAAAAGACGGTCACGAAATTGAAAGTCCTTGCATTATTATAATATTGCACGATTTGACTCGGAATATGCTGGAACAATTGTAGATTATTCTCCATAATCTTTGAGTAAAAGTTCGACCAATTTGTTTAGTCAATTTCCGATTCATTTCGACGAATTACCGCGGATCCTGGACTTACGCGATGTTTGGAGGAACAAAAGCGTAGAGTATTGGGCAATTATGTTACCAATCTTTAATTTTGAAAATAAATGAATTAATTTAAATTTTAATAATGGGTATACATTTTTTATACAGAGTGGCTAAAAAGTCAGTATTCTGATTTTCACATTTCAAAAAGCTTTAGTTTTTGGTAAAAAAAATCAAAAACCAAGCATCCTAGTAAAAAACTAATGACATTTTGTCGATTGGAAATTTAATTTTCTACAATTTTCCCCGACATCATTTTTCCATAGAATGCTTTGTTCCGCCTCCAGATAGATTTTTATGAAACTCAGTTTGCAAATTTTGAGTTTCATAAAAATCGATCTGGAAGCTCAACAATGCATTCTACAAAAAAATAATGTCGAAGAAAATTGTAGAAAATTAAATTTCCAATCAACGTAATGTCATTAGTTTTTTTCTAGGATGCTTTTCTTTGATTTTTTTTTACAAAAAACCGACACTTTTTGAAATATGAAAATCAACACTGACTTAATTTTAGCCTTTCTGTATTTATTTTAATTAGGTAATTTTAATTATAATATTTTAATTTTTCAAGATTTCAAGTTAAAACTTTGTGACAAAGATGTTCTTGCTTATCACTTTTCATTTAGATGAATTATCATGCAAATAAACGTCCTTGAATGTTGAGGATTAATGCTCAGCTAAAACGTTCTTGCAATCATTACTAGGCGTAGGTAGTTAAACATTGGTGATGCATTCGGTAGTATTTTTTTCGCAACTTTTCGATTTCAACTTCAACAAAAATAACACATTTGGAACAAATAATCGAAGCATTATACGAGTACCTACCTAGTACTTCTTTTCCGCTGGTGGGTAAAGATTCGATTTTGGAGCAAGTTCGCGTTTCTGTGGCGGTTTCTCATATTACCTATCTGTTATTTTCATTGCCTTGTTGGCTGATAAAAAAATCTTCATGAGTTGGAATACCAGAACTGAATAAAAAATTCGACAAAAGTTGAGAAAAAAAAGTTTGTCGGACTCGACCATCATCACTTAAGCTTTTTCGATGTGTAACAAAAAAGTTGAATAGGTTCATACAACATGATATATTTTTTTTACAGCTGTACCTACAAAATGAAAAATCAATAGAAAAACAACGCCAGCAAAATTTTACAATAATTTGAATTCATTTCCATGTCTGCTGGCGATTCATCGGTCGCGTAGCAAGTTTTAATGAAATTATAACATCAATCATAAGTGACATTGATTAAATGCGTTTTGTTGGCGACTTTTTGTAAAAATCCGTTTTGTAATATCAAGCGCTAAGCCTTAAAGCCCGAAGCCTTTTTTTAACCGCCTCTATTGCGGTACCTATACTATAGGTGCCTTTTATTCGATACTTTAATAAATAGATAGCAAAAGAAAACCACGCGCGTCAAGTTTTATTTGCGAAACGTCGAACATTATTGAAAATTTTCTAAAAGCGATTAGCTGAATAGGGCTAGTTTTGTATCAGTGTGATTTGTCGTAGCATATTAGTTTTTTGTTTGTGCTGTGGGTGTACACGAGAGGTGTTTTTCTAAAGAATGTAAAGGTCGTTAGTTAGGTATAGCAGCTTGGTGTACGTAGCTCACCTTATGTATGGTAAAATTGCGTCAAAACGTCATCTCGATTTAATAACATTTTAAAATTCCTTACGTCGTAAGTGACACTGGAAGAAAACCTTCGGGTTTGATTGAAAATTGAGAAATTGATTTATAAATTACATTTCATCTAGAATAGCGATACCTTTCGTGTAGAATGTTGATAAGAGAAATTGAGGCTTTGAAAATAGATAGGTAGATAAATATTGAAATTGATAGTATACACGAGTCGACGTGCTTTTGAATCGCTAACCGTGTTATTAATTATTCATTTTTTTTTTTTATAATTCTATTTGTCGATGCAATGTCACGATGTAAGAGTTTTTCTTTTACTAGAGAAAAATATACGTTGAAGCGTTGCTCTCGGTTTAGAATGAGAAATGAACGAGTTTTTCATATTTATAGCTCTTGCTCATCATTGCAGCAAAGCTGCTGGTGCACTTTGCAAAGTCTAGTAAATAAACATTTTTTAAAAAATACATCCTACTTACCTAAAATAATTTCCTTTCCTTTTTTTCAACTCTTTGTTAATCAGTGAATAATTCAAAGGTGTATCCTGATCGGCAAAAATTTGAAAAATATGACTGTCATGTTCCCAGTCATAACCGCAGTCACATTAGTTTTGTTTAGTCATCGCATTTACTTAACTTAATTATTATAAATAAATTGCATCAGTTCCGCACTGTTTTCAGTGGGACAAATGACAATGAGTAGAATTTTGCCTAAGAACAGCAGATGTAATGATACTTACCAGCCGTTCTTGAATATACCGGTTAGGAGCAGTATCACTTTTCCAACCTCCATGCAGTTTAATGGTATCTGAATTGGCTCCAGCATTCGCTAATATAGACGTTGATGTGCGCTGAAAGGATTTGCCTACATAAAATATAACAAAATTAAAATTTCAAGAATATTATAAGTACCTACTATATTTGTGTGGTGTTTCATGGCTCACACCTGTATATTTTTCAGCATTTGGTAAACTCAAATATTTGGCAATAACTTTAGGAACTGCTCAAAGTTTATTGATACCAATAGGTTGCCTACTACATTTTCCCTTCTTATAGTGGATGAAAAATTGATCTGTTTTTTCATTAGTATTCTTCGGATGCAAGTCCATGTATCTTTTAACCAAATCTAGATATCTCCCTTGAATAATGAAGCTCTTCTTCACTTTATTTTTCATGTGAGCGTTCTTTTTCAAGTTTGACTTGGGATTATTCTGATGTTTTTCAGTGTTACTCGTATTTTCGTAATTGTGGTCGTGTGAGCAGATGGCAGTCTATTTCTAAATAGGTAATTCATATCATTGTATTACTCACATTTAGAATAATTAGGTACTGTAATATTTTGGAGAAGGAACGAAAGTTCGAACTTGTGATGAACAAATAAAAATGATTGATTATGTTTGATTACATACTTCGATTTCTTCTAAGGCCGAATTTGTTTGCGCTGAAGTTGTGGAAGGGTTTGTCTGTATAGAAGGTGTGGGAGGATTACCAGGCTCATAAGAAGTTGATGGATACGTGCCATCTCTTTGCTGTGGCAGGTGTTCTTGAGTTTCCAATTCGTGTGATTTTCTGTCATGTGAGCGAGGTCAAAATTTCATCGCTGCTGATGTTTTCCTTGAAGAGGCCATTTTCGACAGTGTCTTTCCGAATGTACCAATTAGTAGTTATCAGTTGCACCATTTGGGGGGGGGGGGGTCAAAGCTGTATCTGAATGTCCGTTGCCGCGAACGTCCCAAAAAGTATATCTGAATGTCCGTTTGGATTTTTGTGCTTACAGGGGGTTTCTAAAGTACTACTGCTGAGTATGCAAAGTAGTTCAAATAAGGTATAATCAATATCCAATTATTTCAATTTGAAATTCAGTTACAAGAACGTATTAAGTTCAGTAGTGTACCTATACATTGAACTGCCGAAGTAATCAGTTTTTCAGTCTGAGTTTTTAAATGTAAGCTATTATCAACATATCTGTCCATTGCCGTTGTAAATTTCCATCCGCCATGTCTTTCAAGCATCATTACAGAGGTACCAGCATTTGCCAAAATAGTTGCTGATGTGCGGCAAAAACTATGACCTATGTAATAAGATAATGATAAGTAAAGTTGACTCACATACTAACCCACATTGCTGAGAAATTTTGAATATTAAATAAATACAATTATATTTTACATAATGTTTGCTCATGGTAGCCAAATGCAAGCAACCACTTACCATATACGTACGTTACTCATCATCAAAACGAAGCCGATCACCTGACAAATAGAATCTACACAAACAAACACAAGGCACAAGAACAATATACAATATAAACAAGAAGTAAATAGACGCATGAAAGGATCCCTCTGCTAACGTTTCAATTACGTTGAAAATGTTTTATACCATTTGATGCATTACTTTATCTGCAAGTTAGAACATGTCATTATTATTTTTTCACTTATCAAAGTAAAGCCGGACACTTAAAAAAAATTGAAAGTACTTCCGGCGCATGTAAAAATTTCAAAAAATATGACTCTTGCAGCTGAGAGTTTAATCTTCCTAATGGTATAAATTACCATCATCATAGATACACCGGACGTGTTTTTAATTGATTTTTGAAAAGTGTCCGGTAAATTGTAGTTACTAATTTTTCACGCATCAGGGTGAAACCTGACATTTTCAAAAATTAATTAAAAATATTTCCGGTAACCTATGAGATGGTAATTATACCATTAGAAAGATTAGACTCTCAGTTACAAGAGTCATATTTTTTGAAATTTTTACACCTCCCGGAAGTATTTTAAATTTTTTTTCAATTGTATGGCTTCCTGCTAATTATTGAAAAATCTGTCTTATGTACTAGTGAAAAATTTGCTCAATTCTATTCCATAATTTCATTGACCAAGTTTTTTCAAAAAAAAGTCAAAATTTTCAGCATATTCCATATCTTTTGCATTGCTTTTCATATTCCTTCTCCAATTATAAATTTTCAAAAGTTTTTGTTTGAAAATGTGGAAACAAAGAAAAATCAAATTTTGAAATATAGAATAAGGTCTTTTGATTTCTTGAATTACAAATTTTCCATTTTCGAAAGCTTTTTCCTCGCTTTTCTAAGATCAAATCACTTTATTTTCTTACATTATATTCCATCTCAATGTTTGATAACCTCTAGATTTTTCACCAGAAAGTATCATTTTGGTGGATGATTTGTTTCAACAATTTACAAACGAAGTAGAATCTCAAGTTACCTCAGTATTCAGGAACACAATGTTACTTGAGAATGAATTTGCAAAATTAAATTATAAATTATCTATTACAACAATTCACAAAAAATAAAACACAATTAATAAATTTTTTACCCTTTAGCGTAATCTTATTTTACAGCGCTTGTATTCGAACTTCATCTTGTTTTCGTAATTAACGCGTCTTTACCGCATTTACATCATGTGTGCTAGACCTAGACTTGGCATCGCTACACCACTGGCTAACATCATCTTGTACATATGTTTTTCTTCTGCGCTTCAATGCACATCCTCAACGAGGTCATCATGGTCAATTTTATCGCTATTTCCCAATAAACTAGAGCTTTGTGAAAAATGGCATAACTCATTCTTAGCTCTGGCAGGTATCTCGAGATAAGTAGCTGTTTCGATGCCAGACAGATATTCAAATGTTCCAGGAAAAACTCTTGTCATGGTGTATCGCAAACACTTCCTCCATTGTATTCTCCTTTCGTCGCTTTGGTCCTTCATGTCACAAGGCAGCATCAGTATATTATGCCTCGTTCCATTCGCGTACACTGCTCAAAAGACAAATCTCCAAGCGCACGTTTTGCATCTGCTACTGAGAGCATATTCAGCTTGTGATTCCCTGCGTTCAGAATTACCTGCTTCGGTGCGAGGTATCCTAAATGTATTCGCTATGTGAGCGTGGGAGTTTCGAAACTCATTATCACTGTGTAAGGATTTTCCATCGACCACTCACGTTGCCACCAGCTTGCCGCATTCCCACTTCGGACATTCTGATACACCTTTTGGGACATTGGCAGTCATTTCGCATCTGACATTCGGATACAGTTTCTATCCCCTATGGTTCTATTGTATTCTACTAATTGGTACATTCGGATATGCGGCCATTTTCGATGTGCAGAACAGAAAGATCACTGAATCTCATTTGTGTCGTACTGGTTCTCAACCAAGTTCAAATTCTACGCATAGCTGAAGAACTTTGTTCAGACTTTTTGACTTTTCGAGTTTTAATTTTTTTCAAACATGTAGGTATGAATATGACAAAATTGTTTTTTCAAAAAACCGCAATTTTTTTTACATAAATTCGGATTTTGGAGGGGGTGGAGTAATTTTGAGTTGAGGGGGTGGGGCTGGCCACCCTCGTTGCGGCGCCTATGGTGGCTATGGTTGTCATATCCTCATTCCTCAGTCATAACTACAATCACATTAGTTTTGTTTAGTTGTCACATTTGTTCAGTAACTGAACTACTTAATACAAGACTAACAAACTCCAGTATAGGTAGTCATATGGCCGATCAATTGATGAAAAAATTGTTACAACACCATCCCTATATATACTACAGGTATCACTAATGATTAAAAAAAATATTATTCAGCCTTCAGTACTGACCCACACTTATAATACTAGAGGGGTAAACTCAATCTTTGCTGATCAAATGAGTACTAAAGTGAACAGGGAAGGAATACACATAGATACTATGGCAGTCAAAATCTTTAATAGTCTCCCTCCACAAATCAGAGATATTCATAACACAAAGCTATTTAAAAAAGCTCTTCATAAATGTCTACTAAAAAGGTCATTTTATGATGTAGATGAGTTCCTAAACTCTAACCCTATTTAATTAGTTATATGTATCCATTACTTTATCTTATTGTTTTGTTTCTATCCGTTTCATTTTATTGTATTTTTAATGCTGTAGAGTAGCTCAATAGGCAATACCATGTAATAATATACAGGGGTCGGCATAAGTTAGTATTCATATTCGAAAACTGGTGCGTTTTTTTTAACACCCTGTTGTGTGTAATGAGTAGATAGAAGGTCTTGTAGGTAGTGCGTTGTGTTCGTGGAAGTCCCACCAACATTTTGGTAATAATAGTTTCGTTCCCCGCTATTTCATTACTGGAGAAAAAATTATTTTCATTTGAAAAAATTTTCATTTGTGCAAATCGGAATGCTAACTTATGCCGACCCCTGTATATTGTAATATGACTTGTAAATGCCGCTTGCGGTCCCTTACAGCAATAAATTATTTGATATTTGATTTGATAATGATTAGGGCACTATAACAGGGTATATGCTAGTCCACCATTTTCTTGCAAAAGTGAGTTTTTCAATAGTTGAAAACTATGACATTTACACAAATTTTACAAGAGTCCTTTTTTGTAGAAAATTAAAAAATATGACCACTTTTGCAGAAATCTTAAAATCTTATGCAGTAGAACCAAGATTTTGAAAAAATAAAAGAGTTTAGGAAAATTTGTTTTGTTTTCTCGGTTTTTTTTTTTCATTTTGTCCGGTTCTACAGCATAAAATTTCAAGATATTTGCATAATTGGTCAAATTTTTTCATTTTCCACAAAAATGAACTCTTGTAAAATTTTTGTAAATGTTATAGTTTTTGACTTATTAGAAATTCACTGTAGCAAGAAAATGGTGGACCAGCTACCCCCTATAATGACTGCACAAAAAATCTCCATTTTCGGACAAAAAGTGAAAACTTTTTTGCAATCAGCGTTTTTGAATGAATTTTTGCCAATTTTTTTGGTATTTCTTCGTGCTAGTACTTACCGCAGTGGTACCTAACCATACTGTACATTTAAGGAGTCTAATGGTCTGTACGTGTTCACTTATGGAGAAACTCGCGATGGTATCGTAAAAAAACGGTTCTTTGAAAATCACTGGTAAAATTACATTGACCGTGTTGGTACTGGCGGTGACTGACTCGATATTGTTGGTGACTAACTCGTATGCAGACTTGGAGGTAAGATACTCTCATGGATGCAAATCTGAATCTGATATGTTAGAAATTTATTAAAATATGCATGATTATTTACATGCTATAGTATGTACGTATTTTAATGTGGAAAATATTCTAAAAATACCTTGACTTTTTTGCTTCCTCAATTTTTTTGAAAACGCCTCGGTCTTGGACCTTAACCATCTGTGGCATACTTGACAAATTTTAGTAGCTTTACTCGATGATTTCCAGTACGAGATTTTAGTCCCTAGTTGTAATAATTATTGGGTCGAATCGACTTGGAATTTGCATGATAAACGTGACAGAATCTCTAATTTATACATACATCATAGTAGAGCTGAAAATTCAGCTCAAATTTCCAAACATTTCATCATTTATAGGTCGAAGAAAATTCTTTTTAAAATTTAATCGACCACATTTCCATCTCGCTTACTCGAAAATTCATATTTGCATGAAATGCCTACTCACCTATCTATTTGAAATCTTATTAAATTAGAAATTTAGCCATATTTCGTTACCTAAACCAAAGATGTATATCGTCGAGGTTAGTTCGGTTCGAGCTTTTCATTTAACAGAGTGCTTTGTGCATGGTGTAGGTCTAGGTAGGTACTTTTGGTAAATGAAAATTTCACTTTTCATTGCCGATCATAAAATCAAATTAAAAGAATCAAAATACGTTTATTAAACGTGCTCTTTTGTACGCATTAATAAATCTTATGACATTCGAATCTCCGGTACAATAATAAAATGATAAACGCACAATGCCCCCGTACTATAACATAAAAAATTTAATAACGAAATTCCATATATATAAAAATGCTGCTATATACAGACAGAGAGGTACTGTACGTTTCCATTTAATATCTCATTTTATGAAATTCTTAATAAAGTTGAGCTCGAGTGAGAAGCCGAAAAACACACGATAAAAAAGGTAAAGTGCGTTAGGTAATTAAACATGATTAAAGTTTATTGAACAAATACATAATATAGATTGGATTACCTACTCGGCTATTTTTAGGTTTTACCTACTATGAAAATAACTAAGGTAGATAGATTTTCAAGAGGCTTATTACCTACTTTAGTAGGTACCACCTTACCTACATTCGTATGCATCTCGTACTATGTAGTAAGATATTGCGGCAGTGGTGAAAAATACGTAACATTTGTCGTAAATTTGGTCAACGTTGCGTGTAAAATATGTTGAATCTTGATTGTACCAACATTAAGTAAATGTGATAAGGAAGTATCACGCCTATATATTTTTTTTCTCTTTAGATAAAAACGCTTTTTCCGGCATTTACAATAGGTAATTTACATCGGACAGCGTGAAGATATTTGCCAAGTTTTTATGAAAAAAATTTTCTCTTCGAAACTTTTCTTTTTCTTTCGCTATAAATATCGAGTACTCATTTTGCTTACTAGATTTTTAGTGCATGTCTCTCTGCTCTCGTACATTCGCCCAGATTCGCGCATGAGTTTTTAAAATATAATAAAATTTAAATTACCGAACATTAAGTGACATAAAATTACAAGGAAGATTAAAAAAAAAACTAAATAACACTGACGACGAATATTAATAGACCGTTAACGCAATTTAGTTTAACATTTAATGGCTTATAAACAACATCGAGAATTTTCTCTGTAGCTACTTTCGAATGAAAAACTGTGTAAGAAAAAAAAATTAGGAATTTAAAAGGATATTTTTTATGACACCTCATATATATGCTAATTTTATACTCGTCTACGCAGCTATTACATGGTATAAATGTTTCGATTTCGATCATGAACGTTTCCTTTGACTTCCTTTTATCTATTTTGCTTGTATATGTGAGACCAGACCATGCTACAGTAATACGATCGTTACTGTAATTAGGAATTGTTGCAGTGATACGATTGTTGAAAAATCAGAGGATATGGTAGGAAATTAGACGATAATGCAGATTACAGGAAAAATTCTAATTTTTTATGTACTGCTTCGATTTGGGCGAATAAATAGAATGTTTTGGATATACTGGTTCGCATGTTTTGCTCAGAAATTGGACTGAATCATGTACGAAATCCATGTATTGTGGTCCGGAAGTTCATATTCATCGAGTTTGGGTATTTACGATTTCTTTTACCATCATTTTTACCTCAAGTGCCGGAAATGTACCTTTTGGGGGATTGGAGTCATATCAACAAAATTTACTTATACTTATCAGTTTTTTTGGCTCCTTCAATAGCAGTGAAGTAAGACCAGTAAAAAATTACTTACCAAATTTCAGAAAGCTTGTTCAGTGTTTTGTATGTATTCAATCGATTCAGTTTTGTTTGCGGAGCTGTATCAAACGCTTTGCAGTTTTTTTTTCTCCACATTTTCAATACATTTGCCTTGAAAATGTCTTTCAAAGCTTTTCAAAGCTTTTTCTTGAATTCTTCTGTTTAATGAACTTTTATTTTCAGTTCTTCTTAGAATGCGCACCTAACTTACAATCTCTTGGTTATGTTGTATCACATTCTAAGGTTCCATTAATCCTTTTTGACAAAACTAAAATTCAGGTTCTTCTTTTAAATAATTTAAAGTTGAACCCAAATAATTTTCTGCCTCTCGTCGTGGGATTTGTCACATTCGGGTGATGATGCCGCGCGGGCCTCTCTGCAATCTTCATCAAATTTTCACAAAGATTTCCAAACAGGTGAATTTTGAGTTGAAAATTACTCAGAAAAATGTTTAGTTTCGGGAATTCCATTGCAGGGAAGATATGGGTCCTCAACGAGGAGACTTTTTTGAAAAAAATCGTGATTTTTTTTAGTACTCTAGTCAACCTGTTTTGAGAAATATGATTCAGTTCTAAAAGACAGTACATATTTGAGATTCTGCATTGACCTAGACCATTGCCACCGATATCCAAGACCACTTCTATAGTTCTACTGGGTGATTGAAAATTTACAAGCCGCTTATTTCTGGTTAATTTCGTATTTTGAGATTTTTTCTTCCTGAATATTTCGCATTAACTGTGCCAAAACATCGAAAAGCATAATTTCTAAAATTGAGGAAATATTTTGGATAACGGTGGTCCAAATCTTTGGTCATTATTGCCAATTTCAAAAAAACGTGAAATGTTGATTAGGTAAGGTATCTAAGGCTTACTTTTTTGGCTATCCTTTCTTTTTTTAAGAAATGGCAATAATATCCAAAAAAATTGGCACCACTGCGTTTCAAAATATTGCACGAATTACAGAAATGATGCCTGATGATATTTTGGCATTATTAATGCAAAATAAGTATAGGTAGGTATTCGAGAAAAAAATATCAAAATAGGTAAAGCGATTTGCAAATTTTCAACCCCCCTGTAGAATCCGAAAAAGTGGTTAGATTTTGTTGGCAATGACCTAGTTCGACACAGAATCTCAAACACCATCTTTTGGGAAGTGGGAATTTTTCCAAAAACAGGTTGGCTAGGGACCAAAGCAGAAAAATCCCGATTTTTTAAAAAATGCTGTTTCTCTGAGGACTTATTTCTTCCCTCCAGGGGCATCTCCGAGGCTAAAATTTATCTGAGTGACTTTCCACTCAAAATGAATACCTTCACTGAATAAAAACATTGGGCAAAAGCACTTTTTCAAAATAAAAAAATAAATTTGGAAAAAAATTCCAATTTTGTTTTTTAATTTTTAAAAAAATTTATTTTTAAGGGTTAATTATTAGGTATCAAATTACCTGGTCAATTTTCAAAAATACGATATATTTTTCGTTCGAATCATTCCACTCCTTACGAAGATTCAAACGCGTGGTAAAATCAGAAGAAAATTATTTACTTTTTAGGTCTTGTAATTTTGATGATTCATTGCTTCAATGACGTCGTCCCATGTCATCATCAAACCATTGAAATGAAGTTTTGAGAAGAGGAGGAGAGCCATTCGATTATTCCCCACGTTTATATGTAGGTATAGGTAGGTACTTGCTTTCTATCTTTCCTACACATTATTCCAATATAATAGGTACCTAGTTCGATTAATGCTACGTGGGAGGTGATTAAAAAAATAGGCAATTGACTCATTGTCAGATTCAAAACAACTGCCTAAGAAAACGCATTATCAACACAGAAGTCGTTTTGTTGACAAGCGATATCATACCTATCCGTGAATGATAAACATCCTGTATAGGAAATTGAGAAACTTCCATTTCGATTAGGCTGGGAAAGAATATTAAGGGTGTCGTTGTTGATTCTTGTTTTCCTCGCGTTTATTTTTTTTCTTCTTCCAACGCGTAATGAATAAATTACATCCATATTTTTCCTTCTCTCAATTTTAACATAAAAGCTGACTATTTTTTCCTCCTTCGAAACAGATGTAAAATCGAAAGAAAAAAAATTGAGCTGTAATTGAAATAGGTACATATTAAAAAATACTTGAGTTGTACAGTACCTGCCTTTCCTTTGACTCGAGTACATTAAATAGGAAGGAACGAATTCGAAATTAATAACTATTTTTCAGTCTAATATTGGAATTAAAGTATACCGAAAAATTGGGCTTGAGGGGCCGATTTCTGAAAAACTCCTATTCGACGTTTATTTGATTAACTACTGTTTATGATCTTGGAAACAATACGAATTGAAATATGAAATGAAATCTTGTTCAAATTGGCTTCCGTTTTGAAGATGAATGACGAATAATAATTACAGTATAATGATTCAAAAGCGCATCGTGTATTTGTTGCGTATATTTTACCTTTGTCGTTTCATTTCCGGAAATTTTCTAATTTGTTTTGCTGTTAGCTGTTTAAGTTGTAAAACGAGTAGTTTGATTTATAAATTGAAGAAGAAAATTGTTTTTTTTCTTCGTAAAGTCGAATTTTTGAAGGAAAAATTTTACGCTAAAACTATCGGAAATTTTCGGTTGTGATGAAAATAAATTTTAGCAAAAACTTATTTGTAATCAGCAAACTCAACATGCATACAGATTTTAATGGAATGCTTTTACCATTGAGAAATTATCGAGTTGTGCACCTTGCAATGTATGAATGTAAACTACGGAGAATACCTATCATGTACACTTGGGTGGGCCACCCTCAACTTTTTTCTGGGAAATTGGAGGGGGGGATTTGATGAAAAGTCGTAGAAGGACCTCAAAAGACTATAGAAAAAATTTCAGATTCTTAGCTTGAACCGTTATTTTTCTATTGTGGTTTCAAATTTTAAAATTTACATGGAAAATGAAAAAAAAAAATAGTCGTTGAAAAAAAAAACTTTCTTGTGATAATTGATCATTAATCATTATATACAATTGGAAGTAAGAAAACTTTTTTTTAAATTTTTTTCACTTTTTCAGGGTTTTTGCATGATTTACGAAAGTATGTAAAACGACTTTGAACCTTCTCAAAAGTTGTGTAAAACAGTCTTGAAAAATTTCAAAAATTGTTATCTCACTTCAGGATGGGTAGGTATAATAATGATCAATCATGAACATTAATTTTTAAATTTTTATGGAAATTTTAAAATTTGAAACCCAACTCAAGGATCCAAAATTTTCCCTGCAGTCTTTTGAAGTTCACACACAACTTTTTATCTAATACCCCCTCCAATTTCCCCAAAAAAAGTCCAAAACGAGACCCCCTCTCTCCCTCCCTGTTATACACCCAACGTGTTCGAATTCTACCTCAGATCTTTTATCGTCACGAAAGGGTAAAAAATGAACGATTAAAGCACATCTAACCGAAAGAGAGAACTTTGAAAACTGGGCTGCTTGAAAAATTCTTTCGTTTTTTCACATAGTAGGCTTTTTTCGTACTCTTTCAAGAGTGCTTACTCGTAACACTTGTCAGTTCAGTGGCATTATTATAAACGCTGTGCGCGGCAAAAATCTGTGAAATAATCTTTTCACAATGTTGCTGATTAATTCAGTTTAATAATTTTTCTCGTAGTAGCGTGGAATTTTCCTCGGAAAGCTTTCGGTTTCTATTTTAATTCTACTGTAATCGGATCGAAAACTTATGAAATACTACGTTCTCGAGTGGTGGAAATTTCTTTTTAAAATAAGTAAGAAAAAAAAAGAAGACCATTTCGAGAAAATCTGCAAGCATCTTACCACGCGAGACAACTTGAAACCCATTTGTGTGATTTGAGTTTCTTCTTTGGCAAAATACTCTCTAATTTCTTCGCAAAATCTTAAACTCGTAGTGCCACGAATTGCGAGATAATACGCGCGAGAGGCTCTTACGTGAGAATGCGAAAATTTCGAAGAATGAAACAAAACTACATTTTGAAGATGGGTTCCATGGGGTACCTAGAGTAGAGAAATATACCTACCTTTAAATCTATACGCTGGAATATTTTTCAGCTACTGTAGCTTTTTGTTATACGTAGTGGTGAAACACAATAGACCAGCGTTTTCTATTATTCAATATTTGAAAATGCACCTTTTATTATTATGGAAACGAATTAAAAATATCGATCTATATTTCGGCACGTTGGCTGTATATCATTCGACGCTATCTTGCCACTTAACAATAACCAATTCTCTGGGGTGAATGTTCAAAATATTCGCCGCTTAAATTTAGCACTGATGTATTTCCATGCGACCGAACATATGTCCCATGGTACAATATACATGTCTTGATTCTTCAATCACATATGACAAAATGATATTTCCAAGCTCGCTTAAAATTGATTTTTACCGTTTATTATGACAAATACGATTTGAAACAACTTCAACTCTGTGCTGTTGTGCTGTTTGATATGAAATTGAGAGTAAGTTTTTATGATTTTAACACGAATGTACTGTAATACTCGGCTAAAACTTGAGTAAATCCTGTGTCTCGTTGGATTATGGGTATTCTGTATACCAGTCAAAGATTCTCAAAGGTATTGCTTCAATTCTACGTATGTATGTATGATTGCGCTAATTTAGTGAATCATATGATTAGCTTGTGTCAACATTACTTTTCTTACATCTAGGTATCTCCGCTTTTCTCAAATAGCTGAACAATTCGAAATCTACTTCTGCGTTACACTTGACCCTGGATACAATACCAAGAACAAGTTCAATAACTTCTTTAGGAATTTCATCTCCCATTTCTTCCTGGAGAGCAGTAAAAAGCGATTCCTGTTCCAGTTCTGAAACAGCTATGTAGGTATTACCTACTTATCTCGTGTTGATCGTTTCGAAAAATGAAACAGAACTTTTACCTTTTCTCATCGTTGGGTATCTGAAAGCTTGTTTTTATTGCTTACAATTTCTCGTGATTTTTCAAAATTTGATTTCACTGATAGAAGAAACTGAAAAATCGGAAATCATTCACTCAATTAGAAATGACAATTTAATGAACCTATTTTTTCATAGACAAGAAAAATTGGAAAAAAAATGTGTAAAATGGCACGTGAGCTCATTTTAAATTGAATTTAAACTAGACAGCTGCGCCAAGCGCAGCTGTAACAGTGTGCGTAGCTTCTTTAGTTTGGAAAGCGCAACGCAATTTTGGAAAAGAAGCATAACAAAATTTCAAAAAAAGGCGCAACTTCGAAAAAAGCACAATGCGACTTCAAAATAATAAGCACAATGCGATTTAGAAAAAAATCACAACGCAAATTTCAAAAATAGAACAAGATTCCGAAAAAAATCAAAATACGATTTTAAAAAAAAAGCATAACGCAACTTTTTAAAAAAAACGATTGGAATTTTGAAAGCAGAACGCAATCATGATTTAAAAAAAATCACAATACGATTATGAAAAAAAAGCACATCACGATTTTCAAAAAAAGCACAAAGCAACTTTGGAAAAAAGCAATTGGGATTTTGAAAGCAGAACGCAATGATGATTTAAAAAAAAGCACAACGCGATTTTGAAAAAAGGCACAACGCGAATTTTAGTTTAAAAAAAGCACAACGCGATTTCGAAAAAAAGCACAACACAATTTTGAAAAAAAAGCACAACGCAATTTTGAAAAAAAGCACAGTGCGAACTTTGAAAAAAGATCAACGCGAATTCTCAAAAAAGCACAAGGCCAACTTTGAAAAAAAGCACAATGCGACTTCGGAAAAAAAAGCACAACGCAAATGTTGAAAAAAAAAACAGAACGCGAACTTCAAAAAAAAAGCACAACGCGATTTTGAACGCGATTTTGAAAAAAAAGCACCACGCAATTTTGGAAAAAAAGCACAACACAATTTCGGAAAAAAGCACAACGTGATTTTGAAAAAAAAGCGAACTTTGAAAAAAAGCACAACGCGATTTCAAAAAAAAGCACAATGCAATTTTGAAAAAAAACATGATTTTGAAAAAAAAGCACAACACAATTTTGGAAAAAAAGCACAACGTGAACTTCAAAAAAAAAGCACAATGAGGACTTCGAAAAAAAGCACAACACGATTTTGAAAAAAAAGGCACAACGCGAATTTTAGTGAAAAAAAAGCGCAACGCGATTTTGAAAAAAAAGCACAATGCAAACTTTGAAAAAAGCACAAGGCCAACTTTGAAAAAAAAGCACAATGCGGATTTTGGAAAAAAAACACCGCGATTTCGAAAAAAAGCACAACGCTATTTCAGAAAAAAAAAACACAATGCAAACGTCGAAAAAAAGCACAACGCAAACTTCAAAAAAAAAGCACAACGAGATTTTGAACGCGATTTTGAAAAAAAAACACCACGCAATTTTGGAAAAAAAAGTACAATACAATTTCAGAAAAAAAGCGCAATGTGAACGTTGAAAAAAAACAACTCGAACGTTGGAAAAAAACACAATGCGATTTCAAAAAAAAAACAACGCGATTTTCATTTTAAAAAGCACAACGCGAACTTTGAAAAAAAGCACAAAGCAAATTTTGTAAAAAAAGCACAGCGCGATTTTGAAAAAAAACGGACAACGCAATTTTGAAAAAAAAGCACAACGCGATTTCAAAAAAAAGCACCACGCAATTTCAGAAAAAGAAGCACAACGCGATTTTTAAAAAAAAGCACGGCGAGAACTTCAAAAAAAAAGAACACAACGCGAATTTTAGGAAAAAAAGCACAACGCGAATTTTAGAAAAAAAGCACAATGCGATTTTAAAAAAAAAAAAACACAACGCAAATTTTGGAAAAAAAGCATGTGATTTTTAAAAAAAAGCGCAACGCGAACTTTGAAAAAAAAGGCACAACAAAATTTTGAAAAAAAGCACCACACCATTTTGGAAAAAAAGCATAACGCGATTTTGGAAAAAAAGCATAACGCGATTTTGAAAAAAAAAGCACAACGAGATTTAAATAAAAAGCACAACGCGAATTTTAGAAAAAAAGCACAACGCGATTTTAAAAAAAAAAAACACAACACAAATTTTGGAAAAAAAGCACGTGATTTTTAAAAAAAAGCGCAACGCGAACTTTGAAAAAAAAGGCACAACAAAATTTTGAAAAAAGCACCACACCATTTTGGAAAAAAAGCACGAGATTTTTTAAAAACAAAGCACAACGCGATTTTGAAAAAAAAGCACAACGCGAACTTCAAAAAAAAAGAACATAACGCAAATTTTAGGAAAAAAAGCACAACGCAAATTTTAGAATAAAAGCACAACGCGATTTTTTTTTTAAAAAAGCACAACGGGAATTTTGGAAAAAAAGCACAATGTGATTTTTAAAAAAAAAGCCCAACGCAAACTTTGAAAAAAAAGCACAACGCGAACTTCAAAAAAAAGCACAACAAAATTTTGAAAAGAAAGCACCACACCATTTTGGAAAAAAAGCATAACGCGATTTTGAAAAAAAAAGCACAACGAAATTTAAAAAAAAAACACAACGCGATTTTAAAAAAAAAGCACAACGCGAATTTTGAAAAAAAAGCACAACGTGATTTTTAAAAAAAAGCGCAACGTGAACTTTGAAAAAAAAGCACAACGCGAACTTCAAAAATCAAGGCACAACAAAATTTTGAAAAAAAGCACCACACCATTTTGGAAAAAAAGCATAACGCGATTTTGAAAAAAAAAAGCACAACGAGATTTAAAAAAAAAGCACAACGCGAATTTTAGAAAAAAAGCACAACGCGATTTTTTTTTAAAAAAAAACACAACGCAAATTTTGGAAAAAAAGCATGTGATTTTAAAAAAAAAGCGCAACGCGATTTTGAAAAAAAAGCACAACGTGAACTTCAAAAAGAATCACAACGCAATTTCGAAAAAAAGCACCACACAATTTCGAAAAAAAAGCATAACGCGATTTTGAAAAAAAAGCACAACGCGAACTTCAAAATAAAAAAATAACGCGAATTTTAGAAAAAAAGCACAACGCGTTTTCGAAAAAAAGCACCACGCAATTTCAGAAAAAGAAGCACAACGCGAACTTTGAAAAAAAACACAATGCAAATTTTAGGAATTGAAAAGCACTAGATTTCGAAAAAAAGCACAACACAATTTTTAAAAAAAAGCACAACGCGATTTTAAAAAAGAAGCGCAACGTGAACTTTGAAAAAAAAGCACAATGTGATTTTTAAAAAAAACTCGATTTTGAAAAAAAAGCACAACGCGATTTCAAAAAAAAAGCACAACACGATTTTGAAAAAAAAAGCACAACGCGATTCCGAATACACTATGCTATGCTATTCTGAAAGCTCCGGAGCACAACGTGATATATCAGGAAAGCATAAGCACTGCAGTACTGAGAGATTGAGAGAACCTCTTGGGAGCACAGCAAAATCACAAATGACTGGAGGTTTTGATTCTGAAAGGGTAACCACCTGCTTTCAGCATCTACGTGTGTAAATGAAACACCTGCAGGTGTTTCACAAATGACTGGTGGGTTTTCATTCCGAAAGGGTAACCACCTGCTTTCGGCATCTAGTCTAAAATTGAACAATGGGAAAGATAACACTGTAGATAAGAATATTTTAGGACCCCTGCAGTGTTACATTTTAAAACCGATGTCGGCTTCCCTTTTGATACCTTTCTCATTGTTCAATTTTGAAAATTTAAAGTCGGCTTCCCTTTTGATATGGCCCTTTTCCCTTTTTTATTCTTTTTTTGGTACAAATTTTCGTAATTAATTGCAATTACTCAAGAAGCTAATTGAGTAATTGCAATTATAATTACGACATTCCCTCCCTCAAGTTATGCCTCACCTACCTACGAAAGATTCAAAAAAATCGGTCCATTCCTCTAAGAGAACATTCGAGCCAAAGAATTTTTCAACTTTCGGAACGAAACCAATAGTGTGCTACGCACACTAAAAATGAAAAATAAAAGCAATCCCAACAGGTAATTCGAGTTATTCTGGAAAAAACAAAAGCAAAAACCATTTTGCAATCAGCATCTGATAGTTTTTTTCATTTATTCATACGATCCTTTTGTTTCGAAGTGGTTCTAGGATTTATTCATACGATCCTTTTGTTTCGAAGTGGTTCTAGGATTTACGTACACTGCAACCATTTCTTCTGTTTCACCAATAATCTCTCATGATACTTACTATTTCTGTTTAGTAAAAAGTGAAAAGCGTCCTCATCGGGTGATACCTAACCATTTCCACAGTATCAAATTCTGGGAAACAGTCTCTGAAAAAAGCAGTAATTTGCTTCATAATAACTAAGCAAAACGTCCACGAAAAGTACAAATCTTTGCGGAGAAAAAAATACAATCTAAAAAATTGTTTTGAAAATAATAATGTGCTCAAAAATTGATGGTTTTTGTCATTTTTTTTTTTGAAAATCTCACAAAGTTTTCTTTTCTGCTTACTTGATGAAAAAAGCTTGGTTTTTCCAATGTTGTGGCGTCCATTTCCTCATCTTGTTGAGTTGTAAAGATACATATGTGAGTTGAAAATTTAGAAAATCATGCTAGATATGCATAGAAGAAATGCAAAATTTTTGTAATTTAACCTACTTTTTTAAAATTAGAATTAGGCAACCGTTTTATGAATTTTGAACTATACTGTGGTGTTAGAAAAAATTTATAAGTATTTAAAATCTAACTCTAATTTTTCCAACTTCGAACATAATTCTAAATGATTTCGTGGACACTCTTCATTCAACTAAATTACCTACAACTTCAAACTCTCATAACTTTTCAACTGATCAGGATCCTGATTAGTTGAAAAGTTATGCGAGTCATATTGACAGACGATAGAGAAATGGGCGTTGCGCCCGGAAAGACCAAACTTTTTTCCTCGAGAAACATTAGTAAATACATATAATACCCAAGAAGAAAACTTTTCGAGATTTTCTAGAAAAATTATGTGAATCATCAATTTTTTCAGCACCTTTTTTTTCAGATATTCTGTCTTATGCATATGTAATGGCTCTCCCAAATTATTAATAAAATCATCAACTTACCAATACGTTCTTTGTACTTCGAAATATCTTTCATTATTCTAATGAAAAAATTCGTGAAAAGTTCAGCTTCCTCAGTGAAAGTTCAACTTTGAACTTTCAATTTTAAGAATCGATTTTGGATTTTCATTTTTTACTTATATGTACATCCATGCACATGGAAAACTTCCAGAAAAGGAAGCATTTCGATGCTCCAAAATACCATCGAACAATGCTAAGTTGAAATGAAGTTTAATATGTCAGAATTACGTAGCTCCTTCATTACAAAATGTAGCCAAACATCTACTTGTGCTTAGCATGAGTTGCCTATTCGTCTGATGAAAAGATACCTGGGTTATTGCATATAAAACTGATCCGTTGCTTGGAATCTACGGAAGATGAGTTCAACTAACGAGTGTTGTTTCATTTTTTAAGCTTCAATAAGCGAAATGGATTGTTTTAAACTGGCATCTGGGTGCAGTAAAACTTGACTTGAAAATGCATAAAACTAGCGGATCTAGCGGATATTTTTTCGAGTTTTAGTGCTTTTACTGACAGTGTAAACATATTCATTTAGTTGAAGGTCGTCCTTCCAATTTTGAAATTTTTCTTGATTTTGAAATACAAGAAATTCAGTAGATTTATCATTTTTGACATCCATGCTTCCTACCAAGATGTATCATCATATCCGAAAATCTGTAGAATTTTGCTGTACAGTTTGTACGCATACAGGGAATTCTATGTTTTTTGGCATAAATATAGAACAGAAACGCCGATGCTTTAAATATGAAGCTTTTTGTTGATAGGACATGTGCCACCTATGACACTCTTGAGAAAAATTTCTCTTTGATACATAATACTGATATAGATGATCTTGTGATGGCTGTGATGGAAAAATTGCATCAGAATTTTTGCAACTAGAATTTTTTGAATGTTTATAAAACGAAATTTTGTTTTTGTAAAATTTAAGGCAGCATTCGCATTGCCGCAAGTAAATTGATTTCTTAACAGTGGCATTAGCAGTAAGATTTGAAATTGGTGAATCATTACTTTTCGTTGCGTCCTTGCATCATTCTTGTTTTATGGCTGTAAAACATTTGTTTATTACCACATATCTTTCCGCAGTTTTCACAGGATCGTGGATAAATGCTTCTTTGTATCAAATGATCAGAATCTAAAAAATATAAAAGAAGTAGGTAGGTAAGTAGAATCTTCATTAATTCGATACATGTGCCAGAACAAGCATTACTTAATTTTAAACCTAAATTTTGATACACTACTCGAATTTTTGTGATTTTTTCTTTGATTTGTATTTTACTTCGAGAAAATATGTAGGTACTTATTTCTTTTGAATGCCTGCCTACAAACTCACTTCTGCAATATCCAACTTGAATTGATCACAGATAGCTAAAAGAAAGTTCCTTCTCGAATTGAAAAAAAAAACTTGACTTGAAAAATACATCCAGGGGAAAAAAAACTTAATTGGTAAAAAAATGAGAAATCTCATTGTTACCTCTCGGTTTATTTCTACGTATGATTCGCGTTGTTTTTAAAAACGAAACACGTTAATTAGGTATCAACGTGCAAAGATAATATTATAAGTTGCATACTTATAAATTAAGATAATTTTATTATTATTATTTTTTTAATTTTAATTTTAATTTTCTACCACCTAGTACCCAAAACAATGACCTACTTACTCCAACAAGGGAACGCTTTAAACTCGCACAATCTGATTGGCAACTCGAGTTATTCTGGAAAAAACAAAAGCAAAAACCATTTTGCAATCAGCATCTGATAGTTTTTTTCATTTATTCGTACCTATTCATTTTGTTCGAAGTGGTTCTTAGGATTTACACTGCAACCATTTCTTCTGTTTCACTAATTATCTCTCATGATACTTACTACATATTTCTGTTTAGTAAAATTGAAAAGCGTTCTCATCGTGTAATACCTAACCATTTCCGTTGTATCAAATTCTGGAAAACAGTCTCTGAAAAAAACAGTAATTTACTCTGTGAGTCAATTGTTGAGATATGCAAAATTCATTCATACATTTCTAACTTCATTTGCATGAACAAAAAATACAATTTTTTTAAATCAAATTCCAAACCTCAACTCCTTTATCAGGGTATCTAACAGGTACCTAGTGAAAGTAGTGAAAAAGTAGTGAATTTTGTTGAAAAGGTAGTGAAAAAATGAAAAAATTCAAATTCGTTCATTTTTCTCGATCTTTATTCCGTAGAAAAGAGCTCATTTGTCGACTTTTTTAGAGCTTGAATTACACGTTTTTGAGATTTTTTGCCCTCGCTTCGCTCGGGCTGTTTACTCTTTTTCTCCGTGAAAAACTATCGTTCAAATTCAAAAAATGTTCAAAGTTTGAATCAGAAAAATAAACTCCTCCCTGTATGAAGGAATTTTTTTTTCACTTCTCAAAACATGAATTTTTGAAAGCTTCTGCCCTCACTTCGCTCGGGCTCGTTTGCTTTTTTTTTCAATTTTGAATTTTTCAAAAAAAAATCATTTGAATTTCAAAATTTTGAAGCAAAGTAATAAACTTCTTATAATTAACCAATTCATCGCACTAAAAATCATTGTTTTTTACGTATTTATTTACCTCCCTCTCGAAATTTAAAATTTGGTTTGTTAAAAAAAAGTTTTTTATTCGCCCAATTTCATTACATGAGCACGAACCTTTAACGTGAAAAAAAAATCAAAAATCGAAATGATAAAATTATATTTTCGACATCCGCTTGCTTGAAAAAATCTTGGGATGTTGAAGACATTGGAAAACAAAAAGCGAAAAATTCTAGTGTAAAATTTCGCCTCCCCCGGCCCCTTTTTTTAAATAAAATCTTCAGTGTTTAAAAAATGCCCTGCTAAAGTCCTGATTTTTTATTTTGAAATATTGTTTGACACCTTGTCTTATACAGAATGTAATAAGCTCGTTTATTTGTATTGTTTTTTTTAAAATAATTTTGATTAAAATTACAAATTTTCTTCCAGTTTTAACTTTTTAAAAAAATTTTTATGTGAAAAATTTGACTTTGTTAATTTTTTTGTGTGGGGGGGGGGGGTGGTCGAGTGGATGGCATTCTGAAAATTTGGTTGAAAAAAAGTAGTGAAAAAGTAGTGATTTTTTCAACAAAAAATCCGTTAGATACCCTGTTTATGCCAAAGAGAGGTACCTACCAAAAAGATCTGATTGTCAAAAATCTGGCACCTTGTTTTTTTTACACACTCCCATTTGGGCTATCAAGAGCTAGACCTTGTACTTCTGAATTTTGATTAGGTTGAAATACTTCAACTTTCAAGCAAAGTTTAAGGTACTAAAGTTTATTTTTGACCCACTTTTCCGGGTGATTTGAACTATTTGAAGTTTCTGGAGAAAATCGAAAAATCGTTAAAAGTTCCAGAATGGCCCGAATTGTTATCTAGTCTTTGATATTGAGAGTTGAATTGAAGGAACTTATTCACATTGGTTCACATTTGGTCAAAAAAATGTTTCATGAAAATGTTTGAAATTCGTCCCTGAAAGAGTTGTTTTGAATTTTTTAATGTTTTGGATTAAAATTCGCTAAAAATCCAAAAATGAAGCTTAGCACCTTAAATTTTGATTACAGGCGTTTTGTGACACGCTCTTTCAATCTAGGTTAGTTTTGTTCAAATCTTTGACTCCAAGTTCAAAATGTTCCTTTGTAAGTAAAGTATCTATGTAGGTACCTATAGGTGTCGTTTTTAATACTGAAATTAGCTCCAAAAATTATTCCTTTTCATCTTGACCTACCTCAAGATAATCCTATCGCAAAACTTCTTCAAATTTTCCAAACCATAGTTATAGTGAAACCTTTCGACATTATTCGAAGAATGTGCGCTATAAGACGGAAAGTTTCACAAAGTGAAAAAAAAATGGTCGAATGACTTTTATTCAAATTAATGTATTTTATAATAATACCTGTTGAAAATCTAATCCTCTTATTAGCTTATTATAGAAAAACTTCGTTTCGAGAGTAATTCACCATGTCTTTAACACGACACACAATAATAGCTTATAATTCGTATCATTAAAAATACCAATTTTATCTTTTTTCTCACAAAGCTCTTACTCGCTTTAATATTATTGCTAACGTAATTTCATCCAGTAAACGAAGCGCAGGAAAGAAAAAAATCTCGTACGAGAATATTTCGCTCGATTTCACATAAATTTACAACGAAAATTCCAATCAATTGCAGTTCTTTTTCGGTAATTCGATAATACCGGGTACCCTTGTGGGCGTCACTCTCTAAAAACCGATACGTTCCATTTTTCAAGAATGTTAAAGACAGTTTTGTCGGCGTGAAATGAAAGTGCTGCTTGAAATCCTGCTCGCAAGCCATCTTTCGATCATCTTTATCAACTTGAAAAACACCGCCAAATTTCAAGGGCACACTTAAGTAAAAAGCAGGAAAAAAGAAATAAAATACAATAAATACTAACAATGGAGTTAAAATAGGAAACTTTTTTTCCCCTTTATGCTTTTTTATTTGATGAAAACGTCGAATCTTTATTTCCGGCTTGGAAATTTTCAACCCCGAGATGCTACAAAAAAATGCTTTCTTTTCTTCGTTAATTTTCTGTCTATTAATTTGAATACCTTTCGGCGAAGATGTTGCGTCGTCGAGTAAGTACTTAGCCTACGCAGCGATTTTCCAAACTATAGGTTCACCTTTCTGAAAGTGAAATGACGGAATTTTGGACGCGAATGGTGGTGGTTGGAAGGGTTACCGAAACGTTAAATTTTTTTATTTCGTTGGTTGGCATTTGAAAATGAAATAAAACAAGTGAAACGTTGCTGCATGCTGCGGTACTCGTAAGTGTAACATTTTGTTGTAATATAGATACAGAGACACGATGGCGATAGTTTATGGCATCTACTCCACTCGTAGTACTCGTGGAAATTTCTCTCGCTGTCTCTCGTTTTTGGTGTTGGGAGTTGGGTGAATGCAGTAGGTAAAAAGTCCCTTTACACATATGTCTAGGTTTTGTTCAAATGATACATTTGTACAATACGACGATAGTACATGGTATATAAGACGACACCCTTTGTGTACCAGATAAAAACCGCAACGTTTCCTGCTCGTCATCGTAAGTTTCAGGTACTACTCGAGTACCATGTCTCGGCCTTAGAAATAAATTAATTTTTAACGTGTTTACATATTACACGTAGCTAGCTAGATGGAGGAGAGAGCCAGAGAGAGAGATATGCCCATCCCCTGACCCTTTGTATGGTACACGTAACCGAGAGACTAATTTCGTTAAAATCTACTAACCTTAAATAATTCGTCGAGCTTGTATTAGGAATGCAATTCCATATACTGTGTAATTGCAGTAATTTATAAACGACTGCAAAATTCCGCAGCATTTTTTATTAGCCACGATAAATGAGCTGGTTACGTTACCGGAACGTCGCGCGTCGCGTCGTGCGGATTAATCAACGTTGCACCGGAACGAAACGCGCTCCTAGTGACAATCACCATCGTCGTGTACCGACGTTGGGTATTATTTCTCATGGTTGAATCGATGCAACTTGCAACTTACATGTATTGATCACCTCTAATTTGTGCACATTTCATTGCAGTAGGCTGTGCCTGTGCAACTAAATTCGTTGCATTTGTGTGCAGTGTTTTAATTGCGCTCGTTGTTGACGTTAGGGTACTGTATAATAGGTATGATCGACGTCAGTCATTTTGGTTGTCTCGCGTCGTTGTGTACAGTACGTCGATAGTAAATGCTGTATAAGTGTGGGTGAGACTTACTCACACTAATACAACATTTACTATCGACGAATGTAAACAACGACGTGAGACAACCAAAATGGCTGACGTCGATCATACCCATTATACAGTACCTTATTGACGTCGTCGAACGTGTCTGGATAAATGATGGTCGTTATAGGTAGATTTGGCATGTATTTTTATCGACTTTTGGTAATAATAAGTCAAACACTTGAGTCGTAGTCCTGTTGAGATAACCAACCCATTTTTAGAATTCGACTCAAGGCGAGAAATTTGTTTTCTATAAAAATATTGAAAATGTATTCGAATACTTTTCATTTTTTCCCCCATCTTTTGGTGCCATTGCTTTGATTTTCTGATTAAAAGTATCATCTCGTAATTTAATTTCTAGTCTCAAGGCAAGGGCAATGTAGATAAGTTGGATTGCCCAAACAAAAGTCATCAGATTTCAACCAAATTCTGTAGAAACCTTCACTTTGAGTTGAAAGTCACTCAGAAAACATTTTAGCTCCGGAGGTGCCCTTGGAAGGGAGAAATGAGCTACCTATCAAAGAAGGGGAATTTTCAAAATAATCGTGTTTTTTTACTCCTGTCGCTACTCAACCTATTTATTCGTGTTTTGAAAATTTTTCTTCTAGACTATTTCGCATTAATCATACCAAAACATCGAAAGGTATAATTTCTGAAACCGGAGAAATATTTTGGAACGGGGGTGATGTCAATTTTTGGATCATTATTGCCGATTTCAAAAATTCAAGAAAAATGGCCAAAAACTAATGAAACTTTTTCGATTTTTTGAAATCTTCAATAATGATTAAAAAAATTGGCACCATTGCGTTCCAAAATATTTCTCCAGTTTCAGGAATGATATTTTTCTATATTTTGGCTTGAATCAAAGCAAAATATTGGAGAAGAGTAAAATTTTCAAAACACGAATTTATCCAAAAATAAACGATTTGCCAATTTTCAACTACATAATTAGTAGAACTCTGAAAAGTACCAGAATAGGTTGTATAGCAACAGGAGTGAAAACCCACTATTTTTTCAAAAAAGCCCTCTCTTTGAGGGCCCATTTATCTCCTCCAGAGGCACCTCCGGAGCTGAAATGTTTTCTGAGTAATTCTAAAACTCGAAATGGAGATCTCTGTTGAATTTGATCAACTGCCAACTTTTTTTTTGGTGATCCATCCTAATGTATGTTTTTTAACCAAAGAATATGAGCTTGGACCTCATCTTGCTCAATTAATTATCTCCCAAAATTTGAATGTTGGCTTGGCTAGATTTGAATTTACCTGGGTACGACTTGAAGAAAACGTTGTATGGACTAGACTCAGAGATGGAATTGATTATAATCGATGCCACATCGATCATTTGAAGTGCACCTACGACTTCTGTATTTATTCATCTTCATTACCTACGCGAAGTGTTTTTTGATAACGAGGTTAGCATTAATGCTTTCTGGTGACAGCCGCGTTCGGTGAACGTTTATCAAAAATTTAGCGGCTGAAAATGACCCTTTCAATTTCAAAGTTTTGCAAAAATTCATAATAACAAAATTTGATTATTTTCCAGAGTACGTTCTAATCTAGAACTAGAAATTTGAGTTGTGAATAAAAAATCAACCAATCAAATTCTAAAATATTATTTCAAGTAAGAAAAATTTAACTGATATGAAAAGTTTTTCCTTTGTTTCTGGATATTTTCAAGTTCAACTTTTCAACTCACGAAAATGAAATAAATGGGTAAGTAAGAAGGGCTATCAATAAGTAATGCCCCCCCCCCACCGACGGTTCTAATCGACCAATTTGAATGAAACAAGTCTTGAAATGAAGAATGGAGTATATTTAAGAAATTAAATTACAATAATTACCTACTTTTCAACACAGTCACCCTTAAGTTTGATACATTTCTCCATATGTGAAATCCATTTTGGAAAGGCATCTGTGTAAAAATCTAGAGTTTTTCTTTGATTTCCAATTGCGTGTAAATTCCTTCATCTGGTCGTCAAGACTCATAATGAATACCTACCTTTTAAGGAAACAAAAAAAATCACTCGACCCAATTATCACAAAATTATGTCAGATTTTCTGCCAGATGTGTTTCTAAATAATGATGTAGTTGGTTGATTACTGCGTTAGGTCCCTCACCAACGTCAAATGCTCCATCAAGTGAATAATTTGTTTGTACCTATGTACGAGTATCTTGTTGATTTCATTGTGAATTCCAAACTACGAACACTTTCCAAGTCCAGGCTGTACAGAGGGTGTAAAATAGGTTTAAAGCCTAGAAACTTGATTTTGGCATTTGTCAGGCCACTGCTGTAGCTGTACATATAATTGGGCACTATCGTGATGCAGGAGAAATCGTATACTCCAGTCAGGTGCATCGAATTCTTGATTTCAGTTTACCTAGGGTCACACAGTAGGAATCTGAATCAATTGTTGTACTTTTTGGCATGTATTTTTGATGGGTAATTCCTCGAGAATTCCAGAAGACAGTGAGCATAATTTTCCTAGCTGATTTCACAGTTTTGAACTTGCTTGTAAATAAGCGCTAACTGATGCCCCATTTCAAATTTAAAGTATAATACCTACTTTATAAAAACAAAATATTTGAACTAAAATTTACTTATTGATTGACTGACTTATTTGCTATAATTTGCTATAAAATGTAAGTTTCAATTTGATACTCACGCAATAATAATATACAGCAACAAAAGATGAAATCACCAAACTAAAACGTATCATTGATGGATTCTATTCAAGTTGATGAGTTCGATGAGCGATTGCGATTACAATGGAATCGAACTGATCAAACAACTGAGGAACCAATATAAAATAATATGGATGGCAGAATTCCATCGATTGCTTTTTGCTCTCAGGATCATAGATGCACCCATGTTTCATCACCAGTCACTGTAGTGTTGAGAAATTCACCTCCTTCTTTGCAGTAGCATTCACTCAATTCATTGTCTTATCAGCTACTTTTTGTATTTTCATTTCATCAGGCACACATATTTTACAATAAATTGTAGAATAATATTGTATTCTACATAAGTACATAGTATGTACATACACGAAAAATCCTGGCTCTGGCTCGTACATCATTTTTGACGTCATTTTTCTTGTTTCATCAGTGATTGCTTTTATACAGGTTCAATAAAGTTTCCTTGGATGTTTTTGTTGCAGCTGTTGCATCCGTTGTTGTTAGAATGAAATTTATTTCAAAAAATATAAATAATTTAAAATAGGTAACACAAGTGAATTTTCTATTCACCTTGAAGTATACGCTGCCAGGTTTTTGAGGACTTACAGGGTAATGAACTGTCTGAGCAAAATCAAATGATATAACTGCAACATTTTCGTTATCATTTTTGCAGAAATGTTGGTAGTAACTCCGTTGAGTTTTGGCGTTCTTGTTGACAAAATCTGATAACACAATAAATAATTCTTTAATATGTAGAAAGTCATACTTATGTACTTCAGTGAAGGTAGTACACTCTACATACAGGTAAATTAAATACTTACTCTCATACAATATTACAATGCTCTGAAATAGTTTATCAAGGTATCACGTTGAATTTTGATTTAGGCAGCAGGTACATTGATTTTGATGAATTGCAATTTCTTCTGCTTGAAATTGAGTCAAATAATTCAGCCGTTCTATTCTAGGCATTATCTCCGCATTCTAGCAATGTTATGAAGAACTGCTGTAGATAAATACTATTATGGTTTCAACTGAGGACACTTCGACGTTAATGCCAACAGCTAGGATTGGAAAGTGTCTCTTCCATACTCCAAATGCCCGTTCAATACAGTTCCTAGTTCTCAACTTCAAAACTTGAAAAAAAAGGCTATGTGAAGGTGTGGCCTCAGTTCCTAGTTCTCAACTTCAAAACTTGAAAAAAAGGCTATGTGAAGGTGTGGCCTATCTTCAAAATTGAAGGGGCAAAATATGTTTTTAAAATCTAAGAGCCAAAATCCAATTTTGACCATGTGGGTCCTATAGATTCACTCAGGTAAAATCGGTTGGCCATCTTGGTGCAAAATGAATGATTTCAACCAATCACAGCACAGCACAGCTGTCCGTCAAGTGACGTCACTGTGACGTTTCATGAAATTCAATTCTTATTTTGCACCAAAGATGGTCGACCGATTTCACCCGAGTAAAGCTATAGATGCCTTAACTAACTTTGCCTAACTTGAAAATTGAAGGGGCTGCAAATGATTTTCAATTTCAAAAAATCGCGATAAATAAATGAATGCGAAAATGAATACTGCGTCAAAAATAAACAAATTTTGTTGAGTATAATCATTTTTTCCTAACTCTAAAATTTGTGAAGTTTTTGAAGCTCGAAAATTGTAAATTTAATGACATTTTAGAAAATTGAAAATTGTTGAGCTGCAAAAATTTTTTAAATCTTAGAGTAAGAAAAAAAATGATCATCACAAAATTTAAAAATCATTTGTAGCGCCTTCAATCTGTAAGTTGGGCAAAAAGTCATAATAGGCAATTTTTGTTAATTTTTCAAAGTAGGTAATTACTACCGACCCCCATGGTCAAAATTGGTTATTTTTAGCTCTTAGATTTATGAAAACGTATTTTGCCCCTTCCATTTTCAAGATAGACAACTTGTTTATCTTAAGTTTTTTTTTTGCTGGTGTCCAAATCTGAAGTTTGTACTACCGCTCTCCGGACATCCAGCATAAATGATATAAGTACATTGATTTTCACTGCTTGATCCAGTGGATTCCATAATTGAGATCCTAATTACTCGCACTAACCATCCAATAACACTCCATATTGATTAAGGTACCTACCTACCTACCTACCAGGTCATCTTCATTTTCTCAAGAAAAGAAAAAGTCGAAAAGGTAAAACCTACCCATCCGAATCAAAAACGACGAGCATACGCCACTCTCGTGTATTCTTGTCCAACGTTCTTGTACAAAATCAATAAGAATCCTTTGTGACATTTACGATTGAAATATATATCCTTATATTTTCCATTTTATTCGAACGAAGAAAAATATGCGCGCAGGTTCATTATCGGAGCGCCATGTATTTCCCGAAGGAGTACTTTAATAGCGCATATCTTATTTCGAAAGGTAAAAATTGCCTTCCTATGGTACCTCGCTCTTTCTACCTTTGTGAAAATCTCTACTTTATTGCCGGACATCCGCGTTTATATTCGACCGCTAACCATCCTATTAAATTCTATAACTACCCGTTATTGGCACGAAAATGAACTTCGTTGTGCCGAATGTTTCCCTTTTTTTTCTCTCTCTCCTATGGAAAAAATTACGTCTTATTTCATTGTATTTCTATCTTTTTACTTGTGTACCCTTGTGCATTGGTTTACTCTTCAAGTTACAGGTAATTGCTCGTTATACGTTTCAACGTTTTCAACCTAACGTAAGTAGGTATGTATCGAGCTGAAGGAAAAAATCTGTTCGAGATAATGTTGCGATTTATTGATTATTTTTTTCTTCGATAAGTAGGTAATTTATTCCTATTAATTGTGTGTGTGGGATAAATATTGGTCAACGAAGGTTTATTTGGCTGAGTCAAGTTGCAATTAATTAAATTCAGAGAAGAAAAATATAGGAGACTTCTTACTCTTACTTCTTTGAAAAAATATTTCATTTTATTGCTTGGAGTGTTATTGAGTTTTATTAGGTACATATTTAATAAAAAATTTTAATTTATTATTTTTAAATGAATTGTCAGTTATTTCATCAAAATGTGAAAAGTCCTTCTGCTGTATCTCGATATTTTAAAAATTTTCCCCGCATGAAATCAAAAAGAATGAAAAGACAACAAGATAATTTACAGTTCATTGTACCGAAAAGATGAAACAAAATCTGGGTCGATTGAATGAATTTTCAGTATAAGTAGGCCAGTGGTATTTTTTTTGTATCCTCTCGAATTGAAGTGCTAAAACAACTGAAATTCATCGTACGATGACACGTATAATGCTGTAACCACCTTTTTAAAAAAAAACTCGCCTATATTTGTCGTGCTTTAATCCGCCTCTGAAAAGTATACATATTACGTATGTATGTGCTTGAGATTCGTTCTTTTTATCGATGAAATGGGTACTCAGCGTTTTCCTATAATTAGGCTGCATCCACCAGCATCGTTTCGCTAATATACGATGATGTGATATTATTACCCTTAAAATTGATTATTTAAGTGGTTTAAAAAAATAATTGAAGTTGACTATATTATTTTTTGTGTGTATAAAAACGCATGGCACACGTTGAAATATTTTTCAACTTCTTAAAATAACTTTACGGATATCTACATAATAATTATAATGGCTGTTGAAAAAAAGGACGATTTAGACGGTGGGGGGCGTCGGATTTAAGAGACGGGTCGATAGGGCTCTTTGTCTTTACCCTTATATATCTTCTCTCCGAAATCACGTCAGGAGCCAAAATTTTTTCTAAGTGACTTTCAACATTTTTAAACTCAAAATGAAAGTCTGAACAAAATACCAAAAAAAAAAAACAACTCGTCATCAGATGTGCAAAAAAATGCTAACATTATTAACAGGAACTCAAGATTTTTGGTGTTTTGAAGTTGATCGAGAAAGAGACAGAAAAGGGTCCCAAAAATTTCAACTTCCTGTCCCTTTCATCGTGGATTAATTTCACAGCAGTTTTTCAGCAAAGCCCGATCATATTTTTACAAACCCAGAACTTTCAGTTCACCTTCTCTTAGAACTCAGTATCCAACCTTTTATAATTAGTATCTATTACGATTTTATTCTAATTTTCATAGTGGTAAATACCATATCGCGCTCATAGTCGATAAGATGCACACGTATACCCTTATACTCTCTTTCTAAATAACTCGACAATATGTTGAATGTGCACAGAATGCCCTCAGCAACCAACATCGTCGTAATCCTTGGTCTTTTCAGTTCAGTTTCTGTATCTCGTAAAATCCCGTATACCTGAAAGTCCTGGTACGTAGGTAGCTATTTTAAATTGCGAGACTTTTACGATTTCCATTTAATAATACATTATTTTGTATTTATCTGTCGGTTTTAATCATAGTAGCAGCAGCACAAAAGTAATGTAGAATTAAAATTTATATTTTCGAATAATACCATAAAATGAAAACGGCCTGTTGCTCGGCACGGTATTAATCTAGGAAATAATATTACATAAGCTAATGAATATATTCAGAAAAGCTGACGTTAATTTGCGCAAATTCTACAAATAAACGAGATACTAGGATTAATGCAAATTGCTAACCCTTACCTTAATTTTATCGCAGTAAAGCGCAAATTTCTTCATATTGAAGCGTTCAACGTAAACTTATTTGCTTAATAAATCTTTCCACTTATTTTTAAGCTCCGGTCTTTAGAAAATTAAAATTAATGTCCTCGTTTACAGTATGGGTCTTATTATTGAAGAAGTGTACCTACCTAAGGTCAGAAAAAAAAAGTGTTTGGTTTGCATTTTTGAGAATTAGTTTTACTTACTTATTATCTCGCCGGAATTATTTAATGTGTTGAAAAAAGCAGTACATATCGGCGGTGTTGAAAAATATTTATTTTCGAGTAAGTATATATTTTTTGAAAAAATAAATAAGACTTCTTCATTCTCTCAAGTTTGGGATGTTACAGTTACAGTATGAGTAGAAGCGGTGATTGTGGTAATGGGTTGAAACGCCATTTTTTTTGAACTTATAAACCATACTGTAATCACGATTGCCTCGCGGGAAAGACTAATGTAAGTTACATGAAGTAATGGAGCTTGAAATTCCTCAAAATTGCTCAAAACATACTACACTGTTCCAATATTTGAATTTCTCCTAAAATTTTACCAATTTTTACACCCCATATGACGCTAACCGTGACCTAATTTTGGGTCCAAAATACTTCAAAAATGTTCCAAATTACTTTTTCGTTGAAATAAATTGAATTTCTCGTCAAATTTTAATCCATTTTGATTGGTTTCAAGGTCACTTCTGCAATTTTGTGGAATTTCCGTGAAATTGTGCAAAGCTATCTTGAAATAGTTGCCTAGATTTTTAAAAGTTGTTTAAATTTTCTCAAATTTGTGGAAAATGTAAAATTTGATAAATTGACTTCTCAGTTATTGTTGAAAATTACCATAAAGTGGTAAAAAAGTCAGCACAAAATTCACCTCAAGTCTCAAGGAGAGGTATTGGTGGGGTGGGAGAGGGTTGAAGGGGGTCTGGGTTATAGATCTGTAATCAAATTAACAGCGAAAAGACTTCTATTGTATTTTGTAGGAACATTTTCGTCTCAAAGATCACGAAATTAATTGCGCAATTATATAAAATGAACTGCATTAATTTAAAATAAAATATTGTAACTACATGTACTTACATTGAATCGTGTGACCGTTTAACATCAAAATTACAAGATAAGCCACTGACGGCAAAAAATGATATCAACCCAACAGGTGAGCTACTAAAACAAAAAACAAAATGCGAAAAAGACTCGTACCTATTTGATCTAATCTACGTAAATGGATACTTGATAACGTAATTCCAAATGTTATGCGTGAAAGGTAGCCTACAATAATTCATTCGGCTAAAATTTTGATGAAATTAAATGTGCATACGACAACATAGGCACATTTGTGTGGAAAAAAACATTAATTAACTACTTGCTTTAATTAAATCAATAGCCACTTGCATGATATATGCAGATAGATTCATTCACCTATGACCTATTCAATTTTGAATATTACAGGTAGGTAGGTAGGTAGGTAGGTAGAGGTACCTACTGGATTCTTACAGGGTGCCCAGAAATATCGAGTACCCTAAAGAAAGTTTTTCATTAAAAAAATAGGTTGGCAACGTGAAATAGATGCATATGATTGGTGGAATGTTATCTCTCCAGTCCAACAACCAATCATGTGCTATCATTATTATCATTCACTGTGGCCAACCGAAGTATTTTAGTAGAAAACTTTTTTAGGGGTACTTGATATTTCTGGGCACCCTGTAGGTATTATTATAGGAAATACTGGGTAAGTAAAATGAAAGATGAAAAACTGTGGATCATAATTCACGAATTTAAATTTTTGATAAAAAATACTCTACACCCGATTCGCACAAGTGGCAGTAAAAATTTCCAATGCCAAAAGGTGAACAAATGTCAGTAAAAAACTGGGAAAATGGCAAAGCTTCAGCCAATGAGAACAGAGTATCTGAACTTTGCCAATATGCCAACAAGAATGTCAAATTTTCCATTGCCAATATTTTGCCAATTTGGTGGCACTCATAGGCAAAAGTAAATTTGCCATTTTGTTGGCATGTTGACAATTGAGTTTTTTCCTGCCATTCGTTCACCTTTTGGCAATAATAATTAGATATGATTTGATAGCTTATTATAAGAATAGAATAAAATATAGCAACGGTAACGCAGACATAATGATATATTCGATTAAGTACAAAATTATCGGCATCATTTTGAGTAAGGTCATCGTTATCGTTTTGAGACTGCAGGTTATCTGAAAAAAAAAAAATTAATTTGACATACAACTCAGAATTCAAACTAATTTTTTCGTTCAATGTACTCGTAAGCTTACTTGAGATTGCAGAAGATGTCTGTTGAAGTGCTGGAGTAGTATGTAGAAGGAGGAAGAGGAGGAAGAAGAATAGTTTTCATGCAATGAAAGAAATTCTACAGCATGCCTTATGAAATTTCATTTTGCAAATAAATTAGAATATTTTATATCACTCCTGAATAGTGAATACCCATCCTCTTGATCACCTATAATCAGGCAATAATCACTTGAATCAGATTCAATCGTGAACTTATAATTTCCAAATTTATTCTTATCACATATTAATCGTTTATGATGAGTATTACAAGCCTATTGCGAGATATACGTACATACCTATACCTACGAAGGTCTATTAACTACAATCCCGACGAATTTGACGTGGTGACAGTTCCGCAAAATGAAATTCGAGCGAGGAAGAAAAAAAAAGCAGGAAAAAATACCGTAAAAAATCAACACTAACTTGACCAATAAACGGAAAAGAATGCCTGCTTTTGTGTGAAAGATAAACGAACAAGAAATTCGAAGAAAATTAATCGTATCTGGCACGTAATGGAAAAAAGTCTGACATGTTACCTTGTTAAAATTTATCGACTAACGGCGATTCTTTTGATTTCGAAGCGGAAAAAGGCTTACGATGGAAGTGCGTAATTTCATTGAAACTCGATGATGGACTTACCGCGTCATTTATAACTAACTTTTCGATGGATTTCGTTTTAATGTTTTTTTTCTCTTCTCTTCGTCTTCTTTTCGTAAGTAGCAACTGCGTTTATTAAGCCCAAGTTGAAGCGAGCATCGAAATTCCGAAGTGTTTCCAGTGCAAGGTTTGAAAAATGGAAAATCTTTTCGTACCTAATATTGACCAAAAAACAGAAACCGATATCTACGTAAAGGTGAATTTTCAAATGGTCGTTTCGACTGATAATTTTTATAAAACATCTTGGATAGGTAACGATTTGATACATTATTATTACTTTATTAGGTATAGAAATTTTGTTTGCCTGCTAGAAAAACCCTCAACATGACCAGAATCAAATTTACTTACTTATTAGGTATTGTTTGTTTAAGATCTCAACATAATTTATCATTGTAAAGATATTTAATTTTTGCTTTTTCTGTCAATTGATGTGTATTTTTGACAAGCTTTTCTTCTATAGGTAACAGTTCAAACGACTTCCTGGTTATCATCTTACCTACCATGATTATTAGGTAAACAATTCTTTTTGTTTATGTACATACCTACTAACAATAAAGCTACGAATTTGAGTTCAATACTGGACTGGTAGCGAGAAATAATAATGAAAATATTAGAAAAATGTGGAGAATTCTTAACAAATGAATTCACTTCTCTGCATTCCGTATCTTCGAAATATGATTCAATATTATAGAAAAACTTCCTTTATTGTTTTTCTTTTTTTCTTTTACCAGCATAGCAAAAAAGAAAAATCAATTTCTTTCGTTCGTTTTTTTCGCTCATAACTCCGCACAGATTTCGATGTTCTTTTCGAAATTACTCGAATTTGGAATGTTTGAGGGGGAGGGGGTGATCTTAGATAGATCTTGAGAGGAAGCGATCCAGGTTTTTTCAAAATTGGTGATTTTTTGGCATTCCGTAGACATGTGAAGTAATGTGAAGAGGAGAGGGTGCGGTAAAACGTGAAATCAAGTCCGTAAGTGTATGTCGGTATGACGTCATGAATCACAAAACGAAAGAAGAGAATTTCCATAAGAATCCGACCAAAACAAACATCTCACTTTTGTCACACGATTTTTTCAATCTTCAGTAAATCTGCAAGTCGAAAGACCCGTGGTGAGTGTTGGAGGGGTTGAATCAGAAAAATGATTTGGTATTCGAGTTCAGTGCTTTTGAAAACTTTTTATTTCTAATTTTTATAAAAATTTCGGAGCTGCGTTGGTAGGTGTAGGTACCACCTATAGTTTTGCGAATCTCATCATGAAAAGTTGATGAGTTTTTTTTTTCAAATTTTCAAGTTTTAGCTCCGAAATTTGGAAAACATTGAAAGTTGAAATTTCAAAAACAGCTCAACTTCGAACTTATGAAATGTTAAGCCATTATTTTTGGAACTACTCCTCGTTCTTTTGAAAAGCCTCAGATAGATTTTCTTCAAGTGGCGAAAATTACTCCAAAATTGGGCATTAATATATGTCGAGGAGAAGGGGCCTCTCAGGATAAGATAGTGAAATTCGCAATTTTTCTAATGTTGACAAAACTCATTATTGATGCAAAACCAACCGAAAATTTTTTTTAGGCGAATCCCCTCCGCCACCCTAATGCAGAGGCTTACGTATTTAGCCGCTGAAAGCTGATTAAAAAATCCGCCCTTCCTGTCCTCATTGAGGTATTACGGAGGAGGGGGGCAATGGGTGTCTTATTCCTCTCGCTGAAAACAAAACTAGGATAAGAACTTTCATTTTTTTTTTAAGTTGAAAATGCCTGTGCTTATGCCTATCCACTAAATTAGAACATAAAACAACAAAGTTGAAGATGAGCAAAATAAAAAACACAAAATAAACAAAAAATTAGAGCATTTTTTTCGAGATTTTTGTTCAGAGAAGTCGTTGATGATATCTTCGATATTTAACAGCATTGACAAATCTGCGTTTAAATGCAGCATAGTTAAATGGTTCAGTCTGTCCTCATTCATGCTGCATCAGAAAAGGACTGTTTATTCGTTTCATCGCTGAAAATGATCTTTCTGCACTACAATTCGTAGCAGACGTTGATAAAAATATACGCAAAATGATTTCAATCATTGTTCGATCTTCGATCAATCAGAATCCTATCTGGCAATATGTTCAACAGGGCGGCACAAATGTGTAGCAAATTTTTTTTACTTCGAAAAATTTGCCGCCACTGGAAATGTCGCGCTCTAAACGACTACTGCTAGTGCCTACTGGATAATGCGCTCCTGCCCCAACCCGAGAAATGTGCCCATATGTACTCGAAATTAAAAATTCTCGTCCTCCAGAGGGGATGGTCCAAAAATGTTGATAGGTGCGCGTGTGTGGAATTTTTTTCAAAAAAAAAGATTTCCATATTCAAGTTTTTTTTGGAGGGGGGGGGGGGGGTGAAAATTTCAAAAATTTGTAGAAAAAAAACGGAGAGGGGTCCCTTTACAAAATTTTTTCAGAAGTTCAGTTACACACCAAAGTATAACGTACATGTATTTTTTATGGAGCCCAAAAATCGGTGCAACACATGCTCAAAAAATCAAAATCTTGCATAAAAATATGTTTTTTTCCTTTTTTTTGTCGTGTTTGGAATTGCTATCATCGTGCACGTGTAGGGTAAATGTGCCTAAGTTTGCGCGCTTCCTAAGATTGCGCAGTAACGATTTCTCAGAACCAGTGTGAGTTACAACATTTGATACCGCCTTTACTTGAAAGAAGAATCAAAATGACCATACTTGACGATTTTTGGTGATGGTAGCTCCAAGTGTTGCGAACTGACGAGCAAAAAACTTTTTTTTCAAATTTTTTTATAACTTTTCAAATAAAAGCAGCACGCAACAATTTTTATGGGAATGGCGGTAAAAATCTAAATAAGCTATTTTTAGATTCATCATTGTCTGGGGATTATAACAAGCACATATTTCAAGTGTTTTCTGCTTTAATTAGGTTTCAATTTTTCAATTTTTTAAAAAAACACCCCTGTGCCTAAGATTGCGATTTTTATTTTTTGCCACTTTTCTAGACTAATAATGATAATTTTCGAAATTTTCATCAAGAATTCAATTTATTTGAATGAAATGACACCTTATATACGTATATCGTGTTTACTCCTTGTCAAAAGCTAGGGAGAAATGGGTGTAATGCTGGAAATACCAGATATTAGCGCATTTCCAATGTGGTTCACTCAGAAGTTTCAAATGCACATTCATGTGAGACATTTTGTTTGCTTTCATCATTAATTAAACTATATTGACGAATTTCCATGTTTTTCACTGGTGCACAATCTTGGGAAGGTGAATGCACAATCTTAGGAAGGCCTATTCCTAAGTTTGCGCATTTGACTTTTTTTGGTTTTTGGTCAAAATGTCAAAAACTAAATCAATTAAAAATTTTATTTCTGGGGCAAATCATAGCCAAATGTTTGAAGAACCTTCTGTACAAATTTCAATATTCTAGCTCCTTTTCATAAAAAGTAGTGACTGTTTGAAAATTAGGTGCGCAAACTTAGGCACATTTACCCTATTATATTGTGTTCACCTGATTGTGATTTTTGAATTTATTCTCAATTCTTCCATTTTCTCAACTTTTCCCCAAAATTTCCACATGATTCGAATGTTAGTGGCTCGAAAATGGAAGATTGTCATTTTCGTGTCTTTTTACATACTTTGCTAGAAATTTTATTTTTTTCTAAAAATGTTGATCTTGAAATTCCAAACGTGCAAAAAATACCAAAAAAAGCATGTTTTTTTACAAAATTTTGATTTTTTGAGCATGTTGCACCAATTGTTGTGCTCCACCAAAAATATATTTTATACCTGAGGGTGTAACTGAATTTCTGAAAAAGTTTCGTGGAAAATCCTCCTCGTTTTTTTCTATGAATTTTTAAAATTTTCAACACTCCCCCTACCCAAAAATTTCAAAATTTTTGGACCATCGCCTCTGGAGGACGAGAATTTTGAATTTTGAGCACGTATGGACACATTTATCGGGTTGGGGTGGGGAAGGAGATAGACTCAAAAATTTGTTTAGGATGGTTTTACATCAAAACTGACATTTTGGGCACTATCGTATCCTGAAAGGCTCTTTCAATTGCTGAAGAAAAACAGATTTCCTCCACCTACCTTGAGTGAGATTTGGGAGCTAATGATATCGATTTTTTTTCCTTTTGAAACCTATACATACGATAGGAAAATGTTACCGAAGTGATTTGAGATCATGGCTCAGGTGAGCGAATGTTTTCGGAGTTATTTTAAATCTTTCTAATTTGTTTGGAATTTTTGAGTTTTTGCGGGTGATTTCTCTCTCTCTCTCTAATAATAGCCAAACGAACGATTATGGAACGATGTGGTGGCTTTAAATAGCTCAGAAATCAAGGCAATTCTTCCTTCAGGATCATTTCTAATGAAACACTGCAGAAAAACGTGATATGGGTAAGCCACTTGTTTTTAATAGTGTTAATTACACACTACCTACAAATAGATATAAATAAGAAGTTTAAAAATTCTACTTACCATCCATTCTGAGAAATTTCCAGTAACTGCGTAACACGATAAGCGACTGGGCATATCTCACTTATCATACACACCTACTGTAGGTACCAATATAATCTACGAATGAACAAACTTCACAATGATACACAATACACAACTATACATAATTTGATAATGATTATTTAAAATTTATAATTTTTAGAATAAAAAATAATATTATGTAAGTATTAATATTTTCTTTTCATCTTTAAAATTCTAAAATTGTATTAAATTATATATACCTACCAGCTACCTATTAAAATAAATTGAACTAAAATTTAAACGAATAAAATCATTCAAATTAGTAAGTAAATTCAAAGAAATCACTGAGTGCACAGATGTCATATGTACAACACAAAGAACAGAAGAACATTAAATTCAATAGAACTTACTATGGCGTCTTTAGTTTAGTAGTGATTCTCAATCGTTCAGGAATGAATCATAATCAGTACCTACCTAAGTATGAAATCAATTGCAAATGGAATGGGAATAATTAGTTAAAATATTTTAAAATTGGAACTGTCTCCTAACTAGATAGGAATTGTTGATAAGGTATTTGTTTTGAACTGGTTTCACAAAACATTTTCATTATTTTTGTGGATGGTAGGAATACTTAGTGCCAAGTGTAGCATCAAGCACTGCAAAATAAAATCATGGCAATTGCTATAAGTAGATCAATATCACAGAACAGTGTGAATCAAAAATATTAAAATTCATAAGTAGGTACACTACATACTTGATTCATTTACCAGCAGATCATCTGGTATTTCAACTTGAAGATTGAAGTATTCGTTTAAAAATTCGTTTATACCTGGATGATGGCAGGAAGCTGAACCATTATCTGTCAATGTGAAATTCAAAACCAAAGAATATGAGTATAAACTTCATACTAAACATTTGATAAGTAATTATTATGCGAAGTACTTACCATCCCCCTATTGACAATTTTAACATGAAAAAAAGCTAGCAAAAAAGCTAGCAATGTGCCAGTGAGTACTTGCTGGCATTACTCTAGCATTCACCTGCTAGCAAAATACTGGCATGCTTGTGCTAGCTTAATGTGCTAGCAAAGGTGGAAAAAAGGGTGCCAGTCACGCTAACATACTGTGCTAGCATATTTCCTAGCAATGTGCCAGGGAATACATGCTAGCAAAATACTGGCACCTTTGTGTTAGCATAGTGTGCTAGCAAAAGTGGAAAAGGAGGTCCCAGGAGTGCCCTACTGATTAGCATCAAAAATTGGTCATAGACCTGCTATGTTAGCATGGTGCTAGCAACACTTTAGCGTGAGATGCTAGAGTGTTCTGAGTGCACTGAATTATGAACTTCTTACTTTGAATCACAAAAGAAACCATTTTAGCTTATATGCAAGTTGACTACATACTTCATCTAAGAGAAGTAAAGTATACCACAAGAGAAGGCAATGCTAGCAAAGTGCTAGCATCACGCTAGTGTTAGGATGTGAAAAACGCAGTTAATGTGTGATATATGAAATAAAACCAATTTTAAATGTATAAAGGAATCAACAAAAAATGAAAATTTTAGCGACATTAAAAAGTTCAAACATTTAAGTATCCATGGAAAAAATTGTGTCCACAAAAAATTACTTTTACTATTTTTAATGATTTTTTGAAAAAAAAATTGGAAAATTTATCATTTCAAGAAGTTGCAGGTAATATGGGGTACTAGTAAAAATTACAAAAAAATGAATTTCAAAAAGGAAAAATGTATTTTTTTTAGTATTTACCTAACACATGTCACACACAATAAAAGTTTTTTTTAAAAATGATTTTTTGATTTTTTTTTTAACACTATTGAAAATTTACCGAAAAGTTGCAGGCAATATGAGGTACTTGTAGAAATGAAATTAAAGAAAAAGACAAACAAGAAAAACAATTTTCCTCCGCCATTTTTGCAAATGTCAGTCATTTGGAATTTTTTCAGACTTTTTTGGTCTAGAAAAACGTAAAAAATCTACAAAATAAAATAAATCAACAAAGTTTCCCATATTACCAGTAGGCCTATGTGAAAATTTCAACATCAAAAATATACTTTTGTTAATTTCTTTATAAAAAACGACTCACTTAAAAAGTGAATTATGAAAAAGACAGCAAAATCATTGTTCATTGTGGCAAGTACATACTTAAAATTGCAGAAAAAGGTGAAATAGTGTCAGCAGAATGTGAATAAAATGCTAGAGCATGTGTGCTAGCATGAACCATAGTGTACTTATGTGGGACAGATGCTATGATGCTAACATTTGAATGCTAGCATAAACCTAGCATATTAATGCGAATAAAATACTATCTAAAAGTGAAATAATGCCAGCAAAGTGCGAGTAAAATACTAGCATGTGTGTGCTAGTGTGATGCTAGCGTGTAGATGCGAGTAAAATGCGAGCATGTGTGTGCTAGTGTGCTGCTAGCATGTAGATGCGAGTGAAATGCTATCTAAAGGTGAAATATTTCCAGCAAAATGCGAGTGAAACGCTAGGGTGTATGTGTCAGCATGAACCTAGCATTCTGATGCGAGTAAAATGCTAACATTTGAATGCTAGCATGAACCTAGCATACTGATGCGAGTAAAATGCTATTTAAAAGTGAAATATTGCGAGCAAAATGCGAGTAAAACGCTAGCATGAACCTAGCATAGTTATGCCAGAAAAATGCTAACATTTGTATGCTAGCATGAACCTAGCATACTGATGCGAGTAAAATGCTATCTAAAAGTGAAATACGTAGTGCTAGCAAAATGCGAGTAAAATGCTAGCATGTGTGTGCTAGTATGATGCCCGCATGTAATGCAAGTAAAATGCTATCCCAGAATGGTATTGTGCCAGCGAGATGCTAGCATCATGCTAGCTCATGTATGCTAGCTCACCTCATACTAGCATAACACCAATGGAATGCGACTGATGCTAATGATATGCCAGCTTTGCTAGCATAATGCTAGAAAAATTGTCAACAGGGCCATCCTACTATTTTTTTTCATCGATGTGACAAAATTATTTGACATTATTTACGGAAGAATTCGCAATCGCAGACAAAAATTAATACCTACTACCGCTAATGAACAAAATTCTTATTTTTTATCATTTTGTTTTCACCTAGAATGTTTACGATGCATAGATAATTTCTTAATGCTCATACCTGGTGGATGATTTTATTTTATCAACATCTCTGAGTACTTTGAATGCGCTGTCTGCACAGTAGCAAAAAAAAGCTATTTGATAAGCAATGTAGAAGGTGCGCCGACAAAGTGATCCCTTTCAATTTCTCTCATTTCGACTTAAAATTACGGGGGAAAAAATTGAAAAACTGGGTATGGACAAACTGGACCCTTTCTCGTCCGCGATGTTTTGCGCGCTATCTATAGGAAAACGGCCGAATCTGAAGTCGTCTCCAAGTCAGCTGATAGAGTACGCTTCAAGGAGTACAAAATGCAAAACAGTCATTTTTCTTTTTTTTCAACTTTTTTCATAAAAATGGCTAGGGCCACTTGTACGACTCTCGTTCAAATTCTGAACTAAGTTTAACTCATTGTTTTTGACCAGTTAAACTGAGTTCAACTTCTTGACTGAGAGTCGTACAATCCGCCCTAAATCTCTTAAACTGGAATCAACCAGGTGGGCCCTTTCGACGTGGGCGTACGCATTTAGCAATCAATAATTATGTGTAGATAAAACATTTTCAAACTCTTATTAAAAAATTCATTTCAGAATGTTTGGAAATGAATACAAAATCACATAGGAATGATTTCTTGAAAGAATGAGAATTTAAAAGTTTGCTTAATTGTCATGAAATCATTAAGTACTTTACTCTGGGATCTGGGAATCATTCTTATTTTCAAAATGAAATTTATTTCAGTGATAGGAAAATGTTGCCGAGGTGATTTGAGATGGAATGACTCTTTAGTCTCAAAAATAAATTTCCAGATCAAAAAATTACTGATTGGTCGTGGTCAAAATTATTATTTGTTTGTATTCTTTTGTTTCATTTTTGTTTCAGTTTGACAAGAATTTACAAAAGTTAAGTTTTTTTTTTTTGTCAGAATTCAAGCAATTTTTCACAAATCAATTTTTTCGATCAATAAATTTTATTTTTTACTATTTATTTCAGTTGTAAAATATGTCATCAGGTTGACCGTAATTACATTTTTTTCCTTCTAAAATTAGTATTTTCGATTTTCAACTTTGATCATAAGAATTGATCTACTTATATTTTAATTTCGATATGTAGGATACTTACCTATTATAGCCACCTGTTTGAATTTTACATCTTTCATTCAGATCACCTCGTATAAATAACTAAGTAGGTATTTTAAGAAAACACGAAAGAAAAAAAGAAAACAAAACGTGAAAAAACCCTCATTCCTACATGTGATTGGTATACTATAGTTGAAAGTAGAATCACAGCTGTCATTTGGTTAGACACGCAGCCTGATACAGCAACAAATCCGAGTTGTTGAGATCAATCATTTGGACGTTTAATATATCCTTTCTTACCCATAGCATAGCGTCTTTTCTCGTAATTAATTGTCTATTTCTAAGCGACCCAATAAATCCCTTCTATCGTTGCGGGATTGTCTTTTTAGTTTTTTTTTCTCATCGGTGAGAAAATTTTCATTATACGACTATAGATACGTGTGACTTAATTTTTAAAAAGGTATAATACTGTACAGGAAACAAACCATTACGTAGCGATAAATAAGTGAAATATTTTCTATTAAATTACCGCCGAGTTGATAAGTATCTTTTTTCAGAACTGTTAATTCTGCAAAAAGACGAGTTTCACGTTTGTCAAAATATTTCCTCGGGTATTTATATCGGCAAGAGTTGTAAAATATCTATGGTAAAGTAATAAAATATGTAAACTGATGCTCGTAAAACGCGATAAAACTGATAGGAAATTTTGGAATTTGCTAAACATTTCGACGCAGCGATTTTCAATTTTGGAATTCGTGTTTTATAGTTGATATTTTGGAAACGCTCGAGGGGGATTATTATATATTTTTGTTAAACGTTTAAATTTCTGCTTTATATACTTAGTGTAGATTCTGTGTTGTCTATATGCGCGGTATATTCGCAGGTAGTGATTTAATTAACGTACCTAATTTAATTCGCTGCTCTAGATTAATGTCGAAGGAGTACACTCTGTGTAAAGTGTGAAATTTACGTCATCTCGTCGAGCTTAAACATAGGTACCTACCTACATATATTATCTTATCACATTTGGAATCAATCTTCGCCACGTAACTGGCTCATCTGAACTGCGCTTCGTTCTGCAATTTAGGTGGAGGTTTACCCATGATACATTTTCCATCAATTCCATTTTCCCATCAGAACAGAGACGACGAGAGAGATACTCTACGTATAAGTTAAACCAAAAGCGAGCATGTGTCGGTGAGACACAGGGACAGACGTGTAGCATGCAGTATGTATAGGAAAACTTTCAAACGACAGAATTAAATTACATTTTGTTAGTGGATTGGAAATATTAATATGGTTACATCGCGCATAACCGAATTCGTCGTGCTGCAAACAACATCCGCAATTTTATGCGTTCTATTATTGTGGAAAAAGCACCACGTGAAATTGCCTAGATATTGCTTTAGCTAAAAAATATTTGAAATGGCTACACCAGGAAAGATTTCTATGTCTAATGCTTCCAAAATAACAATCAACTGAACCTATTCTGGCTAAAATTCCATCAATGTCATTTCTTAGTCAGATTAGGTGTCCTATCATCTTATTGTAGAATGAAAACTGATGAGCGAAGGGTGCTGCTTATGTCTCACCTGCTTCCTAGGCGACCCTGTTGGGATTTTTTTGGGATGAAACATCAATAGAATAATTGTCTAAAATGATTGGGCTGACCGCTGATTCAACGAGAATCGGTTTCGAAAGCATTTCTCAACCTTTTCTAGGTTTTCATACTTGAGTGACTCAAAATTGATCTGTTGATTTCTGAGGCCAATGCTTTGGTAAATACTTATTCGTTGAATAAGATTTTCAGAGAATGTTTTGAATGCAATGTATTACAGAGTCTGAAATCAGATCATCAAATTCCATTTATCTGAATTCCAACTATGAACAATTTTTCTGTTCTTCATAGCTGAGATTTAGATCTGATTTCACGTCCTGATTCCCAACTCAGTAATCCATTTCAAGTGTTGTCTGAAAATCTCATTTAAACAATAGTAAAGTAGGTATATTGGCCTTAAAAATTAACGGATCAATTACTATTTGTTTTTGGAATTTTTTTGATTTGTGATTTGGATTACGAAAAATTTGTTTTTGGGTTCCCGACGTGATTTTGCGATTCATGAAAAAAAGCTCTATTGGCGACCCAAATTTTCGTTTTGTGTAAGTGGTGAAGTACCTACCTGGTAGATGAAGGTACCTACTTGAATATCAACTTTTTTTGACCAAGTACGATACATACTTATACGAGTAGTTTTCAGATTTGCATTCTGCAAGTTGAGTTACTCCGTTGTAGACTCATTAAGCTATCGCTTTGCTTACGTTTTGGTTTTCATAATTCACGTTCTTTGAGAATTCTTTCGATTCAACATCCATTGAAAATGTGAACAAGGTGTGTGAAAAAAGTGAACTAAGAAAATTGAACAAAATGATGGACCAATGAGTCTAGATTAGGGTTAATATCACTATACCTATACGAGTACAATATTTCGTTCATTTGATTAGGTATGGATGATTTTCGATTCATTTTTTTAAAAAAACTTCGCTCAATTATTGCACTTGAATCAAAACGAAATATACCTTAATAACTTACTTAATCAGGTTTTTTAATCATCTGCCTGAATTGGCCAATTAGCGTTTGTTTCCCTTCAGGTCAATTTTCCTTCCTTTTTTGATCTTGGGCGACATTAATTTTTATGGGGCATTTTCCTTTTGGAGTAAACTACCGCCTTGATAATAATTTTTGCTCTGTTTTTTGATAGGTGCTGGGTCATTCCACGTCAATTGGACCAAGAAGTGGTGGGGGGGGGGGGGGGTTGGCGATTTTTTTGAAATTTTTCATGTGGAAAGACTTTCCGAAGGGATGACCGCAAATTGCAGCCCTCTGGCCCATTTTTAAAGGCAGCCAGGGGGTGTCAAAGTTTTCAGTGAACCTAAAATATCATCCATTTCAGCAGTGGATTACTTGGCAACCGCGGTACCTACCAAAATGGAACATTTTTCCATAGTTAGGAGTTTTGAAAGGCTTTTTGGTGATATCATAAAAATCAGTGTTGCCACTTTTTTTCGTACAAAAATTAGCTCAAAAAATTTCAAAACGTAGTTTTTACATCGTTCCGACTCTCAAAAATTCTGAAAAAAATATATTATGGACAACTTTTCATGCTGAACAACATATCAAAAAATTGGCATGGTAACATGTTGCAAAGTTGATTTTAAAAAATTTAAAGTTTGCGAAAAAATGCGATTTTTTGATTTAAAACATGAAAATAAGTTTTGATGGGTGAAGTTAACCTATTTGACCCCTATTCTTACATATCTGTTGAATCACTCGATGAAATGAACTCCTCACAAAAAAATCAAAATTCGAAAAGATTCAAAAAATGAACGAATTTTTATTTTTTTGTTGTGAGCTTAATTTTTATCAACTTTTTCATGAAATACGTCAGAAAGAGGTCAAAATAAGACAACTGAATAAATTTTAACTTTTTTTGATGTTTGAAATTGAAAATTGAATTTTTTCGAATTTTAATTTTTTTGTGAGGAGTTCATTTCATTGAGTGAAAGGGGGTTTTCAACTTTTTCAACACATATGACGTGAAAATAGGGGTCAAATAGGTCAACTTCACCTATCAAAACTTTTTTTCATGTTTTAAATCAAAAAATCGCATTTTTTTGCAAACTTTATATTTTTTTAAATCAACTTTGCAACATGTTACCATTCCAATTTTTTAATATGTTGTTCAGCATGAAAAGTTGGCCATAGGGAACGATATGAAAATTAATTTTTGAAACTTTTTGAGCTAATTTTTTGTACGAAAAAAAGTGGCAACGCTGATTTTTATGATATCACCAAAAATCCTTTCAAAACCTCTAACTATGGGAAAAAGTTCCATTCTGGTAGGTATCGCGATTATCGAGTAATCCACTGCTGAAATGGATGATATTTTAGGTTCACTGAAAACTTTGACACTCCCTGGCTGCCTTTACAAAAGGGCTAGAGAGCTGCGATTTGCGCCATTGGTCATCCCTTCGGAAGGTCTTTCCACAGGAAAAATTTCAAAAAAAAATCGCTGAACCCCTCCCCCCCACCACTTCTTGGTCCAATTGACGTGGAATGGCCCAGCTACCTAATTAGTAATTATTCTGGTCCTGTATATTTTTGAAGGTCTTTAACCTGTATAAAAAATTCTGGAAAAATATAACATGATCTGCTCGACACACTACACATAAGACATTTTTTATTGTAATTGTGCCACGAATATGACGTCAGGTTTTTGATTGAACCCCATTCACGACCCCCATCACCTCCCAAAGTGGGGTAAAAGTTCAAAAAGGTGTTTTGTTCGTGTGACACATGAAACATTATGTTTTAGTTTTAGATATCGCGCTGAATACGAATATATATACCCGTAGTTTTTCAAATTGACCTCACCCATGGTCCCCAGAACCTCCTCCCAGTGGATAAAATTCCAAAACATTTGTTTTATTTGTGTTGGGGGCTGTGGATAGGGTCCAATTAAAAATCTGACGTCATATTTGTGTTCTATTTCATTTGTCGCACGAACAAAACACTTGATTGAACTTTTACCCAATTTGGAGAGGTGCTGGGGGCCGTGGATGGGGGGGGGTCAATAAAAAATCTGTCGTTATATTCATGTTCAGCGTCACCAAAAAGTACAATTCGATGTATCACATGCCCCAGATTTTCCTGTAAAAAATGTATGTTTTGTTATTTTCAAACTGAGGAAGGAGTTGTAGAAAATCAAACTCATTCTCAAAACCATTTAATCTTTCACCGTGCGTAAAAATATACATCTACAAAGGAAAAACTTACGAAATGATCGGCTTTCTAAAAACAAGTACATATATATGTAGTACTATCTAAGTCAAAATCAATACTAATATTGGCAGTATTTGTGAAAAAAATTTACTTTGGCTTTACAATGAAATTTCAACTCGAATAAACAATCCAAATTTTGGGAAATTTCATCAAAGTAAAAACGTCGAACAAGAAAACCTGCATATAAATGTTAACCGCGTAAAGAAAACAATTGCCAAACTATGCTGGGAAAAATGTACTTTTCACTTCGACAAAGCGCGTAACCACATTTTGAAAACTTGTAATTTATTTACAAATAAATTTATTCTTTTAGATGAAGGACGAACACGTCGTAAAGCAAAATGAAGGAAATGTTTTTACGAAAAATAGGAAGCCTTTTTATTGACTGAATACTATGTATTCGAATGCGACGAAAAAAAAACACTGATGTTGCAATGAAAATTGTTATTCGATCCAGGTTGTAGGTAATGTTTAACGAATGAAAGGGGGGAAAAACATGCCCATAATTCGAAACGAAATTCAAACCGATGAGAAAAGATCTCCAGGAAATTTTCCACTCTTGGTAATAAGTTTTTGATACGAGTGTTTCATTGTCACATTCTATTTTGGTAATTTTGTATCGGATGTTGGGCTGAAATTTTCTACTATAGGTACTCGATTGATTCTTGTACCTAATGTTGCAAGATTAACTACTGAAGCCAATATTTAATTATGGGTATTGGGTAAAGGGTAATTGATTGCTTACTGATGTCTTATCGCAACCAAGCTAAAAAATTATCGTTTCGGATTTGCGACATTTCTTCGTCTGACTTCTGTAAACTTGCGCTGATATGAACGCTTCCATAATTCAGAAAAAGAAGACTCACTAGTCAGAAGCAATAAAAAGTTAAATACTCACTGTGAAATTTTCTCTTCTCCATGAACTCGTATATCAAAATCTCTGGGAATTATTCCTAGACAGCTTCGAGTTGACTTTTTTTTTTGTATTTTTTTCGCTCGACGTTACTGCGATGGTGAAAGGTATTCCAGTAAGTAGGTAATACAAAATCAAATGAAATACTACTTCTTATCACTTTAATGTTTCCGTATCATTTCACATGGTAATTCTGCTGCAAACCTTTTTACTGCGCTAGATTTCCATTTCTTTCCCTCTTACTATGTCGTGAAGTACGAGTACGTACTCTTGTATGCCTGCTATATAACATTGAGGTTGTTTCTAAGCTGATATGCATTCCGTAGGCGTCGGGTTATCATCGAAATAGATCGCGAAGAAGCTTTCTCCGTGAGAAAAAATACCTACGCTTACATTTAAGGTGCCATTATCGATGGTAATATAGACATTGATTTGTTTAATGATTCAAGAGAGGCAGTTTACCTACCTCGCGTTAGGGTAGACTTGAACTTGGTCTCGATAATTTATTCATATCGCGTTGTCTCGATAAACGTATCAAAAAGTTGTTTTTTTTGGAAGGGGAGTTGACTATTTATTTTTTCAATTGGGTTGGAACATCCGAGTAAAAACATTCAATGAGGTGGCATGAAATGAAATTATGTTTTCATCAGATGAAAAAAATTCTCCAACAGACTTGAGGTTGATTGTAATTTGGTAGTGATGAGAAAATATCACCAGATCAAATCGTAATAAACTCTCTATAGAATAACTAACTGGGCAGAAAACAAGTTTAAAGTCTTCGTGAATTGATATTTGAATTCAGCACCCTGAAGAACAACTTTATAAAGGACGTCACACATTATTTCAAAATTTTTTGGTAGGTATGTAATTTAACTACACACGCGTTAATTAAATTGCATAACCAGTTTGCCGTAAATACTGATACACAATCTTGATTTTTATGGAACGGTGGAGGAGGGGGATTTGTTGATTTCAGCCATGTACGTATGATAATGCTCTTAACTCTAAAGCTAATATTGAAAGATCGAATGTTGGACTTTTTGAATTTAAAGTTGAATTTTGGAAATTGAATTCAGAATACTGATAGTACCTACATGTATTATATTTTCAGGGTGGGCACTTTCACAATATGCCTACCAGGTCATAAGGTTACCAAAGTTATCGAAAAGTCATCCTATTTTTCTAATGAAAAAAAAAACTCGATCGTTACTTATACTGTAATCCAACTATCGAGATGAACCGTACGGATAAAACAACGAATAGGTAAATGCAGTCTTCTAATATATTATTTTGTCTGTGCGTTCAAGTTTTCAGCATTCAGAGTTCATTTTTTTTTCTTTCTTTTTTTAATACATCGAGGAAAATGTATATTTAATGGAATTTGCTGGAGTGTAACACCAAGCAAATGAAATGGAAGGAACATTTTAATAACTGAAATAATATTTACGCGTTTTTAAAAGCATTTTCTTTCTTTGCTTTTTTTCTTTTACTTGTGAGAAGTAATTGTTTGGCACATCATCGGGTCTTTTAAGTTTCCATTTTCTAAAACGCTTCGTAGGCATAGTTTCTGGCCTATGTTGAGTTCTTAAATAACGTGAAAAATTTATGGACTGTTGGTGTTCCACGAGGTGTAATTTGTTCGCGATGGTGATTTATATTTTTCAGGTCACTGTGTCGTGCAATTGATATTTTAAAATGGGAAATCAAAATGATGCACTTACAACAATCTCATCGTGTATTGACGGTAGGTATTAATCTTTCTCCTGCTCTTGAAATTCATGTACATATAATGTATTATGAACCAATGTGTATGAGTTAGAATGTAGATCACATTTACCTACTTATACGTGTATGAATCATTGAGCAATTTTCAAAACAAATTTTGTACCGGAAGTAAATGATATTGGTTGAATTTCGGCCACTTTTAGTCGTATTTGTATCGTTCGATTCGTTCTACACATTGCACATTGAGTATGTGTATTTATAAATCAATTTATTAACTGACATTGCATGCCGTTGTAGAGACACAGATGCAAAAGACAGATAAAAGCTCGTATAGGTATAATGTCCAGGCGAATAGGTGGTAAATAGACAGAGGTAACTAAATCATTAGTAGAGGTGGCAAACAAATCGATTGATCATAATGAAAAATAACCATCGTTTCACATGAGTGTAAATTTCGAATAAATACGGAAACTCGCATGACTGCAACAGCCCAACAGGGATTGTAAAGTGTTTAGTAAAGTGTGTGATGTAGATGTTTTCGATGTACTCGTATGTACTATGTGTGGCGCCATCTTTATCGCTTGATGTGAAATTTCAATAAGAACGACAATTTAGAGAAAAATGGTGCAAAGTTTTTTATTTTGAGTTTAAAACATAATAATCTGCACAGGTTGCTGTTTCAGAAATTTTTTTGAAATAAATAAATAAATAAAAACAACCTAGTTATTTTTGGTAAGTGTCTATAAGAAAAACATTGAAAAACGAAGGTGATTTTTTAGTGCTGGTGATTTGAGTAAGTATTTATCAGCGAGGAAATGATCCAACTACATATTTCAAAACCTTGAGTTGTAAAATTGTAGGCTATGATTGTACAAAAATGAATTCAATTCTAATATTTTATTATTTTGTGACACATACGGCAGCTAAGGGTTGGGAATACTAGTGATTTTTTTCTTTTTTTAACATGTTGAGTGAGAAATTTTTCATTCAAGTAGGTATTATAATTTTTTTTATATTTTAAAATAATTTACGTAATCATATTAATCTCTTGAGAAATTTTTAGACCGAGCAAAGAGAAATGAAGAGATCATCCAAAAATGTACCTACCACCCCCGACTGGATTTGAAGTATAGTAGAAATCAGTGAAATCACATTGGGTGAATTTTTAAAATTTCAATTTTGGCTCATTAGGCCATGTTATTTAGGGCGACATTCTACACATTAAAAAAAAGTCCCTTATGATCAGAATTTTTCGACTTTTGGTTCATGTCTAATTCTCTTGGCCTTGTATTTTCCACAAAAAGAAAATTAAAATTTCGCCAAAACTGAGGCAGAAAGCTCAAACTTGTATTTTCAATCTCTCAAATCGATTGATTATGGTTTTTAGCTCTTTTAGATGGTTTAGCAAATTTTTAAGTTCCCATGTTTTGAAAAATTTGTCATAATGAGGCCAAAATGCAGCACCAGGGACACCAGGGTTGTCAGCGTAGAATAAAAAATGTAGAATAACACATAACACGCGAATAAATTTAGAATTTAGTAGAATAAGGGGGGAAAGCAGGGTTGTCATTTTACACGTATAATACCTAAGTTATTTGATTCAATACATGCATATAAACGCACAATTATACCACCAATACTAGACGCGAAAAGTGCGTTTTTATGAGCGACTAAATGAAACGAAAATAATGTTCACATTATTGTCCTAGGAAAATAATAAACATTCATTACGTGGCCGCACTGCTCGAATCCTATTGTTTGGGATGACGCGGAAGGTGACAAAGTCCGATTATTACGGGGAAAAAATTGTAGCAGAAGTCTACATGTAAAATAACTAGAATATCGACGTAGAATATACGCAGTAGAATGTAGAATACCTATGTAGAAAAAGTTTTGATTGGACTGCTTACCTGATTAAAAACTTGATAATGCGTACAACCCACAGCTTACAATACAAAAAATGTAAATTCGCTCAAAACTAAGTCAAAATGTTTCTGACAAAATTGACTAAAAGTTCATTTTTATTTTTATTTTTGTAGGTGTTTGAAACTTGAATAAATGAGACTTCATGAACATGATTTTCTAAAAATTCTGTTAGTTTTTTTTTAAATTAGAGAGTTTTGCTTAGAGGATTGCAAATGTGTAATTATTACAACGTTAATTCCTTCCTCCATCTCGCTTTGAAGGTTTTTTTTTTTATAGAAATGGGGTGATTACTAATCTGTCAGAAGAGTCTTGCGTCTGTCTTACGGCAAACTGATTACCTCGGTACTCATGTAATTTAATTCATGTTCTATACACGCGTTAATTAAATTGCATAACCAGCTTGCCGTAGGTAAATCTGTTTACCCACATTTCATGAAAAATTCTAATTTTCCAACAAATGTATTTTTTTAATAGTCCTGGAGTAAGAGAATTAAAAAAGAGTCATACACCCGATCGAAATGGATCAAAATTACTTGAAGAATTTAAATATTTTGACGAAAATAAATTTCAAACATTTCTGATTTCAGGAGAATTTTGAGCTCAAAATTGAATCATGATTTTGATTTTGAGATTTTGAGATGATAAAATAATTGAGAACGTGTCAGGTGACCTATCAAAATTTAAAATGGTGTGAAATTACATGAGGAATTCAAATATTTCAATTTTCAACCCAAATATTAGATATAATTATAAATAATGGGTAATTTGTTTGGGGGAATGAAAAATGAAAAATTTAGCTTCTTTCTAACCTCTTTCGAGCATTTTTGAAGAATTTCAGCATTAATATTCTGTTTTTTATTTTCGTTTGGGAACGACAAATGTCTGCCAAGTTATCATTATGATACCAAAAAAATAATAATAAAAATAATTGAAAAACGTACCTACGTACTTTTTTCTCCAATCTCCATCAATAACACTAGGCAACAATTTTCACTTACGTTTTGAATGTTTTTTATCAGGTTTACTACAATTTTGCCAGGAACCAAAATGACATACCTATGTGAATCTTCGTGGAATACTTGCCTTTTTTAGCGCTTAATTTCATGTTTCGAATAGAATATTAACATGTGACTTGTGAGTTAATTTCATTTCAAATTTTTAAAAAAAATTGCAAAAATACAATGAAAAATTGAAAATACTTCGTCTGCTATGCTAATTGACGACTTGATTACAAGAATAGCCCTAGTCAGTTTGCGAAAAAAAATTGGGGAGGTGCTTTTCTCCTCTGCATTGTATGGAACTATGAATGCATCAGTATTATTACATTACAGCCCTCCAAAAGTATTTCTGAGACTGAGCTGAGAGTAACAGGAAGTAGGAAATCTCAAGACGTCTCAAGTTGAAAGTTTGATAAAAAAAATCACTTTGATTTGAAGTTTGAACAGTCAACAGCGTATGTATACCAATGTATACCAATAATTCATCAGGACTTTGCACTTTACACTTTTGACCTTACAGTGATGATGGTTTTCTTTTGTTTTGTCTTGCTTGTTTTTTATTTTCATTTTTGACAAATTACAAGGGTTGTTTATTTTTGCACACTTTTTGACAATTTACAATTTTACCAAAAAATAAAAATGGACACTTTTTGAAAATTTTGACAAAAATTCACACTTTTTGTCAATTTTACCGATGATGGGCACTTTTTTGCAGGGATCGCGGAGGGGGTGGGTCAGTACCTCCGCCTCCAGCTCCGGCTCCCGAATTTTAAAAAGAAATACCTCCATCTCCTTTTGTAGGTGCCTCCACCTCCACCTTCGGCTCCACTTGAAAAATTTCAAGTACCTCTTCACCTCTTGCTCCGGCTCCGGCTTCCAGTGCAAGTCCAAAAAAGGGTACCCTCCGGGGGACTTCTACCCTCCACCTCCGCTCCGCTCCGCGATCCCTGCTTTTTGATAATTTTTGCTATTTTGCCAAAAACTTAAACTAACGCTTTTTGACTTTTTCCCCTTAAAAATTAACTATTTCTGACAACTTTTTCGAAAATTGACACATTTTAGATTGAGGAAAATTTATTGGCAAAAAATCCAGAACTTCGAAAAGTTTCACTTTCAAATCTTATAGTAACTATAAGTACTAATACTAACATTACTAACTAACTATGCGTATTGACGTATTGATTGAGTAACTAGTATTTTGTGAATTACTTACACGTGTATTAAATTCTTAAAGTACGTACATGGGGTATGGAACTATGGATACAGGAATGATCAAATGATGAATGATTATTGATTTCAGTGATTTCACTTTAATTAATAATTTCACTGATTTTAATTTTTAATATATTTTGTAGAGTTACTTGGCTCACTAGCGCTACAGTTGGTGACAAAAACGAATGTTTTCGTTATAGGTATTTTCATTTTGCAGTACACAATGCTGCACTTGGCCCACCTATGTCGTTTTAGTACTCCAGCGTTGTTGTGAACGTGAAGGGGTGAAACATGGCAACAATGCCTATTGCCTATAGTGAAACGTTTTGTGTTATCGGTTATAGGTAATGAATTGAATGTTGAATGAAATGTAATGAAATGATTGATATTTTCATTTTCAGAAATCGGAATTCGGATTCGCGAGTCGAGTATAAATTTCGTATTTCGCTCTACGAATCGTATTCGTAGCTACATTTATAGCCGTAGTACATATTATCCATCAGTGATACGTATGTTTAGTGAAAAAGTACGCGGTACGCGCTATGCGATGTGATAAAAGTCATTTGCATCTTTCGTAGTTGCATTTTTTTAATGTTTACCCATACACCCGTAGTTCGTGTCCACCAAGTAGATATTATACGAGTAGAATTAGTTTTAATTTTCAATTATTCGTCGCTCGTTATCATGGATGCGTGTCGCCGAAACGCAAGCTATAACGAATCGTGTGCCGATTTTGACTTGGCCAAAAGCAGCATTTTGTATTTGTAGTAACTCTAGTAATAATAATAATACTGATAGTAATCGTCGATAATGATGATAATAATTCACGCTACGGCTGCGGCTGTGCCCGAGTAAATGAACGATCATCTCTACTTGGTGGTGATCCGTTTCCTTCGTACATTTGTTATTCGATAAGTGCCTAATTGACGCGCGAGTGTGCACGATAATATGATTCTCGAGTCGCAATATTATGGAGAAGGATAAGCAAAGAAATCAGAAAACCAAGAGAAGGGAGAGAGCTCAACGTATGCAAGCGGAAAAACGTCAGACTCTGAACAAAAGCAAAGATTGCGATAGCGCCGAAGATGAACCTACGAAAGAGAAACCCAAACGACCGCCGCCACCTAATCGAAGAAAGAAAATCAATAACAATAACAACAACAATACCAATAATCATCACCATCACCATAATCACCATCATCATCATCATCACAACAGTAACACCAAAAATAATAACAGTAGCGGTCAAGTTAATCATAAGAACGATTCCATTAGCAATAGCTTCGTCATCACCGATACCAACGACCATATCGATAGCAAAGAAAGCTTATACGAGGAAGATATTATCGACGGTTTCGCCATATTTTCCTTCACAACTTACGACGATTTAGAGGTAAGGAAATACTCGTAAAGTACGAGAAAAAAAGCACGAAGTTGTATTCTCATATTTTTCTAGACACTCTGACTTGAGACGTTTAAAAATTTGACCATCTCTCAACGATATTCGAGTGCAGTCGAAACTCGAAGGTCTGGAATATCTGGAAAAGTTAGGGAAATCGATTTCGTTGAAAAAGTGGACAATAGGGTCAAGGGTGGATCAGAAAGAAATGTACGGTCTTCGGTTTCGCTGAAATTGAAGTTTCGGCGGAACTGTGCCACCCCCCCCCCCCCCCCCCCGGTAGGGTCATGTTGGAAAAAACTCTGGTTTTGAATTCATTTTTCTTTGAAACCAACTTTATTGTGATTTGGTCAATTGGACAGGATACCCTATACCCTTTAGAGCAATTTGTTTTCCCAACATGAGATCCTACAGAACCTCCAAAAGGTTAAGCGTTTTACCTTTACTCTATCAAAGCCATAATTTCTGATTACTGTGAGCATTAAAAAATCAAAAATATAAAAAATTGAGTGGTTTAAGTGATCTCTCACTCTCCTGAAAAAGACTTGGAATTTAGTAGCCATTTAGTCACTTTTTGGTTACATACTTTAGTAATGAAATTGAAACATTCAGTTGTGCTGTCTGCAAAGCCTCATGAAGAACATTTACATTACATGTTGTGTAAAATGATTTTTGAACGTCGAACTGGTCGTTAATTGAACTGTTTTGTAGTTTTGTAGTTGTATTTTCTGAGCCTCATTCTAGTATCTAAAAACTTGTAAAGGACATGCTGTCCCCTAACCAAGTCCTGACGCACGCTTCCTACCCCTCCTCCGGCACGTTGAAAAATTGTACGAAGCTCCGGGAAAGCGTATTCATTCGGAGTATCGAAATGAAATTTCCAAATTTTCAATTGGTTATCTGTCGATGAACGTACTACGTACAAATGTATATGTAATAGGGTTGTATGTACTTAGTGGTTAATGTACGTACACGTTACGCGGAGTTATTTACTCATTAATACCTATTTATTGGGGGGTTTTAAAAAAATCTAGGTGCCGGTGTTGCATCCGCTGTGTACAATAGGTGGGTATGCCGGAGGTCTGATTGCATTTTCTGCGCTGCCGTTGCCGCTGACGCTGATGCCGCCGCTGCCGCCGCTGCTACGGCTGTGATTTGATTGTTGATTGACATTTGGACCGTGATTTCGTCGTTTATGATTGGCCATCGTGTAAACTTGTGTCATTAAACTTTGCGTAGATATCGTAAATCTTGTTCTCTCTTTATTCATCACTATCGGCGACAGCGGCGGAGGCGGTGTTCGATTGAATGTACGGATTATTAAAATCGTCGTAGTATGTGCGGTAAATAATATCGTTCGAATGATGCATGTAGATGTGTGCGCAACGCGCGTTCAGAGATTTTCGGCAATTTGGGCAAATTTTCACTGTCGCTGGGCTTCCAAAATTTCAATTAGATACTATACGCTATTTTTCGCCTTCGATGCCGATCAACTCGACAATTAGCTTATTTTCTCCGTTGGTACTTGTACGTCGGTATTACGCGTAAATCGCGTCGAATCGGTTGTTTTCTAAAAGAGAAGGAAAAACCGTACGTGCGAATGATTGTCAACACTCGCGCCAACCTGATTTGCTAGGTAAAAGGAAAAAAGACCTACGAGCAGAAAGGCAAAGGTGTCTTGCCAGAGAGATGGCAGCAGGCGTGTATATTTGGCGATATTACCGACGCGATGTTTTTCCATTTTTTTTTTAGCAAGTAAAGGTGTTTTTGGAACGTGGAACGAGTAGATAATAATTATTTTGTTTTACTTGTGCGCAGAATTCGCTAAAACAATTGGAATGTGGACAAATAACGCTGGGAATTTCTACGGATGGAATCAAGTTGCCGTCTAGATCGCCGTCGTCCGTGCAACCGCCAACGCCTACGCCTGTGCTTAACAATCACGTCTCTAAATCGGTTCCATCGTCGCCTGTTCAGTCATCTCAACAAATTCGTAATAATGGTATCGGTTCGCCGGTCTCGGACAACGTTAAAAAGGTAAACATTACTCGTAGGCCTACCACTTCTTACGAGTACACTTTCGCGCACTTAGCTATCTAGCCTGCAGTCTGCACCGAATTTGTACAATACGTGCGTATATTTACCCCAGACTTTTTTTTTTTATTTTTTTGCAGAATTCAATTCAATCGCATAAGTTGGGAATTTCCGAAGCATCGACAAACAGATGTAGAACTCCGGTGTCTGCGACACCGACCACGATTACCGATTCGAGTGCGGATAATGTAACAACTAGCAGAAATGCGGATAAACCGATAGTACGACAAACGTCGTCGCCGTTGGCGTTGCCGTTACGCGATCAAAGAGCCAGTTCGCACGATCGATTAAGCGATGTAAGTGATTAGTTACGTGTACAAGCTACATACTGCACAGGTATTGCGAAGACGGAGAGCTTTTGAAATATTAGTATGTGTACCCAGCTAGTAGCTACTAGCTACATATACTCGTATTTCGCGACTCGATGAAAATTTCATTGGGGTGTAAGGTGGGTTCGTGAATTTTGAAAGCATTTTGTCACGTGTAGGAAGTCGCAATCGACTAAGATCTATTTCAAAGTTGGTGCCTAAATTGGGTGCAATTAATGCAATTTTCGTCGTTTGTCAAGTCATCTTGAAAATGCTGCGCGGCTTTCTGTCGTTTTGAATCGAAATTTTCCTAATTTTTACTCGCTAGTTTTACCATCGGTATTTTAATATCGTGTATTGTATGATTTTTTTTCACTTTCCAGATAAGCAGTCGATGTAGTTCTGGGAAAGGATATATGGTGAGTTGGAGTATTCTAGTATTCTGGTACTCGAAAAATATTTTTCATTCGGAACCGTGCGGTGTTCTGTAAATGTACGTAGGTATTTGAAATGGTATTGAATTTTTTTTTCTTTATTTTCCAGTGCGATAGCGAAGGAGATGAAGCGGACGACGATAAGGTAATTAGAAGTGCTTCGTATTTGAGTATTTTTAAAATTCACGGCATCGTGAGGGTCATTTACTCGAGTTATCTGCATATGGGTCATTTCAAGCCAAATCGACGGATTTTTGCACGATGGGTCTTCGATTTTTTTACAAGGTGTCTAACAGGTCCTACTGATCCTATTAGTCATACGAAAGTCCTACTTTTCAACAATTTTATTCAAAAGTTCTACTTTTTTTCCAATGAGACCTTTTCAAATTAGCAATTTTTCCGGAATTTTGAACAAATTTTGTAGTAATAGGCTCTTTGTCGACTTTTTTAGATTTTGAATTACACATTTTGAGGGCTATTTGCATCTTCTTTTCCTACTTAGAAAACTTATTGTTCAAATTCAGGAAAAGTTCAAAGTTTCAATTACAAAAATAAACTCTTCTCTTCATAAAGAAACTTTTTATTTTTACTTCTCAAAACATGATTGAATTTTTGAACGCTTTTGACCTCGCTTCATTCAGAATTGTTTGCTTTTCTTTTTCAAGTTTGAATTTTTTTTTTGAAATACCTAATCATTTGGATTTTAAAAATTTTGAAACAAAAATCGTACCCTTAAAAATACTAATTTTTGTGATTTGCCCTCGCATCGCTCGGGTCCGTTTGCTTTTCTTTTTTCAATTTTAAATTTTCCAAAAAAAATCATGTAAATTTTTAAATTTTGAAGCAAAATAATAAACTTTTTATAAGTAACTCATCACACAAAAAAACGTATGTACCTCTCGATGTACTGATATTCAAGAGCTTTTGCGCTCGCGACGGGCCTGTTTGATTTTCTCTTTTCGTTTTGAATTTTTTCAAAAAAAAAATTATCAAGCATTCGAATTTCAAAATTTTTGAACAAAATGATAAACTTTATATAAGTATGTAACTCATTACTCAAAGAACATCGTTTTTTATACCTATTGAAATACTGATTAGTGATTTTCGAGAGCTTTTGCCCTCGCTTCGATCGAATCCGTTTGCTTTTCTTTTCACATTTTCAATTGTTCAACAAAAAACTATTCGAATTTCAAAATTTTGAAGCAAATAATATGTAATATGAAATGTTTACAATCGAAATAGAAGAATTCGAGATTTGATTTTAAACGAACATGATGTGATATTCATCAAAAAACTGATGAGAAAATAAAACGAAAAATTGGAGTGAAACGTTATATTTTTGGCGTTTACTTATTTAAATAAAATCATAAGGCGTTCGAAATCATCAGAAAAGCAAACATTTTTCACAAAAATTTGGCTAAAAACTTGAACGTAAATTTTTACACCCCCCCCCCCCCCTTCACCTTAAAAATTGCCATAAGTGCTCGAAAAATGACCTGCTAAAAGTCCTACTTGAATCCCACTTTTGCATTTTGAAATTTTGTTAGACACCCTGTTTTAAAAATCAGATCATGTGGACAGTACTCTGTACAACAGAGATGGAAAAGCTGAGGAAGTCGGGGTTTTTGAAAGTCAAAAGCATTATTTATTCAGCTTACTTGAAGCTTTTTTGCAAATTCGTTTTGTTCAGTTACTGTTTGAGTTATTTTTCTATTTTCACATTTTAATTTTCTCGTTTTTTTTCGTTGTGGTTGTGAGTTTCCATTTTCCTTTCAATTCCAGTCATTAAAAAAAATTTGAAAAGCCAAAGGATTTTTGGAAGCTAAAAGCTAGCCGTTAGATTGTAGCCTCACAAAATTGAAATGCCAAAAGCTAAAGGCTGAAGTTTTATACATTTTTTAGAAGCTAAAAACTAAAGCCAAAAATTTCATCTCTCAGCTTTCCATCCCTGGTGTAGAGGTCGTCAAACAATGACGAATGACGCAAACCGGTCATTTTTACGATGTTTTTTCTCCAAAATTGTCGAAAGTGGAAACTTTTACCCCCCCCCCCTCCGACAAATGAAAACGGTTGAAATTCTGAAAAAAATCATTTTTTAGGCTTCTGATGGTATTTTTGCAGGAAATGCCAAGCTTGTAATTTTTTCTGCTTGAAAATGAAAAAAAAAAATGTCCGTCCAATGTTCTGATTTGTTCTACATTAGTCGATTACCAACCAATTACCCTCTCAAAGTACTACAATTTGAAAAAAAGTGCAGAATTCGGTATTGCGTACAACCCGAGCAATTTGCAACTGAAATTTTCCATTTTTGGCCATTCCGGAGAACTTTGATATCCCATAGCTCTGTCAAAAAAGAATCATAAAAATGGCCGGTTTGCGTTTATTAGTAATCGCTTGATGATCTCTAATACACATGATACATTTTTTTTTAAATTGAAAACCCATCGTGCAAAAATCCATCGATTTGGTATGGAATGTCCCATAAATGTATTTAATTTAAATAAAATCTGCGATACGAAGAATATGGAAAACAAAGAGACCCGTACGCCACGTCGAATACCTCGGTACATTGGTGCCAGATTTCATCCGGCCACCCCATATTTCGTATACACGATGCAGTAAATTTCGACGAATTTGAGTTGAGGAATTGCAAAGCGTTGGGAAAATTGAAAAAAAAAACAAAAAAAACATTCTGACGAACCCGGTTTGCTAGATTGTACAAAAGACTCTCGCAATCTGTTTTGAAAAAAAAAAATGCGTGTAGGTCAAAGGTATTGCTTGTTATGGACGTACCCAACCTATACCTATCGGACCTAATCGTTGTAAATATATTTATTTTTTAATCATAAAGTCTTCTATATATTCATTCAAAATCTGAGAGAGAGGGGAAAAAGTTACGGAGCACGCTGTAGGCTATAATTCGAGTCATTTTTCAGGGTTCCGATGCCGAATGTACGCTATTTCCGTCACCGCCGTCATCGTCATCGTCTCCGTCGTCTTGTAAAAGTGAGTATTTTCACGCTAGTTGCTGGTTCATCCGGCAGCCACGCTGTGCTGTGCGTAAATTTTTTACATCGATGCTAATGGTTGCGTTGTTACAGGAGGAGAGTTACCAAGACCGGCAATAGCTAGTAATTCGCTGAATGGAAACGCCGCCTCCGCCACCGCGGCCATCGTGGCCGACGACTCCAACGAAACGCGATCGCCGAGTAAACCTCAAATCAGGGTAGTTACGCCGCCGATGAAATTTTCACCCAAAGCGGCACAACAACAGCAACCGCAACAACAACTGCAACCAGTCGGTCATGCGTTAGCGGTATCGAATCCGCTGTTGTATCCACCGCCGCCATCGCCGGCATTGTCTTCGCTTCACAAATCTTTTAACAGCGGTCCGCTATCCGGCGTCGGTGTCGGCCTCGAACAAAATCTCGGTGGCGTACCTTCGCCGCATCACTATAGCAATGCCATGCCGCATCACGGCCACGGGACGCCATCGCGGTCGCCGCATCAGTTTCCTTATCCTGCGGTAAGTGTGATTTGTGGCTGCAGCCGGCTCAAGCCGACGTATGTACTCAATTTATAGGTAATCATTATGGCGTATTATTTGCAGGTTATCAATGGCGGTCTGATATCGGCTGCTGCGCCGCCGCCCGTGTCGCAGGCGCATCCGGCCGTTAGCAGCGATGGTACGGCGAGTCCGGCGGCGAATCACGCTGGTCTGCATGTTGCGCAACATTCGCTTTACGCGGCTCACGGACCAACTCAGCATCTGATAGGTACGAGTAATATGCCGCCAATGGCAGCCACAGCGGCGACGACCATAGCCCAGGCGGCTGCGTCGCCGTTGCCCTCCACGATGGCTGGTAGTACGTTGCCAACTTCCACGTCGTCGTCGTATGCTACGCCACCGCAAATGTGTCCGTTGCAGCTAAGCGTACCTGCCGGATATTCGCCGCAACCTCCAAATGCTCATTCTACCAACGCCTACCCGTCACCTTCACCGTACGCGTCGCATTCTTCTCAAACATCATCCGCGTCGCTGATCCCCTACTCAACTGCGACACACGCTTCGATGCCGCCGACATCGTCTCAAGCGACTGTCGCATATTCGTCTCATTCCGTCGGTTTGCAACACCACCAGCAGCACCACCATCACCACCACCATCATCATCAGCAGCGACAGCCACAGCAGCAGCAGCAAACAGCGCTGAGCGCAGCCGCAGCCACGCCGCCGGTCTCCAATTCGCATTCGCACCTACATTCGTTGCCAGCGCCGCCATCGTCGTCTTCATCGTCTCATCTCGTTGCGTCTCATTCGCAGCGTTCGTCGCCGTCATCGCATCACGCGTCTGCTTCAGCTTCCGCCGCTTCCGTCTCCGTCAATTCGGCGATGCAGACGCAGCCTCCTTCGTCTCATTTAGCTTCTCAAATCTCGTCGCAGATACCGCCAACGTATTCCGGCCATCCGTACCGAATTGCGGCAACCAATGAAGGCGCCGGCGGTACCGTCGTTGTAGCCGCTCCTAGTAGTTTCGCTACGCCAGCGCTTCACATCACTACTTCTACTGCCAGTAATCTCTCGTCGCTGTACGCGCCGTACAGTAATACTCCGTATTTGTCTTCTCATTCTGTAAGTATCCGGGGCTGCACATTTGAACCGTTAACGATATTCATTGTATGTATTTTTGCATGGTTGTAAACTGCGAAATATTTGCAGAGAACCAGTCGTTCGCCTTTACCTGTGATATCCGCCAATGCCAAATCTAGCGCCGCGAGTAACACGAGTGCTTCCATCGGTACGTCAGGTGTGAGCATGTGCGTAGCATCAGCAACTCCTACTGCCATTACAACGACATCTGTCACCACTAGTCATCGTGATAGCGCCAGCACTCCTACTGTCAATCGAACTCATTCTCCTCTCGGACATAGTCCAACCAGAGAACGTGATAGTTACAGGTTGGTACTCGGTGTTACCTTTGCTTTACCACATCATAACACACAGGAGTACCTAATTGCCTTAAACCGCTCAACATTTGACGACTGACTGCTCGTCTTCTGTGGCGGCAATGGTGCGAACGCGAATTCGGTTTATTTTTATTTTTTTTTGCAATTACAGCAGCAACGTTAGCTCTCTGAGTAGAGGAAGTGTACAAACGCCGATAAGTAATTCATCGCCATTTGGAATTGCATCTGTGCCTGTACCGGTGCCTATACCTGTGCCAACGCCGTCAGCGCACCCATCAGCCATACCAATATCAATACCAGTTCCTCCTTCCGTAGCAGTTTCTTCTAGTCTAAATCTCAGCAGTAAACCCTCATTATGGGGTCCAGTTGGGTAAGTGGTACTCGTATACGTGATTACGTGTACAATTTAGGGTGTTCCTTATTTATATGTGGTGAAATTTTCAGCCCTCTTGGTAAAAAATAAATGGTGCCGGTGACCCCTCCCTCCCTCCCCCCCCCCCCCTATAAAAAATACATAATATATGAAAATCGAAGTACATTACAGACAAAATCTATGAAATAGTGTACTTTCTGGTTTTAACACCTCAGTCAAGTCCCTACTAAGGTAAAATCAATTCATATACAAAATTTAGCTCCACATCTCCAGTTCTCCACACAAGACTAACTAGTGGATTGGAAGGGAAAGCTGTAATTTTATGCTTAATTGCGAAAAGAAAATTGATAACGCTCTGACGTTGTCATGTTTCATGAGAAAATTTTCTCCAATCATGTTGGTAAAAATAAGTCGTGCCAGAAAGCTCCCCTCCCCCTATTCTCAAAATATACATACATAATATAAGAAATCCGAAAAATTAAAATTTTTACCAGTACTTGGATTTGGTCCATTCCCATTAGAAGTACTGTTGAAGAGATACTTTTGAACTCTCTACATGATGAAAAAGCGGAACTTGTTCCCTTCCTTGAAAAATGAAGAAAAATGAATATTATGTTTACATTTTTTTCTTCTTAATTTTGATCCTCGGATTTGATCAATCTTCATCAGACAAGCACTGTATCAGACTTTCAAAAACTTGTAAAAAATGAATCACTAACAATAATGTTTTTACAATTTTACAATATTTTTGTCTAACTTTCAATAACTGGGAACAAATTTCGACAAATCCATGACATAATGTCAGCTTTTTGAAAACTTGTAGAAAAATTCTGACACAGAAACAAAAAATTTTCATGAATAAATTTTTTTTTTCGACTTGGGGGCTACCGGCACCACTTTTTTTTACAGATAGGGGAAAGTAAAACATTGAGAATTATTTTCTCATCCGCTGATGGAAAATTGCATAAAAACAAAACGTCAATTTTGGGATTTTATTGTGTGTACTGTCTACTGTGTATCTGTATACGACTACAACAGTCTAACCGAACGATCACTTTGTTTGAATTTGCAGAAACAGTCCAGCGAGCAGTTCTGCGGCGGTTGCCGCCAACGCCAGCGCCACTCTACC